>NC_064617.1:767397701-768647701 GCF_023898315.1 Schistocerca nitens
CTATATAACTAACCCTCAATAAACAATATTACACAGTTAACTCCCAAAGCCGTTCAATGCAACTCTCAAAAATTCTCGAGAAAACCTACTTTTAAGTTTCCCGACTCCGTTTAATATGCTGAAATATGTTGTTGTTGTTGTTGTTGTTGTTGTTGTGGTCTTCAGTCCTGAGACTGGTTTGATGCAGCTCTCCATGCTACTCTATCCTGTGCAACCTTCTTCATCTCCCAGTACCTACTGCAGCCTACATCCTTCTGAATCTTCTTAGTGTATTCATCTCTTGGTCTCCCTCTACGATTTTTATCCTCCACGCTGGCCTCCAATACTAAATTGGTGATCCCTCGATGTCTCAGAACGTGTCCTACCAACCGATCCCTTCTTCTAGTCAAGTTGTGCCACAGGCTCCTCTTCTCCCCAATCCTATTCAACACCTCCTCATTAGTTATGTGATCTACCCATCTAATCCTCACCATTCTTCTGTAGCACCACATTTTGAAAGCTTATATTCTCTTTTTGTCTAAACTATTTATCGTCCATGTTTCACTTCCATACATGGCTACACTCCAAACAAATACTTTCAGAAACGACTTCCTGACATTTAAATCTATACTCGATGTTAACAAATTTTTCTTTTTCAGAAACGCTTTCCTTGCCATTGCCAGTCTACATTCTATATCCTCTCTACTTCGACTATCATCAGTTATTTTGCTCCCCAAATAGCAAAACTCCTTTTCTAATTTAAGCGTCTCATTTCCTAATCTAATTCCCTCAGCATCACCCGACTTAATTCGACAACTTTCCATTATCCTCGTTTTGCTTTTTTTGGTGTTCATCTTATGCCCTCCTTTCAAGACAGTGTCCATTCCGTTCAACTGCTCTTCCAAGTCCTTTGCTGTCTCTTACAGAATTACAATGTCATCGGCGAACCTCAAAGTTTTTATTTCTTCTCCATGGATTTTAATACCTACTCCGAACTTTTCTTTTGTTTCCTTTATTGCTTGCTCAATATACAGATTGAGTAACATCGGGGATAGGCTACAACCCTGTCTCACTCCCTTCCCAACCACTGCTTCCCTTTCATACCCCTCGACTCTTATAACTGCCATCTGGTTTCTGTACAAATTGTAAATAGCCTTTCGCTCCCTGTATTTTACCCCTGGCACCTTCATAATTTGAAAGAGAGTATTCCAATCAACATTGTCAAAAGCTTTCACTAAGTCTACAAATGCTCTTCTAAGATAAGTCGTAGGATCAGTATTGCCTCACGTGTTCCAACATTTCTACGGAAGCCAAACTGATCTTCCCCGAAGTCGGCTTCTATTAGTTTTTCCATTTATCTGTAAAGAATTCGCGTTAGTATTTTGCAGCTGTGACTCATTAAACTGATAGTTCGGTAAGTTTCACATCTGTCAACACCTGCTTTCTTTGGGATTGGAATTATTATATTCTTCTTGAAGTCTGAGGGTATTTCTCATAAATCTTGCTCACCAGATGGTAGAGTTTTGTCAGGACTGGCTCTCCCAAGGCTGTCAGTAGTTCTAATGGAATATTTGTGGTGTCACCGCCAGACACCACACTTGCTAGGTGGTAGCCCTTAAATCGGCCGCGGTCCATTAGCATACGTCGGACCCGCGTGGCGCCACTGTCAGTGATCGCAGACCGAGCGCCGCCACACGGCAGGTCTAGAGAGACTTCCTAGCACTCGCCCCAGTTGTACAGCCGACGTGACTAGCAATGGTTCACTGACAAATTATGCTCTCATTTGCCGAGACGATAGTTAGCATAACCTTCAGCTACGTCATTTGCTACGACCTATCAAGGCGCCATTATCAATAGATATCTAACTTGTGATGCCTGTACCGTCAGACCGATGTTCTCCAATTATGGATTAAAGTTAAGTATTACATCAACTACGTACTTTATTTGCTACTATAAATTCCCTTAACTGTTCCAGACCTCACGCCAGTCTGCGTGAGCTTAACGCGTACCTTTCGGCTACCAGTCATAGTGGATTGGCTGTCGGGCCAGTCCACTACAATATTGTCTAGTCTGGGGGCCTTGTTTCGACTCAGGTCCTTCAGTGCTCTGTCAAAGTCTTCACGCAGTATCATATCTCCCATTTCATCTTCATCTACATCCTCTTCCATTTCCATAATATTGTCCTCAAGTACATCGCCCTTGTATAGACCCTCTATATACTCCTTCCACCTTTCTGCTTTCCCTTCTTTGCTTAGAAATAAGCATGCTGAAATAAGGGAGACATATTTCGACAAGGAGTGCCGTTGGGGTCCTGGCTTCGATTCCCGGTGGAATCAAATTTTTAAACAAAGTAGCGAGTTAATTGAGCATTTCCGTGAAGTGTAGAACATGTAAGGCGCACGATACTGATGATCTCTAGTTTGAGTCTCGTTTCGGTCATTATTTTTTTCTTTTTTTTTTTCATCTGTCTGAGTACTTGGGCTATCTGAATATAAAATTCATCGAAGATATGCTAATTAACACAACTGTACGTCACTTTTATGAAAATGCACGGCTTCCTATTTCTAATTATATATTTCACACAAAATCCAGTTTCTTACAAACAAAAATTCTTAATTAACGATCCTATATAAAATATTGTTGATCAAGATTGTATAATTTTGAAAAATTACAACTTAGATTTTTTCTGTCTTTTTGTATTTTACACTTCACGTAAATGCTCAATGAATATGCACCTTTCTTTAAAAACTGTATTCCGCTGAGATTCGAGCCCGGCACCTCTATCACAGCGCCACACAGCTTGTCGAAAAATATCTGGTGTCTCCTAGCATGTTATAATTGATCTCGAGAATTTTTGAGAATTGCATTGAACTGCTTTGAGAGAGACATGTTTGAGTTCTGAACTTCAAGTACCATAAATATACAAAAAAAAGCGCAAATCTTGTTGTCGCCTGGTCCCCTAGTCAGATACATGTGTCTGCTAAAAATATTCTGTATTCCTCTGGTAATCAGTTCAGAAAAATTTGAATGTGGATTCTCTCAGGAGTGCCACTGGGTCAATCCAGGGCTGACACTTGTTCCTCTTGTATGTCAATGACAGCTTGCAGGTTCTATCTTCCTGGAATACCACTTTTGTCCTGATGATGACCTGCTGATTTACTCAAGACCCAGAGCTGAAAAAGACCAGTTCTTCTCGTCGGCACCCCAAATTGCCCGGATAGCCGCGCACGTCAGCACGCCGTTTCTGGGATTCGGGGAGTTTCGGTAGAGTAGCCCGGCGGATTTAAGTCGAGAGCCAGCGTGCCGGCCAGAGGAATGTGATTTGCAGACGGTTTTTCACATCTGACTGGGTGAATACTGGATTGGTATCCACCTTCCGCCTCCCGACTCAGACACACGAACGCAAACGTTTAGATAACGCCCGCACACTTTCACATGGGACACTAGAGGCAGACAGTTGGGGTTCAAAAATTTCGTCCCGGAGGAGAAAGGAACGGTGACAGAAAGGGCACACGGCCACTCTCTACCACTAATACTTCAAATGGTTCAAATGGCTCTGAGCACTATGGGACTCAACATCTTAGGTCATAAGTCCCCTAGAACTTAGAACTACTTAAACCCAACTAACCTAAGGACATCACACACATCCATGCCCGAGGCAGGATTCGAACCTGCGACCGTAGCGGTCTCGCGGTTCCAGACTGCAGCGCCAGAACCGCGCGGCCACTTCGGCCGGCCCACTAATACTGCCGACTCCAAAATTCGACAAGCCGACCTCATGTACATACATGTATGGGATAAAGGCCAGGAAAATCACGACGGTACCAAAAGGAGAACTTGAATGTGACTTTGTAATAAGATCCTAACTGGAAAATTGTATTGTTACCAGGAAGATTTCTGCTTTTTTTCTATTCCCTCCAAAAGTTTCGGAACGCATTTGTAAAGGATGTGAAATGTAAACTTGGGCACTCACTCGGTCTGACAATCCTTCTTTATTTTAATTTAATACAACTGGATAAGGGTATTGAAACCTCTAGACGGTTAGGCTAATTACGAATATTTGTGAGCGTTACGTTTGCAACCTCTATTTGACCATAACCGCGCCTCATATGCCAGGTTACGGCGGTTGCCGCGAAACACTTATACTGTGTCAGCTTCTCAATATGCCCACGCTCCCGTCTAGCCTCGCATTAGATATCTCGTTACTATCACATTATGATCGCGACACAATATCAGATAAATATAGTATTGTAGCAGTACAAACAAAAACAATCTCAAACCCTCTTACTACTGCCTTTCGTCTCAAGAACAAATTACCTTACACTCGACGCATATTTCAGTACATGATTACACTTGACAAATGCCTGAATATTTCCTTTTGTCGTCCTAAAAAACTATCCTCTCAATTATTTACGTGTGTTACCATTTGTCTCTCAGACAATGAAGGAAATGTTCTCAAAATGGTTCAAATGGCTCTGAGCACTATGGGACTCAACTGCTGTGGTCATAAGTCCCCTAGAACTTAGAACTACTTAAACCTAACTAACCTAAGGACAGCACACAACACCCAGCCATCACGAGGCAGAGAAATTCCCTGACCCCGCCGGGAATCGAACCCGGGAACCCGGGCGTGGGAAGCGAGAACGCTACCGCACGACCACGAGATGCGGGCGGAAATGTTCTCTGTTCTACATTTATCCTTTCCCCATTTTCTTTCTTCAGTACTACCAATTTTTTCTCTTCTTTTCAAAATGGTTCAAATGGCTCTGAGCGCTATGGGACTTAACTTCTGAGGTCATCAGTCCCCTAGAACTTAGAACTACTCAAACCTAACTAACCTAAGGACATCACACACATCCATGCCCGAGGCAGGATTCGAACCTGCGACCGTAGCGGTCGCGCGGTTCTAGACTGTAGCGCCTAGAACCTCTCGGCCACCCCGGCCGGCTCTCTTCTCTTCATTATCTGCGTTTGACTTCTTTGCAACGTTCTTCTTCGTTCCTTGTCTCTTCCCTCAGTACTTTGCTGCCACAGTCCATGGCCTAAATCTGCTTGTTTGTACACCGTCTTTCTTATTCTGCTTTTCTTAGACGAATATATACTGTCGTTTCCTCTCCTGCAGTGATTACTGTTGTCAATGTTACTGACATTCTTTGTAGTTGCTATACTCGGTACTAAATTTAAGTCTTCTTATGACATGTGTGTCACATTTGACGTAATTTAAAATATGAATAATGACTGGTTGAATACGAGAGAGATCCTTATGGCCGGAATCTTATCAGGATAAATAAATATTCTAAATCTGCTGTGGGCATTCTTTATCAGAGAATACATTATAAATACAGGCTTTACTTCTCCCTTCAAAATTCTGTAGAGATTCACTCTAAAACTGCACAGGAACGATCTCCACGTTGATTCCGCACAGTGTGTTCAGTAGCCGACGCAGCGTTATGACGGTGTTGAAAGGCGGATGTTAGGCAACTACAATTATGCGATTACAGTGCTCAGTCGAGAGCTTCAGTCCCAAACACTGGACCCTAAGGATCCATACATTTAACATGGAACAGGGAAAGAATAATCCACAGAAAGCAATGAGCACTAGAATGAGAGTAATGATCAGATTCAAACTTAGCAGACAAAGTAGAAGACGTGTGGAAAAGCCTAAATATCGTCTACGTTTCTCGCTGTCTCATCGTTCCTCGTATCCGCATCTGTGAGGAATACTTCGGCACTAGACGGCTGTGCAGCATTATTTGGTTACCTATTGATCCTAATCAACTATCACAAAAAACGAAAAAATCGATCTATAACGTAAAATCAAAGTAATTTGTACCAGAAAGAATGTCTACGAAAAAAAGGGAATCGAAGGTTTTTAGATGTTATCTGACAGATAGAGACTTCAAATTAAGAGAACTGACAAGAAGAATATTCGTAGTAGAATTGGCGATAAAAGGAATATGTGTTTAGACATCTAGGGTACTATCGACAGCAGTAAGCAATAAACATTGTAACTGAGGACAGAGATTACAATATATATACCAGAAAAACACGAGGATGTTATGTGTAGCTGCCACCCTGACTTAGAGAGATGGACACATGATCAGATAACAGTGCGGGCCGTATCAAACCAGTCGAAATACAGATGGCTCAAAGCAATGTACATCATCATATATTGCACATTTAGTACTTTACAGAGGCTCCTACAGAGTTCCATTCGATTTCAAAACACACCAGAACTGCAATTCGTCATCTGGCCCAGTGTGTAGGGGTACTTCGTTACTTGGTTCACAGAGACCTCATCATTTCACACTGAGTTTGTCAGCTGAGTTAACCCAGCCTGAGGTCATCTTTCGTCAGAATGGATAGAGTGAAAGACACATCAGATAAGCGTTGCGCTACCGACAAACCGTGCGCCGGGTGAGTGACGATAATAGCTAATTGGTACCAAATTCTACGGCCTTTTTGCCTTACGCAGGGACCATTTCTAATAAGATTAGTTGTATTTTGAATAAATATGACGTGAAATGTCTTTTCCGACTTCCACCTAAGATCAGAGTCCTTTTAGGTTCCGTTAGGGATGATTTTGGCTTGCGTAAGGCGGGTGTCTATAGTATTCCTGACAGAAGTGACATGTCACACATTGGTCAGACTACCAGGACGGTGGAGGACCGGTGTACTGAGGCATCAGCGTCACACGCATTTACAGCGGCCGAGTAAATCCGCCATTGCAGAACAATGTCATGGCACTGGTTACCCTATGAAATATAACACGGAGATTCTGGCATGCACGTCCCGCTATTGGGACAGTGTCATTAAGGAAGCGGTTGAAATTAAATTAGCAAGTTACAATGTAAATAGAGAAGGCCGTTTTCGCTTAAATTCTGCGTGGAATCCTGCTCTCTTCTGGCGTCTAACATCTCTGGTTGGTGTGTTGGTGCTAGTGTTTACAGCGTGTGTACATGTGTCTGTGTTCTCTTTCAGGATTTACTCAGCAATTCGAGGTTTTAAATTTCTTTCCACAGCACTGTTCTGCTGCAGTTTCGCCTTGAAAACGACAGGGTGGTCTCCGGTCGAAATACCGGCAGTGGTCGACGACGTCACCCGGCTGCGTTCCAGTAATTCGACTAAACATGGACTGAAATGCCACTGGCGCAGTCACCGGTCGACTTATCGTTCCCGATACATGTTTATTCCACACTACTATCGGTCACTGTTTATTACTTTACGTGTCACCCGCTTCTCAACTCTCTTTCAACTCTACCAGGTGAGAGGTTTGAGGGTGGCGCCCCACTACTGCATGCCACCAGTACCATTGCCGGCTTCTAATCACTAGTATTCGCCAACATCTGTCAAGTGAATTCTGTTCTGATTATTTACTGGACGTGTCTCTCGTACCACTGCAGTGGTCGTATTTTACGGACAATAAAAGATCATCAGGTACGACATTACCGTGGATATACAGGGTGGTTACAATTACATTTTCTATACTTGAGGCAGTGTAGACGGAAAACTATTTACCGTATGGGTATCTAGCTTAATGGGAATGACTAAGACCTTGCGCTGCAGGATTCGCGTTTATGGTAGTGTTAGCGTTCTGAGTTGCTGTTAGGCGCTGATGCTGGTCCGGCAACGCAGTATCGAAATAGAAGGCACCATTGTGCATTACAGTTGCAACAGTCAACATGGGTCTGAACAAATTGAGCAGGGCTTTACTCTTAAAGCTGCTTTATCAAAACAACAGCAATAGTGATGCTGCCCTTCGCAAGTATCGATGCACCAGGCTTGAAGAACATATTTCGGGAGTTCAAAGTAACTGGCAGTTTGAGAATCGCTCATGGGAGAGGCAGATTGGCGACTGCGCCACAGAATATGAAGGAGTTACTGCTGCCATGGCTGTAAATGCTGGACGCAATGTGCGTTCTTGAAGCAGTACACGAACTGTGTCACAAAAGCTGAACATTCCACGGTCCACCGTTGTTTCGGGCAGCAGTAGAGCAATTTTTAGTACGGTTCCAGGCTGTCGTGGACTCCGATGGTCACCATACTGAGCAGCGTTTGTAACCTGGAACGTCAACGTGGTATACAACCAACCAATGTTACTCTCTCATGTGCAAATTAAAACGGAAATTAAAATGTGTTTCTTTCAATGGTGTGTGCATTATTTCTCTCCGCATGTCCTTACAAATATTCCCATAAAGCTTTATGCTCCTACGATCACTCGTTCGCAATGGATCCCTCTCGAGTAACGAAAGTTTAATTACAACCGCGCTTTATACTCGCGACAAATTCGACCGTTGGAGTTTGAACTGAATATTCGACACAGCGAATGGAATACATCGTAACACAAAGACGATCCGTTTCACGACCCAGCGTATGTATGATGTGTGATATATGATGTGCGAGCAGATCTCAGGGCCTCAGCATGTAAGATTATATCCGAAGTCGCGCATGCTGCGTGCCAATGTTGTACGAAAAGTGGTCGTAACCCCGAAAAATATAAAGTTACGTACATAATACTGTGTTTGTTTGCATTTACTTATCTTCAGTTCCTGCGCAGCAGTACCGTAGCATGTCAATGCTGGAGCCAAAACAAAATTACGTAACCCACTGATGAAGTTGAATACAACCTAACACGACCGGTAAAGAACGCCTCGCGATCCTGTATAGTTCAGTTACATTCATTTCTTATATCAAAGTGGGCAATGCAGACAGTTGGGTGGTGGGTGCAATGTTGTCATACAAGGAAGCAGATTCGAGAAATACCCATGATCACTGTCGTGTTCAACAGAGAAGCTATGCTGAAGGGTTGGGTGGCATTCTGCAGTGATTTTCAGTGTTTTCACGGTGTATCCTGAAGTTGCAGTTTCCGGGAATTAATTCCTGATACGCGGTCGCAATGGTCCTTAACCCCCAAGTACCAATGTTGAAATTTAACAGTATCTATTCAACACGGTTGTCAAGAATCCTGTCTTTCCGTTCGCATTAAACATGAAAAATTTAGCACTTTCCCAATGACATTTTGTGTTTGGCCAATAATGCATATTGTCTCCCCTTCTCGATATTGTGTATGCTTCGTCAACCAATAGCAAAAGTCATCTTGGGTACTAATAAACCGATTCAGCTGTATTTAGTCCTTTATTTTCAGATCGCAATCGGTTTCGTGGCACTAAAGGTCAAATTTTCAGGTGTACATCTGTATTACAATAAATCTATAAGGAGTACCAAACTGAGACATCCACTGAGAAAACAATTTTCTAAAATTATTTTAAGATTTTAAATTTTTTTAACTATTGGGAAATTTTACAGGAAAATATTAAATTATTTGTACTCACATAACTAAAATATTAGAGTTAAAAAGCTCGGAACTCCGTACCAAACGTTCGTCGTCTGTCAGAACAAAACATCGCTAAAAGGCGTTACGTTATGGAATAAAACAGCCAGATTCCAATTCAATATGGTGGGTGTGTTCCAAACAAATTATACCATAGTTATTAGTTGCTAAGGTGAAAATAAATGAAAACTATTAAGACCTATTTGCGGATAGCATGAAAAGCCAAGAACTGGTTGCAACAAAACGGACATATGTTCAGCCTGGACCAAACCCGTCAAGTAAATAGCTATCGACAGTAAAGCATAACCTGAAAACCGCACTTAATGTCTCTCCGGTCTATATGCAACCGCGAACAGGAGGCGCGGACGCGTGCTGTATCATACTCACGACAAGAAAGTAAACAGCTTGCCTATGGGCGGCTCGCGCATACACTGATGATGCCCGGACACAAGCGAATGGTCGGTGCTCTTTTGACGAACACACGAATGGTGAATCAGAACAAGGATTAGTGGGACAAAAGGGACAAAAACTTTTTTGAAAAACTAAATCAACTTCTCATCTCCTGTCGACCCCCCTTATTATCCTAGGTTTTACACATCTTCAATTTAAATATGTTTTTAAATTTTTTTCAAAAGAATTCTCAAATTCTATCTATACTTATAAAACATCAAAATTTATTACAGTCTTGGATCCTTTTAACTGTAAAAGATACATGAATAATTTTAGAACATTTTTTACAAAACAATTATTTTTAGAATTTTAAAGCTCTTAAGGTTTTAAGGTCTACTCAGTGGACACTGTCGATAGAACTGTTTCGTTGCCGTAATACACTGAAGCGCCAAAATAACTGTTATAGGCATGCGTATTCAAATACATAGATATGTAAACAGGCAGAGTACGGTGCTGCGGTCGGCAACGCCTATGTAAGACAAGAAGTGTCTGGCGCAGTTGTTAGATCGGTTACTGCTGCTACAATGGCAGGTTATCAAGATTTATATCAGTTTGAACGTGGTGTTATAGTCGGCGCACAAGCGATGGGCCGCAGCATCTGCGAGGCAGCGATGAAGTGGGGATTTCCTCGTACGAACATTTCACGAGTATAACCGTGAATATCAGGAATCCGGTAAAACATGAAATCTCCGACATCGCTGCGCCCGCAGAAAGATCCTGTAAGAACCGGATGCAACGACGACTGATGAGAATCGTTCAACGTGACGGAAGCGCAACCTATAACACCTATACTGTACGTCAGAACCCAAATATGACACTATCACACAATCAGTTTCAGAAAATAGTTCATGAACCTAATCAATGCAATTAACTTTTCATAAAAGTACAATATACGTGCCTTTCTCACTACCCCGAAGCAGGTAACTTTGATAATCACATTCAAACATTTTAGCACTGAACTTTAGCACCTTCAGTGCAACAACAAACCATTATATTTTCAGAAACAGGATGTTCAGTTGTCTGTACGTTAAGGACAGGACCCTGCTTAATTTGTGATTAGGACAGTTTTTAAGGTGCAAATACAGTTTTATGTCACTGGAATTATTATTGAAAAACACCCACGTCAATATAATGGTCCATACTGTGATACATATCTGAACTCCAGCAGTTGGTGGAGCAGTAATGCAACAGTGGTGGCAAGCACGTGGCGGTTAAGTGGTCCCATGCTCTCGAAGTTGAATGCTCTTTGTAAATTCTTCTTGGCGACGTATTTCCTTCATTTCAGAGCCATTCCATGATAACAAGAGCACCATACGACAGCCAAAACCACGTACGAGGCAATTTCGACATGAACTGGCATCAAAATGCCTTACTTGGCACCCGCACTGTTAACAGGACAACGTCTAGCCACTGACTACGTGCAGTGCTCTCTCTCTCTTGTCGCCCAGACTGACCACCAGATCCATTTCCTACGCGCCAAGCCCCTTCCGTAGCGGAGGGGGTTCCCTACGTCTTTTAAGTTACATCATACAATTTCCCTAAGTATGAACCAGTATTCGAATTACAAATTCTCTTTTATAAACAGAATTAATTTAAAAAATTTCATTATTTTTAAACATCTTTTAACTTTTTACGTTACATGTATTATACATATCAACTTTCCTTTCACAACTCAATGAACTTAATCAGTAAAGACCAAACATTTCATAGCTACATACTTAAAATTACACAGTATAAATTATCTATAATCGATTTTAGTGTTACATATGCCCCATGTTTCATTGAGGTTCCCCAACAGGGATACATCAATGAAACATTAATAACACCTAGGCGAGCAGTTAAAAAAATAATCAATCCAACCCAAGGTGGGTAAAAAAAAGGACACAAAATTGTACACTAAGACACAATACACTTTATCCACATCCTTTCCAAAACAAAGATACAAAAATTAATATTCATTTTTGCATTTCCTAGAAAATTGTATAGTATTCAAAAATGTAGAAATTCATACATAAACATTAACATAACAATGTCACAATAATTTTTATACTGTACACTTTATATACTTCGTAATATAGTTTCAAAAATATCAAGTAAGAAATTTTTCAATGCTGCTTTCATCAATAGCACTCCCTTCTTGAGTAATTAGACAAAAATACGAGTATAAACACATTTACATAAACCCTAACATTGTTTTCTCACTGCCCTTATTTTGAAACAGACAGTCCATTTTAGAAATCATAAGACAACACACACAATATTAATTAAGATAATAACCAAATTATTTGGCTGCCTGCAATAACATTTAGCAGTCCATTTTTGCAAACACTTCAATTTTATCTCACACTAACATTTGACTCCACATTTTGGACTTTATGGCAGTTCATTTTTAACACAACATTACACAGAAAATACTCAAAAGAATTCCAATTCCGTACACTGCCTAACACTGATGTATGGCAGTTCATAATTAATATTTTACCATATTCACGCATCATTTCTTGCCCCAGTTTGGCAAGTCCTTATTACTGCCTGCTTTGTATTAAGCCAGTTCTTTATTTTTTTGTCATCATCATTGCTTGTTTGTCCTGTAACATATCTGACAGCCCATTTTTGTTATACTATGACATTCCATTTTTGCAGCCCTTATACAGGTCATAGTCGGTACTTTACATATATTGTATAATACAACTATTTATATTATTTAGAATCTGAAACTTATAAACAGGCATTAGAAATCTGATACCTGAAAAGTCCATTTCAACACAACAACACTTGGTAATAAAATGCCAAAATAAAAATCATATACATATATATATTAAGGTACATAGACACCTTTTTCACTTTTGTCTCTTATTGTTCATTTCTATGGACACACAGTTTTAGATTTACAATATTGTGAACACCCGGTGGTCTTTTAGATTTGGGGTACATGAGATAATATGCATTGGTGTGCGGAGTTCCTTGCACTTCAAAGGGACCATTACAAATATGTTTGAATTTAGAAATTTCATGGTTAATTTCACTGGACTTTTCACGAGCTTTTACTAAAACAAAATCACTAATTTTGAACTTAGTCACTTTGAGGCCCTTATCGTGTCTTTTAGATCTGGCTTCCGCTTTTTCTTTCATTCTTTTCCTGACCAAATCTTTTTTCTCTTCTGGATCAAGGGAGGAAATTGTAAAGTCTCTTCAATCACACTTTTCTCTTACAAGTCAGCAGGATTTCTTCAGGTGTGAAATCTGTAGTTTCGTGATAGAGGATATTCATTATATTTTCAAAATCCATAATAAACCTGCCCCATGCCTTGTGACTGTGATTGCAGCAAGTTCGACACAACCTACCTAGCTCATGCACATACCGTTCTATCAGGCTACTTGCCGGGTGGTAGGCCGAAATGTATTTTACCTGTATGTCATTGTCTTTCATTCCTCCCTTCCATATATCGGAAATAAACTGAGGCCCATTATTGGATAACGCCGCCATGGGTTTTCTGATTGTATTAAAATATTCGGACATTCTGTTAAACACTGCTTTTGCAGTAGCCTTCCTGGTGGGAAATAATTTAATAAATTTAGAAAATACTTCCAGAACTACGACAATATATGTAAAATTTCCTGAAGTTTTTGGGGGAGGTCCAAATAAATCCAGTGACAATAGTTCAAAAGTGTCTTCTGGTAAAGTGTACTGCATACATCCTTGGTTGGTTTGGTTGGCCACTTTTGCTCTTTGACAAATATCGCACGATTTGATTCTATTTGTTGCTTTCTTTGCAGCTTCACATTTATTACTATAACATCAGTTAGTTTTTCCATACATTTTTTCGGACCACAGTGTCCTAAAGCAAGGTGGAAATAATCAATAACTTCGGTTTCAAATTGAGATGGCCAGCAAACTTTCCACTCCTCTACGTCAACATTTTTCCTTTTGTACAAAGTACCATTAAAGATATAAAATTTACAGATCTGGGGCTACTTTGGGTTACTGACATTTATTTTAACTGATTTCCAAACTACGTCTTAGTTCTGATTTTACGCATCAACTCAATTTTCTTTTTGCATTGGACCCCTTTGATATACCTCATATGAAAAGTACTGTCCTCATTGCTTTCCTCAGGTATATTGTTCATGCCTTCCGGTAATCGGAATAAAGCGTCTGCTACGTAATTATCACTCCCTTTTATATAAAAAAATCTCATAATCTAATTGCTGGAGATATAGAGCCCAACGACTTAATCTGCCGGTAAACAGGCGGCAGTCTTTCAGAAATGTCAATGCTTTATGATCTGTATGTATAATAGTTTTATGCCCCATAAGTAATTTCGGAATTTTTTCAAACCCCATACAATGGTTAGAGCTTCTTTCGCTGAAATGTTATAATTCTTCTCATACACTCCTGGAAATGGAAAAAAGAACACATTGACACCGGTGTGTCAGACCCACCATACTTGCTCCGGACACTGCGAGAGGGCTGTACAAGCAATGATCACACGCACGGCACAGCGGACACACCAGGAACCGCGCTGTTGGCCGTCGAATGGCGGTAGCTGCGCAGCATTTGTGCACCGCCGCCGTCAGTGTCAGCCAGTTTGCCGTGGCATACGGAGCTCCATCGCAGTCTTTAACACTGGTAGCATGCCGCGACAGCGTGGACGTGAACCGTATGTGCAGTTGACGGACTTTGAGCGAGGGCGTATAGTGGGTATGCGGGAGGCCGGGTGGATGTACCGCCGAATTGCTCAACACGTGGGGCGTGAGGTCTCCACAGTACATCGATGTTGTCGCCAGTGGTCGGCGGAAGGTGCACGTGCCTGTCGACCTGGGACCAGACCGCAGCGACGCACGGATGCACGCCAAGACCGTAGGATCCTACACAGTGCCGTAGGGGACCGCACCGCCACTTCCCAGCAAATTAGGGACACTGTTGCTCCTGGGGTATCGGCGAGGACCATTCGCAACCGTCTCCATGAAGCTGGGCTACGGTCCCGCACACCGTTAGGCCGTCTTCCGCTCACGCCCCAACATCGTGCAGCCCGCCTCCAGTGGTGTCGCGACAGGCGTGAATGGAGGGACGAATGGAGACGTGTCGTCTTCAGCGATGAGAGTCGCTTCTGCCTTGGTGCCAATGATGGTCGTATGCGTGTTTGGCGCCGTGCAGGTGAGCGCCACAATCAGGACTGCATACGACCGAGGCACACAGGGCCAACACCCGGCATCATGTTGTGGGGAGCGATCTCCTACACTGGCCGTACACCACTGGTGATCGTCGAGGGGACACTGAATAGTGCACGGTACATCCAAACCGTCATCGAACCCATCGTTCTACCATTCCTAGACCGGCAAGGGAACTTGCTGTTCCAACAGGACAATGCACGTCCGCATGTATTCCGTGCCACCCAACGTGCTCTAGAAGGTGTAAGTCAACTACCCTGGACAGCAAGATCTCCGGATCTGTCCCCCATTGAGCATGTTTGGGACTGGATGAAGCGTCGTCTCACGCGGTCTGCACGTCCAGCACGAACGCTGGTCCAACTGAGGCGCCAGGTGGAAATGGCATGGCAAGCCGTTCCACAGGACTACATCCAGCATCTCTACAATCGTCTCCATGGGAGAATAGCAGCCTGCATTGCTGCGAAAGGTGGATATACACTGTACTAGTGCCAACATTGTGCATGCTCTGTTGCCTGTGTCTATGTGCCTGTGGTTCTGTCAGTGTGATCATGTGATGTATCTGACCCCAGGAATGTGTCAATAAAGTTTCCCCTTCCTGGGACAATGAATTCACGGTGTTCTTATTTCAATTTCCAGGAGTGTATTTAGTTAGTGTCTGACTAGCGAAACCTCTCATTCTGCGTTTAGGTTCTATTGATTCTGTATTCTGTTGGAAAATCTCTATACTAATCCCACATGCACTCTTATCGGTAATCATACAGAATGGTTCGCTCAACTGGGTGATGCAAAATACTTCTTTTAATTAACTCGTTCTTCAACTCCTCAAAAAGTTTTTGACATTCTGGTGTCCAAATATAAGCACTATTCTTCTTTAACAAACCATTCTAATGAGGGCTATTAAACACTTGTCCCTCCACAAACTTGCTATAAAATCCACAAAGACTGAGAAAAGCTTTCAACTGCTTTCGGTTCTTAGGTGGTGGGCATTTTTCAATTGCATTCAATTTTTCTGGGTCCTTTCCAATCCCAGACGTAGTTATAATATGTCCTAAGAACTTTATCTCTTGTTTTACTAATATGCACTTTTCCAATTTCAAGGTCATTCCACCTGTTTGAAGAACAGCAAGGGGTCTGTTCAACAATTCACAATGTTCCTTCCAATTCTCGGTGGCAATCTATAGATCATCCACATAGAATGTAAGCCTAGCACAAAGTTCTCATCCTAGTACAGAATCCAATGATCTAATGAAAACAGAAAAAGAAGTATTTAGACCAAAAGGCACAATCTTATACTGGTAACATTTACCTGCAAATAGGAATGCAGCATTTTTTCGGAATTCTCTATGTAGTGGGATTTGCCAGATCCTGTAGTGAGGTCCAAGCTAGTTAAGAATTTCGCATAATAGAACTTTTGTAGCAGATTGTCCAAGTTTTCCAGACAGTCTGCTTTCCTCTTAACAATTTTATTCAGAGCTCGTGTGTCAATTACAACTCGAACACCTCCATCCTTCTTGTTCATAATAATAAGTTGGCTGTTATATTCACTATTTATTCTTTCTATAACTCCCCATTTGATCATTTTATCTATTTCCGCCTGTACTGCTTCTCTCTTTGCTAGCAGCACTGGGTAACGTCTTACGAAAAATGGTTTGTGTTCTGTTGCATCAATGCAGAATTCAAAGTTCTTTACCATGCCTGCTTTATCTGAGAACACTTCCTAATTAACATTCAAAATGCTAAACAAGTTGGTTTTTTGTTCTGACTTTAGTTCTTGTAATTCATCAACAGTTTCTTTAAAAGTTTCTGTTTTCAGGTACTAGTCTTCTCATCATAAATTTCATTCATTTTGGACAAACCATCATTTTCCAGTTCCAATTTTAGCATTAGCGATTCAACTTTAGAATTACATAAAGTTTCGTTTTCTCCAAACTTAATTTCCAAGATACCGGATTCCCTATTAATTCTGACAATTCTGTTTCCACAATCTAAGAATACCTTTCCTCTGTCTAGCCATTGAATACCCAGGATCATTTCAGCACTTAATGTAGGTATGACTTAGAAGTCATGTTCAAACTTTTGCCTTTTAATTTCAGAATCTACTAGTACCTGTACACGAATGGGCTTACTGGACATACCAGTTGCTCCTATAATTTTTACCCCATTCATGGACACCATAACCAGTCCTGGTTTATTCGAGATATGCTCAAAAAAGGATTCTGAGATAGCACTAATTGAGAGGCTATATCCAAAAGTACCTGTAATTTAATTTCATAAATTTTGACTGGAATAATGATTTGTTTAATTGTTCTACATTCAATATCTTCCTGTTCTTCCCATAACAAATCCTGTTCGACCCTTAGATCGTTCCAAGAAATGTTATCAATTGACAATTCCTGAATATCTGGGGGCGTTTTGGGTCTTTTGATTTCTACTTCTTTTAGAATCCTCAGTAACTTCTGCCCAGCTATCATATCATCAGGTGGCTTTTTTCGTTTTGGAATTTCAAAATGTTTCACTACAGTAATCAATTCCTGCCCCAGAATCTTATTTTCTGGAGGCTCTTTCTTCTTCGGTTCAGTATCTACTGCTGGGTTTTGCTTTGAAAAAACTTCATTTGGTCTTTCATATTCATTATTGGTAAAGTATTGATCCTTCTCCTCTACGTCTATGTATTCTTCCATGGACCTATCACTATCTGACTTAAGCATAAATGCAACTCTTAAGGCAATGAGCTAATTCATCAGTTGATGTTTCATTATTTTCGGTTTTTTGATCATCTCCTAAATGCTGCACTTGATCTACTGTTACAAACACTTTTTCTGATGACATCGTCTTTCACTTTGTACTTAGTGTAATCATCATTCACTTCAGTGGTTCGTATATTATAGTCGGACTCAACCCCATCCTCACTATCGATGAAAACTGTTTGTGCGAGATTGTCGTCAGTCAGGACCTCATCTATACTATTTAGGATTTCATCCTCCACCCGATTTCTACTTAGACTGACCATTTAACCATCTTCTTTATTACTTTTCCTAATAACGGCGCCTCGTGTACTTAGCGTGGCGCCTTCGTTTCTTTCACTAACTTTTTCTATAGTTGCTGCACGCGCACCTTGCGTAGTGCTTCCTATTTCCACCTCTTTTCTACCTATGGATAACGTCTATATTCTGACGCATCCTCTCTTTATTACATTATTGGTCATATAACTTTTTTCAAATTTTCCTTGTTCATTTTGCTTTACACTATTAATCACATCACCCCACTCCTTTTCCATCCTTGAAAACTCCCTTTTGCATAGCATGTCCCCTTTTTCATTTCTACTAGTTTATATATCTGAACTTGTATTTGTTTCGGAGACATTGACTACCGAAACTTGTTCACTGAAGTCTTCGACTAATCATTTCTTTTTGCCACAGCTATTTCGGTCTCACAGCGGTCAGTTGATCGCTTCGCAAGGTTCATTGTATATTGTGGTCTATTTCGCATGTTCCCGCCTGATGCCTTGTCGCCCATGCATGACTCATACATGCCAGAACCTGTCGCCTTGCGTGCACTGACGTGTGACGTGTTCCTACCGTTAGCTCGTTGCTTGCATTCATGTTTCTTACCTCTGTATGATTTCTCCAATTTGGGCCCAAATTCATTGTCCACGTGAATCTGGCCCGTAATACATGCGGGCCCTAGTTTTCCGTATTGTCTCTATTTTGAAAATTTCGTGGTGCAAATCCCCTAATCTGAAATGATATGTTACCGTGTCCTCTACTTCTACCTCTCTAATCATGTTTAGACGATGTCATTCACTCTCGGTTTTTTCGCTCTGGTCCTGATTTTCCCCTATTCAGTTGTTATTGTTTGGGCGATAGTCACAGTTTCCTCTCCAGTGATCGTCCTCTACTTTCTCCGAAAGCGATGAGAACCTTTGGTGGTTGCTTCCCATGTATCGTTTTGAATCCTCGGGGAGTTTTTCCACAGCTCCCACACTGTCTCTCATTCAGTTCTCCTAGTTCTTAAATGGGTCAATTTCCAGAACCACATTTCACACAATTCCTTCATAGAGTTTCTACCTCTATTATCGTATACTCTAGCCATAATGAATTCTCGCCATAAATAATTCTGCTTTTGTTCAGGCCAGTACTTCTCAATAAATTTTTACATGAATTCCTCAAACGACATTTGATCTGTTTCTAAATTCATTCCCCACCTATTAGCGTCAGCTGCTAAAGCACTGATCATCACATTAATTTTCTCTTGATCAGTTATATTATCGGGAAAATTTCTCTCACAATTTTTCACAAAGTCTAACGGATGCCATACGTTATGCCTTTTTGTCGGATCGAAACGTTCTTTACCCTCCCGTAATTTACTGCAAATTACTCTTTCAGTATTGTAATTAAGTTTTTCTCTCAGTTTTCGTTGAAGGTCATACGTTTTGCCTTGAATTTGAGAAGTGTTTTGTTCACACTTCTGTTCGCAGGTTCCTACTTGTTTACTCAACTCTCTTTCGGATTGAGTTACTGATTGTCTCAATTATGCAATTTCGGTGTTGCAGTTAGTAATTACTTCGATTTTGAGACCGAAAACTTTTTCGTCCACTTTTGTTATTACTAAAAGTTCTACTTTTGCTTGGATTTTTATTATTTCTGTGTCAAATCTTTCGTTAATTTCATCTATTTGCCCCTGCATAGTGGTAACATTATTATTAATAGTATTTATTTCAATTTTTAATCCCTAATTCCATTACTACCAACATCTACTCTTGAATTTACTTCACAATTTGTTTATTGATCTTATCTTGTTTCATTTGCGACAAGCTCATTATTTGCATCTGATTATTTATGTATGTGGGTGAACTCCACGTAAGCCTGCTTCCATCTCGTGGCGTCATCTGTGGTTGCATCTATCGAACTATTGCCGCCTAATGCATTCTGTACTTTCCTGTCCCACTCCTCCTGGTCTACTTTTGTTTTTTTGTGTCCATCTTTACTTTGTTACTATTTTATATCTTTATCTTTCGGATTTGGGAAACTTTCTACTACTTATTTTTCCTGATATCTTACAAATTCGTGATACTGGACGTTCACTACTAGTTCTACTGTTGTTCTTCATCCACTATTTACACTCCTGGAAATGGAAAAAAGAACACATTGACACCGGTGTGTCAGACCCACCATACTTGCTCCGGACACTGCGAGAGGGCTGTACAAGCAATGATCACACGCACGGCACAGCGGACACACCAGGAACCGCGGTGTTGGCCGTCGAATGGCGCTAGCTGCGCAGCATTTGTGCACCGCCGCCGTCAGTGTCAGCCAGTTTGCCGTGGCATACGGAGCTCCATCGCAGTCTTTAACACTGGTAGCATGCCGCGACAGCGTGGACGTGAACCGTATGTGCAGTTGACGGACTTTGAGCGAGGGCGTATAGTGTGTATGCGGGAGGCCGGGTGGACGTACCGCCGAATTGCTCAACACGTGGGGCGTGAGGTCTCCACAGTACATCGATGTTGTCGCCAGTGGTCGGCGGAAGGTGCACGTGCCCGTCGACCTGGGACCGGACCGCAGCGACGCACGGATGCACGCCAAGACCGTAGGATCCTACGCAGTGCCGTAGGGGACCGCACCGCCACTTCCCAGCAAATTAGGGACACTGTTGCTCCTGGGGTATCGGTGAGGACCATTCGCAACCGTCTCCATGAAGCTGGGCTACGGTCCCGCACACCGTTAGGCCGTCTTCCGCTCACGCCCCAACATCGTGCAGCCCGCCTCCAGTGGTGTCGCGACAGGCGTGAATGGAGGGACGAATGGAGACGTGTCGTCTTCAGCGATGAGAGTCGCTTCTGCCTTGGTGCCAATGATGGTCGTATGCGTGTTTGGCGCCGTGCAGGTGAGCGCCACAATCAGGACTGCATACGACCGAGGCACACAGGGCCAACACCCGGCATCATGGTGTGGGGAGCGATCTCCTACACTGGCCGTACACCACTGGTGATCGTCGAGGGGACACTGAATAGTGCACGGTACATCCAAACCGTCATCGAACCCATCGTTCTACCATTCCTAGACCGGCAAGGGAACTTGCTGTTCCAACAGGACAATGCACGTCCGCATGTATCCCGTGCCACCCAACGTGCTCTAGAAGGTGTAAGTCAACTACCCTGGCCAGCAAGATCTCCGGATCTGTCCCCCATTGAGCATGTTTGGGACTGGATGAAGCGTCGTCTCACGCGGTCTGCACGTCCAGCACGAACGCTGGTCCCACTGAGGCGCCAGGTGGAAATGGCATGGCAAGCCGTTCCACAGGACTACATCCAGCATCTCTACGATCGTCTCCATGGGAGAATAGCAGCCTGCATTGCTGCGAAAGGTGGATATACACTGTACTAGTGCCGACATTGTGCATGCTCTGTTGCCTGTGTCTATGTGCCTGTGGTTCTGTCAGTGTGATCATGTGATGTATCTGACCCCAGGAATGTGTCAATAAAGTTTCCCCTTGCTGGGACAATGAATTCACGGTGTTTTTATTTCAATTTCCAGGAGTGTACGTTCTAAACTGTCTCTGTAAGTAAAACTATAGAGCGTCATGTTACGCGGCGCCAAGTATAACACCCATACTGTACGTCAGCACCCAAATATGGCACTAACACACAATAAGTGTTACCCTCAGGGAGGAATTTTGTATTTGACCGCGTCTTTACCTAATGGATAGAGGGTATCGAACATGAATAGCGTTACTATGGCAATTAATAGAAAGCTGAATGAATTTGAAGATAACGAACGTAGTAAACGCATACAAATGAAATAACAAAAGATCGCCAGCCTAATCAGGCATTATAATTTGGAACATTAATCTCAAAAAATTTTAATATAATTTAGCAAAAGGGGGTTTCATTCTTCATCTCTTTGCAAATGCAACGAACACACACAAATAATAGGTGAACTGACCAGTGGTAAGCATTAGTTATCATTTGCATAAATTTTCAATCACAGAAAGATAATTAGCACTTTACTCCTGTAGATAATAATCACTACCTCAACCATTAACCAATTCAGCACCAAAAAGTTATTGCAGACCTCACGAGACTAAATGAAGTATGACAAGAGTCTTGATTTAACTAACACACACACAACAAATGCAGATAAATAACCTTGTACAAACACTTTTTCACCCTGTCTCATTTATGGAAGTACTTTAGATTTCTTTAGCAAAACAATCTTTAGTTTAACTTTCTCATAATAGAAAAGAATATAGTAGGGGCTCATAAACTGTCAAGTACTCTACTGACAAATTCTGTAGCTATTTCAGAGACTAATTACCTTACCCTATTGTGGATTTCTATTGTTACTAATCAATACAATTTACTTTTCATAATAGTCCAATATACGTGCCTTTCTCACTACCTGTGAAGCAGGTAACTTTGATAAAAACATTTAAACATTTTACCACTGAACTTTAACACCTTTAGTGCAACAACAAACCATTATATTTTCAGAAATAGGATGCTCGATTATCTGTACGTTAAGGACAGGACCCTGCTTTGGTTTGTGATTAGGAGAGTTATTAAGGTGAAAACACAGTTTTATGTCACTATAATTATTACTGAAAAACACTCACGTCAATATACTGGTCCATACTGTGATACACATTTGAACTCCTGAGTTGCTGGAGCAGTGGCGCAATAGTGGTGGCAAGCACGTGGCGGCTTAGTGGTCCCATGTTCTCGAAGTTGAATGCTCTTTATAAATTCTACTTGGCGACGTATTTCCTTCATTTCAGAGCCATTCCATGACAACAAGAGTACCATAAGAGAGACAAAACCACATCCGAGGCAATTTCAACATAAATTGGCTTCCAAATGCCTCACTTGGCACCCGCATTGTTAACAGTACAACGTCTAGCCACTGACTGCGTGCTGTGCTCTCTCTCTCTCTTGCCGCTCAGAATGACCACCAGATCCACCTTTTCCCACGCGCCAAGCCCCTTCCGTAGCGGAGGGGGTTCCCTACGTCTTTTAAGTTACATCATACAAGGATCAAAAGTTACCCCTAACATACCCAAGTCTGCAGTGTAAACTAACGCAGCTACAGCTATTATGCTATAACATGTGCAGACACACCTACAGTTGAGGATTCATTCAAATATTTGACGAACAATACGTTCAAAAATACATTAATTTTAAACATAGCTACCACAAAATATTTCACCTAGCTAGCAACAGCATGACACAGGAAACTATTCTTTCTTGTAAGCGCTCTGCATTAGATATAGCCTTACGAAAACGTTTATTCAACCACGACAGCTAAGCGGAATGTAAAAGTAAACAGGTTTGGCGGCAGCTTCTCCAAATAATAGTATATACATAGTATATAATACACGTTTTGTGCACTTATAACATGTACTCAGTGTCTCTGAAACAATACGTGCTGCACGGCGGAAATTACTTTCTGCTGAGGCACATCATTTACATCTCAATGATACACGACTACTAGAGAACATTGCTCTTTACGGCAGTCAATTCACTTGTAAATTAACACCATGATATCGCAGATATTAGGCAACCCGTTACTAGAGATGAGAAAGGCCTTAAGGTTTGCAACTAAACATGCTACTCCTAGCTACTACTGAATAAGAATTTGATTATTAACGTGTCTTCATAACCATGTGTGCGGCGTTCAACTCTCAGTCAGCATAGACGTTTTCGTCGCCTTATTTCCAGTTAAACGTGTGCACATCTCGCTAATGGTGGACCAACATTGGGCATTTCTCGTCTGTTCCTGGTTAGACAACGGCGGTAGGCGCCGGGTTCGAATCCCGGTCAGGCAATACAACTTCAGTCGTCATTTAAGGTTCCAACCTCACTACTGGTGACAAACTGTGATATCTACATTCTGATTTTACGTACTTATTCAACAATCCGATTAGGTGCTGGTTTCGCATCCTTGTCACCAGTATTACATGATGGTATTTCAATTTTAAACATGTGCATCCTTTGTTCCTTGACAATGGAACAATACACAACGTCTTTCGAGGTTAATTACCAAGAAGGTAATTGTCATGTTAGGGTTCCTGGTTTCGTACAAACATTATCGTCGTTTACGTTCAAGTTAAGAATTGATAACTGATACTGGTGCAAACGTCAATATTTGACGTCTCTTTCTGCCTAGTGATCGAGTCTCGATAAGACACAAAGCTTTACTTGGTTAACAATGGCTTTAAGTTCTGGGTTTGCATCCGGATCCAGAACGAAGACGTTGGTCATGTCATTTAAAGTACAACTTTCTGTACAAGTAACTGTCGATGAGTAATGTGAACAATGATATTACTTGTGATTCGCTGTTAATGTTGGGATTTCCGTAGAGTGCTTGCCGCCGTTAATCACGTTTTCTTTTAACTGCTTAGTATTACATAAAATTGATGCGAAACCACTCCCCACTGAACGCTGAACGACGTTCAGCATGTGTTGGGAAAACCTTTTAGACAGTAAATAACTTGTTTCCAATTGCCATACAACTTTATAAATCCATATACTGTCTCAAATATTTAAGTGTGCCTACTGATTACTGAACGATTTATGTGACAAAATTAGTTGTCCCATAACAATTGAAATGTCACTTATTGTAATTAAGTTTAGTTTACAAACGTTAAGGACTGTCTGAGCTCTTCTGTACTACCGTGGTGTTACTTTACATATTTACAGACTGTCATAAAGACAAGTGTTCTCTAGTAGTCTCTAGCGGTGCCCATTGTGTTTCTTACAATGACTGTACTGACGAGGGTTGCGACGATGTGCAACACAGATATGCTATGTTGTTTGCATACATTCATGTGCAGCCTACACGTTGCAATTCAGGCATGACCCACTTTTTTTGCTGTCGAGTGTACATCAACAGGGGACTGTTCAAGCTGGTGGAGGCTCTGTAATGGTGTGAGGCGTGTGCAATTGGAGTGTTATGGGACCCCTGATACGTCTAGATACGATTCTGACAGGTGACATGTAAGTAAGCATCCTGTCTGATCTCCTGCATCCATTTATGTCCATTGTGCATTCAGAAGGACTTGGGTAATACCAGAAGGACAATGCAACACCCTACACATCCAGAATTGCTACGAGTACAATGTGGCTCCAGGAACACTCTTCTGAGTTTAAACATTTCCACTGGCCACCAAACTCCCCAAGCATTAACATTATTGAGCATATCTGGGATACTTTGTAACATGCTGTTCAGAAGAGATCTCCACCCCTCTTACTCTTACGAATTTATGTACAGCCCTGTAGGATTCGTAGTGTCATTTCCCTCCAGTATTACTTGAGACATTAGTCGAGTCCATGCCACATCGTGTTGCGGCACTTCGGCATGCGTGCCCTACACCATATTAGGCAGGTGTATCAGTTTCTTTGACTCTTTGGTGTATATGCATGTGGTGTTATTCTTGTACGTCTTTAAATGTTCAAGAGTTCGTTTAGGTTAGCATAACTTGCAGGTGTTAGTGATGACAATATACGTCAGCCATCACTATTATTTTCTAATATAGATGAAGTGGTTTATTAATAACCAAGATGATGACTCACAGCTGCAGTTGCCCTACCTAGAAGGTTGTCTGCAACAGTAAAAGATTGTTCCCACCCTTAAAAACGTCACATTGGCTGCAAGCTGCTGTGCCCCTCTGGGGAGAACTTAGGTTGAGTACAGGATATTCTTACCATTCTTTTTCTGGAAGACCCACGCCGACTATCATTTGTTTCTTAGCTGTCATCATGTGCTGACTGTGTAGTTTGAAGATGTATGCGTCGTTATTTGCTACAGCACGTGGTTTCAGTTTCATATTCGAGAGTACATTCCCTTTGCAGTATCTGGTTGCCTACGGATCTTGAATGCGAAGTTCATTGGATGATTTCTCTCGTTAATTTGAAAATGTGAGCTGTGCATGTGAGGAACTCTCATACTGGTTTTCTTTCAGTCTTGCTAAAAATATCAATCGAAGTCCTATATAATTAACTTCAGTTTTTCAAGTTAGTTTTCTGTGTTTTTGTTTATCAAGAGTCAAAAATGACTCTGAGCACTATGGGACTTAACTGCTGAGGTCATCAGTCCCCTAGAACTTAGAACTACTTAAACCTAACTAACCTAAGGACATCACACACATCCATGCCCGAGGCAGGATTCGAACCTGCGACCGTAGCGGTCGCGCGGTTCCAGATTGTAGCTTCTAGAACCGCTCAGCCACTCCGGCCGGCTATCAAGAGTCACAGTGCACTAAGACTTCTACATCTACATCTACATCTACATTCATACTCCGCAAGCCACCCAACGGTGTGTGGCGGAGGGCACTTTACGTGCCACTGTCATTACCTCCCATTCCTGTTCCAGTCGCGTATGGTTCGCGGGAAGAACGACTGTGTGAAAGCCTCCGTGCGCGCTCTAATCTCTCTAATTTTACATTCGTGATCTCCTCGGGAGGTATAAGTAGGGGGAAGCAATATGCTCGATACCTCATCCAGAAACACACCCTCTCGAAACCTGGCGAGGAAGCTACACCGCGATGCAGAGCGCCTCTCTTCCAGAGTCTGCCACTTGAGTTTGCTAAACATCTCCGTAACGCTATCACGGTTACCAAATAACCCTGTGACGAAACGCGCCGCTCTTCTTTGGATCTTCTCTATCTCCTCCGTCACCCGATCTGGTACGGATCCCACACTGATGAGCAATACTCAAGTATAGGTCGAACGAGTGTTTTGTAAGCCACCTCCTTTGTTGATGGACTACATTTTCTAAGCACTCTCCCAATGAATCTCAACCTGGCACCCGCCTTACCAACAATTAATTTTATATGATCATTCCACTTCAAATCGTTCCGCACGCATACTCCCAGATATTTTACAGAAGTAACTGCTACCAGTGTTTGTTCCGCTATCATATAATCATACAATAAAGGATCCTTCTTTCTATGTATTCGCAATACATTACATTTGTCTATGTTAAGGGACAGTTGCCACTCCCTGCACCAAGTGCCTATCCGCTGCAGATCTTCCTGCATTTCGCTACAATTTTCTAGTGCTGCAACTTCTCTGTATACTACAGCATCATCCGCGAAAAGCCGCATGGAGCTTCCGACACTATCTACTAGGTCATTTATATATATTGTGAAAAGCAATGGTCCCATAACACTCCCCTGTGGCACGCCAGAGGTTATTTTAACGTCTGTAGATGTCTCTCCATTGATAACAACATGCTGTGTTCTGTTTGCTAAAAACTCTTCAATCCAGCCACACAGCTGGTCTGATATTCCGTAGGCTCTTACTTTGTTTATCAGGCGACAGTGCGGAACTGTATCGAACGCCTTCCGGAAGTCAAGAAAAATAGCATCTACCTGGGAGCCTGTATCTAATATTTTATGGGTCTCATGAACAAATAACGCGAGTTGGGTCTCACACGATCGCTGTTTCCGGAATCCATGTTGATTCCTACATAGTAGATTCTGGGTTTCCAAAAACGACATGATACTCGAGCAAAAAACATGTTCTAAAATTCTACAACAGGTCGACGTCAGAGATATAGGTCTATAGTTTTGCGCATCTGCTCGACGACCCTTCTTGAAGACTGGGACTACCTGTGCTCTTTTCCAATCATTTGGAACCTTCCGTTCCTCTAGAGACTTGCGGTACACGGCTGTTAGAAGGGGGGTAAGTTCTTTCGCGTACTCTGTGTAGAATCGAATTGGTATCCCGTCAGGTCCAGTGGACTTTCCTCTGTTGAGTGATTCCAGTTGCTTTTCTATTCCTTGGACACTTATTTCGATGTCAGCCATTTTTTCGTTTGTGCGAGGATTTAAAGAAGGAACTGCAGTGCGGTCTTCCTCTGTGAAACAGCTTTGGAAAAAGGTGTTTAGTATTTCAGCTTTACGCGTGTCGTCCTCTGTTTCAATGCCATCATCATCCCGGAGTGTCTGGATATGCTGTTTCGAGCCACTTACTGATTTAACGTAAGACCAGAACTTCCTAGGATTTTCTGTCAAGTCTGTACATAGAATTTTACTTTCGAATTCACTGAACGCTTCTCGCATAGCCCTCCTTACGCTAACTTTGACATCGCTTAGCTTCTGTTTGTCTGAGAGGTTTTGGCTGCGTTTAAACTTGGAGTGAAGCTCTCTTTGCTTTCGCAGTAGTTTCCTAACTTTGTTGTTGTACCACGGTGGGTTTTTCCCGTCCCTCACAGTTTTACTCGGCACGTACCTGTCTAAAACGCGTTTTACGATTGCCTTGAACTTTTTCCATAAACACTCAACATTGTCAGTGTCGGAACAGAAATTTTCGTTTTGATCTGTTAGGTAGTCTGAAATCTGCCTTCTATTACTCTTGCTAAACAGATAAACCTTCCTCCCTTTTTTTATATTCCTATTAACTTCCATATTCAGGGATGCTACAACGGCCTTATGATCACTGATTCCCTGTTCTGCACTTACGGAGTCGAAAAGTTCGGGTCTATTTGTTATCAGTAGGTCCAAGATGTTATCTCCACGAGTCGGTTCTCTGTTTAATTGCTCGAGGTAATTTTCGGATAGTGCACTCAGTATAATGTCACTCGATGCTCTGTCCCTACCACCCGTCCTAAACATCTGAGTGTCCCAGTCTATATCTGGTAAATTGAAATCTCCACCTAAGACTATAACATGCTGAGGAAAATTATGTGAAATGTATTCCAAGTTTTCTCTCAGTTGTTCTGCCACTAACGCTGCTGAGTCGGGAGGTCGGTAAAAGGAGCCAATTATTAACCCAGCTCGGTTGTTGAGTGTAACCTCCACCCATAATAATTCACAGGAACTATCCACTTCTACTTCACTACAGGATAAACTACTACTAACAGCGACGAACACTCCACCACCGGTTGCATGCAATCTATCCTTCCTAAACACCGTCTGTACCTTTGTAAAAATTTCGGCAGAATTTATCTCTGGCTTAAGCCAGCTCTCTGTACCTATAACGATTTCAGCTTCGGTGCTTTCTATCAGCGCTTGAAGTTCCGGTACTTTACCAACGCAGCTTCGACAGTTTACAATTACAATACCGATTGCTGCTTGGTCCCCGCATGTCCTGACTTTGCTCCGCACCCGTTGAGGCTGTTGCCCTTTCTGTACTTGCCCGAGGCCATCTAACCTAAAAAACCGCCCAGTCCACGCCACACAACCCCTGCTACCCGTGTAGCCGCTTGCTGCGTGTAGTGGACTCCTGACCTATCCAGCGGAAGCCGAAACCCCACCACCCTGTGGCGCAAGTCGAGGAATCTGCAGCCCACATGGTCGCAGAACCGTCTCAGCCTCTGATTCAGACCCTCCACTCGGCTCTGTACCAAAGGTCCGCAGTCAGTCCTGTCGACGATGCTGCAGATGGTGAGCTCTGCTTTCATCCCGCTAGCGAGACTGGCAGTCTTCACCAAATCAGATAGCCGCCGGAAGCCAGAGAGGATTTCCTCCGATCCATAGCGACACACATCATTGGTGCCGACATGAGCGACCACCTGCAGATGGGTGCACCCTGTACCCTTCATGGCATCCGGAAGGACCCTTTCCACATCTGGAATGACTCCCCCCGGTATGCACACGGAGTGCACATTGGTTTTCTTCCTCTCTCTTGCTGCCATTTCCCTAAGGGACCCCATTACGCGCCTGACGTTGGAGCTCCCAACTACCAGTAAGCCCACCCTCTGCGACCGCCTGGATCTTGCAGACTGAGGGGCAACCTCTGGAACAGGACAAGCAGCCATGTCAGGCCGAAGATCAGTATCAGCCTGAGACAGAGCCTGAAACCGGTTCGTCAGACAAACTGGAGAGTCCTTCCGTTCAGCCCTCCGGAATGTCTTTCGCCCCCTGCCACACCTTGAGACGACCTCCCACTCTACAACAGGTGAGGGATCAGCCTCAATGCGGGCAGTATCCCGGGCAACCACAGTCTTAGTCCGATCGGGGGATGCGAGGGACGAGCTGGCCGTCCCCGACAAACCCCCATCCGGACCCCCACAGTGATGCCCATTGGCAACAGCCTCAAGCTGTGTGACCGAAGCCAACACTGCCTGAAGCTGGGAGCGAAGGGATGCCAACTCAGCCTGCATCCGAACACAGCAGTTGCAGTCCCTATCCATGCTAAAAACTGTTTTGCAAAGAATGTCTGAACTAATCTACAGAGAGCGCAAACAAATCGACAAATTTTAAACGGTTATTAAAATACAAGATTGCCTAGTAAATGCAGTAATGCTGCTACTTGCGCACTGCTGACACACTGCTCGGCAGCGGAAGGAGACTACGCGATTTTACACTATTCAGGTACTAAAACGCGATGCTACAACTCTCAAATACTATAATACGCCCGAAATTTATGTATGAAACAATGCAAGTACCAAAAACACGCAAAGAAATTAAGAATTAAACTATGTAAGAAATGAGTGAGCTAGGAGTATACGACTTGCTGCTGCAGCTGCTTATCCAACGGCGGCAGGGAGCACACTGACTGTGACCAACCGACACTGGCCGTTCAAAACAAAAACAAAAGACAAACGACTACGCGAATTTACACTATTCAGGTATTAAAACGCGATGCTACAACTCTCAAATACTATAATACGCCCGAAATTTATGTATCAAACAATGCAAGTACCAAAAACTCGCAAAGAAATTAAGAATTAAACTATGTAAGAAATGAGTGAGCTAGGAGTATACGACTTGCTGCTGCAGCTGCTTATCCAACGGCGGCAGGGAGCACACTGACTGTGACCAACCGACACTGGCCGTTCAAAACAAAAACAAAAGACAAACGACTACGCGAATTTACACTATTCAGGTATTAAAACGCGATGCTACAACTCTCAAATACTATAATACGCCCGAAAGTTATGTATCAAACAATGCAAGTACCAAAAACACGCAAAGAAATTAAGAATTAAACTATGTAAGAAATGAGTGAGCTAGGAGTATACGACTTGCTGCTGCAGCTGCTTATCCAACGGCGGCAGGGAGCACACTGACTGTGACCAACCGACACTGGCCGTTCAAAACAAAAACAAAAGACAAACGACTACGCGAATTTACACTATTCAGGTATTAAAACGCGATGCTACAACTCTCAAATACTATAATACGCCCGAAAGTTATGTATCAAACAATGCAAGTACCAAAAACACGCAAAGAAATTAAGAATTAAACTATGTAAGAAATGAGTGAGCTAGGAGTATACGACTTGCTGCTGCAGCTGCTTATCCAACGGCGGCAGGGAGCACACTGACTGTGACCAACCGACACTGGCCGTTCAAAACAAAAACAAAAGACAAACGACTACGCGAATTTACACTATTCAGGTATTAAAACGCGATGCTACAACTCTCAAATACTATAATACGCTCGAAAGTTATGTATCAGACAATGCAAGTACCAAAAACACGCAAAGAAATTAAGAATTAAACTATGTAAGAAATGAGTGAGCTAGGAGTATACGACTTGCTGCTGCAGCTGCTTATCCAACGGCGGCAGGGAGCACTTCATGTTTATCTTGATTTTAAATAAATTTTCGAACTCTGATATCGACTTCCATTTATGAACCCTACTTCCTACAACTCCTCCCGTGATTATGTGACCCTTATTTAACAAATACAATCAGGAGCGAACTAGCGTACCGTTTCAGTGTGATGGTTTCACAGTCGTGTGGAGCAGCTAGATGTTTAATGGAATGTTGCATAACATAATGGTGACGAGTGGGTAACGCTTACAGGATTTTATCCCATAGCCTAAAGAGTTACTAATGCAGATTAGTTTCAGAAGTGCGATAATTCGTTTTCTGCATTTGATGTGGAACAATGTTGAGTTGGTGGAAATATACGATAGCAATTGATCATTATATTCCACGGTTACCGTGGGTTGTGTTTAACGGAACTATGGTGCATGAATTTCAATTACATTCCTATTCTCTTGCAATTTACTCTTTATTTATGCCTATGCAACTTGTGGTTGTTCCTTTTCTAGGCACATCTCAGCCTCTTACTGTATGATGTGGTTCTTGGTAAAAGAGTTTTACTTATTAAAATCGGTCCCCGTTAATTTGTGTGTTTAATAGTTCTACATTGACCATGAATCAATTTAGGATCGTACGGAAACGCTTTACCTCGGACCAACAAATTTAGTGCAGGAGAGGAGGGGGTAACCTTTTGATTATTCATGGCCATTACTAAAATTTCATTTATTTTGCCCCCTAAATGCTACAACAACTCGTTCAGTAATCTCCTAGTTTATCTTCCAGACCATTCTTTACAATGGAGTTGAGAAAACTCCTTAAAAATGGTTCAAATGGCTCTGGACACTGTGGGACTCAACATCTTAGGTCACAAGTTCCCCTAGAACCTAGAACTACTTAAACCTAACTAACCTAAGGACATCACACACCCATGCCCGAGGCAGGATTCGAACCTGCGACCGTAGCAGTCCCGCGGTTCCGGACTGCAGCGCCAGAACCGCACGGCCACCGCAGCCGGCAAAAAACTCCTTAAATTGAAGGACGCAAGGTAGTGGTAATTATGTTATATCGTCAGCAAATCGTGATTTGTTACAAGTATCTACTTTTATTATCCTCGAAAAAACTTTCAAAATGAGGTTATGTAATATAGATTCTTGGTACAGCAAACACATCGATCGTTACGGCTCCAGATAATGAACACAATCAAGATTTCCTTTTGGTCTCCTATGTACGAAAGAATTTCGCTCACACTTCAGGAGTGAGGTATGGGGTGCTTTCACATCTTTCATTATATCAACATACAACATTCCCGCATTGGCACGCAAATATAGGGCAAAGGTAGGAGGGAGGCTGGCGTGGTTAATATTGAGACTAATTGTGTCAGCTTACACTGTCGGGAAACGAAGTAAAACGGAGATTCTTAAGGGGCCTTATGCAATACTCATTGACTGATACTCAGATTATGTTTTTCGCCAGTGGAATGGGGCACCGTATCTGATATTGTTCCCGTAGAGAAGCAGGAGTAGCTTGGCTAAGGAAACAAAATAATATCTTACGTGAAGTTTGAATCATAAATACTTAAATTAACAAATTTAGTTTGGATTGGTCATTTTTTCATGCCAGGGGACTGAAACAAGTAAGCAAGGTGGAGATACGGCGCACGTCAAGTCCGCTGGTACCCACAAAGAGAATTAACCGAGAAATACTATACCGTTACGTGAAATGGAGCTGAGGGCTATCAAAATCAGTATATGAGACTGAGATTCTACATGAAGTATTGCTGCACAACGTGGTCAGATCTTTCTTGCAACGAAACAAGTTAAACTTGAACGAAAATTCTCACATAAAGTTGTCTCAAATTTCTCTGAATCACTTTTAGAAATCATTAAAACAATTTACAACAGTTTACTGCCTTATGAGGACTTGAATAGATTTCACGTACAGACCTGGGAAGCCCTGTGGCTTCAGCAAAAGTTACAGAAAGAAAATCACAAAATAACAATAAAAATGATCTTGCCTCGCTTCTGTTCCCTTCAGCAAACATTTAGCATGGCTAAACATAAGCAGAACTTTGAATTTCTACTCGTTAAGTTCTACTCCCACAAAATGGCGCTAACAAGTGGTCACACCCTCATTACAAAGATACTTGCCTAAAAATCAATTTTATCCCGCAATAATCATGGTTAAAATTCAGCATCATTTCACGTTCTGTCAGACTACCAAATTTCACCCGTAAATATTAACGGAATAGAGAGAAGATCTGATGGCTGTCACCACGGTCACAACTACGATTAGTACTTCACTTAAATCATTAAAATCATCGCAATTAAACTGTCAACACTTTCCTGACTATATTGACTGTAAAAGAAACATTGCGAAAGCTATCGACGATGACAGAAATCATTCTGACACCTTTCTCTCGCCATACCAACAAGAGCTTAACAAGAGTGTCCTCAGGCCAACCAGTTTAACAGTGCAGAAACATGGTCTATGTCTAGAGACAACGTCCCCTTGTTCAAACTCCAGGGAGGCAAACGTCTTCTGTTGGCTGTGACCACCTGACACACTCGATTCTGTCGATATTTTACGAAGCCCTCAAGCAATCTCTTTAGTTGCCTATGGCCACAGGTTTTACTTTGGCAAAACCACCACCCTCTAACTACCTATGGTTAATCCCTCACCCTTCTGTGTCCCACACACTCAAACTCCATGGAATCACTCACTCATGGATAGGTACAGACAGGAAATTTAAAGTGTGATCCATTAAATGAAATCACAAATGTGTCCATTCTCATATCCAAAGGACGTACTTCATGAGTATTAAGTGGAGGAAATTCTCCTTATAACACGGAATACAACGGCAATCAATATAGTTACACTCAAATAATACTGGCAAGCAAGAGTCAGGTGGAGAGTACTGACAGTACCGCTTCAGTATCACGCAGTGATTACACCGAGGTGACAAAAGTGATGGGATAGCGACATGCACATATACAGATGGCGGTAGCACAATGCGTTCACAAAGCAAAAGAGGGCAGTTTATTTGTGGATCTGTCATTTATGCCCAGGTGAGTGATGTGAAAAGATTTCCGTCGTGATTGTGGGCGCAAGACGTGAATTAACGTATTTTGAACGTGGAATGGTAGTTGGAGCTAGACGCATGGACAGTCCATTTCGGAAATCGTTGGGGAATTGAAAATTCCGAGATTCACAGAGTGAAGAGTGTGCCGAGAATACCAGATTTCAGCATTACCTCTCACCATGGACAACGCAGTGGCAAACGGTCTTTACTCAACGACCGAGAGCAGCGGCGCTTGCGTTTAGTTCAAATGGTTCAAATGGCTCTGAGCACTATGGGACTCAACTGCTGTGGTCATAAGTCCCCTAGAACTTAGAACTACTTAAACCAAACTAACCTAAGGACAGCACACAACACCCAGCCATCACGAGGCAGAGAAAATCCCTGACCCCGCCGGGAATCGAACCCGGGAACCCGGGCGTGGGAAGCGAGAACGCTACCGCACGACCACGAGATGCGGGCTGCGTTTAGTTGTCAGTGTTAACAACCAAGTAGCACTCGGTGAAATAACAGCAGAAATCAATGTGGGGCGTACGAAAAACGTAACATTAGTACAGTGTGGTGAAATTTGGCGGTAATGGGCTATGGCAGCAGACGACCGACGCGAGGACTTACATGAACAGCACGACATCGCCTCCTGGCGCCTCTATTGGGCTCGTGATCACATCGGCTGGACCCTAGACCACTGGTCATGTGGATCCCGATTTCAGTTGGTAAGAGCCGATGATAGGATTCGAGTGTGGTCCAGACCCCACGAATACATGGACCCGTCAACAAGGCACTGCGCATGCTGATGGTGGGCTCCATAATCGTGTGAGCTGGTTTTGCATGGAACAGTCTGGGTCTTCAGGTCTAATTGCACCAATCTGACTGTAAATTGTTCAAAAAATGGCTCTGAGCACAATGGGATTTAACATCTGGGGTCATCAATCTCCTAGAACTTAGAACTACTTAAACCTGACTAACCTAAGGACATCACACACATCCATGCCCGAGGCAGGATTCGAACCTGCGACCGTAGCAGCAGCGCGGTTCCGGACTGAAGGGCCTAGAACCGCTCGGCCACAGCGGCCGGCTGGAAATGGTTATATTTCGCTACTTGAAGGCTAATTGCAGCCATTCATGGAATTCATGTTCCCAAACAACGATGGAATTTTTATGGGTGGCACAATTGTTCATAAGTGGTTTGAAGAACGTAATCGAGAGTCAGTTCGTGCATAAAATGCCGCACCGGCAACGCTTTCGCTTTTATGGACGGCTATAAAGGCGGTTTGGCTCAATATTTCTGCAGGAGACTTCCAACGACTTCTTGTGTCCACACCACGTCGAGTTTCTGCACTACCCCGGGCAAAAAGAGGTCCGACAGGATGTTGGGAGGTTTCCCACGACTTTTGTCAACTCAGTGTAGGTGGCGCAGGCACTTCCAGTGTGATCAACCAAGTCTGGATGATGAAAAACTGGCAGATCATCTCTGAGAATCATCGGCAATCTCAAGAGAAGTGGAGGCTCTGGTAAAGACCTGAATATCAGAAACGAGGCAATATAGAAGAAGCTGAACAGCAGTCACCGATCAGTTTTCAACATTTTGCACAGCATCTACAACAGTACATGGCCGCCACCACTTGTCTTCGCGACTGCTCACACCCCTTCAGAAAGCCCGATTCACTGAAGCAGCGGAGCAAATGTTACAGCTGTGTCATGCCAGTCCAGATGACTAGACACTTCCCTTAGCCGCTTAAATACGGTGACGGGTGTTGAGTGTACCGTTATGAGCGGGAGACAAAGGAGGAAAGCAAGACATGGATTAACCACTTACAGGAGAAGACGAAGCAGAGTGTTTTTGGGACTGCTGCTATTATTCTATAGATTACGATAGCAAGAGGAAAACAGTCACAGCAGAGTACTAGTGAAAACCTCTGACGAGGCGTGAAAGGCTGCCAAGATTAGGCGTCGCGGAAAGCTGTTCAAGGCGAACGATGCAGGTACCCACTTCCAGTCATGCGCATTAGTTTCTCCTTTTAGAGTAAGCCGCAGCTGAGTTGTACCTCCAGAAAAAAAGATGCATCGCTCTGTTACGATCAATTTACCAGAATGGTGTTGTGTGGCTACACGTGTTTCCTAATTTCAGTGATACTGAGAACATCTGAAACATGTGACACAAAAGAAAGGACAGAGAAAAGGAAGGAATGGATCACTAATGACCTACTAAATATGATGGAAGAAAGAAGGAAATTAAAAAATTCTGTGAAGAGGGAAGACCAAGAGAAATACAAGAGTCTGAAAAACAGAATCAACAGAGAGGCAAAATAAGCAAGGGAAAGTACGTTGATGATCTCTGTATTTCAGTTGAGGACAACATGAGAAAGGGAAATATTGACAAGGCCTATAAATGTGTGAGACATTTCTTTGGAGACAGAAGAAACAAGCGTAGGGCTGTAATGGATGAAAATGGCAATATCTTGGATGACGATGATGAAGTTGCAAGAAGATGGAAACAATATATAGGAAAACTACACAGCGGACCAGAACTGTCTGAAAACATCATGGAAGAAGGAACAGAAGTAGATGCACACAACATAGGTGAACCTATATTAAAGGAATACTTTGAACTAGTCTGAAAAAATTGAAAAACAACAAATCGCCTGGTATAGACAATATCCCAGCTGAACTTCTGAAATCTGGAGGAGCAAAACTGAATCAGGAGTTGTATAACCTTGTTTTCAACATATACGAGCAGGGTAAATTCCTACAGACTTTGGGAAAACATTATGATCCCCATTCCAAAGAAGGCAAATGCTACAAGATGTGAAAATTATAGGACGCTCAGCCTACTTACTCACGCCTCTAAAATAGTAACCTCAATTATCCTAAAACGCATAGAACAAAAAGTCGAAGCTATACTCTCAGAAGACCAGTTTGGATTCCGGAAAGATAGAGGAACCAGAGAAGCAATATTTGCTCTAAAAGTAATAATAGAGAAACGACTAGATAAGAACCTGACAACATACATAGCTTTCATAGATGTAGAGAAAGCCTTTGATAATGTTAAATGGGATAAGATGTTTGAGGCACTCAAAAAAGTAGGAATAGACTATAAAGATAAAGAAATGATATGGAACCTGTACAAAAACGACACAGCAGTTATCCGTGGACGGACAAAACAAGAAGAGGTGCAGATACGGAAAGGTGTCCGACAAGGTTGCACACTATCACCTGTTATCTTTAACCTATACATTGAAGAGGCGCTGAAAAAAGTAAGGGAAAATTCACAGACAGGTGTAGTAATTCATGACCAACGAATAGATATGATAAGATATGTCGATGATATAGCTGTCCTAGATGAAAGTGAAGAAGATCTGGTAGTCCTACTGAATAGAATGGATAAAGTTAGGGGGGAAGAATATAATATGAGAATTAATCGAGCAAAAACAAAAGTAATGGCATGCGACAAAAAAGATCAAGTGAAAGTCCAAGTTCATGTAGGCAATGAACTGCTTGAACAAGTTGATAAATTTACTTATCTGGCAGTAATTTACTTATCTGGCAGTAATTTACTTATCTGGCAGTAATATTACCAGGGATGGAAGGAGCAAGGCAGAAGTGAGAAGTAGAATTGCTCAAGCAAAGGCTGCCTTTAACAAGAAGAAAAGCATCTTAACATCTAAGAGCATCAGCCTTGAAATCAGGAAAAGATTTTTGAAATCATATGTGTGGAGTGTGGCATGCTATGGGTGTGAAACATGGACTCTCGGGACAGAGGAAGACCAGAAGCTAAATTCTTTTGAAATGTGGTGCTATAGACGCATGCTCAAAATAAAATGTATCGACAAGGTCACAAACGAAGTGGTTCTGGAAAGAGCAGGTGAGAAGACAAGTTTCTGGAGTTTCATTGTTAAAAGAAGAGTGCAATTTACAGGTCATCTATTAAGACATAAAATAGGACTCCTCAACACAATCATAGAGGGATATGTCGAGGGAAAAAGACCAAGAGGAAGACCACGGCTGAGGTACATGGATCAAATCGTGAAAGATGTGGGATGTAACACCTATAAAGAAATGAAGAGAAAAGCTGAAAGACGCACAGAATGGAGACAAGCTGGCATTGTAGCTGTTGCAAACCAGTCCTTGGATTGACCACTACAGAAGAAGAACAAGAAGAAAAAGAAGAACACATCTGGGACGAGAGTTGTCATTGAACAATACGTACATCCCTTGGACCCTGTTCTCGCCAATCTCTATAAGCTGTTGGCCGTGAGTGGCCTAACGTTCCCATGGTGTGGTGGATGGATTGTATGCGGAATGAGAGGCTACTAGAAATGTGTCCCTATGCGATTGATCATCAGTGAACGTCACACTGCTCTGAATGCAGTACAACACACAGAATGTTTACTAAGCAAAGTTGCTTCTTACTGAATTAAGAGATATTCCTGCTGTTCTTCCGGTGAAAGCAATCGCTTTTAAGTAAGGACTGTAAGCCTACACTGCCTGTCTTGTTCTGAAAGTAGATTCTATGCAACATAAGCAATCGCAATGATGCTGTAGGTATGCCCGGTGTAGCGAAGCAGCTTAAATTACTTAATAAAGGCAAGTCTTCTGGTCCAGGTAGCGTACAAGTTAGGTTCCTTTCTGAGTATGCTAATACATCAGGTCCATCCTTAACAATCGTTTACAACCGCTAGCTCGACAACAGATCCGTACCAAACGACTGGAAATTTACACAGGTCACGCCAATATTCAAGAAAGGAAATAGGGGTAATCCACTGAATTACAGACATATATCACTGACGTCGATTTGCAAGAGAATTTTGGCATGTATAGTGTGTTCGAGAATTATGAAGGTAACGGTCTATTGACGCATAGTCGGCACGGATTCAGAAAATATCGTTTTTGCAAACACGGCTAGCTCCCTATTCGCACGAAGTAATGAATGCTATCGACAGGGGACCTCAAACTGATCCCATATTTCTAGATTTCCAACAGGCGTTTGACACCGATTCTTACAAGGCAGTTTTAATGAAATTGCGTGCCTATGGTGTATGGCTTCATTTGTGCGGCTGGATTCCTGGTTTCCTGTGAGAAAGGTCACAGTACGCACAAATCGACGGAGAATCAAAGAGCAAAACAGAAGCGACATCTGGCGTTCCTGAAGGAAGTGCTATAGGGCCTCTGCTGTTGCTAATCTATATAAACGATTCAGAAGACTGTCTGAGCAGCCGTCTTAGGCTGTTTAGCAGATGATACTGTCGTTTGTCGTCTAGTAAAGCCATCTGAAAATCAAAAGGAATTGCGATATGACTTAGACACGATATCTCTGTTCTGCGAAAAGTAGCAATTGTCTGTCAACAAGAATAAGTGTGAGGTCATCCACACGAATACGAAAAGAAATCCGTTGAATTTCGGTTACAATGTCAAACCATTCATCACTGTGGCCTTTACAATGCATTAAACAGACCAGAACATTTCGATATAAATAACTGAAACATTTGTTACCACAGGCAGCCCAATTACATAAAGCATAAGGGAAAGCGCTTATACGCTAAACAAGGACTGCATTAGTGGTAACTGTTACATACAATAGCTACTCATTTAAAACTTAACAAAAAACGACCAATTTAAGGTCGCGAGACCGTTCAAAAGTTCACAGGAGAGTAAACACATCACTCGGAATTCAAATGTAGCCAGGGCGCGGGAATAGTACAACAAGCATAATAATTCTCATTGGCTTCTGGAGAATCTGGAAGAAGTGAGACACCGCACCGTAACTTAGCTCTCAAGACCAACTAGAAATAACATCGTGGTCACAAGCTGCCAGAGTGAAGCAGAACTGACAAGGCTCCTGTAACACTCCCCTCTAACATCACCAACTCACTCCGGGCTCCACAAGACTCCGCGCCACGAAATTCCAGAATGCTACGGAGCACCTTGACTTGTTCTTCGGGATGCCGACAGAGCCTCTACCAATCACATAGTGGACCACGCTGTTACTCAAGAGACGGCCACATTGAACACACCTGTCACTCGCGGCCAAACAACCCAGGTGCTGCAATCCAAGTCTCTCCAACGGCAACGCGCACGCGCCCGCTCTCTGCACAAGAAATCGTCTGACGGGAAGTTTCGAGAAAACAACAGAACCAACCAAGGAGGTAGAAGGCGCAGCAAAACCGTCGCAAGAACGATTTGCTATAAGCTAGGCGCGGACGACTCACCATGTATGTTGAAAGGGGTGTTAATAGATGTTCACTTTCAACCTCCCTTATAACTTGGATACCCAGACGGCATTCGCGCTTCCTTTGTTTTTTCAGATAGCACGCAACGTCATCTGCGATACTGCGCGTCTGCAGTAAAATCTCTCCCCCGGCCTCTCGTCAAGGATGCTAGTCGTAGAGACAGTCCGCATCGTGGAATCGTAACCTGAGCCACCGCTGAGTAAGCAACATAGCAGGAATGATGAAAATTTAACTTTATTTTGGAAACTGATTTTATAATATGGTTTTTGATATCTTTACTGCGATAGAGAAAGATCTTTTGATTGATTCGAAGAAGACTTCATGATAAGGTAATTATTACCTTTCTTTGTTTTAATTGCACCTAAACTACTGCCTGCATACCATTATAACAATTTAGTATCCAACATAGAACTTTCCTCCTCTTCTGAACTAGGTCAAATTAGCGACAATTCAGGATTTACTCAATTAATGTAAGTTTTTGTAATCAACAATAAACGTATATATTTTGTAATAATTCTTTGAACATGACACTGTTGAACGAATAACTTTAAAATATTATCAGAATTTGTTATTTCTTTGCGATGAACAATACTTTTGTAAAGGGACTTTTTTAAATTTGCCAGTACACCTTTTAAAGGAAGCAGCATTAACGTAATTTACCAAGAACGTAATTTACCACAACATCATAGATTTCCCAATCTCTGTCATTCACTAGATAAAGTTTCACAATTGTAATTTAAAATGCAATCGCTTTACGTGGACTCATTGCGCACGGAGTTCACGTGCACTTAGTTTGCCGCCCTGTAAATGAGACGTGCCTTTACAGTACCTTTCAATAGCAACAGCAGTTTCCAGTTGCCCCAGCGGTATTCATTGCAACAGGTAAGCCAAAACAGAAAAAGAAATATTGCGTTTCAGATTTCGACTTCCTTTCTTATGACCAAAATTCAGTTAAGGCCTTCTCAAATTTCATGTCAGAGAAGTAAAGACGTATAAAACAGAGTGTTACGATTTTTTAAGGAAACTTGGTTAGAATCTGGTTTTCTTTGTTAGGTGACTCAGTACACGTTCTTGGAAACAACGCAGTCAGATTAACGTATGTTTCGATTCATTGTTTGCAGTAGACGCAACGTCTCAAACAGCCTTTCAGGCATTTCAAGCAAAGCAACTGCGAATGCAATATCAACAAAAGGAAACTACGAGTGAAAATAAAAATAATTTTTTAAAGAAACTTTCAGTGCCAATACATTCAGTGACTATTTGCCTCCATGTCACAGTGAACAGAAGAGTGAATTCAATTGGAATGAACGTTTAATAATTTAACATCCATTATGTGATGAAAATCTCCGCAGATATTTATAAAATATATCGGGCTGATGCTTCATGGTGTAATACTGCCTTGCATTGTCTTCAGTGTACTAACATTATCATTTCTAGCCACTGGAATTTTTGAATCTGTATGCAGCTGTTAAATTACTTTTAGTGAGTGGCGAGGTGTGCTTCTCGAAAACAGGAACAGAGATCTTGACATCGAGTTGAGCCTTTCTCTTATATGAAAGGTACAAACGCTAGTCTCAGACCGCTCACCAAATCCTCAGCGTTTCCTTCCTGCTGAATAACTGCACTCTTCACCGTCCTCAGGAAAAAAGGCCATCAATTCCCTCGGCTACACAGCGGAGCTCTGAAGGCCGGATCCATGCCTTACGTCATCACAAGCACATATTCACGGACGACGTCTGTTGATCGAGTATAGTATGATTCTCAGCTTTTCTTTTTCAGCAGTGGGAGAGGCGAGGATTAATCTGATAGCATCGGGTCATTACCCAGACAGCACTGGCTAACATGGACAACTATTGACCGGGTACTTTTACAGTTTTCGCCTTCAGTAATCACCGAAAAACTCAACTGAATTAACTCAAAGTCCCTTCTCACTAACACGAACACCATTTGCGATAACTTACTAGAGCTGGATAAAGTAGTTATGAGGTGGCTTCTAGCGCCTGTTAATTCAGGACGTTCTTAAAGTCAGATGCCACCCAGTTGGGTAAGGAGCAAAATGATTCGCAGTCCGCCTCCTTAAATAAGTAGTCAGCGTGTCTGCTAAGCGGAGAAACTGTGTTCGATTCCCCGTATTGAAAGGGGCACTCTCAATCTCGAGATGCCAACTGAGGAGCTACTCGCATGAGTAGCTGCTCCAAGATCTAGGAAGCTGACTACATGTCCCTTCACCACACATAATAATGATATGCCTGCCGATCGGGATCGAATGTCACAACAGCGCCAATATACTAAGCTTTACATACTAGTTACGTATCCAAAACGTCTTAAACCTTTCAAATCACAGTTGTACCTGTGGCAGAGGGTCGTAACACCAACGACCTTGCCGCAGTGGTAATACCAGTTCCCGTCAGATCACCGAAGTTAAGCGATGTCGGTCTTGGCTAGCACTTGGACTGGTGACCGTTATGAATCTGCCGAGTGCTGTTAGCAAGCGGGGTGCACTCAGCCCTTATAAGGCTAATTGAGGAGCTACTTGAATTGAGACGTACAGGCTCCGGTCACGAAAAGACAACGGCCAGGAGGAGGTGTGCTGACCTTATGTCCATCCATATTAACACCTGGTGACGCCTATGTCTGAGGATGACATGGCGGTCGGCCAGTACCGTCCGACCCTTTTCGTTTTAGAGGGTCATAACCCGCCACTCCACTCCCCCATCAATCATAGACCTTTCGGTGGTGGGGAGGCGTGTGTGCCTCAATGATACAGATAGCCGTACAGTTGGTGCAACCACAACGGAGGGGTATCTGTTGAGAGGCCAGACAAACGTGTGGTTCCTGAAGAGGGGCAGAAGCCTTTTCAGTAGTTGCTGGCGCAACAGTTTGGATGATTGACTGATCTGGCCTTGTAACATTAAACAAAACGGCTTAGCTGTGCTGGTACTGTGAACAGCTGAAAGCAAGGGGAAACTACAGTCGCAGTTTTTTTCCCGAGGGCATGCAGCTTTACTGTATGGTCAAATGATGATGGAATCCTCTTGGGTAAAATATTCCGGAGTTAAATAGTCCCCCATTCAGATCTCCAGGCGGGGATTACTCAGGAGGACGTCGTTATCAGCAAAAAGAAAACTGGCGTTCTACGGATCGGAGTGTGGAATGTCAGATACCTTAGGTAAGAAAATTTAAAAAGGGAAATGTATAGGTTAAAGTTAGATATAGTGGGAATTAGTGAAGTTCGGTGGCAGGAGGAACAGGACTTCTGGTCAGGTGAATACAGGGTTATAAATACAAAATCAAATAGGGGTAATGCAGGAGTAGGTTTAATAATGAATAAAAAATAGGAGTACGGGTAAGCTACTACGAACAGCATAGTGAACACATTATTGTAGCAAATACGGACACGAATCCCACACCTACCACAGTACTACAAGTTTATATGCCAACTAGCTTCGCAGATGACAAAGAGATTAAAGAAATGTGTGCTGAGATAAAATAAATTGTTCAGATAGTGAAGGCAGATGAAAATTTAATAATCATGGGGGACTGGAATTCGACAGCAGGAAAAGGAAGAGAAGGAAAAGTAGTAGGTGAATATGGAATGGGAGTAAGGAATGAAAGAGGAAGCCACCTGGTAGAATTTTGCACAGAGCATAACTTAATCATAGCTAACACTTGGTTCAAGAATCATGAAAGAAGGTTGCATACATGGAAGAAGCTTGGAGATACTAGAAGGTATCAGATAGATAATATAATGGTAAGACACAGATTTAGGATCAAGGTTTTGAATTGTAAGGCAATTCCAGGGGCAAATGTGGACTCTGACCACAATCTACTGCTTATGAAATGCAGATTAAAACTGAAGAAATTTCAAAAAAAGTGGGAATTTTAAGAGATGGGACCTGGGTAAATTGAAAGAACAAGAGGTTGTAGAGAGTTTCAGAGAGAGCATTAGGGAACAATTGGCAAGAATGGGAGAAAAAAATACAGTAGAAGAAGAATGGGTAGCTTTGAGAGATGAATTAGTGAAGGCAGTAGAGGATCAGGTAGGTAAAAGGACGAGGGCTAATAAAAATCCTTGAGTAGCAGAAGTCGCGCGGTTCCACACTGTAGCGCCTAGAACCGATCGGCCACTCCGGCTGGCGAGAAAATATGTAAATGCAGTAAATGAAGCAGTCAAAAAGGAATACAAACGTCTCAAAAAAGATATCGACGGGAAGTGCAAAATGGATAATCAAGGATGGCTAGAGCACAAATGTAAGGATGTAGAGGCATATATCACTAGGGGTAAGATAGATACTGCCTATAGGAACATTAAAGAGAACTTTGGAGAAAAGATATCCACTTGTATGAATATCAAGAACTCAGACGGAAAACTAGTTCTACGCAAAGAAGGGAAAGCACAAAGGTGGAAGGAGTATATAGAGGGTCTATACAAGGGCGATGTACTTGAGGACAATATTATGTAAATGGAAGAGGACGCAGATGAAGATGAAATGATACTGCGTGAAGAATTTCACAGAGCACTGAAAGACCTAAGTCGAAACATGCCACTGGAGTAGACAACACTCCATTAGAACTACTGATGGCCTTGGAAGAGCCAGCCCTGGCAAAACTCTACCAATTGGTGAGCAAGATTTATGAAACAGGCGAAATACCTTCAGACTTCAAGTAGAAAATGATAATATCAATCTCAAAGAAAGCATCACTGAACTATCAGTTCAATAAATCACGGCTGCAAAATACTAACACGAATTCTTTACAGCCGAATGGAAAAACTGGTAGATGCCGACCTCAGGGAACATCAGTTTGAATGCCATAGAAATGTTGGAACACGTGAGAAAATACTGACCCAACGACTTATATTAGCAGATAGATTAAGGAAAGGCAAATCTACGTTTCTAGCATTTGTAGGCTTAGAGAAAGCTTTTGACGATGTTGACTGGAATACTCTCTTCCAAATTCTGAAGGTGGCATGGGTTAAATACAGGGAGCGAAAGGCTATTTACAATTTGTACAGCAACCAAATGGCAGTTATAAGACTCGAGAGACATGAAAGGGAAGCAGTGGTTGGGAAGGGAGTGAGACAGGGCTGTAGCCGATCCCCAATGTTACTCAATCTGTATATCGAGCAAGCAGTAAAGTAAACAAAAGAAAAACATAGAGTAGGAATCAAAATCCATGGAGAAGAAATAAAAACTTTGAGGTTTGCCGATGACATTGTATTTCTGTCAGAGACAGCGAAGGACCTGGAAGAACAGTTGAACGGAATGGACAGTGTCTCGACAGGAGGATATAAGATGAACATCAACAAAAGTAAAACGAGGATAATGGAATGCAGTCGAATTAAATAAGGTGATGCTGAGGGAATTAGAAAAGGAAATGAGACACTTAAAGTACTAGATGAATTTTGCTATTTGGGGAGCAAAATAACTGATGATGGCTGAAATAGAGAGTATATAAAATATAGACTAGCAATGGCAAGGATAGTCTTTCTGAAGAAGAGAAATTTGTTAACATCGAGTATAGATTTAAGGGTCAGGAAATCTTTTCTGAAATTATCTGTATGGAGTGTAGCCATGTATGGAAGTGAAACATCGACGATACATAGATTAGACAAGAAAATAGAAGCTTTCGAAATGCGGTGCTACAGAAGAATTTTGAAGATTAGATGGGTAGATCATGTAACTAATGAGGAGGTACTGAACAGAATTGGCGATAAGAGGAACTTGTGGCACAACATGACTATAAGAAGATATCGGTTGGTAGGACATGTTCTGAGGCATCACGGGATCACAGTTTAATATTGGAGGGCAGCGTGGAGAGTAAAAATCGTAAAGGAGGACCAAGAGGTCAATACACTAAGCAGATTCAGAAGGACGTTGGTCGCAATAGTTACTTGGAGATGAAGAAGCTTGCACAGGATAGAGTAGCATGTCGAGCTGCATCAAACCAGTCTCCGGACTGACGACCACGAAACACAAGCTACTTTGTAAAAGAATTCAGTGGTCGGAAATTAACATTTAGCTTTCTTTTACATAAACAACTTAAAACCAGAATAGCATCTTAATCTGACAGCAACTCTTCAAAGTAGTGGTCGCCGATCTCAAAGCACGCATTACAACGTCGTTGGGTAGCACTGAAATCTGGTTTTAGAATCGTTTGACCTAGTCGTTGAGGCACTGAGAACCAAAAGAGTCCAAAGCACAGAAACGAAATTTTCTGAAAATCAAATTCGCAGGCAAACCACTAGTCAGTTTTAAAACAAGGCCCCAACAAACTATATATCTACCTCAACAGACTAAGATAAAAATGCGAGTATCCAGCAGACAAAATGTCAATAGCAACAGAAAGAATATACCCAGGAAGGCACACAGGTAATAAGGACAATAATAGAAGATATAGAACTACCAAAACACCTACTGGGTGGTTATAATTAAACTGACGTTGTTCCGAGTGCTGTAGCGCCGGCTGTAAACGTCACAGGACACTGAAACATCGTAGGTATGTTTATTAATCGGAGTATGCTGAAAATATAGTAGTTCCCCTTTCTTCCACCCAGTGAAAATATGGCGCTGTAATGAGTGAGAACGCGGTGTGGGTGCAGGGGAAGGGACAGAACGATCAAACGCATGATAACGTTGTCTGCCGTGTTTATTAGGATATGCTCACAACATGTGTTCACGACTCAGCAACATGCTGTATCCATAACATGGCATGGTCGACAGTTTCTCGCAGCAAAACCGATGTAGTCAGACTGATATGTCGTCTTAGTTCAGGAAGAGTCCGGATACATCCCCAAACCAGAAGTCACATGGATTTAGGTCGGGAAATCTGGACGGCCACACATCATGAAATTGCGGTCATTACCGAAGGTTTCTCAATAAGATCTTTCACCTGGCAAGCACCATGTGGTGTCAATTGATCTTGCATGAAATCAGTCTTGTAGACACAGTTACGTTCTTGCAAAACCAGAATCACGTGTTGCACAAAGAGGTCCTTATAACGTGCAGATGTCACTGTACACCTAACAGACCCACGAGGTGTCATCTCCTCAAAGAAAAACGGAGCGATAACGAAGGAGCTTGTCAAACCACACCACACAGTCACATAAGTTGAGGTCAGTGGATGTCCCTGCATAACATCACTGCCACAGTTCTGTGCATTCACGGCACCGTGCAGAGCAAAATGCGCCTCGTCCGTCAAAAGCATATTCCCAGACCACATGTCATCCACTTCAATCCGTGCCAAAAAATGAAGGACAAAATCACGGCGTTATAGTCTATCTTGGGGCTTCATTTGATGCACGTTCTGAATCTGGCGTGGATACCAGTGTAAAATGCGCCGAAAAATATTTTGAACTGTTGACCAGGGAGGAGACAATCCTGTGACACAGCTAGAGTATTGGCTGCAGAATTTTATATGTATGCTGGACGGTCGGTTGTAGTTACAGCAGCTTCATCAACAACTGCCGTGGGAATGGGCCACCTCACTCTCCCAACTAATTCACCTTTTTCTGCAAATTTCTTGACCATATTCCTCGCCCATTTATTGACAAGGAGCCTTTCCGCAGCTGTTTCTCTCGACGATATTCGAGTAATACAGCGCTGCTATTGCCGCCGTTCTGATAAAAATAAATAAAATAAATTAAACTTTACCAGGAGTGCACTGTTTTTCTTCTCAATAGCCTTAGTGTCTTGTACGGAAAACTTCAACCTTCTTAATACTTTACACCAACATTTACTTCACAAAAGAAATCAACATGAGTCGCCAAGCGACAAACAGCACACTGATGATAAAATGGAAACATTTCTCATTCTGACTACTTATGGCTCATAGAGTCACCTGGTGGTAGAAAGTGGAACTATTATTTTTTCAGCATATTGCACGATCACGCTGATTAATGAACAAACATACGATGTTTTAGCGTCCGGCGAAGTATACAGTCCACGCTGCAGCACTCAGAACACAGTTTAGCTACAGATATCCGATACGATTACAATAATGTATAAAACGAAAGGAAAGAACAAAAAACGAAAATCGCCCAACTCCGGCTAAAGTTTTAGGGGTTACCTCAACTGTAAGGCAAATGCCCAAGTTGTGTATATCCCGCCCTACCCCCCCCCCCCCCCCCGTCCCCAAACCAACAAAGAAGAAGTAAACCAGAAAATCACAAGAAAACCAAAGAAAATGACGAGATCCCTTCCAAAATTTCCAAAATAAAATGTAAGATAAGGCTCCAAAGGGAATTTAATCCTCCATGACACGCCCCGCCCATCCGGTATGTGGAAAGGAAAACCTCTCTCTACCGCTGGCCTTCGCCCACTATTTCTCTTGCCCAATAAATGTTACTACGTCTATGCGCTTATCGCCTTCGGCACAGTCCCTCTCGATATGCTTACCAAACTTGCAGTAGTCGGCACGCTTGGTCCAGTAAAATCCTTTCCAGACAGCTTCTCAGTTCGGAAGCCAGTTTCATTTCTTGTAAATTACACGAAAAATTATGTGCCACACCACCTAGTGTACTTTAGGAGTAATTCTCTTTAATGCAACAACAATCCTGCGTTTCGGAACACAGGCATCCACATTACGTTTCTAAAATTAATTACCTTTGAGTTCTCTTTTTGATGCCCTGAGTACTATAGAGACAGTGAGGCTTATTTTCTAATGTACATTACACAGCGTTGCACAAGGAGTACGCCGCTTTCAGTTTTAATTAGCGCATGCAAAGCTTGTAGTATCTGCTGTGTGGCGAGGTGATTAACTACTGACATTTACATATATATGTTGAGTAATTCCTCTCTTCTTTCCGACATTTCAGTTTCACCTTCCCATGAGAGTGTGTTATTTGAAAAACCTTCACCGAAAATACCACAACTAAATTAGTGAAACAAAGAGGTAGTTGGTTAATACGTTATTTTCAGCCAGTCACTAGGTGCGTTCCTGGTAAAATTACATTTTGGGTGGCTTATTGCCTTTTTTCGTCTTGTAGATGACTTTTAATTGAACTATCTAAACGACTTTAAAAAGTGTTTGGGAGTGAAATAATGTGTTATAGATGCAAATGGAATGAAGGAGGGTAAATCAGTTTTTGTTATTTAAGCTTTGTGTTAAACACCCATATATTATCCTTAGTCACTTTCTAGATAGGGTACTATTCCAAGTGCTACCATATTTGCGAGCATCCTATTTTATTGAACTGAAAAGTAATTACCTTCCTTAACAAAAGCTAATAAACTTTGTGGATTAGTAAATTTTATAATTACTAAGTGGGCTTTATGTTGGAAGTACTCAACATATTTTTCATAAAAGGATATTTATTCACCAAAGTACAATTACAAAGTATTCAGCTTCTTCTTACTGATATCTCAGTTCAGTATCACAGTTACCTGCGAAAACTGTAGTGGTTTATAAGAGCTGCTGGCTGGTCGATTTGGAGGGATAGAGTAAGGGTTAATTATTGTGCAGGTTTGGGAGTAATAACGTTTTGATTTTATTTGTATATAGTTAATAGCGTTTCTCATATTGTGTTCTGACTAAAATTTCAGTCTTGATCTGAGACTACTGATAGATTATTTTGCGTCACCATTCTAATTGTCTAGCCAGACTTAAATTTCATATTACAACTACGGCATAATGAAGTGCACTTGTCAGTCTCTAACATTTGTGTGCTGTAGTAAGCAGCTGGCTGCAACCATTCGAACTATACTAGATCCAAGTTCCACATATCCCATCTAATCTAAATAGTATAAGGCACTGAATGCTTCCTTAGAACATAAATAATAATCAGTAAAAATAATAGAAATTTCTGAAAACCATTTCAATGCCAGTTTTTCCAATAATTCAACTGATAAAAGAACCTCATGTCCAAGTTAGTAGTGCTCCACCATAAGCAAATCTTTTACTTGTGATGACCTTTGTCTTGCTGCTTTATTGTACAAATAGTAAGTGTTATTGAGAGCCAGTTGTTGCAAAAACGGTTAATATTCCTGCTGTGTTGTTGGTGCCAAATTACTGTTACACTGCTTGTTAAAGTGTACTACTGTCTTCTACCAAAAAACAGAAATTCAGTGCCAAGTAAAGTCAACGTTAATAATTAACCTTCCTTATTAACAGTGTTAGTATAATTTCCATCTGACAGCTGGATAACCATCAACAATGTCACATGCCCTCACTCCAAGAGACACTTGGGAGAGGTTTGGAATTTAAAATTTAAGCCATGGCTTTGGCGCAAAGACTGACAGTCAGTGACTTTATGCCACCAAGTACAATTTTGCCTAGTTAGGTTGGCGATCGTTCTCCTTTACATGACTGCAGTTTAGTTATAACTAATAAAATCTTGTTTCGAATGTCGTTTGTTCTGCTATTGCTTCCTTTCGCTAATAATTGCTTCACAGGAGTATCATTGTCATTATGCTGCTAAGTTAGTAATAACCGACAGTGTTCTACTTGGGTTTTCCCGAGACAGGACTAACACCTCTGTTAGGGCAGAATGTTATACATAGCCGCCGACGGCTGCCAGCGGTCAGAGAACTCTGGTAACCGTGCACACTCTAGCAACGGCTGTACACCCTCCCCCCCGTCACCACGAACTGCTTTTCGGCATATGCTTGTTTACTAAGATTGGCTTCTACGTGATGCGTATGGTCTGTGCATTGTTTTGCAGCATAGTGAGGGGCGATCTATTAGCATGGACTCATATAGTAAACCACTCATTTACGAGCTGGGCTCGGCATACGATTTAAATGCCATAACAACTACATGCGACCACCGCTCGTCATTTGATGCGATTTGGTAGACGTTACCATTGAGCGAGTACGTTTCTTCAAAAATTGGTGCAAATGGCTCTGAGCACTATGGGACTTAACATCCATGGTCATCAGTCCCCTAGAACTTAGAACTACTTAAACCTAACTAACCTAAGGATATCACACAACACCCAGTCATCACGAGGCAGAGAAAATCCGTTCCTTCACCCCAAGTGACGTTTTGAAACTGATCGTTAGGCCGTTTCTGTAAGTGAATATCTAGTTGTACTTCTATCTTCATCTCAGAAACAGATACACAAACAAAAGAAACACAACGGAGTTGGTACGATTGCATGTACCGCATTCATCTGTTTACATTAATGTGGGTGATTTTAGGAAGGTCCTCTTGTCATAAAAACAAGTAACAGCTGTGGAAAATAAGCAATGGAACAAGGAAACAGAGCGATTTGTGCGTCTAGGATTGGTGAGAGGAAGAAGGCGAGAATGAGGAAGACAAGAAATAAACATATGCGGGCTCTAATTCCACAGGGACACATCATAAGGACTTGTATATTAGGAGTGTTTCTGCTATGTCAGCAGCAGAGTTTTAGGGAAAAACTTCTTTAACGGAAAATACGATAAAACGTCAACATATAAGAGTTCTCGATTTCATTAATGATGTGCTATTCCGGCACGGTCCCTAGAATTGGTAGAGCAGAGTACGTGGTGGCTAATGTTACAGCTGTCAATTACTACATTCCTGCGTTTGACAGTATCTAAATGAGTCGCTGCGGCTGATTTTGCAAGTGACGCAAATAACCCCACGTTACAGAGTTATACCGTGGGTGGCATCGAACGGAATGTGTAATTCGGTTGGCACCGCTCACCGGAGCATTTAATGCCTACGCGCCACCCACACGGAACAAAGTGCAGTCTCCGACTGCTCTGTAGCGGTAGGCTGTTGATTACTTTATACCAGTTAGAAGCGCACAGAAGAAAAAAAAAAGAGTGCGAATGCTAACCTTCGCGCTACTGGGAAAATTTTTCACGCTGAGCAAGGTGCTACAGAGGTATGAAACTGAACATGTTGGAAACTTTGTCAGATTGTCTTAATGGGTTTCCTATGATATCTACGACTGAACTTAGCGAACTCTAGAGACATTAAAAGTGGCGTTTCCTTGCTCAGGTAAATTGAGGCACTGACACGAGAAAGGTGGTAGCTCAAGCCGGCCGGTGTGGCCGAGCGGTTCTAGGTGCTCCAGTCTGGAACCGCGCGACCGCCTCGGGCATGGATGTGTGTCATGTCCTTACGTTAGTTAGGTTTAAGTAGTTCTAAGTTCTAGGAGACTGATGACCTCAGATGCTAAATCCCACAGTGCTCAGAGCCATTTGAACCATTTTTTGGTTAGTCAAAATAAATCATTTTTTAGTTTTTTTTATAGAAAAGGTAGTAAGACATGACACCAGTGGTACAGAAGTAGCAAAATGTCAAAGTTGCAAGCGGTTGTGTTCTTACAAATGGCGCAAAATGGCACTTGTAGTAACATCACGTGAGCTGACATGGATATGGGAATAAGTTAAAAAGCCCCCGAGTTACCAGCTTTAACTCTGTGACTAATTGGTGATTATTGTAGCACTGATTCGATGTTAATGTTACTAGGAGTTGTTAGTACGACAAAATGCCTCCGAAATCCGTTTCATGCAAACTGGTACGTCATATTTTCCGTCTCCAGTGCCATTTACTTGATTACATTCAGTGGTAACATCTAGTTTTGCGTTTTATTATTACCTAATGAATTTGTATACTTCCTTTGTGCAGCATACTTGTAAATTCAAATGTAACTGCCGTAGTTTCGAAGAGAACGACGCACGGAAGCTGCACTCAGAGTTTTGGAACCAAAATTTGATAATCCAATTTTTTTAATCGGCTTAGAGAAGACAAAACAAAGAAGGCTGCGTAATATCGACGATCCTGCTTTGAACAAAAGACAAATAACTGTCACTGACTCTGAGTGTGTGGTGTGACAACTGTGCCAGCGAAAACAAAAACAGGATGATTTTAAAGGCTTTAATCTATGCAGTGGTAAACAGTATGGTTGATATCGTCAGTTTGATATTCCTGGTGTAAGGGTATTCGTACATGCCTTGTGATCGAGGTTTCCCCATAACAGAGAAGAGAAAGAGGATTTCACAGTCAGTGACTCCTCACAAAATAGTTGATGTGATTGAAGAAGCAAAGAATGTACAACCACTCAGTGCTGTAAAGATGACTGAGGAAGATTTTTTGGTCTCTCTCGATACGTGATACGTTATTGCATGCCGCACTAGTGAAGATCAGTTCCACAGCTTGGATTAGATTGTGAAGGTGTAAAGTAACGCGCAATTAGGCGACATACGGGCCGCCCAGAATTGCTACGAGGCAAGGTGTATTTGACGTACGGCTGGACGCTAATGGTCCCAGGTCTCAGGGCGCGCCGCGGCAGTGCTGGCTTCCGGTTATCTGACCGGTACGAGCGAGTCCAGGTACAAAGAAAAGCAGCGTCGCCGGAAATGAGGAAATCCCAGTACGGAGAATTTTGACGGCTGTCGCTCCTATGGCCTTTGTGCAGGAGACAATGGGCCGAGACATGGTGGGAGTCAGACAGGCAGAAAGATATCTTCTCACAGCCCTTTGAGAGTCTAGAATAATTGACATCATGTAATAAAGCAAATCTGAATACATCGGCGATCTCAGATAAATGAGCCGCAGGCAGTGACACAATAATATTTCAATATGTTTAGAACTACAGAAGTTAATAATTCATAATGAATAAACATCCACACAATGGACCATTAAAGTAACAACTTCACATCACTTCATGCGATTTCTACAAACGATATCTCAGATGGTAGCATTGCATCATAGCTATCAACACTGAAAGCTACAAATTTGCATCTATTTTATTTAATGATTTGCAACGTCTTATATATCTTCTTCATTATGCAAATGTCTGTCATATCATATTCTCCACATATAAACAGCAAATGAACATAGCATCAGTACCTCATATTTTGTCATATTTGTGTTTTTAGTTAATGAGCAGTTTACTATTTTGTCAGTAACTTTATTTATATGTTGATTCCAAGTGATATTAAAAAACTGTACTAATTTGAAAGCGGTCAACAGCATGTGTTAGCAGAAACCATAATTCAAGAGAGACCCAAAAGATGCTTCTGTCAAGAAGGCACAACTTATTATTTAGGTAATATTGAACTACAGTTAGTTGTCATTTAACATGAGCGCACTTGCGAAAGAACACCGGATATTTACTCACGGAAAAATCTTTGTTGTTGTTGTGGTCTTCAGTCCTGAGACTGGTTTGATGCAGCTCTCCATGCTACTCTATCCTGTGCAAGCTTCTTCATCTCCCAGTACCTACAGCAGCCTACATCCTTCTGAATCTGCTTAGTGTACTCATCTCTTGGTCTCCCTCTACGGTTTTTACCCTCCACGCTGCCCTCCAGTACTAAATTGGTGATCCCTTGATGCCTCAGAACATGTCCTACCAACCGATCCCTTCTTCTAGTGAAGTTGTGCCACAAATTCCTCTTCTCCCCAATTCTATTCAATACCTCTTCATTAGTTATGTGATCTACCCATCTAATCTTCAGCATTCTTCTGTAACACCACATTTCGAAAGCTTCTAGGAAAAATATTTATTTATAACTATTGTTTATTATTTGAGTGTGACCCAATGATTGTAACATTTCTTTACTTAAATGTTGTTGTAATATATTAGTTTAGTCTGGGAAGCGGATGAGTTAAATCATATCTAGAACGACGTATTTTTGTTGAAGATGGCCTTCAGCCAAAGGAAAAGCAGACAGTAGCAGACCACTGGGCACTTCGAGCGAAGAGCTCAAGGCAGTGATTTGACACTTTTACGTTTGTTCTTGAAGAAGGCAGACCTGCCTGTGATATAGTGCTTTATACGGTCTTGTCTGGGCGGTGAACGACCGCTACAAGATTAACTTTTATGTTACGTGTCGAAGGAGGAATAGAGGAAAAAGGCAGAGCTGCCCATGGTAACGTGCATGATTCAGTCGTATAGGTGACTGATACTGGGCGGTGAATGGCCGCTACAATACTCTAACTTTTGAAAGAACTTTATACTTAGAGAGATTTGACTGTGCTCCAGAATAGGACTATCTTTTTCCACTTGTATTACGGAACTGAGGACAGAGTACGAATTATTATTCTTTGTATCACTGTGATAATTTGTGACTCAACATGTTGAACTCTCAGCAGTTTTGAGCTGGTGAATATTTCATGTATTTTGTTTACGAAATGGACTTAGTTTTCGATTATCTCTTATGACTGTTTAGTTTGGGAAGTTTGCTACCATTCTCGATGTAACTTTATTGCATTTGATAAGGGTATTTTCTGTCTGTACCACTTCCCGTTTATCCGAGCTATCCTTTCTTGAATAGACATTATTCAATATAATCCTCTGTCGTCTGCATCGAGAACCATTTTTATTAAATTATTCATTCAACTTCTATTTTGTATTTCTGACTATTTCATTAACTCGCAATTCTAGCCAATGCACAGATTATTTGACTGCAGGATCACAGGCATAGATTATTATTTGCAGCGTGTTAGCAGCAGGACATGAAATCAGACGTATATGGTTCGACCCTATGACTACATCAAAGTATTCTTTTTAAACAGAACCTGGCATAGCCCAAGTACCTGAACAACGGGTACCGAAGGCAAAGAGGCAGCTGGTTTGCTGGTATGGACTGCTCTTTAGAGCAGCAGTAACTCACAGCAGTAAACGTTAGCTGCACATCATAGAAGTAAAAGATTAATTCAGTGCAATGGAACCATGGAGGGATCACACAATTCTGAAAAAGGGAAAATCTGTGAAGAACATGTCTGTAATTCGTTCTCTATCATCATCAGTGATAGTGAAAAAAGACCACCTGGAGATGTTGGACTACATGGGCATCAAATACCATGCTTTTCACCCCAGTCCTTGTACAGCATAATAACATTTCTTATATAAATGCGACAGTTTGCAGTAAATATATTTGTAAAGTTAATTTGGAGTTTCTGTAACCATTTTGTAAATACAACTTCATATTTCGTAGTGTCAAAACTGCTTTTTTGCTTCTCGTATTAAATTTGGTTTTCATGACTTGCTCGATTCCACGTCAATGCCTCAATTACACTCATACACGTAACACCAGGTATCGTTTTATATCTTTGCTTAGCACAATAGACAGTATTATCCCAGAGAGCAATTAAAAATAACTCCAACCCTCTGTTTCTAACCAAGGTTTCCGAAAAATTTTTATTTATTGTAAGGCAAACTCTGATTTAGTCACAATTAGGAATCTATCTGCCCAACTAACAGCTCGTCTTGTAGTTGCCTGAAAAGAACCCCAACTCCATAATGCGACAGGTCTCAAACAGTCCATTCTGCTCTGTTTAGTAGACGATGAAAGGTTCAAAGATTCCGGGGTTTACCAATTGCAAGACTCTGGCAGTGGTTGCCAATTGTAATATTCTGGCAGTGATTGCCAGTTGTAAGGTGGTGGTTTTTCTCGTCAACAACTGCAAGCTGTTGCTGGGCTTTAAAGGAGAAGGATCTGACTGACAGGGTGCCACTGAAAATTAATACCTCAAATAAAAATAATATTCTTGCTTATTAATCAAAATATCAAAAAAATGTTAATGGGTATGTTCAATATGATTATGATTGAACTTTGGTTTTTGACAAATCCATGACTTTAATACAATGGCAAAGGTAATGTAAATCAGAATACTGGGAGAAGTTGTAGTCTAAATAACAACTGATTTATTCTTTCTTTATCTAATGACATTTTATCTCAGAATCAATTTCAATAATATGCGGTCTATGATAAAAATGTGATCAGCTGGGGATCAGCATACCCACACTAACCAGAACTAATCGCTTTATCTGACTTCATAAATGTGATTCTGTGGTATGGCCCAAAAACTACGCTACTGTCAAGCATCTGTACTCAACTGTTGCACAAAGAAAAACACGGTTCCAAGGAAAAGGGGTCTGAGAAGCATATATTAGAGCCCTACGCCATAGCAGCGAGTACTCTACCCTTGTGCAGGAGAGGACAGCAAAGCACGACGCGCTCTCCGAGCGCAGTCGCGGACAGCGGCGGTCTGTTGTTAAAGGCGAGTGCCACGAAATATGCAAGTACGCGGTCTGACGTTCGGCTGCTTCGCAATGTTTCATTAAGAGAGCCTCTGAAACCCCGGTGCATTCCAGTGTGCAGGTGGGCACGGTTGCTGGTCTGCCAAGCCAATAACGAGCTAGAGTTCGGCATTCGAAGTTGGGAGACCGCATCCCTGCTCTGCATACAAAGATTTGACCAACGAGCGACTTTAAAAATTAATTGGGAGAAAAAGGAAAAAAGATTCAGCTTCGCTCCCTCTTTCCCACGCATTTACGCTGTGTCTCTGCTAAAAGCATGATCTGGATGGAACCACAGCCCTCCATGAAAAGATCTCCCCTGTTGCGTCCATTTCTAACTTTCTAAAGAATGGCCATAAACTCGTTCAAAGCCTCGTGCCTTCACAAATATGTTTTGTAGCAGAATCTGGACGTCTGGGCACCACTACCCTGTCGCCCGGAATTCGTAGAACTCTCGGCCGTATCATCCGCTTTCTACCTAACAAAGGCCCATACTCCGTTTTATTGCCGCCCATCGGATCATACGGTGCACAGGTCAAAGCTGCGGCGACTCCTCGGCCCTATTCAACCCACCTGGACGCCGACCGACCGGCGCCACCCCCTATGTCTGCACAATGAGACCGGGGGACTCGGCTGTAGGCAAACGTTTCCACCCAGGTACTCTCGTCCAGTCTGCAGAGAAAAGCTCCCGTCAGCTCTCAGCCGCGGTACGCTTTTACTGCTGCCAGTTAAGTCGGCACCCTCTTCTTTCGAACACAAGTAAAGCCCACCGCTATGCCTTCTCTAGAGCACACAAGCAAGATCGTCAACTACTGCCAACCATTTCACGATATGAATGAAGTCAGATCGTATCAAATGAAGAAACCAAGTAATATAGGTCACCTTCCCTATGAACATTAAGCAGCATGACTCAGTATCAAAAGTGAGAGTGCCCTGCAATCTCTCACAACCTCCCCGTTCCTCTCAAATTTATTCTTGGCGAGTGTCAGACTTTATAATGGTTAGTGTGACATGGAACAGAATAAACAGTGACACTTTAGTAGGGTCATTATCAAAGAAATAAATATGAATCAATCTTTGTTCACCATAAACCCCAGCGCCAAGTTATACCCTGTCTTTACCACATTCAACTAGGGGTCATACATACGCTGCATTCCCACAAAATTAAAATGAGAAAAAAAATATGATGCACATACCATGGGGTCATATACTTGTATACCCAGACTTTGATGACAATTACTAAACGTTTACAAGGATATGCAGACATTTATCTACTCATTCATCCTGAACTTGGGGCCAGAGAAGGATATTTCCCTTACCAGAAAATAATATTGTTGTCTTGAGGATTCTCTGTACCATAGAAAATTACTACACCAGCTCCATTATACACGTGGCTGCATTCATTCCTTGACAGAACATTGATCACAAAGTTCTCACATTCATCCACTATAAAAGAATCAGTGTTCTTGAGGCATGTGTCTTTTTTCATCTTATTTCTTTAACATGTGTCAGTTTATTCCTTTAGTACAAAGATGTAATTAGTGGTTCAAATGGCTCTGAGCACTATGGGACTTAACTTCTGAGGTCATCAGTCCCCTAGAACTTCGAACTACTTAAATCTAACTAACCTAAGGACATCACACACATCCATGCCCGAGGCACGATTCGAACTTGCGACCGTAGCCGTCGCGCGGTTCCAGACTGTAGCGCCTAGAACCACTCGGCCACCCGGCCGGCTGTAATTAGTGTAAACACAACAAAACAACATGTAAGTGACACATAACAAGTGAATCTTTACACCAAACGAGAAATAATACTTGAGTTCATTAGTCAAATAGTTTTGTATGCTAGTTTATGTGTCAGGTTTGATCTCTCCTCATCCTTACTTATTTAGATGAGAGTTACCTTGCATCCCAACACATTTTGTAAATGGCGTTGCCCTTCTAAAAGTAAATCTTGGTAAGAAAACACAGAAAATACATGTAATCTAGTAAAAATGGAAACAGCAAGGCACATATAAAACAAATTAATGAAAAACAACAAATATCTCCTAGAGCTCCCTTCTCAAAGGTCTTTTGGGAGTCGAATTTTAAATTTACAATTCTCACACGAATAGACTCAGCACTACACATGTAGTGTAACAGGTTGGGTGTAGCAGCTATGCGGGATGAGTTTGCCACGATGGATTACCCTTTTTGCTCGACATGTACAATACAGGCGGCAGCCTGGGTGTGGCAGGACCTCTACCTTGTCTGTGGGCAGCAATCAGTGGCGTCTCGATTACTGACCTTCTTGGATGACATGGTAGTCGGCAGTGTGTTGCGTTCATGGGATGGGCCAGGCAGCATACGGACACAGGTTTGAGGTGAATCACCATCTGCCATTGTCGTCCGCGTCGTCCCATGTCTCCAGAGATGTAAGATCCTCCATTCGGCACTCCACAGCTCAACCCCTTTCGCAGCGCACGCCCTTTTATTTAGCGGTAGGTCACACGGGACCTCGGAAGCTGGTAGCAGTGGTGAAAGTAGTCGCTTGCCACCAGAGCACCAGCCCCTTGTTGACAGCTCGTGGAGTGCAGAAGCTCATCCGCTCCCGTCTCCCTTCACACAGCCCTATGATGCTGCTGCTATGTGGGTCACTGCCGCCTGCAGCCAGCAGCCCCCCCCCCCCCCCCCCCCAATGGCTCTCAGGACTGGTGGACGAAGTTGACTGCACCGCTTTACTCGGCGCGCTGTCTGTGCCAGCTGCTATGGCCGCCCCAATGTCAGCGTCCTCTCCAGCTGCCTGATGCCATCCACTCAGCTCCCATAAGCTGCAGAATGCATACATGTGGGCTTAGTGCCGTTTTTTTGCAAATATGTTCACAGGATAAATACAGAGAGAATTATAACGAAATTGCTTTGCATGATTACGCCAAGAAAAATTAAAAAAATAAAATGATTTATGGAACTCATTTGACCAAAAAAATCTGATTCTGTCCTACAACTATTCTTTGTTTGTATTACAGCAATAATTTTAAATGATTAATTTTCTCTGTATAAATCTTCATAATCTTACATAGTGGTGAGGTGTTGACGGTCTTATGTATGATATTATAGTGTTAATTTCCCACTACCTTTCACACAACTCATAGTACTAGGCTGGCGTAAACTACACATTCACTTAAGTCACTCTCAAACCAGCTAAGTCAACTACTTATTCAGGCAATGCAACTACTATGAAAGATATACGAGCTACCGAGGGTACTAGAGATTACTTCCCCATTACTTAGTCGTCATGGTGGCACTAACGCTGAGTATGGCCTGAGTCTCGATGGGTGCTGCCGTCGACAGTCTGCTCTCTGTGCTATGTGGGCAAAACAATTCTGCTGCGAAATTCTCTTTTTGCTGAAACTGACACAAAAATTTCTCAGACTGCAGTACAAATTTTCCACTTCAGCTGCTGAAACAAACATTTAAAAACACAAGATATTATCGACATTTGACTGCAAAGCTACATTTCTTCTGTTCCACTCTTTCCCACAAATTGATGGTATGTCTAGCTCACTCTGCAAAAACGTATCAAAGTGACTCTCACATTCCGTGCTCACGCCACATAGTACAAACTATCGCCCTAGATCTACCACTCGTGGAAGTCCACATGAATATCATCATCAATAGTGCGAAAAACCACATACGAAAAGTACAAGCGAATACCACAGTGAAAAACCATCGCATAAGACACGATAGCTCATCTGTGTACCCACACTCGAATAACATATCGCATTCGCGACAAACATCGCACCAAGAGCGATATTCATAGACGAAACACACACCAAAAATACGTCGCTCCATTGGCAATAATAATAATCGACCCACAGCGATGACACACTGCACTACCAATGGTCACAAACCACGGCGAAAACACACAAGAAAGTCAACACGCCTCTCGCGTGGACAATACACGACCATCCTTAAAATCACCTCCATCGGTCTCGCAAACTAATCTCAACGACGCCTCTGCCACACACTATGCTACGAATTGTATAACGGATCGTACAAGGGCGTTTACTGCAATACACACACAATAAGCAGAGGAAATTTAATTGTAGCTGAACTCAAAGACGTTACGAGAAGAGTTCCGTCCGCAATACTCGTGTACTTGTTTCAGACTCGAAGACATAAAATTCTAAAGTTGTTGTGACAACTGATTCCGTCATACCGTGCAAACTGCAAAACTGCTTTGAGAACGTATTAACTCACGCGAAACTGGACTCAAATAAACAACAAAGTTTCCGTCGTGTAATCGGCTCATTTCTGCTCTCAACAATTTCAATTAGTCAGCTCTGGAATGAACATCTGTATATCTATAAACTTTATGCATTTCACGAAGAAATACTTGTACAGTGAAATTCTATCCATGCGTAATTCTTACAACTAGTAGTAATGGGAGAAGTTCCTATGCTAATTACCATAGTGAATCACAAAAAAATCTAAGGAAATGATTTTTGTCTCAAACAGCATTATAACTAAACAAAGCTTATTCTATTATGCTTATGTTCAGCTGTCACTGACCATCAAATTATCTATGGCTTGTTCAGAATAGGAAATTGCCACCATATGTTCCCCTTCTATTTTCTTTTCTCCTTCTTCCTACTCTAAGTGCTGCTATCGTGACCTTCAGCTTCATTCAATGAAGGGTTTAATGTGCGATGTGTGATGCACTCCTGCTGATCGTCCAGATCTCAGGAACTCCAGCTGATATGCATTCTCGCGCGCAACATGGCATATCCAAAGCGGTCCATTATACAAGTCGAAGAACTTCTGGCACTGCTTCTTCTGTTTGTTGGGGAGCCTAAACTATTTGACGAGAATCTTCTGTCCAATTTGAAATTCATGGACCCTTGCCTTCTTATCTTCTCACTCCTTTCTCCTTCCAGCTTCCCGAATCCTTTGCCATGCCGTCCCAATTATCTCCCAGTGCGGATTCTGTTTCCGCTGGGGAAATTCCAATAGCTCCCTTACATTCTCTGGTGGGTCTCTGTTCTTCAACACCGTTTTCGGTGCCAAGAGAGTTGAACCACATGGAAGTTCATTCACTACATTTTGGAAATCCCGCAACATCAGGTCCTGTGTGTTGTGCTGTCGATGACATTAGATACGACACAGATTCCCCAGGTTCTTCATCCATCGTTTGATGGGGTTCCAACTCGGGTGATATCCTGATATGTAAATGGGTGCCGTCCTATATCTCTCCAGAGTGGCCTTCCATTGTTTTGACTTGAATTAAGCCCCGTTATCTGTAATAATTTTGTCTACTCTGCCTACTTGGGTTAGGAAGTCTTTTGTTAACCCTTTGCAATGACTGCCATGGCTCGTCGTAACAGAGTAAATGCACCAGACGTCGATGTTAATTCAAAGACTACTAAAACGTATCGGAAACATGCCGAGTGACTGGGAGCGGTCCCATTGTGTCTGCGGCCGCCATGTGTCGCAGTTTGTTTGGAACGATTCGATGGAGGGGTGCCTTCATTGTATGGCTGTCTGGATTTCACTTCTGACAGGCCTTGCATACGGATAGAACCTTCCTTAGCATCTTTAGATTTGTTTAAAATTACACAGGTCCTTCAATTTAAGGAAACATCTCCGTGGTCTGAAGTGACAACAACTTAAGTGGGTGTACCAGGTTAACTTGTTAACTAACTTGTGCGGTGTACAAAGGCTCCATGTCGTGCTGGTAGGGTCTTTTCAGTGGAATAAGATCCCCTTCCTTACAAGGTAGAACATTCGTAATTCGTCTACCTGGCGGTTCTTCCAGTGGTCTTTCAGCTGCTTCAGTTCTGGATCTTTATACTGATCTCTTCTTATATCCTTTAATGATGTAGTCATTAAGTTCTCAAAAGCAACACCCCACAGATAGAATAGACTGAAGTAACTATCCTCTGCATCTTCTCCCTTTGCATCTGGTCTCCCAATAGGCGAATGTGAAAGTGCATCTGCAGTTACATTTGTTTTTCTGGGCACATGTGTAATGCTGAAGTCAAATTGCTGGAGGAATAAAACCCACCACGTCAGTCTACCGTGTCCCAATTTTGCTGACAGTAAAAATTTCAAAGCTCTGTGGTCTGTGTAGTAATGGGTCTTGTATCCAAGCAGGAAATATTTAATTTTTTGAAAGCCCACACGACAGCCAACGCTTCCAACTCGGTCACTCAATAATTGCTTTCGCACTTTTTAAGGTCCTGGCTCCCAAATGCTATGGTCTTGTTTATTCAAAATTGGTTCAAAATGACTCTGAGAACTATGCGACTTAACTTCTGAGGTCATCAGTCGCCTAGAACTTAGAACTAATTAAACCTAACTAACCTAAGGACATCACACACATCCATGCCCGAGGCAGGATTCGAACCTGCGACCGTAGCGGTCGTTCGGCTCCTGACTGTAGCGCCTAGAACCGCACAGCCACTCCAGCCAACTCTTGTTTATTAATGCGCCCTCTTCCATAATTTATTGGAATATCACTATGCTAAGACCTGTTTTCGATGGTCTCTGGACTCAGGAATTAGGCTATTGCTTCGAGTTTTTCCAGGTTAGGTGCAATCCTTTCTGCTGAAATCACATGCCCAAGAAAATCCACCTTCCTCATTCCGAAACAAGATTTTTCCAAATCAGTTGTGACACCAAGTTCCCTTACTGTGCCTAGCAGTTCACCAAGGACCTTGCTGTATTCATCCCAATTGGACTTTGGGATGAGGAAAGCACGCGATGTTGTTCTTGAACCTTTATGTCAAAATTCTGTTCAACCCCCTAATGAATGCTGCAGACAATATATTGAGGTCAAAGGGAAATCACTGAAACTGATAGCAGTGTCCTTCAAGTAGGAAAGTCATGTATTGATGATATGAAGGATGAAATTCTACTTGCCAGAAACTTAAACAGAGATCTATGGACAAAACCAGTTTGACATCATGAAATATTTGCAAGAGATCTTCCAGCTTCTCTAGATGATCTGTTCCCAGCAAGATTATCATGTTGATTTGATTCAAATCAAGCACCATACGTATTGACACATCCTTCTTTCCAACTACCTGCAATAGGTTATTGTAAGGGGACACACAAGTTTCAATGATCCCTTCTTGCAGCATCCTCCATACTTCTCAACTGACTTTCTCTCTGTATGCAATGAGAATGTGGTGAGGTCGGATGAAGAACTTCTGATGTTCTTTGACATGGAATGAATACTGGAAATCATTGATTGCTCATGTCTTAGATAGGAATGTTGTGAAATAAGATGGTTTGTAGTTCTGCCCTCCCCTCTTTGGTAATATTGTCAGTACCACAAACCTCCTCTTGTATCACATGACAGATCTCGTCCTCAGTGTCCTCTGGGTCGTTATCTCTTGATACTGATTTCGATTTACGTAAATCCCAGTCTTCTAAATCTATGCAAATCTTAAGGCACCTCGCTGGGACTTGCACCCATATCGCCTGATGAATGAATCAAAGCATGATGCTTTTATCCTTATTTAATGTCGCTGTACTGCATCCTAGATCCAGTGTTGCACTGTACTCGCTTAGAAAATCGGTTCCAATAATCAACTCTGTTGTCAGTTGTGGCACAATTGGGAAGTTTCCCACCAGCAGGTGACCTTTACAAAGTAGCTCTAACCTAGTCTGCATGTACACTTCAGTTACCTTCCCTACTGTTGCTCCTTTTATTTTTAATTTCTTCACCGATAGTTCTGCCCAGTCTCGCAGTCCTTTACATTGTCTATAAGGCCCTTCCACCATGGCCGAAATCTCACTACCATTACCCATGATTCCTTTAATTTCCTTTCCCCCTATGGTTACCATAATGATTGGATGCACGTCATTATGAGTGAGCCCCGCTCTTTCCTCCAGCAAAGTTTCTTCAGGATCGTTGTATCTAATAACATTAATGAGGCTAGGTCCAAGTTCAGTTGCAGATGCGTTTTGTGCCTCTTCTGCATTTTCAACTAGTCACTGACGTTGGTTGTCATTTCCTCAATCCCCTCACCCTGGGTTCGGTCCCCAAATTTCAACTTCCTCAGCCTGACCTCCATTTCCGTTTCCTCCATTGTTCATTAAACCACATCTTCCATTGTCATTGAAACTGGATCCATGGTTTCAACATCCATTGTTTTGTGGGCCATAGCCTTCATTCCTCCTTCAATTCCAGCCGCTGTTCTGCAGTACATAACCTTTGCAGTTCCCATTCCAGTCTCTTCATTGTTCCACTTCATTACTCCCGAAATTTCCTGACCATGAATGGTTTCCATAAGGCGTTCCACTGCGTACATTTACATTCCTGTTATTATAATTGTTATGTTGTGGACGCGACATAGGGCCTGCAACATATCTGTCAGGGTTTCTTTTGCATTCTCTGATATTCTCTGCTCGTAATGCGTACTCTGATTCGTAAAGAGTGTTACAGGAAGTACTAAGCTCCACATTACAGCTGCCAGCTAATACTTGGTGATATGCTGACGAAAGTTTGGTGTAACAGTGACGTGTGATTTCACCAGTAGAGCATGGTACGTCAAGATACTGGTTCTTCTCAATCATTGTATCAAGGAACTTGACAGAGCTTTTGTAGCCTGAATTCTCGAAATATTTGCCAACAATCATTTCGTAATTTATGCACTCTTGCGTCTCCTTGGACCAGTAGATATTTAGGGAGCTGTCCTTGAACTCCTGGTAACTTCTACACGTCACTGATATTCCGTGCATTTTCTCCACAACTGACCCTTGCATGTGTCAGTAAACAAAGTCTAATTTGTATTTTAAGAGCCAATTTGGATGTAAAGAGAGGTCAATTGCGATATCCAAGAGCATGGGTGAGTAAAATTAACCCTAGTCAGCCTACTTGGATATGGCCACCGACCAACCGGCGCTGCCCCTCTGTATGCACAATGAGACCAGGGAATTTGGCTGTAGGCAAACGTTTTCACCCAGGTACACGCGTCTGTTCCACAGAAAAAAGCTCCCCTCAGTTTTCAGTTGCCATATGCTTTTATTGCTCTCAATTAACTTGGCAACGTCTTCTTTTGAACACAGGTAAAGTCTACTGCTCTGCCTTCTCTAGAGCACACAAGCAAGAGCGTTAACTACTGCCAACCATTTCATCATATGAATGAAGTCAGATCGTGTCAAAAGTAGAAACCAAGTAATAAAGCTGCATGACCCAGTATCAAAAGTGAGAATGCCCTGCAATCTCTCAAGGTATCAAAGTGAAAAGGAAAGGTCCATGACTATAACAGTCCTGCCTTTCTAGAAAATGAGAGCAACGCCAGCATCAGTCACCGCTGAAATGCCTTCACTTTCACATTTATTTGTCTTGATACAGGTTCCAGTCATATTAATGTAATGAATAACTGACTGCCAACATCAACCAAGAGGCTACTATCAGTGTCTCCTCAAAGAGCTTTCAGTGAACATTGCTATGCATAAGGCCTCTGCAGCAGGCTCCTGGTTCATGCATTGATGCTGACTGACTGCTGTTCATCAGTGACAAAGGCTGGAATTCACACATCAACACCATAACTGGAGTAGTAGATCAAATTGTGTTCTGGTCCACATTTGATATCAAATTGATATCAGTTATACAAATTAATTAATTGATCAATTAATTACTCCACCCCCAAAGGCATCATGGGTTTTTCCCATCCGGCGAGTGGGTCCCTTCCTCCAACCACACCACCCACCCCAACCCTCCCCTCCTCTCTCCTCCACTCCCCTCCCCCTACCACTGGAAATGTCAGAAAATGGAAACTTTCGTGGGAAATACAAAAACGGTGGGAAATTCAAATCCGTTAGTGGTAATATCAAATTTTTTGTGTTCACTTTGAGGTTCAGAGACCAACTGACCTAATTCACCACAATAAACCACCAGAGGGCGCTATTGGACTTCCCCATTCCTCTAACTCCCCTGTGGCCTCTCTCCTCCTCGACTTGTGAGCTTCAGTCTGTGCTTAGCTGATGGGTAGAATGGATGTAATTCTTTATTTTGTACACAATATGGATTATTGTTCATTTATTGTTTGGCAGAGGTAGCTTCACCCAGTGTTAATGCGTCAGGATTGGCCAGGAGGGGAAAGCGGTAGGCACCCGTTGAGGTGAAGAATAAAACATAGTTTAACCTGTGTGATGTTTTAATCCTGTAAAGAAAGGCAGGCCTGGAGAAGCCGCCAAGACTGAATGGGCAGCCGCCCAAGAGAGTAAATTAGGAGGGCGTCTGATCGGTTTAGAAGCCAAGCGTCCCTATTGGTCGGTCAGGTCGTAAGACGCGCAGTTCGGTAGCGTTACCTCGTCAGCAACACGTGAGTTTAGCTGCTGATGGTTCAACACGTGAGTTTCAGGGTGGTTCTATCTGGTTCTGGGCAACGTGATTGAGACGCTACAGCTTACCGCCAGGCAGAAGGCACTGACGAACATAAAGTGAAAAAATAAAAATCAATTTTTTATATTATTAAACCCATTCAGTAACGGTCCGCTACTGTACACTTGAGGTGTCAGGTCAGAGGGGTGTTCTGAACACAATTTCGACACAAAGCAGCCCAATAGGCTGTGGAGTGGAGGGGGCAGGCTAGCAATAGATCAGTGCATCACCATTGACTAGACACTCATTTATTGAACACATAAGTCAGGTATTACCCAGAAGGAACAATCAGTACAAATTACACAATAATATTCTTTTCCTTTAAGTCACTCAAACATTTAAACAGCAAACAGCAATCATTTAACTGAAAGCCTTTTAAGAAAGAAAGACTAGAAAATTTGAATGATGAGTTAGAATCATATTTAAATAGGCTCTGACCGAGCACATATTTTAAAACGAAATACTTCCTTTAAGGAACCAGCGATCAAAATTAATTACATAATCCTCAAGAACCATATTACATCCAAGACATTTAAGATTAAACAGTAATGTATAACATCAGAGAGCTGCAGTCCCAAGTTTTAAGCAGCACGTTTCAGATGGACTGCACTGCAACAGTACAATACAAGTCCCTCAGAGGATCTCCCCACACAGGAAGTTATTGACGCAATCGACAAAATATCAACATCATTCCATGTACAGACCTAAAACAAACTAAAAGCCCTCTTAAGTATGGTACAGTTAATTCCCCTTCAACATACCATACATCACAAGTCTAGCCCTAGGATGGCACTGACACCCCGCAATTTAGCACGCGAAAAACTACAGCGATGCACTCATCACGTATCCTTACAAAATCCAAGAACAGAGAGCCCGCTCCCCAATAGCGGAACATTTAACCACGCGCAGCGTGTGGGTTTGCTGGATGCTGATCTCGCCCTTAACCTCAACACCAGTTCAGATACTAGTCAGCCCACAATCTTGAACCACCACACACATTCCTTCAGTTACTGCATAGAAAGCCAATGTGATAGGCAAACAGACCAGCATATGATAAAAGCTTAAGCAATTTCCTTACTAGACAACCCTTATGAATAGTAGCCGTAATTTTTTTTTAAACGTGAGCACACCCACAATCAAAAGACAAACAACGCCAATCATAAGGACAGTAGCACATAAGCAAGTAGCAATGGTAACTTCTGCTTAGATTGGCAACAAATCAGCGCGTGATTTAACACACCAGAGAACAGTCTTTACAACATAACCATCAATACAATAGCAAATTACTCACACGTGTACTCCCCCATGATTTCGATTCGCAAAGCCATAGACAAAACGTGGAGAACGAATCACTTAGACCAACATAATGGTGCTCCCTCAGTTACCCCAAATAACTGACTCCCTTAGTTGCACAGCAAAGAACCAGACCTAATGAAACCACCACAGTTTTCGCCTCTAAATTGTCACAGTACAAGTGAGACTCAATCACAAATGTAATTTTACATCATCAGTTCCCGTATAGTCAATACAAGCGCCTGATTTTCACCCGTTTATAACGGCAGGCAGTAACATCGTACCGAAAAGAGCGTAGACACAAGCTCTTACCAATTCTCTTCTCCGAAAGCAGCCACCGGAAACCACTGGGACATCCAATGCAAAAATCGTTACTCCTTCACACAAATTACAGGACGCCCGCTTCCCGCTGCTTGCTACGGCACCTTCCGTTCAGAGCCAACTTGTGTATCTCCATGCGATAGGTCCGGTCCCACACTCGCTGCGTCAACCCGACAACCGTCTTCCACCACGTCCCGGAGCACACCCCCCACAGGACCTCGCCTCGTTACGCCTCGCGTAGGCCCCAGAGGGCGCTGCTTACCGCCCTGACCGGGGCAGGAAAGATAAACCACCAGAGTGGCACTATCGATATGAGCCGCCACGACTCAACACTCAGTTTCAGAAATAACTGCTGGATGTGGATATTTTCGTTATTTGTTTAGCACGAGATTTGCTCCAAACGGTCTAGCCAATAGCCCTATATGGAAAGGATGGGTGATCATAATAATAGAACAGCAAGCAGTCTCTGAAGCACAGGGGAGTAGCTTCCTGTCGGACTACAAGCGAGTAACTGTTGCATGTGGAGATGGTATTTTCGATATTGGTCTAGCACTAGAGAGTTGCTCCAGCCAGCCTAGGCAATAGCAATATAAGGGAAGGATGAGTAATTATGATAGGACAGCAAGATATCACTGAAACACAGGGGAGTAGCCTCCTGCTGAGCTACAAGTGAAGTGCTGCTGTGAGGAACATAAGGGTGGATAATAATATTAAAACGGCGACTCACTGTCTCACTGTGCCTGCAACACCCTGCAATTATATATAGGAATCCTGTAGTAACACCATGTCGGAAAGAAACATACTTCCACCTACTTACGAGTCTCATGTTACATCCTAGCCAACAAAAACACGGGAACGATATTTTTTACGAATGTGGTGGTCATTATGTCACCGGAACACTGGGTCTCAAGACGAAAGAAAAAACTGACCCGTCACCTGTAGTCAGTGCAGTGCCTTCCACCGAGTGTATTGTGTACCTGAGGAGCTGGCCAGCCAAGAAACCGTGGGTCGCCACAGCCTTAAGCTCGGCTTCTGGTCGCCCAACACCTCTTGACCACTCCCACGCTGACCATGGCAGAATGCGGCACCGACTTGGAATAACTGCAGTCACACCCCTGACATAGACTCTTCAGTTTAAAAAATCCAAAACGGGGATGTTGTTTCGTCAATAAACTTCGAATTTATTACGAAAAATGTAAATTGCTCCCTTTTATATGAGTTATTTTCAAACATAGAACAAATGACCACATACGCATTTTCACATCGCTGAAGTATTGCTCTTCGTGTGAAAATCCTGTACAACACTATGGCATAGGCTGTATTTCCTCTTTCTCTCATCAGATAGAAAAATCTGTTCTTATCAGCTTAATATTTGCCACATCCTGCATCACAGGACTAGAATGATAATTCAGTTTTGGCTCGTGACAGCATGCTTCCCCACTTCCGAACTCTCTCAGTAAACAGATGTCTTATCATATACAAAGTCTCAAAAGGTAACAGCAGATAAGTTGTAAGTATCAGGTTTATGCTATGTATCACTTTATAAATTCGATAATATATTTTTTTTAAATATGTAAAAATCTGCCAACCGGTTGCATAGGTTTTCTATATACCTTGACCAGGTTTCGTCACCTCTAAGGGTGACCTTCTGATGAAGTCATCCTTATAGGTGACGAAACCTGGTCAAGGTATATAGAAAACCTATGCAACCGGTTGGCAGATTTTTACATAATTTTTAAATTTGTGTATACGGTTGCTGCAAACGTCAGCCATGTTCAAAGTTGTTCGATAATATAGCTGATTTTATTATGATGATTACCTCTGCCTGTGTACGAGGGAGATTGAAAGAGACTGTAATTCCGTTAAAAGATTTCGCTGCAACGAAAAAACGCCTGATTACATCTCCCATTCTTGAATTATATCTGTGGTACTTTCTCCCTTGCTTCCATCCACCGGTGGCAGGTCGTTAATCAAACTGATAGGCTAATTATTTAAATTGATCATAAGAGTGCCTTTACGTGGTGAATTACCTTTCTCCTGCAGTCAGATTACCCTCTCCAAGCAACCGTTACAGACGCTTACGTGTCGTCTCTGTGGGCTTCCCACAGGGTTGTTAGTCACTTCCTCTCACAAAAAAATGGGTGGTAACCATCGTGAAACAGCTAAAGTCATCCAATGCTAACTGCGTTCTCTACCTCGGGTGTCTTGCCACGCTGGTGGAAGTAAGTTGCACATAATTCTGGTATACTGTTAGTGAACTAATCCTGCTGAGACCTGCCAGTCTATGGGGTTGTAGGATGTTCCACTTTCTTCTCCACAACCTCGACGTTTCCGCCACCAGACTGCATGTAAACAGCTGCCGTGGGGTCACGAAACTCCGCCCGTTCCTCATGGCTGCCAACAACAACCTCCCCCCCCCCCCCCCCCCCCCACAGTGTTGGGCAGTTGTTAATGATTCGAGAGTCACAACTGTTGTCCTAGTCTTCTCCGAAGGACTGGGCACTTAAATGTCGCTAGGTTGGATATCACGATGTTTAACAATATGCTTCTCCTCATCCCTCCTGCAAACCGAAACTTTCTGAGAAAGGCTGATGCAGTGAGCAATAACAAAATATCTGTCTACTGATCATGATATCCCATACATGTACCAGTCTACAGACCTTGGTTTCCCTCAGAATACAGCCCTGTAGAAGAGTTCCTAATGGCTCCCGCCAAATTATTGAGTGTATACTTCGGGAACTCAAATGCGAATCCTTGGAGGGAAGATGTTCTTTTCAAGGAACGCTACTGAGAACCCACGTTTGAAGCTGACCGCAGAAGGATTCTACAACCGCCAACGTACATTTGGCATAACGGCCACGAAGATAATATACGAAAAATTAGCGCTCATAGGGAAGCATACAGGTAGTCTTTTTGCCTTGTTCTATTTGGAGTGGAGCAGGATATTTAATGACTAGTAGTGGTACATTTACCTTCTGCCACACATCGTTCGATGGCTTGCGAAGTAAGCATATAGACGTAATGTCAATTTAGTCTACCTGTTAAGATGTCAGTCTATCCATCTACACCCAATCTAAATTCGTGGAAGAATGTTTTCTCTTATTTTTCGAGAAATCAAAAGGCGGAATTTCTGCTGCTGATTGTCTGTCTGCAGACACCTTCGCATTATTCCCTAATTATCTCATTGCAGTAAGAGGTTGAAATACTTTTGCCCACAATAATTAGAAAAAACGGTATAGAGCTTCCCTCTCAATTCCCCTTTCTTCAGAGTATCACTTGCCTGTCGTATTCTCAGGAATCTTCCAGGCTTCAATATATAGCAGATGAATCGACCTAATTTCGACGAGTAAGAGATGTCTCCTACCAATTTACAGTCCCAACAGCACTGTTCCATTAGTTAGAAGGCTGATAGATAGAGAGATATCGCAACGAGAAAAATAGCACACCTACATACAGGAGAAAATTGGCAACCATACACAGTACACGTGGACTGCACAAAGAAATTCAGAAGCACAACACCTACAATTCATCGATAACGAATGACGGTTCATAAATATCATTCTGTACTTGTCCCAATCTCCTTTATCGTGTTCCTGTGAATACCGCACCAGAAATACGACAGTGTAATAGTGTCAGAGTCTTCGTTGATAGAACAGTTTCTCTCTCTCTCTCTCTCTCTCTCTCTGTCTCTCTCTCTCTCTCTCTGTCTCTCTCTCTCTCTCTCTCTCTCCCCTCGTTATATTTGTAACATTAAGAGCAGTAAAACTACACACCATAAAATCTTCGCTAACGTTATCTGTAGAGAACTCAATAAGATTTTACCGCATTACTCTCTTACAATACAGCGGGAAACAGATACCGTCTGCGTGTTGACATCGACCATACGTGGAGATCCCATTAAATAGACACTGGAGCAGGCGACCAGTGACCGAAGTCGTTTCCACCGACCTGCGCAAAGCCTTGTCACCTGAACTGGAGGAAGAACGTATCGCCTACCAGTCACAAAGAATGGGTTCTTCCGTTATTATTTCATAAGCAATTTGATACGTTGTTTTTTGCTGTAACATCTCGGAGCAGTGAATGACTACAGCTGTGTACGCAGCCATACATTTCACTTTTCTACCATGACTTCGAGGTCTGTGTCAGGTGCTAAACCGACATAAACACGTCTGGATCCATTGTCTCTCACAGACAGCTGGACATGGTGTAAACTGTGCTGCTCCCACAACACCCTGGACAGTTGAAACAAAAGACATGGGCAGTGTTTCTTATTGGCAAAAATATGGAAGACATCACAACGTATGGAAACTGAAGGCGCTTGAGGCTTCGTGGAGCGTTTCCAAACAGCTGTCCGAAGGTGATGACCTCTACATTTAATCTCATCTTAAACAGTGATGGAGTAGCAGATGTTTTGGTGCTCCGCTTCGAAGAGACAAAGAGCATTGATTCCTCACACTGCAACCATGTACACGATCACTGTTTCAGTGCTGGCCATACCTGGAAACTGTTGCTCCTACCAAAACTCTCCCCATCTCAAACAAGTGGTCTCAGTCAATAATTACCCGGTAGTCAATAGCATACCAGTGGATGGATGGGATGGAAAAGACGCTACTGATATGGGATAATGTACTATAATATTCACCACAATTGATAGTGCGATCAATTTTAGCAATTTTACCAGTATTTCCGTAATTTCATAGCCGACCAGTTACACGGCAGCATGCTTCCCAATTTCTGTACCTTTGCTACGCCATCCCTACTCCACTTTGCGCATACACTAGATTACGAATGAAGATAGATGACTGCGCAGTACATCCCTTCAGCTCTAATTCTCGGACATATACACCAAAGTATACACGACCGCGTCTTACACTGATGCAGTTATGTTATCTACATATTTTTAGTACTTAGATCATAGTGCAGAATTTATGTTTACAATTAACCATCTCCCCTGTGTGGATGTGTGTTACAGAGTATTCTCGCATTCATAGGATAAAGTTGGATATTGAAAGATTTCCCTGCACTGTCTTTTCCAACCCTCCCTGGAACACGGCCGACGATTTAGTTTGTAACTGACAGTAAGTAGGAGGGTGGTACACCCGCTATACCACGTCTTATGAAACAACAGAGTGAGCTGAGCCCGTAACTACTGTTCACTAAAGACAGTTCCACACCAATCTTTCTCATGGCACCCATCAAAGTGTACAAAATCTCTCCAGATGTATGCATGTCTAGGAAGTTAGCACCCCTTATCGGTGTACAATAGATATGAGAGTGTTGTGGTGATATGACGGACGGAAAAGAAGAAATGTCTGGTTTATGCAAGATGGAGCACCAGACGGGCGGATTTTGATGCATTTTACATACATCAACTCTGCTATCAATTCTGAAGTATTGTTCTAGTGTCTGGGGTCAGTACCAAGAAGGTACTGGCAGGAGAGAAATTATCATAGAACAAAACAGATGGCTCCTAACGTTACACAGTTCTGCAGCTAAACAAGCTATAATGTTAAAGCAACGTGGTTTCTGAAATCTTAGTTATGTGGAGTGCAACGCTGTTAATACTTTAATGCAGAACGTATCTGTCAAACATCTGACATATATCCACCTTGGTTGTTTTCTGTCCCATACACTACAGTGACAGTCTTCAAGATTATAAGACTACTTCCTTCTACACCAAAGAAAACATGTATCCATTGTGATACATGTACAGTATATTTTCTGGAGATGTATAGCGTCCCGCAGTCATCTTATTATGGTTTAGAAATTTTACTATGCTTGCATAAGTCGTGTAAAATGATGGTGAAACATTCTACAGAAGTGGTGTCGAGGTGAAACGGTCATGTTATCCTGAACATGAGCTGTACAGCCTAACATCAGACCATGACTTTCGTGTGCAAGAGGAAGGTTACCAGGGGCGGTGGTAAATTGCGAAATGACTGTTACGTCTTCTCTGCCTATGGATCGACGTCTTTATTCCCCATAATATGTCGCTATTTCTTCGAATGCATTTTCATCTTCCGACTATCATTTTATTGGACTGTTGTGAACATATCATAATTTACGAACCACAATCAGGCTTGAACAGCAGGCGTCATACACCTCCGGAAACCTATGTGGTGTTTAAGTTACAAAGAATCGATGTTTTCCGTGGTGTGAAATGTAGTTGTTTTATGACCTTTGAATTTTTTCGCCGTAGTTTATCGGAGAGAAACTTCTGGAGAGAATGTATGTCACGCACTGGAACTATATTTCCTACATTGGAATATTAACAGCGTTGCATACCACACGATTAAGAGGTCAGAAACCACACAGTTCTAGCATTAGAGTGTGTTTCAGTGCAGAACCGTGTAGCCCTTGGAATGTGTTTATATGTTCCATGATCATTTCTCTCTTTTTGACACATTCTTGGTATAGACACTAAACACTGGAACAATACTTCAGAATTGTTAGCACAAGTCATTTTTCATAAAATGTTTAAACTCCTTTTCTACGTCACGGACAGTAGTGCAGCATGGTGCGCAATTTCACACGTCAGACACCGCATGCATTTGTCTGTTCCCTCATAAAATTCATTTTCCATTGCTGGTGATCACTTTATAGGACTTAAGCAAGCATAACAAAATTTCTAAACCATAATCAGATGAGTGCGGGCGCTATACATCTCCAGAAAATATATTGTGCATGTATCACAAAGGATACATGCTTCTCTTTAGTGTAGAAGGAAGAAGTATTATCATCTCAAAGTCTGTCACTGTAGTGTGTGGGATAGAAAACAGCCTAGGTGCATGTATGTCAAATGTTTGACAGATACGTCCTGCGTTAAAGCATTAACAGCGTTGCACTCCACATAACTAAGATTTCAGAAACCACATTACTTTAACATTATAGCGTGTTTAACTGCAGAACTGTGTAACCTTAGGAGTGCATGTGTTTCGTTCTATGATACTTTCTCTCTTGCCAATACCTTTTTGGTACTGACCCCAGACACTAGAACAATACTTCAGATTTGAAAGCACAGTTGATGTATGTAAGGTGCTTCAAAATTCGCCCGTCTGGTGCTCCATCTTGCATAAACCAGACATTTCTTCTTAACCGTCCGTCATATCACCACAACACTCTCATATCTACTATACACCGATAAGGGGTGCTAACTTCCTAGACATGCATGCATCTGGATTGATTTTGACACTTTGATGGGTGCCATGAGAAAGATTGGTGTGGAACTGTCTTTAGTGAACAGTAGTTACGGGCTCAGCTCACTCTGTTGTTTCATAAGACGTGGTATAGCGGGTGTACCACCCTCCTACTTACTGTCGGTTACAAACTAAATCGTCGGCCGTGTTCCAGGGAGGGTTGGAAAAGACAGTGCAGGGAAATCTTTCAATATCCAACTTTATCCTATGAATGCGAGAATACTCTGTAACACACATCCACACAGGGGAGATGGTTAATTGTAAACATAAATTCTGCACTATGATCTAAGTACTAACAATATGTAGATAACATAACTGCATCAGTGTAGGACGCGGTCGTGTATACTTTGGTGTATATGTCCGAGAATTAGAGCTGAAGGGATGTACTGCGCAGTCATCTATCTTCATTCGCAATCTAGTGTACAGCATCCGTGAAGTAGAGTACGGATGGTTTAGTGATGGTACAGAAATTGGGAAGCATGTTCCAGTGTAATTAGTTGGCTGTGAAATTAAGGAAAAATCGTAAAATTGTTAAAATTGATCATACTATCAACTGTGATGTTTAATACACTACACTGTCCTTTGTCAACGAGGTCCTTCCCCCCTATCTGTCCACTCATACACTGTTGATTATCACATAATGGCTTAGAGACACCACTTACCTGAGATGGAGAGAGTTTTGGTGGGAGCAACAGCTTCTGGGGATGGCCAGCACCGAAACAGTGATCGTGTGCATGGTTGCAATGTGAGGAACCATTTCCCTTTCTCTCTTCGAAACGGAACACCAAGGCACCTTCGGACAGCTATTTGTAAATGCTCCATGATGCCGCAAACTCTTTCAGTCTCCATACGTTGCCCTCTCTTCCACATTTTTATCAATAACAAACACTGCCTCTGTCTTTTATTTCAACCATCCTGCGTATTGTGGGAGCAGCACAGTTTACACCATGCGATGTCCAACTTTCTGTGAGAGACATTGGATCGAAAATTGTTAAGTCGGTTTAGCACCTCACACAGTCCTCAAAGTCATATTAGCAAAGCAAAATGTATGGCTGTGTACATAGCTGTAATCTTTCACTGCTCCGGTGTGTTACAGCAAAAAACAGTGAATGAAACTGCTTATGAAACAACTCCTCCGGATGTTTTAAAAATAACGAGGAGAGAGAGAGAAACTGTGCTGTCAACAAAGACTTGGACGCCAATACACTGTCGTATTTCTGGCGTGGTATTCGCAGGTACATGATCAGGACATGTACAGGGTGATATTTCTAGACCGTCAATCGATATCGATGAATTGTTGGTGTTATGCTTCTGAATTTCTTTGTGCAGTCCACGTCTACTCGGTATGGTTGTGCATTTTCTCATGTAAGTAAGTGTGCTATTTTTCTCATTGTGATATCTCTCTACCAGTAGCCTTCAAACTAATGGAACGGTGCTGTCGGAACATGATGGGATTTCGAGAGAATTAGCATGGGACCGTAACTTGGCGGGAGACATCTCTTACTCATCGAAATCAGGTGGATTCAACTGCTATATGTCGAAGACTGGAAGATTTCTGAGAATACGGCAGGTAGGCGGTAATCTGATGAAAGGGGAATTGAAGGACAAGCTCCACTCGGAGACAATTAGCAACTCGATAAATAAGAGAAAACATCCTACCATGAGTATTGTTTACCAATATATGGATGGACTGACGTCTTAATAGATAGACTAAATTTACATTTACATTTATGTCCTTATTTCGCAAGCCATCGTAGAGTGTGTGGCGGAGGGTACCCTGTACCCCTACTAGTCATTGCCTTTCCTATTCCGCTCCAAACAGAGCGAGGGAAAATGGCGACCTATGTGCCTCCCTAAGATCGCTAATATTCGTGTTCCTTGTGCGAAATGTATGTTGGCGGCAGTTGAACCTTTCTGCCGTCAGCTTCAAAAGCAAGTTCTCAAGAATGTTCCTTGAAAAGAACGTCGTCTTCCCTACAGGGATTTGCGTTCTCGAATCATCTACCCACTAATTCGGTGGTAACCGATAGGGCTGCTTCTACAGTGCTGTATTTTGAGGGAAACCTAGGTCTGCAGACTCGTACATGTTTGCGATATGGCGGTCAGTAGACAGGTATTTTGTTACCGCTTACTGCATCTGCCTTTCTGGGATATTTCGAAAACACACCTCAGGACCTTTCGGTTTGCAGGAGGGTTTACGGAAAGCCTATTGTTGGACATCCTGATATTTACTGCAGCAACGTTTACGCTTCCAGACATTTGGAGAAGTCTAGGACAACTGCTGGGAGTCTGGAATCATTAACAGCTGTCCAGCTTAGTGAGCAGTGCTTTCTACCAGTAGGAGCACAGCCATTACGTGTGGACGGAGGTTCATCATGACATGGTGGATGCTGTTCACATAAATTCCGGTTACGGAGACACTGGGGGGGGGGGGGGGGGGTGTAGAGGACAGTGAAACATCCATTCGGAAGTAGTATACCGGAATACTAAGCGACTTACTTCCACCAGCATCACAAGACAACCGAGAGACACAACCCAGTTAGCATTGGATGTCTTTAACTATTTGACGACGGTTACCACCCATTTTGGTATCAGCGGAAGTGAATACCTACCCTGTGGGAAACCTGCAGAGCGTCTATAATGGTTACCGGGGAGGGTATCCCGACTGCAGGAAAAAAGGGTAATTCATGACGCAAATGGACTCTCATAATCAATTTAATTCATTAGCCTATGAATTTGATATCAATGACGTGCCTTCGAGCAAGTGGAAGCGAGGGAAAGAGTACCACTGATACAATTCAAGAGTTGGAGCGGTAAATCAGGCGTTTGTTCCTTGCAGTAATCATGCGTTTTTTGTTGCAGTGAAATCTTTTAACAGAATTTCAATATCCCTCCTACACAGGGACAGCCATATTTTTGACTTTATAAAGCGTTACATGGCATAAAAATTATATTTTAACTCCTCTGTGGTATTTCCTTGGGAGACTTCGTATGTTTAAGAGAGTTCTAAAATGGGGAGGCACGCTGTGACAAAGGTAGACCATGGTCTTAGTACTCTGTCATGAGCCGAAAATGAGTTTAATATGCTAGTCCTGGTGCTGCAGGAAGTGACACATATTAAGCTGGTAAGAACAGATTTTTCACCTGATGAGAGAAGAAGAAATATAGCTTATCTCATAGTGCTGTACAGGATTTTTACAACAAATAAAAATACTTCAGCGATGTGAAAATGCGTGTATTGTCATTTTTTCTGGTTTTTTTTTCGTTATTGTTTCGATTTCCCCCAAAGGGGGCGGGCTGGCAGCAGCTTAGTATGCCGCTCTTCAGCCTACAGAATTTGTTTTAAAAGGATGAAGGTAATAAATAATAAAAACAGGCGATAAAATCGGAGACTTAAATGGTAACATGGCGGAAAAATCATGGAACTTAAAACATAGAACAAAGGGATGATGATGCTAATAAAATACATATGAAGCAGACAGGTAAAATAATAGACAGACAATTAAAAAAAAAAACACGGCGACAGTCTGGTTTCTGTTCGCAAGAGACATAAAATTCACACCCAGCGATAGCATGATTTCCATTCGCAACACTTTGGAAAGACGAACAACACTGAACATTCACTTGAACATTGCACTAAAGAGTTGGCAAATATGACATACCACAGCCGAGGGCAGGTGGGGGGAACCTGGACAGATGATGGGAAAGAAAAGGGGGGAAGAAGAGGAAAAACGAAGGGGGGCAGGTGGGCAGACGTGACAGGGAGTGGGGAAAGGCAGAGGACAGGAATACAAAAGGACTCAAGGGGGGGGGGGGGGCGAAGGGAGGTAGGGAGAGGTTAGGCTGGGAGAAAGTAGGATGGAAGGGGGGGGGAGAGGGAGCCCAGGGAAAGGACAGAGGAAAGGAGGGGGGGTGAGGATCAGAGTTGATAGGAGGGATAAATGGAGGGGGGGAGGGCATCACCCGGGACGGGGAGTTGACGGAAGCCACCTTGGGAGAGGAGATTAAGGGTGTAGAGATGGAGGGTAGGGGGGACACAACAGTGAAGGCGTGGCAGAGGGCGTGGACGGGAGAGGAGAGGAGCAACCAGGGGGTGAGGGGGATCAAGGCAGCAGGAGGTGTAGAGTATGCGGATATTTTCGAGGAATAGGAGAAGATGGGGGAAAGGAATGAGGTCATAGAGGATCCGTGTGGGAGACAGGAGGCATATACGAAAAGTGAGGCGGAGTGCATGACAGTCAAGGATCTGGAGGGACTTATAGAATTTGGGGGGGGGGGGGGGGCGGATATCCAGGCAGGACTGGCATAACAGAGGATGGGACGGATTAAGATTTGTAGGTGTGGAGGGTGGTAGAGGGGTTGTCCTGTTTTGAAAATAACTCATATAAAAGGGTGGAACCTACATTTCGTGTGGGAAATTCGAGGTGGATTGAGAAAACAACATCCTCTTTTCCGATTTCTTAAACTGGGGAATCTACATCAAGGGTGAGACTGCAGTTAGTCGAAGTCGTGCCGCATTGTGCCATGGCCAGTGGCAGTATTGGTGACAAGGCTGTGGTGAGCCACAGTTTCTCGGCTGGTCTGCTCTTCAGCTACAGAATACATTTGGTAGATAGCGTTGATCTAGATGGGAAGTGACTGATCTGTTTTTTTCTTTCGTCCTGAGATGCCATTATCAGGTGAGATAATGATCACTACATTAGTAAAAAATATCGTACAATACATTTCCCCTGTTTCTATGGGCTAGGATGCGACTTGTGGCTTGAAAATAGGTATAAGTTTGTTTCATTCCCAAATGATGTTGTTACAAAAGTCCTGTATACAGGGGCAGGCTTTTGCATCTAATTCAATCGTTATCATATCCTTTAAAAAATCATCGTTGTCATCCATGTTTCAAACGTGATGATTGTCTTCGATATACTGGAGGTGTGAATTAAAAAACGCCTTCAGTCACAAAGTTTGGTGTAAGGTTATCAACTTTTTCGTGACCACAATATGCATTTCACCTCATTCAAGATAAAAAATAAAGCCTGCATTTAGACGAATTATACCTGTTGATAGACCCAATGGGTCCGAAATGCATCATGTACTTAATAAAACACGAAATGTTGTGACAGAAGGCGTTTTTAAACTCCTGCCCATCCTTACGTTTCTCCAAACAGCTCTTCACTTCACGATCAGCAGGAGGTTAGTCCCCTGTACTTCAGAGATAGATTGCTGTCCTATTGTTATTACTCATCCTTCCTATATAGGGCTATTAGCTAGATGGACTGAAGCAATCCTCTAGTGCTAGACTAATATCGAAAATACCCTCTACACATCCAGCAGTTATTTACTTGTATATCGACAGGCAGCTACTCCCCTGTGTTTCAAAGATAGCTTGCTGCTCTGTTTTTATAACCTCATCCTTACTATATAGGGCGGTTGGCTAGAGTGGCTGGAGCAATCCTCTAGTGCTAGACTGATAGCGAAAATATCCCCTAAGCAGCCAGTAGTTATTGATGAAACCGGGTGGAGCTACTATCTAGTGCTCGACCAATGGCAAGTATCCCTGCCCAACTCAAATAGTTGAAATAAATAATATTTCGCTCTGTGTACAAAATAAATAATCATGTCTGTCCTATGTGGCAGTTCAGCACTGAAACTCCCTCACAAATGGAGATGGAGAGCAATAGATGAGGAGTGGCGAGGGTCACTAGATGAGGTGGTGTTGTGTACTTGTTTAGCTGGTCTCTGAACCTCATCTAGGAGAACACACAAAATTCACTCCAAAAAATTTTAATTTCTCTCCACTTTTTAATTTCCTGTCATTTCCAGATGAGGAGGTGGGGAGAGGGCATGGCGAGGGGTGGGGTGCTGTAGTGCGGTAATGAACCCATGTGCCAGCTGGGGAAAACCTATGATATCATCAGCATAGTTAATTTGATATCAGTTTAATGCAAAAATGGGCCAGAACACAGTTTGTCCTACTAACTGGAAGCCCGAAAGAATATATTCCTGTCAATTCCTGGGTGGTGCTTCTATTCTTGAAGGCACAATGGATCAACACAAGTCTGTAGCTATCCTTGAGAACCATATCCAACCCTAAATGCAGTTTTTTTTTTTTTTTTTTTTTTTTTGTCACTACGATGGCATCTACCAGCAGGACATTGCAATGTGTCACACAGCTTACACTGTTCATAACTGGTTTGAAGAGCACCAGGATGGGCTTACCACACTCTCCTGGCCACCAAAATCCCTGGATGTCGCTAGTGGTTACATGGACAACCGCCAGGGTACACCACTAAATGTTGGCTTCTTTCACTTTGTCTTTATGGCAAAGTGGAAGAACGGTGGTGACGTAAAGTCACTGTTCACCAATACATGCATCCATGCACTGGATTAAATTCCAAACCTCGCCATTGTGCTTCTTGAAGTGAGGGTATGTGATACTGCTGACGGTTACCAATCCTTCGGATGGAGATGTTAAGCTCAGCGGCCACCTTGGTGTAATTTTTCAGCAATTTATCTCATTATCACCGGTCACAATCGCTGTGCCACACTACACACATACCCAGTATAGTCACTTCCACTTACCAGATACACTTGAAATCCACAACTCTCACACTTTGCGAGTGAAAGGAGACGTGTACGTGAAGGGTAGGGAAAACCTTTCCAATTAGGCAGCTGGACCTGCCGTTCGGGGTTTCCCAGCCAACTATGACATATGACTTGGAGGGGGGACAACGATTGATTATGTGAGATCAACAAGGCCACATTGCATACCTCTCGTCAGCATTCCAGCCCGTGTGGTTACATCAGCTTCACTTGAATTTCTATACAGGGTAAATAATAATAAAACTGACAAATAGCAGGGACGGAATTGGAGGAAAAAAGGTCATATGTACATATGTCCAAAAATGCAGCGTTGCCACGGCAGATGGCGCTGATGAATGAAAGTTCCTCTGACTACGTGCAGTGCGTTCATTGTGTTGCAGGCTGCTTGACTGACGCAGTGTACTGTAGGCAGTAGAATGGTCCGGTATTCATGTTGGGAACAAACCGAGATAGTGTTTGCATACCGCCAAGGAGATGGAAACGCTCGAGAAGCAGCACGGCTACCAAAACAAGTACCCTCACAGACACTAACCACATCACACAACATTTCAAGCCGCTTTTGGACATTTGTGTGATCATGGGTCGTTCAGACAGACGAACGTGCAGGGAGGCGGCGGACTATGCGTACACCAGATATGGAGAACTGGGTTCTACGGGATATTGAGACGAACTCTAGTGCAAGCTCCAGGCAAGTGGCCTGCCAACATGCTGTAATCGAAACTACAATTATATGTGTCCCGCATGGCAACCGCTAATACCTCTATCACCTACAATCCCACAGAGGTCACTTTGAACATCTGTTGTGACGTGGATGCAACGCAGCTCTGTACTGTGTTCCGGGACGATTTGTTGTCGTTGTATGCACACCATCCATTTCCAGACGCATGTCCAGAGGGCCTTTTTTTCCTCTACTTCCAGTCAGGAAACCGTCCTTGCAGTTTGTCGGTTTTATTAAGGGTAACGAGAAATAACTCTATTTAGTGAACTGTGGTTCGAACGCTAACTGTTGCGCTAATTAAAGTCCAGAACAAATATATAGTACCTTCTTAGCACAAAGAAACCATTACAGTACTAGCTTTCTGTGACAAAGAAAGGTTGTAAATCTTTTGCTTAAGCAAGGGAGGGAGAAAACGCTTATGGCCAAGCGGTGTTAGAAGCTGGTTTCCTAACGTAAAATCTGAACGTGTGTTGTACAAATGGAAGAAAGATTTCCACGAACTACGAAACATGTGCCACAATAAAACTCGCAACAGTGTGAAAGGAAAACTACTCTAAAGATTTAGAACTGCTCGTGGGAGTCAGTACACAGTAACTGAGAGAGACCTATAATAGAAGAATGGGCCATCTGACAAGGGGAAGGCCTCAGACACGGCCAACCGATTCGGCTCAAATTTGGCACGTCGCTTGTGTACAACCTAAAACGAAGGCCTCTAAGATATTTTGGGTCAACACTCCCGCAATTTCGAGAAAATCACCCCTAAAGGTTATGACGAGCAACCTCATTTTGTTAGTTATAGTTCGTTGCAATTGTTCGTGGCAGACGTCCGCCGACGCCCGTTGAAGTTCATTACTGATCCACTCACTCAGTTTTTTCATTACAGAGGGCGGCTAACCCACTGACCGAACACACTGACCTGCCGTTCCGGTTACCTTGGCCGTTGCGCTATCGGCGCAGTCGGTGAAAAGCGTCTACCATGTGGGTACAGAAGTGACAGTTGTAAAAGTTTCTTACCTCGATGCGCTTTCGGACCCCATACTTGATGATGAAAAATGCTCTATTTACAATTATCTATCGATCCCGCCAATTCTGAGTCGATTTCTTTTCATAGCCGGCCGCGGTGGTCTCGCGGTTCTAGGCGCGCAGTCCGGAACCGTGTGACTGCTACGATCGCAGGTTCGAATCCTGCCTCGGGCATGGATGTGTGTGATGTCCTTAGGTTAGTTAGGTTTAAGTAGTTCTAAGTTCTAGGGGACTGATGACCACATCAGTTGAGTCCCATAGTGCTCAGAGCCATTTTTTTTTTGATTACTTTTCATAACTTTCAGGGGTGATTTTCTCAAAAACACGGGGGTGTTGACCCGAAATATCTTAGATTCCTTCGTTTTAGGTTGTACACAAGCGGCCTGCCAAATTTGAGCCGTGTCTGACGCCTTCCCCTTGTGAGTACCAAGTGACTGAAAATTACTGATTTTCAGGATTCTTTGAACAAGTAAATAACACAGAAAAGAAAGTCGCAAAATTACAAAGTTTTCTTCGAGAGAGGTTTCTTTAATTGATACACTATGTGATCAATTGTATCCGGACACCTGGCTGAAAATGACTTACAAGTTCGTGGCACCCCTCCCCCCCCCCCCCCCCCCCAATCGGTAATGATGGAATTCAATATGATATTGGCCCAGTCTTAGCCTAGATCACAGCTTCCACTCTCGCAGACATCCATTCAATAAATGTAACTCCATCTTCTGGTGGAGTATGGGACTGAGGCTATTCAATGTTCAATAAAAACAATACCAATCGCCGCTGTATAGGTTTATTTCTAGGCAACCAGTTTAAACGTTACTTCAGGCCTAAACTGTGGAGGATATAACAGAGCAATAATTACATATTGAAATACAGAGCAAATTGTTGTGTACGTTCAATAAGGTGCTGGAAGGTTTCAGCATAATGCTATTCACGGAGCGCTGCACTGAAGAGAGGTATCGATGTCGGTCGGTGAGGTCTGGCACGAAGTCGGCGTTCCATAACATCCCAAAGGTGTTCTATAGGATTCAGGTCAGGAATCTGTGCAATCCATCCATTACAGGAATATTAATGTCGTGTAAACTCTCCGCCACAGGCCGTGCATTATGAACAGATGCTCGATCGTGTTGAAAGGTGCAGTCGCCATCCCGAATTCCTCTTCAACATTGGGAAGCAAGAACGTGCTTAAAACATCAATGTAGGCCTGTTCTGTGATAGTGCCACGAAAAACAGCAAGGGGTGCAAGCCCCCTCCATGAAAAACACGACCACATCATAACACCACCGCCTCCGCATTTTACTGTTGACACTACACACGCTGGCAGATGACGTTCACCGGCTATTCGCCACACCCACACCGTACCATCGGATCGCCACATTGTGTACCGTGGTTCGTCACTCTACACAACGTTTTTCCATCGTTCAGTCGTCCAATGTTTACGCTCTTTACAACAAGCGAGGCGTCGTTTAGCATTTGCCGGCGTGATGTGTGGCTTAGGAGCAGCCAATCGACCATGAAATCCAAGTTTTCTCATCTCCCGCGTAACTGTCATAGTACTTGCAGTAGATCACAATGTCGTTTGGAATTCCTGTGTGATGGTCTGGATAGACGTCTACCTGTTACACAATACGACCCCCTTCAACTGTCGGCAGTCTCTGTCAGTCAACAGACGAGGTCGGCCTGTAGGCTTTTGTGCTGTACGTGTCCCGTCACGTTTCCACTTAACTGTCACATCGGAAACAATGGACGTAGGGATGTTTAGGAGTGTGGAATTCTCGCGTACAGACGTATGATACAAGTGACACTAACTACCTCACCACGTTCGAAGTCCGTGAGTTCCGCGGAGCGACTGTTTCTGCTCTGTCACGAATGTCTAATGGTTACTGAGGTCACTGATATGGAGTACCTGGCAGTAGGTGGCAGCATAATGCATGTAATATGAAAAACGGCATGTTTTGAGGGGTGTCCAGATACTTTTGGTCACATAGTGTAATACCATACAGAAATTCGTAGCTGACGTAAGACGAAATTTCTTACTATCGCTTAAAATGCTGTGCATATGAGCAGTCACTCAGGTTTCGTACAAAACTGGGTGCAGATCGGATTCTACTATTTTGAGCGAAAGAAGACAGAATCACCTTGCAGCCACTGAATGCTGTGACGCATTCATATACAACAACGCCAGCGATAACTATCAGTGGATTACTATTTTCGCAGCTTTATATCTCTCTTCAGTATCTCCATTTCATATTTGCACCAAAAATTTAAAAAAAAAATTTAAAAAGGGAAATGGATAGGTTAAATCTAAATATAGTGGGAATTAGTGAAGTTTGGTGGCAGGAGGAAAAAGACTTCTGGTCAGGTGAATACTGGGTTATAAATACAGAAATCCAGTCGGGGTAATGCAGGAGTAGGTTGAATAATGAATAAAAAAATAGGTGCACGGGTAAGATACTGCAAACAGCATAGTGAACGCATTATTACAGACGAGATAAACATGAAGGCCAAGCCTACCACAGTAGCAGAAGTTTACATGCCAACTACCACCACAAATGACGAAGATATTGAAGAATTGTTTGATGAGATAAAAGAAATTATTCAGATAGTGAAGGGAGATGGAAATTTAATAGTCATGGAGTCTGGAATTAGATAGTAGGGAACGGAAAAGAAGGAAAAGTTGTAGATGAGTATGGAATGTGGGTAAGGAATCAAAGAGGAAGCCGCCTGGTAGAATTTTGTACAGAGCATAACTTAATCATAGCTAACACTTGGTTTAAGAATCATGACAGAAGGTTATACACGTGGAAGAGGCCTGGAGACACTGGAAGGTTTCAAATAGATTATATAATGGTGAGCCAGAGATTCAGGAACCAGACGTAGACTCTGACCACAATCTATTGGTTATCAATGGTAGATTAAAGTGAAGAAACTGCAAAAGGTGGAAATTTAAGGAGATTGGACCTTGATAAACTGAAAAAGCCAGAGTTTGTAGAAAGTTTCAGAGGGAGCATTAGGGAGCGGCTGACAAGAACGGCGGAAAGTAATACAGTAGAAAAAGAATGGGTAGTTTTGAGAGATGAAATAGTGAAGGCAGCAGAGGATCAAGTAGGTATAAATACGAGGATTAGTAGAAATCCTAGAGTAACAGAAGAGATACTGAATTTAATTGATGAAAGGAGAAAATATAAAAATGCAGTAATTGAAGCAGGCAAGAAGGAATACAAACGTTTCAATAAAGAAATCGACAGGGAGTGCAAAATGAATAAGCAAAGATGGCTAGTGAACAATTGTAAGGATGCAGACGTATATCTCACCAGGGGTAAGATAGATACTGCTTACAGGAAAATTAAAGAGACCTTTGGAGAAAAGAGAACCACTTGTACGAATATCAAGGGCACGGATGGGTTAACCAGTTCTAAGAAAAGAAGGGAAGGCAGAGAGGTGGAAGAAGTACTATATAGAGGGTCTATACAAGGGTGATGTACTTGAGGGCAATATTATTGAAATGGAAAAGGATTTAGATGAAGACGAGATGGGAGATACGATACTGCGTGAAGAATTTGTCAGAGCACTGAAAGACCTAAGTCGCAACAAGGCCACGGGAGTAGACAACTTTCCATTATAACTACTGATGGCCCTGGGAGAGCCAGCCCTGACAAAACTCTACCATTCCGTGAGAAAGAAGTACAAGACAGGCGAAATACCCTCAGACTTCAAGAAGAATATAATAATTCCAATCCCAAAGAAAGCAGGTGTTGAGAGGTGTGAAAATTACCGAACTATCAGTTTAATAAGTCACGGCTGACAAATATTAACACGAATTCTTTACAGGCGAATTGAAAAACTCGTGGAAGCCGACCTCGGGGAAGATCAGTTTGGATTCCGCAGAAATGTTGGAACACGTGAGGTAGTACTGACCCAACGACTTATCTTACAAGATAGGTTAAGGAAAGGCAAACCTACTTTTCAGCGTTTGTAGACTTAGAGATAGCTTTTGACAATGTTGACTAGAATACCCTATTTCAAATTCTGAAGGTGGCAGAGGTCAAATACACGGAGCGAAAGGCTATATACAATTGAAGGCAGTTAAGAGAAACGAGGGGCACGAAACGGAAGCAGTAGTTGAGAAGGGAGTGAGACGGGTTTGTAGCTCCTATGTTATTCAGTCTGTATATGGATTAAGCAGTAAAGGAAACAAAAGAAAAATTTAGAGTAGGAATTAAAAACCATGAAGAAGAAACAAAAACTTTGAGGTTTGCCGACGACATTTTAATTCTGTCAAAGACAGCGAAGGACCTGGAAGTGCAGTTGAACGGAGAAGACAGTGTCTTGAAAGGTGGATATAAGATGAACATCAACAAAACCAAAACGAGGCTAATGGAGTGTAATCGAATTAAGTTGGGTGATGCTGAGGGAATTAGGAAATGAGACACTTAAAGTAGTAGAGTTTTGCTATTTGCGGAGCAAAATAACTGATGATGGTCGAAGTAGAGAGGATATAAAATGTAGACTGGCTGTGGCAAGGAAAGCGTTTCTGAAGAAGAGAAATTTGTTAGCAAGGAATATAGATTTAAGTGCCAGGAAATATTTTCTGGAAGTATTTTATAGAATGTAGCCATGTATGGAAGGGAAACATGACGACAAATAGTTTAGACAAGAAGAGAATAGAAGCTTTCAAAATGTGGTGCTACAGGAGAATGCTGAATATTAGATGGGTAGATCACGTAACTAATGAGAAGGTACTGAACAGAATTGGGAAGAAGAGGAGTTTGTGGCACGACTAGAAGAAGGGATCGGTTGGTAGAACTCGTTCTGATGCATCAAGGGATGATCAATTTAGTATTGGAGGGATGCGTGGAGGGTAAAAATCGTAGAGGGAGACCAAGACGTAGTACACTAAACAGATTCAGAAGGATGTAGGTTACAGTAGTTCCTTGGAGATGAAGAAGCTTGCACAGGATAGAGTAACATGGAGAGGTGCATCAAACCAGTCTCTGGACTGAAAACCATAACAACATCAACAGGGAATAAACAGGGAACTGTTTCATTGTTAGTAAAATAAACATTACTGAAAAATTATCGAAAAAACTGTGCTAGAATAATTGTTATAAAATATTTCGCGTCAACAAATTTAGGTACTGACTGATGGAAACCGTATGTAATGTAACATCACATAATGGCTTGCTTTTTCACTTACATAACAATTACATATTCAAAAATTTAGCTGCCGGTATGAACTGCAAGTTATTAAAAAATTAATTATTTGTGCCAGTTTTGTACGATTTAAGTGCTCAAAATTCGCGGGTGTGCCCTTGAACTTCACACTACGTAGTGCTAAGTTCTCTCGTCGTGGGTGCATCTGCTTATTCACTGGTTCCGCCGCTAGGCAGGAAGGGCTGCACAAACCGCTGTTATAAGGAGATCTTTGTGTGGCAAAAATGAGTAATATTTTTAAAAAATACTTGCAGTGCACTTTAGCAGCCAAGAATCTGGCAATGCATTTCTTTCGGTGTGTTCTTCCTGTGTGAAAATTTTGCTGTAGATTTCGACATTTCAAATTGGTCTATTCACTTATCAGTCTATTTGTGACATGCATTGACAAAGTTAGACCACCACCTTGGCAAGCTTTGTTAAGACATCTGAAACCACTGTGAATTTTTCATAGTCATATAAAAGCAGACAATTCAGCTTGAAAGCTGTGTGTGTCTGTGTGTGTGTGTGTGTGTGTGTGCGTGTGTGCGCATTAGGAAAAACCTTAGACCACTTTCAAAGGTTGAGACAAGCAAGCCCTGATATTTTAGTGATATGCAGAATGATATACACACACACTCTCTCTCTCTTTCCTAGCATTTAATCCCGACTTGCGGGGCCTGCTGGTTAATCGGACGTGGCATGTTAGTTTGAAGGGGTGGTCGGATGCTCTTCCTGTCACCACCCCATACCCCACAGGAAGGAAATAGTGCACCCCAACCGTCTGCGTCTAGTGTAATCCATGGAATAGTGCGAATGTGTTCAGATGTCTGCGAGTCTTGTAACTGAGACGGAACGTGGTGACCACCCCGGTATTCAATTAGCAGGATGTGGAAAACCGCCTAAAAACCACATCCAGACTGGCTGGCACACTGGCCCTCGTCGTTAATCCGCCGGGCAAATTCGATCTGGGGCCAGCGCGCCTACCCGACTCCAGGAAGCAGCGCGTTAGTGCTCTCGGCTGGCCGGCCGGAGTGGCCTTGCGGTTCTAGGCGCTACAGTCTGGAACCGAGCTACCGCTACGGTCGCAGGTTCGAATCCTGCCTCGGGCATGGATGTGTGTTATGTCCTTAGGTTAGTTAGGTTTAATTAGTTCTAAGTTCTAGGCGACTGATGACCTCAGAAGTTAAGTCGCATAGTGCTGAGAGCCAATTGAACCATTGCTCTCGGCTACCCTGGCGGGTCAGAATGATATACACTGATCAGCAAGAACATTATGACCACCGACCTGCTATCGATATAAACCTGTCCATGTGATAGCAGCGTCACCTGGCAAGGAATGACAGCTAATAAGACACACACATGGTGCACGTAGTATCAGTGAGTGTGCTGTCCATCAGTAGAATGGAGAAGGCGTGCGATCTATCTGAGAGTGAAAGAGGGCACACAGTGATGGCCTGGAGGCTCGCCACTAGCAGTTCAAAAACTGCACGACTTGTCAGATGTTCGAGATGTGTTCTGGTGAGTGTCTTCAGCACGTGGCAAATAAAACAGGACAGGCGGCGAACTGTGGCGGAACTAACATCAGGCTTGGGCAGAGTACAAGTGCGTCTGTACACACAGTGCACTGAACACTCCTAACGATGGATGTTGGTGCAGTGGCTGAGCGTTGCATTTTCTGATGAGTCCCAATACCTTGTTCACTATGCCGATGGGAGGGCGTGAATCCGTCGTCTTCAAGAGGTACAGCTCCTTTACACCTGTACTGTGGGACGAAGCCAAGATGGCGGCGGCTCCATTATGCTCTGGGGAGCATTTACATGGGCATACATGGGTCTAGCGGAGCTCGTGCGAGGCACCATGATAGCCAAGGATTATCGTACACTGGCTGCAGACAACGCACACTTCTTCATGATGATCATATTTCTCGACAGCAATGGCATTCTTCAGCAAGATAATGCTCCATGTCACAAGGTCAAACATTGTGATGGAGTGATTCGAGGGACACAGCGGCGAGTTCCAATTTTTGAAGTGCTGGGGCCCCAACTCGTCATATGAACCCAATCTAACACATATGGGATGTGATTGAACGTGGTGTCACAGTACATCGCCCCCCTCCCAGGAATTTACGGGAATTAGGTGACTTGTGTGTTTACATGTCTTGTCAGTTCCCTCCAGCGATCTACCAATGCCTCTCTGCTTCCGTGCCATGATGCGTCTCCTCTCTTATCCGTGCCAAAAGTGAACATACCGGATATTATGTTGGAGGTCATAGTGTTTTGGCTGATTAGTGTACGTAATGTCTAAAGAAAAAGCTTCAATCGCTATCTGACTCTAGAAACACCTATAAGGTAATCACACAGCACTCACTTTTATATATCTTGCACAACGAAAATGGGGAAAGAACCTGAATATCTTAAAAACAGTACTTAATGCACAAATGAACAGTTTCATGAAAACAACAGGTTGTGTGAATAAGTGTTAGACTTTCGCTGATACACTGTGGCACAAAATGAGAACATGGATTTAAGCAGTAGACGTGAAATGGAACGGTCAGTCACCCCCTGGTGCTGTTATTCTGTCGGTCAGAACTTCCATTTTCAGTAAGAATGGCGCAACGGACCGTTCAGAACCGCATTTTCACTACTGAACATTATTTTACCGTTCAACAGCTTTTCCATACACAGTTCAATGTTAAGAGTAATGATTCGATACCTGATCCCAACACAGTATTTCGTTGTGTTAGATCGTTTTGCACAACTGGACCACATATGAAAAAAAAGTCGACTGGTCGTCCTCGTCTGGCGCGAATTCCAGAAAATGTCGACAGCGTAAGAGCGTTTGTTCTTCGAACTCCAGAATCCACTTGGCGGAGTACTCGGACTTTGGGCATGTCTCATCGTGCACCCTGAGGTGTCAGTTACAATTGTATCGTTATAAAGATGTGATCGGACTGACTATTTTGTGAGAGAAAGCTTGATGTTCTTGCTACTGATTGTTTTGTTAATGATGAGCGATGATGCTTTGGGGCCACAGCTTGAGGCTTTGGAGTCAACGTAACAGACATGTGGTTGCAACAAGGCGAAGCCACAGCCGATACAGCTAATGCGTCACTGACGTTTGTTCGAGAAACGTTTCTTCAGCACTCGATCTCACGTTTCGGCCATCTCCACTGGCCTCCACACTCTCCAGATCTGTCGGTTTGCGACCTCTTCTTATCGGATCACTTGAAATGCAAAGTCTATTGCATCAAACCTCGTTTACCTAACGACCTGAAGGTTGCAATATGTGAAGAAATTGCTGCTGTTTCACATAACACTATGACAGAAATTATGCAGAACTTTAAAGAGAAACTTTTAGTGTGTGTGGACGAAGAAGGACGTCATCTTTTAAAAAATTATTCCTGTTCTTAAATTGGATAACTTACAGATTGTATTGGTGTAAGTGCATTTTATTCGTTATCAAATTAAACTAATCACAACAGTTTGAAACTCATGCGTTCTTTTTGCGGCACCCTGGAGTGGCCAGTTGTGTTATGGAGCTGTTTCCCTGGTTGTGTACACATAAATTCAGAATGTATAATTCTTGCAAATTACCTAGTGCGCGAAGAGATGGTGCTTAACATTAATAATTTATTGGCAATTCTGCGATGAAATATTGGTTGAGGAAATTAAATAAGAGTTACACACTTGAATATCACCAGTAGACGGCCTGGTATTGTGGCACGTTTAAAGAAGGTATGAACAGGAAAATTTGTTTCTGGAAAACAAACGCTTGATTTCAATTCTAATGAATTCTCCATTAAAAACAAATCACACAGTTTACAACTCCGTAGGGATAACACAACCCACACTTCTCGTTATACAACAAAGATACTATCACCGCAAACATAAAGTTAACGTTGAAGAATTTAGATTTTGCGGAATGAAATGCAGTTTCAAATGATGTAGTAACCAGCGACCACTAACTTGATAATTCACAACCTCTCCGAACGTATTTCATTGCGTGTCAGCACGCCGAAGGACACCAGCACGCAAAGCAACTCTAATAAACAAACCCGGCTAACCTCACACGGTAAACCGTATTTAGTACAGAAAATAAATTGGATGATCTTACCAGACATCTTCCACATAATGAAGACTGGTGGATAACGTGGCTATCCTTAAAGCAAAAGTGACTTCTTTTTCTTTCACTTCCGTAAGTTTGATATGTTCGTATATTCCGCCACCGTCGTTTGGTTGTTGGTACTTATTCTACTCACGTACTTTGACGTTGCTGAGCACCGGTTTTCTCAGAGGTTATGTTATCTACTGGGCTGCCTAACAGCGTAGTTGTGTCAACAGTGTTTCAGGAATACCTTCGCCTTACGATTTTTCAGAAAAATTCTGTAAATGACACACTCGCTGAAAATTGCATTATTCGTGGCTAATAGGCTGGCTGTTTGTAAGTACTGTTCGACATATCGTTGAGGGCTCCTGTAAGCGAATCGACATTATGAGGGTTGCGTAACTTCCGTCTCGAAACACCTGCTGTTAATAAGGAATGGAACTGAATGGTTCAGACTGGAACCTTTTACTCATGAATTATAGCGATACCAGTCCAACCGGTATTTATACTGGTAATTGCTCCCTAACCTTGACGGATTAATCACAACACTTACCCCTGCGGCAACCTCCACTTTTTTCCTTTTTGTTTAACGTCGTTTTCCAGTCAGTGAAATATAACAGGGTGTTTATCGGTCCTGTAGGCCAACTGACGTCGGTACAGTTTCTCGCTACAACTCTGTCGTATTTGTAGTTTTCAAACGAAATTAGTCCATGGCATTTTTTGGACTTTAACTTTGAAGTCAACTTAATATGGGCATGCAGTGCCTTCATAGAACACAGAAGAACCGTACTTCTTTCTTTCGGTATTTGATGACTTACTAATTGTAAGACAGCTAAGGAGAGGCACATGTTCCTATCTTATAAGAATTGTTGGCGAAGTAAATAATCTTAGACTCATAGCAGAAACAATCTCTGCATTTTTTAAGCTCATCGTGTGAAATACTTATCAAGATCACCTGAACGATATTTGAAGCTTTTCCATTTACAGTGTGGCACTTTAACGTAATGTCTTTAACTCTGAACAAGTATTGCTTCCAAATACTCTGACACAAACATCATATTACGAACAGCGCTGCATGCTTTCTTTGGTGGCATTGCGCTAGCGACCGAAAGCGGTAATGTTGCCATCTTAAGACGAAACTAACACCTCAGAGGGAACTAAATAACTACAGAAAACATTTTCACCGAGCGAGGTGGCGCAGTGGTTAGCATACTGGATTTGTGTTCGGGAGGACGACGGTTCAAACACATGTCCGCCCAGTCAGATATAGCTTTTCCGTGATTTCTCTAAATAGCTTTACGTATCTGCCGGGATGATTCCTTTGAAAGGGCAAGGCATCCTTGGCACAGTCCGAGCTTGTGCTCTGTCTCTAACGATATCGATGCCGACGGGATGTTAAACCCAATCTTCCATCATTTCTTCCAGAAACTATTCTACTAACATCTTGAACATTGTAGATGGTACAGTTTTTTATTAATGGGGGGGGGGGGGGAGAGGGTGTCAGGGAAGTGGAGGAGCATCCTTAACATTTATCATGTAAACTTTTGTTCTTTCCACTAACTATAGTGGAGGAAGAACCAAGTCCTACTAAAATCTGCCAAGAGCTCTAAAAAAGCATAAAGGGTTGTTCTCACTGGTGCCGATTTTGACTGTGTTGTGCGTACTTCAGTAACCCTTTCGGCACAGTCGATCTCCCGATAGTTTCGGGAATGTAACTGTGCTCTATTTACTTTTTGTGCATAGCATTAGTGGAAATTCGTTTTCTGTTACTATTAATTATCGTTTTCCTAATTCCACTAGTCACTGTGGCTGAGATGTAATGTTTTTGTAGCAAATATTTCAAGATGCTATAAATTCCTTGTCCAGCATTGTATATTTCAAAGAAGGCAGTTTTCATTACGAAGTGCGAAGGTGAACACAGTATGGACTTCCACCTTTTTTAATTACGATTCAGTAATTATATGTAAGAAGTAGGAATACTATAGCCTGCATCCACAAAATACACAAAAGCATGGAAAATAAACATTGCCCACAGAGGATTTCAATAATGCTATTTGATAACGACTTGTCAGATTGTCCATCCGGCTAGTGCGTAGGAAGTAAGTGCCTGAAATTAATTCTTGTTCATGCCACGACTGATCACGTGTGACATTCCTGGTTGTGGCAGCAAGTATTTTATTTTACTAGAAGGTCGTCTTGATACAGCTTGATACACGTGAAGTAGCCTATGGTCCAAATGTGGAGTGAGGTACAAGCGACAGATGGTACAGCATGTACCAATCCCGTGGAAGAGTCCGCCAATTGTAGTGAACTTGCTTCTGAATGGTCTGCCCGTTCCGGTGCTGGACGCCAAAACGCCTAACTTCTCTTGTTAATTATTTAAATACTTTTCATTGCATTTAACCCAGTTTTTAGTGTGAGAAACATGGAAGCAAACGACACTGCAATCGAAGGGCTTCGGACACCTCCAGGTCGCTTTGGCGCGCCTGGGAGACGAAGTATGGTGCTTCGGCTGCGCTAGTCACTCGGTTTCGGGAATTCTGGAGGGCTGGACACGTATCCCAGTAACGTCCGTTACTTAGTTGTGAATATGTAATAGGCACTCTGTTATGGGTGTTCTTCAGAGCCAGACATGTTGTACGCTATATCCAGGGTAACTTAGTAGTGAATATGTAATACTCACTTTGTCTAGTGCGTACGGGAGAGCCGGACATGTGTATCATATTTCGGAAGTTGGATGGAAAACTAACGGTACAATGAATGAAGCTATGTCGAGTGTTGTAAAAGACAGTGGAAATTTATGAATATTTGAATAATAATCAAACAGGATACATTAATGAGAAGTGTCGCCTACCATCATTGTCAGTACTACAGATCTTGCCCTCTGTAGATACAGAGACTAACCTGGGCAAGTGGCATCCCGCAAAATCACAATCACAGGTTTGAACTGACAGTGTAGCAGCCTCCGCCGAAGAAGATCACACGACCGACGAGTTGTCTTCTGCGCCTGGGACACAACTTTGGAAGACGACAGGTTGGTGGAAAGAACGGCCAGAGACTCTTATTCAATCTCTCCAGATCTCTCCAGCTTCCAGATATGACTTCCAAGGGGACGCATAATTTATACACGATATGTTCGTGTATATTACACTGTGCACGTTTTCAAAAGTAACAATTTTTCGTCTGATTATGTACTTCAGCTAAGTTGCATGGAGTGTGGGACTGTGAGGAAACTGGAAAAGAAAAGAATTGGATCATCTGTCATGTGGTGCTGTAAAAGGGTGTTAAAAATCAGGTGGACTGATAAGAAATAAGGTGGTTCTCCACAGAGACGACGAGCAAACATGTACGTAGAAAACAATGACAAGAAGAAGGGGGAGAGTGACAGAACCTGTGTTAAGACATATGTGAATAACTTCCTTGATACAACAGCCCACAATAGAGAGTAAAAGCTGTAGGGAAAGACAACAGACGGTAATACATGCAACAAATAATTGAGGAGGTTGGGTGTAGGTGCTGCTCTGACATGAACTGGGTGACAAAGGAGAGATAGTCTGGAGGGCAGCATCATGCCAGATGACTAAAGACACTAAAAAATTAAAAAAAAAAAAACAGTTCAACGGAACGAGTAAACTTCGTCACAGTGTACGGCTGCCGCACCATTAAAATACCGGTACTACTGTAAATGTGCTGATAAAGTGTGAAAATCACCCGTAATGACCGGAACATTCTTGGTAATCGACTATATTAAATAGTAACCATGAAATACATAATCTATTATATCCGTCCAATAATTTCTGCGTCTCTCTACAGACACGTCTGATCCTGTCAAAGATTCTCATCCGCTGCCGTTCGCAAGGGGAGTGGGTAGGTGGTGGGAGGGGGGCTAAGAGGATTCATTTGACCTCCCCCTCCCTGGAATGTGGGGTACAGAGTCCTTATTCACATACTGAATGGATAACCATTAATTCTTTGTCTGTGAGACATGACAGTTTTTTTGTTGCATCTCACGGTAATTTGCAGTGTGTATAGGTAGATAAAAAATTTTCTAGCGTGGCATGTCTCGAGACCGACCAACTTAATTTAGATTGTTATGACCCTTCCCCCCATCCCCTACCAGCCCCTTTTGTTCGCGCATCCTCCCTTGGAAAATTTCTACAGACGCCCACGCTTTCATCTGATGATTTTATGAGGAGTAAATCGTAGAATGTTTATTTCAGGGTTTTAATTTCTCAACTGCAGCATAGAAGATTATAACTATGCGAAAATCACGTCAGAAGCGCACCAAGCTGACGAGATTTAATTGCTCATAGTTCCAGAAGAAACTCATCGTTAAGTTAGCCCTTTTCGCACTTGTAAAACGGTATAATGAAAAGTTTAGCACAGGTGTATTGTTTTCTTTCGCATAAGAATTTCGTAAATGGCAGACCAGTATTCCCATAGTGTAGCTTCGGCAGACTGGTTTCCAGTCCGTCATGCTTTCCGCTCACAAATTCCTAGTTGCATATTGACTGCTAGTCTCTAATACCCTAAACAAATATATTTGCTCAACTATACGAGTCATGTAAATGCGTTTCGTAAGGCGATCTGCAATAGACACTAAGTTTCCGATGCTAAGTAGAGTTATCGAGAGTTGGATATCGCTCTCGATTTACCAGTCTGTTATATTAAAGAAATAAAACAATCTGCAAGCGATAGTTTACGTGACATAAGGAAACCGATAGACACAAGTGCTTGTTACGCATCTTCACGAAGGAAACCAAGCAACAAATCAGTCTTTCACACACAGGTACAGCCTGCAGTTTTGGCGTACTGTTCTCCCCGTGCCGTGCGTCGACCATGAAAAACTATTGAAATATTGAACACATTCCATAGGTACGTAACTGGCTCTCCTAATACTACCATACACTAGTTGATAGCGTAGCATAAATGACAGAATGTCAGGATGGCCGAGCGGTCTAAGGCGCTGCGTTCAGGTCGCAGTCCACTTCTGTGGGCGTGGGTTCGAATCCCACTTCTGACAAATATTTTTACCTGTCTTCCTCTATTTATTCATCTTATGTTAGTTGCAAAATAATGTTAGTATTATGTAATTCTGGTTTTTAGTGTTGTACGAAGAGATAAGCAAGTTCTCCACAGCAACACAAAGTGCTGTCCCAAGCAGTTTACATAATCACTTGTCTATTAACCACTTGTGTGTCGCCGGCCGCTGTGGCCTAGCGGTTCTAGGCGCTTCAGTCCGGTACCGCACTGCTGCTACGGTCGCAGGGTCGAATCCTGCCTCGGGCATGGATGTGTGTGATATCCTTAGGATAGTTAAGTTTAAGTAGTTCTAAGTCTAGGGGACTGATGACCTCAGATACCATAGTACCATAGTGCTTAGAGCAATTTGAACCATTTGAACTTGTGTGTCATCCACCTCTAAACCCACATTCTGCAAATCACTATGAAGTGCACAGAAGAAGGTAGTTGCCATTGTACCAGTTATCAGGACTTCTTCCTGTCCACTCATATATGAAGCACTAAGGTTGCTCTGTGACATGCTTTTATACACGTTTCCGAATATATGTGCTATAACGCTAAATAAAAAACTGTATTCCATGCTTCATCACACTGATAATTTCTTAACGTTGGTGGCAAACTGTTACGCAACTGAAGGTCGTAAGATCCATTACGCAGATAGTCATCAAGAAATATAACGTGAATAAAGTGCGAGAAATGATAATTAATGAAACAATCTAGACTCTCAATAACATTTTATATTCGCATTCTGTAATGGACACTCTAGTAGGTAGACAAGGATAGTTCTGGTGCAGAATAGGTCATCGATGAGTCATCGGACTTACCCACTCCTGCCCCTCCACACCCCTATCATAGGCCAACTGCCATGTGAATAAAATGACAGTTACGTTTCAGCCGCTGTCGCGAGTGGCCGTTGTTAACTGTTGCGCTGCACTTCCGTGTTTACATGGCTGTACTTGTGCTTCGTCGAGTGCCGTCCGTCCGCTAATCTCCGTGTTCGTTCCTGTTCCTTGTGATCTGATCGCTCTTTCTGGTCTTGCTGCTGCTACTTGGAATTTCGGTTGTTTAACCGATATTGCTTCGCTGGATTAACCATGGCTACAAACCTCAGGAAGAATACTCTGGTATTTGCTTTTGACGAGGAATCCCGTCCTGTTCAGCCGACATCCCTGGAAATAGATTACTGGATTACACAGGTAATTGGTCTAAATTCTGAAACCGTTCATACCTGGCAACTGGATCAGGAAAAATACTGTGTTTTTGTCAAGTTAATCAGTGCTTCGACTGTTGATAAAGTGTTACGAAAGTGGGGCTATGAAGTAGATTTTGTGCATAGAAATGGTTATAAAAGTAAGGTTTCCATCTATAGAGCGGACATTCATTACAAAACCGTTCGTGTCTTGAATCTTCCCATTGAAATTGAAAATGATAAGATTAAGGAAGCTCTTTCAAACTACGGAGACGTTAAATCAATTGCAAATGAAAGATGGTCGCCTCGCTTTAAACTGCAGTGTTTTAACGGGGTCCGCTGTGTAGAGATGGACGTTAAGACGAATATTCCGTCTCACATAACTGTTTGTGGGTATAAGGCACAAATTGTTTATACAGGTCAGGAAGCTACATGTCATATATGTAACGAAACCGGCCACTTCAGACAGGAATGTCCGCGGCGAACTGTTGTTCTTAAAAGTAATTTGATACAGCGTCAGAAGCTTACCTTAAATGATCTGTTACCAAAGAACAGCCCGGAACAACTGGTTGAGGATGTTAACGCAGGGGGCCAAGCTGATGTCTCCCTTCACGATAACAGTCAATTTCCCCCGTTAACAACAAAAGGAAACCCTGTTGCCACTACTCGTGAAACTGAAACGCAACCGAAAAAACGACCTCTGGAGATAACTGATAGTTGTTCAGAGGACGAGCTGTCTTGTCCCACTCCCTCACTTCGCAAGCAAAAACAGTGCGATGAGGAGGCAGAGGAACCTGAAGGCAAAATGCGAATGGAAACTAATGAACAGAAAGATAATACACATACGGTACCAGAAAATGAAGGGGGTGTAAGCAGCATTAATTTGCAAGAAACATCAGGTGCAGTAGCCGATTGCAAAGATCAGAATCTATCTGTTAATAAACAGATTCAGGGAGAGGTTGCAAAACTGCAGTCTCCACTTGTTTCCCCCGATCAGAAAGTGAGTGAAATTAATAAAGAAAGAGGAAGTGGTGGCCAAACTGAAATCACGGTCAACACCTCAGGGCAGGCGCCACCGGCAACCGAAATTGCGAAAGCGTCTGCTGCTGCTCCAGATAAGCCGCGAAGTAAAATACCGACACAACCAAATGAGAATGTAGTTCGTAACCAAGGGAAGGGAAAATCCGGTAGGGGCGACCCAAGCCCAAAAAATGTTCAGTCCGAAACGGTCGTACACGAATCACTGGAGGAAAAATCAGAAAGTTTACCAGGAAATCAGTCTGCTTGCGTTACAAGAGAAAACATTAGAAGCAGAAAAAAACGGGACAGTAACTAATAAACTGATTGAAGTGTTATTCCACGTTCAGCCTTCCGAGAGAGAAAACTGTTACAGCTTAACTGAACCCTGAACCACATTAAACTAAATTAGTTCATGAAAACAACTACATAGTGACAGCACAATGACGCAATCTTATTCTGTCACCACTATAAACATAAATAAAATCACGACCATTTTGAAATTATCGGCCCTTAAGGAATTTTTGTACGAATCCGCGACTGATATTGCTGTGTTACAAGAAGTTCTAATTTCGGATTTGGTAATTCCCGGTTTTGTCAGTTACATAAATGTGTCTCCCGAAACAAGTGATGGTACAGCTATTTTGGTGAGGGAAGGGATTACAGTAAGCGAGGTGGAACGACTGGAGCCCGGAGGGGGAATAGGACTAAATATCTATAGTGTGACTATCATCAACTTGTACGCCCCTTCAGGAAGTTCTCATCGAGCTGACAGGGCACGTTTCTTCAAAGATGATTTGATATACTTGTTAAGGAAATCGCCAAGACAGTTACTTGGAGGTGATTTTAATTGTGTTTTAAATCGAAAAGATCAGTTACCTAATTTTAATTTCTCAAGTGAACTAAAACAATTAGTTACTGGTTTAGAATTAAAGGATATATGGGAAATCAAATACCCCTCCACTGTTGAGTTCACTTATGTCACAGTAACATCACGTAGCAGGATTGATAGACTATATATTTCTAAAAATCTTGTAACTTCCGTGACAAAAGTAGAAATCATTCCTACGTACTTTTCAGACCATTCAAGTGTCTTAGCTTGCATAAATCTAACAAGACAGCCGGTTCGCCGATTTAAGAATCAGTGGAATTTGAACACTTCCTTGTTAGTAAATCATGATTTAGAAGATCTGATTAAAGAAACATGGGCAATATGCCTGTGAGCCCGTAGTAGATATGCCACTGCTATTGACTGGTGGGTTAACATGGCAAAGCCAAAGTTGAGGAAAGTTCTTATTCAATACAGCGCCCAGAGCGCAAGGGAAATGAAATGCACTATAGAATATTACTATTCCGTTTTGAGAGATCTATATGATCAAGTCTCAGCAGGTTCCTCACTTCGGATAGCAGACATCAAAAAAGTCAAAGCCAAGTTATTTAATATCAGGAGAAGTCAAATGGAAGGGTTGAAAATAAAATCGAAGGCAAATTCGGTGTCAGAAGATGAAACTATTTCCCTATATCATTTAGTGAAGCATACGAAAAACGGGAGAATGACTTTTATTGATGAAATTCGAACGAAACACGGTACGATTCTCAGAACCCAACAAGGTATCATGGACGAGATTTATCGCTATTATTGCGAGCTATATTCTGTACATCAAAGTAGTGATACTTCCTTGGATGAATTCCTTGACATCCTAGCCCCACAGCTGACAGAAGATGACAACGAAAATTTTCTCGAGGTTGTCAGTGAAGAAGACGTGTATGAGACACAGTGCGCCTCACCACCAAAAAAATCCCCAGGGCCAGATGGTCTGCCAGCAGAGTTTTACACCCGCTACTGGCCAATGGTAGGTGCGAAAATCACGGACATTCTAAATGAGGTTATTCATGCTAAAATGATTACGGCTGAGTTTAAGGAGAGTAAAATTGTTCTGGTGCCAAAAAATAATGGAAACAAAGGTTTAAATAATTTTCGTCCAATTCCATTGCTGAATTCTGACTATAAATTAATAGCTAGAATAGAAAACAAGAGAATTTCATTACACTCTAGTAGGTAGACAAGGATAGTTCTGGTGCAGAACAGGTCATCGATGAGTCATCGGACTTTCCCACTCCTGCCCCTCCACACCGCTATCATAGGCCAACTGCCATGTGAATAAAATGACAGGAAATTAAAATTTTTGTGGGTAATTCAAAAACTGGTGGGAAATTCAAAAATAGTGGGGGTTTCCCTCACTCCTGTGACATTACCGTGGAAGTAACTCTAGTTTCCTAAGTACAAATTGGCAGTAAATTCAAAAATCGAAGATCATGCATTTTCATGCTGCTGGAAGTAGGTCGCTTTTGCTAATTATAGAATTCAAGATGGCTGATCTGAAATACTGGTGTAACCTTACTATGATGTCAGAATTCACGACGATGACCCAACTTCGCGACCAGGGTATCAGAATCCGAAATGATGGACTTGGGGTACTGCTGCATTCTTACTATTATGTCAGCATCCAAGATGGCTGACCTGGAATAGTATCGCAGGTCTATGGTGTCAGAAATCAAGAAGCTAGGACAAAGGAATGTAACTTCCCTCCTAGAAAGTGCCCAGTCCTATAGTGACAATAAGGGTTATTTAAAGTAGTCAAATCAGTTGTTCTGAGTATAGAATTCCATCCTGCTTGCCCTAGGTTAAATAATTCCTCTGTCACGTCATCATTTAAACAGTTGTCACCCTGAGTTACAGTGTGGACAGTATATATGTCATAAAGCATCCTAAACCTACTTATTCCTCTAAGTTAAAGTAGAACTGTATGCTGTGAAGCAGGAACAATTAAGCTTTCATGTAGCACCACACTGAGGGGAGGGGCCCTCAGGACACACCACCAGTGCCACTATCCATGCTAATACTCACCAGCTCGCAGGGGTTGTCGATGTTGGCTGGGCTGCTGTAGTGTAAGTTGCTGTAGCTGTCCTGGGCCAGGAAGACACCGTTACTGGCACCAGCTCAGGAGTGAATAAGCACTTCTCCCTGACACCGCTGCTACTGCCATAGCTTTACCATCAGGTAGCACGGTGCAACTGCAAACAAGACCAATATCCACAGATTAACATTCTGCACTGCTCAGACAACCGTCACACGTGTGTGGACTGCGAGGGCAGTGCAGTGTGTGACATCACAGTAATGGCAGCTGCTTCCCACCTGCTGCTTGTCTGCTCCTCACTCAGTCAAGTTATCCTGGAACACACCCATCCTATTATCAACTGGAAACACCCACACTCCGTTGCACCAGCTAGCAGCCTGCAGTCTGCGTAGCATGGAAAACCATTCCAATCTATCGTTCACTCAGATGCACTATTTAGGCAACAACCATTAACATTCACCAAAAAAGTGATTTATTTAGTTGCAGATTCCACATAGAGTTGTGGTAACATTCCTATTCCGTAGACTCAACACAATCTTGAGTCCTAACAAAGATTATAACAAGAGGTTCACCCCCATCACATATAAGTGTAACACATCAATCATTCAATTTTTTCATGACGTTACCAACACTTCATTGTTAAATTAATATATATAAGACCATTAAGTAATGATTTCATTTATCAATGTGGGATCAATAAGGTAGCATCATCATCATGAAATCTCAGGCTCCACCTAAATAATTAGCATCTCTTAAGAATCATTCATTATTCTTGCACATATGTACAGGTGTAATGTACAGTTGGTATATGGTTTTACTTGTTGGATTTTCCTATTTATGGATGATTTTGTGGCTTACCCCCTAATATAATCATTTCATCAGGATTACCTATCCATCTTCACTATTTATTTCATCCTAAACAGAAATGGATGTAAATGTGTTAGCGTCTGAATATTCTCTGGTATAGAATTATACCCACTTGTGTTCTTGAAGACCCATGTTATGGTGCTTTGAAAGTAATATTAACCCATACAGGGCAGTGCAGGTTGTGTGAGAAAATAGCAACTGCAGGAATGTTTACTCACAATGTTCAAACAACACCTACAGTGATGCTAGGTGATCACAAAATCAGTGATGGTTACTTCCCAAAATTTTTGATGAAACGGAAACGACTCGCATGTAAAAACAGATTTTCAAGAAATGTACTGAAATTATGGCATACAGCATGCACTCGATCGGAGATTGAGCTGGCTGCCTTACGTTTATAGTTACTACGAAGCACTGTGAACCCATTTACATGAAATGTCACGGAAAACTTCGAATCCTAAGGAAGAAAATGTAGCTCAATATTTTGATGAGTGTTGTACATCGATACATGGACCTATGTATGAGTTTACAACGCTTGTTGTAGGCAAACAATTACCCTGTCATCTGTGTATGTATATTCACCCTTCTATCTGTAGATATAAATGAAGCACGTGTATGACATCTGTGTTCCTCCTTATCCCTAAAAACGCCATATACGCCATTGTAGTCAACTGGTATTCCACATGAGCAGATCAATGAAACATCCCCTTCATGAGAACCTTGTTGTAACTGATTTGTCTGAAAATACTTCAGAAAAACAGAATAACACGAACGGGTCACTACTGCAGAGCAGAATCAGGCCGATTAAGGTTGAACCATCTGATTATGGGAAGATAAACGTTCTCACATCCCCGCTAATGCTTCCAGACTGTGTTCACTTTGAGAATGTGTACATATTTTCAAATAGCTGTTGCAGTTCAAGTTTCAGCTGGCTGAAGAAATACTTTCAGGTGTTGATGGTATTATATATAAGACTTTCAACCAAAGAGGTCATGTCCCACCACCTAAAGATGTCATAGTGGAAATCAGGACCAAATAGACAATTACTTCTGTTGTGGCCACCAGTGATTCCAAAGGAACTGATAAGAGGTAAAGCAAACCTTATTTTTGCTTCAAGAGGGACAATATGAATTTGTTACATTGGTAGGATTCCTTTCATCGCCCATCGCCTAATAGTTGGATGCATGACACTAATTTGCTATATAACAAGATGCATAAGGGTCATTCCATGTCAAATCTACTCATTGATTCAGACCTGATATGTCAGATTTCCATGATTTTTGGTATGCAGCGATATATCATAGACTAATGGAAAAATACCACATTTCAGTTATGAAGCACAATTATTTTTGAAGTTATTAATTTTTAAAGATTTAAATTTTTACGAAGAAATTTCATGTTTTGGCACCTTTGGATGCCTATAGGCTGGCAACCAGTGGTATAAACCTGGAAGTGGTCTCATTTTAAAGCTGCTGAATGGGGCTTTAATTTGATATGCCACAAGATAGGCGTTACAATTTTAAAAAGATTGAAAATTATAAAATTAAATATTAATATTTAAATTTCTCAAATGTGGCAATTTTAAAAATTCCAAAAAATTATCAAATATAGTTTGTAATGTCTTCATACATATAGCAAAATTTTATCATGGGATCTCAATGGGATCAGGAGATACAGGACTTCAGAAATACATATTTTGTGAAAAATACCAGAATTAGTTTCGTTTTAGAAACTACAATGAAACAAGCAGTAGCTATTACTTTTAAATTTTTATATGGAGAAAGGTCACATTGACATGTAAGTGTAACATTAAAAATCCAATATTATGAGTAAAGTTAAGGGTTAACAAATTAGTTCATTGGGACTTCAATCGTTGGAAGATACCCACACATTTGTTCACTTCACTGTCTGGTGAACTGTATATTCGACCAGTCTGTGTGACGGGATTGACTTTGCATATCACATCTGTAAAAGTGATCCACAATGTATCAGGTGGTATGGGATATATAAATGAGGGTGATGGACCTGAAGGATGGAGGAATGTGACTTGCACTTTACTTCAATCTTCATCTTTATCCAGAACATAACTCAACCACCAAGACTGATGTTACATACCCACTAATATCTGCAAATAATATCTGCTGTATGTCCTTTACAACAGGAAATATACTTGAAACAACTACAGAAGAAAATAATTTCACATGTACTTTGGTTCCACATTTGAGAGGTATGAAAGCATGAAATTTCTGGGTGCCTGATATAGTTACCGCAGTGTTGTACCAGATGGCCAGTTGTTCTTCAGTTTTAGTATATTCTTCAAGACTAACAAATACAAAGTCTATGTTAGATTTGTTGTGATGTGACCATTCAAACAGTTGCCTTGCATCCATAATTTCGTCCTTATACGGTCTTTGTAGGCTAGCTCTGGGTGCTAGTCTTTTTACTGCGACCCCCAGCCCATCACATGGTCCTTTGCCATTTGCTGTTGCTGAAATATGTCATTCAGTCTCAGCTCCAAAATCTTGCTTGTCATTACAAAAGTTAATAAAGATTTTTATTTTTGTTTTTGGCCGCAGAGCCGTCGGAAAAATAGAATGTTTTGGGAGGTCTTTGAAACTTGCATTTCAGATATCCCATCAACTTTGTCTGGAACAGGTACACGGCTGTAGTGTTGTGGTTGAGGCAGTCTGATATTATTACAAAATTTTAATGTTTCACTTCTTTCTCTTTCAAATACACCACAAGAGAGTGAATGGTTGCCTGACTATTTGACCAATGATATGATTGTGCCTCATTTTGCAAAATGATCGAAATTTCTCAGAAAAGTCACAAATGACAGCCACTTCACATTTCAGAAGATTTTCCTTGCTATGCCTCAGAAGTGCACTTTGTTCCTTTGCTGTCAAGTTATGACGAAGTAGGACAGGAAGTTTTTCACAAAATACATCAGCAAATTCGCTTACCGGTTTGTGAATTATTTCCAAGTTACGTCGATCCACAGAGATCCACTGTCTGTATGTGGTAGTCTCAATTTCATTGTCTTCATACGCTTTTTCCAAAAGTTCTCTAATCCTTTTGGTACCTGGACATGAAACACAATTTGAAAAGAAGCAGTCAGTTGATGATGGGCTTCATTTGCAGGCAGTCCTTGTATGTTTTAATTTTGGCATCTGTCACTGAACTTATTCTTGCATTTTCAAACATAAGTTTCACATTCTGATGAGTGGTGCACACACTGCCTGAGTGTGTTCCATTCTGGCCTGCTAGCACACAATTTTTAGGCCTAAGTTCTGCAATCTTAGAAAATCCCACATTAGTAGTTAAGAATTTTTCTTTGAAACCTATATACGCTTCTTTTAAATTATTAAGTATCAACCTTTTTGAAACATGTTCTTTACCACCTGTTCTGTCGTCTTTCACTGATATAAAGTCCTTCATCCCTGGCATCACGCTGCTCATTTAGTCACTTGTAAAAAATCCTTTAACAAATTGAATGGTATGATATGATAGACTTTTTCCTGGTTTCAGATCAGTGCCACACAAGGCGCCCTTTTTTTTCAACGTCTTGGCTTGTCGAACTAAGTAGTTAGAGGCCGAAAATTCCTGAATTACTTTCTTCACACTCCAGCTGTCAGGCATAAGAGTCAGCAGTTGAAGCTTCTTCTTCCTACTAGTGAAGCTGTTGTACACCTTCTTTACGTGTGTTAAGAACTCATCTTGTGAATCATCATTCTCAATACCTCTAGATGCATTCACTAGCAGTGTTATCTTGACAGCCACATTGATTCTATTGGTCTTCTCAGTAGAGTAAATTTTGGATTGCATCCTCTTTTTGTCTACAGGCGACTCTCCCATCTCTAAAAGAGAGCTGGTAAGAGAACTCAGAGCTTCACATTCATTTGAAAATCGTGTATCAATAGCTTCTTCAATTTCAGTATCAGGCTGACTTTCTTCATGTACGTTGCTAGTTCCAGTGGAAATTCCTCTATGTTTTTCATTTTTCAACTTTGTCAGCTGCTTCCTACACCTGTCACAGACCTTGGATAACTCAGGTGTTCCTGGAATCAAGTCACACATCCATGAAGTAACATTTCTGAAACATTTTCTTGGATGGGAGTGAGTAAGCTTATTAAAAGGATTAAAACAATCCATTTTACTATCTTGTCAGTGGTATCCATCCTGCAAGGGAAAGACAGTGAGAAATTAACAAGGAAAAGTGCAGTGGTCAAGAAATGGGTTGTGTCCTAAACATATAATATCACAGGATACAGCAAAGGAACTTCATACAAGCAACTCTGATGCTACACTGGCTATAAATGAGTGGTCTTCTCTGCTTGACCAATCAGCTTCCACCTTGTGAAAGGGGATTTCCCTCATGGGAAATTTATCTGAATAAAAAGGAATTTCCCTCTATTTGTAGGCGAATTAGCTTCAGTTTTCTTTTAAATAGAGGTTTCGAAACATGGTACACTGTAAAGTAATCATTGCGTTTTATTAATTTAATAGTGTCATGCACCCTGCATAGCAAAATTAGTAATTCAGAAATAAATTTTTACTAATTTGGTACATTATTTACAAAAAATGTGTATTTATGAAGCCCTGTATCTCCTGATCCCATTGAGATCCCCATTCAACAGCTTTAAAATGAAACCATTCCCAGGTCTATATCATCACTGGTTGCCAGCCTATGGGCATCTAAAGGTACCAAAATATGAATTTTTTTTAATTTAAATCCTCAAAAATTAGTAACTTCAAAAATAATTGTGCTTCATAACTGAAATTTGGTAATTTTTCGTAAGTCTATGATATATCGCCGCATACCAAAAATCACGGAAATCTGGAACAACAATTCTGAAAATCTCCCAAAATTGTGTTGATTTGACATGGAATGACACATAAACCTCAGACAGCATAGTAGCACAATATGCAGCATAGGAAGCACATCAGCAGACGTAGTGACAATCTTGGTAATATGTCAATACAACTTCATATCCGTACAGACAATTACTGTGGACCTGTAACTAAGCTTGAGAAAGGACTCGCACATGGTGACAAGGGAAACGTTCTCATTCATGAGTCCCGCAGACATCACGATATCAAGTGAGCACTGAAAATGGATCTCCCAAGGCATTACGCCACAGATAGAATATTAGCGACTGAGCCAAGAGGGAGGAGGAGGAGATTAGTGTTTAACGTCCCGTCGACAACGAGATCATTAGAGACGGAGCGCAAGCTCGGGTGAGGAAAGGATGGGGAAGGAAATCGGCCGTGCCCTTTTAAAGGAACCATTCCGGCACTTCCCTGTAGCGATTTAGGGAAATCACGGAAAACCTAAATCAGGATGGCCGGAGACGGGATTGAACCGTCGTCCTCCCGAATGCGAGTCCAGTGTGCTAACCACTGCGCCACCTCGCTCGGTGACTGAGTCAATAAAATGCGTTCAAGAGGGGATATCAGTACTTGTCAGTACATCGCAGCACTTTTAGTAGATAAGGTAATGTGCTCAAACCGTAAATTGCGAATGGAGTTAAATTTCAGTCAAGCTATGAACGCAACTCGTCACACGCTATGAAGAAGCAGGACACATCTGGGTGTTTAAATAATGTATTCAGTTGTCATCAGCTGCTAATTCCAGCCTTGGCGGGACTTTCTGTGGTTCGATTCCTAGCAGCTGTCGCCAGAACAGTTGAAAATACGGAAACGCATAGCAGAATATTTACGAAGGCAAAAGGCATAATAGATTCACGGAATCTGTGGCTATTGGGAAAGGACTTCATTTAAAATCGCACAGGGAAGAGCTTGGATTGTTCATTGAGAAAACTGCTGTCTCTGCTGTCTATGGAGGACTTACACATATCGAACAGCTCAAATTCGTCCAGAAGTTCTCTATACTAAGGATTCATGGAATGTTCATTTAGCATACACTATCCGAGACTTTTTGGAAATATAATGAATGAAGAAGGACCAGGAACTCACTGGTGGCGTATGTTAGAAGAAGAACCCAAAACAGTATTTGTTACTTCGATTCATTTAGCCATTTATAGTCTCTATAAGAATTACTGGTAATTGTCGGTGATCAGATATTTTAGAATTTTCAACTACCTACAGTTCATTACATATCTCTGCCGATACCTAAGTCCCGTGCTCATCCTGCCAGTTACAGGGAAGATATGAAAAGACTAATTACGTACACAAGTTCTCATTTGAGCTTGAGGAGTGATCTCATACACTTTGACTTTAGCTGTTTAATTGTCAGTACTAAGTGCGAATTATTTCCCATCAATCGATGTAAGCAAATGGGGCTGGAGTACCGTGCTCATAGCCTTAACGTACAACACCATTCCTACTGTCACTGAATCAAACTGCGACCTACATCTGGGAAATGGTAAACTTGTGTAAGTACCTCAAGGGTCATATGTCATTGATGATATAAACGAATATTTAAAATGGGGAGTACCAGGTTTTGAGGTACACACACTTAATGGCTCTGAGCACTATGGGACTTAACATCTGAGGTCATCAGTCCCCTAGAACTTAGAACTACTTAAACCTAACTAATCTAAGGACGTCACACACACCCATGCCCGAAGCAGGATTCGAACCTACGACCGTAGCAGTCGCCCGGTTCCAGACTGAAGCGCCTAGAACCGCTCGGCCACTTAGGCCGGCTACACACACTTAGAACTTAAATAAGAACGACCAGCATGTAATCGACTTAACAAAGGACCATTCAACAGGATGGTTACTAGTTTCCTCAAAGGACCAAATTTTGCAAAAAGATGCGAATCAATTTTACAAGTCAGCAGTGGATATACCACTGATTAGCAAAATTCGAGTCGAGTGCAATGCTGCGACAAATACATTTCGCAACAACTCACTATTGTCAACAGGTTCTTCCATATAGTGGGATCAAAATACAAAATTGAGGAGAGCAAAATGATTTACCTCCTAGTGACTGCACAAACATTAGGTCACCTTGACTTCAGGATTGTGGACCAGAACGATTTTCGGGGTGAAGAGATCGTGATATATATTTATTTGAAGCATGGTGGGCATATTGTACAAAACTAGCAAAACAGACAGATGAATTTCATTTTCCAACCATAAAACAATGTTTTATCATCAAAAGGCAGGCAGTTCTCTTAAAACAGTAGGCTTGAAACCGTGCAAGAACAGTGTCATCACTCAACTTTCCAGTCGAGCATGATGAAAGAATAGATCCGACACAGAACTTTTGCTTCAGCAGTGTTTGAGAATAATGATGAGATTCGATTGTGATCCAACACCTGGATGTTTCGACCATTCCAAGCAGGAGTTTAATATACTTCGAAGGTGAATTAACGAAAATGATAGGACTCCGTAGCCAGCATCTCATCTTACATGTAACACACTCACCTCCCCGTCAGGAAAGACATGAGCTGAATGGTGTTGACATTAACCGCTTGGGAATGTAGGGATCTATGTACACAGCAAACTTTAAAACAAACATTTCAGTATCAAAATCAAACTTGAATATTTCAGAAAATTCAGGATGGTTTATAGATGAACCTTCACAGAACAAGCACTAGCATCTCAAAATGCTTATGGGATACCTTGGGAATTTGAGGAGAAACCTAGTTAACATGAAGTATGAACTTATATTAGTAAGAAGCGTAACAGATGGAAAAGCAAACACTGAGGTGAGGGATAGCGACATATAAATATACAGATAGCGATAGTGTCATGTACAGAATGTATAAAATGATAGTGCATTGGAGAAAGTGTGATTTGTAATCAGATAATTCATGTGACAAGGTTTCTGGCGTACAGAATGGTTGTTGCAGCTAGGTGCATGGGATATTCCATTTCGGAAATCGTTAGGGAATTTAATATTCCGAGATCCACAATATCAAGAGAGTGCCGAGAGTACCAAATTCCAGACATTACCTCACACCTTAGACAACGCAGTAGCCAATAGCCTCCATTTAAAGGCCGAGGACAGCAGCAGTTGCGTAGAGTTGCCAGGCTAGCAGACAAGCAACACTGAGTGAAATAACCGCAGAAGTCAATGTGGGATGTACGACAAATGTATCTGTTAGGGCAGTGCATTCAAATTTGGCGTCAATGGGCTATGGCAGCAGGCGACCGATGCGAGTGCCTTTGCTAACAGCACGACATCGCCTGCAGCGCCTATCCTGGCATCTGACCACATCGGTTGTAGACTACTGGAAAACAGGTGCTGTGCAAGCTGATAGTGGCTCCATAATGGTATGGACTGTGGCTGCATGAAATGGACTGGGTTCTCTGGTCCAAATGAACCGATCATTGATTGGAAATGGTTATTCTCAGCTGCTTGGAAAACCTTCACTCGACTTCGTGTTCCCAAAGAACAGTGTCCTGCGCTCAGGCCACAGTTGTTCAGGATTGGTTTAAAGAACATTCTGAACAATTCGAGCGAATGATTTTGCCACCCATATCACCTGATATGAATCCCAATGAACATTTATGGAACATAATCGAGTGCTCCGTTTGTGCACAGCATCGTGCACTGGAAACAGTTCATTAATTGTGGACAGCTATAGACCCTACATGGCTCAGTATTTCTGCAGGGGGCATCCAGCGACTTGTTGAGACCACGCTACAATGAGCTGCTGAACTACGACGAGCAAAGGAAGGTGTGACACGATATTAGGAGGTATCCCATGACTTCTGTCATCTCAGTGTACATCCAAGCCGCCAGTGCAGAACAGAACAAGATTTTCCTTGAGAAATTAATTTGAAAGGTGCCTCATGTCTCTGTAACAGATGAAGAACGTTTGAAACTTTTAAAAATATTTGGATCTGGAATTCACCTGCCTTTAAATTTCAGATCATGGGAGCTGTTTGCATATCCTCTACTGAAGAGCTCATCTAATCTGACATGGACTGTTAAGACATCAGTTCAGTCAGAAATATTTCGCCTTATTATCCTCTCATTTCAGACCAACAGGAAAGTGAACCTAAAATGTGATTTTACAACCATAATTTAACAAATGTCCGATTATACTTAACTATTGACTTTTACCCATACGACAACTTTGAGCAAGATTGGCATAGTAATATACACAGTTTGCTTTTTGATATGTACACCAGGTTTCGTCCTGCATATTATGAGAGTGAAAATAATTTAAATTCCCATTATACAGGGTGATTCAAAAACAGTTTACAAACTGACGTGGGACACTGCACATGCAGCAAGGATCAGTAATCACATTGGAACCAGGGGTCACAAAGGCAGTCCAGGTCTTCTAAATGGCGTTGGAGTTATTTTGTCACATGCTGCCCACTACAGGAGATTTTCTCCAAATGCATGGAGATACGCCTGACATCGACGCTGCATTGAACGGTGCACCATCTCAAAGATACCTGGTGTATATCGCAGATATCCTGCTGCCACAACAATCCTGCCCACTAGGTCCTTTGGCGATATAATAGGTGTTTCATACACAAGCCCCTTCAGACACTCCCATAGGGAAACATCTATTGGGGACAGACTGAGTGACCGCGCGACCGCTACAGTCGCAGGTTCGAATCCTGCCTTGGGCATGGATGTGTGTAATGTCCTTAGGTTAGTTAGGTTTAAGTAGTTCTAAGTTCTAGGGGACTGATGACCTCAGATGTTAAGTCCCATAGTGCTCAGAGCCATTCGAACCATTTGACAGACTGACAAGGGGAGGCCGCCAATTGTGAAATTCAGATTCGACTCATACTGCGCATAATAAAAGCTCATGGCCAGAGGTGTAATGTGGCAAAGCACCAAGATGCAGTTCTCAGCCGTTGTCGAGAAAATCGAGAGTTAAAAGAAACCGTTGCGGTGAAATACTCTCTACGATTAATAAATTTCCACAGCGTCGTGGCGCAAGGGTAAGCGCTCGGGTTCGTAATCCGAAGGTCGCCGGATCGAATCTCGCGCCATGCAACCTTTTTTTTTTACTATTTGTTTTTTGTAATTCAAATATATATATATATATCGTGGGGTCTCTATTCTAATTCGAACGTTTGACTTACACCATACGTATTCGTTTCGGAATATCGTTTCTACGTCTTCTGTTAACTATACGTGGTAAACATTATGAAGACAATAAGACAATTAATAACATTTGTGAATTACAACTTTGTTTGCGGAAAACATAATCATGTTCGAAGTCGCCAGTTTTTCCACGACAAACGACTTTCAATAACTTATTATATGCATAATTGTTGCAACTGATTGCCGGGAATTTTATATATATATAATAATGTGTGTGTGTATATACATTTGAATTACAAAAAACAAATAATAATAAAAAAAGTTGCATGGCGCGAGATTCGATCCGGCGACCTTCGGATTACGAACCCGCGCGCTTACCGCTGCGCCACGACGCTGTGGAAAACTGTTAATCGTAGAGAGTATTTCACCGCAACAGTTTCTTTTAACTGTCGATTTTCTCGACAACGGCTGAGAAGTGCATCTTGGTGCTTTGCCACATTGCACCTCTGGCCATGAGCTTTTATTATGCGCAGTATGAATCGAATCTGAATTTCACAATTGGCGGCCTCCACTTGTGAGTGATCGTGGTGGCCATGCGACTGGCCCACCGCAACCAGACCAGCAGTCAGGAAAGTTTACCTGCAGATATGCCCTCACTTTTCTGCTGAAATTGGTGGGTGCTCTGTCGTGCTGCAATCGAATGTGCCCATGAATAGGCATGACAACATCATTCAGCATACCTGGCAGAACCTCTTACAGGAATATGAGATACATGACATCTTCAAGTCAGTGCTGGAGAAATTACAGGCCAATTTAACGCAATCCCTCTCGTGCCAAATGCGACCCCCCCTTCGTATGTGATTACTGATTCCTATTGTTTGCCCAATGTGCCATGTCAGTTTGTAAAAGATTTTTGAATCACCCGACAGACTGATTCAGTGAAGGGCAGTCCTCTTGTCGTTTGTATTGAAGTTGAAGCATTAAAAAACTTTCCAGAAAAGACAGTAGCATTCGCATCATCAATTACACAGCCCACATATCGGAATTGTGCAGAGATTTCCATAAATTAATAGGTGTGTCATAACAGCTAAACCATTTCACCTCAAACTGATAACAGTATAATCGATGTGCAAGGCTTTCTTGATGAATATGAATATTTTTTACTTAAAAAAGTTGGATTTTCCGCCTTCATGAAACAGAAGCGAGTTACTGGAACATTTTCAACAACTATAGTTCCAAGTAAACCTTTCAGAAACATCAAATGCCTCGAAATGGATAAACGTGTTTCATGACTGAGTCAATACAATCATGGCATCAATTGGAAAGAAGACAGAATGATTTTTGAAGATCTAATGACATTACTTCGAAATTTCGATCATATACACTCAGTTGTTTACATGAAAAGAGGTGAGAAATATTTATGGATGGATGATATTTACAAGAACACTCTGTTAGAGATCTACAAAGATATGAATGTCCTACACTGCATCACTGAAGAAGAAGAGGAATAATTGCTTTGTATGTGCATTATGTTGCTTTAGTGCAATGTGTTTGAAAAGATGAGCATCTTGAGTGTAAGTACGATTTCTATACATGTGTGTGTCTGTGTCTGTATGTATTTTTGAGGCTTATTGACTGTTATGTTGTTGTTTAAGGGCTGATGTGTGATAACGCATTAAAGACAATCACTGTGGAATGCCATTACAGAAGTCTGATTTTATTGTACCATCCCACGATCCTGATGATGCCATTGATGATGTGTAAATATGTGAGTGTCTTTCTTTCTTTTTTTTTTCTATTTTGCTTGGCCTTTGTCTTTCTTGCTATTTTGCTGTTTCAGGATCGCTAAGTGTCCTAGCTCCCACACTGTTTTCAGTATCGTCAGCATCTGAGGTGGACGAACATTACCCCTTGTATTCAGATACTGGCTACACCACCACAGGAACCTGATAAAGATATTAATTTAGAGTTTTTACGTAAGTATCTTTTACGTGCGCGCGCGCCCGCGCGCTTGTGCGCGCGCGCGTGTGTGTGTGTGTGTGTGTGTGTGTGTGCGTGTTATAATGTTGTATTTTACTTAGCCAGTGTCTTTCCTGCTGTTTCAGAGTCGATTAATGTTCCTACTGAAACGTGTTCGCCTTTAGCTGATGGTCATTCTTATTTAGCACATATATCAGTTCGGTACGTGACATACAGGTTTTCTTTTTGATGGTGTAACGTATTTGTAGTGAAAGGCTTGATCTGTATAGGACAGAAATGACTGTTGCTAAGGTAACCTGTTCCTATTTTGTAACGTATCTTTCGGTAGTGAATTTATGTGTGGTTAGTAGGCAGAACAGCCAAGCCATAGCCGAGGGTTCCATTAGGACAGCTCGAATGGAGGCCAGATCGAGCTCTGGTAACCGAATGGGACGTGGGCTATTGTGTGGCCGTGCAGGTTTGGTGATGTTTCAGAGGATTAACGTTTCCGCGAGCTGGGGGCGCCCGGTCAGCGTGGCGCTGCTTGCAGCCGGTAGCACATACACAAGCTAGTAACGTTTTTCTATATCGCATCTCGCGATTGCCGGTAACCACACACATAGTTGGTGGGGGCGACTGGACGTCAGGCTGTAAACAGAAGCGACTCCGGGCGACCCAGAGCGATGCGATCGTTTCATAAGATGGGAATAGTATAATACCACCGTTAAGAGCCAACCTTTTAGTATGCAGAAGCATTGCTGCCGCTGCTATTAAAAAGTTCTCGTGGCGTTTCGAGGAGAAATGTAAGCCGAATTCCGATTGGTCGGCGTTCGCCAACTGTAGGAACTGTGTCTTAGCTTTTGTCGGAACTCGCAACTTTCCAAAAATGACAACGTAATTCTGCATAATGAGCGCACGACGTTTTGAGACGATGGTTCGCACTGTCCGACGTAGAGACAATCCATCACATTGTCTTATTTTGGCGACATCATGAGAGCAGAAGCAGCAGAGTGCAAGTTTTTAGACTCATTTGGTGACAGACCGGCGCGCTCATTCTCATGCTGTTCTCATTCGGATTTTAGTTTCATTTTGACTCTGATTCCTATTCTCTTCATACTCCGATTCCGGGAAGGCATCGGAGACATTGTCTAGTTTAAATTCGAAGAGAGGCAATCGTTCGAGATTCGAGAGATGCGAGACAGTACTTGACAGTCAATCGCCTGCAGCTGACTGCTCTGATCAGCTGCACAAGTGTAATTTCACACAGGTGTGAGGCGAGGCGAGTCAGTAGGATACAGGCGCGTTTTGGCGTTCAACAACGTTGATCGACCACGCTTTGGCCTTGACTTTATTGTTAGTTTCTCATGCAATCATCCGAATGACGCTATAGCGCATTTCATTTCGCTTAGATAACTCGAGAGCTTATTGACAAGAGTTCATATACATTCATACCCCGCAAACCACCATACGGTGCGTGGTGGAGGGAACTCTGTACCACTACTAATAATCTGCATCCTTTCATGAGCTACTCATCCTAACATAACCCTGTAAACGCAACTGCTACCATGGACTCAACTTCCCTCTAACACTCATCTCCTGTATGGGAGATAACTTGATTAGTTTCTTCACGTACTAAGTTGGTTTTCATTCTGTTAACTTCATCGGTAAATTATGAAGATTATGAGTTTCTATTTAATTTCAGTAGAGAACATTCACGATTATAAACTTGCTACAAGACCTACAGCTACAGTTCACTTGCCAGGGCCGCCCATCCATTCCTTTTTCTCGTGTGTACCTCATTTAAATATATCTGAATTGTAGTCGGGCAGTCTGCCTATCGAGAGAGGATCCCCAGTCTGATCACCAGCTTCTTCCTCGAAGGCTTAACCATAGCGCCAGTGGCGTGTTGCAAAAAAATGGCGACCCTTACCTTGAATCTTACTGTCAGATAATCTTAGGTGCAAGTTAGATAGTAGAATTGTGCATTTTATCTTGACTTTTTATGGCCAATGTGATGACTGTGTGGAGAATAATTGTGACTGTGTGAATTTTTTAAATTAAAGTAAGGGGAAACTACAAGCCACAATTTGTAAAGATGAGGAGAAATTTAATTTAATGGCTCTGCATTTCTTTCACTTTTGGTGCGTTCTTTATGTGTCTTCCACTTGTTGCTGAGCAGCGTTGTTTGAATTCAAATTTAGGATGGGGTCTACTTGTGTGCGTCTTAAGTGTCAGAACATGTTTCAATAGTAAGTGACTCTAGTTATTTGTGCGTAGGTAATTCATGCTGTTTTGAATGCTAACGCATAGCCAGACGAGACGAGAGGTTTCATGGAATATGGAGGTGAATAAGGATAGTGAGGGAATGACAACTGTCAGAGATCCGGCGTAGTTGGATACGGAAACGGCGTATCCAAGTACAAACGTGCCTGCAGCAGGACCAGAAAACAGTTCTCCAGTTACTGAAATGGGAAGGGCTCTTGTTGACGATCTGGAAGTGATAGTACCTTATCCTGTTGATGCTATAGCTATAATTCGGAACTCAGATGACGAAGCTTGTGTGAAATGCCTAGCACACCTCCATGAAATGCTCAATCGGATTGATCTACTGTGTGCTTGTCTGCACTTGTGGAACAAAAAGATATACTGACAGCGGTTATTGGGATGCTCAGGAAGAATTCAGGAGGCGATTAAGAATGCTAGAGGGAGGACGGGGGGGGGGGGGGGTACTAGCGAATTTGCTTCAGAGAATAAATGAAATATCAAAAACGTTAGAACAATTTCCGGAAATTAAACAAATTGACATGAATAGTATGAGGGTGACCGACAAATGGACAGCCACACTAGAAGACAATAGTCAGCACACATAGGAGGAGATCGTACGCCATGTCTGTAACACCACAGATCAGCTTAAGATCGCTAAGCAGACGCTTAGCAGGGGATAAATACAGAGTACTCGTAGGAAATCAGGAGAAACTTGCCCATTACCAGTTGGCAAGGCTCCAGGAGTACAAAAACTTCTGGCATTCTATGAGCGGCTAGCTGCACTGAATGGACAGCAGCAAGACAAAGGAGCACAGTCAGAGGAGCAACTTGTGGTGTCAAGGCACGAGCAGACGAAGTATTCGGCTGTCGCAGGGTTCCCCCGAATCGCGAGTCCTGATAATTGTGTACCACTGAGCAGCCTGAGTGAGCTAGGCACGGTATCCAAATGTCTCCCGATAGAAACACATGCTTGTCAGCTGCAGGAAGTATCGTCGAATATGGGATATTTTAACATCAAACACTAATTGTTGGTTAGAAAGTTTCAAACGTTAGAGGATGGTGAGAAAACGGTGCATCAGAAAGCTTGGCTTAAGCAATTTGATCGATGTTTCCAGCCGTCCTGGTCATTACTGCATCGATTAGAGTTTATCTGTGGACTTCTGAAGGCAGAGACATATGTCACAATGCGGCCCATCGCGCAATAGTGCTCGACATACAAGGACTTCTGTGACACATACTTCGGCAACTACTAGTCTGAAGTTGTACAAGAGAGGGTGAAATAGAAATTATTATGGGGCATGCCTTCGAGCATTCCGGGGCAAGTAGTGCGATAACATTCCTGGGAACCATACTTAAGAAAAATCAGTTCTTTTTAGTTAGTTCCACAGAAATCATTTGATTTTCTACCTGAAGTTACCGCCACACTGCCAGCACATTCGAGCAGGATGAACGGAGTACTAGGGCAAAGCCATAGTCACCCCACGCTGCATTGTTGCCAAATGTATTCAAGATGGCGGATCCAAGATGGCAGCAATGGATATGGCAATGTCGCAATGACGCCACAGTGGGGAGTTCAAATTTTGGTGGGAAAATAGGTCAATTGGGCTACCTCCACTAACCTAACACCCTCCCATCCCCCCTCCCCCTTCCTTCCCCGAGAAAATGGCGGGAAGTTCAAATTCCAGCAGGACAATGCAACACACCACAACTTCCCCCACTAACCTAAGAAAATCGCGGGAAAATAGGTCACTTTGGCTACCTCCACTAACCTAAGACTTCCGAACGCCGCCTCTTCCAAGGAAAAGGACTCAGCCTGTGCTGGACTGCTGGACAGGATGGATGTAAGTCTTTATTTTGCATGCAGTGTTTATTTAAACAATTTGAGGCAGTAGGTCCATCCAGTGTGTTCACCATGAGGTCTGGAGTCCAACTGATCTAGTACACAGTTCTGCCACCAGACGGCACTGTCGTTACTTCCGTGATGTAATCCAAGGTGGCATTCTGGGGTGGGGAAAATGGTGGGAAAAGAACTTAGCCTGTTCTGGGCTGCTGGAGAGAGGAAGGAGTATACTTTATTTATTTTGGAACAATTTATTCAGCGATGGATTTCATGTAGTTTATTTATTACACTGATAATAAACACTCGCTCTGACATGCTTGGAGTCATAATACACAGCCTATAGACCTGAAGACTACTTGTAATCTATCTAAGTAATGCAGTACACTGATGCGCAGACACGAAAACAACTCGTAAATTATCAAAATAACACATGTAAAACGCTCTGCAGACTAACCCACTAATTCTAAACTGTCAAAATAATGCAGTGCATTGCCTACAGACCAGCAAACTACTCTTAAATCACCGAAATAATGCGTATATAACGCTCTGCCAACATGCTAACAACGCTTAAACAGCCGAAAGTAATGTAGTGCACAAACATTCGGTGCACATAAGAAACACTTTTGTAGTCAACCACAACGTATCAGAGGCTCCAATGTGCACCCATGTGGCCGCCGCTGCGAGCCTCTGCCAGACAGACAAGCACAGGAGCACAAACCATTACTCTCAAGCCACTATCGCCTACAGCCAGCAGGTGAAAGTCGTGTCCATTTTTGGGTATACAGTTATAGTTCTTAGACTTTTATACTGACATCACATGTCTATGCAAATATGAGCACATGTTTACCATTGCTGGCGGGATACCTCTCTACCTGTGGATACTGGTGTCACAGGTCGCGCTATAGTAATCTGTTCCAATGCTTCCCAGAATAGCACAAGGTGCATTGTTCCTACCGATCCTAACGGGACATGCGAGCTACGTCTAGCTGTGCACACGTGTTTATCTGCCCAGCATGGCTGACGCATCGCCACAAAATGTTAGTGTAGTGACTCACCATTGCAGGTGCATCAGTATTACACTGATGTCACATGGCTATGTAAATAAGAGCCAAGTCGACCTTTCGGAAATTGTAAAGTGTCACAGAAATAGTTGATGGTAACCTTTGTAGGAGCTTTCGTGATATATCAGCTTGTCTCCATGGAAGTTCTGGTCCAAACAGGACCTGTTCACGAAAATAACCCAGAATAACACCGACTGCTTTCCCCCTCGTGATCCTAATGAGACAGCCCATCCGTTACTTATCAGTCCCTCCTAGGAGTTGGTAAAGTGCTGCAGAAATAGTTAAGGGTCGCTTTTTATAGGACTTTTCATGATGTCTCAGTTTGTCTGCATGGAAATTCTGGTCCTAACAGGACATGTTCACGAAAAGAACCCAGAATAACACCGACTGCTTTCTCCCTTGCGACCCTAACCGGACAGACCATCCATTACTTATTAATCCCTTCTAGGAATCGGTAAAGTGCTGCAAAAATAGTTAACCGTCAATTTTGTAGGAGCTTTCGTGACGCCTCAGCTTGTCTGAATGGAAATTCTTGTCCTAACTGGACCTGTTAATGAAAATAGCCCAGAATAACACAGATTGCATTCTTCCTGATGGTCCTAACGCGGCATCGAATGTTACCGTTCCTGGAAATCGTAATATACTGCTTTCAACATACGTCTCAGAAACAGTAAACTTGTCACTGCTAAAAGCCTTCATCATGTATGTGCACGCTTGCGAAAACACTGTTTATCATAAAAGAAATCTTGTTACTTGGAGAGAGAGAGAGAGAGAGAGAGAGAGAGAGAGAGAGAGAGAGAGACGATGGTCGCATCAAGCCCTTCCAGAAATAGTGAGGTTCCATAAAAGCTTCTCATTGGCTGTACATTCAAATGAAGCTCATTGGTCGCCTCGGTCTATATATAAATCTACAACCAACCTCCATTGTCCTCAGTCCGCTGCTATCCGCCTTCTTGTGCGTTCCATCGCCTGTGTGTGTACTACTTCTTTTCTCTCCACAAGATGAAGAGAGGTAGCTGCAGCAATGCTTCAGAGTGTAGTGGCAAGAGGCTTACGGTTCTAAAGACAGGATTACCAGGTGAGTAAATAATTCTATTTTGAGTCTAAATTTTCGTTTGTGTGTTAAATTCGCCTTATTAATTCCATCTTCGTGTTATAGTACAACTCCGTCTTGGAGTATGAGGAGAGACAGGAGGGGCTGGACCATGGCAGACTCTCGAAGTCCAGCCTCTGTGGTGGTTCACAGGCCGAATTGCCACGAGAGTATAATTTTCACTGTAATTTGTTCTTGTATATTAGCATTCAAACTTTTCTTATTTCATACTCGCTTTTTTCCTCTAGCTCACTTGATGCAAATGCAAACAGAGCTGGAGGCAGAGCTGGAGGATGAAAATAAATATCTACTGCAGCAGCAGCAATGCTATGTGGAACAGCATCCAGCTGTGGATAACCAACAACAACATTCACACAAGTATTAAAAAAAAATCTATGTGTGCTCTTCCTGTGTAACTCAACATTCAAAATAAATTAAATTATGTCCTTTCCTGTTAAAGGAAGAGCTCTAGAGGAGTTCAATTTGTTGGACAGGCAGCTGGAGGCTTTCCATCAGCAGATGCAGGAACAGCCTCCAGCAAATACTAAGACACCCGAGCAGCATACTTGTAAGTTTAAAAAAATGATTACGTTCGTACTTGCCTCTAGAAGTAGTCGTAGTAGTAGTAGTAAAGGAAGTTTTTTCTGTAACAAATTGATTTATATATTTTGTTTGTTGTTGTCCTTTTCCAGTCAATCCCTTGGAAGAGGTGGAGGTCGGAAGACTTAGTGGAGGTGGCCCGAGTGACCTATTTTCTCGCGATTTTCTTAGGTTAGTGGGGGTAGTTGTGGTGTGGTGCATTGTCCTGCTGGAATTTCAGCTTCCTGCCATTTTCTCGGGGAGGGAAGGGGAAGGGGGAGGAGGGATGGGAGGGTGTAAGGTTAGTGGAGGTAGCCCACTTGACCTATTGATATATTTCAACTTCCTACCATGATGTCATTGCGACATGGCCATATATATATCGCCGCCATCTTGGATGCACCATCTTGAATACATTTGGCAACAATGCAGAGAGGGGTGACGCCGGCCTTGCCCTACTACTATGTGGGAGATGAAACTTTTAAGCCTTCAAGAATCTGCTGCAAGTACTAGAAGTCGTGCAGCAGGGAGACTGTAGGTAACGACGGTCGTATGATTCAGAAGGCTATTCTGCAAATCTGCAACGAACTCATAATGACTATAGGAGTGAACGAGTTCAAATCAATGGTTGCGGCAATTTTAGACAGCCTCAACCACACTGTAGCGGATGTAACGGCTTCCAAAGCCACAACAACAATTGGAAATTTGTGGTAAGGTCTTATGGGACCAAACTGCTAAGGTCATCGGTCCCTAAGCCTACACACTACTTAATCTAACTTAAACTTACGCTATGGACAACACACACACACTCATACCCGAGGGAGGATCTGAACCTCCAACGGGGGAGCTGCACAGACCGTGACAAGGTGCCCTAGACCGCCCAGCTAACCCGCATGGCCACAACAACAACAATAACCTATTTAGACTAGGGAAAATAATCGGGCACCATCCGAACAATCCCGGATATCGTTGAAATACGTTCACCTGATCCACCAACAAACCCTGTTGCTGGACCATCTTCGAAACACTGACAAGGATCCCACACGGAGCTAGTAAAACAAGCTTCCTTGCCAGTTCTCGGTATATATGCAGAAAGGGCTTCAGCTTCAAAGGGGGCAGGACGAACACGGGAAGGGTGTAGACATAGGAACAATCAATTTTGTACTTGTAAATTGCCATAGCTGTGCTGGAAAAAAACCAGTGCTCCAGACGCTTTTGAGGACCGAATCTCGTTCACAAGGATCGAAAACCCGGCAGGAGGGTACTGCGACCCTGTTGGTTTTCTAAGGGAGTGCCTTCCTATCGTGGAAACGGAGCTCCTCAAGGTAGTCAATGATCCGCGATATCCAGTCATTAAATGCAGTGCGGTGCTCTGCATCGAATTATTGCACCCACCCAAAGTTGATCCTGGTGTTGAAGAGACAACTCTTCATTACCTTTGGGGGGGGGGGGGAATGGCGTGATAACGTGGAGCACGTCAATCACCTAATGGTTTTGCAAATCCTCCTTGAGTACTATACTGGCCCGATTTTCCGAGATGGAGGTCAGAGGGTCAGCTAAAGCACGCAGCCGAATACTGTAGCTGGACGTCAGTACACATGTCTACGATCCTGTAAATGGAGGGTCAAGCTATATCAAGCTTGTAGGGAAGCAGCCTACTCACGCTGTAGTAAATTCACATCAGTTTTCGATTGTGTGCCAGCCAGTCTGCTGTAACTAGCTCTGACGTCATAAATGTTGCGCAATACCTTAAAATCAAGCAAATTACCTAAAACTTTTCTAGCATGTCAGAAATAATACTAAATTAATGTGTGTTGAATATCAGTTCGATAACTTAAGCCATTTCCGAAATCTGGACGTTTTTCTGAAAAAATCATTGGCGCAACAGAAAAGAGCTAGAGACTTCAAAATTTATATTTAGATTCATCTTTCATAATGATTTAATAAAAACAGTACTTTGGATTTCACAAATTAAGATTTTAGGGGAAATTCATGATTTTCTGGTTTTCGTCTCAAAACTGAAGGAAGCAAGATAGATTAAGTAGGCTAGCAAATAAGGCTAGGATGTTTAGATTTAATAGGTTGGAGGTCCGCTATGACTATGAAGATGTGAAAAGTTTCTTTTGAATACCTATAAAATTATAGCGATGGCGGATCTCAAAAGGGACAGTTCAGAGCTCATCTGCTGCATGCAGGGCAATTAAATTAATTCTCTCGCCCAAAATATTTAACTTAGCCACGTCAAAATTTTATTATCAATACTTACCTGCGTGCTGAATGCACATTTAAATTAAGAGCTTCATCGGCCATCAGCAAAAGAAGCTATAATTCATTATGTAACTTGAAGTGGTGCGTTACTAGCCCAGCGGCTAGTCGGGAGAGCCGATTTGATCAGGCGTTCCCTTAGCCGTCCGCACCGTGGCTTTATATATAAGAACGCTGCATGAGGAAGGAAGGCCCCAGTTCTCTCCAGATGCTGAATAACACACCATCTGTGTCGGCAGTCGCGTCGCGTCGGTATCACTGCTACAAACAGCCTCGGGTGCCGTATTAAGTTACTAGAGATACGCGGAACCATGAAATCATTTCAAGTGAAGTGTTAATTCTGGGACGATTTTCATTGACTAGCTTCAGTTTGCGTATTGTTGTATTTTCACGTGCCGTCGCGGGACAGACATTCTACCAATTATTTAGCGTGGCGTTTGATGAAATGCTCTCATCAAATTATGGCGAGCATTTTTTTAATATTTAATTCAGACATTTATAGTTGCATCAGCGCATTAGACTCTGAACTGCTCTGTTAGTTAGGTTGTAGGGATACTTGTGTTTTTTATTTGTGACTTTGAGAATATACTCAACTATTTTGGAAAATCGTTTTTGATTAGAAATCCCTGACAATCTCCTAATTCCTCAGAGCTATAAGCTGCAGCTATAATTGCATTCTCAAATGAAGTGGGCACTAGGAACTCTAATTACAGGCTTCACGTTTTGTTAAATCACTTTCTGGGGGCTAAAAAGTAAATAGAGAGCCAGTGTTGAGAACGGAGAAAGACAGCATTAATAACATTCTAAAAGCCAGAAACTGATTCAACATACAAACATTTATACAGCAGCAATTATTTTTCAACAATTAAACGCCGCCCCACATATGGTGCATCGGCCGGGAAATCAACGAAGTGAAAGTGATTTTTAACTATTCGGATTCGCGAGTGGAATGCGACACGCAGCTGAGTAGTAGAACAGTGAAAGTGTTACGTGTGCATGTGGACGACGCAATTGGATTAACAACGCATCTGGATTCACGGAGCTGGCACTGAGTCTAGCGGTGCTGCCGGCATCGCGAGTAGCCAGTTTCGCCCCACCGCAGTCGTCAGCCGCAGCAGCCGGAGCCGCGCCTGTAGTTACGGGCCACGCAAACACACAACAGCTGTCGGAGTGCCGTCTGCAGTTCAACGTGCCACGTCGCATCAGTAATCCTGGTACGCCGCGCCGACAACGTCGTGCAGGAGCTAAGTTAAGTGAAAAGCTGTTAAAAATTTTACTAACCTGCACTAAAAGACTGTCGGCGATGGAACCGCCAAAAGAAACCGAGTTTAAACTTAAATTAGAACCTATGTCTGTTGAGGGAAATGTAAATCCAGACAACGGTTCAAGTGTAAACATGCATGAAAGTAGTAATGTTAAGGTGAAATATGAAATATTGTCTCCTGACAGTAGTTTAAAAAGGGGCAATGATTCAATAATAGAGACCCCTGTAGTAAAGCAGAAAATATAAATTGTAAATTTAATTGAGGATAGTTTCTCTGATGAATTAAAAATGAAACAGTCATCAGAGATAGTAGAATTTAAACAGGAGAAGTTAGATATGACTAATCAATCAGAAGTTTCATTTAGTTTTGATGATTCTGGTGTTGGAGCTAGTTTTTCGTCACCTGTGATAAAAAGGCAGGTAGTGGGCAACCCAAAGATGCTGGGCCTGTTGATTTAAATGTTATATTACAAGCAATAGCTGCCAGCAATGCTGAATTAAAGTCTGAAATGGTGGCCAGTCAAACAAATTTTAATAAACGGTTTGAGGCAATGGACAATAAATTAGAATCCAATAATGCTGAATTAAAGTCTGAAATAACTGAGGTCAAAAGCAGTCATGCAGAAATGTCAGCTAGAATGAATGCTGAATTAAAGTCTGAAATAAGTGAACAGGTCAAAAGCAGTAATGCTGAATTAAAATCTGATATAATTGAGGTAAATAACATGATTGTGGCCAGTCAAACTAATTTTAATAAACGATTGGAGGTAATGGACGATACCTTCAAGGCTGGTTGCAATAAGTTGAAAGAGGATCTAGACAGTTTAAATTATAAAATTGATTACAATCATCAGGATATCAAGAAAAAGGTTGCTCAACAGTTTTCTGAAATGTATAAAACAGTTAAATCCGAAGTTGCTGAGGTTCACAAAGACTTCCAAATGGAAGATGCGAAGCTGGAGCACAAGTTAACAGAAAAGATCGAGACGGAATCTGAACTGTGCTCAGATAGATTTAAAGATGTAAATATAAAATAAGTATATGTCAAGCAGACGTAGATGCAATCAAAACTGATACTACTCATATTGTACAAAGAGTAGATAATGTTGAGACGAAAGTAGAAAATATTAATACTAACATGGCTAACCTTGAGAGTAAAGTAGCTTCAGTAACTTCTGGTAATGGTAGTATACAACAAGTTGTAGCTGCAAACGCCGCTTTTATCGGGTGTCGGCAGTTCTTGCGGTTCGATCCAGATAAAAATATCCACCCGCTAGATTTCTGGAACGATTTTGAAGATGTGATTCCACCGACTTGGTCTGAACGAGAGAAAATGTCATTTATTAGAAGCCATTTAGCAGGTGACGCCATGCGTTGGTCAGCTGATGTTATGTTGAAATGTAAAACATTAGCAGAGTTTAAAACAGCTTTCATTAATGAGTATTGGTCTAGTAATAAGCAGAATGAAGTGTTGAGAGAATTTTGGAGTGGAAAACGCTTCAATGCAGGCAAGGAATCAATTAAAGAGTTTGCTAGGTCATGGATCTCACGTTTGTCACATTTGGCGGAAAAGCTAAAACCGGAAATGATTATATTAGGTCTTGAAGCCAAACTGCCATGGTATTGGCAAACTAGAATTATATCTGCCCCTAGAGACAATCTGGATCGTTTTATTGAGTATCTGGAACGTGTAGAACGTGTTGCTGCCAATGAGGAGCAAGCACGTAATAATAATAGAAATGCTAATAATAATAGTAGTAATTTTAGGAACGAGCAAAATGGCAATGTAAACATCAGAACAGTAGGTGTTTGCCATCCTAAGAGAGGTAGGAATTGGGGAAATAATTATCAGAACCAACAATGGCATCTAAATGACAGTAATGTTTTTCCAAACAGAATTATGCAGGTAAACAACAGTGCGGAAGGCAATGCTGTGCCAGTTAATTATAATGGAAATAAAGGAAACAGCAGTAGGCCGAGGCAGGAAAACTAGTTCCCGTCTATGAGGACACTGGCGCTCACCAGGCGGTTACTTTTCCTAAGCCAGTAGTTAAGGGAATTGGTAAGACAGATCAAAATACTCAGACTGAACATGTGGATGAAGAGTCGGTAGCACCTAAGGATACAACAGAAATATTAGGTCACTCACAGTATTTGATAGATACCGTGTTAGAGACGCTTTCTAAGTGGGAAGAGAAAGAGAAGGCGCAGCAGTGTAACAGTAGGGAAGAGCTACAAAATACTGAATTGTCAGGTGAAGAAGCAGAAGAAATTCATGCTTATATTTATGATGAAGATGATGTGCTCTTATCTAAAGTGCCTGTGCAGGATGTTGATAATGTACTAATAGATTTAGGACAGGAGATAAGTGAGAATGTAGAGGGTAGGCTGTTGGGGGTCGATGAACCCGGAAGCTGTGACCAGTTGTCACTTGAGAAGGAAACCGACGATAATGGTGAAAGTGGTTTAGCTGTAACTAGTGTTATGCCCGGTCTGGAGACGCAGAATCGCTCAGACTACAGTAATTTGGGTTATGTTCAGCAAACTAAATGTAATGAAGTCGTGCGGTGTTTCGATTTAAAATTAATAGACCGACTGGAAAAGGCAGCTGAAAATGTAATTCAGGAAACCCCTACACACTGTGACCTAAATGTAATGAAGACAGATGTTGATCACTTTAGTTGGAGACAAATCCAAAAGGAACTATTAGATGAATTTGAGGAACCACCTGTACAACCTAGAATAAGCCACCCTATAATAATAGTGAATATGTTGGGTATCAATGTACGTTGTCTCTTAGACAGTGGAAGTGAGGTGAGTGCAATATCTCAGTCCTTCTTTGATGCATTACCTGGTAGAGACAAGCTTACAGTAATGAGGGTATCAGGACTAAGAATAATTAGTGCTACTGGCAAGGTGTCAAAAACGGTAAAGCAAGAAGCTTTACTGCCCTTTAACATTAATGGTAATTTAATTGATCATCCATGTTTAATTGTAAACAACCTCAGTATTGAGGTTTTAATTGGCATAGATTTCTTGTCAAAATATCAGAGTGTTGTTGACTTTGAAAGAAGCCAGTTAAAATTGGTCTTGCCAATAACCGGAGTAATTATAGTACCTTTTAGTGATAAACATGAAGTAACTAATGATGAAACTTGGGAGCTGCCTATACGAGTTCTGAAAAATAGGAGGTATTGGGACGAAAGTGTTAATCTTAGTAACAGTAAGCTAAACACAGAAGAAGAAGAAGAAGCAATTATTTTGGACAAAATAGAAGCTAAATTGCAAGAAATCGATAAAATTTCCGCTAATCAGAAGGAAGAACTGAGACAGGTTCTAAAAAGGCATCATAAAGTATTTTCAGATCGATGGGGCGTGGTCAAAGGTTATGAATGAATGCTGTAGGGAGGAGGTTGTTCTGTAACCTCTCCACAGTGTGGCAGCTGTGCAGTCCCAGCTGTGTGAGATCTTCTTTCCCATTCCAGGTCTCACTCATTCTTCATCTTTCCTATCCACAAAAATTTCGACCTTTTCTTTTCAAATACTAAAATTTTCCGTTCTGACTATTAAGCCAGCATTCAACTAATGAATGCTGTAGGGAGGAGGTTGTTCTGTAACCTCTACACAGTGTGGCAGCTGTGCAGTCCCAGCTGTGTGAGATCTTCTTTCCCATTTCAGGTCTCACTCATTCTTCATCTTTCCTATCCACAAAAATTTCGACTTCTTCTTTCCAACACAAAAATTTTCCGTGATGGCTATCAAGCCATTAGTTCTGGCACCATTCTATCCACCGATTAGTGAAGAAAGAAAAACCCTAATGTGACAAACCTAACAGTGACATAAACAATAGAGAAGTATGACATAATTAAGATACAGATGTATTTGAGTAACAATTATGAATAGAACCTTGGTAATATTATAAGTATAAAGTGTTGTTTTATTGGAAATGGTCCACCAACAGTAATTTAAAAAGATATACGAATTCATGTACCAGCAGGATCTGAAGTGGTAGTGAAACCTAGTGTATGCATTAGAGCTAACTAATAAATAGTAAGAAAGAGATTGCTTAGTGTTATGAAAAATATGCAGATAATTTGTAAGAATAAACTCACCTCATGTAGCAAGGAATAGCAGTGTAATAGAACTGAGCAGTGTTTGTGGTTGAGACGTGAAGGACACGTCCCTGAAGTATTTATAAAGTTGGAGCTGGCCATTATTTTGGGTGTAGTGTGTGACAGGATACACCTACACGTATTGAGGTTATGAGTTGGAGGCGTGAATGCGACCATAGGTACCCTTATGTTAGATGAGACAGAGCAGCTCATGGTGTCCTATAGGTTTAAGGAAATTAGCATTACGCTCGTCCATAATTACTTGATGCACTTTAGTGGTAGGTCTGAGAGAGACTACCTGTGGTTTCAGCGTCCGATCGAGTGGAAATGGATGGCCACGTGAGCAAACTGATCAGCTGCAATACACTAGAGATATGAAATAAATGTGCTATCCTATGCTTTAAATATGAATAGAGTGAGTGTTAAATAAGTACATACACTAGCAAAGTAAATAAGTAACATAATGGCAGACGTAAAACATTATTTTAGCTCAGCACAAATACACTTCAAAGTAAGTAAGTACCTAATTGCAGATGTGGAACTGACAACAGCAGAGGACCAATAAGTGGATTTAGTAGTCAACTAAACATAGTGTGTTTTGAACACTCACAACTGTACTATTACCAAAAGTTACTCACATGTACAAAGAAGCTGAGAAAACAACCACTAATCATACTCATACTATCTCTAAGAATAAGGTAATCAAAGATGAGTCAGCTAAGTGAATAAAATACAGATTGGTCAGGAATGTACCGAGCATTGGTTCAGTGTTCCGGCCCAGAAATAATAAATTCAGATTAAATAGGATTTATGATTGTATGCCTTAGGAGCATAAATTTTCTCTAGTACATGACTAAATGCGTTTTGAGCCATTTGTTTAACGATTTTATGACAATTAAGTAACCGCGAGAGTAATAGTGAAAAAGTTCTGTTAACTTTGTTCCAGCAACATATTAAAGGATAACATGTATATATCCCCATTTCATTGTGACCCACCCTTAGATATTAAGTGAACAGAGTCTGAGGCACTCTTTTTGTTTGTTCTACAGGACAAACCAGATAATGGCAGCCTGGTAGCTGCGTGAAAGCGTGGAGTGACTTGGACACAACTCACAGTGACCCCTCCCCTTTCCCCACGTAATTTAGAGAGAACGTGAAGGACGCACACCATAGCAACTTCCCCTCCTCTACCCTTGTGAATGGAAGTGTAGGACGCCAGCCAAAGCTGCTACAACCACGTGTGTAAAAATCATTTGTGAAAATTTTCTTTCAGGTTTAGAAAAGACTGCTAAGAGATAATCATCTGTTTATGTATCATGTTATTTTCTTTGAATTTGTGTATGTAAAAATGTATTTAATGTATTTAATGGATCTAAGATTTTCATAATTTTTCAATTTGTATGTGTTTGTTTGTCTAAGGCAATATGTATGCCAAAATATTTCATTGACTTTGCTTAAAATTTTGAGTAATGACATTCTTTTAAAAGGCAGTGAAGATGCCCACAATTTAAATAATTAATGTAGGTAATCAGTTTTCTTTTAATGGTTCTACATGTTTACATTTCAATTTTGATTTTTCATAGGGAGTTAAACTGTACTCTTGCTTCCCTTTTTGTAATTAAATTTTTTTTCATTCATAAACATTCATAAACAAAAAATTTAAGTAGAGGGTGATGTAGGGAAGCAGCCTACTCACGCTGTAGTAAATTCACATCAGTTTTCAATTGTGTGCCAGCCAGTCTGCTGTAACTAGCTCTGACGTCATAAATGTTGCGCAATACCTTAAAAATCAAGCAAATTACCTAAAACTTTTCTAGCATGTCAGAAATAATACTAAATTAATGTGTGTTGAATATCAGTTCGATAACTTAAGCCATTTCCGAAATCTGGACGTTTTTCTGAAAAAATCATTGGCGCAACAGAAAAGAGCTAGAGACTTCAAAATTTATATTTAGATTCATCTTTCATAACGATTTAATAAAAACAGTACTTTGGATTTCACAAATTAAGATTTTAGGGGAAATTCATGATTTTCTGGTTTTCGTCTCAAAACTGAAGGAAGCAAGATAGATTAAGTAGGCTAGTAAATAAGGCTAGGATGTTTAGATTTAAATAGGTTGGAGGTCCGCTATGACTATGAAGATGTGAAAAGTTTCTTTTGAATACCTATAAAATTATAGCGAAGGCGGATCTCAAAAGGGACAGTTCAGAGCTCATCTGCTGCGTGCAGGGCAATTAAATTAATTCTCTCGCCCAAAATATTTAACTTAGCCACGTCAAAATTTTATTATCAATACTTACCTGTGTGCTGAATGCACATTTAAATTAAGAGCTTCATCGGCCATCAGCAAAAGAAGCTATAATTCATTATGTAACTTGAAGTGGTGCGTTACTAGCCCAGCGGCTAGTCGAGAGAGCCGATTTGATCAGGCGTTCCCATAGCCGTCCGCACCGCGGCTTTATATATAAGAAAGCTGCGCGAGGAAGGAAGGCCCCAGTTCTCTCCAGACGCTGAATAACACGCCATCTGTGTCGGCAGTTGCGTCGCGTCGGTATCACTGCTACAAACAGCCTCGGGTGCCGTATTAAGTTACTAGAGATACGCGGAACCATGAAATCATTTCAAGTGAAGTGTTAATTCTGGGACGATTTTCATTATCTAGCTTCAGTTTGCGTATTGTCGTATTTTCACGTGCCGTCGCGGGACAGACATTCTACCAATTATTTAGCGTGGCGTTTGATGAAATACTCTCATCAAATTATGGCGAGCATTCTGTTTAACATTTAATTCGGACATTTATAGTTGCATCAGCGCATTAGACTCTGAACTGCTCTGTTAGTTAGGTTGTAGGGATACTTGTGTTTTTTATTTGTGACTTTTAGAATATACTCAACTATTTTGGAAAATCGTTTTTGATTAGAAATCCCTGACAATCTCCTAATTCCTCAGAGCTATAAGCTGCAGCTATAATTGCATTCTCAAATGAAGTGGGCACTAGGAACTCTAATTACAGGCTTCACGTTTTGTTAAATCACTTTCTGGGGGCTAAAAAGTAAATAGAGAGCCAGTGTTGAGAACGGCGAAAGACAGCATTAATAACATTCTAAAAGCCAGAAACTGATTCAACATACAAACATTTATACAGCAGCAATTATTTTTCAACAATTAAACGCCGCCCCACAAGCTCCCTAAGGATATAGCTAGCAAGAGGCCTTGTATTAATGTAGAAAATAGAAACAATCAGGCTTGTTATGTGTGGTCCGTTCAAATGGCTCTGAGCACTATGGGACTTAACTTCTCAGGTCATCAGTCCCCTAGAACTTAGAACTACTTAAACCTAACTAACCTAAGGACCTCACACACATCCATGCCCGAGGCAGGATTCGAACCTGCGACCGTAGCGGTCGCGCGGTTCCAGACTGTAGCGCCTAGAACCGCTTGGCCACTCCGGCCGGCTATGCGTGGTCAGTCCTGGCTTGCGAAAGAAATTACAATTACAGAGAGCGTTCCAGTACATGCCATGTAGGTGATGATATTCGTGGGTGTTAAAACTTTGATGGTATCTATTTCCCCACCAAGATCCAGGACATACCTAAATTTGAGGCGCAGAATACCGGAATATCGGTTCATGTTACACTCAACTCGAATTGTGCTGACGGGAAGTATGTCCACGGTCTGATCTGATTTGTAAAATTTACATGGATCATTCTTCAAAATCTGCCCTTTTGTGAAACCCAGTAGGGGCTCTATTGAACCTTTTTGGTTAAAGTCAATCGTTGCATTTACAGTCCTTATTTCAGATTTAAGTGTATTGAAGTTCGCACGTAGCTCAATACCTTTTCCAGATTGTTTTAAGACTTCGTTTAAATCATCGATATCGTATTCACCCGGTTCTATTTCCACAATGTCTTTTTCACCATTAATATCCAGATGCGGTTTGAGTGATATTTGGGATGCTGTTGTACGTCTCCAGTCAAATCAGTGCAATACTCCATTCACCAGTGCTCAAATCAATTGGCGGGAAGTAATTTGCACGCAATACAGATGATCGTTGGTTGGTTGGGGAAGGAGACCAGACAATGTGGTCATCGGTCTCATCGGATTAGGGAAGGATGGGGAGGAAGTCGGCCGTGCCCTTTTAGAGGAACCATCCCGGCATTTGCCAGGAGTGATTTAGGGAAATCACGGAAAAACTAAATCAGGATGGCCGGACGCGAGATTGAACCGTCGTCCTCCCGAACGCGAGTCCAGTGCCTAACCACTGCGCCACCTCGCTCGGTCAGATGACCGTTCTTTTATGTCAAAGCGTACAACATTTCATCCGAACCTCAACTGATGAAGAAATGTTTAAAGCTCCTCCTTACACTGCATTTTTTCTTCTTCTTTGTAAACATTAAGAGAAACATGATGCACAGATGTCCACAGAGGTATAATTAAAGTCCTGATAGCGCCGATAACTGTAGAACACACGTCTTCTGTGAGTGAAGCATCGCTGTAATGCTTCTGGAGGTTGTTGGTCACCAAATGAGTGAAAAATGTAGGCGGTATATGCATTTTTCATATGATACGCAGTGGGTGCCGGGGCCTCCAGCAACTTCTAAATTCACCAGCGAGGGACCCTACCGCCGAGAGGGCGAGAGGGCCGGGATGAGAAGTGGAAGAAAACCGCCAGATGTCTTGGGTATTGCTAGAACTCATGTTTCTTTAACCGATCCTCTTCTTCTTCTTCTTCTTCTTCTCCTTCCCGCACCTTTCTATTTCAGCGCGTTTTGAGCTGCGTACATCGCTGTCAGGATACAGTTCTTCAAACAGCTATGCTTCCCGCCCTTGTCCTTCTTCTTGTTCAGTGCACAACGTGCAGCATTCATAACTCGCTTGAAATTCATCACTGCTAAACCCAACTTAATTTTTCCTCCCATGGTTTTATCAGCTGCAAATGCTGCGTTGCGTTGATCTATACCAATATCCTTTCTTCTCCATATCGCTTTAGCTTTAGCAGCTAAAATCCTATCTGCAACGTGGAGACTTTATAGATCTTTATTTGCAGCGTATGCAATGTCTTGTTCCATACACGCTTCGTCGAGCAGATTAACACCGTTATCACCTCGTGCCAAGCGTCTCTGAAGCTCTGTGCCAGGTCCACAGTAGTTATACCCAGGGATGTGTAATTCCACTGCCAGTAGTCTAGAACACCACCACCACCTCCAATGCGTCTCCTAGTACGTATGTTATGCTACTGTGGTGGTTGTGGACTGTGCGCCCCCATTATATAGCATATCGTTAGCATCAATCCAACTGTTTTATGCAGCAGGAAAACCAAACTATTTGACTAGTGCTTTATTTCCCCGATGTCTTATGCCTCTCTCCACGAGAAACACATCCGATTCTGAGCTTTTCTGTAACTCCTCGGTGTAGATGCAGCCTGCAATTTCTTCACCTTTACTATCCTTCAATATATAAGTCCTAGGATTCGTTCTTTGCACCTCTGAAACTGTAAATATCTCTGTTGACCAGTTCGGTAGGTATGATTTCTCAAATACCGTCTTGTGTTTTGAGATACATACCAAATCACCTACATCAAATTTCTGTCTGCGTGGATCCAGGATTTTAATGCGATAGTACACCGTATCCATGAGTCCATTATCACGTACGTTGATTGGTCTCATTTTTATTGTGGTATGTTTAGTTCGATTATACTGAGCAATTATTTCTGGGAGGAAATCTGTCTATTTTTATGAGCCGCGAAGGTTAAAACCCATCCACATTCGACCTTTTATCGTTCTGTTCAGACGCTCCACGATACTTGCCTTCAGATGAGTGAATGTTGAGTAGTGATATATTCCGTACCGCTGCATCACGGTCTTGAAATACCTATTGTAAAACTTTCCGGCGTGATCGGCTTGGAGGTTGTTTGGGCATCGATTCGTCCGTGTCTGTAGCAAACGCACAAACACATCTGCGGCATTTCAACCCGCTTTTATTTTAATAGGTAATGCCCAGAAAAATTTGGAGTATGTATCAATAACCCGTGCAATATATTTGAATCCATTATTCTCATGTGAATATTCCCTCATATCTACAAGATCAGGTTGACATAAGTCATTCAAACCTTTAATTATAACATGCCTACGAGGGTATGTTTTGCGTGCTGGTTTGTTCTATTCTCGAACTACTGTCTCCATACTTATTCGATGATACCTCTCTCTCTAAGCTCAGAGATTGCTGAAACAGCCTCATTCAAATGAGCTGTATTAGTTGCAGCAGCTGATCCCATGAGCAGCCGTAGTCGATCTATTAGCTCGTTGGGGCCGTCGTAATACACATACTGCGGGATTCGATTGTTCACTGCTTTATGTTCAAAGTCAGTAACATCACCGCTGCTGCTGCTGCTGCTGCTGCTGTTGTTTTCCACATCAAGGACTGGTTTTATGATAATTTTATATTGCTGCTCAGACTTTTCGCGGTTTATGTACACCAATCACATGCACTATTTCACGGTACGCACCCCAGTCATTAACTGAATAATTTATAGGTTTTTTGGTAGGTATTAGGAAAATAAGATTCATTAAGCCAGGTGTTCTCTCAAACCACCTATCACCATTCTATATTGTGTCATCAGCTACAGTTATAGGATGCATGCCCAACATGTACGGTCTTCCCCTGCTACCGTCGAATGTTCTATCTATCTGACCAGGGGCGTGATGGATAATAAATTCGTCATTGGCAACACCATCGTTATCGCGTGTATTTGTTTTTGCTGAGCGCTGTCTGAGAGATTCAGTAACAGGATTAATGGTCTCTCTTAGTGTTTGCTGTCGATCCATATGCCCTAACCTTGACAACAGTAATTTCTCTCGAACTGCTTTCCGCGCTTGAATCACTTGCTGCATCCTCTTACAATGCGACTGCTCCCCCTTTTCAACAACAAGGAACTCTACATCTGTTTTACCCTCAATAGCCTCGAACTTTTCAGTTAAGTCGGTTACTTTATTACCGACTTCATTAGCTAACTCATTTAAGGCATTCACCATTCTCAGAAGAGTCTGGTAATACGTCACTAATTCCATGCGCATACCTCCAACTTTATGCACAATAGCCTGAATTTTCGCAGTGTAGGCGAATGTTCTGTCTGTGTACACCCATTCTCTCGGGTTGAGAGCTAGACATGCGCGCGAATTTGTCCATAGTGCAGCGTATACTGATGTACTAACCTCTCTTACTGTGCTACATATGCAGAAACTCTTGAAAGTTTCACCTGTACCTGCCATCATTCAGTTTTCTTGTTTTATCCGTAACGAGAAACCCATACTGTGAATGAATCCAGCAATCAGCAAATATCTTTACAAAATCATTGAACGACATGTCAATTCCTACACGTGCCTGGTAAATTTGTTTTAAATTCAGATTGTCTTGTTTGAAAGCTATAATGAGGTTTGCATTATCCTTAACCAACTGTTTCGGGATTCTGGAATATGTTTGGCTTAGATGAAATACATCAGCAACCATATGACGGCCGAAACAGAAATATTTTCGAATTTGGTCTTGGTTTTCAATAGCAACGTCATCAAATATGAAGACAGTGTTTGGCTTTGCTTTTCCAGGTGGAGGGATATCACCGCTTTCACTGAATGTCGTGTATGTAATACCATCTACACTGCGCAATATCTCCTGTAATAGCTGATACTTGGGGTGAAACAGTGTTTTTGAAAATACACAAACATGTTCATATCGGACTCCATCTAAATTTGTTAGCACCGTCATGAGGACATTAGTTTTGCCACAATTGGATGGACCTACAATAATTGCTCGTATATTATCAGGAAGGAGAATTCCGTTCTTCTTCTTCTTCTTCTCCTTCTTCTTCTTCTTCTTCTTATTTAGGTCTTCTTTTACATCTTCCAGGACCAGTCACCGACAACAAAGTCCTTTTGATGAGGATGTTCCACCCGCCCTGCCACGATACTAACTACGCCAGGTATTGACAAGTAGTTGACATGTATAGAAAGATACACTTGAAGGGACGGTAATAGTATGTGTAGCCACTATAGCTCCATCACTTAACCGACTGAGCTATATTGGCTACACAGAGAAATTAGCTGTATGTACTTTACCCGTAAAGAGTAACTTGATCATTCTTTGTGTCAATAACTGGTGAGGCAATGTTTGGGCTAATTCTCTGCTGCTGCATCATTATAGGTGTAGCATTGAAAAATTAATGATATTAACAAGCGTAATACTTCGACTATAATGAGAGAGGCATGAAATGCACGGTTTGAAGTTATATATACATACATTATTTATTTATTTAAACATCATACATAGTATTCAGTATTTTAAGAAAATCATTAGACTCTTTCTGTATCTTCTTCTTCTTCGTACTTGTACAGTACTTCCCAAACAAAGCTTTTTGATATGCTATAAATTCCGCGCTTATCTCCCTCAAGCCAATGGATGCCACACAGTATTCGGGTTTTTCACACGCACGTTTAATCTGTTTCTATTTTGGTTCATCGTTGATGTACAAACAAAGGTACTGCTCCAAATCATCGACATGTACACTACACAGACATAGGAAGTTTTCATCATCATTGTACGCAGAGTCTATGCTCGGCAACCAACGGTTCAATCTTTCCAATGCAAGATGCAGCGCAGTATCCAGATTGTATAAGTCCATAACTGAGGCGTGCCTTAGATAAACACAGTTGTCACCCGATTTCACGAATAGTCCACAGTCATCATACACTGTTGTAATGGATAGTGACACACCAGTAAGGCGAATGTCTGGGGGGAGAACGAGTTGAATAATCATTGTAGTCATCTGCTGTTTGATGTAGCGCTCTGCACGATATATTTCGTCCCAGTCGAACTCAGAAATTGGCACTTTAACACCCTTTGACGCATTTTTCAGTTTCTATTCTCGCATGCAAGCCCCAGACATGGTGTGCTTCCATACCAACGTTTACACGTTTCGTTCGACTGGGAGTTAAACTGTATGTAGAATTGAAAAGCATAGGTAAACTCGATGCCTTCTTATCAACAGCATCTGCATTCTGTGTCTGCACTAGCACAGTGATGTTCTGCTGGGATGGGTCTATGTCGGTGACCAGTATTGTCTTCCATCTCACTGTTGTTTAGGACCAGCAGCAGTGTTCGATGTGTTGGGAGCAGATTGCGTGTCCTCATCACACAAATCGATGAGTGGGACAGACAACAACAGTTCCTTGTCCTGCTCCACTAAGTGGGGCGTGTGTGTTACAGGATCCCACGTGGTTACTACAGGTTCAGACATGCTGGAGATTGTTGCTGCTGAAGGTCCAGAGGTCAGTGTAGGCCTCAACTAGATGAAAGCCGAGGTTGCTACAGGTCCAGATGTGGCAGCGATCGTCATGTTGGCACTCGACCCTGCAGGCTTGGACGCATCGAGGGCTATCGCTGAACAAAGTTGATGAAGCATTACATATGGACCATGACATGAAAACAACCAGCAGTAGTAATAATGCTAACCACAGACAAAGATGTGGTAAGGGGTACTTACTTTTCCGTTTCTTCCTGTTCTGCAGGGCTGTGTTGAATTGTGGCTGTTGTTGACACATCACAGTTCTTCTTCACCTGCTGTTGCTGCTGCTGCTGCTGCTGACTGACTGACCGACTGACTGAGCGAGACTGAGGTCCTAGACCTGCTGAATCTGCCCTACATACCCTCCAATGATGTTACAGGCGCCATGTCACTGACTGCACAGCCCCTCCCACTGGAGGTTTGAGTCCTCCCTTGGGCATGGAAATGTGTGCTGTTCTTAGCATAAGTTAGTTTAAGTAGTGCGTAAATCTAGGGACCGATGACCTCAGCAGTTTTGTCCCTTAAGAACTCACACACAATTGAACATTTGAACATTTTGATTTTACCAGATACCGCCATTCTACTGCCTCTAGTCTAACACATGACTGGATTAAGGGTTTCTATTGGTTCCCGCCATTTTCCCCCAGACCGTCATCTTGGATTATGTCACGGGAGGGATGACAGCACCCTCTGGTGGCAGTACTGTGTACTGGGTCAGTTGGACTCCAGACCTGATGGTGAATACACAGGATGGACCTACTGCATCATATTGTTCAAATGAAGACTGCCTGCAAAATAAAGACTTACATCCATCCTATCCAGCAGCACAGCACAGGCTGAGTCCTTTTCCCATCAATTCCTAGGCAGAGGTGTGCTGCATTGTGCTGCTGGAATTTGAGCTTCCTGCCACTTTCTGGGGGAGGGGAGGAGGGAGGGAGGAGGGCAGGGTGTTAGTGGATGTAGCCCAATTGACCTATTTTCCTGCAAAAATTTTAACTTCTCACCATGACGCAATTGCGAAATTGCCATATATATCGCGGTAATCATGGATCCACCATCTTGAATACATTTGGCAACAATGCAGAGTGGGATGACGCCGGCCTTGCCCCACCACTGGGTGGGAGATAAACTTTTAAGCCTTCAAGAATCTGCTGCAAGTACCAGAAGTTGTGCAGCGGGGAGACTGTAGGTAACGACGGTCATATGATTCTGAAGGCTATTCTGCAAATCTGCAACGAACTCATAATGACTATAGGAGTGAACGAGTTCAAATCAATGGCTGCGGCAATTTTAGACAGCCTCAACCACACTGTAGCGGATGTAACGGCTTCCAAAGCCACAACAACAATTTGAACTTTGTGGTAAGGTCTTATAGGACCATACTGCTAAGGTCATCGGTCCCTAAGCCTACACACTATTTTATCTAACTTAAACTTACGCTATGGACAACACACACACACTCATACCCGAGGGAGGATCTGAACCTCCGACGGGGCAGCTGCACGGACCGTGACAAGGCGCCCTAGACCACGCGGCTATCCCGCATGGCCACAACAACAAGAATAACCTATTTAGACTAGGGAAAATTATCGGGGACCATCCAAACAATTCCGGATATCGTTGAAATACGTGCACCTGATCCACCAACAAACCCCGTTGCTGGACCATCTTCGAGACACTGACAAGGATCCCACACGGAGCTAGTAAAACAAGCTTCCTTGCCAGTTCTCGGAATGTATGCAGAAAGGGCTTCAGTTTCAAAGGGGGCAGGGCGAACACAGGAAGAGTCTAGACACAGGAACAATCAATATTGTAGTTGTAAATTGCCATAGCTGTGTTAAAAGAACCAGAGCTCCAAGTGCTAATAGAAAGCGCTGATTCTCGAATCGTTACAGGTAATGAAAGCTACCTAGAGCCGGTAATAAGGTCAGCCGAAATTTTTGCAAAGCACTTAACCGTGTATGGAGAAGGCAGTTAGTGATGCAGTGTTTATTGCAGTCAGTATTAGTATTCCATGTGCTGATATTGAAGTAGATAGTTCCTGTGAGTCAGTATGGGTAGAGGCTATACTTAACAACCGAAATAAATTAACAATTGGTTCCTTTTACCGATCCTCCCGAATCAGATGATACTGTTGTTGAAGAGTTCAAAGAAACCTTGAATGTTATATCAATTAGGTACCCCAATCATATAATTACACTTGGTGGTGACTTCAATCTACTCTCGACTGTTGGCGAAAATACAAGTTAAAAGTCGGTGGTAGGCGTAAAACGTCATCCAAAATCGTACTGAACGCTTCTCAGAAAACTATTTTGAACAGCTTGTTCAGGAGCCCACTCCAAGTGCAAATGGTTGCGAAAACATACTTGACGTCTTAGCAGCTAATAATCAAGACCAAAAAGGGGCTTCATGACCGACAAAAACTTACGAAAAACACATCCTTTAAAAAAATTAGATAAGAATTCACTTATCATTTTCCTAAGAGACAGTCTCCACTCCTTTCAATCTCACTGTGAAATCGTAGGCCTGATGTGATTTCAATTCAAAGAAATAGTATCGACGGCAGTTGGGAGAGATATACAAAATAATAATAAGATATGTTACTGATTCCCCATGGTAGTCAAAACAGGAAAGAACACTGCTGCAGAAGCAACAAAAAAAGCAGGCCAAATTAAAAAAAAAAAAACACAAAATCCCCAAAATTGGCCAAGTTTTACAGAAGCTCGAAATTTAGCGTGAACTCCTATGTGAAATGCTGTTAATAGTTTCCACAGTGGAACTCTGTCTCGCAATCTGGCAGAAATGGTTGTATATAAAGTACTCCAGTGGCAAGACGCAATCAATACCATCACTGTGCAACAACAATGGTGATGTTATTGATGACAGCGCCACTAAAGCAGAGTTACTAAACACGGTTTTCCGAAATTCCTTCACGACGTAAATACTCTAGAATTCGAATAAAGAGTAACTGCCAACGTGTGTAACTAGGAGTAGATATCCTCGACGTAGCGAAGCAGCTTAAAACACTTAAGAAAGGCAAGGCTTCTGGTCCAGGTTGTATACCAGTCAGGTTTCTTTCAGAGTATGCTGATACAACAGCTCCACACCTGGCAATGATCTACAGCCACTGAGAAGTCGCACGAGTTACACCATACCCAAGAAAGGAAATAAGAGTAATCCTCTGAATTACAGACCTAATGTCGCTTTGCAGTAGGATTTTGGAACACATACCGTGCTAAAAAGTTATGAATCACCTCGAAAAAAAAGATTTATTGACAGATAAGGAAAACATTGTTCTTGTGGAACACAACTACCACTTTATTCTCACGGAGTAATGATTCCAAAATTTTAGATTTCCAAAACGCTTTTGACACTGTTCCCCACAAGCGACTTCTAATTAAATTGTATGCCTATGGAGTATCGTTCCAGTTGTGTGACTGGATTCGTAGCCCTATTAGATTGTTTGCAGTTGATGCTGTCATTTACCGTCATGCATAGTTATCAGATGATCAAACCGAATTGCAAAATGATTTAGACAAGGTATCTGTATGGTTCAAAAAGTGGCAGTTGACTCTACATCACGAAAAGTGTTAATTTACCCACATGAGCACTAAAAAGTATTCGCTAAAGTTCAGTTGCACGATAAATCACACAAATCTAAAGGCTTGAACTCAACCAAATGCTTAGCGATTAAAATTACGAACAGCCTGAATTGGAACGATCACATAGATAATGTTTTGGGGAAAGCAAACCAAAGACTGCGATTTATTGGTAGAACACTCAGAAAACGTAACAGATCTACTACAGAGACTGCTTACACTATGCTTGTCCGCCGCCTTCTGGGATACTGCTGTGTGGTGTGAGATCCATATCACATAGGATTGACGGAGAACATCGAAAAAGTTCGGAGAAGGGCAGATCGTTTTGTATTATCGCGAAATAGGGGTGAGAGTGCCACGGATATGATATGAGAATTGGGGTGGCAGTCATTAAAACAAAGGCGTTTTTCACAGCGGCAGGATCTTCTCATGAAACTCCAATTTGTTGGCATCGACTTACATAGAGAGAAATTATCATCACAATAAAATAAGAGAAATCGGAGCTGGTACAGAAAGATTTAAGTGTTCATATTTCCCGTGCCCTGTTCGAGAGTGGAAGGGTAGAGAAGTAGCTTAAAGGCGACTCGATGAACCCTCTGCCACGCACTTAACTGTGAATTACAAAGTAATCATGTAGGTGTAGATGTAAATGACGTACATGTCCTAGAATATGAAGACTGACGTGAGGTTTCGCTAGAAGAGAAGGAGAATACGTGTGAGCAAAATGTACATCCACAGGTATCGGTATTAATAGGCAAAGTGGGGCTGCCAGCGATTACAAACGTTGGAATCCAGCTGTTGGCTATTTCTGAATCTGCATTTTATCAATGCTTGCTGGATCATGATTGGCCAGTGCTAAGAAAGCCTTTGTAAAACTAAAATCCGTGGAGTGCTAGTTGGGAAGAGTACAACAGCAAGATAAATTCTAGTTTTTGTGCTAGGGAACCATACTAGAATGGATCTTCTTGGTCGTGCCTAAACTAGCCATTTCAGTGACCTTGGGCATGGACTTCTTATTGAGCATGAGGCACTGATGGATACAGAGCAAGGAGAATGTGTATAAGGACAAATGCTCCAATATACATTCGTTGAGGAATAAGTACCCAGGGAACAGCTTCCAATGGACTGTTTGAAACTGTGTTTAGCATCAGAAGAGTTAAGAGCTATGCAACTCCTATGGTAATCATTGTAATTATGGGACATCACAGACGATGAAATTAGAAAGAGAATTTTGGAGAAGGTGGATGTGAACGACCACATGCCAGTATTTTCTCCGAAGAATGGAGTCATATAACAATTCCAGTACAAATCCGACGTGAGGGAACATACAAAGTTCTTTGTTCTCCCATACACCATTTCGTTGGTTTACAAGCAGTAAGATCGTGACGACATACAAGTGCTGCTGCTGTAGGACAGCACAGAGCCTGCGGTTTCTTCTTACAATAATCCGCTGTGTGGCTGAGAAGAGATTTGGCACCATTTGGTTAGTGCTCAACTCGCAGCAGATTAATACAATAATAAAACCAGAAACTATATATGACGGTAGTATCTGTTCCCGAAAGAACAGTTACCGTGGATGACCATGCAGCTTTGCTAGAAATGAAATGATAATGAAATGAACACCCTAGATGCTAACAGGCGTTGATGTACTTCATTGGGGACATGTTGAAAATGTGTGCCCCGACCGGGACTCGAACCCGGGATCTCCTGCTTACATGGCAGACGCTCTATCCATCTGAGCCACCGCGTGGTGTGGACATGTTGGGAATGTGGATCTCACGGGGAGCGTGCAAGGGATAAGTCCCTGCAGACGCACTATCCTCTGTGCCCGCGGTGGCTCAGATGGATAGAGCGTCTGCCATGTAAGCAGGAGATCCCGGGTTCGAGTCCCGGTCGGGGCACACATTTTCAACATGTCCTCAATGAAGTACATCAACGCCTGTTTGCAGCTAGAGTGTTCATTTCATTATCATTTCAAAACCAGAAACTGTTTGGCCAGACAAATGCAGGAACTGCTCGAAAAGTTTCGAGGAGTATGCCTCTCTTTCTCTCTGGAGCTACAGTCTACCTAATAGCAGATCGAAATAAATCCATCTTCCTAGCTTTTGGATGCTACAAACAATTCAGACAATTGCCTTTGTGTTTGGCGTGTTGTCTGCTGCCGTTCCTTGTGGTTTCAGCAGTATACTAAATGAGTCATTGCATAACTCTATGACGTGGTATGTGGACGACATATTAGTTTGCGAAAGCTCATATACTGAGCTTAATGAAGTGCTGACTGGCTCACTCAGTAGTCTCGACTATCATGGCGTCATGTCTGATACGGGAAAATCGCGCTTCATTGTAGCCCAGATCAAGCTTTTAAAACACCTAATCATGGAAGACAGAATTGTACAAGATACACCAAGGTTAAAAGCGATAAAACGATACCCAATCCCAAGGACGAAGAAGCAGTTGCATGATTTCCTTGGGCTTGTGAACTTTCATAAGCCATTTTTCAGCATGGAAACATTGTTAGCCCTGTGAGTTGTCTGGAAAGAAGTTGGTGTGGATGTGGGACAACATAGCAGAGCATGAATTTCAGTCATTTAAGAAAACCTCGATAGAAGCACAGATACTTGTGCAGTGTGATTTATCTACAGAGTTTTATATGCTCAGGAGCAGTGCAGGACTAGGATTAGGCGTAGTTTTATTCCAAGAGTTTGAGGAGGAAAGCCAACTTGTGAGGAAAGCAATTACAATTGGAAATAGAGTCCCATCAAAGTGTGAGAAAAACTATTTGAATTCAGATATTGAAGTACTTGCCATCATGTTTGGTTTCAAGAAGTTCAACTACTTTTTGTGTGGATGGAATGCAGGAGTTTTTACTGATCATAAGGATTTGCAATTTTTGCTAATAGCCAAGCTGTCTCATGAGTGATTATATCGCTGGGTACCGTACTTGCAAGAATTTTCATTCATGACCAAGAATGTACCCAGTTCAATGAATATTCCTCCCAATGCACTTTCAGGATATCTGATTGGTCAGAAGGAGACATTTTAAGAAATGCTGGAGGATAATCCCCACAGCCTTTTACGGAACAGGGTTGAGATCCAGCCTTCAGAGAATTAAAATGTGAGATGAGGAACGCGGACGAATTGCCCGTTCAACAATTTCATCTGTTGCGCAAGAGTGTTTTGTTTTATTCATGAAATGTCGACGACTCCATTTGTCTACTTTGCAGAACTGATAAGGTTATTAACAAGCTAATTTGGTATATTCATCTGAGTTATGCCCACTCTGACCCACGAAAATGTTACCCCCCACGCTTCCGTTTGTAACAGAGCGACTGCGTCAACGAAGGCAACTGTCCTCCTAGGGCCGTTCCGAAGACAAGAATCGGATTCTGCTTTGTGTTGGTCACAACAGAGCTGACGCCAAAGTTCGTAACGCTGATGCCATTATGCAGAGCTACTGGAAAAACTGCTTAGTCTTTGCTGGTCGTATTGTGTGAAGCACCATAGATCGTGGTACATCTTTCTGTCCACCGCTTCGAGTGCTTAAGATCCAAACTGCAGAAGGCAGGATCCAACAGTATGGAATTCCCACCTGTGAATCATCAAGTCCATAAGGAAATGCTTTTCAATGTCCATATAGCGAATACTAGAGGAAAGAAAAAAGAGGAAGAAGCAAGCCGATAGCAGTGGAAAGTTTCGACAGCATCACATGGGCCTGAAGATGCTTATCAAGTCACATAAGCAATGGGACTTCAACGATTCATGCAAACAAATGTTACTGAAGTTTAACTATGGAAGTCGCAACGATCTCGTGGAAACCCACCATTTACGCAAAGTCAAAGCCTTCATGGAATGAATTTGGGAGAGTTTAACGACAAGCATTTAAGGTGTTTTGGTTATATGTGATTGGCCTAGTAGGGGTTAATCAGTTCGAAAAGATGTGTCATTGCTGATTGTTAATAAAATTCAAAAGATTGGGGATGCGCATGTAAAGGAATTCATTCATAAGACTGAGTGATATGATGTATTCTCGAGCATTTATGGCTGATATGCGCGTCTGCTGCTCGCATATTCTTGTGTAGCTGAGTGTGTCCCTGAGGTCCATTCTCTGGTCGTGTTGAAATATTGCGGTGATGGTGTACACATTGAGTGGCGATGTATGGAAGAAACTTCATTGAATTGTTTTTAAGGTGCACAGTGTGTGATCTTAATTAACGTTTAGAATGTCATGTCGTTGTGGTCATTGTGAGAGGCGATGAGGAGGTATATGCAAAACGGTAACTGGAATAAATGATTGGTTACTGTGGCATACAGTAGTCTTCGTTAACATGTTAGATTTGGATTTTTCTATCTCGTAAAGTGATATCTGTGAGCTACTATGATTTTAGTATTAAGTCAGGACGAGAGTGATGGAGTTATGCCTGTACTACAGAGCGTGTGAGGTCTTTTGAGTATTTTATGAAGATTTTGGCACATATCTAGGAATCGTATTGTAATGAGACTCTTCTTTGTATTTTAGTTTTAATCTCAAGGAGCCAATAGGAGAATGATGAGCAGGAAAGGAACCTGCCGTGTCGTGGTGAAGTCAGAGTCACGGATGTGACATAAATTCCAAGCGCTTTGTAAGCCATCCAGCCGGTCGGAGTGGCCGTGCGGTTCTAGGCGCTTCAGCCTGGAACCGCGCGACCGGTACGGTCGCAGATTCAAATCCTGCCTCGGGCATGGATGTGTGTGATGTACTTAGGTTAGTTAGGTTTAAGTAGTTCTAAGTTCTAGGGGACTGATTACCTCAGCTGTTAAGTCCCATAGTGCTCAGAGCCATTTGAATCATTTTTCTAAGGCATCTGACTGCCGACAACAGAGTGTAGGTGTAAGGTATGACGGTAATCACGTAACGCATTAATTTTGTTTTTATTTCTGTTATATAGTAGAGGGAAGATAACTACCATATGAGGAAAACCGGTAGAGGAGAAACATACGAGGATTAAGGACGACCCTATTCTAAAAGCGCCGGAAGATTTTCTATCTTCCTAGAAATAAATACTTACACATGTTGGTGGTGGAAAAAGAATCACACCAAAGGAACATAATGAAGCTACAAAAGGAACAAGGAGGTGAGGCGACATGAGGTATGGTACTCTGACACAAAAATTAATTTGTGCTTGTCGTAAGTCTAAGTCTGGGGACGATTTTTGAAGTTTCAGTAGAGTGACGGCGATTTAAGAAAAAGGAAAAACAAGGGGGAACACAAATGTTTATGCATATTATATGTTTGTGTGACGAGTCTGTTACAGGATGAGATCTAGAGATAGAGGAGTCAGTGCATGACAGATCTAACGTGAAGCGGAGGATTTATGGAAGTCAAAGGAAATGTAATTTGTTTTGGTAGCGTGCATGGGAGCGAGAGGTCTTTACGGCGGTGTATGACTATTTCGGGAATTAAGGCTATTCTTAAGTGCATTATCAAAGACTATGTGCCGTGCGGGGTAGCCGCGTGGTCGTGGGCGCCTTGCCACGGTTCGCGCGCTCCACCTGCCGGAAGTTCGAGTCCTCCCTCGGGCATGGGTGTGTGTGTTGTCCTTAGCGTTAGTTAGTTTAAGTTAGATTAAGTAGTGTGGAAGCCTAGGGACCGATGATCTCAGCAGTTTGGTCCCTTAGGAACTTACCACGAATTTCCAATTTCTAAAGACTAGATGCATGAGTGGAATGACTTGTAACATAGGTAACTAGAGTAACGTTTAACCACTGGCCACTAACATTTTAAAAACTCATAAGAATGGGTAAGAGCCAAAAGCTAATGCTTGATTAAAATGGTTCAAATGGCTCTGAGCACTATGGGACTCAACTTCTCAGGTCATTAGTCCCCTAGAACTTAGAACTACTTAAACCTAACTAACCTAAGGACATCACACACATCCATGCCCGAAGCAGGATTGGAACCTGCAACCGTAGCGGTCTCGCGGTTCCAGACTGCAGCGCCTAGAACCGCACGGCCACTTCGGCCGGCAATGCTTGATTAACTTCAGTGAAGTGCAAATACCAGAATGATTGTGAATCTCAGAGATTGTGTCCCCTAAGGACTGCTAAGAACAGTAATTTTCAAATTTCGAATAAACCAAGAATCGAGAAGAACCAGAAGCTCGTTGTTAACATTACAAGTTATCCCTCGGATCACTCTAAATACAGGGGTGTAAATCTCATCACCCTACAATTTGCGAGAAGTGGACATTCAGAGTTAAGGTACTTAGCCGTTGTAAGATGTGTGCAGATGCTTCCTTGGGCAGCAAACACTGTATTCTTTGAGAGATGGACACACGGTGCACATGTTCTTTCACATTGTCTGGGCGCTGAAGACTCAGTGCGAGAGAAAGGCCAGGGATATGTCCTTTGAGCTAACTGTGGGCAGAGGCTTAAAGGGGGCCGCGTGGAGCCGGTCGCCTTTCCTTGGCCCTAGCGCCTTGACAGCACAATGGGTGCGCGGCGTGACCTACAGCTTGCAGGGGGTCCAGTAACTGGGCCGCCGTACGCGCCAAGCCACTTGTCAACAACAAACGACCCAGCTGACCTGTCCCAGGTAGCAGCATGGCTTGCTTCCAAATAGCTGATCGCCCTGATGACAATTGTTAAGTCCCGAATGAACGCAGAAACTGGACAGTACAATTTGAATCTGCACGTGTCACTGGGTAACACTAAGGGATACTCATTTCTGTTGAAAAACCCTGTGGATAATCCATGACATACGCTATCATTGAGCCAAGGGCTCTGATATGATATTCTTCCCTGTGTGGGAAGTGCCAACCCTTTCTCAGCTGATATGCCTCAGTTCCAGTAAACACTTTCTAATTCCCAGTGGATAGAACACTGTGTTCGGTGAGTCATGTTCCAGAAACACTATAATAATTTCGTCTGAGAGCACTAATTCGCAACTCCTTATATGTATATAGTCGAGCAGCAACGAGATATCTGCACTGACGTCACGTCGCCTACTGCCACTTGGTAGAGTCAGTGAGCAAACCTTCCCTGGACACCGCAAGGTAGCATCCATGTGTGTTGCGCCCTAGCGAGGTCCGAGGTATTGCCTCATCCCTGGAGAGCAGTGACCAGCAGTGGGTTGTGACAACGTCAGCCAAGTGGAGTGCCAGTGCACAATCACGGACGTTATAGCACAGACGTCAAGAAGCTAAGGAGGCTGTCACCTACGACCATAGTGGCACTGTCCCTTTCTCTGTGCGAACAGTTAAACTCTGCACTTTATTGTGTACCACTGCCGTTTGACGATATTTGACGCAATAGTGCACAAACTTAGGCACCTACATCGATCAGTGTCTTGGTTGGCTTGTTTGCTTTATTTCAGGAGAACACATTTATTTCCTTTATGAACATTTTTATGATGCATAATCATGTAAATTTGTGTTTCACTGTGTGGTATTCTTCAGTTAGTCTTAGTCTTTTTCATATTCTTGGATGACCCTTTTTCGCCATGGACTTCGCCTTAAGGAATTTGTCTCTTATCTACTCAGTTATTGAGGTTTTTCGTGAATTTAAATTCTTGAAAAATGTGTTACCCGTATGATCTTGTTTGTGTTAACTTCAGTCATTTTCATATTCTTGGACGACTGTTCCCCATAGTCTTCACCTTATGCGACTTGTGGCTCGTAATTTGATTAATTGCTTAAGTTAAATGGTGTATAAAATATTGCAGTTCATTGCCAAATGTTTCGTTGCCATATTAACTGACCACCTTGTTCACAATTTTTCATAACTGATCAAGCAGTTTATACGTCTTTGATTGTATTTGTCCAGTTAGTTTTCACACATGTTTCTTAGTGTTAATGGTTACTTGTAGCTTGGTAGGGCTTAAACTATAAGAACTTTCTAATCCTCTTTTATACGTGACAATAATTATTGCGATTTTTCGTTGTGTTTGTTAAAGAGTTTGGCAATAACTCATGTTCTCGTTGTTTTTTGGAGTAAAATGTATGTATATTTGTGTCGAAATGTACTTATGAGGTGACTGCTTGTTTAGACTAGCTACCATTTGGTTAAGTGAGTGAGGGTGTATTTCTTCAATAGTGTGAGTACTTGTTGTCTCCGAGGAATGAGTATGCTTGACAGTATGGGGCCGTTGTTTACTAGAGTCTGTGGTGATGTATGAATGTGGTTTCGTGGTGTTTTTGGATGCTAAGTTGAAGCAAATTTTACGTGATGGTTTGACCAACATGCCTAGAGCGTGTAATTAGGAAACACCACTAAGCTGAAGAAGTACATTACCGTTTTACTTTCCCCTCCTTTCCCCTCTGGTAAGTGACAGTAGGACAGAGGGTGTTCGAAAGCTTACGTGAGATTTGCTCTAGTGTGACCAGTCTAAGAATGACAACGTCAGCTTAAAGTTTTCACTGGGTAAGAAGGTGATGAAATGTGCCTGTGTGTGGCCAGCTTGATGTTTCATTCTTATTAAACACATACAGTGTGGTCAGAAAATGTCTGAAAGGCTTGTAGGGATGTTGCAGGGCAGGTTGTACTGAGATATGAATGTTACAAAAAAAATTCGATACGTTGCGCCGTTTCCGAGTTATTTAGCATTGAAGTTAGCCAATCAGATAGTCGCGCGCGTAAATTCAAGTTTCAGCTAACGAGACAAAGCACTCGTTGGGCAACACCGCCCCTGGCAGGCCATTGAATGCGAGCGCGCGACGCCCCGATTGGCTAAATTCTATGCTAAATAACTCGGAAACGGAGCAACGTATCGAATTTCTTTCTTAACTTTATGTCACAGTACTACCTGCCCTGTAACATCCCTACAAGCATTTCACACATTTTCTGACCACACTGTATATTAATTATGTAATGTGATATGTAGATTCTCTTTTTGGTGGTGTAACGCGGAGCTTGATTCACATGGGGCAGAAATCGTGATTGGTGATGTTACCCGTTGCTGTTTTGTGATGTATCTCTCGGAAGTGAATCTACTGGTAGTTAGCGAGCAGAGCAGCCCAGCTGTGACCGAGGATCCCTTTAGCACAGCTCGAGGGGACGCCAGGCCAGGGCTCCCGAAACCAGACGGTCCCCACGCTTTTGTGTGGCCGTGGCAAAGCACTGTTTCGTCCCACACGTTATGGCGGACAAGTGGCTAGCGCCATTTGAGTGGCTTAATGTTTCCGCTGCCTGATGGCCCTTGGCCAGCATGGCTCCGCTTGCAGCCTGTAGACATACGTGAGCCAGCGACATTTTTCTAAGGTGCGTCTTCCGACTGCAGGTGAGCACACGCATAATGTATGGCAGAGGCCGGAAGTCAGGCTGTAAACAGCTAGGCACTCCAGCAGACCCAGCGCGATACCATCGCATTACGGTAATGCGGTAAGATACCATGTCAGTGACCCACACTGTTTTAACACAAAAAAGGTAAAAAATATCAATCTCTTGATTGAGTAACTAGTACTGTCAGTAAACAGGAAACTAACAGTCTGGCTCCAGCCTGACGTGTTTCACAACAAAAGCGTAGGTTTGCGTGAAACTAAAACCTGACGTGATACCTTGCATGAAATTAAGACCTGACACAGAGGCTTTTTCTAAAGAAGCTTTCTCTAACGAATAAAATTTGTTTCATGACCAAAGAACCATACTTTTTGAATATGCCATGTGCAACAAATAATTGAGGACGTTGTTTGTAACTGCTTCACTGAGAATGGCATAGAAGAGGAGTGCGTGGTGGGCAGTATCAGTACAGTCAGAAAGACTAAGGTCGGAAGAAAATGTAAAGTAAAAAAGAAGACAGAAAGCAGGAAACGCATCTCCTGGACCTGCGCGAAGGAAATCCTCTATTAGTGGTTGAAATACTCTGTTGGTGAGAGAAACAACTTCCAGAATGAGATTTTCACTCTGCAGCGGAGTGTGCGCTCATATGAAACTTCCTGGCAGATTAAAACTGTGTGCCGGACCGAGACTCGAACTCGGGACCAGTTTTAATCTGCCAGGAAGTTTCATATCAGCGCACACTCCGCTGCAGAGTGAAAATCTCATTCTGGAAACATCCCTCAGGCTGTGGCTAAGCCATGTCTCCGCAATATCCTTTCTTTCAGGAGTGCTAGTTCTGCAAGGTTCGCAGGAGAGCTTCTGTAAAGTTTGTGTGGTGTCACCGCCAGACACCACACTTGCTAGGTGGTAGCTTTTAAATCGGCCGCGGTCCATTAGTATACGTTGGACCGGCGTGTCGCTACTGTCAGTGATCGCAGACCGAGCGCCACCACACGGCAGGTCTAGAGAGACGTCCTAGCACTCGCCCAGTCATACAGCCGACTTTGCTAGCGATGCTACACTGACAAATACGCTCTCATTTGCCGAGACGATAGTTAGCATAGCCTTCAGCTACGTCTTTTGCTACGACCTAGCAAGGCGCCATTACCAGTTATATTGAGCTTCTTATTACTGTACCGTCAGACCGATGTTCTACAATTATGGATTAAAGTTAAGTATTACAGCAACTGCGTCCGTTTTTCTAAGTTCTCATTTCTCTGACCTGTTCCAGACCTCACGCCAGTCTGCGTGTAATTAAACGCGTGCATTTCGGCCTCCTCTAGCAATACGGTGTTGGCTCTTCTGCCAACACAGCAGTTTGTAAAGTAGAAGACGAGTTACTGGCAGAAGTAGAGCTGTGAGGACGAGACGTGAGTCGTGCTTGGGTAGCTCAGTTGGTAGAGCACTTGCCCGCGAAAGGCAAAGGTCCCGAGTTCGAGTCTCGGTCCGGCACACAGTTTTAATCTGCCAGGAAGTTTCAGAGAAATAACTTCTTAATCTCTATGTGAGAAACTGGATTAGTATAAACTTCTTAACCTCTATGTGAGAAACTGGACTAGTATAAAATGTCTATAAGTGAGAGAAAAATGCCAAGTCCCTCGAAATCTAGGTTAACCATTTCTGTGCTGCAGCCAGCTTTTGAGGCAGCTGTGTGGAAAGAACCGGAGGGAAACCATGGAGCAAGTACTCTCTTGTAAGCGAGGCCTGGAAGGCGCTACTGCGCTCCTCGGCTGGCAGCATGGCGAGCTCTGGAGTCGCTGCAGGCGGCCTCGTTTAATGGCAGCGGCGGAGGCGCCGTGGCGTGCCTTTATGGCGGGGCGCCCTCTTCCCTGTAACGCGATCTGCCTCCTCAGCCATCTCTTCTCGCCGCCAGGCTTCTCGCGTCATCATAGTTCTGTGATCTCATTTGAAGTGAGGCCTGTTTCAGTTCGTATATATTGGTTACCAAGTAGCAAATGTGCCACGAGACTCGAAGTAACAGGTACGGCAGGGAAACGGGCGATTTTGAAACCTCCACCAGAAATCCAAATCTATTCACAGCGATATAAAAGAAGTACAATATGAATTTACAATGCTTGCAATTTAAAATACCCATCACTCAAAAACGACATCACCTAGATGGCCGCCATTTTCCTTTACATATATTTCAAGTCTTTTATGGAAATTAGACATCTCATCTTGCAGGGCAGGCAGTAACATACGGTTAACTTAACTTCCTCCTGATTTCGATCCTTCACTTCTTGGATTGTGTATGGTCGGTCACACCGGAAGATCTGAGAATTCAAATGACCCCAGAGAAAAAAATCACACGCTGAAAGGTCAGGGGTTCTTAGAGGACCGAAAATGTCCCCGTTCTTGAGATGACGAGGGAAGACGTTTTGCAGCGCGTTAATGGATTACCGCGACGTATGACATGTGCTCCTGCCTTGTTGTGTCTTCAGGAACAGGAAGATAAGCAAGCAGTCGCGCTAGTAATTGGTTGAACATGTGAACATAAAGGAATACGTTGATCTGATGGGATTACATTTTCCTGGAAACATATGAGTGTCAACTTTATATTCGATAAGGACAGAAGCTTAAGCAATGAATTAAAATTTGTGCCACATCTGGGACTTCAACATAGGTCTCCTACTTGCTAGGCAAAAGTGCTAACCAATACACCAGCACAGATTTGCAGTTGGCAGAGCTGCACGCACTACTTTAGTCCAATGCCCACCCTAACAAAAACTTCAGTTCACACCTTCAACCCATTTTCTCCTTCTTAAAACATTAGTACTGCGGAGGCTCTCCGATATTGGGATAGCACACAAGCTTTGTACGTGAGGGGAACTCCTGCCTTTATGTCAGGTGTATGTGATCCGTTGATCTGATTGAATTACGTTTTCCTGGAGACACACGAGTCTTAACTTTATCTTTGATAAGGATAGACGCCGAAGTAATGAAATAAAATGAATGAAAAAGCAGTGTAGATTCTATCCTAATGGAAGATAAAGCTGAAATCCATAGTTCTCCAGGAAAATATAATTCATCATATCAACAGATCACCTACGGCTGAGGTACAGGCAGCATTTCCCCATTACATACAAAGCTGGGGTGCCATTCCAGTACTGGAGAGCCTCAGCAGTATTGACGATTTAAGAATAAGAAAATGGACTGAAGGCATCAATTGAATTTTGTGATAGGGAGGGCATTGGACAGGGCTGTCCGTGCAGCTCTGGTAGTCACAATGTTACGCTGGTGTAGTGCTTAGCATATCTGCCTAATAAACAGGAGACGTGGGATCAAGTCCCGGCTGCAGCAAACATTTCACTCATTACTTCACCTTCTATTCTTATCGAAGATAACGATATATACCCACAGTAACAGCAGTGCCACTATTGTCTTTAAAAAACAAGGCCCTATGATTCCAAACGACGATATGCTGTACAACACTACCACTTTCTGATAGTGAAACATTTCAGGATTTTCACATGAGCAGTATCTAGGCTTTTACTTGTTATCAAAGCCTGATATCGTGTACAACTTTATACACAGCAGCAAGGAGAGGTGGGCTACATATCGGTGCGGCAACTGTCGTCATAGGAAAGCTAGACAGGAGCAAAAACGATTAGTGAACAAGTTGACGCAACAAAAGAAACATTTACTTAACTTGTATCTCTACAAGTGTACGAAATCTCATTACAAATAATGCAGTAAAAGATGGAGTCGAGCTCATACAACAGCAACTAGGCTGAGGTCCGCTTCCGCTGTACTAACAAGGGAACCTCCCCATCGCACCCCCCTCAGATTTAGTTATAAGTTGGCACAGTGGATAGGCCTTGAAAAACTGAACATAGATCAATCGAGAAAACAGGAAGAAGTTGTGTGGAACTATGAAAGAACTGAGCAAAATATACAAACTGAGTAGTCCATGTGCAAGATAGGCAACATCTAGGAGAGTCCGAGTTCAGGAGCGCCGTGGTCCCGTGGTTAGCGTGAACAACTGCGGAACGAGAGGTTCTTGGTTCGAATCTTCCCTAGAGTGTCAAGTTTATGTTTGCAAAGTTATGATCTGTCCGTTCGTTCATTGACGTCTCTGTTCAGTGTAATAAGTTTAGTGTCTGTGTTTTGCGACCGCACCGCAAAACCGTGCGATTAGTAGCCGAAAGGACGTGCCTGTCCAATGGAAACCGAAAACATTTGATTGCAAGGTCATAGGTCAACCGATTCCTCCACAGGGAAACACGTCTGATATATTCTATACGACACTGGTGACGGCATGTGCGTCACATGACAGGAATATGTTGTCGACCCACCTAACTTGTACACTTGGCGAATGGGTAAAAAGATTCTTCTACCTTGCCCAATTTAGGTTTTCTTGTGGATGTGATAATCACTCCCAAAAAAGTGTGAAAACATAAGAGTTTGTGACATAAACTGCAACAAATGAATGCAACAGTTTCACAGTCGCGCAGTTTTGTCTGTGCTCTGTCAAAACATATGTTTTTAACGTTTTCAAATTTTTCCGTGTGTAGACCGTCAAATCCTGCATATGTCCAAGCAAATCTGAACATGTCCTGGAATTTTGGAGAGCGAAGTTGATTATATGTGAGTGCCTGAACTTTGATAATTGTCTGAAAATAAAAAATTAAAATTTTCTCGCAGGTGAAGACTTGGACCAAGGACCTATCGTTTCGCAGCTGCACACGCTAAGCACGGGACCACGGCGCTCATGGGTTTACACTCACCTAGATGTTGCCTATGTTGCACATGGACTACTCAGTTTGTATATTTTGCTTATTTTTTCATAGTTCCACCCAACTTCTTCCTGTTTTCTCGATTGATCTGTGTTCAGTTTTTCAAGGCCTATCCACTGTACCAACTTATAACTAATTCTGAGGGGGGTGCGATGGGGAGGTTCCCTTGTAAGCACAAAGCTTGGTGTCGTATCCATGAGGCTCCGGAGTGCAAGTGGAACGAGGTGAGCCGCCAGCCATCCTACACTGCGGGGCAGAGGGCGCTCGTAGTCCAGAGCCTCCAGAGCCGTGGCTGAACGCGTGCATACCACTCATCTGGCAGATCCCGCGCGACCACTACTGGCGTCAGACGGAAACTTGCAATTCTGCTACCAACTTAAGGAAGCCCATGGGGTGGTATCGATATATGTTACCACACCTGACGCATAAAAATTAACCTCTTCGCTCTTGATCAGACTGTCGCACAGACCTTGGTTGTCACTCATGAGCTACAGCAATTCCTGATAGAAGTGTAATCTCTTTGGGATATCGTCTGCTTTCAGCTTTTGACTCTTGTATGGCTGTTATTGTAGTCCTTGTGCAATATTCACCGTACACAGCGATATGATATGTCAAGCTGCAGCGCACGCTTGGGTGCAGAACACCTGAAGTCTTCTTCCACTATTCCAGTATTCTCTGGCGTGCACAAGCATTTCGCACTCTATCACCCATTTCCTCAGAGTTCCGTGCCCACTCTTTGATAGCATGTGCCGACGGGACTGGGCACGACAAGCGATATTTTACTAAGCACAAAATACACGCTGAAAGGCTACATAGCTGTCTTTCTTTTATAAACGCCTTCACGGTAACAGCACGTTGTTCACCGGTCCACGACGCCACCTCGACTGAAGACCAGTGTCAGCGTCAATGGCAAAGGCTTGTTGTCCAGAAGGCACCACTCCCATTTTATTACACCTAACGTAATGTGCTATTTACTGGGTTGCCAAATTGCCTTTTTCACTGCTGCGCCGGTTATCTTTTCGGTTTTCCTTAAATCGTTTCGTTACTCGCATGTCAAATTCGTGCCCGACTCCTTAGTTTTCCAACAGTCCGTCTAAGAAGGCAGAGTGGGTAACGAGTAATGCCATGTTGTCCGTTTTATGCGGCAAAAAATTGTTCAAAACTGTAATGTTCTTTTCCGTAGCCTGCAAAAGCCAACAAAATTGATACAGTAATCGTAATACTATTTTCTTAAGTTAGAGGTCTAAATGTACAATGTTGTAACCCATCACCAGTCTTATTTCACGCATATGTAAATGATTTCATTAAGAACTGGAGACAGGACGTAAATCCGGGTATACGGATTTACATGCACTTGTATGCGGGTAACGTAAAAATTTTGGAAGAAAGATGAACTACAAAAAGCAGTGGATAAACTCCATCAGTTAGGTAGAAGAGAATATACCCTTCGCATATCAACAAAGAAATCAAAAATCACGTCTCATCGTGGGAAATAATTCACCTCTCAAAAATAATAATAGATAATACACCACTTGAGCAGGTATTCAGCTTAAATTTTTTGTATGCGATCTAAGCTATGATATGGATAAGGATATAGAAATTAAGACTAACAAATATCAATCAACCATGCCAAAAGATAAACAAAACATTCCAAAACAAAATTAAGAAAATTAAAAAAAAAGGTGGCTAAAACTGTATTGTTATACGGAATCATGGATCCCTAAAAAACGTGATAGGCGTAAACTGCAAGCAGGAGAATTGATATTTCTCTGGCTAGTGAGAGGTGTTGACAGTGAACATCACATAAGAAATGGGGATATTAGGAATCAGCTAGATATTCATAATATAAACGAAAAGTTTGCAGAAAATAAAACATTATAGAAACATCTTCTACAGCGAATGGGCACAAAGAGAATCCCACACAAAAGCATTATTTACCAGCCAAGAGGCAGAAGGAATACAGAAAGGGGCACTGAGAAGAGCCTAAATTTTCATTTTCAGAGGAAGAGTGTAGCTGTATGACTCGACAAATGAACATACGCAGCATATACAAACAAAGGGACATTTTGGATGAAAACAATAGATTTTCTCATAATGGTTACAGAGTTTAATTTGGTGGTGTCACTGAAGTGTGTTGCAGGTTATCTTTACTTCTGAAGGAATGTACTGGAAAGTAAGTCATTAGTGGGACAAAACTCGTTCTGGGACACTTCATACATCAAACTGATATGCAGATTAATTAAATTTTAGCATCTGATTGATTTATGACCTTAACCAATTGTTCTGCTAATTTGTTTTTCATGAACCCCCCACCCTTCCTTGCGCCAAGGATACTTTAAAATACTGTTATGCCTAAATTACTTATGACCCCCTGGAGATAACCCAACCTTCTGAGAAATCCATATCCCTACCACTCTCCCTCCACCTCCCCCACCCCTCTGGGAAAATGGACACTTATATTTTGTTGCCCCATCCCCAATTAGGTTCTTTTCATCATACTGGGAAATCTCGTACCCATCCTGTCCCCTCCCACACATCCCCTTCCCCTCCTCATCAGGAAATTGCAAAGAAAGAGACAGTTTGTGCTGAAGAGAAAGGATTACATGACACAAAATTCATATCAATGTCAATAATATATTGTTAATTCAAGTTGCATATACTTCATTTCATCACTTTGCGTGAGACAAAGCTCCTCCCCCCTTCCACAACTTTTTATGACGTAATAACTGTTAAATACTACTGACTGCGGACTAGAAGTAAGTATCCCTAATTATTTGATACCTAGGAAACCACTTCCACTCTCTCTCAAGTGGCTACTTCCTATCATAACATTTGCAACTCAAACCCATAGACCATGGTGACATGCCTTCCACCAAGAGGATTTTTGACAACAAAAAACTCTGCCTCTGTCTTATACTTCAATCATCCTAAGTGTTGTTGTAGCAGCTTAAATTACATTATGCGACGCCCAGCTTTGTGTGAGAAACAATGGATCGAAATATGTTAATATCAGTTTATCAACTGACCCAGACCACAAAGTCATGCCAGAAAAACAAAATGTATGGCTGTGTACAAAATTGTAGTCATACATTGGTTTGATGTGTTACAGAAAAGAACAGTGTAACAAACTGCTTACAAAACAACAACACAAGAGCCCTATATTGTCATTGATAGTCTGTGGGATATGACCTTCCTCCAGTACAGGCGAAAAAACTTTACACAGGTCCGTAGAAGCGACTTCAATCACTGGACACCTGCTCCTTGGGCAAATACATGTGTATTAAATATGGTCACCATGTATTCTCGATTTCAACACACAGACAGATTTGTTTTTGATATATGGGAGGAGATAGATGTTGTAAAATCTTATCGAGTTCTCTACCAGGCGACGTTAGTGAAATTTTCATGGTTTTACTCCATTGGATGTTACAAAAATAACGAGGATAGAGAAAGAGAGAGAGACACTGTGCTGTCAGTGCAGTCTCTGACACCATCACATTGTTGTGTTTCTAGTGTAGTAATCATAGGAACATGATAAAGGAAATAAAGACCTGTCCAAGGAGGAATATTTATAGACAGTAATTCGAACTCAGTTTTATGCTTCTGAAAATTTCTTAGTGGAGTCCACGTACACTCTGGATGGTTGAAAATTTCCTTCTGTACGTTAGTGTGCTATTTCCTTGTTATGGTAGGTGTCTACCTGGTCAGTGTCGGGTAGAGGACTAGGCAGTCTTCTAACTAACGGAACAGTGCTGTCGGAACGCGATGGGATTTCGAGATAATTAGCAGTCGCCTCAGACTTGGATAGGGACATCTCTGACTTCTCGAAATCAGGTGGATTCAAATGCTATACATCGAAGACTGGGCCGGCCGGAGTGGCCGAGCGGTTCTAGGCGCTACAGTCTGGAACCGCGCGACCGCTACGGTCGCAGGTTCGAATCCTGCCTCGGGCATGGATGTGTGTGATGTCCTTAGGTTAGTTAGGTTTAAGTAGTTCTAAGTTTTAGGGGACTGATGAACTCAGAAGTTAAGTCCCATAGTGCTCAGAGTCAACCATCGAAGACTGGAGGATTCATGAGAATACGGCAGGTAAGCGACACTCTCATGAAAGGGTAATTGAGGTCTTAGATCCATACCGTTTCTTCTAAGTATTGTGGACAATAAAATCACATACGTATTGTGAAGTGACTGCAATGAGAAAATTGGGGACTAATATGAATGTTTTTACCTAGAGACAATCAGTAGCAGAAGTTCCATCTTTTGTTTTCATGTTAAATGAGAGGCAAAATTCTTCTATGAGATTTGTATGCCTATTAATGGCTGAATGGGCATGTTAAAAGTTAGAATACATTTTTGTCTACATCCACACTGATGTCGAAAATTAAAGCAAGAAACGGAAATTTTGCAAAATTGCCTCAAAGTTGCCTTTGCAATTTTGCCTCAAAACGGTATACGCAGATGATAGTAAAGTAGAAACAATGTAAAGAATACAGAACATAAACAGCTGCAATGTACATGACAGTAGACAAAAATGTACTTCATTTTTTTCCAAATTAACGGATATGCACATACATTCCTACAACTGGTTAATGTGCTGAGTATGGGGCCTAACCACCTCTGGCAGCAATACAGGTCTGACAACAATGGGGCTTGATGTGAATGATTTCATCAATCTTATTTTCAGGTAGTAATTCCATTTTTCCTGCAGAGCTGTTCGCAAGTCTAGGAGTGCGGCTGGTGAATGTTGAGTGATGCATCCATGGGATTCAAATCAGGAGAGTGAATAGGCCACGCCATGCATACAGTATCTTCCATTTCCAAGAAAACATCAATCACCCATGCTGTATGAGCTCAAGTGTCGTCCATCAGTACGAAGTCTGGGGCCACAGCATCCTGCAACAACCGCGCTTGAGGTCCCAAGATCTCGTCACGATATCTGACAGCATTTAAACATTGGGAATCCACCCATATAATTTCAATAAAAGTTGTTCGAGTTGTCACCATAATCCCTGCCCACACCGTTAGGGATCCTCCTTGATATCGGTCTCTTTGCACAGTGTTTGAGTAACGAAATCCTGTTCCATGTTCCATCCAGATGCGAATCCACCACGAATAACTCTCCATACATAATCAGGACTCATCTGTGAGAAGAACATTGGCCCACTCTTCTGTCATCCAGGTGGCATGTCCCCTCCTGTGAAGATACAGCAGGTTTCCGAAAATAAAGGCCACTCTGCCAAAGCCTTCTATATACCGTTTCCCTCGATGCAACACGTCCGGTGGATGCTGTGAGGTCAGATGCCTGTTGCCGTCCAGTAATAAATCGGTACCAGCATGCCCTTACAGGCAATTAATGGTCCTTTGTTTTTGATGTCATACTGGTGGGCCGTGTCCTGGTCTCCACAAACTGTCACCACATTGGCGAAACAACAGAACGAATCATATTAAGTCATCAGCCACATGACTTTGTGATTGTCCTCCTTCCATTCTTCCACAGCCCTCCACCGCAGAGAGACTGATAGGCGTCTTCTCTGTTCCATACTGCACTTTCTATGACTGTGTTCGAAGCAACTGTGGTTGTGGATCTACCTGGGAAACCCTACCCCATTTGATAGGTGCCATGAGGTCATTGTTGGCGTGATTGGCCGTTGACCAGAATGCCATCTTCCGTGCAGAACACGATCGTGTGGACACCTCTAGACAGTCTGCATGATTTTCTTTTTTCTGCCATCACTCTTCTGGCTGGTTTGATGCGGCTCGCCATGAATTCCTCTCCTGTGCTAACCTCTTCATTTGAGAGTAGCACTTGCAACCTACGTCCTCAATTATTTGCTGGATGTATTCCAATCTCTGTCTTCCTCTACAGTTTTTGCCCTCTACATTTCCCTCTAGTACCATGGAAGTCATTCCCTCATGTCTTAACAGGTGTCCTATCATCCTGTCCCTTCTCCTTATCAGCGTTTTCCACATATTCCTTTCCTCTCCGATTCTGTGCAGAACTTCTTCATTCCTCACGTTATCAGTCCAACTAGTTTTCAACATTCGTCTGTGGCACCACATCTCAACTGCTTCGATTCTCTTCTGTTCCGGTATTCCTACAGTCCATGTTTCACTACAATAAAATGCAGTGCTCCAAACGTACATTCTCAAAAATTTCTTCCTCAGATTAAAGCCGATCTTTGATGTTAGTAGACTTGACTTGGCCAGGAGTGACTTTTTGCCATAGCTAGTCTGCTTTTGATGTCTTTCTTGCTCCGTCCATCATTGGTTATTATACTGCCTAGGTGGCAGAATTCCTTAACCTCATCGACTTCGTGACCATCAATCCTGATGTTAAGTTTCTCAATGTCCTAATTTCTACTGCTCCTCATTACCTTGGTCTTTCTTCGATTTACTCTCAATCCACACTGTGTACTCATTAGACTGTTCATTCCGTTCAGCAGATCATGTAATTCTTCTTCACTTTCACTCAGGATAGCAATGTCATCAGCGAATCGTATTATTGATCCTTTCACTTAGAATTTTAATTCCACTCCTGAACTTTTATTTTCCATCATTACTTCTTCGATGTACAGATTGAACAGTAGGGGAGAAAGGCTACATTCTTGTCTTAAGTTCTTTTTAATACGAGCACTTCGTTCTGGGTCTCTTATTATTCCTTCTTGGCTGTTGTATCTGACCCGTCTCTCCCTATAGCTTTCTCCTACTTTTTTCAGAATCTTGAACACCTTCCACCATCTTACATTGTCGAACGCTTTTTCCGGGTCGACAAATCCTATGAATGTGTCTTGATTTTTCTTTAGTCTTCCTTCCATTATTAACCACAACGTCAGAATTGCCTCTCCCTTGCCTTTACTTTTCCTAAAGCCAAACTGATCCTCATCTAGCGCATACTCAATTTACTTTCCATTCCTCTGTATATTATTCTTTAAGCAACTTGGATGCATGAGCTGTTAAACTAATTGTGCGATAATTCTCGCACTTGTCAGCTCTTGACGTCTTCAGAATTGTGTGGATGATGCTTTTCCGAAAGTCAGATGGTATGTCGCCAGACTCATATATTCTACACACCAACGTGAATAGTCGTTTTGTTGTCACTTCCCCCAACGATTTTAGAAATTCTGGTGGAATGTTATCTATCCCTTCTGCTTATTTGACCTGAAGCCTTCCAAAGCTCTTTTAAATTCTGATTCTAATACTGGATACCCTATCTCTTCTAAATCGACTCCTGTTTCTTCTTCTATCACATCAGGCAAACCCTCCCCCTCATAGATGCTTTCAGTGTATTCTTTCCACCTATCCGCTCTCTCCGCTGCATTTAACAGTGGAATTCCCGTTGCACCCTTAATTTTACCACCCTTGCTTTTAATGTCACGGAAGGTTGTTTTGAATTTCCTGTATGCTGAGTCTGTCCTTCCGACAGTCATTTCCTTTTCGATATCTTCACATTTTTCCTGCAGCTATTTCGTCTTAGCTTCCCTGCACTTCCTATTTATTTCATTCCTCAGTAGCTTGTATTAAGTATTCCTGAGTTTCCCAGAACATTTTTGTACTTCCTCCTTCCATCAATCAATTAAAGTATTTCTTCTGTTAGCCATGGTTTCTTCGCAATTACCTTCTTTGTACCTATGTTTTCATTCCCAATTTCTGTGATGACCCTTTTTAGATGTGTCCATTTCTCTTGAACTGTACAGCCTACTGAACTATTCCTTATTGTTGTATCTATAGCCTTAGAGAACTTCAAGCGTATCTCGTCATTCCTTAGCACTTCCATTTCCCACTTCTTTGCCTATTGATTCTTCCTGACTAATGTCTTAAACTTCAGCCTACTCTTCATCACTACAATATTGTGATCTGAGTCTATATCTGCTCCTGGGTACGCCTTACAATCCAGTACCTGATTTCGGCGTCTCTGTCTGACCATGATGTAATCTAACTGAAATCTTCCCGTATCACCTGGGCTTTTCCAAGTATACCTCCTCCTCTTGTGATTCTTGAACAGGATATTCGCTATTACTAGCTGAAACTTCTTGCAGAACTCAATTAGTCTTTCTCCTCTCCCATTCCTTGTCCCAAGCCCGTATTCTCCTGTAACCTTTTCTTCTGCACCTTCCCCTACAACTGCATTCCAGTCCCCCATGACTATTAGATTTTCATCCCCCTTTACATACTGTATTACCCTTTCAGTATCCTCATACACTTCCTCTTTCTCTTCATCTTCAGCTTGCGACGTCGCCATGTATACCTAAACTATCGTTATCAGTGTTGGTTTGCTGTCGATTCTGATAAGAACGACCCTGTCACTGAACTGTTCACAGTAACGCAATCTCTGCCCTACTTTCCTATTCATAACGAATCCTACGCCTGTTATACCATTTTCTGCTGACCAGAAACCCTTGTCTTCTTTCCACTTCACTTCACTGACCCCTACTATATCTAGATTGAGCCACTGAATTTCCCTTTTCTGATTTTCGAGTTTCCCTCCCACGTTCAAGCTTATGACATTCCACGCCCCGACTCGTAGAACGCTATCCTTCCGACGATTATTCAATCTTTTTCTCAAGGTAACCTCCCCTTGGCAGCCCCGGAGATCCAAATGTGGGACTGTTCCGAAATCTTTTGCCAATGGAGAGATCATGATCACACTTCTTCAATTACAGGCCACATGTCCTGTGGATACACGTTACGTGTCTTTAATGCAGTGTTTTCCATTGCCTTCTGCATCCTCATGCCGTTGATCAATGCTGATTCTTCCGCCTTTAGGGGCAGTTTCCCACCCCTAGGACAAGAGAGTGCCCTGAACCTCTGTCCAATCCTCCGCCCTTTTTGACAAGGCCGTTGGCATAATGAGGGTGACTTCTCATGCCGGAAGTCTTCGCCCGACAATGCTGATTATATATCAAAAGTCAAGCAGCCGCCGAATTCGAATCCTGGATCAAAGACGTTTTGATTATGTATCAAAGACGCTACCCCTAGATCACAGGTGCTTGATTACGTCGTGAATTAGACAATGGACGGGGAAATAGCGGTTTGTTACTTTAATTTTGAACACCAGTCTGTATGAATACTTCGCAAGCCATTGTACGGTGCATGGCGAATGGTACCCTGCACCATCATTTTCCTTCCTGTTCCAGTCGCAAATAGGCCTACGGAGAAAAGGAATGTTTTCATACCTCTATATGAGCCCCAATTTCTCCTGTCTTATTTTCACGGTCCTTATACTAAATATATGTTGGCAGCAGTGGAATCCTCCAGTGGGCTTCAAACGTCGATTCGCAGTAGTGTTCCTTAAAAAGAACATCGCGTTCCCTCCTGGGATTCCCATTTGAGTTCTCAAAGCATTCGCCCGGTAATATGCCAAGAGCCATAGGAGTGGCTATATTGTGAGGGATATACGGATCTACAGGCTCATATATGTTTGACGGTGACAGCGGTGATTGCTGTTCGAATGCGAGCCAATGGTCGTCGCAAAGGTGGAGAAAGGAGTGAAACATCCTACTGCCCCCATAGTCAGACAGGTCTCAACAGCATTAGCTCAGAGGCAGTATATCTGAATTCTAAGTCACTTACTTCCACCAGAATGACAAGGCAACCAACAGACAGAATGTAACTAGTGTTGGATACCTTCAGCTATTTTGGTACTGGATGAATTGACTCTCTCGCCTATGGGAAGCCCTTAGAGGCATCACAGAAGCGTGTGTAACGGTTGCCTGTGTCACCTGTGTGAGTGTAATTCAACTGCAGAAAAAAATTACTCACCATGCTTGAGACTCTTATGATAAATTTAATTAATTAGTCAATCAGTTTGATGTCAATGACATGCCACTGGATAAGGATGCCAAGGATAGGATACGAATGTTGGAGCAGTAATTAGGCAGTCCTTTGTTGCGGTGAGATCTTTTAAAAAAAATTTCGATCCCGCATCTACACAGGGAGACGTGAACATCATAATAAAATCAAATACTACCAAATTTATAAAGTGATATATAGTGTTAACCGGCTACCTTAAGAGAATTCGTAACTAACGAGGCATTTGGCTCCTTTAAGAGAGTTCGAAAGCGAGGAGGCATCTTGTGACAGGGGTAGAACATGCTCTTAGCACTTCGACATGACCTAAAAGTGAGTTTAATATTCTAGTCCTGTGGTGCAGAACGTAACATACAAGGGCTATCCACAAAGTACATTACGTTTTGGAATTAAAAATAAATAAAGTATTGGAAAATTTTTTTACTATATACAGATGAAAGCTGTTGTGGACTGGCAAGACAGCCAATCCACAATGGAAGGGAGACCGAAAGGCACGCGTTTAAGCTCACGCAGGCTGGCGTGAGGTCTGGAACAGGTAAAGTAATTATACTATCAAGAAAAGTACGTAGCTGCTGGAATACTTAACTTTAATCCATAATTGGTAAACATCGCTCTGACGGTACATGCATCACAAGATAAATAGGAATTGACAATGGCGCCTTGCTAGGTCGTAGCAAATGACGTAGCTGAAGGCTATGCTAACTATCGTCTCGGCTAATGAGAGCGTAATTTGTCAGTGAACCATTGCTAGCAAAGTCGGCTGTACAACTGGGATGAGAGCTAGGACGTCTCTCTAGACCTGCCGTGTGGCGGCGCTCGGTCTGCAATCACTGATAGTGGCGACACGCGGGTCCGACGTATACTACCGGACCGTGGCCGATTTAAAGGCTACCACCTAGCAAGTGTGGTGTCTGGCGGTGACACCACATTCCTCCCCCGCAAATCGGCGTACGGTTGTGTTATAAGGCTTCCGCCCGCCGTGGGGAGGACCCCATGTTGACGTATGCGACGAGGTGGGGAGCCTAACAACAGGCGAGGCTGTGCCACCCGCACCCTGCCATTCGGTCCGAGGGGAGCTAGGAAACGCCTGAAAACCTAGTCCAGGGTGCACGCCAACATGCGGTGGATGCGCCCGTAGAGAGACAGGAGGGGCCGAAGGGTCGCCCTCCATCGGGGCGGGGCACCCGACGGGCGAAGACGCCATGTGGTCCGGAGCGGGCAAAAGGAAGCGATCGGCGGCGCGTGACCCAGGGATGCGCCCGGCGGTTGTAGCGATGCGTACACTGCGGGCGTCACTGGCGGGAGAACAGGCGGCGGCGGCGGCACGTCGCCATGGGGTAAAATGGAAGGCAGCGCCGGTAACACCTGGGGATGAGGCGAGTCAGTAGATGGGTCCCCAGGGCGCTGACCGGACGGCACCGTCGCTGAAAGCAGACGGGGAGCGGCAGATCCCGTGCGATGGCAGAGGCGCAGCTGATTGATATGCCGACGCACCTCACCAGAGGCCCCCAAAACCAAATACATAGCGCGGCCGAGGCAGCGAAGAAAGCGCCCTGCGAGCCAACGCCGTGAACATCGATAGGTGCGATAGGATACAATGTCGCCTGGAGCAAAAGCAGGCGTCTGCCGCTGCACAGGAACCTACTGCGGCGGATGCAGCAATGACATCAAGGTTCGATGAGGGCGACCGTGGAGCAACTCAGCCGGCGAGCGACCATCTCGGGGCTGAGAGCGATACGTGGACAAAAAGAGCAATAACGCGTCCTCCCGAGAATGAGACTCTTTCAACTTCAACATCAGTGACTTGAAAGTCCTGACCAAACGTTCAGCGGCACTGTTTGACTGCGGCGAAAACGGCGCGGACGTCAGATGTTGAATACCATTGGCCTTGCAGAATGACTGAAATTCTGCGGACATGAATTGTGGGCCATTGTCGGAAACAATAGTCTGTGGAAGACCTTCTATGCAAAAGATAGCAGATAACGCTTGGATGGTGGCAGATGACGTCGTGGAAGACATCCGGACAACAAATCGAAAATTACTGAATGAATCGACCAGAACCAACCATCGAGCATTCCAGAATGGACCAGCAAAATCGGTGTGTAAGCGTTGCCAAGGGGAAGTGGCTTTTGGCCATGCAAAGAATTTCCGCGGTGGTGCGGATTGTTGTTCGGCACACGCCATGCAAGAAGAGCACATATTCGTAATCGCAGCATCGATGCCGAACCAAGTACAGTGCTGACGAGCAAGTTGTTTCGTTCTCACTACACCCCAATGTCCTTGGTGGAGAAGCCGTAAGACAGAGGACTGTAAGGAACGTGGGACCACGACCCTGGACTGATCAGTATCAGAACGCAACAGCAAAACACCACGTCGAACAAAAAGTCTCTCCTTGTGAGCAAAAAATCGGCGAACCAACGGATCCTCGACCCGTGACTTTGACAAGGGCCACTGCGTAGCAACAAAACGCAGAACAGTAGCAAGGACAGGGTCGGCAGTTGTGGCTGTAGCGACACGACGAAAATCAATCGGAAACGATTTGACCACGTCATCGGTTTCCGAATCAATGAACATGCAAGCAAGTTCAGAGGAATCGAATGCTCTATCCTCAGCAACAGGCAAACGGGACAACGCATCGGCGTTTCCGTGCTTAGCAGTGGACCGATACAAGATATCGTAGTGGTGCTGCGAGACGAAAATAGACCAGCGAATGAATTTCTGCGCTGTACGTGGAGGTACAGGCTTGTGCGGATGAAAAAGCGATGTCAAAGGTTTGTGGTCTGTGATGATGGTAAAGGGACGACCATACAAGAAATCATGAAACTTTGTAACACCAAATACGAGAGCCAAAGCTTCTTTCTCGATCTGCGAATAACTTCTTTGCGCAGACGAGAGCAATTTGGACGCAAAGGCAATAGGGCGATCGTGCGAACCATCTTTGTGCGCAAGCACAGCACCGATCCCGAAATCCGGTGCATCTACCATCAACAAAATGAGTTTCTGGGGATCGAATGGCGTAAGGCAAGTATTGGAAAGCAACGCCGATTTCAACTGGCGAAAGGCGCGTTCGCATTCCGTCGTCCAGACGAACGGAACACCTTTACGGCGTAAGCGATGAAGCGGAGCTGAAATGGAAGAGGCGTGGCGCACATAGTGATGATAATAATTGATTTTTCCCAGCACACTCTGTAGCTGCTTCAAATTCTGCGGCGAAGGCAAGTCTTGTCTGGCACGGAGGTGCTCTGGACTGGGATGTATGCCTTGGGCATTGATTACATGTCCCAGGTAGGGTAAGTCACGAGCAAAAAATACACATTTGTCCTTCCGCAAGCGAAGACCATTTTGTCGCAAGACCTGAAATAATGTTCTGAGATTGGCTAAATGTTCTTCTTCCGTCTTTCCGGAGGTCACAATATCGTCCAGATAGTTTGCTGCAGTAGGGACCGACGCACAAACAGTTTGCAGATATTGCTGAAACAATGCAGGGGCGGATGCACACCCGAATGGCAGTCGTTTGAATCGATACAAACCAAGATGCGTGTTAACCACCAAAACGCGCTGGGATTCTTCGTCCACCGGTATTTGCAAGTACGCATCTGTTAGGTCCAACTTCGAAAAATATTTACCCGGGCACAGTTTGTCAAAAAGATCTTCCGGGCGGGGTAAAGGAAAAGTTGCAATCACTAGTTGTGGATTCACTGTTGCCTTGAAGTCCACACAAAGTCTCAATTTTCCGGAAGGTTTTGGCAAAATGACTAAGGGTGATGCCCAGAGAGAAGCCTGCACACGTTCAATTGCACCTTGTGATTCCAAATCGTGTAATTTTTTTGTGACCTCATCACGCAATGCATGGGGAACATTGCGCGCTCTGAAAAATTTTGATTGCGCGTTTACTTTCAGTTCCAAATGTGCTTCATAGTTCTTAGCCCAACCGAGGCCTGGTGCAACAAATGTCTGCAAATTCTTCACATAGACGAGAAACACTGGCTGAAGGCACAGTCTGGTTCACTGATATGACCTGATTGACTATAGACAAGTTAAACAACTGAAATAAATCTAAACCAAACAAGTTCACTGCAGAAGAAGAACGAAGGATGTACAATGACACAAGTTTTGTTTGTCCCTTGTATGTTGCAAGAAGGCTACACTGTCCTAACACAGGGATTGCTTGTCCTGAATAACTACTTAACTTAACATTTGCGGCACGCAACGGAGGTTTGCCCAGCTGTTTATAAGTGTCGTGATTGATCATTGAAACTGCAGCTCCGGTATCGAGTTGGAATGGTATCACGTTGCCATTAATGTCCAAGCCCACAAAAAGTTTATTGTCCTGCTGACGACAAGAGCGACTGTCTCGTGCAATGTGAACTGACACTGGTACAGAATCACTTGCGACTTGACGTGATTTCCGGCGACGTCGAAGCACACTGTTTGTGGGACGAACACAGTCACTGTTAGAGAGAGTAGCACTGGCCAGAGTGGAATGAACTACATGAATGTCCATAGGCGAAGTGTCACGAGCCTGAGTATCCTTGGGTCGATTCCGATTCCAGCGCGAAGCAAAAGGCCTGGAATGGCTTGGAGCGTCCGATCGGAGCTTTCTCTGGCAAACACTTTGAACATGGCCTTTTTTACTACAGAAAAAGCAAATAGCTTGGCGTCACGGGCAATTCTCACGCGAATGTCTAGTGGCACACCGCGGGCATGATTGTATCACTGCATTTGCTTGCTTGCGCGGCAGCTGCGCGGACGGGCGCGAGGGCTCTTTACTGTTCCGAGCAGCGCGCCCGGCAGGCCAGTTAACGTGACACACAGCCGGTGAAGTTTCAAATGATTCCTGAGCAAAGTCAAGTGTGTCCTGCCGATCCAATATGTCTATTACTTGTTGAAGGGAGGGATTGACTAGTTTCAAAATCTGGTCCCTTATACAAACATCAGAAACGTTCTGTGCAATTGCATCACGTACCATAGTATCTGAATAAGGGAGTCCACATTCACACTCAAAAGCACAATCCCTAGTAAGGCCTTGCAAAGTTGCAACCCACTCCCTATTAGTCTGACCTGCCGTACGTTTTGTACGAAAGAAGGTATACCTTTTTGCAACTACATTGACTGAGTCTTTGAAATATGCATCTAATGCAGACAAAATTTCGTCGTAGGACAGAGTTGCTACGTCGCGTCGGGGAAATAATTTCACTATCACACGGTACGTCTGGACACCGACGGATGCTAACAAAAAAGGCTGCCGCTCGTTACCTTGAATTCTGTAGGCGGCGAGATGGAATCCAAATTGGCGTGACCACTCCGTCCAGCTTTCCAGTGCCGCATCAAACGGACGAAAAGGTGGTGCAACTGCGTGTTGTGGCGGCGGTAGCGGTGGAGCGGCGGCTGCCGCGTCGTTTTGCGGTGCACGTTGACCCTGGACGAGCTGTCCAAGGGCATCCAATAAGGCCTGCATCTGCTGATTCTGTAAGCGATAAAATTCGGACAGTACATCTGGAGATTGTGGCGAAGCCATGACACAAGTAAATCAGGGCAAGAGCAAGACGAACGCAAAATCCTCGTCGCCAACTGTTGTAAACTGGCAAGGCAGCCAATCCACAATGGACGGGAGACCGAAAGGCACGCGTTTAAGTTCACGCAGGCTGGCGTGAGGTCTGGAACAGGTAAAGTAATTATACTATCAAGAAAAGTACGTAGCTGCTGGAATACTTTAATCCATAATTGGTGAACATCGCTCTGGCGGTACATGCATCACAAGATAAATAGGAATTGACAATGGCGCCTTGCTAGGTCGTAGCAAATGACGTAGCTGAAGGCTATGCTAACTATCGTCTCGGCTAATGAGAGCGTAATTTGTCAGTGAACCATTGCTAGCAAAGTCGGCTGTACAACTGGGATGAGTGCTAGGACGTCTCTCTAGACCTGCCGTGTGGCGGCGCTCGGTCTGCAATCACTGATAGTGGCGACACGCGGGTCCGACGTATACTACCGGACCGTGGCCGATTTAAAGGCTACCACCTAGCAAGTGTGGTGTCTGGCGGTGACACCACAAAAGCCACACTTAAATACTACTTTTCTACATAGTTGCCATTTAAATTAAGGCACTTATCGTAGCGATGGACGAGCTTGGAAATTCCTTCGTCGTAAAATTCGGCCGCCTGCGCCTTCAACCACGTGGTTACCTCTTCTTGGAACTGTGCGTCGTCATCAAAACGCTGCATAGCCAACCACTTCTTCATTGCTGGGAATAAGTGGAAGTCGCTCGGTGCCAGGTCGGGACTGTACGGCGGATGAGGAAACAACTCCCACTTAAAAGATTCGAGAACTTCACGAGTGGCATTTGCCGTGTGGGCCCGGGCGTTGTCGTTAATCAGCAAGATCTTTGAGCCCAACTTTCCCGTGCGCTTGTTTTGTATTGCTCTTCTGAGGTTGTGCAGAGTTTGGCAATACCTTTGAGAGTTTATTGTAGTGCCTCTTTCCAGGAAATCCACAAAAATCACACCTTTTCTGTCCCAAAAGAGGTAACCACGTGGTTGAAGGCGCAGGCGGCCGAATTTTACGACGAAGGAATTTCCAAGCTCGTCCATCGCTACGATAAGTGCCTTAATTTAAATGGCAACTATGTAGAAAAGTAGTATTTAAGTGTGGCTTTCATCAGTATATAATAAAAAAAATTTCCAATACTTTATTTATTTTTAATTCCAAAACGTAATGTACTTTGTGGATAGCCCTCGTATATTAAGCTGATAAGAATAGATATTGTACCTCACGAGACAATACTTAGAAGAAATACAGCATATGCCATAGCGTTATTCAGGATTTTCTCAACAAGTAACGGTACTTCAACAATACGAAAACGTGTATATGCTCCGATTTCTTCTGTCCTTGAAAATAACTTATATAAAAGGGAGAAATCTACATTTCCCATGAGAAATTCGAGGTGTGTGGACAAACAACTTCCCTGTTTCGGATTGGGTAAAGCGGGTTATTTTAAACTGAGGAGAGTCTATGTCGGGGATGGTGAGGATGGTGAGAACGATATGTCCAAGCCACGCCTGCTTGTCTCACAGCGTGCAACAGGCTGTGGGAGGGACAGTCACGAGGGGTCAATGACCAGAAGCCGCAGCCTAGCCTCTCGCGATTGGCAGATACAAAGAATGCTATGACATGTAGGATCTTGCCCACAGATGTGGGGACAAGTCCCAGTAATGTTGCCTTCTGTGTGACTCAATAGCGAAGTAACCATTACACTGGTTGAGCAGCGACAGGAGCCGACTTGTGTGTTGCGTGAGAAGACGCAATATGGCAAGTGTTTGTGCTGGATGATTATTATCATAATGGCCGCTAGCTCTCCCTTTGTCCCCAGCATTAGCCAATAGAAACACAGTATTCTGAGGAGGGATGAAAACCTCCATCTGCATGTTTCTGCATCTTGGTTGATGCATGTGTTCACTCAGACAGGCAGTAACTACTGCAGAGATACAAAGACAGGATGCGAGTCTGGAATTCCCTGATCAGAGGAATACCGCCACATGATGCTTTGTTCAGGGACCGTGAGAACAAATGGAGGTCCCTCGGGCGGGTAGGCACATCACCTTCTTCTATGAATTTCAGGCACAGGTTTTGCAACAGGAAGTAGCCACTTGAGATAAAGTGGAGGTGATCTCCCAGTTATCAAATAACAAAGGATGCCGACTTCTAGCCCACAGTCAGTGGTATTTAATAGTTATTAAGTCATGGAAACTGGGGCAGGGGAGGAGGAGCTCTCTCTCTCTCTCTCGTAAAGTGATTAAATGTAGAATATACAAATTGATCAGAACAGTGTATTACTGATATTGATTTGAATTGCGTGTACTGAGATTCTTTCTCTCCAGCACAAACTGAATCTTGTTCCCACCAATTCCAGATGGGATTGGGTGGGGGGAAGTGGGGCAGGGGAGAGGGTGGCTGACAGAATTCACAGCAGGGTGAAAAGAGGCTTAGAACTGAACTGCGGAGGGGGTGACAAAAATGTGTCCCTTTACCCAGAGGGGTGGGAGGGGGGAGGAAGAGGGGAAGGGGTGGGGGGTTTCTCAGGATGGATTATCCCCAGTGGGTAATAAATCAACTAGCACAGTGACAGGTTAAGGGACCCCTGGGGCGAGGAGAGGTGAGATTTAAGTGAGGAACCACTTGGCTGAACAATAGTTTTATGTCATAAATCAATCAGCTGTCACAATTTAATTTACATATCAATTTCATATGAAAAAGTCCCAGAAGAACTCTGTCCCATTACTTAATTCAGCTGGATTTATGGATGTTCAGCACATATCACTGCTGTTTATCAACAACTGCTGTAATAATCATTAAGATATATTATATTGTACTACATTCCTTAGATTCCTTCATGGAAAGGGTAAAGCTGCCCTCTAAACATTGGAAGAGGCGAAACAGGCAATAACTCACAGAAATAAATGTCAGAATCTGCTAGTGACCAAATAACAGTGCTTTGTTTAACACTTAATCACTGACCCACTATGCACCACAGCACCACATCTGCTGCATGCTGCACTTAAGCAATCAGCAAGATACACCAATGGAAAGTCTTTTATACTGTCACATTATTTTAAGATCTCATACAGCAACCAAATCGTTTTTGAAAGATCTTCAGTGAGCCATTAGCTACAAATAGGTGCGTCTTTTTATTATTTTTGTATGCAATGTGTCACTTTACCTTAGTAACTATGAAATCAAATATAGCGGGTCGCCATCTGTTCTTCGTCATTTTTTAAATACGACAAAAATTCGTGTGTGAGTCCTGCGACCATACTGATCCTTATAACAATAATAACCAATAATGACAGGTCACTAAAAACAGTCGCAAGACGTTAGTTGATCTTTATGCACTACGAATTTCAGGTGTAGCCCATCATCAGATGAATTATCAAAAAATTATTATACAATCATGAGCACAAAGGTAACCCACACCAAGTAGTAATACAAGGAGATGTAACACATGGCAATATAGGACGTACATAGGATACATAACAAAATACAAAATTGATGCAAAAATCTTAGACGCAGATAATGTCAGACTTAAAAATCCATAATGGTTAGATAGTAGTGCCAAGTGATCAACATGAACATCAGTACAAAAATGAAGGTAGTGATGCATCCAAAATTAAGATTAGCATTATTACACACTAGATGACGTACAAACCGGTGGCGCTGCATTATGCCCACGAGAGAATTTTTTTATGTTTATAATTACAAATGTCCCATAACTACTACGAAAAAACCAAGGAAACTTACAAAGAAAGCGGCAGTAATATAAAACAAACTGGTAGAAGCCGATGTCGGAGAGATCAGTTTGGATTCTAGAGAAATTTGGGAACACGCGAAGCAATATTGACCCTACGAATTATCTTAGAAGATAGATTAAGGAAAAGAAAACCTACATTTATAGCATCTGTAGACTTACAGAAAGCTTTCGACAATGTTGACATACCCTCTTTGGAATTCTGAAGGCAGCTGGGGTAAAATACAGGGAGCGATAGGCCGTTTACAAATTTTACAGAAACCAGACGGCAATTACAAGAGCCGAGGGGCATTAAGGGGAAGCAGTCGTTGAGAATGAAGTGAGACAGGTTTTAGTCTATCCATGAGGTTTTAGTTTATCCCTGATGTTATTCAATCCGTACACTGAACAGCCGGACGCTGTGGCCGAGCGGTTCTAGGCGCTTCAGTCTGGACCCGCGCTGCTGCTACGGTCGCAGGTTCGAATCCTGCCTGAATGTGTGTGATGTCTGTAGGTTAATTAGGTTTAAGTAGTTCTAAGTTCTAGGGGACTGATGACCTCAGATGTTAAGTCCCATAGTGCTCAGAGCCATTTGAACCATTTGAACATTGAACGAACGGCAAAGGAAACCAAAGAAAAACCTGAACAGGAATTAAAGCGCAGGGAGAAGAAATGAAAGCTTTAAGGTTCGCCGATGACATTGTAATTCCGTCAGAGGCAGCAAAGAACTTGGAAGAGCAGTTGAATGTAATGGGCAGTGCCTTGAAAAGAGTATATGAGAGGAACATCAAGAAAAGCAAAACAAGGACAATGGAATGTAGGCGAAATAAATCAGGTGATGCTAAGGGAATTAGATTAGGAAACGAGATACTTCAAGTAGTAGATGAGTTTTGCTATTTGGGCAGCAAACTAATTCATGATGGCCGAAGTAGAGAGGATATAAAATGCAGACTGGCAGTGGTAAGAAAAGAATTTCTGAAGAAGAAAAATTTGTTAACATCGAATATAGACTTAAGTATCAAAAAGTCTTTTCTGAAGATATTTTTCTGGATTATTGTGTATGGAATTGAAACACGGACGATAAACAGTTTAGACAAAAAGAAAACAGAAGCTTTCCAAATGTGGAGCCACAGAAAAATGTTGAATATTAGATGGGAGGAGGTACTGAATAGAATTGGGAAGACAAGAAATTTGTGGTACAACTTGACCAAAAGAAGGGATCGCTTGATAGGACACATTCTGAGACATCAAGGGATCACCAGTTTAGTACTGGAGGGAAGTATGAGGAGATAAAAATCGTAGAGCGAGACCAAGAGATTAATACAGTATCAGAAGGATGTAGGTTGCAGTAGTTATTCGGAGATGAAGAGGTTCGCAAAGCATACAGTAGCATGGAGAGCTGCATCAAACCAGTCTTCGGACTAAAGACCACAACAACAACATGACTCATTTGTAATTATAAACGTAAAAAAAAGAAATTTCTTTCGTAATATAATGCAGCACCACTGGTTTGCACTCCATCTGGTGTCTATAATGTTAGAAACCGATAACCACTCTTTAAGCTGGGTGTCTGCGAGACCCCATAATTCAGGTAGGATTTCCGCATTTCTTCCTTCGGCTTTTCAGTAAAGCGTCCAAGGGATCGCAAAATCAGATTGCGTACATCTTGAGCGGAATACTTGGATGTCGATCATCGTGATATGAAGGCATCTCAGGATACTGAATGTGGGGTCCAGTTCGCGTCGCTATTTACAGAAACACCTTTGTTACACGGTAATTTAAAAGAAAAAGAAGATCACGAGCTTGATACAGATGGTGTCAAACACAGCTTTTCACTAGTGAACAAGCTCATGATTACCAAATTAATAAAGGACTTCTGCTAGCGCACCCGCAAGATGGAAAATCAAAAACTTGCTTCGAGGAAATTCGGGATTCTATAAAACTATAAAGAAAATTAAGGAGCACTTTATCTGGCCTACATTAAATGAAAATGTAAGAACATTTTGAGGTTTACCACCACGACTCTTTTTCACATGTACCCGATTTATTATACCATGCACGACTGACCTATTTCGAAATTACAGGCCATTTTCAAGCACAGTCTACAAATAAACAGATTAAACGTACAACAAGTACATGTTTGCCCCATAGACATACAAAAACAATGTTTTACAATGGACAATCTAAAATGTACTTACAGGAGTCGATACAGTATGCAATTACTCTGTTACTTACCGGTGATATGGCCGGTCTGAATGCATGCATATAACATGCAAGCATCAGAACTAAAACCAGAAAGCTTACTGCGTGCATTAATAGTCAGCCTTGTAACCAGTCCCACGTTATAGGACAGTATATTCGCTAGAATTCATTGTTGAACATCAGCTGTCTCTTCAAAAATGTAAGTAGTCTGATAAATGACTGTGATACCTGTAAGGTTGATAAGCCTAATTCGAGTGCTCATGGCAGTCTTCCCCACTCCACCCATGAAGATAAGTCCATGGAAAAGGTTTTTTGTCGATTATTTGGGGTGCCATCCTGAATGAAGAACGATATCAAATATACACATAAAAAAGTTTTGCATCACCTCCCTTCCGAGAGTTCCGGAACCTGTACAGAAAATTGGAATAGATATCAACATAAACACCATTTCTGCCCTTTTTAATGCTCATGAAAACCACACATTGCATGTTATACCACTATACAGCGAGACCTTCAGAGATAGTGATCCAGATTGCTGTACACACCGGTACCTCTAATACCCAGTAGCATGTACTCTTGCATTGATGCATGCCTGTATTCGTCGTGGCATACTAACCACAAGTTCGTCAAGGCACTGTTGGTCCAGATTGTCCCTCTCCTCAACGGCGATTCGACGTAGATTTCTCAGAGTGGTTGGTGGGTCACGTCGTCCATAAACAGCCCTTTTCAATCTAGCCCAGGCATTTTCGATAGGGTTCATGTCAGGAGAAACGGCTGGGCACTCTATTCGAGTGACATCCTTATCCTGAAGGAAGTCATTCAATACATGTGCACGATGGGGGCGCGAAATGTCGTCTATGAAGACGAATGCCTCGCTAATATGCTGACGATATGGTTGCACTATCTGTAGGATCGTACAGCCTTTACGGCGTCTTCCATGAGCACCAGCGGCGTACGTCGACCCCACATACTGCCACCCCAGGGAACCTGCATCTTTCAGGCGTTCAGCCTGACTGTGTTGCTTCCAAACACGTCTCCGACGATTGCCTGGTAGAAGGCATATGCGACACTCATATGCGTTCAGCCTGACTGTGTTGCCTCCAAACACGTCTCCGACGATTGCCTGGTAGAAGGCATATGCGACACTCATCGGTGAAGAGAATGTGATGCCAATCCTGAGCGGTCCATTCGGCATGTTGTTGGGCCCATCTGTACCGCGCTACATGGTGTCGTGGTTACAAAGGTGGACCTCGCCAAAGACGTCGGGAGTGAAGTGCGTATCATGCAGCCAATTTTCCACAGTTTGAGTTGTAACGCGACGTCCTGTGGCTGTACGAAAAGCATTATTCAACATGGTGGCGTTACTGTCAGGGTTCCTCCGAGCCATAATCAGTAGGTAGCCGTCATCCACTGCAGAAGCAGCCCTTGGGCGGCCTGAGCGAAGCATGTCATCGACAGTTCCTATCTCTCTATATCTGCTCCATGTCCGAATAACGTCGCTTTGGTTTACCCCGAGACGCCTGGACATTTCCTATGTTGAGACCCCTTCCTGGCACAAAGTAACAATGCGGACGCGATCGAAACGCGGTATTGACCGTCTAGGCATGATTGAACTACAGACAACACGAGCCGTGTACCTCCTTCCTGGTGGAATGACTGGAACAGATCGGCTGTCGGACCACCCTCCGCCTAATAGGCGCTGCTCATGCGTGGTTGTTTACATCTTTGGGCGGGTTTAATGATATCTTTGAACAGTCAAAGGGACTGTGTCTGTGATACAATATCCACAGTCAACATCTATCTTCAGGAGTTCTGGAAACCGGGGTGATGGAAAACTTTTTTGTTGTGTGTACATCCTTGTAGTTGTTGATGGGATTTTCCCTTTACTAAGTATGATCGTCGGAATAACTTTTCAACATTTAAGTGTGGTTTCTTCTACATTCTTGAGCCTCCAAGGGTCTTAGTTAGTGATATTTACCCCCGCCTTTTTGTCTGGAGACTACAGAAAGTTCTGCTTTGGCAATATAATTTATGTCCTTATTTCCTGCAACCTTCGTTTGCAGAATCGATTAAACGTAATCCTAAATCGCATGCTCACTGTCAGACTATGTCGGATAAGCCCAAGCCTTGGTTGAACTTGACCTTTCATTCTGCAGTTCATAAGATCCATAGACAAATCCCGGCTAGCCTTATGTTTGCTTAGCTCTTCAATTCATCTACATCAATCCTGCTTCCAGAGCAGTTCAGTCCCTAAACCGTCCAACGAAACTGAAGGTGTGCTAAGAAAAATATTCATCTTGTACACCGGAGAGAGACTGGCAAATGTAACTAAGATAGGCATCCTGCTAAATTTCACTTTGGAGACGTCGTCTAAAACGTTTTAGGGCCAAAAGCCACGGGGATGAGAAAATTTCCATTAAAATGTTGCCACGCTTTGATGGACCTTGCAAAATTTTTACGATTTTCACCACAGGTAGCTTCTTCGTTAAAAATTTGGATATCAATAAAACTTGACGTGTTCATATGAGTCAGGTTAAAGCTGATTATTTAAGGAAACATTGTAAGTCAATGAGAGCTCTTTACCAAGCTTTCTGTCTCCCTATGTGTGGTTTAAGGTGGGGGAAGGGGATTGAATAATAGTGGTAACTGGTTCGTAGTAGAAGTATCTATGATGGTAGTAATAGCCCCAGTACATGTCGTTTTATTCGTTGCTCATCTGTAGAAAGAATTAATTGCTTACTTAGATGGCTCTAAATGAATACAGTTCACTACTACAATATAAGAAATAATTAAATAAATAAATAACGACATCACAGCATTTTGAGCATATACTGGCGAGGTTCATTCAAATGGGCTACAGTCGATTTCGTTTCCCACCCTTGTTCACTGTGAGCTACTTCTCTGACTCTAAAGACTTGTTTTTCTATAGAAGGGAGCTACACCAAGCATCTTCTGTTTTTTGACGATATGTAGCTGCTTCTCTTCACCACAGAAGTCAAACAGCCAGCTGTAGATGCACTGCAAACAGCCAATACTTGGAAATGTTTCAGGATAGTCCAATAACCACGACGGGGACATGAGAGTGAACTCTGTTTTTTTCGTCTTAATTTATTTAACCTCTTGATTTTACACAAAAAGTTCTTCAGCATTATCGTGGGCCAGATTTTATTTGGTTACAGTAGGTTTGACACCACTTGGTATACTCCACCTTTCATCTATGGCCTATTCATATTTATTGAGGTTAACAAAGTTCCGGAAATCATAACAAGTCTAGCGGAAAAGATAATTTGCGGCATGAAGATAAGTTTATTAAAAGTCTAGTCGTGCATGAGCCTAAATTGTTGGAGAATACACTATTTCGTATGATGGCCGGTTTGCGGTGGCGATGGGCTATCTTGCACAGAAACAAATGTATCTTAAACCCCTCTCTCTCCGCAGACCGGAGATTACATGTTAGGGAAGCCGGCTGAAACAGCATTGTCCTGTCACACGCAAGACTTCGCCTGCGTGCCCCGTGAGATCCTTCGTTCGTTGCAGAAACAACCGAGGAACATCTGTAGCATGCGGTTTCAACATTTCCCTACAGAAATACGTGTGACTACTGTCAGGTGTTCCATTGATCATCAGTTAACCAACAATGTAAATGAAGATAGCTTCTCATTTTAGTTGCCTTTAAAATATATTTCTTTGATTATAGTGTCTCACAATCCTCCAATTGTAAGGAAAACTATATTTCCAATCAATTATTTTCACATAAAGTTCAGCTGAAATCAATATCGGACTAGCAAATTTTCTACCAGAGCTGTATATATGAATTCTTCATGACAATTTACCGTTCTAGTTGACTTTGCCTAATACAGCTAACATTTTTGATTTGTGTGCCTTCACAACCATCACGTTTAATATCCAAGATACTATGAATCTCCCCCCATGAACCTTACCGCTGGTGGGAACGCTTGCGTGCCTCAGCGATACAGGTAGCAGTACCGTAGGTGCAACTACAATGGAGGGGTATCTGTTGAGAGGCCAGACAAACGTGTGTCTCCTGAAGAGGGGCAGCAGCCTTTTCAGTAGTTGCAGGGGCAATAGTCTGGATGATTGACTGATCTGGCATTGTAACATTAATCAAAACGGCCTTACTGTGCTGGTACTGCAAACGGCTGAAAGCAAGGGGAAACTACAGCCGTAATTTTTCCTGAGGGCGTGCAGCTTTACTGTATGGTTAAATGATGATGGCGTCCTCTTTGTTAAATATTCCGGAGGTAAAATGGTCCCCCATTCGGAACTCCAGGCGGGGGACTACTCAGGAGGACGTCGTTAGCAAGAGAAAGAAAACTGGCTTTCTACGGATCGGAGCGTGGAATGTCAGATCCCTAGATCGGGTAGGTAGGTTAGAAAATTTAAAAAGGGAAATGGATAGGTTAAAGCTAGATGTAGTGGGAATTGAAGTTCGGTGGCAGGAGGAACAAGACTTCTGGTCAGGTGAATACAGGGTTATAAATACAAAATCAAATAGCGGTAATGCAGAAGTAGATTTAATAATGAATAAAAAATAGGAGCGCGGGTAAGCTGCTACAAACAGCATAGTGAACGCATTATTGTAGCAAAGATAGACACGAAGCCTACGCCCACCACAGTAGTACAAGTTTATATGCCAACTAGCTCCGCAGATGATGAACAGATTAATGAAATGTATGATAAGATAAAAGAAATTATTCAGATATTGAAGGGAGACGAAAATTTAATAGTCATCAGTGACTGGAATTCAGTAGCAGGAAAAGGAAGAGAAGGAGAAGTACTAGGTGAATATGGAAAGGAGTAAGGAATGAAACAGTAGAATTTTGCACAGAGCATAACTTAATCATAGCTAACACTTGGTTCAAGAATCATGAAAGAAGGCTGTATACATGGAAGAGGCCTGGAGACATTGGAAGGTTTCAGATAGATTATACAGTATAATGGTAAGACAGAGATCTAGGAACCAGCTTTTAAAATGTAAGACATTTCCATAGAATTGGGGGGAAGAGTAATTTGTGGCACAACTTGACTAGAAGAAGAGATCGGTTGGTAGGACATCTTCTGAGGAATCAAGGGATCACCAATTTAGTATTGGAGGGCAGCGTGGAGGGTGAAAATCGTAGAGGGAGACCAAGAGATGAATACACTAAGCTGTTTCAGAAGGATGTAGATTGCAGTAGGTACTGGGAGATGAAGAAGCTCGCATAGGATACAGTAGCATGGAGATCTGCATCAAACCAGTCTCTGGACTGTAGACCACAACAACAACAACAACAATTCTTGCTTTTGGAGACTTGGCCAAATTACAAGTTCGTGGCGCCCTGCATCGGTAATGCTGGAATTCAACATGGTGTTGACCCACCCTTAGCCTTGATGATAGCTTACACTCTCGCAGGCAGACGTTCAGTCAGGTGCTGGAAGGGTTCTCGGGGAATGGCAGCCCATTCTTCACGGAGTGCTGCACTGAGGAGAGGTATCGATGTCGGTCCGTGAGGTCTGACACGAAGTCGGCGTTCCAAAGATGTTCTACAGGATGCAGGTCAGTACTCTGTGCAGGCCAGTCCATTACAGGGATGTTTTGTCGTGTAACCACTCCGCTACAGGCCGCGCATTATGAACAGGTGCTCGATCGTGTTCAAAGATGCAGTCGCCATCCCCAAGTTGCTCTTCAAAAGGTGGAAGCAAGAAGATGCTTGAAACATCAGTGTAGGCTTCTGCTGTGATAGTTCCACGCTAAAAAACAAGGGGTGCAAGACCACTCCATGGAAAACACGACCACGCCATAACAGCCGCCGCCTCCGAATTTTACTGTTGGCACTATACACGCTGGCAGATGACGTTCTACATTCTACATTTATAATCCGCAAGCCACCCAACGGTGTGTGGCGGAGGGCACTTCACGTTCCAGTGTCATTACCTCCCTTTCGTGATCCAGTCGCGTATGGTTCGAGGTAAAAACGAATACCGGAAAGCCTCCGTGGGCGCTCGAATCTCTCTAATTTTACATTCGTTATCTCCTCGAGAAGTATAAGTAGCGGGAAGCAATATATTCGATACCTCATCCATAAACGTTCACCGGGCATTCGCCATACCCACACTGCCATCGGATCGCCACATTGTGTACCGTGATTCGTCACTCCACACAACGTTTTTCCACTGTTCAATCGTCCAATGTTAACGGTCCTTACACCAAGCGAGGCGTCGTTTGGCATTTGCCGGCGTGATGTGTGACTTATGAGCAGCCGCTCGACCATGAAATCCAAGTTTTCTCACCTCCCGCCTATCATAGTGCTTGCAGTAGATCCTGATGCAGTTTATAATTCCTGTGTGATGGTCTGGATAGATGTCTGCCTATTATACATTACTCTTCAGCTGTCGGCGGTCTGTCAGTCAACAGTCGGCCTGTACACTTTTGTGCTGTACGTGTCCCTTCACGTTTCCACTTCACTATCACATCGGAAACAGTGGACCTAGGGATGTTTAGGAGTGTGGAAATCCCGCGTACAGATTTATGACAAAAGTGACAGCCAATCAACTGACCACGTTCGAAGTCCATGAGTTCCGGAGAGCACCCCATTCTGCTCTCTCAAGATGTCTAATGACTACTGAGGTCGCTGATATGGAGTGGCAGCACAATGTACCTCATATGAAAAACATATGTTTTTGGGGGTGTCCGGATACTTTTGATCACATAGTGTATGACTGAGGCAGTTATCATAATCGACTGGACAGCAGTGTTATACTTGTTATTAAATATACCTAATAAATCTTTAGGTATAAGAAGTGATTTTCAGAACATGAAAGGCACTCGGTTAGTGACATATCTTTACTCTGTTCCACGGGTAGACAAGCTTGTCGGTTAAGTAATAGACAGAAAAAATTTTCGAATAATGAGACCACAAATGTTTATCTGTATAAGCTGAAAACTAAGTTTCCCAACGAGTCACAGTTGTTAATACTACTCTCGGCTTCGATATAAACAAAAGAACGACGCACCACAAAGGGATTATCCGAAAGAGACGGAAATCGGTACATGTCATATACACGTACAGGCAAACAAAGAATTACAATTTTTGCAAATTTGGATGATTTATCCAATAGAAAGAACTTAACGAATTGCTCATGTCAATAATGCGTTGGTCTACCTCAAGCCCGTGTACAAGCAGTTATTCAGCTTGGCACTGAATGATAGTGTTATTGGGTATTCTCCCTCGGGATATCGTGCGGAATTCTGTCCAATGCTGAGCTGGTTGGAGGGCTTTGCCCACAATGCTCCTAACGTTCTCAATTGGCGAGAAATCCGGAGAACTTTCTGGCCAAGCAAGGTTTGGCAATCAAGAAGACAAACAGTAGAAACTGTCGCCATTTGCTAGTGGGCGTTATCTTACTGAAATGTAAGCCCAGGTGACGTATCATATAGGTAGAATAAGGTGGTCGCTACGCTTTCAACTACCCAGTTTCAACTACTTTTCAAGGTTGGATGACCTTGAAAAGTAGTTGAAACTAGGTAGTTGAATGTGTAGCGACCCCCTTTTCGCACATTTATGAAAACACGACAAAAATATGGAGGGATGAGGGTACGTACATACTCGCCTGGGTGTATGAGAATCATTCCATTTCTCCACGTGTGGGATTGGAAACTGATGGTGCATACTACACGTGCTCTATAGGATTAACCCCTGCAGAATATCCCCTTATTCAACTTGTGATTATATATTGTAAGCCATGAAAATGAAAGACGTAGTGTCCAAAGACTTGTGTGTGAGGGTGACTACCACTCAGGACACCGAAACAGCGTTCATATACCTGGTTGCGGTATGCTCCGCCTATGTGAGGAATCAGTGATCTGATCTTGGTCTCTTCGAAAACAGAACACCGAGACATCTGCTACCCTGTTACTGTGGAATACGAGCTGAAATGTAGAGGTCTTCACATTCGGAGAGCTGTTTCGAAGCGCTCCACAATGCCGCAAACTGTTGCGATTTCCATATATTGAGACATTTTCCGCATTTTTGTCAGTAAGAAACACCACCTCTGTCTTTTATTTCAATCATCCTCTGTGTTATGGGAGTAGTCTCACAACTTCTTTGTTGTCTAACAGCAGGAAAACAATGTATCAAGCAGCTTATGAAAGAACAACACAGGAAACGTCTCTTGTGATTGATAGTCTGTGGGATATGGTCCTCCTATAGTATAGACGACAAAACTGTACACAGGTCTGCGCAAGCGCCTCGATCATTGGCCACCTGCTGCAGTGGTCCAAGACATCTATATTTAATGTTCTCGAAGTCAACGCTCAGAGGGTATTTATTTTAGATATCGGAAGAGAGAGACATGGTAATATCTTATCGAGTTCTCTACCGGATGACGTTAGCGAAGTTTTTATAGTTCGTAGCTTTACTCCGTTGCATGTTATAAAAATATCAAAGGGAGAGAGAGGCAGAGAGAGACTGTGCTCTCAACAAAGTCTCTGAGGCCATTACAGTGTCGTATTTTGTACCTATTAATCATAAGAATGTGATAAAGGAGATCAGGACATGTACAGGGCCATATTTATAGACCGTCATTTGATTTCGATGAATTGTAGGTGTCATGCTTCTGAATTTCTTTGTGGAGTCCATGTATGGTTGTGAATTTCCTCTTGTACAATGGTGTGCTGTTTTCCTCGTTGTGATAGCGCTTTATCTAGTCAGTGCCGTGTAGAGGACTAGACAGCCTTCCAAGTAATGGAACAATGCTGTCAGAATGTGATGAGTTTTCGAGGGAATAGGCTATTTTCCTACGTTAAAAATATGGTTCAGATTGTTGTTATTCTGGTTCATTATAACATTTAAATAGCATTTACGGTCAATATTCTCACAAAATATCTGTTATTTTTATGTAGTTCAAACTTAATAGTCATTAAATATCACGATCTGGTCAGTGAGCGAAAACGCTCTGTTATTGGCTGACGCGCTGGTGACGTCACAGACTAAGAGTAAGACGAAGTTACACGTCGATTATAGGAGCAATAGCCGAAGTTACCAGGTTTTTACGTACTTTTTCTGCAAACAGTTTAACTATTTAATAATGGAAAACGAAATTTCAACTTTCAAGTAAAAATAGAAAGAAATTTTGTGAACGGTGATAGTGGAAGCCTAGCGAAAGTTGATGCTTTTATGCTCCACCCATTTAGAGCGGTGATATGTGCAACGACGGACATTCTTTTCCCTTCTTCCTGCATCATCATTAAACTGCTCAAATCTAAGGCGTCGTAGAACTTCTGCACATGAGTCAGTATATTGTAACTAGACTGTCGACTATCAGTAATGAGCTGCGAAAACACTATAAAATTATTCTTGGCCAAATTTAGTGCTGAATAGAATACAATTAGCAGAGATGTGGTATTCAGCGGAAGTGCTAAACGCCGGCATGGTAGCTCAGCGTGTTCGGTGTTAGCTGCTCTCTGTAATAAAAAAAAAAGGAAAAGAAAAGCGGAGTGAACGGATCAACGATGAACTTGAACGAGTGTCATGAGACGTCCTCCCCGAACAAATGCAACGAAGAATAACGAACAAAACGAGATGAAAAAAATGATAGTGCATTCGACTACAAAGAAAGAGGTCTTATTTTCGAATCCTAGAAGGATCATACATTTTTAAAAGTTTTACACGACATACGAAAATAGCAGCAGTTGTTTAGATTGTCGGATGTATTATATCTATATCCACACTAATCTTAGTCTGAGAAATGTACAACAGAGGATAAATTCATTTACTTTTCGAACAAACAATTCACATTTTTGGAAAGCATTGCCAATAGTAAAGATATCACGATAAGTCCACACTACAAAGAGGTGTAGAACGATGAGGTTATACGGGGAGATATAAAGTGTGTACAACATGCAGGTGACACAGACTAAGAGCTATGATGTTTGTGAGTGTAAACTAACGTTAGTGTCTGAAGCAGACTTACTTCATCTTTATGTAAGATGATGAAACTTCAGGAGTTCAAACAATAAAGATCCTAGCTGGACAGCACGAAAATAAAAGTATTGTTTCTAATAAAGTAGAGAGTGTGTCGTCACATTAACTACAAAATATCTTTTTTAACGTGACGAGTCTGAAACGCGATTGCAAATACACTCCTGGAAATGCAAAAAAGAACACATTGACACCGGTGTGTCAGACCCACCATACTTGCTCCGGACACTGCGAGAGGGCTGTACAAGCAATGATCACACGCACGGCACAGCGGACACACCAGGAACCGCGGTGTTGGCCGTCGAATGGCGCTAGCTGCGCAGCATTTGTGCACCGCCGCCGTCAGTGTCAGCCAGTTTGCCGTGGCATACGGAGCTCCATCGCAGTCTTTAACACTGGTAGCATGCCGCGACAGCGTGGACGTGAACCGTATGTGCAGTTGACGGACTTTGAGCGAGGACGTATAGTGGGCCGAATTGCTCAACACGTGGGGCGTGAGGTCTCCACAGTACATCGATGTTGTCGCCAGTGGTCGGCGGAAGGTGCACGTGCCCGTCGACCTGGGACCGGACCGCAGCGACGCACGGATGCACGCCAAGACCGTAGGATCCTACGCAGTGCCGTAGGGGACCGCACCGCCACTTCCCAGCAAATTAGGGACACTGTTGCTCCTGGGGTATCGGCGAGGACCATTCGCAACCGTCTCCATGAAGCTGGGCTACGGTCCCGCACACCGTTAGGCCGTCTTCCGCTCACGCCCCAACATCGTGCAGCCCGCCTCCAGTGGTGTCGCGACAGGCGTGAATGGAGGGACGAATGGAGACGTGTCGTCTTCAGCGATGAGAGTCGCTTCTGCCTTGGTGCCAATGATGGTCGTATGCGTGTTTGGCGCCGTTCAGGTGAGCGCCACAATCAGGACTGCATACGACCGAGGCACACAGGGCCAACACCCGGCATCATGGTGTGGGGAGCGATCTCCTACACTGGCCGTACACCACTGGTGATCGTCGAGGGGACACTGAATAGTGCACGGTACATCCAAACCGTCATCGAACCCATCGTTCTACCATTCCTAGACCGGCAAGGGAACTTGCTGTTCCAACAGGACAATGCACGTCCGCATGTATCCCGTGCCACCCAACGTGCTCTAGAAGGTGTAAGTCAACTATCCTGGCCAGCAAGATCTCCGGATCTGTCCCCCATTGAGCATGTTTGGGACTGGATGAAGCGTCGTCTCACGCGGTCTGCACGTCCAGCACGAACGCTGGTCCAACTGAGGCGCCAGGTGGAAATGGCATGGCAAGCCGTTCCACAGGACTACATCCAGCATCTCTACGATCGTCTCCATGGGAGAATAGCAGCCTGCATTGCTGCGAAAGGTGGATATACACTGTACTAGTGCCGACATTGTGCATGCTCTGTTGCCTGTGTCTATATGCCTGTGGTTCTGTCAGTGTGATCATGTGATGTATCTGACCCCAGGAATGTGTCAATAAAGTTTCCAAGTTTCCCCTTCCTGGGACAATGAATTCACGGTGTTCTTATTTCAATTTCCAGGAGTGTATAAGCGCATGTAATCAGCAAGCAAAACACAATAACAATCTGTTTGGTGAAGTTCTGTAATTGTGATTTTGTTTTCATATCACAGTAAGTTAAAATGTTCTTTCGGGTTAGATTCTAACAAGCGATGTTGCTCTAATAAACGCTCGAAATATCCTTGAGTGAATTATTCAGATTTTTGCATCATACTCTAATAAACATTCACACGGACATATTTTTTAAACAACAATGTACAAGTATTCTGTTAGAAATGACTGCAAGTAATGCTGCGCTGTGCTCTGCCGTGTGAAATGTTGTTTTGTTATGTTTCTCGCAGTTGGTTTTAATTACGATAGTAGGGCACTTAAACAATTAGACAAATTGTTTTTGTCATATTCACATTCTTTCTGATTACACAAAGTGAACATTAATAAAACCGACAAACTGTCGGGACGGATTCCTCACTGGAAATGGAGGGAAAAAGGTCGTATGAACATGTGTTCGGAAATGCATCGCTGACGCGCAGGTGGCGCTGACGAATGAGTTCCTCCGACCACGTGCCGCGTGTTCCTTGTGTGGTACAGCTTCTGTGATTGACACAGAGTGCTGCAAGCAGCAGAATGTTCAGGTATTGATGTCGGGAACAAGCTGAGATATTGTTTGTGTACGGCCAAGCAGATGGAAACAGTCGAGAGGCACACACGTACACCAACCACATCACACAACATTTCAAACCCTTTTTGGGCTTTTGTGTGATCACGTGTCCTTTCAGACAGACGAACGTGCAGGGATGCGGCATGCTGTGCGTAAACCAGATATGGGGCGCCTGGTTCTACAGGATATTGAGGCAAGTCCGAGTACAAGCTCCAGGTAAGTGGCCCGCCAACCTGGTGTACACTGTGAAGAAAACGGTTACTGGAAAATTACTATGGTCGTGAATTTGTAATCATAAAATGTTTAAAGGAAAACTGCATAAAGTAAATTAATGTTGTATAAACCCCAAAAACCCGTTTTACTTCCAGAAACTTCAAAAGCAAACCTCTATATGAGAAGTTTCCCAACGCTGTTAAAATTCTGGTAATAAAATCCTTTGATAGTGGAAAACAGTAAAACACTCTGAAGATAATTTGATAAATAATGACATAGTATACTGGAGTTTTGGTTACCAGTAACAGTAGAACCCAGACAAATTTGCATCTGAACATGGATGAATGGAAATATGACATTAAGTGGCATGTAAACAAAGATCGCGTATTTTCACAGCTGTTAGATTCAAAGTTCCCTCTAATACGATAATTTGAACCAATGGCGAATAAGCTACTTCTCTGGTCGGTGTAAATAACTTCAATGGCGGATGCCTCAACTTACGCGTCTGGCCTCATTTCACAGTGCAACACATAAATTCTTCTGTCTAAGCTACTGTATATACACATCGAAGCACACCCTTCCAAAAGACATATACAACGCATGCAACGACTAGTACAAATACACTGAAAAGCTAAAACAAATAAATAATGGCAATAACTACCGTTAGTAGTGGGGTAAAAGATCACTGAAGGTGAACAGTCTTTGCAATACACTACTTTTATTTACAGAGAGAAACATTAAGAGATAGTCTATAACAAATCAAAAAGAAATTAAATTGTTTACAATTGTCAATTTCTCGAAGAGAGGAATGGTTCTGAGTCTTATCTGTTCTGGGTCGGCGTGATGTGGTGACAGTGGTAGAAGCAGTTTGAAGTCGCTGATATGAATCCTGTAAGATCATCCAGTCGTGGCCTTGGCATTAATATATCCTCTTTTCTTAAAAGTTGCCTAGCATCCATTTGTCGCAGGCCGGAACTAAGGATCTGTTTATGCAGCACTTGAAGGTCGTATTAGTTCAACTGCAACTTTCACAAACGATAGTTTGACACAGTCCATACGTCGTGTTTAAATTAACATTCCATTTGCTATAATTTGCCAATTGCAAAGCTAGACAGTCCATCTAGTGTTAATATTCCTGGTTCACGATAACACTGTTCCCGCGAAAACAGTCACTTACGTAGCAACACAGTTTCCAAATTGGCTGTTAGTGTTTTAGCATATGCCATGTATCGAAGTCAAGAAAATGAGAAATATTAAATCCACAGTTTATGTAATGCACCTCAATTCTAGACCGACGACAATACGGTCTGCTCACGAGTGCATTATCACTGACACAAGCCTAGTTCTGCAAAAACCAACAGCATTCGCCTAATACAATGTCCGTTTAGAACGCCCATCACGAAGTCAAATTTCAAACCGTGTCTAACACAGGAAAGCCCGGTATTAATATCGCGTTAAACGCACACCATTACTACACACAATACTTCCTTTCATACCGCCACGCGACTGACTGCAACACACTGTTCGACCCGATAACTATCGATACCTTTCTCGCTCCACAGTTCTTTCAACACTTATGCCTATTGCATTCATTTTCACACAATGCATTTAACAAAACTATCTGAAACATCATCAGAAAAAAATAAGTTCCTACATAAGGAACTCGTATAGAAAATAGCACGGTAAACATAGTCGTGTTCTACACTATATAACCAAATGAAAAATATTCTGCATCATCAGAAATATATCTATGAAGTCCAAGGCAGTAAAACAAGGGGAAAAATTTATATCTCGTTATTAGTCATGGCAGCACAGAGCCGAAGTACGATTATGTATATCTCACACCAGAGCCGCTGCTGTCCCTATTACGTGCAATCGCACGGAGCCCACTTTGAACATCTGTTGAGACGTGGATGCGACGCAGCTCAGTGCTGTGTTCCGAGACGATTTGTTGTCGTTGCAGGCACAGCGCCAGCTACCGAGCACATGTTCGTAGGACGTTTTTTTCCTCCATTTCCAACCAGGAGTCCATCCCTGCAGTTTGTCGGTTTTATTAATGTTCCCCCGTATATAATTTAAACAAATATTGTATATACAAGGACGTGCAGTTTTTGTTTCCTTCTTCGCAGTCGGTTTTCACGGAAATCAGTTAAGTTGTCTTTATGGCTTATCGGCTTCTAATTGGAATGCAATTAAGGAATCGGAAATGACAGTAACAATAAACGAAGCTCAAGGTCAGAAAGAAGGGGAAGAGGAGATGGACAGAGGAGGTGCAGGAAATCTACGTAGTGAGGGGAAGGAGGAGGTGGACAGAGAGGGTGAGAGGAGGGTATGGAGAGAGGGGGAAGAGGTGGAGATGGACAGAGAGGGAGGAGAAGCAAATTAGCAACTCCCATAGATATTTAGCGATCGCAAAGCACTGCTGGGTTAGCTACTGAGAAATCGAGTAACGTCTGCAGTCTTCAGTTTGAGGACTAATTTCTCTTCTGCTGAAAAAACACTTGTTTAATTCTGTGTCGATAGAGGTCAGTTCTTCTTTATGAAGCCAAGCAACTTGCAGAAATACTGCAAAATTTACTGTCGTCCGCCCTTAGATTGTCAAACAATGTGTAATAAAGTGCTCAGGTTAATCGAGGAACTTGGATATTTTTCTCATTTTCCTATCCTTGCGACTTACCTTTTGTAATAGAACAGAGAGGAGAAGTAGTTCTTCGTACAACGCCATTCTCTCAACTGATACCACAAGTTGCTTCTTTTATAAAACATCTGGCAGCTAGCGGAGACGCTCGTGACGTCATGAGTGGCGCTGCTAGTGTCCGTCGGCTAATTGCGGCCTAGCAGTTGGTGGTAAGCGAATGGTCTTATAACGCTTACGCTTGACAGCAAACTTACTTTTCAAGATCTTGCGCGACACAACGCAGGCGAACAGGAGCACGTCTTTCCTCATAAAAAACGCAAAAACAAAACTGAAATGCAACATCATCTCGTCCTCATGACTTTCACTTTTGCCAGCATTCTCAAAAATTTTAGAAAATGTAATGCAGAATCCGCTTTATAGCCATCTTACCGCAAATAACATACTGTCAAAATCGCAGTTAGGATTTCTAAAGGGTTCTGATATTGAGAAGGCTGTATACACTTGCAGTGAAAATGTACTTAATTCATTAGACAAAAAATTGCAGGCAACTGGTATATTTTGTGATCTGTTAAAGTCATTTAACTGTGTAAATCATAATATCATTAAGGTGTAACAGGAAATGCTGCAAAATTGTTCAAATCTTATAACTCTGGCAGGAGACAAAGGGTGTTATGAGGAAAGAGACATGTATTAAGCTATCTGGCATCAGCCAACTGGGAACTAATTACATGTGGGGTCCCACAAGGTTCCATCTTAGGACCCTTACTTTTTGTATATCAATGACCATTCATGAGTAACATTACCAGATGCAAAGTTTGTTTTGTTTGCCGATGATACAGACATTGCAATAAATAGCAAATCACGTGTAGTTTTAGAAAGATCGGTTAATAAAATATTTGTGGACATTAATCACGGATTCCTAGCCAATTCTTTGTCACTAAACTTTGAAAAAATACACTACATGCAGTCCAGAACCTGTAAGGGGTGTTCCACGAGTATATGCCTAAGATATGATGACAAGCAGATAGAAGAAGTGGACAGTGTTAATATCTTGGGATTACAGCTTGACAATAAATTCAACTGGGAGGAGCACACCACAGAACTGCTGAGGCGTGTAAACAAATCTCTAGTTGCAATGCGAATTCTGTCAGACATGGGGGATATAAAAATGAAAAAGCTGGGTCTATGCTTACTTTCACTCCATAATGTCATATGGAATTTTTTTAGGGGTAATTCATCAAGTCAAGCTAAAGTTTTCCGGGCATAAAAACGTGCAATAAGAGTTATATGTGGTGTGAACTCAAGAATATCCTGCAGAGGTCTGCTTAGGGAACTAGGGATACTGACTACTACTTCCCAATATATGTATTCCTTAATGAAATTTCTCATTAAAACTGTATCACTTTTTCAAACCAAAAGCTCAGTTCTTGGAATCAACACTAGAAATAAGAATAATCTTCACAAGGATTTAAAGTCACCTACTCTTGTACAAAAAGGTGTGCATTATTCATGAACACACATTTTTCAATAACTTGCCAGCAGCCATAAAAAGCTTAACAACCAATGAAATTCAGTTTAAGAGAAGCCTAAAGGATGTATTGGTGGGCAACGCTTTCTACTCAACTGATGAATTTCTCAGTAGAAACAAGTGATTTCGTACATATTTATACATATATATATACAGGGTGGTCCAAAAGTCCGGAAACGCCCTCATAAAATTCAAATGGAGTACACACAAGGAACAGGAAGGGGGAAACTTCATAGGCTATGCCACCAACATGGCGACCATCTTGAAAGCCGCCATCTTGGATTCACCTCCAAAATTTCAAATGGGAATGTGGTCATGTAACATATCAAACAGATAGAGAATTTCAACAGAAAAACAAAACCGTTGTTATTTTAAAAATAGCTTTCTTCATTCTTGGGTTGTAGCCAGTTACAGTTACACAGTCCCGAGAGACCACCAACAGTCATAGGAATGGCTCGATATGTTGTCCATTATGTTGGATTGTTAATGCTATCCTCCAAACCCAGTCCTGATGAACTTTGACCAACACATCTTGCTGAATTTGACCACACGCATCAACAAAGCACTGCTTTAGATGATGCAAATCCCGTATTTTCACATGATAAACCAGTGCTTTGACATGACCCCAAAGATAAAATTCCAAAGGAGTCAAATCTGGTGAATGTGGTGGCCACTCCACAACACCCCTACGACCAATCCACTTTTGAGGGAACTGCAAGTCCAGATATGCTCCCACATTGTGCCCATAATGTTGTGGGGCTCCATCATGCTAGAAGAATTCCGGAAATGTCCTGTCCTTCGTTAACAACGAGGGAAACACTTCTTCGTCCAATAACCTCAGATAACTGTTGGCTGTTAATTTACCATCAATAAAAAAAGGTCCAACGACTTTGGTACCCCACACACCACTTCAGACTATCACTTTATTTGAGTTGGCCGTTTTGGAAGCATCAGTCCAGTGCGGATTTGTGTCGGACCAGTATCTGTGATTCTGCTTTTTCACTTCACCATTGATAAAGAAATTGGCTTCATCACTCAACAGCACCTGATAGGGGAAACGTGAGTTTATCTGCAGCTGCTGTGTCACCCATTTTGCAAACTGTACCCGACAGTCTGGGTCATCCTCGTTCACGTGTTTGAGCAGCTGAATTTTGTGCTGCCATAAAATTCGCAGTATGGAGGTACGGCTAACCCCACATTCTTGTGATAGGCGACGAGTACTCCGTTGCGGACTCTTGCTAAATGATGCCAACACGCTCACTGTTGTTCCTTCATCGGTGGCGGATTTTGGTCTTCCAGCCTTAGGTTTATCTGTGACAGAACCTGTTGCTCGGAATTTGGCCAAAAGCTTGGCAAATGCGCTGTGAGTGATGGGCTGTCTGGTTGGGTAACGACTGTTTAAATCCTGAGCAATGACCCGTGTGCTTCTTTCTCCTGATATCAAGAGATTTCAATGCGTTCTTCATGTGTTAAGAACATTTTGTAACCTGTAAATAAGGAAGCAATGATTAAAAAGTTAGCGTGAGTAAATGATACCTAACAGTCAAAGACATGTAACATATCAGGTATGGGATAGTCACTTTGCACCGTTTCAGACACCATTTTATAACTTCTCAGTACGTAATACTCAGGCTGCCGAGCGTTCCACTGCTGCAGCAAGTAATTGGCTATAACTCGAGAATGAGTAAAGCTATGTTTAAAATAACAACAGCATTGTTTTTCTGGTGAAATTCTCTATCTGTTTGATGTGTCACATGACCACATTCCCATTTCAAATTTTGGAGTTGAATCCAAGATGGCGGCTTTGAAGATGGCCACCATGTTGGTAGCATAGTCTATAACGTTTCCCCCTTCCCGTTCCTCGTGTGTAGGGACTCTGTTTCCTTGTTTGCTACTCCATTTGGATTTTATGAGGGTGTTTCCGGACTTTTGGACCACCCTGTATGTACAGGGTTATTACAAATGATTGAAGCGATTTCACAGCTCTACAATAACTTTATTATTTGAGATATTTTCACAATGCTTTGCACACACATACAAAAACTCAAAAAGTTTTTTAGGCATTCACAAATGTTCGATATGTGCCCCTTTAGTGATTCGGCAGACATCAAGCCGATAATCAAGTTCCTCCCACACTCGGCGCAGCATTTCCCCATCAATGAGTTCGAAAGCATCGTTGATGCGAGCTTGCAGTTCTGGCACGTTTCTTGGTAGAGGAGGTTTAAACACTAAATCTTTCACATAACCCCACAGAAAGAAATCGCATGGGGTTAAGTCGGGAGAGCGTGGAGGCCATGACATGAATTGCTGATCATGATCTCCACCACGACCGATCCATCGGTTTTCCAATCTCCTGTTTAAGAAATGCCGAACATCATGATGGAAGTGCGGTGGAGCACCATCCTGTTGAAAGATGAAGTCGGCGCTGTCGGTCTCCAGTTGCGGCATGAGCCAATTTTCCAGCATGTCCAGATACACGTGTCCTGCAAAGTTTTTTTCGCAGAAGAAAAAGGGGCCGTAAACTTTAAACCGTGAGATTGCACAAAACACGTTAACTTTTGGTGAATTGCGAATTTGCTGCACGAATGCGTAAGGATTCTCTACCGCCCAGATTCGCACATTGTGTCTGTTCACTTCACCATTAAGAAAAAATGTTGCTTCATCACTGAAAACAAGTTTCGCACTGAACGCATTCTCTTCCATGAGCTGTTGCAACCGCGCCGAAAATTCAAAGCGTTTGACTTTGTCATCGGGTGTCAGGGCTTGTAGCAATTGTAAACGGTAAGACTTCTGCTTTAGCCTTTTCCGTAAGATTTTCCAAATCGTCGGCTGTGGTACGATTAGCTCCCTGCTTGCTTTATTCGTCGACTTCCCCGGGCTACGCGTGAAACTTGCCCGCACGCGTTCAACCGTTTCTTCGCTCACTGCAGGCCGACCCGTTGATTTCCCCTTACAGAGGTATCCAGAAGCTTTAAATTGCGCATTCCATCGCCGAATGGAGTTAGCAGTTGGTGGATCTTTGTTGAACTTCGTCCTGAAGTGTCGTTGCACTGTTTTGACTGACTGATGTGAGTGCATTTCAAGCACGACATACGCTTTCTCGGCTCCTGTTGCCATTTTGTCTCACTGCGCTCTCGAGCGCTCTGGCGGCAGAAACCTGAAGTGCGGATTCAGCCGAACAAAACTTTATGAGTTTTTCGTAGTGTGTCGTGACCATATGTCAATGAATGGAGCTACAGTGAATTTATGAAATCGCTTCAATCATTTGTAATAGCCCTGTATATATATAACTTGTGCACCATTTCAGTGCAGTAATGTGTTCATTGTAAATAAATATTGTAGTAGTTCTATTATGTGTTTATTACTTCATAAATGAAAAAAAAACTTTTTTAATTTTAAATTCAGTGCATTAATGCGATCTTAGTAAATGAGTGTTGTAAAATGATCTTTTCATATAATGTTCAATAAAAAAACTTATTTGTTTTAGTTGTAAATATTTGTCATGTAATATCGTTTTTCTGGTATGTTCTACATACTGGAGGACCTCCTCACGACGGATCAATTTTAATGAAAGTAAATCTAATCTAACCTAATGCATCTAGCAAAAACCAACGAGGATGTCTCTCAGGCTCAAGACAGAATAGGTACAGAGAAGTCTTTGTGGTATTTTCCAGCGAATGACAGATGATCTTAATACTAATAAAGCTTAATTTTGAAAACAAATACTACAATTCTGAAGCTGGACTCGAAGATTTTAGCTGTGAACTAGGAGAGGGAATCCTCCAGTAATTAGTGGTCTTGATGATGCCTCTGCCTACGACTTATCCTTAAAAGAGGAAGCTGAGACATCACATGTAATATGATCCAAACACCTACAGTTGACACCTCTCGAAAAATCAGACTATATTCGCGCTGTATGCTGTTGTAGCTATTCGCTGATTTCCCGGTTTGTTCATGATACAAAGTATCTCAGTTGCATATACCACTGTCACCGGTGCATTTTTTCGTTATTATAGAAGCCGAATTTCCTTTAAATGCCAACGTTTTAAATCAGATTTTCCCGCGACTGCTGTTAACATCAGTTGAAAGTACAAGCTACTGTCACCAGTCACAATTTATTGTATACGTTTCAGGTGGATTTATGTGAGTTAATAAGACATGTATGTATTGTGCGTTAGTCTTTGGGGTGAACTGTGGCACTGTCTCCAGTGATCACAGTCTCCTTCTGATGCGCTTGCATCACGTAAAACGTCATATTATTTACGATATAAGCATTGAACTAAACAAGGAACGCTCAGACGTGTAGTGAAAATAAAATAAATCGTGACTGTCAGTTAGTAACCTCGTAGTTTCAATTAATAATTTTCCCTTTGGGAAAATCGTGACAGTTTGAAGTAAATCATTAAACATTATTGTGCGTACGTTGTAAATGGGATCTGCATTTTTGATGCGATTTATAAATTATTTTGTGACAGATTTAAACTTTCTGCTCAGTTCTACATTATTTTCGAAATTTACTAGTATTTTCGGCCCGGCCACCGATATTTTTTTTTAATTTTTATCCAGAGTGCAGTTGAAAGTGTGACTTCGTGAAGGACCTATTTAATAATGCAACAGCCTTATAAAATGTTAAGAATATCTCGATCTACTTTGTGTAACGCATTTAAGCTGATACTTCGCTGAGCGCCTATGCAGCCTGTAGATCTTAGCACTGATATATGGTTGTTCAGTGGGTTTTATCCCTCTTACCATTTCTTTCATTTCTTCTGCAATGTGCAATAACTGCTGCAATATAATGCAGCACTGTCTCACAGTCTTGTTAATAGAAACTTGTCTTCTTTAATCTTCCACATTTCATATCAGTTTATTGTTTTTATAGATGCTTTGAATTACTTGCCCGTCTGTGTGATTTAACTTCATTCCTCCCAGGATTGCAAACATGTCACCTATTTACAGAATGAAACTTTCACTCTGCAGCGGAGTGTGCGCTGATATGAAATTTCCTGGTAGGTTAAAACTGTATGCCACAGCGAGACTCGAACTCGGCACCTTTGTCATTCTCGGGCAAGTACTTTATCAACTGAGCTATCCAAGCACGACTCAGTGCTCGACTGAGTCTCAGTCTGACACACAGTTTTATTCTGCCAGGAAGTTTCATCTCCCATATTTAATTCCAAAGATATTAGGAAAATGAAGAGAGTTTTGTTTTTTTTCACCCCAGGTGTTCCGAAAGCTCGACAGTATGTTTGTTGTCATGCAAGCGAGCGCGTCATTCGAAGCTTTGTGTTTGTGGAACACAAATTGCAGTTCTGGAACTAGGTGCCGTGATATTCCAGTTTCTGCAGATGAAAGACATACGTATTTCTAGTTAACAACAGAAGAATAAACAAAATCATTCTCGAGTTGACATTTCACCTGCATCATTACGCAACAAAAACCAACGTAACAAAGCTAAATTTTATCGATATCGTTACCATCTTTGTGCCAGATCGAGAGATTTTGCTCTTGCTCTATAGTTAGTGTTGAAAACTTTTTTCTCTTGTCTGATTTCAAATAAAATAATTGGCTAACAGAATCCTATATTTGGACGTAGCGTACCAGATCCCACTTAATACCAGTTCTTAGCAAGAAGTAGTGTCAGTCACAACTGGAGCTACGAATCGGTCCACGAGGCATGCATGTGTAACTCCATTGCAAATCTTTCCTGGCAGAGCCATGCGTTCACATCAACGCCGCGATTCGATTTGCAGCTTTCACTTGTTACCAACATTCACCACAGTGGAAAATCCACCAGAGAGTACAGAAGTCGTCTCATCCACTGAGGCCCTTGTGAAAGAGGAAGAACGTTTCTCATAAGAGTAGGTCGAGTAGATTCTTCATACATCAGCATATACACATAACGCTAATGCGTCCAGGATATAAACATTTTGGAAGCAGGACACGGCAGAAAATAGAGGATTAAAAAGGTAACGCCCGCCAAAATGAGCGCTGAGCTGAATAAGGTTAGTGTGGTGGGGAAACATGAAATCAGAACGCCAATTGCGAAATGACGAACAGCTGGCAACCGCGCGGTCCTACGTGAGCGAACTGTTGCGACTAAGGCGAGGCGACGATCAACAGTCGCCAGCGGCTGAGCTGTCCTACGTGGGCGCATGCCCGGGGCATTTTGTGACACGCAATGCGGCGAAACGGACGCGATCAGCTGATTTGATATTTTCGCGCGAAGTGGACGCGGTTTGTGATTTTGTTGTCCAACTTACAATGTCTGAAATTTTGATCAGAGCTATTCAAGAACGTTTATACTGTCGTACAAGAGAAATAAATCTGACAATTTATTGTGGAAAGTCTTGGTCGCAATTTAATTTACTGACATGTTTCGGTGAATCATCATCAGAACACAGAAAAGTAAGAAATGCAATATGGAATGACACATAATAATTACATGCACAATTCTCAACCACTGCATTAATATGTATAAAGAAAAACAAGGATGTATCATACAGCAGGGGGCACACAAGGTATCGAAAACAACTTATACATGTACAAAGCTCAGTGTAAAACTACACATGTGGGCAACTGCCATCATCAAATGGCGTTGGAAACTAATAAAACACATAAATGACTACCGAAAAATGTAACCAAATCATACACAGAGCATCGATTATGTACTATACAATTTGAAAACCACAGAGAAACAATCCAGGCATATTATTTATAAAAAAATATGCACAGCGTAGAATAACAATAAACAATGCAACAAAATATACTGATTTCATGTAAAATGTTAGCTGCTACAATTACAAAATACAGAGCAGGTATCAATAAGGTAATTTTTTATGAATCTGTATCACATTCATTTATGAACATATGTAACTCCTGTGGTTTATAACTTACTCATTATGATTTACAGATTATTGACTCTTGCTCTGTGTTTAGTAATTGTAGCAGCTGACATTCCACATGAAATCTGTATATTCTGTTGTATTATTTCTTGTTATTCCGTGTAATACATAAATTTTTAAAATACACTATGCCTGTACAGATCCTCCTTAGTTTTCAAATTGTAGCCCGCATCTCGTGGTCGTGCGGTAGCGTTCTCGCTTCCCACGCCCGGGTTCCCGGGTTCGATTCCCGGCGGGGTCAGGGATTTTCTCTGCCTCGTGATGGCTGGGTGTTGTGTGATGTCCTTAGGTTAGTTAGGTTTAAGTAGTTCTAAGTTCTAGGGGACTGATGACCATAGATGTTAAGTCCCATAGTGCTCAGAGCCATTTGAACCATTTTTCAAATTGTACAATCGATGTTCAGTGTATGATCTCCTGTTGGTTACATTTTTCGATATCATTTACCTGCTGCATTATCTGCCAACGCCACATGGTGACGGCATTTCTTCTCTTTACTATTACTGGGCTCTATGTACAGTTTGGCACTAGGCTTTGTACCTGTATTGGCAGACTACAGTACCTTACGTGCCAACTGCTGTGTGCCTGCGTCGTTCGCTCTTGTATTTCTTTGTTGAGTATTGATGCAACGTCTAACAGCTGTCCACATAATTGTTCTATGGCATTTCATATTATAAATCTTCCTTTTCTTTTCAAAAAAATTGTTGAAATGTATGTGAAATCTTATGGGACTTAACTGCTAAGGTCATCAGTCCCTAAGCTTACACACTACTTAATCTAAATTATCCTAAGGACAAACACACACACCCATGCCCGAGGGAGGACTCGAACCTCCGCCGGGACCAGCCGCACAGTCCGTGACTGCAGCGCCTGAGACCGCTCGGCTAATCCCACGCGGCTTTTCTTTTCAATACAGCTATGCTCTGACAACGACGCATGGAACATGCCAGTAAATTAAATTGCCATCAAGACTTCCCACAGTCCATTAAGTGCCAGTTTTGCTAGGTCACCTATCTGTCAAGTGAATACCAGAGAAATAAAAATTATAACAACCTTTTAACCTCGTACCGTGAACGCGAGTAAGTTGCCAGAGTAATTGGTACTACAAGTAAATACATATAATATATTTCTTAAGCATTATATTCTACATTCTTGGTGTAGAATTTTGTTCAAAACACAATTAAAAATTTTCTCTCACTTACACATCTGCTCACGAAGAAGCATTATATATGTTTTGTAAACTGTCGAGCAGTTTTTGGTATATTTCGTTGTAAATCCCGGAAAAATGCAATCCAGCCTCATTTATTGATTCGAGATCACAGATGAGCTTCCACACTGGTTTCGATAGGCTTATGCAAAAGCCTAATTTTACGTTTTATATGGGCTGATTCTGTGAAGATTTTACAAGCTTTCATGGATGACGGAAAGGGATGAATGTTATCAGTTTGAGGTCTGGAAATTACCGAGTCTAAAGTTATAAGCGATAATCACTCTCATACTTCTGACAGTGGGCGTTTTCTGATGCAAGCTCTTTGCTTTCCGAATTTTGGGAGGAGGTGGTATGGACCAAAACAAAAAAAAATATCTACTACACAGGGACTCTAAAAATGTTACTGGAAGAGCTATGAGCACTTGCTCATCTTTGCAACTAACAAACAAGTGCTCATATTTTTTAAGTTTAGGATCTTAGAGCCCATGTTTACTGGACCATTTAGAAAAAATGTTCAATTTCTGTCCAAGGTAATAATTTTCTGTATTTATCTTCACCTACAGCCATTGTCCCTTCTGGAAAAGACCTCATTCAATATTCCTTAAGAGGACACATTGTATCCCTTAGGATAACATATGGACACTACTTGATAGTGGATCCCGGGAATTTTTTTTTTTTTTTTTTTTTTGGAAGGAGCAGTTTCCAATAAAATCTGCGTCGTTCTCTTTGCCTTAGCAGCCCACATTCACCAGAACAAACGTTTAATTTGCATCAATAACAGCTAATAATCCAGTCCAAAGGAAGGATTTGTAATGCCGTACATGGAACGAAATATACTGAGTTTGTTTTAACGCGAATGTGTTTCCCATCAATGCTTCCATGACAGTTACGGAACTGCCACCTGTCCCAAAAACAATGTGCTGGTTTTTTTTTTGTGACTGATCTGCTGCTGGCTCGAGTATGTGTTTTTTTAACATTTTTGTCCATAAAAGCTTTACTAGCTTTAACAACGACTGTGAAAATAACCGTTGTTTTTTTTAATTTTGAAAGGGAAAGCGAGCTGATTGAATTCATTTGCAGAACAGATTTTAATGCGTCCGCGATATAATCAAACAGTGTAAACAAAATTCGAGCACATCTCTTGAAAAGCAAAGATTGATATTTCAGTTCTTCATATAAATGATTAAATTCACCATGAATATGCAATGTTTCATTCCTTTGTCTTAGACGTTTGTTCAGTATTTGCTACTTAAGATACGTGTTTTCCGTTGAGATTTTCTTTCGTCTGCTTGTAATGAATGTATTATGCCGCCCGGGCGGTAGTGCTGACGGCGGAATAATTCGCCTACTTCCACGAGCAGCTCGCGGCTGAGCTGCTAAGGCAGCGGTGCCCTGGAACAGCGCGCTAACATTAAATACGTCAACCTCTATTTTTTCCGTGCTGCACTGAGACATGGTTTTCGTTCCAGCTTTAAAATTTTGATATATTAGCTTCATTTATTACTCAATAATGTATCATCTAAAACAACCCAAACATAAAGTAGCTAGCGACCACCTTTTACACTATAAACCCCTGAAATTTTACGTGACAGCCCCCGATAGCTATGACCAATATCGAAAAAAATAGACACTTCATCATCAACTTGTAATGTGAAACTGTTGGATACGGAGAGAAATCAGTTTTTAATGCCAATTAGTTGCCTCAGAATCGAATGGGAAGTATTATATAATGAAGAAAACGTGCAAATCCGAAAAATTAACGCCAGGAGTTGATGTATCTTTGTTTCATTAACATATCGTATTTCTTACAGGAAGAAAATCGGAAAACATATTTCTTACAGACTGGTATGTGCCGCCGCGTGGGTGGACTGCGCATGGAAGAGAGAGCAACCACTTCGCGTCGAGTAGCTCACTTACTCGTGCGGCCCCGCCACATCCCGCGTTCGCATCAGACCGCTCACGTAGGGCGAGGTGTTAGTGAATAGCTAGTTAAGCAATTTCCGTAACTGAGTTTTAGTAATGCACGGCTAAATTAAACTTATTAAATCGTGCAGAATGGAATGCTCTCCTATCAGAGATTTAATTAGAACAGGTACAAGTAGTTTCTCTATATCTGCATAAATACCTCACAAATCACTGTACAGTGCGTGGTGCCGAGCAAGGTGGCACACTGCACTAACATTCGGAAGGACGACGGTTCAGATTTCCGTCCGACCATCCAGATTTATGTCTTCCGTGATTTCTCTAAATCGCTCTAGGCAAAGGCTGAGGTGGTTTCTTTGACAAGGGCAAGCCCAATTTGCTTCCCCATCCTTTCGTGATGAGGGTTTGTGTGCACCGTCTCTAATGACTGTACTGTCGACGGGACGTTAAACTCTAATACTCTTTCGTTGAATTTTACGAGGGCTTTCTGCATGAGCTCGAATCTCTCTTACATGGCAGTGAAAGTCAGTATAAAGGCAGGGTTCCCACGAAAGTAATATACAATATCTGAAGCATACATGCATCGAATTTATTATGAAACTGCTATATTGCGCAGAATGGAATGCTCTCGTATTGGAGATTTAATTAGCGCAGGTACTGGCAATTTTTCTGTATCTGCATAAATACTTCGCAAATCACTGTGGAGCGCATGACCAGGTTTGGGGTAGTGCAGTGGTTAGCACACTGCAAGACATAAACAATAATGACGAAATTAGATAGTTCCGTTCATAAAATGCGAGTAACAAAATAAAGGCGCTTGCATTTCCTGGATGGAAATTGATATAAAGGCAATCAATGTCCTGTTGTGTTGTTGCACTATTAGCACTTTGTCCAACCTTCGTTCTACCTAATTACCGCAAAGATTCTCTTCGGCATTGATTTAGTAAGAGTTTGTAGTTCTTGCAGTGAAACTGTTGCCCATTCTTCTCGTAGAGCTCCTCCCAGCTCACATACGGCCTCAAACTGCCTTCCGCTGCTACAAACACGCCTTGAAAGTATTCCCGAAAGTTTTCCCACAGGGTTCAGATCCAGCGTACGAGCAGGCCAGGCCAACCCATAGCTGTCTTAAAACCACTTTCTTGTTGTGCAGAAATCTGGACAGCTGCGTTATTTTATTGAAACATTAGACTTTGGTCCTGCAGGTCTTCACATATTCTAATCCATACCGTCAGCATCTCAGTGTATATACACTCCTGGAAATGGAAAAAGAACACATTGACACCAGTGTGTCAGACCCACCATACTTGCTCCGGACACTGCGAGAGGGCTGTACAAGCAATGATCACACGCACGGCACAGCGGACACACCAGGAACCGCGGTGTTGGCCGTCGAATGGCGCTAGCTGCGCAGCATTTGTGCACCGCCGCCGTCAGTGTCAGCCAGTTTGCCGTGGCATACGGAGCTCCATCGCAGTCTTTAACACTGGTAGCATGCCGCGACAGCGTGGACGTGAACCGTATGTGCAGTTGACGGACTTTGAGCGAGGGAGTATAGTGGGCATGCGGGAGGCCGGGTGGACGTACCGCCGAATTGCTCAACACGTGGGGCGTGAGGTCTCCACAGTACATCGATGTTGTCGCCAGTGGTCGGCGGAAGGTGCACGTGCCCGTCGACCTGGGACCGGACCGCAGCGACGCATGGATGCACGCCAAGACCATAGGATCCTACGCAGTGCCGTAGGGGACCGCACCGCCACTTCCCAGCAAATTAGGGACACTGTTGCTCCTGGGGTATCGGCGAGGACCATTCGCAACCGTCTCCATGAAGCTGGGCTACGATCCCGCACACCGTTAGGCCGTCTTCCCCTCACGCCCCAACATCGTGCAGCCCGCCTCCAGTGGTGTCGCGACAGGCGTGAATGGAGGGACGAATGGAGACGTGTCGTCTTCAGCGATGAGAGTCGCTTCTGCCTTGGTGCCAATGATGGTCGTATGCGTGTTTGGCGCCGTTCAGGTGAGCGCCACAATCAGGACTGCATACGACCGAGGCACACAGGGCCAACACCCGGCATCATGGTGTGGGGAGCGATCTCCTACACTGGCCGTACACCACTGGTGATCGTCGAGGGGACACTGAATAGTGCACGGTACATCCAAACCGTCATCGAACCCATCGTTCTACCATTCCTAGACCGGCAAGGGAACTTGCTGTTCCAACAGGACAATGCACGTCCGCATGTATCCCGTGCCACCCAACGTGCTCTAGAAGGTGTAAGTCAACTACCCTGGCCAGCAAGATCTCCGGATCTGTCCCCCATTGAGCATGTTTGGGACTGGATGAAGCGTCGTCTCACGCGGTCTGCACGTCCAGCACGAACGCTGGTCCAACTGAGGCGCCAGGTGGAAATGGCATGGCAAGCCGTTCCACTGGACTACATCCAGCGTCTCTACGATCGTCTCCATGGGAGAATAGCAGCCTGCATTGCTGCGAAAGGTGGATATACACTGTACTAGTGCCGACATTGTGCATGCTCTGTTGCCTGTGTCTATGTGCCTGTGGTTCTGTCAGTGTGATCATGTGATGTATCTGACCCCAGGAATGTGTTAATAAAGTTTCCCCTTCCTGGGACAATGAATTCACGGTGTTCTTATTTCAATTTCCAGGAGTGTATTAGAGTTCATTCTAGTGTTGATCCAAGCAGTGCGTGGTTTACCTTTAGTGCAGAATGCTGCCCAAATCATAACACGTCCACCACCAAAATTTCTGTTCATTCTTACCTGCTGCTCTGTTCTCAGATCTTGCCAATCACACTGAAATCCATCCGGGCCATCTACATTAAAACTCTTCTCATCACTGAAGATCATTTTATCCCATTCTCTAGTCCGTGATGTACGTTTTTCAGCAAAGTCAGTTCTAGCCTATTTATGTTTGGGTGTTACTGCAGGTTTCTGCAGTCGTTTCTTGAACGCAAGACGTTTTCATTTGACAAAAGTCGTCGTACACGTCTGGCAGTTAGCGGCAACTGTAAATCAGCAACAAATTGAGAAGAACAACGGTTTGTGGCCATTGATCTGCGCAAAAGTAACCGTTTCGATGCATCAGATAATTTTCTACTTTGCCCACATTTTCCGTTTTGCCCATATCGTGCGCGAATCTAACGAAATTATAAATCGCTACATTTGAACGGTTCCACTTCTTGACGATCTGACGATTAGAGAGTCCCATTACTTCTACACACCGATTTTTCTTTTTCATCACATGATAACTTTCGCGCGTGCCTGTATCACAAACGTAATTTATGAACACAACACGCACTGTCACTAATGGTGTCCGTTTTCTATCTGCAGGAAAGGCACGCACGCACACACTAACACTGCACAGAGCCGACTGCCTTTATACCGAGTTCCACCCTCTACCACCTTGATCTGTTGTTATACACTGTACTACTGACATCAAACGCGATACCATTTCGCTGTGTCAGTATACGGGATCTCATACTATTGCATACATACTGTGCGCAACTATTACAACCGACAATGTTGATTCTCCTTCAAATGCCCGTGCCTTTATATTGATTTCAACTATTGTATTGTCCTTATGGTTCTTACACGAAATCAACGTCGGAGGAAGTAGAATCATTCTACAAATCTAGCGGCACGCCTCTCAGGTACTTCGAAACCTTCGCCTAATATGATCCAGACACTCACATAACATGGACGACTGGTTTATGCGAACTTTCTCTACGCGGTCCACTTTGTAAGCACACTACGCTTTTCCAGAATTCTCCCAATAAAAGGCAGTTGCTATTCTTCTTCTCTATAATTGACCTTATATGCTCCAGCTCATTTCATTTAATCGGCGTGAGTCGCAGAACCCATCGTAAGTGAATGGGTAAGGATCCCACAAGAAAGTTTCTAACGTTACTAGTGAATATCTGTTATTGATTTCACATGATAAAACACTAGTAGCTCCTGACCGAGTAATTGTACTTCATTCGTTTAGTTACCCCAGCTACCTACGAGGCGGGAGTGAAAAGTTCGGTGAATGTCTCATAAAACAAAGGAAAGAAGAGTAACAAAGGAAGTACCGTTACTGGCCTTGAAAATAATCACCATTAGCTACTACAAGCTTCTGACATCGGTTGTAAAGCTGTTGCAAGCTGTCAGCAGAAGCTTCTTCTAGAATCGCTCGAAGCCCGAAGCATCAGACCTGGTGCCACCAATACTACCCGTTGACCAAGCAACAGTAGTGTAGGAACCCACCAGATGCGGCCTCCTAAGTGAGTAGAGGGCAAACGAGCGGAGATGCGGAGATGGAGTCATGTGGAGCAAAGGGACACTCCTCAGACATCGTTCAATTAACAGCGATTTTCACTGAAGAGCCAAAGAAACTGCTACACCTGCCTAATAACGTGTAGGGCCCCCCACGTGAACGCAAAAGGGCCGCAACACGACGTGTCATGCCCTCGACTAATGTCTGAAGTAGTGCTGGAGGGAGCAGACACCATGAATCCAGTAGGACTGCCCATAAATCCGTAAGAGTACGAGGGTGGTGGAGACCTCTTCTGAATAGCACATTGCAAAGCATCCCAGATATGCTCAATAACGTTCATGTCTGAGGAGCTTGGTGGCCAGCCAGCGGAAGTGTTTAAAATCAGAATAGTTTTCCTGGAGCCACTCTGTAGGTATTCTGGACGTGTGGGGTGTCGCATTGTCCTGCTGGAATTGCCGAAGTCCGTCGGATTGCACAATGAACGTGGATGCAGGTGATCAGACAGGATGCTTACGTACAGCTCACCTGTCAGAATCGGAACAAGACATACCAGGTGTCCCAAGTACGTGTCACCTATCCAAGACGTATGTAGACGTATCAGCTGTCACATATCACTCCAAGTGCAGACGTCCCGTACCATTAAAGAGCATCCAGCAGCTTCAATAGCTAACATGCAGGGTCCATAGATTCATGAGATTGTCTCCTACTCGTACACATCCATCTGCTCGAAACAATCTGAAACGAGACTCGTCCTACCAGGCAACATATTTCCAGTCATCAAATGTCCAATGTCGGTGTTGAAGGGCCCATGCGAGGTGTAAAGCTTTGTGTCGTGCAGTCATCAAGGGTAAATGAGTGGACCTTCGGCTCCGGAACCCCATATCGATGATGTTTTGTTGAATAGTTCGCACGCTGACACTTGCTGATGGTCCAGCATTGAAATCTGCAGCAATTTTCGGAAGGGTTGCATTTCTGTCATTTGGACGATTCTCTTGTCGTTGGTTCCGTTCTCACAGGATCTTTTACCGGCCGCAGCGATGTCGGAGATTTGATGTTTTACTAGATTCCTGATATTCACAGTACATTCGTGAAATGGTCGTACGGGAAAACCCCACTTCATCGCTACCTCGGAAGTGCTATGTCCCATCGCTCGTGCGCCGACTATAACACCACGTTCAAATTCATTTAAATCTTGATAACCTGCCATTATAGCAGCAGTAACCGATCTAACAAGTCTGCCAGACTCTTGTTTTATGTAGGCGTTGCCGACCGCAGCGCCTTGTTCTGCCTGTTTATATATCTTTCTTTAGTGCTTCAGTGTATTGGCGACAGTTTATACATTTACTCCGTTTTCTCCCTGGCGCTGCCTACCAGCAGCCTTGCTGAGCCAACAGTACGGGAAGGCGCAGAGTAGCACATCAACACCCTCTGAGGAATCCGCAGGTGCAGGTTTTGGGCGCTGGCGTGGGTCAGTGCTTCAGCCCTTCCGTACGGAGGAGTGTCTGGCGGCCGGCGCATCCCTACAGCCCAGTCTGGCTCTGGACGTCTGTCGGAACCTCAGCGCTCTCGTTGAGTGAAGTTGCGCTTAGGCTCGGCCCTGTTGTTGTAAGTAGGCTGATCAGGTTTTTATATTGGCAACGTTAGGTAGCGCTCTGTATGAAAATCACTGGCTGTGGCTAGTTTGCATTGTTGTCTGCCATTGTAGTATTGGGCAGCGGCAGCTGGATGTGAACAGCGCGTAGCGTTGCGCAGTTGGAGGTGCGCCGCCAGCAGTGGTGGATGTGGGGAGAGAAATGGCGGAGTTTTGAAATTTATAAGACTGGATGTCATGAACTGCTATGTATATTATGACTTTTGAACACTATTGAGGTAAATACATTGTTTGTTCTCTATCAAAATCTTTCATTTGCTAACTATGCCTATCAGTAGTTAGTGCCTTCAGAAATTTGAATCTTTTATTTAGCTGGCAGTAGTGGCGCTCGCTGTATTGCAGTAGCTTGAGTAACGAAGATGTTTGTGAGGTAAGTGATTTGTGAAAGGTATAGTTTAATGTTAGTCAGGGCCATTCTTTTGTAGGGATTATTGAAAGTCAGATTGCGTTGCGCTAAAAATATTGTGTGTCAGTTTAAGCACTGTCATTGATAATTGTTCAAAGGGGACGTTTCATATGGCGACCCTGCCAGGATACCTCACTGGAATCTTCTGATTTTTTCTTGTAGTTTGTGTAATTAGTGTAGCTTTATTGCTAGTGCGTAATTGTAGAGAGAATTTCCTTTTTAGTTGTAGTTTTTCATTCTTGTACAGTAAAACAGTTGTGGCATGCATGTAAATTTGCATCAAGTATTTCGCAGCTGCACTTGCAATTAACTAGATATTATTTTCAATGCTATGTTAATGTGTTTTGTTATTTTGCTCTTCAATTGTGGTTTTCTGTGTTGTCGTGTGAAATATTGTGGCAATAATGGCGTGTGAAAAACGTAATACTAGGCTCCAAAGTAAACTGAGTAATGACAGCGAAGACAAAAGCAGTGTGTTAGCGCCGCAGAGTAATGAATTAACCAATGTTCAAAGTAGTAATTTGGTAATTGTGCATAGGGAAATGGAGCGGGCTGCAAATAATGGTGTAGGCAGTGAAACAATTAGTGAACAGGGAAGCATTTCGATCGATCGGTCGGCAACAGCTCGCCTCAGGAATCCGAAATGACAGAACACAATATTGCAAATACTGTAGACTCAGGTTTTGGGTCCTCACCGTTTTCTCACATGAGTCAAGACACATTTCATGCTTTTCAAAACGTGAATGTTGCCGGTGAAAATGCACTGCCAAAAAGCATAGAGAAACACATTCCAGACACTAATACACTATTATTGCAATTAATGCAACAAATGGAACAAAATCAGAGACAAACACAGCAAAAGCTTCAAAAGTTAGACATAATGGAACAAAATCTTCAAAAGTTAGACACCTTGGAACAAAATCAGAGACAAACACAGCAAAAGCTTCAAAAGTTAGACACAATGGAACAAAATCTTCGGAAGTTAGACACCACGCTTAAACAAACACGTGAAGATTTAACTACTGAGTTACATAACATTGAATCGAAATGTCAAAAAGTCTGTAATGACGTAAAAACACAAATTTGTGAGCATTTTCAACCTATTTTTTCGCGGCATGAAAATGCCTTGCAGAATCACGAAGCAGCCATAAAAGAACTGCAAATTATTGTTCATTAAAATCATGAGACCTTGCAAGCTAAAATTGACTCAGTTGCATCTACTGATTCGGTTACGCAACTTGCAAAAATTCAGGAAAACTTAAAGGACACAGTACATACGATTTCAACACAAATGGACACTCTGAAACTTGGTTTAGAAAAACACACAGAGGAAATAATTTCACTATTGGATAAAGTAGCCGAACTTTCCGATCAGTTCACTAACTTATCTACAAAGGTAGGTGATGATCTGAATGACACAAGACCTGTAGCCTTCACTGACACTGAAGAGTATGAAGAAATTAGAAAATTCAAACAAAATCAAAATCAAATCAATACACTGTACAAAAGAGAAATCCGGGAAGTACAAAATCAGTTGGCACAAGTAATACAAGAATTACATATTTCAGAGGACACTCGCGCTCCAATACGGGAAGAGGGACTTAGAAATACGGAAAAGCCGCAAAATAATAACACAGGGCATTTCGGAAGTTATGAAAGAAATTGGCAATGTGCACCGAATTTTGCGATGGAACCGCCGACACGACGTAACAAAGACCGACATGCGACTTGCCGACACGATGATTTTGACTATAAGCTGTTCATTACTACACGTAATTCAAAACATTTAAGAATTCTGGCAACGACATTCATCCACGAGCATGGCTTCATCAATTCTCTAATTGTTTTCCTCCCAACTGCTCATTGCAGCTCAGATTAGAATTTATGTGTGGCTACTTAGAGAATGAACCAGCTGTAAGAATACGATCGGTCCTTCACGATTGTCACAGTGAAGGAGAATTTTATCATGCCTTCCTCTCAGCATATTGGTCTCAAGCTACACAAGAAGAGTAAAACATGGCATCATAATGATGAAACATTTCGAACAATATGAATTTTCCAGTCTTGTGAAATATTTTGAAGATATGTTGCACAAGAATCAGTACCTGTCAAACCCTTATAGCCCCTCAGAACTCATCCGCATTTGCTTAATCAAATTGCCTGAACATTTACGACATATTATTTTGGCAGGACGTTGCAAAGACGACATTGAAGCTTTTCAGGGACTCTTACAAGAATTGGAAATTGACACTGACAATCGCGGAACGCGAAAACAGGAACAAAACAATTACAGGTCACATCCGTCACAATTCCGCGATGACAGAAATAATAACTGGACACGACAAGGCTATTCTTACAACGTAAATCGTGACCAAAACAGACACCACCCGTATGACAACCGTTGGCAGAATAATAGGTACAGAGAAAGATCGCACTTCCGTAGTAATGAATATGACATAACCATAGAAACAGACAATATGGGAACCAAAATAATTATTATCAAGGGAGACAGAATAACTTCAGACGCAACAGTTCAGCGCGCAGTTATGATTCCGGGAGAAATTCTCCACCACATGACCGACAAACAAGAAACTATGTAAACTACCGACAAAACGACAGACCTGAATTCCATCAGAACTGGCGGGATTCAAACAGAGCAGGGCACTCTCGACAAGGAGAATTTGTAGAAGTTAGGTCTCCTAATCCTAATAACGACGCGCGCCAACAAAGAAACAGACAATGACTCGCACCGGCAGGCAGCCACGTGCGCCTGCTGGGCTCGAGAAAAATAACATAAGCTAACCTTGAGAAAAATTCCAGTGTTCCTTACCGACGTAACCACATGATAATTGCGTTGAAACTGAAACTCTGCGTACTAGGAAGAGTAAAAGATTGCACCACATTTCACATGTAAAACCGTTTATTGAGAGATAATCTGCTTTTTAACTTAGCCTTTGCTATAAAACTTTTCACTTTACATTACTAGTATGCTTTGTCAGACTTAGAATCTGTTAATATGCAACAATGTTCAAAGTTAAATATCCAGTCAAGAACGAAGATAACTTATTTAAACAGAAATTACGAATGCATTGTTATTGTGAACAGACGACACAGTGTTATTGTGTGTGTACATCCTTGCTTGTTAGTTACACGATTACATAATGACTATAAGGTTCACATACTTAGAACATTTACCAGTACTGCTAATGAGATTTTAATGCAACATTTTGGTTTACTTGAAAATACATTCTGGATTTAAAGTACTTTCTGTGAGATACCAGATGACACAGTGGTTAGTTTATGTGACAGCTACACGATTTTATCACGACGCTACTAATGAGTGACAATTTACAATGTTGCTTTTGCGGTGTTTCTGTTTTATGTCTGCACAGTTTTATGTATTATTCTGGAAAGTAAAACATGTTTTAGTAGTAACTTTTGTGGTGTAGCTACAATGAGACAGCCTTTTCCGTAGCACAACAATACGTTACAGCACAGTACTTTCTTCATCACGGCAATAAGCGTAATAACTAAGATATCTATACGCAAAGCATTTCACTTTTGTTTATGATGAGGTAAGTACATTGACTTCCGCAGAACTTAGCTTTCGGAGGACGATAACTACGACACTTCCACAGAGATTATCTTGCAACAAGACGCACAGTTTAGCGCTACAGTACACGTATTTGAGTGTTAAATTTTGTACTGAAAACATTTATTTTTAAAGATATTTGAAGTACAATGATACAAAGGTTTTCTGTGATACATTTCATTCCATTGCTGTAATCTGTAACACCTGAGGGTATTATTCATTAATCCTCAGAGGGGTACACGCTTACTTGGTGTACCATGTGTCTGGCAAACACAAGGAGCCCTAGCTAATATGGTATTTGCTTACACAACATTACACATCGGTACCATATTTCTCTACCACATAAATTACACAGCTATCTGATCATTTAACAGAGAGAGACAAACATTTTTTTTACTACATCAGTGGCACATGTTAACACAATTACACAGTTGGATAACTTCACACTTATGAAACTGTATTTTGTCTGTACTGTGTGAACCCTTCATATTTTTCAGAACCATTGTGATACTATGAGGGCTTTGAATGATGTATTTGGTATGAGATCATGATTTTTAAAGTACATTTGAGGTAGATGACACTATTGAAATGAGCAGAGAATTTTTTTTAGGTTTTGAAATTATTGGAGGAAGCTACAACGATTTTGAGAATTGACTGAGATGTTATGATATTATTACGATGACGATGTGTATTATGCTGTTGAGATATGTTTATGATCAATAAGATGATGCTACCGAATATGAGGAATTTGATTATGCTACGTATTTCTTATGATGAAATATTGAAGAAGTGTCGACGAATATGTATATGTATAATAAGGTAAGGAATAATGAGTAGTGATTAGGGACTCTGATTTGTGGAAAAGGTTGTTGGAAACCAAGAATCGTACTTTAAGATTTATGAAATGTATGTAAATGCGTGAGTGTATTACAATGCCAACGAAAATTTTTTGGACACTATTATATTTAAAGGATTTTGTTTCTACACATTTGTAACGCAAATTCTCAACCTGTGAAATTTTTTTATATGAGACTGCCACTGTAGTGGAAACTGCTGTCGTAAATATTTCGGTAAGAAAGTTAAGTGACCTTCACGTAATGCGTCATGGGTACCCAGGTGCGCGAAAGTCGGCTGGAAAAAAGCCATTAGTGTGTGCCTTTCAGAGGCACAGGTGGAGAAAGAAAAGGGAACCCATTATCGTCGCTATTGACATTCCTTTGTAGAAAGCATCGCAAATACGACACGCTCAAACTTGAAAACATGTGATTATACTGTGGAGCTCTTGATTTATGATATTTACTAAAATGCCTAATGAATCGATGAGAAACATTTCACGGCTATTGTCTTGCTAGTTGAGACAAATGCCATATGGCTTGCTTTATGTATTTATTTACTCAATTTGTTTAATATCTAGTTTCTAGCTGCACTGCAGCATTGGTTAAAATAAAATTTAATAGATGTACTAATATAGTTATTTTATGCCTACAGATCCAGTCAATAAGAAATTTATGATCTACTTCCAAGAAAACGAGGGCACATAAGTAGACATTTCCCTTCACAGGAATTGCATAAATAATTTTTTTACGATTTGGTAACTTATCTGCTAGTGTAAGTTCTCGTGATGCATCACTCTAGTGTTAAGATGTGACATAGGTATTAAAAATGGCCACTTATACTGTAATATTTTTTCTACTTGAGCTATATCATGTTTAGGTATAAGTTATTGCGTTTGCTGCTGCTGTTTGCTAGGCATAGTCCTACTGAATTTTACATTGTATTAAGCTAGTTTTACTACTGATTTATTTTTCTTGTTTGCTGTGCATTGCCTTATATTAGTTGTAATATTGCAATTGCTCTGCTAATTTAGACGTAATGCTGCTAGCTTTGCCAATTTGAATTTTTGTCATTGCTGTTTGTGTTAATTTGTTATGTGCTGCTGCATTGCCTCGTCCCTTGGTATATATATCTGAGCCCAGTACATTTAACTTAGCTTAAGAGGGGGTAGACTATATAAGAGAATGAGTTGCGATGCATTGCAAGAAATGCATTGAGAAGTTATACGAAAAAAGTACAGAAAGCAGGTATAGATAGGACTTTTTGGAAATAATGAAGAACGAAGGGAGATCTCCGAGAAGTAAAGGAAGTTTTGTTTGCAAAATACTGCAGTAAAACAGACCCTATCCTTTCCTTGTGTTATCCCACTGTGTGTTTGTGTACCCTTGGGTATTTGTGTTTTTCCTGTCTTTGTGTGTTTATCTGATGAGAGTTACATTGTAGAATTTTTCTGATAACATGTTATTTACTTTGTAAAGATGTTTAGACATTATTTATTCTGTTTTTTTGCTCATATGTGAAGGTGATGTTTCAAAAGTTATTCTGATCTTTATGTATGTACTTATGTCATTATTTTTGTAACACTGATGTATATGTTTATTTCTATTCTTTTGTAAAGCCTGTTTTACTACAAATGTTATCTGTATTGTTATGATCTTTAATGATGTATTTTGTACCTTTGTTATTGTATTTTTATGTTATCATGTAATTGTTACCAGTTCTTCAAATTAAGTGTCATTTCACTGCACACGTTTCTGTTGGTCATAATATATGCACAGTATGTGAGAAGCTGGGACTGTTAGTGTTTCCACGTGTGTTGATAATTGAGCAAGGGACTGGTTAACAGCATTGCTGGTTCTAAGGACATGCCAAAAAATTTGTGAGTGCACAATTGGTGGTTTATGGACTTGCTATATTGTCCACAAGACTCTTCGATGGTGATTGTACACCTGCACAGTCAAATAGATGGCTGCTGGCCATCTCTACAAGGACTACAGTGGGTCTGCATCGTTGATGGCCCACCAATACCATTATTTCTACAAGGACTGCAGTGGGTCTGCACCTCTGGTGGCCCACCAATACTGTAATCTCTACCAGGACTACAGTGGGTCTGCTCTGTGATGACCTACCTACCAATATGCTTCAAAACTTCGACTGACTCTGCGGTGGGTTTGCTCTGTTGTGGCCCATTAGCTGCCTGCATGTCAAGAGTCAGCACTGTCTTTCCGTTGGAAGGACAACACTACTTCTTCAAGACAGCATGGAAATCCACTACTTCCGTGTGCATTTTCTTTTACTGCTCAGACTTAAAAAAATAAAAATAAAAAAAAACCTGCAATTTTACTGTGATGAATGATCAGGACTGTCTTTATGGACTGTGAGAAAGTTTTAGCTTTTGACCAACATTGTATCAATAAGTGTGTGCATTTGATATCTTTGTTATTGTAATTATAAAAAATTATATCAAATCTGCATTGGCCACTGCCCAAAACAATTTGTAAAATTTTTTGTGGGGAGCATGGGGGCTATCTAAGCAGGCTGTTTAGGTTTTTATATTGGCAACGTTACGTAGCGCTCTGTATGAAAATCACTGGCTGTGCTGTCTGCAGTCTGTGGCTAGTTTGCATTGTTGTCTGCCATTGCAGTGTTGGGCAGCGGCAGCTGGATGTGAACAGCGCGTAACGTTGCGCAGTTGGAGGTGCGCCGCCAGCAGTGGTGGATGTGGGGAGAGAAATGGCGGAGTTTTGAAATTTGTAAGACTGGATGTCATGAACTGCTATGTATATTATGACTTTTGAACACTATTGAGGTAAATACATTGTTTGTTCTCTATCAAAATCTTTCATTTGCTACCTATGCCTATCAGTAGTTAGTGCCTTCAGTAGTTTGAATCTTTTATTTAGCTGGCAGTAGTGGCGCTCGCTGTATTGCAGTAGCCTGAGTAACGAAGATTTTTGTGAGGTAAGTGATTTGTGAAAGGTATAGTTTGATGGATCACGCAGCAGTGGCCAGAAGAATGGAAAAGATCAGTATTCATCCCCATTCCAAAGAAGAAAAGTACTAAAGAATGCTCAGATTACCGAACAATCGCACTTATTTCACATGCTAGCAAAGTTATGTTGACAAAACAGACTTCGCCAATATCTAGATCGAGAGCTACCGGAAGAACAAGCTGGATTTAGGAAAGGAAGAGGAACTAGAGATCAAATTGCTAACATTCGGTGGATTATGGAAAAAGCGAGAGAATTCCAGAAAGATGTGTACCTCTGCTTTATTGACTACGCCAAAGCCTTTGACTGCGTCGATCACAGCAAATTATGGAACGTACTGAAAAACATGGGTGTACCAGATCACCTCATTCATCTGATACGGAGTTTATACCTTGACCAAGAAGCCACGGTGAGAACTGCGTATGGAACAACGAAATGGATAAAGATTCAGAAAGGGGTCCGGCAAGGCTGCATACTGTCACCGTACTTATTCAATCTGTATGCAGAACATGTCATGAGGAATGCGAGGCTAGATGAAGGAGAAACAGGAATTAAAATAGCTGGAATAAATGTAAACAACCTCAGGTACGTGGATGATACGATCCTGTTGGCAGAAAGTGAAGAAGAATTGAGAACACTCTTACTGAAGGTGAAAGACGAAAGTGAAAAGGCCGGTATTATGCTGAATGTGAAGAAAACGAAAATTATGGCAACTACACCTACCAATTCGTGGGATATAGCAGGAGAAACCATGGAGGTAGTGACCACATTCAGTTATCTCGGTTCCCAGATCTCTGCTGACGGCGACTGCAGCCATGAAATCCGGAGACGCCTGTTGCTCAGTAGACAGGCGATGTCAAACCTTGACAAGGTTATAAGGTCCAGAGATATAACGCTAGCAACAAAGATCCGGATTGTGAGGGCTATGGTCTTTCCAGTTGTGATGTATGGATGTGAGACCTGGACCATTAGAAAGGCTGAACGGCGAAGAATTGACTCCTTCGAATTGTGGTGTTGGAGGAAACTTCTTAGAGTTCCATGGACTGCAAAGAGAACCAACAGATCAATATTGGAGCAAATTAAACCAGATTTCTCCCTGGAAGGTCTAATGTTAAAACAAAAGCTGAACTACTTTGGACACACAATGCGAAGGCATGCCTCGCTGGAAAAAACATTAATGCTGGGGAAGATTGACGGAACTAGAAGAAGAGGACGTCAGAGGATGAGATGGATCGATGGCATCACAGAAGCAATGTGTTCCAACCTGGAAGGTCTACGGGAGAAAGTGCAAGACAGGAAAAAGTGGCGTGATTTGGTTCGTGGGGTCACGAAGAGTCGGAACCGACTAAACGAATAGAGAGAGAGAGAGATAGTTTAATGTTAGTCAGGGCCATTCTTTTGTAGGGATTATTGAAAGTCGGATTGCGTTGCGCTAAAAATATTGTGTGTCAGTTTAAGCACAGTCATTGATAATTGTTCAAAGGGGACGTTTCATTGTCAGTTGCCAAGATTATGATTAGACGGAAGATCCAACAACGACATGAAGGAGAGCTCGACAGGCGGTTCTAGCGTGCAGCCGGCAAAGTACTGGACAGTAATGGCGGCACAGACGCCCTAGTCGCAAGTTAAGGGGAGTTGTACCGCCCTATCTCGACAATGTTAAATTGGCTATATAAACTCCCCGTTTTCTCAGGAACTGTTGAGTATACAAATGTGGTGTTTTTATAACATGTTCTCCCATGTTTTGTGACTGTATTGCTCTACAATCATTTTAAAATAACAACTGCAAAAACGGTTATGATTTTTTCCCTAAACATATAATTTTTTGGTGTAAATTTTCACAATTTTAATTTCTTGAATTTTAACTATTACAGTAAATACTACTTAAGTAGAGCTACAACATCATTGTACTATCTATGTTATATGGTAAATAATTCATTGATGTAGATTCAGAAGTTTCTGAGCAAAAGGGACTTTCATACTGAAAAATGTCATGTTGAGGAAGTTGCGTTTAAAGAAAAAAATTTTAATATACAGCCAACTGATACATAAAAAATATGTTAGAATCCTCCCGGATAGTAGTCCTCATCTCCTCCTTCATTTTCCTCACCCAGTGCTGCCCTCCTTCTCTTGGATCTGGCTTCTTTTGACATATTGTTTGTTGCAATCTCTGCCCTCATGATTCGCAGTTGGTCCAAGTCTATCACACTTTTAGTGCTACAGTAACCTTTATGAATGCTAAGATATTCCAAAACCTGTAGTCTTCCAGAATAGCCATCATTAAAAGTAAGAACAGAAAACTCCAAGTTCAAAGACTGACCTTCAAACAAACACATTTTTTGGTATCCTTAATCATACAACATTGTTAAATGATTCATTCTCATTTTGTCTTTCGCCCTTGAGACATTTCTTCAACAGCTCTGATTGGGCAAGATCCTGAAACACAGGTTTCATGGCAAGCATAACAGCATTTGGTATAGTAATTTTGTGCGATAAAGTGTCTACTTTACCCTCCTCTTTTGCACCATTCAGTAGAACACAGGTTGTGTATTGGTTCAGCATCTGTAGACAACTTGTGAAAAAAAATTGCACAAACAGCTCTCTTCATGCCATCTAAATTATCTCTGTTACTTCTAATAGCCATACCATAATATTGTGTAATCTGATCAATTTGTTTATCAGTCAGTCGACGTCTTATACTTAGACCATCAGATAACTTGGTACTTCCCAACTGCTGCTTGAGTCTACGTAGTCTCGTAGCCATTCTCTTTTGCACATGATTAATACACTCTAGTTTTGTAACTGACAAATCACGATAGGGTTTACTCCCCACCACTGCCTTATACGATCGTGAGTCTCCATCCCCAAGAAAACTCATGTAGCGAACAGCACGGTCATGCTGGGAACGTTGGAACATTTTCACTGCAGAAGCAACCTCCATCCCTCCACTAGTTCCTTCATAGTTTCTCTGAATTCATTTCGTGCCTAGTTTGCTTTTCAGTACTCTTACCTGCTTGCCTACAACCCTGACAGTAAATAGTCAACACATCAACATCCAACACTTTCCCATTGTCGATGCTGATAATAGATGCACATGAATTCTTTGACTGGAAACCTCTTTCTCGCCAGGATCCGTCCAATGATATTGCTGGAACTAACATTTTCTGCTACAGCCTGCTCTGCTGTTGTAGTCATTGACTCCATAACACACGTCTTGACACTACTTCTTACTATTGAGTTGTATTTGATAGATTTTGTAGGGGGACTAGGGAGGTTCAGCAAGCCACAAAGAACCTTACCAGCGTAATGGCCTTTTCCTACGCATCTAAGTCCATAGAAGTATCTTAGATTAGTGTCAAAAAGTCCATTCTTTACACTTACTTCTGAAGTCTTGAAAGGCTTTTCGGTTTTACAGTTCAAACACATTATTTGTAAAGTGCACACCAGACCATTGCGTTGAGATAGCTTTTCAGAAATTTCACTGTCCCTTTCACATATACGACAACAGACTGTTTCACACAAAGCTGAAATAAGTATATGAAGATTAATAATGATATTGCAGTTTCTTTCACTGTCTGAAGCTGCGTTGTATTTTACATCATTACCCAGTAGTTTTTTCTTGGAAGCACTCGGAGGAGTAGAAGGACTGTCACTATTTACAACCAAATTATCACGCCCTTCGGCGCTAACCACTCTTTTTACTGCTGCTATATTTGTTCTTTAGTATCTGTTTCCTTTGTTTCGTATTCTTTTAAACACTCCTTTTGGTTTAGTCATGACGAAAATACAGAAACTAAAACTCGGCTAGTGGATAACTGTTGTTGCGAAACACAAACAAATGTACAGTTCAAAGAATTTACTGCGAAGTACCGCCAGTGTAGGCAACTTATGAAACGGACAGTTCTCTACAAAACAAAAGAAACCACAGCCTTCTAGACTGTATAGTTCCAGAGGAAAATGCCAATATGCGAAATGATGAAAAACAAAATTCTCGGAAATGTCATTGCGTGATTATTTTCAAATATTTATATAAAAAAGTAAATAATCGAATATTTCAATAAAACCAACACCAAATTAAGCATAAACATCCGTATTTTCATAATTTGCATAAAAGTAAAAATGTCAGATTTTGTCATTTTGGGCGGTACGACTCCCCTTAAACAGCTCGCAGACAGCAGATCGTTTCCTCATTCACGGCAAATCGATCCAGCCCTCTTCAACCAGGCATCGTTTGTGACCGACTGGAGTGCAGCATTCCCCCCACAGCCAGACGGCTGCGGACTCTGGCGTGCAACACCTGTGTTCATCGCTTCCGCTTCTCCTTCGGGTGTAAATTTTTGATCGATCAAGCCCTTGCTGTCGAGAAAAAACGATCAACATCATATTAATTTTATATTTTGTCAGTCGACTTTTTTGGGAGGCGAGGAAGACAATGAACATCATGCCATTTTATGTCGCTTGGTCTGCGGATTGTATTGGTAGCAACAGCACTCATCTCCTGTAATGCTGTGTATATCCAACAACGCGCGACAACGGTGCTTCGAGCGACTGATTCTACAGAAAGAGTTTGCCGGTAGTTTCCAACAGCTTCACAATAGATGTCAGAAGTGTGTTGGAGCTAATGGTCATTACTTGAAAGGAAAGTGGAAGTATTCTGTTTGTAATTCTAGTTTTCTGTCTTTTCTGGGTTTCACCGAACGTTTCAGATGCGCATAGTATGCAACCCTACTGGACAAAATATTAGCCACCCTCTTAAAAGATCAACATTGAAAATGGTGTACACCTGATACCAGGGTGTCACGTCATGCCAGTGAAGTGATGTGTGTGTGCGATTCGCTTGAACGGAATAAGAGCAGCAAGATGCGTCAACATAAAGACGTCACAAAATGTCAGAAAGTTATCGTGTCTGGACACGCCCATGACCCGCTCTGAGAATAAAGTTGAGACTGTCTGTTGTATCTACAGGTAACCTTCTGCCACTCGCGGTCAAGAAACACTGCGTATGAACAGCGGTCGTAAAAGGATCCTAACCAACTAGGACTAGCGTCACAAATTGTCAACAGTAACCGGTTTGAACCCAACAGCAATTGTTATTGTCGCTGAACGCAGACCAATCTCAGTTTCCTAGCGAACATTGTTACGAGAACTGCATCAAATGGTCATCTGAAGTCGGTTGCCGCTCAGAAGACTATTACTCGCTGTTGTCTCGACCAAAATATGTCCAGTGTCCAACATACAAGGTAGCAGGAAGTGAACAGCCTACCGCAAAAAAATTGCAGTACAGAGGTAGCTGTCTAGCGGGTTAGCAACTGGTGTAGCCACAGAGCGATAATATCTATACGATCCAGACAGATTAACATGGCCACCGCTTATGTACGACGCCAACGTGCAATAACCACACACAGACAGCAGGTAGCAGCACTAGCAGTGAAGGGTATATAAAGCGTTACCGGGGACAGGAACAAACAATGCAGTAGTTGTAATACGGAAACAACCGATTGATCTCAAGTCCAAAAGGGCGTGATAACTGGCTTTTAGGCTAATGGTGGAAGCATTTCCGAAATCGTTAACTTTGTGAACTCTTCGCATGTCCCTGTTGTGAAAATATACCCTGAACAGTAAAATACCTCTACCCAAAACCGATGCCTAGTCAACTGTGGAGCACCACGGGCAGTGAGCTGTTGAACAACTGACCGCCCAGTTAAACCAAGGGGCTACCAACAGTGTCTCCTCAACGACCGTTCAGCGAACGTTACTGCGTTTGGGACTCCACAATAGGCGCCAGGTTCACGCACCCATGCTAACTGCTATTCATCTGCGACAAAGGCAGGAATTTCCTAGCCGGTACCGCAGTTGGACGTCCATTGAATGTAATAGCTGACCTTTTCAGATGAATGAGGTTTTATGCTCCGTCGGATAGATGGCCGTTGGCGTAGACGGCTTGAAACATCTGAAAGCAAACAACTTGCAGCGATCCTCGGAAGGGTCCAGGCTGGAGGGGGGAGCGTTATGCTCTAGCGAACGTTTTCGTGACATTCCCTGGGTGATTTCGTCATTCTGAAAGGCACAATGGATCTACACAGGTATGCGTCTTTACTTGGGGTCCATGTTCAACCCTACATGAAGTTTGTCTTTCCTAGGTGCGATGACATGTACCAGCAGGTTCAGATGGTTCAAATGGCTCTGAGCACTATGGGACTCAACATCTGTGGTCATAAGTCCCCTAGAACTTAGAACTATTTAAACCTAACTAACCTAAGGACATCACACACATCCATGCCCGAGGCAGGATTCAAACCTGCGACCGTAGCAGTCGCGCGGTTCCTTACTGAGCGCCTAGAACCGCGAGACCACCGCGGCCGGCTGTACCAGCAGGAAAATGCAACGTGTCACTCAGTTCACAGTGTACGTGCGTGGCTCGAAGACCACCAGTATGACTTTACCGTACTCCTCTGGCAACCAAACTCCCTGGATTTTAAAGAAGTCGAGCATCTATGGGACAACATCGATCGCGCTGTGCGCGCAAAGGTTCCTCAACTGAGAAACCTGGCGCAGCTGGCCACAGCAGTGGACTCAGCATGGCTCCACATCCCTGTCGCTACCTTCTAGAAGGTCACTGACTCTCTTCCTGCACGTCTTGCAGCAGTCCGTACTGCTGAAGGTGCTTATTCAGGCTTTCGACAGGTAGTCACATTAATATGACTGGACAGTGTATAACACAAACAATGTGGGCAACAGAAAATGAAACAAGTAGTAAACATTTATTAAAATAAGTGTCACGTAAATACTCAGTTTTGAGTGATCAGTGGTACGTGGCTCTGTAGTTAGAGCCCTACACACTGGCGTCATCTAACACAGTGAAAGACAATTAACTGATCTATAGAAGTTCACACTGCACTGCCGCTACTGTCTGTTCCTCAGTCTCCAGATTGAATAATGTTTTGACACTCCGTGTCTAACTTCCAACGATCATTTGTTGACAGCGGCTGGCCGTAATGACACTGGTGATGAACTGCGTCGGGTGGCGGTAACTGCAGAACTGCGACAGGAACTGGCTGAGAATGTGGGTATGCGTCCACATATATCCACGAAGGCTGCAAGACTATCCACCTGTAACTGTTTGGCGGATGCAGAAACTACACTACTGGCCATTAAAATTGCTACACCACGAAGATGACGAGCTACAGACGCGAAATTTAACCGACAGGAAGAAGATGCTGTGGCACCTACAATGTGCTGACATGAGGAAAGTTTCCAACCGATTTCTCATACACAAACAGCAGTTGACCGGCGTTGCCTGGTGAAACGTTGTTGTGATGCCTCGTGTAAGGGGGAGAAATGCGTACCATCACGTGTCCGACTTTGATAAACGTCGGATTGTAGCCTATCGCGATTGCGGTTTATCGTATCGTGACATTGCTGCTCGCATTGGTCGAAATCCAATGACTGTTAGCAGAATATGGAATCGGTGGGTTCAGGAGGGTAATACGGAACGCCATCCTGGATCCCAACGGACTCGTATCACTAGCAGTCGAGATGACAGGCATCTTATCCGCATGGCTTAACGGATCGTGCAGCCACGTCGCGATTCCTGAGTCAACAGATGGGGACGTTTGCAAGACAACAACCATCTGCACGAACAGTTCGACGACGTTTGCAGCAGCATGGACTATCAGCTCGGAGACCATGGCTGCGGTTACCCTTGACGCTGCATCACAGACAGGAGCGCATGCGATGGTGTACTCAACGACGAACCTGGGTGCACGAATGGCAAAACGTCATTTTTTCGGATGAATCCAGGTTCTGTTTACAGCATCATGATCGTCGCATCCGTGTTTGGCGACATCGCGGTGAACGCACATTGGAAGCATGTATTCGTCATCGCCATATTGGCGTATCACTCGACACGATGGTATTGGGTGCCATTGGTTACACGTCTCGGTCAGCTCTTGTTCGCATTGACGGCACTTTGAACAGTGGACGTTACATTTCAGATGTGTTACGACCCGTGGCTCTACCCTTCATTCGATCCCTGCGAAACCCTACATTTCAGCAGGATAATGCACGACCGCATGTTGCAGGTCATGTACGGGCCTTTCTGTATACAGAAAATGTTCGACCGCTGCCCTATTCAGCACATTCTCCAGATCTCTCACCAACTGAAAACGTCTGGTCAATGGTGGCCGAGCAACTGGCTCGTCACAATACGCCAATCACTACTCTTGATGAACTGTGGTATCGTATTGAAGCTGCACGGGCAACTGTACCTGTACACGCCATCCAAGCTCTGTCTGACTCAATGCCCAGGCGTATCAAGGCCGTTATTACGGTCAGAGGTGGTTGTTCTGGGTACTCATTTCTCAGGATCTATGCACCCAAATCGCGTGAAAATGTAATCACATTTCAGTTCTAGTATAATATATTTGTCCAACGAATACCCGTTTATCATCTGCATTTCTTCTTGGTGTAGCAATTTTAAAGGCCAGTAGTATAATTCCTCAGCGCCCGCTGTGATGGCTGACACAACTACAGGTGGATGAAGTGGACTCTTCGTGACTCTTGTGGCGCTAGCATAAATAGGTCCCCGTTTATGAGCGTCATCCATGTAGCTACTGATCGGAACTCCGTGCGGCGCGACGGCTAGAGGCTGCCCGTCGTGGGGCGTCCTCTGTAGCCACCACTGTGCACCGTGTGACTGCGTACGCAGTGTTCATTGGGCCAAATACTACAAAATCTGGACGACTAGAGGTGTGTTTTGTGGTCCAACACCGTCATGATGTTATGTCTTTCGAAATGATGCAAGGCGTCGAGTGCACTGACGGCCGAATGAGGCGATTAATTCACATTTTGTGGACAGTGTATCTTGGGACAGAGGTGCTTCTGTAACTCTTGGGGGTGTTTTTCGTATCATGAATTGTGCCCACTTATTCAGGTTACCTTCGACATGGGCCAGAACAATCGTGACCAAAGGGTTACCCTTTCTTCAACGTCGTCGTGATGACTATGCTGGGACACTCCCGACCTGCAAGACGACAATAGCTGTGTTCACAGGTTTGCGCGCCTCCGTTCCTTGTTTGACGAATGCTTAAGTACTATACTGCACCTCGAGTTGTTCATAATATCACCCAGTCGTCATCCCACAGAACAGCAGGCGAGACGCAGCAATCAATATCGCCGCAGTTTGGTAGCTTTACGGCTATTAATTATCAATGAGTGGCTTCATCTGTGATTGGTTTACCTAAAGATTCTTGTGGACTCACTTCCTCATCGAACTGAGGGCATTAACAAGACTAGAAGTTGTCACACGACATTAGCTTGCTGCGTCCGGTGTGTGTATTTGCTGTCCTGTAATGTGTGTACATCTTCCGTCAGTTTGTGGTAGATGTGCCCAAGATAGTCCTTGGACAGGTTTTCTCATCGTGAAGAGGCTCACGTTGTGTGAAACGTTAAGGACCATCTTGATGAGCATGACTGATGACTAATGACTGATGAATCATGTTGGTCTACTTCCCTTAGTCGCCGGGTACGTACTTCACGTTCTGTGGTCATTATAAGAATGGTTTCGGAGACTCCAGTCGACATCTGGGTGCGCCCAGTTGGTATTGCATCAGACGGGATGTTAAAACAAATCATTCGCATCATCACGAGCTGCCATTGAGTCAGGATTTGTTATTGTGTTCCTCCGACCTCGCCAATTATAACTTGCTGTCGCCGATTTTCATGCGCCCCAAACACCCAAAGTTCTGTGACTTTTCATATTTTACCTACGGATTTGTTGCAAATACGCTTCTCGGGTTTGCCGCCGGATCGTATTGTGTAAATCGCACAATATTTCTTCGATGCAACTGCTCGACATCATCAGGTGGTGGTAGCTGCTGCTGTCACTGCTGCAAGGCGCGACTGATAATAATCGCGCGGCGGCGTCGGATTTTATCATGACGGGAGCAGGCAATACGCGTGCGCGTGAAGACGCTCGTGGTTGGAGGAAAGCGGCGCTCCTGGTGCCCGCTGCTGGGAGCCGCAGAAAGGCCATCCGCGCGTGCGCTATGGGCAATGACTGTGCTGCCGGACGCTCCTGCGGTTAAAGTCTGAACTAAATCTCAGCTACGCGTTGCGTCACTTGAGGAAACGGAAGGTCTTGTTTTTTGATTTAATGGCAGCCAGTGCTGGATTCCAGGCGGCACTCAGTTGAAAACCTGCATCCCTGTTGATTAGATTGTCCTATTACGCTGCCCTAGGGCACACCTGAAGTTACGCTTCTTTCTGTTGAAGTCACCCCGTTCAGGACGACATACTGCTCCCTGTCTGTTAGAAAGCTTTCTATCGGATAGACCGTAAGCGCACATTTTTTGCAGTAAGCGACAGTGGGGAACTGAGTCGAACGCCTTCAGAAAGTCGAGAAATATGGCATCAACCTGGGAATCGGTATCTAGAGCCTGTTGTATATCATGCACAAAGAGGGCCAGCTGTGGCTCGCATGACCGCCGTTTCCTAAAACCATTCTGGTTTCTGCAGATGAGCTTCTCAGAGTCCAGAAAGGTCATTATGTCTGAACACAAAATGTGTTCCATGATTCTCAGGTATTTTCTGTTACACTGTAGCAGTGTTTTCTACATGTGGTCCTAGTTTAACTAAGTTATGTTACGTGGCAGTCACACATCATTCAAAACTTACTTTCGTCCTTAGTTATTGAGCACTAGAGTATATAAAACGCCATAATATGATAATAACAATTTGTTCACTTCTGAGCTTAGTGTACTACTTTAGCATAATTTCCAGTTAATTGCAGTTCAAAGAGATACTGTATATCACTTGAAAAGCTTTTTTGATTATCTTAGCTTTCGGGTTACTTTATTCTCCAAAAGTTTGCTGGAAAATGTGGAAACAGATGTATGAATAAATGGAAACTGACAGTAAGACGTTATTCGAGAGTGGGAGTGGGGAACATGATCTCTTTGCATCCGCGCTTACACTGGGTAGAATAAAACGGCCCACTCTTTTGTTTCCATTACTGCACAATTTTGTGTCGCCTCGTTGTCACTGTAGGCTTGTACCATGGGAAGCGGCCAGAAACCTCTTTCTACAACACAACTGCACGCATGTATTAATAGGTTTTTTATTAACTTAAACAGGAAGCACAGTCCAGGTGCTGTGGTACAAGCTCTCCGTAACAGTCCACATTAAACTGGCTGCTGATGAAGTACAAGTCCGCTACGTACACTGCTCTGATCGCTAGCTATTGACTGACTATGTCCTAGAGGCAAACTGTGACTGTGGCTCCCACCGGGCTGCGACTAATGACTCGACTCTTTGACTCACTCGATGACTGACTGGGCATTCTGGTCCGAGACGGACATCTAAATACTGGCGGTCGAGAGGGCGTTGGCGGCGTGTGCTTGCGAGTCTGTTCTTGGCCTCTCTCCTGAGAGGCGCGTTGCTAGCTCCTACTATCGATCTTCTCGCAACCTCTTTACTGCCTGGTGTGCTGGCGACAGCTTTCGCCGTCACATTTTGCATAAGGACAACCTCTCAAAACATAAACACATGAAAAAAAAGTTTTGCGTCACCTCGGTTCCGAGAGATACGGAACCTGTAGAGAAAACTGTAATTGAGATCAACATAAACATCACTTCCCCCCCTTTCTATTGCTCATGAAAACCACACATTGCATGTTGTACCACCATACAGCGAGACCTTCAGGGGAGGTGGTCCAGATTGCTGTACAAACCGGTATCTCTAATACCCAGCAGCACGTCCTCTTGATTGTATTCGTCGTGGTATACTATCCACAAGTTCATCAAGACCCTGTTGGTCCAGATAGTCCCACTCCTCAACGGCGATTCAGCGTAGATCCCTCAGAGTGGTTGGTGGGTCACGTCGTCCGTAAACAGCCCTTTTCAATCTATCCTAGGCATGTTCGATAGGGTTCATGTCTGGAGACCATGCTGGCCGCTCTAATGGAGCAATGTCGTCATCCAGAAGGAAGTCACAAGATGTGAACAATGGAGCCGCGAATTGTAGTCCATGAAGACGAATGCCTCGCCAATATGCTGCCGATATGGTTGCACTATCTGTCGGAGGATGGCATTCACGTATCGTACAGCCGTTACGGCTTCTTCCATGACCACCACCGGCGTACGCCGGCCTCACATAACGCCATCCCAAAACAGCAGGGAACCTCCACCTTTCTGCACTCGCTGGAGTGAGTCTAAGGCGTTCAGCCTCACCGGGTTGCCACCAAACACGTCTCCGACGTTGTCCGCTTGAAGGCATATGCGACACTTCTCAGTGAAGAGAACGTGATGCCAATCCTGAGCCGTCCATTCAGCATGTTGTTGGACCCATCTGTACCGCGCCGCATGGTGTCTTGGTTGCAAAGATGAATCTCGTCATGGACGTCGGTAGTGAATATGCGCATGGTCAGCCTATTTTCCACTGTTTAAGTCGTAATACGACGTCCTGTGGCTGCACGAAAAGCATTATTCAACATGGTGGCGTTGATGTCATAATCCGTAGGTAGCGGTCATCCACTGGAGTAGTAGCCTTTGGGCGGCCTGAGCGAGGCATGTCATCGACAGTTCCTGTCTCTCTGTATCTCCTCCATGTCCTTCGTTCACTCCGAGACGCCTGGACACATCCCTTGTTGAAAGCCCTTCCTGACGCAAAGTAATAATGCGAACGCGAAAGAAATGTGGTGTTGACAGTCTAGGCATGGTTGAACTACAGAGAACACGAGCCGTGTGCCTCCTTCCTGGGGGAATGACTGGAACTGATCGGCTGTCGACCCCCTCAGTGCTGCTCATGCACGGTTGTTTACATGTTTGGGCTAGTTTAGTGACATCTCTGAACAGTCAAAGGGACCGTCTGTGATACAATATCCATAGTTAACATTTATCTTCAGGAGTTCTGGGAACCGGGGTGAAGGAAAACTTTTTTTGATGTGTGTACATGTTGTTTCAAAAGATTCATCCCGTTTGACATTCTGAGAGAATGAATAGAGAGAATTTAACACAAGTATCGAACTTTTTGCTTACCTCGCTGCCATTTGTTAAGTTGCCGGTCCGTTTGGTTTCCTGGAGCAGCAAGCTCGCTAGCCCGTTCAGTACACACTGTGCGTTAAGGCGATGTGCTGACAATACAGCAACAAAAGGTGTTTTGCGTCCTCTGTTTCAATAGGTACAATTCAGTTCATGACTTCCGTCGAGAGTACGAACTCAGAGGCGGATGGGCCAGAAGGAGCGTATGGATATCGTTTTGGATCAAAGTTTGTCTGTGATTTTTTTTCGGATGGGCTGGGTAGGCACGGGCGTTGTGAAGGACACTGTCTTTGTTCAAATAACTTACAACAATGCCTCTGAGTTACATCGTCGACAGCTGCTGATATTTCGAGAGGAGCACACGCTGCCATTTTCAAGGCATAATTGCAGCAAGTAAGCGCTGCGCAAGAGAATAAAAACCTAGGTTCGCAGAGAAACTCCGTAAAGATAAAACACACACACACACTCACACACATACAAACACACTCTGTAAACACTAGCGTCGTCACAAATCAGAGATTACCGACGTCAGAAGTTATCGACAGCGTAATTAATAAACGGGTGAGGTACTCTGTCCCTCTATTTTTTGACAATGGAGAGAGCAGGATTCCGTGCAGAATTTAAACAAAAACCACCATCTCTGTTTATAAGTCTTCTTGCTAATTTAATTTCCAAAGCTTTCTTAATAGCACCATCCAAAAGCTGGAAGTGCATGCCAGACTCTCCGTATTTTTTATATACCGTAGAATGATCGATGCCGTTACAATGCTCTACAATGACGGAACTGTCCGGCTGTCGTAAGTGTGTGTGTCGCTCATGCTACGTACATCAGTCCTCCATAATCCTCACAGACTGATCAACGCACGACATGCCATAATTGCAAGGAAAACGGCAGACACCCGCCTTATGCAAACCGAGATCATCCTTTACGGAATCTAAAAGGACGCTGATCTAATACGGTGGCCGAAGAACACGTTTCACATCATATTTCCGTAAAATATGACCAATCTTGTTCGAAATGCTCCCTGTTTAAGGTAAAGAGGTCGTAAATTTTGCCCCCTCGGTACTATCAATGCCAACCCGGTGCACAGTGGCACGCCTGATCTGTCATTTACTGTAACGATTCTGACGAAATGTGACCTTGAGACCGGGTAACTCAGCTAACAAACTGTCGGAGTTCGAGCTGAAATCGGCCCTGTGAATCAGGATGCGAAGTATCCCTTCACGTTCATTGAATAGTGACAGCTATCAGCTTGCAGATACAAGTCATTGTGAGTAGGCTTCCTATAAACGATATGTCGTGACCGATAAATCAAGCAATGGAGACCTCCACAAATCGGGTGGGTTGAAATCAGTTGTTCTAAAAAGTAGTTCAAATTACCACTACCATGAGGTCTACAATCTGAAAAGAAAAAAACGCACAGGTCTCGAAGCCGCCGACTCTAAGGCAAGTTCCTCGAAGTCTTCCATAAACAAACTGGTAATAATAGGTGACAAACGCAACTCCACCTGTATTCTCATAGTACTGGTCACTGAATAAAAAGTAAGTGGAAATTAACACATGTCGAAAAAGATACGTTAATTCAACATCAAATCTAATCGTAACGAATCAGAGTGAAGAGAGAGACAACATAAAACTTACTAGAATATCAGAGTCATTCAGACGCATTCTCTATAACCGACATAAGACGTCCACCGAATTCTTAACGTGATGTTCATACCGACTTATTATAGGACTCAACAGAGTAACAAGGTGCTTTGTTACACGATATGCCGGATCGTCAAAGGAACCCTTTGCTTGTGAACCTTAGGAAGGCCATATGATCTAGGGGGAACAGCACAATAAACTCGGAGCTCTTCGTTCCTCCCCTTCCAATAACTTTGCGTGAACTGCGTCGGTATATAACAACAGCAGTGAATACTGTCACTCCCGATATTCTAGCAGCAGTGTGGAAAAAGTTTGACTCTCTTTTGGAAGTTTATCGTACGTCCGGAGAAGGGCACCTTTGTAAAAGTTAAATGAAAACTTTGCTCATAAACGTATTTGTGAAAAATACCCTACGGTTGTATGTACATTAAAAGCACTTTTAAAAGATAGCCCCTTGTAAAACAGGATGGTTCTGTTGAAATTAAAAATGCTGTCGCCCAATGCGTAAGTTAAAATGTACGCCAAGTCTATTAATGTAGACGATACAGTCTTGTGAAATCTGACGAATCATTCTGAAACAGCCAGTGTAGTATAAGATAGGTATGATTGAAAGTTCAAGGTACATCGCTGCATAGCCAGCTGTGATCACGGGGAGCTTTGGAACGGTTATTTCAAAGGACTAAAAACTGTTGAATACTACCATACAAAAGTATACGTGTTTTGTCAGCATTTATAAGAACCAAAAATGTTATCAAGACAGACATACAAATATGGCTGCTTGCGCACAAACAATAGGTCTGTTTCCTTTCTAGCTTTCGCTTCAGCAGTACGTCATAAGCTCTTTTAAGCAGCGGGACTGTGCGTCAGTTTTCTAGTACATTTTCCAAAAGCTGTTAAGCAGCTTTCGTCAGTGCAACGCGGGTATTTGAGAGACGCTATTTTTTTCGTTTTGTGCGTGGAGGGTATATGCATGGAATAACAGACGGTGTTAGGCACTTGTAATGGAGCAGACGTGTGTGTGTGTGTGTGTGTGTGTGTGTGTGTGTGTGTGTGTGTGTGTGTGTGTGTGTGTGTGGGCGGACGGGGGGGTTGAAGGGGGTTTGGGTGAGTGCGTCCGTGCGTGCGTAAGTGTGTGAAAACACGTTAAGAAGACACACACACACACACACAGTGAGAGACAGAGAGAGAGAGAGAAAAAAAAACAAGAAAAAGACATGAAGGAGACGCAGATATAAAACTGATGAACTGAAGGAGAGAGGGTATGAGTGAAATGAGGTCGCTTTGACATTTATTTAGAAAACCAATGATACATTTGGTGCTGGATGAAGGGTATGAGAGGGGGAGGGGACAATGATTCAGACGTATCTGATGGCCGCAAGGCAGATGAGGTTTGTTGTGTCCGGTACTGTACATTAAGTATGTTCTTCCAAGAGAGGTAAGACGTACAACTTTTCTTAATTTCCGTCTGAAGCTTCAGTGGACCACGCTTAGCGTACGCATTCCAGTATCCTGTCTTTTACAGGCCCTCTTCCTACTCTGACATACACTGATCCCAGAACTTTACGACCACCGAATTAATATCGGTATAAACCGGTCAATGTGATGGCAGCGTCACCTGGCGAGGGATGACACAAGCACGGTGCATGTTGTGTTAGTGAGCGTGCTGTCCGTGTGGAAAATGAAAAAGGCGCGATCTGTTTGGGTTCGACTAAGAGCAGATTCTGATCGCCCGAAGGCTCGGCACGAGCATTTCGGGAACTGCACGACTTGTCGGGCGTTCGAGGGGTGCAGTGGTGACACCAGGTCCAGATGTCGTGGAGTTGGGCGGCCACTCGTCATTACAGATATCGGACGTCGTAGGCCGGGCAGACAAGGGAAACAGGACAGGCGCCTAGCTGAGGCGGAACTAACATGAGACTTTAATGCTGGACAAAGTACAAGTGTGGGTGAACACATAGTGTACCGAACACTCCTAACGATGGTCCTCCGTAGCTGACGATCCGTGCATGTGCCAATGTTACTACCATAACATCGACATCTGCGACTGAAATGGGCACGTGATCAACGAGACTGGACTTTGTAACAGTGGCAGAGCGTTTCGTGGTCTGATGAATCCCAATACCTTCTTCATCATGCCGATGGGAGGGTGCGAATCCGCCGTCTTCCAGGGGAGCAGCTCCTCGACACCTGTGCCGTGGGACGGAGACAAGATGGCGGCGACTTCATTAAGCTCTGGGGAACATTCACGTGGGCATCCATGGGTCCAGTGCAGCTCGTGCAAGGCACCATGACGGCCGAGGAGTGTCGTACGCTGACTGCAGACCACGAACACCCTTTGATGGCGATCATGTTTGCCGACGGCTGTGGCCTTTTTCAACAACATGATGCGCCATGTCACAAGGCCACTAGTGTGATGGAGTGATTCGAGGAACAGAGTGGCGAAGTTTCCATTGACGTGTTGTCGGCGCCCTGCCCGCCCCCCCCCCCCCCGTTCCCCGTCCCCCGTCCCCCGTCCCCCCGTCCCCACCTCGCCACATCTCAACCCTACCAAACGAATGTGGGATGTGATTAGATGTGGCGCTAGAGCTCATCGACCCCACTCTTGAATTTACGAGATTTAGGTGCAGATGTGGTGCCAACTCCCTCCAGCGACCTACCAAGGCCTCATTCCTTCCATGCCATGACGCGTTGCCGCTGTTATCCGTGTCAAAGTTGGACATATGGCTATTGGGTAGGTGGTCATAATGTTCTGGCTGGTCAGTGTATGTCCTCCCAAGAGAGGTAAGATATAGTGCAACGTCTTTTTTAATTTCCGTCTGAGGCTTCCGCATTTCAGTTTCATGCCTTTTCAATTACCTCTTTTGATCTGTTAGGGTCCTCTGCTGTTGCTCCTTATCCACAATATACTTAGGCCTAATTCCTCTAACAAAGAACCATCACCAACTTGACCTCATATTTTAAGGAGAAAGAAGCACCCTTGTAAGATGTCAGCTCCAGATATCGACCACATGTGATCTGGACCATAATTCTGACGGTACGCATTCATGACATTCTGATCGAAAAGATTTTAAACTATCGTGTGCACCGTGAAAGGTGGCTACACTGAGTCACAGCGCCAGAGATTGCGCCAAATATTATTATTCCGCCGCCTCCACTGGGGCAGTAGTAGTTCAGAGGTTGCCGTGGGCAGTGCTTGTTGAGAGGACGTCGAGAGCAGTACTAGTGAGAGCATGTCGTGTGCAGTTGTTGTTCTGTTGGGCGAGACAGTAGACGCTGTTCGGTTTGTGTAATGTATAGATGGAAGATGTTGCAATGATCCCAGTGTATTTTTCGTTATATATATGGAGGTAACCGGACATACAGCTACTAAAATTATTATATTTGCATTTTTATTTAATTAAGCCCCCATGCACGTGGCGACCGCTGCTTGGGATCGTCCCTTGGAATTCTTTTGACAGTAAAAATAGCAGACAGTAGTATTGTTGTAGTAATTTGTAGTTTAGTTATTGTAGTCTATATTGTATGTGTAGATTTGGTAATTGAACATTTGTAGTTATTTTGTCATTTTTCTAATGGTATTTTTGCAGAATTTAATTTTTGATGTCTCGTATACGGGTTCGACAATTTTGTGCAATTATGAAGATTTTAATTATTCGTTAATCGTGTTTGTCGAGAAGCATTTGTGTGAATGGTATTGTTGGTGATAAAGTGTTATATTGTGTGTAATTTTCGTATAGTGACGAGTTTTGTATGTTTTGTAAATAATTACGCGATCGATGAAAAAGGCAAAAATAATGGATAGTCAGAATATGGTTCAAATGGCTCTGAGCACTATGGGACTCAACATCTTAGGTCATAAGTCCCCTAGAACTTAGAACTACTTAAACCTAACTAACCTAAGGACATCACACACACCCATGCCCGAGGCAGGATTCGAACCTGCGACCGTAGCAGTCCCGCGGTTCCGGACTGCAGCGCCAGAACCGCACGGCCACCGCGGCCGGCGATAGTCAGAATAACGAAATTGTTAACAGGAGAACAGTATGATGAATAATGAAGTAGAAAACAATTTCTTTAGCCGGGCAAAGAGTCCGGAACCAGTTCAAAACTTTTCACAATCAAAAAATTCACAGAATACGGGATTAACGACAGAAGATTCTAGAATAGTATCGAACACAGATAGCTTTACAGCTACGACGAAGGAAGTTAGTTTTACGGGAAATGTTAGGGGCGAAAAGAATTTCGAACCAGTTAATATGGAGCAGTTGATGAGTGCAATATTAAATTTGGGATCACAGTTAGGATCTCAATTAAAAACAGAGATGGGAACAATGGAAACACGCTTACAGTCACGAATAGGGACATGTTTTAAAAACATGAAAGATGAATTAAAGAAAGAAATTAGAGAAGAAGTATAACCGATTTTGAATGGTCACAATAATAGATTAATTTCAATAGAAATTAGACAAAAGGAACAGGATAGAGAACAGGAAGAAAGAGATCGCCTGATAGTACAAAAAGTTTCGTAGTTATATCTTCAATGTGAACACGATAAGGAAGAAATATTTGAAAGAATCGAGGAATCCGTACCAAATGACAGAATAAATAACCTAATTCAACAATATGAACAGTTAACTACTAAATGTGTCAATACTGAAACCTGAGTCGTGACACTTACGGAAGACGTAAATAAACAGAGAGAACAAATAGGTGACTTATCGGAAAGAGTTGAGGAGATTTCAGATAAATTGACAAATCTTAGTTTAAATGGGGACAGAGATTCAGATGTTACAGGTCCATTGCCATTTGCAGAAACAGAAGAGTACCAGAATATAAATAAACATGTTGAAAATCAGGGAAAATTTAATGAACGCGTTAAAAGGGAATTTGAGGCGTTACGAAAGCAAGTTAAACAAATTGAAAGCGAAATCGTAGGAAACGACAGTAGAAAAAAAGGGTTTTGAAGAAAATAATTTATTTCATTTACGATATGTAACAAGAGAGCGCCAGGCGCGGGAACTTGATAATAATCGACATTCGGACTGGGACAGACGCGGTAGGTCTTTGTCGCCACGAGGCGAAATCTTTGACTATAAACACTTTTTAACTGTTCGGAAATTTAAGATCTTTCGCAATTCTAATAATGACATACATCTATGTTCATGGCTATGTACGCACTTCCACCAAATTGGCCACTAAGTCACAAACTGGAATTTATGTGTGGCTATTTAAGTCCTCAGGGGATTCACTACACTAAGTGAATATGTGCCGTAGTGTGCACAGGGCCCCGAGCTGTAGTAGTGCTATTTCCCTTTTAGTTTTCTGCGCTGCTGCCTACTCTTCTACTATTCTTTGTATCTATCAAAACAACTCTCCAACTATCAATCTATCTAGAAAAGGAGTCAGTAAAGAATAACCGGAAATGACTATTTTACCCAAAAGTGACAGTTTTCAGGATATTGATGGAAAACGAACCGGCGACGCGCATGCGCACACTTATTAGAGATTGTATTAATTTAAATGATTTTTATCATGCATTTCTATAGGCATATTGGTCCGAAAACACGCAAGACAGAGTCAAACATAGTCTTATTACGCAGCGTAATTTTAAACAGTCTAGAGTTCCGCACGCCGGCAGAATACTTTGAAGACATGATTCGAAAGAATCAATTCCTTTCCGACCCTTATAGCCCGACTGAATTAATTCGCATTTGTTTAACTAAGCTGCCACAATCTATATGACACATTGCTTTAGCCGGAATATGTAAAGACGACACTGAAACTTTTAAGACTTTGCTACAAGAACTTGAGTATGACAACGACGACGGAACTTCTTGTAATTTTTTCAGTAACGGTAATCACAATAGATTTTCAGAGAAAAGGGATAATGATCGAAACGGACTTATAGCGGTAATTTTGAAAATGACAGACGAAACAGACAGGACAATAGATACCAGCCTTATGAGAAAGGAAAGCGTAGCGATTATACAGTATTATTTAGTTCGCAATGATATTCTTTTTAAACGAAAGTCGGTTGACAACTCTGTTTGGTTAGTTTGCATTCCTGATGAGTGGGTTAATAAATTGATCTGGTATACACATTTCAGTTATGCACACTTTGGTCCCAGAAAATGCTTTCATAAATTACGAGAAAATTGCTACTTCAGTAATATGGAAAAACGTAATCGATTTTTTCTTGCCAAATGCAAATTATGTCAAAAGGCTAAGCCGCCAACTATTTCTCACAGAGCACCGTTGTTTCCTACCATTTCAGCGAAATTAAGGGAAATGGCTGCAGTCGATTTGTTCGGCCAGTGGTTCGTTCTACTAATGGTTTTGCGTACATTTTGGTAGCAGTGGAATTGACATCAAAATATGTGTGTTTTACACCTTTACGCAAAGCAATAGCTCGTTCAGTATCTAATGCTTTCATCAAACATTTTCTTAAAGAAGTGGGTCATGTTGATAAAGTTATATCTAATAATGGATCACAGTTTCGCTCTAAAATTTGGCTTCGTACTTTACGACGTCGTAAGATTAAACCAATTTTCATTTCACTTTATTACCCTCGATCTAACGCTTCAGAGAGATGGATGAAGGAAATCAATAAATTGTGTCGTCTTTATTGTCATCAGAATCACAGAACGTGGGATCAGTATCTTCATATTTTTCAAAAGATTCTGAATGAACTCCCTAATGATTCAACTTCTTTACCGCCTATATTGATATTAAAAAATAAAGCACCGACAAATCGTATATCTGAAATCGTTCCCTTTCCGCCTACACGGAAACTGCGGCATTCTGAAGTTGTCAACCTGGCTCTACAAAATATTGCATCTGCGGCTGCTAGAAGAGAGAAATCAGCTAAATGTCCTGGTCGGTTAAAAACTTTGTCAGTTGGTCAAAAGGTGTTAATTAAGTCTCATCGTTTGTCTCACAATGGAAAAGGCTTGTGTCGCAAATTTTTTCTGCTTTATAACGGTCCATATAGAGTTCGCAAAATTATTCATGATAACACTGTCGAAGTAGAAATTCTTAAATCACGGCGCTCTAAGGGAATACATCATATATCGAACGTTAAAATTTTTGTGGAATGACATACTTCTGACAAATTAACAGTTACACGTAAACACGCAGAGAATACAAGGATAACGCTCCGTGTTTTGGCGACGGCACATACTCAAAGCAACAGTCAAGTCTGCGCGCCGCACAAGGCAGTCGTTGACCGCAAACAATTACTTCCTACGTCACGCGTACTTACAGCTGATCGGTCGCTCAGTGCGAATGCACTGACAGCCGTAAACAAACACACAGTCTAATTTCTCCGATTAAATTAAGTATAAAGCTATAGTGACTTGATAAATTATGTTATTAACGTTCAGTTTTTTTCAGGATACAGTTGTATAAAATATTTAAGAACTTCAGGTAAATTCTGTGTGTGTCCGACGTTAAGAGGACTTGCTATCGAGAAAATGTCAGGAGGAATGTAATTTCGAAGAAGAAGGTAATAAACTAAAAAGGTAACTATCAAATGAGTTTATTTTTTCAGGTAACTTATTTCTACTTAGGTATGTATTTTATACGTAATTTGCTGCTCGCGATTACGTGATTTATACTTTGTGTTAAATGATTTTGACAATGATTGATTAATGAACAGGGTTGTTACTTATGTATATTATGCATCGCTTGGCTGCTCTGCTTTTTCACTGATGTCATATTTTTTTGTTATCTGCCTGCTGTGCTTATTTATTTAAATTATAATTGTCACCTGATTAGTTGTGTGATATGGTTATGTATGTAAGTTATACTTTGTGATTTATCTGCTTGCGCCTTCATGTTTACTTATTAAGATTACATATGAACATTTATTTGTTTATGCTGATATGATGCTAATGACCTGTTTACTATGTAAGATATATACTTGCTGCTTTGCGTATGGATTGCATATTTACACATTTCTGTTTTGTTGTCATAACTACTCTTCAATTTGGCATATAGAAATGCTGATATACTGTGTACGAACATGGAGTTAGATCTCACTATGGTATTAATTATAGATTGTTTGCATGGCAGAGCCTCGTTGTAGGAATTGTGCTACATCCACTTGTTGACATTCTGTTCTCTACTGGTATATTTACTCGCTACTGCATGTTTTGCTTACGCTCAGTGCTTTATATTTTAAGATAAGAAAATGGACTGCTATAATTCTACGAACGACATTGGAACAAGAAACTTCATTGAAGTCACATGAGCTGAAGGTTTTATGGAAGCTGTATAAATTTATGCTAATAGAAAGGAAGCTAACGACATGACATACCAACACTAGGTTTAGACCATTGACAGTTATTACACTGCATTCTTCGTGACCAATTGAAATAGCACGTGACACTTCACACAAAGAAATACTTCACATGTTTGCTTCGGTTTTGCCATGATTCTTGAAGTGGTGTACACACTGTGAAATATTACGATTTATTCATTCAAAGTCTTATGTAATCATTTATACTGCACACTCGTACTTACTTACTGAAAGTTATTCAAACTAAAGCCTGTTAGAGGTCATGTATGCATTTCTTTTATTTAATGATGGACAAGGTAACCAAAATGTATTTTATATTTCATATTGAGTAGAAGATTGTATGGGATTGTATGGGATGATGAATTGAAGTTTGCACTAGGATTTTATCTGTACTTGTTCGAGGAGACTGACTAGAGGAAAGAGTTGTTACGGAAGTGAAATGATATTGGTGATAAGGTTCATATGTATCAACGTATTGAAGAGTATTATTGAGGTTTTGAGATTGTGTGATGTTGATGATTATTGGAGTTTTGGTGGACAAGAGGTAAGGTAAATGATATTGGTGATAAGGTTTATACGTATCGACGTACTGAAGAGGTATTATTGAGGTATTGAGATTGTGTGATGTTGATGATTATTGGAGTTTTGGTGGACAAGAGGTAAGGTAAATGATATTGGTGATAAGGTTTATATGTATCGGCGTAAGAGGTATTATTGAAGTATTAAGATTATGTGAAGCTAATGATTATTCAAGTTTTGGTGGATAAGAGGTAAAGTAAGTGAGGAGCATATATTTTTTTGGTGGTATATATGGAACAAGGAGGATGAAGATGGCAGACTAGAACACTCAAGTGGAAGGAAGATTGTCTACACACACACTTTGTTAAATCAATAAGCAGTATATACTCTTTTTTGGAGTGAGGAAGTATATGCATATCTTGGCACACTGACAGTTGTTCAGCAACTGTACATTTTGATTTGGCTTGGCAAACATTGGTCTTGACATGATGGCTATGACGTTGACTAACTATTATTGATTGTTATACACTGTTGCCACTACTACTTGATACCATGTTGAACATCAAATTTTGACAGAATTGCATTTACACAGTTAACACTATTCAGTTACAAAGATGAGTGAGCGTGTTTTGTGTGTTTTCCTTTCCTAATACCAAATAATTGGTACCGACCTACGTCCTAAATATTATTTCACTTGTTTGTTGTGGCTTGCACTGACATCCATAAATATTATAGGTTTACTGATATTTGTGTATTTGTAATAGTTAATATGACAATTATCTGATATCATTTGTGTGTTTATTATAATTTGTACGAGGGCAGTTCAATAAGTAATGCAACACATTTTTTTTCTCGGCCAATTTTGGTTGAAAAAACCGGAAATTTCTTGTGGAATATTTTCAAACATTCCCGCTTCGTCTCGTATAGTTTCATTGACTTCCGACAGGTGGCAGCACTGTACGGAGCTGTTAAAATGGCATCTGTAACGGATGTGCGTTGCAAACAACGGGCTGTGATCGAGTTTCTTTTGGCGGAAAACCAGGGCATCTCAGATATTCATAGGCGCTTCCAGAATGTCTACGGTGATCTGGCAGTGGACAAAAGCACGGTGAGTCGTTGGGCAAAGCGTGTGTCATCATCGCCGCAAGGTCAAGCAAGACTGTCTGATCTCCCGCGTGCGGGCCGGCCGTGCACAGCTGTGACTCCTGCAATGGCGGAGCGTGCGAACACACTCGTTCGATATGATCGACAGATCACCATCAAACAACTCAGTGCTCAACTTGACATCTCTGTTGGTAGTGCTGTCACAATTGTTCACCAGTTGGGATATTCAAAGGTTTGTTCCCGCTGGGTCCCTCGTTGTCTAACCGAACACCATAAAGAGCAAAGGAGAACAATCTGTGCAGAATTGCTTGCTCGTCATGTGGCTGAGGGTGACAATTTCTTGTCAAAGATTGTTACAGGCGATGAAACATGGGTTCATCACTTCGAACCTGAAACAAAACGGCAATCAATGGAGTGGCGCCACACCCACTCCCCTACCAAGAAAAAGTTTAAAGCCATACCCTCAGCCGGTAAAGTCATGGTTACAGTCTTCTGGGACGTTGAAGGGGTTATTCTGCTCGATGTCCTTCCCCATGGTCAAACGATCAACTCTGAAGTGTATTGTGCTACTCTTCAGAAATTGAAGAAACGACTTCAGCGTGTTCGTAGCACAAAAATCTGAACGAACTTCTCCTTCTTCATTACAACGCAAGACCTCACACAAGTCTTCGCACCCGAGAGGAGCTCACAAAACTTCAGTGGACTGTTCTTCCTCATGCACCCTACAGCCCCGATCTCGCACCGTCGGATTTCCATATGTTTGGCCCAATGAAGGACGCAATCCGTGGGAGGCTCTACGCGGATGATGAAGAAGTTATTGATGCAGTACGGCGTTGGCTCCGACATCGACCAGTGGAATGGTACCGTGCAGGCATACAGGCCTTCATTTCAAGGTGTCGTAAGGCCGTAGCATTGAATGGAGATTACGTTGAAAAATAGTGTTGAGTAGCTAAAAGATTGGGGAATAACCTGGTGTATTTCAATGCTGAATAAAACAACCCCTGTTTCAGAAAAAAAGTGTTGCATTACTTATTGAACTGCCCTCGTATGTTTAGTGTGAGAGCATTGATAATAATTTTGTAAAAGCAATTGTGTGTGCATTCAAACTGTTGTTCGTGCCTGCACCTGTTCAAAATTAATGGGTGCCACCTGGAAATGTTTAATTTCTGCTGATGAACTGTTTAATTATTGATAGTGAATATTATGGACTGTTACCTGCACTTGTTCAACATTTCTTGGTGCCACTGTTGGAACTGCTCAACCAGTGATGAGATGTCACTTGTTGGTGTCTGCACCTTTTCAGCATTGCTGGGTGCCACTGTTGGAACTCCTTCTACTGAGATGATGTCACTTGTTGCTGTCTGCACCTGTTCAACATTACTGGGTGCCACTGATGGAACTGCTTCTAATGAGATAATGTCACTTGTTGCTGTCTGCACCTGTTCAGCATTACTGGGTGCCTCTGATGGAACTGCTTCTACTGAAATGATGTCACTTGTTGCTGTCTGCACCTGTTCAACATTACTGGGTGCCACACATGGAACTGCTTCTACTGAGATAACGTCACTTGTTGCTGTTTGCACCTGTTCAACATTACTGGGTGCCACTGATGGAACTGCTTCTACTGAAATGATGTCACTTGTTGCTGTCTGCAATTGTTGAACATTACTGGGTGCCACTGATGGAACTGCTTCTACAGAGATAATGTCACTTGTTGCTGTCTGCACCTGTCAACATTGCTGGGTGCCACTGATGGAACTGCTTCCACTGAAATGATGTCACTTGTTGCTGTCTGCATCTGTTCAACATTACTGGGTGCCACTCATGGAACTGCTTCTACTGAGATAATGTCACTTGTTGCTGTCTGCACCTGTCAACATTGCTGGGTGCCACTGATGGAACTGCTTATACTGAAATGATGTCACTTGTTGCTGTCTGCACCTGTTCAACATTGCTGGGTGCCACTGATGGAACTGCTTCTACTGAAATGATGTCACTTGTTGCTGTCTGCACCTGTTCAACATTACTGGGTGCCACTCATGGAACTGCTTCTACTGAGATAATGTCACTTGTTGCTGTCTGCACCTGTCAACATTGCTGGGTGCCACTGATGGAACTGCTTCTACTGAAATGATGTCACTTGTTGCTGTCTGCACCTGCTCAACATTGCTGGGTGCCACTGATGGAACTGCTTATACTGAAATGATGTCACTTGTTGCTGTCTGCACCTGTTCAACATTGCTGGGTGCCACTGATGGAACTGCTTCTACTGAAATGATGTCACTTGTTGCTGTCTGCACCTGCTCAACATTACTGGGTGCCACTCATGGAACTGCTTCTACTGAGATAATGTCACTTGTTGCTGTCTGCACCTGTCAACATTGCTGGGTGCCACTGATGGAACTGCTTATACTGAAATGATGTCACTTGTTGCTGTCTGCACCTGTTCAACATTGCTGGGTGCCACTGATGGAACTGCTTCTACTGAAATGATGTCACTTGTTGCTGTCTGCACCTGCTCAATATTGCTGGGTGCCACTGATGGAACTGCTTCTACTGAAATGATGTCACTTGTTGCTGTCTGCACCTGTTCAACATTGCTGGTTGCCACTGATGGAACTGCTTATACTGAAATGATGTCACTTGTTGCTGTCTGCACCTGTTCAACATTGCTGGGTGCCACTGATGGAACTGCTTCTACTGAAATGATGTCACTTGTTGCTGTCTGCACCTGCTCAACATTGCTGGGTGCCACTGATGGAACTGTTTCTACTGAAATGATGTCACTTGTTGCTGTCTGCACCTGTGCAACATTACTGGGTGCCACTGATGGAACTGTTTCTACTGAGATAATGTCACTTGTTGCTGTGTGCACCTGTTAACATTGCTGGGTGCCACTGATGGAATTGTTTCTACTGAAATAATGTCACTTGTTGGTGTCTGCGCCTGCTCGCCATTGCTGGGTGCCACTGTTGGAGCTGTTTAAATACTGCTGATGAAATGTTATGGGACTGCTATTTGCACCTGTTGACCATTGCTTGCTGCTACTGTTGGAACTGTCAACTACTCTGAGGAGTGCTACTTGTTTATTGAACTACTGAAAAGATTTTATGTGAATATTTGTATAAACTGATTTTTTTGTGTATTTACTGTTTATGAAATGTTATGAGACTCTTACCTGCACCTGGTGCCATTGATTGAATTGTTTAACCATTCTGAAAAATGATACTTGTCTAAACTATTATGTAAAATCACATGTACGCAAGCATTTGTATCCCTTACTGTATTTCATATATTAGGTTTTTGAAGGCTCAGTGCAAAGCCAAAATTTATTTAATTATATGATATTTACTTATTAATATCCTCTTTTATTTTTGTCTGTATTTTTGGACGAATTTGGTGGTATTTTCACCACCAATGCTGGCAAAAATACCATCAAATTCTATCCCGTGGAGGAGGGCATATGAAAGGTGGCTACACTGAGTCACAGCGCCAGAGATTGCGCCAAATATTATTATTCCGCCGCCTCCACTGGGGCAGTAGTAGTTCAGAGGTTGCCGTGGGCAGTGCTTGTTGAGAGGACGTCGAGAGCAGTACTAGTGAGAGCATGTCATGTGCAGTTGTTGTTCTGTTGGGCGAGACAGTAGATGTTGCTCGGGTGGTGTAATGTATAGATGGAACATGGTGCAATGATCACAGTGTATTTTTCGTCAATATATATGGAGGTAAAAAAATTTTTTATTTCAGATTTCCTTAACGACAATGCCTCTTGGTCACAGGTTCAGTCAACCAAGCATCTGGCTCGTGTTCATGTATTGGACTTGTAATTCTGGTTTCTATGTGCAATTATAGTATTTCTGGTTTATCAATTAGCTCATTGTAAATGGTGTTTAAAATATCTTGTCGTATTGAGGAAGAACCGTGGCAGATACATGTACGTTGAATCACACTTCTACACACAGAACAGTTACACTTGTGCTTTGTTATTTCGTAGCTTTTATAGTTGCAGGGGACTTAATTAATCAATTGTGTTAACGGAAATTTCCTTTCATTCTTTATTGTTATTCTATGCAGTCAGATTGCGTACTAACACAGGTCAGGGCCAACCGGTTACGAGACTTCGTAACCGGACTCACAGCTACTACAATTACTGCATTTTAATTAAGCCCCCATGCAACCGTTTCCTTCTCCTCGTTCCGCTTCACTGCGGCAGCCTAATGCCCGAGCGGGAAGATCTGTATAGTGGAGCGACAAGAGCCCACCTATACGTGGGACGCTGAAGGCGAAGGAAGAGGAGGAGAAGGAGGAGGAGGAAGTAGACACAGCTGCCTAACGTATTTTGGTATCTACACTCATGCTCATAAATTAAGGATAATGCTGATACATGGCGAAACAACGCTCTGGTGGCCGTGCGGTTAAAGGCGCTGCAGTCTGGAACCGCAAGACCGCTACGGTCGCAGGTTCGAATCCTGCCTCGGGCATGGATGTTTGTGATGTCCTTAGGTTAGTTAGGTTTAACTAGTTCTAAGTTCTAGGGGACTAATGACCTCAGCAGTTGAGTCCCATAGTGCTCAGAGCCAACGCTCTGGTGGGCGGTTTGCGGATTTAAATAACCTCGGGGTACGACCATGTGGTGCATTTGACCTGCGGTCATAGCACGGTGCCACTGGCAGAGGTCCACATACGCAGAGGTGTGTTGGTGCATGTCAGAGTACGGTGCAGCGAGTAAGTGTGCAGATGTTTTCAGACGTGCTAACGGTGACTGTGTGTTGAAAATGGCTCAAAGAACATATATTGATGACGGTATGAGGGTTAGAATACTAGGGTGACTGGAGGCTGGTCAAGCACAGCAGGTCGTAGCACGGGCCCTCCATATGCCACAAAGTGTGATCTCAAAATTATGGCAACAATTCCAGCAGACAGGAAACGTGTCCAGGCGCTACAGTACGGGACGTCCACAACGTACAACTCCACAAGAAGACCGACATCTCACCATCAGTGCCCGCAGATGCCCTCGGATTACTGAAGGTATCCTATCTCCGGACCTTACCGCAACCACTGGAACAGATGTCTCCAGACACACAGTCTAAAGACGACTGAACAGACATGGTTTATTCGCCCGGAGACCTGCAAGGTGCATTCCACTGACCCCTGGTCGCAGGAGAGCCCGTAAATCCTTATGTCAAGAACACAGTACATGGTCAGTGGAACAGTGGTCCCAGGTTATGTTCACGGACGACCCCAGGTTACTCTGAACAATGATTCTTGCCGGGTTTTCATCTGGCATGAACCAGAAACCAGATACCAACCCCTTAATGTCCTTTGCGGTCGTGGTTTGATGGTGTGCGATGGGATTATGATTAGTGCACGTACACCCCTGCATGTCTTTGACACAGTGTAACCTCCCCCTCACTTATCGACCTCAATGATAGTGAAAAATTAAACCGCGTGTACCTAATGGAAATTTGGGAAAAGCAATCTTCACCGAAGTTTATCTGTCGGTAAAGAGGGAGGAAAGGGTTACATCTAAATGAAAGGAAAAATGCAAATGAAATTGGTGGAAATTAATTTTGAGAAAAGGGTAAAATTAATAAAGAAAGTAAATGTGCCGTCGTCACATTAACAATTAATTGACATTAATTAGATATTTGAGATTTGGGGAAAATTACAGTCGCCAGTCCTATGGACAACTACTATAATAACTGAACAAGAAAGGTTATTGCACATATAATTAGCACTAAAAGCGTGGCAACTGAAGGTTGACACGTGTTGTGTGAAAACTGAAAGTTTGTCAGAAGTAATAAATTTCGCTACACTCTGACTTAATTTAGCAAAAGAATTAATAAAACCGGAAAATTGAAAGTTAATTTAGTGACTGAAATTAATAGTGAGATTTGTTTCTGAAGCACTACGAAATTCAGTATAATAAGGTTAGTCTTGGGCTACCTCAACAATCATTTCAAAAGCTACTTGAATCTACGCAATTTAGAAATAAGAGATTTAACTTTGAACTTGAATTAAATGATTCTGGACAATTAACAATAGTAACATTTAGTACATACCAAGCTGAGCTGCAGTCACAGGTAAGCTAAAATATGCTAACAAAACTCGCACTCTTAATTTGTGCTTGTGTAATCTAAATATGAATACCTTAACTGAACTTTGAAATTAAAGCAGTGAAATGGAATGATATTACTTTAATGCTGGCGTCTGAATTTCAACGACACTCGGGTTCATTTCGGAAAAGGAAGGGACCCTGCTTGGTAATGCAATTGGGACAATGAGCAACAAAGGTTCATACTAAGTTGCTGTAATTTTGTGATGCAACAATTTTAAAAGCTGAGGTCTGCCATACAGTTTTAAAACTTTACGTGCTTATAGTCTTCCTTGTTGGTTGATTGAAGGTTTGAAGTCGTCGACCGAGGAGGTGGCGACAGTCACTCATTGTCGGCCGTCGCTGTTGCAGAAGCTGGATGTTGGCGCGCCTTCTTCTCGACACGGTCACCAGGCGAAACGTGCTCTTGATGTACACCAGCTAATATTTCCCGTCCGCGACACCGTGCCAGAAGCTATCATAGCAAGCCGAGCGCAATTACATGCTGCCAAACCCCGAAAGCGCGGCAACTCGCGGGAGCGTCACACAACACACCTGCTCCACTGCACTACTCCAGCCAGATTCCCTCTGCCCTGTCCGCGCTCCACGCGGCAGTGTTAACACTGCCAAAGATCCTAAACACTTTGGTTCTCCACACGACCTATCGATGTATTCGTTCGATAGCATAGTTTTCCCTAGGCAAGACCCAGCGTAAAATCAAATAATATTTACCAAAACAAACCAATTATACATCGACATAGATGCATAATATATACAAATAGTAAAACAATTACAATATACAAAGACACAGAAATGTTACATCTTCAGGTAACAAAATAAGGAAAAAAATTTGCAGTGCAATAGATGGAAATAGGAGGATATGCATTTCCGGCGTTACACGTGCCCAACATTGTCTGAGGAAGTTCGTGTAACCTAAACAGACTCAGAAAATGTCCCAAAAAGGAAAAAAAACAGCGGAAAATCATATGCTCGAAACACCAAGAAAATTTAGCATTAGGCTAATTGACCGTAAACCAATTTTAGAGCATAATAATTGAGTGGAGACACTCCTAACCTTATTCCACTCTGTCATCTTACACAAAATAAAACAGGTTGACAATATATTAAAATTCATAGAAAACATAGAAAATGGTTTAGCTATTCTAAAGTCGTCAAAATTCCTAACAGTATCAAGAAATGGAATACTATTTACAAAACTAACCAGAGTACATGGTCATAAAAAACAGGTACATCAAAATACGCAAATTAATAATTAATTACATAGAATACACATTTTATATAAACATTTCATAATTAATATTCTCGTCATGAGAGTCCACTTAACGCTAAATAAGAAAATAATATACAGCAGATCGACAAAATCATTAATATTGACAGCAGAATTCTTTCACATCAGCTGTCCGGGAAGAAAAACAACTCCGCCTTCCGTTCTCGCAAGTACAAAGAATGCCGACAGCGGCACAAGAGCCGACAGCGACTCCGCCTCGCCGTTATTGTTGCGCCCGCCTGTGCGGCACGCTTGATTTCACTCGCTCTTGTAACGGCATTTCGAGAACGTCCGTTTCACTGAATTGTTTCGGAAAAACACACTCCCGAGTAATCTCAAGGAGTCCACTAACACTATCACAGTGGATAACTCAACACTGTCCATCATCATACGCATGTACTAGCCTGAAACTTAAAACAGCGTCTAAGTACATCGGCAATGACTAGTAAATCACATATTTATGAAATCTTACAGCTAATTACAAAATCATAATTACATTCCTTAATCTACTGTGACTCAGCTGAAAACTTAAACTAGCAGCTTGGATTTTTCAATTGATTAATAATCACTCTTAAATCATTTAATCAAAATTAATTATTTATTAATGACAACTTCTTTAACGACCTCTAGGTCAGGCAAAAGCATCGCAACATGGCACATCCTTAAATCTTACACTTTATATTTACATACTGTACAAATTACCCTTTCTGTGGTATTAATCAATCCCTGTTTGGTACAATTTCAGGTCCACAATTTTCCGTATACCTAATAGCTTTCCAGAGATTGGATACTCAAAGCGATAAGCATTTGTGTGAGGTATACCAATGACTTTATATGGTCCATTATAAACAAACTTAAATTTAGAGATTTCATTGTCTATCTCGCTCGATTTCTCATGAGCTTTTACAAGTACTAAGTCTCCGATTGCAAACTTAGCAAAACGCGATTTAGCGTCATGACGACGTATGCGAGCATCGGCTTTTAGCTTCATTATTTCCCGCAAACGATCTTTTTTCACACCAATACTATTGTCAGTCTGTGGAGGGAATTTGATTATCTCTTCCACTAAACTTTTTCTTCTGCCATCTAACAGGATTTCCTCTGGAGAAAATCCCGTAGACTCATGTCTCAACGTATTCATAATTCTCTCAAATACTGCTACATATTTGCCCCATGCCCCATGGTTGAGTTGGCAATAGGTGCGGCAAAGTCGGCCTAGTCTTTGTTCGTGTGTTACGTTTGACACACCATCTACAATACTTTACAATTCACTTTCTACACTACTGTCAATGCCGAGATTCCTCACGTTACAGTAGTTCAAATTTATACCTACGTCAATGGCATCCGGCCAGTTAACAATGTGTATAGGCTGGTATTGCCTATGCACACCATCTCCTGCCTCGTCAAAACTAACTACTATTGTTTTATCTTGTGACGTTCATGTCAAAGTTTTGCTTTCGCAATTAATCACTGCACGGTAATTTAATAGCCAACCTAACCCGATAATTACTTCCGTAGTTAAGTCTGGCACGACGACAAACTCTTGTTCAAATCGTGCCCCACATATCTCGAAGTTGACAAAAATCTGTTTTGTGACTGGTTTACTGGGCTTCCCAGTAGCATCGATAATTTTCACTCATGTTACTGGCATAACTACGATGCCAGGTCTGTCTTTCAGTAACTCAAATATTTTCCCAGACACAGCACTCAATTCTGCACCGGTGTCAATCAACACGTTTAGTTGTAGGTCGTGCATATTAACAGACACTACTATCTGTCTACACTTGTCCTCGACTGTTTCTTTATTTTTCCACAGTAAATCCTCGTCTATATCCAGGTCATTCCAGAAAAAACCATCCGGCTTTGATCCTAAATCCGGCTTATCTGGCGGCTTTTTCAGCCTCTGTTCACATACAGTTTTAATTTCAACACGTTTGTCCTGAGGCTTAATCTGTAGCTTCGCCTCAAATACCGAAACCTTTTCCTGTAACTCGTCAACTAGTGTCTTGCTTAGCTATCAATTCACTAATTGTCACCTTCGTTGATTCCTCTTTGATCAGATTGATCTCATCTGCCAATCTACCTGGAGGAATGTGCCCGGTAGTATCTGCAATTACTTCCTCTGGATCTGCGCAACCCACACTGCTACCGTCCGACCGTATAACGTCAGTTCTGACCTCATACACGCTGTAATCTACGTGCTTTTCTACCAATCGTGTCCGGCTATCACTAAAAGTTTCGTAATCTTTCTCCTTAATACTTTCGCAATGTTTAAACTGGAGTTTTGCGTCGGATGGGTCGGCTACTTCTACCACTATAACTTTCGGTAAGGTCTGCCGGTTAGGGCGAGAACTTTCTGTTACTACTTCAACATCTAACTCCTGCGGGACGAAACACGACGAATCTCGCTCGTGCTCACCATTAACATCAACTATTTCTGGTAAAGTCTGCCGGTTAGGGCCAGAACTTTCTATCACTTCACAAACACTATCTTCCTGCGGGACGAGACGCGGCAAATCCTGCCCGCGCTCCCCATATTCTCCCATACAGGCCCCTATAATCTCTTAGTTCGTCGTATAAGCGACTGAACTGCCTTAACCAGACCTCATCCCTCTCTGCATCCCCTCGTTCGACGACGGACGTGTTATCCGACATCTGATCTTGTCTCAACAATTGCGAATCATTCTTAAACTCAATCTCCAGTACCGCTGTGGGTGTTACAGCTGCCACTTTATAATAGATTTCCGGAACACTATTTAAATTGTTCTCACTGACAGTAAATGTATTTTCTACTGCCGTGTCTGCAGCTGATCTACTACTTGTGGGCGCACGCCTTTCTCGTAACACTGGCACACTCTCCCGCCGTTGATTATTCCGTACGGAATTTTCATAACGACGACACCTGGGTTTTCTCCTGTTATTGGGCCGCCAAAATTTCTCCACGCCCGGTTGACCCTCACCGGCGCGGCTAATGGTTTCCCTGTCTCGTCCCAGCAGATCTGCTCCCCGGATGCTGCTGAGGCGGCTTATCACACCCTCTGGCGTTATTACTATTCTGTGAAGCCCGTATCACGTTAGTACGATACTGGTTTCCGTCATTCCTTTTATTATTTGCATTGTACCGATTGTCGTTACGGTCCGAACCATTATTGTTATTGCTGCCATGGTTGCGGTATGCATTATTCCCATGGTTATAGTTGTGGTTGTTGTGGTACCCGTTGTTGTTACCACGTCTTCTACCACTGTCGCGATTATTGCGCCAATTGTCCTCGTCCTCAACTCTTTCCAGGAAATCATTGATTGTCCTGTAATTGCTTCCTACGTAGCGTTTTGTATCATCTGGAAGCTTCTTGTAGAGTTCCCAGACTATTTCGCATTCCGTGCGGCGATCACGCAAATATTCCAACTTGCGGACCCAGCCCTCACAAAACTCCTTCATCGAGCCATGCGAATTCGCATCGAAAGGCCTCATATAACAAATTCGCGACAGACACTTTGTTGTTTTTGCTCTGACCAGTATTCAGCCGGAAACAAATTTTTAAACTCGTCAAAAGTCAGGTTCGTAATGTTGAGGTTTAAGCCCCAACGCTTGGCATCACCAGCCAGCACGTCAATAACCGCATTAATTTTTCTCTCATTAGTCCATGATCTGGGTAAAAGTCTTACACAATTTTTAATGAAATCCGTCGCGAGTAACTGCCTTTTTTCATGGGGTCGAACCGCTCCACTTTCGTCAACAATTCCGAACTATGGGCACAGTTTGGCACATAGCTCTGTTTTTCGTCAAGTTTCTTTTCTAATTCCGACACTCTCGTAATTACTTGGCAAGTGGTTGTCGCAAGCGTTTCCACTTCCCTCTTTTTCTCTTCGCAGGTATTAGCCTGCTTCCTCACTTTAATACCTACTTCGGACACTAAATCCTTTAAAGTTTCCACCTTCTGTTGATCCTCTTTTTTCACTAATTGAATTTGTTCCGTCACCTTATTCTCGATGATCGGAGCAACTGTTTCTCCTACACTTTTCTCGATTCTGCTAATTTCGGAATTAAAACGAGTATTTATGCTCGCAATTTCCGCCTGAACGCCTATCATTTCCTGTTTAAGATTACCGATTTCGGTATTAATTACAACAATATCTTCTTTGATTTTATCAACTTTTGTGTTAACAACTCCAACATTGTTGTTAACAACATTAATAGCTTTGTTCTGATAGTCTAGCTTCCGTTCAATTTTTTCAGACTGAGCTTCTTGCTTGGCAGACTGAACTTCTTGCTTGGCAGCCTGAGCTTTAATTTCTGCCGATTGACTCTTGATTTCGTTAATCAAAACATTCAATAAATCAGTTAAATTCCCGGAAACTACTGGTTTTACTTCCGTAGCGGCTTCCTCTTTAATTGTCCCCCCGTATTTGTCATTAAGGCGTTCAGATTTGATTTTCACTTCCGATTCCGAAACAGTTTCTAAAGTTTGGAATTCCATTTCTGGTCTTTGTTGCGTTTCGGCGGTCGCGTCTTTCATGCTAGCCGCCTGCCCCTGAACAATGGGTACCGCGGTGCGCGTTTCCCACTGTTCGACCGATTGTTCCGTATCCAAGTCTACCAAATTTTGGTAATTGTTGCCTTCACTCATTTTAATAATTTTCAATATAAATCACAAATCTCAAATCTAATTAGGATTCCTCCCACTACTTAACCTCGCTGACGTAACGACCTGTTCGTAACCAATACTTTGTTACGAGATTTGAACCATACAAAATTCGTGTCCAGAACAACCTCAAATCTGAAGATTGTCCTGTCACCAGGTCGCCACGTGTAATCTCCCGCTCACTTATCGACCTTAATGATAGTGAAAAATTAAACCGCATGTACCTAATGGAAATTTGGGAAAAGCAATCTTCACCGAAGTTAATCTGTCGGTAAAGAGGGAGGAAAGGGTTACATCTAAATGAAAGGAAAAATGCAAATGAAATTGGTGGAAATTAATTTTGAGAAAAGGGTAAAATTAATAAAGAAAGTAAATGTGCCGTCGTCACATTAACAATTAATTGACATTAATTAGATATTTGAGATTTGGGGAAAATTACGGTCGCCAGTCCTATGGACAACTACTATAATAACTGAACAAGAAAGGTTATTGCACATATAATTAGCACTAAAAGCGTGGAACATGAAGGTTGACACGTGTTGTGTGAAAACTGAAAGTTTGTCAGAAGTAATAAATTTCGCTACACTCTGACTTAATTTAGCAAAAGAATTAATAAAACCGGAAAATTGAAAGTTAATTTAGTGATTGAAATTAATAGTGAGATTTGTTTCTGAAGCACTACGAAATTCAGTATAATAAGGTTAGTCTTGGGCTACCTCAACAATCATTTCAAAAGCTACTTGAATCTACGCAATTTAGAAATAAGAGATTTAACTTTGAACTTGAATTAAATGATTCTGGACAATTAACAATAGTAACATTTAGTACATACCAAGCTGAGCTGCAGTCACAGGTAAGCTAAAATATGCTAACAAAACTCGCACTCTTAATTTGTGCTTGTGTAATCTAAATATGAATACCTTAACTGAACTTTGAAATTAAAGCAGTGAAATGGAATGATATTACTTTAATGCTGGCGTCTGAATTTCAACGACACTCGGGTTCATTTCGGAAAAGGAAGGGACCCTGCTTGGTAATGCAATTGGGACAATGAGCAACAAAGGTTCATACTAAGTTGCTGTAATTTTGTGATGCAACAATTTTAAAAGCTGAGGTCTGCCATACAGTTTTAAAACTTTACGTGCTTTTAGTCTTCCTTGTTGGTTGATTGAAGGTTTGAAGTCGTCGACCGAGGAGGTGGCGACAGTCACTCATTGTCGGCCGTCGCTGTTGCAGAAGCTGGATGTTGGCGCGCCTTCTTCTCGACACGGTCACCAGGCGAAACGTGCTCTTGATGTGCACCAGCTAATGTTTCCCGTCCGCGACACCGTGCCAGAAACTATCATAGCAAGTCGAGCGCAATTACATGCTGCCAAACCCCGAAAGCGCGGCAACTCGCGGGAGTGTCACACAACACACCTGCTCCACTGCACTACTCCAGCCAGACTCTCTCTGCCCTGTCCGAGCTCCACGCGGCAGAGTTAACACTGCCAAAGATCCTGAACACTTTAGTTCTCCACACGACCTATCGATGTATTCGTTCGATAGCATAGTTTTCCCTAGGCAAGACCCAGTGTAAAATACAAATAATATTTACCAAAACAAACCAATTATACATCGACATAGATGCATAAATATATATATACAAATAGTAAAACAATTACAATATACAAAGACACAGAAATGTTACATCTTCAGGTAACAAAATAAGGAAAAAATTTGCAGTGCAATAGATGGAAATAGGAGGATATGCATTTCCGGCGTTACAAGAGGAACTGTAACAGGTCAGGTGTATCGGAACGTCATTTTGCACCAGTATGTCCGCCTTATCAGGGGTGCAGTGGGTCCCACCATCCTCCTGATGGATGATAACGCACGGCCCCACCGAGCTGCCATCGTGGAGGAGTACCTTTTAACAGAAGATATCGGGCGAATGGAGTGGCCTTCCTGTTCTCCAGACCTAAACCCCCGTCGAGCACCTCTCTGATGCTCTCGGTCGACATATCGCTGCACGTCTTCAAACCCCTACGACACTTCAGGAGCTCGACAGGCACTGGTGCAAGAATGGGAGGCTATACCCCAGCAGCTGCTCGACCACCTGATACAGAGTATGCCAACCCGTTGTGCGGCCTGTGTACGTGTGCATGGTGATCATATCCCATATTGATGTCGGGGTGCATGCACAGGAGACAGTGGCATTTTGTAGCACATGTGTTTCTGGACGGTTTTCTTAACTTATCACCAATACCGTGGACTTACAGATCTGTGTCGGGTGTGTTCCCTATGTACCTGTCCTATTAGCGCCAATTTTGTGTAGTGCCACGTTGTGTGGCACCACTTTCTGCGATTATCCTTAATTTATGAGCATGAGTGTAGTTCGGGAGCCGGTCAGAGTGGCCATGCGGTTCTAGGCGCTTCAGTCTGGAACCGAGCGACCGCTACGGTCGCAGGTTCGAATCCTGCCTCGGGCATGGATGTGTGTGATGTCCTTAGGTTAGTTAGGTTTAATTAGTTCTAAGTTCTAGGCGATTGATGACCGCAGAAGTTAAGTCGCATAATGCACAGAGCCATTTGAACCATTTTGTAGTTCGGGAACGCAAGTAATTTTACGGAAAAAACAGTAAATAAAATGAATACGTAATGCGTCAACCTAAGGCGGAAATGTGTTAAATATTAGTTTAACATTATTCTTTTACTGATATTCTGTAGCTACACAGGATGTGCAGATATTTCCGTTACAAACTTCTAGGACTCGTAAATAGAAGTGAGTATACAATATTTTGTTTAGGAATCCATGTCCGGAAACAAACCGCTTCGGTTCTACGACGGTTTCAGTTCAGATAACATGTCCACGACTGCTGAGGAAAAGAGGAAAATCTCAAAGTTGCCTGTCCTGCTATGCAATAGGATGACGTGCACCACTACTTGTGCGGTCACATGCAAAGTTTAATTTACGAGGCTCCTGTAGAGACAGAGGAAGATCTGCTGGCACGAGTTCTGGCAGCTGCACAAGAAACTGAAGAGATATTAGATGGGATGGAGATAGTGTATAAGAACATGCTTCGTAGGTACGGTGTAACGACGTTGGTAGTCGCCACATCGAGTCGCTGTTGTAATGAATTAGTACTGTAAGCTGGGTTCTTTTGTATTTTGGAATAACTTAAAGACTCAATGTTTAAGTGTTGATACAAAGAAATATGCTTAAATGATAAATGGCTGTTACGATATGTTTTCTTTCGAATTGTTACCTCATAATCGCACTGCGTCACGCCTAATTCGATTCCTCAAGCAGAAATGGATGAATTGAAACATCTGAACTGAAATCGTCGTAGAACGGAAATGGTACATTTCCGGAAATAGGTTCCTATTCAAAATATTAAGCACCCGCTCCCCTCTACAAGTTCTAGAAGTTTGCAAAGGTAATTTCCGAACACCTTTTACAAACGCCTCAAAATCAAAACGAATAAAACTAAGGAATTAAATAATTATTATAAATGATGCTAACGATTTTCGATGTACAATTTAATAAGTGAATCACATAGAAGAATAGCGCATTTCCCGAAAATGTTCCTCACTTTAACAGCGCCCGCTTTAAAGTCCAAACAAAATACGCTGGAGTGGGACGTTAATAATTTAATAGCACTGTCATGCACTTATTCGTTTCATTCATTTTCACTGCATTTGTGATTCACAACATCAAAATATTCAGACGCAGGAGATCTCTGGCAGCAACTACAGGTTAGAAACCGCGCTCTATGACACAATTAGCAAAGCATGTTACGAATGTGAAAACAGTATTTCACCAGGTTCTTACTCACTACACTGCACGATAATTGGGGCTCGGGCATTTGGCGGCTGCAATGTGGTAGAGAGAGTGACAATTTAGTAACTGCATACTATCTGAATTATGATCGAAAGTTCAAGCGGAATCGATTGCTGAGGCTGATGTCCTGCAAGTATGCTATTATCTCCTTAAAAAATGAAGTCAAGTTGCTGATATTATCTTGTAGGTCTTTTGTAACATTTTCATCTGTGTCGTCCTTATCTTAGCATACTCTCCGATTCTCCTTGTCAGTCTGATGTCGCTCATTGAACGGATATATTTGTCTCGTGGCGCGAGAGACAGTGGTGATGCAGCGGCCAGGTGAACGAAGCGATCCATCCGAGCGTCGCATGCGAGGAATACAATAGCGGCTGAGGGCTAGTTGACCGGATGACGAGTTTTCTTCAGGTACAGAGAGCATGCTTGCTGAAAATGGTGAAGACGACACGACGGCAGCTACACTGACGAAAAGAAAGGATACTCGTAAATATTACACACTGCCCCGCCACCTTAATGTGACCATCTGTCAAAAGCTTTAATAACCATCTTTTGCAGCATGGACGTGTGGGTAGAAATCAGTGAGGTTCTGGAAAGTAGCGACAGGGATGCAGAATCATGCCGAGAGCAGTACCGTGGACAGGTTCCACGGTTGAGGATCGACGACACGACCAAAGCGATCGAGCTGTTCCCACAGATTCTCGACTGGGTTTAATTCGCTAAGTTTGGTGGCCAGGCAGTACGGTAAACTCACCCTAGTGAACTACGAACCATGCACGTACGCTGCGAGCTGTGTAACGCATTGCATTGCTCTGCTTGTCGGTGCCAACCTGCGGAGGAAAAACAAACTACATATGGATTCCAAAGGACATATGCGTACTTGCGTTCACCCATTGGGCCTTCCATAATGACGAGATGGTTCAAATGTCTCTGATCACTATGGGACTTAACTTCTGAGGTCATCAGTCCCCTACAACTTAGAACTACTTAAACCTAACCAACGTAAGGACATCACACCCATCCATGCCCGAGGCAGGATTCGAACCTGCGACCGTAGTCGTCGCGCGGCTCCAGACTGTAGCGCCTAGAACCGATCGGCCACTCCGGCCGGCAAAGACGAGATCACTCAGGGAATGCCCTCTGGCATGGAGCGTTCCGATAATTGTTGCAGGGTGTTTGCTTTCAGATGTTTCACCCCGTACATGCCAGCGGCCATCTGTAGGTTGGAGCGTGAAACGTGATTCATTTGAGCAGGCCACCTGCCGCCATTCAGTAGGCGTCCAGTTGTGGTACTGGCGTATTCCAGGCTTCGTCGCCACAGCAGTCAGCATGGGAGCAAGAGCCAGGCACCTGCTGCGGAGGCCCATACGGAGCAACGTTCGCTGAACGGTCGTTGAGGAGACACTGTTGGTAGCCCTGCGCGGTCAGTGCCCAACAGCTCAACAGCTGCAAATCTATTCGGCTGTACAAATTTCCGCAGCCGCCGGTCACCCCCGTCAAAAATGGCTCTGAGCACTATGGGACTCAACTTCTGAGGTCATCAGTCCCATAGAACTTAGAACTACTTGAACTAACTTAAGGACATCACACACATCCATGCCCGAGGCAGGATTCGAACCTGCGACCGTAGCGGTCTTGTGGCACCAGACTGTAGCGCCTAGAACCGCACGGCCACTCCGGCTGGCGGTCACCCCTGTCATCTATGGCCACTGGTGAACCACAGTTTTAGATATTGCCATTTTGCCATGCATGGTATTCTTTAACCACAGCAGCAGACGAGCAGTTTACAAACTTAGCCGTTTCGAAAATGCTTCCAACCTTGGCGCGAAAGCCAATGATCGTGCCGTATTGTTTCTTACATGAATCTCTGTGCTTCAGCATTGCGACAACAACTGCACTGTCTTTCCGCATCCCCTCTACGTGCTTCATGTACCCTCCACTGTTAGTGCTGCCACTTGTCATCTGAGAGTGTTTACTGCAGTTGTTGTCGAACATAGGCGGTGATCCCATTAATGTGATTGCACCGTGCATATTTTCAATTAAATTACATCACACACCGTAGAAGCGTGATACAAGGAAACGAAGTTCACCAGGAGCATTGTGTCGAGGAGACAAGCTCTTTGCAACTGCAAGTACGATTCTAGGGTTATTACTATAAAAGTTACATTTGTTCGTATTTGCGATAAATTATAAAATTAGTAACAAGTAAAGTTCCGGAGCAATCAGATCGTACAACACGTCATATGAAAGCTGATAACCACTGTAAATAACACAACATGCTACATTTGAAATGAGGTATGTGTATAAAGAGTTTATTAAAAGTTCAAATGAAAACGTTGAAAGGCGTATGTACTCGTTGGCAGCGATGATGAGGCATTGTAGAATCTCTGACCAGAGCTGTTGCGCTCGAGGCGCAGTGCAGTACAGTAGTCTGTTGGGAGCAGTAGCCGAGTTATGTAGCGGAGAGCAGTCTGTCTGTAGTGGTAGCGCAGAGCAGTCGGCGGGCGTCGGCACCGCAATGGTCGAGATTCAGGACAAGGTATATTATTAAGCAGCTTTGCGATCAGCTAATAATGTTAATTAAGTGTAATTTCTGTAAGAATCGCCCCCAATAATAATTTTGATTTAAAAGCAATTTTTTAACAAAGAATCATTTGATTTCCTTCCATTTCCTTTAAACAAAAAAATTTTTCAATTAACTTCAAAAAGAATTAGTTATTGCGATGCATCTGCTGCAAGCTGTGGCGCAGAATAAGAGCAGAATTTTGACATGCAGTTTTACTACGGTAAGAAATTAATTCTGATTTTTGCACAGGGCCAAAGACCGACATTTCGGTTAAATTGATTTTTGATTATCACTGTACTTCCATTATCATGGGATCATGTTTCATTATTTTATGCGAAGTTATTCTTGGGTCAGATTGTTAATTTTTGCTTAATTGTCTTTGTCATTAATATTTTTTGGGAAAGCTTACACTTAGCTCTGGGTCCCATTTACTAATAAATATAGTCTTTTGAAATTTTCCGTGGGGAGGTTACACTTGGTTCTATTCCGATTAACATTTGAGCATTGACATTGAAATTTTGCGGGAAGGTTACACTTGGCGACACCCAGTCCAGGATCGTATTTCGTGAGAATCTTTTGAAAAACAGTCAGATATCTGCTCTTATTTGCTTAAATATAATTAGAATTTGGCGCAACGCTTTTACTAATTTGTGACTTTCTTTCCTCAGATCACCGGCAATTCTTTGCTCTGTTGTATTTGAGTGTTGCTTTTTGCATTGTGTTTATTTGTTTTGTGAATAATTGTGACTATTGTAAAAATGCCGCGGAAGACTGTGAATAGTGTATCGCGAGGTATTATGAACGAAATTACCGACTTAAACAATGTGACTGATAGTAATTGTGACACGCAGTGTAATGATGACAATCCTGCGTTCACTGACAATCAGTGCATTCCAACCTCTAATGACGATTATTATCCTATTGATGAACAAACGAACTCAATTGTGTCCTCTGTTAATTTGACGACAATTGATGACGCGGGGCGTCCTGTTGGAATGAGCGCTGCCCAGCTTAACACACCCGGTTTGGAAAATTCAAATAACGTACAGACAAATTTCTCTAATGAAAATGAGCAGGATACACAAAGTACGACGGATTTATTTAATTCCGAAATAATGTCTGACAGTGTACATCCGACTGACAAACCTTTTTGTAAATCTCAGAATAACCAAATGGTTACAGAAAGCGAGACAATTCCAGATCGACCATTAAACAGCACAGAGAATAGAAATGCTAATTTTGTGTCAGATCCAATTAGGGCATTATTGTTGCAAATTCTTGAAGAGAACAAACAACAGAGTGAAGATAACAAACAATTTAAAGACAGTTTCAGACAACAGAGCGAAGATTTCAGACAACTTAGAGAACAGAACAAACGAGATAACGAAAATCTCAAACAACACTTAAATGAAAAATTAGACAACAATTCGAGGCAGCTTAGTGAACAAATTAGAGCCGTTGCCGCGCAGTGTCATGACACTAAGGAACAGTTACGCGAAGAAATTGAGGCTGTTGCTCAGGAATTAAGGGAATTGCAAACAGCTGCAACAGAAACACTCAGAGACGAAATTAGCGGAGTCGCTAAACAATGCTCTGAAAAAGCTACACAATTACGCGACGAATTTAAAGCAATGACGGTAGAACTTTCGCGCACAATGGATGAAAAGATAGACGCAAAATTCGAACAACAGAACACTCAGATTAACGAACGTCTTAGTCTTCACATACAAAACAGTGATACACGTTTCCGCAAATTTATTGAGGATCAAAATAAAGTAAAACGTCAAGTAATGGAAACAATCACTGCTCAGAGACAGGAAGACAAACGTAAAATGTTTGCGAAGGCAAAAACGTATGTAGACAACAATATTGCCACAGTGTCCGACGAAATTAATAACATCAAACAGTCGAACACAGAATTACGTGACGAAATTTCTGATCTTAAATCGAAAACAGACACATACACAACAGATTTTCAAACAGTGACAGACAGACTCGAACAATTAGAACTAACACAGGATTCCGATGTCGTCAAAGCTGATGTTAAAAAACTGAATGAAACTACACGTAATTTGCAAAAACAGATTAATGCGTCTGATTCTAAAACCGACGATCAGGTAAAAATACTGACTGAAAAATGTGATGAACTGGCCAGTCGTATTGACGTTATTGAAACTAATAATGACAGCAAATCAGACGATACTTCACCGGTTTCATTTAACCAAACACCTGAATTTCAAAATTTACAGCAGACAATTAATGAGATCGATTCGTCTAATAACACGTTGCGTAGAAAGTTGTCAAGTTTACAACAAGAAGTAACAGGGATGAAAAGTATTTCGGTTAATAACACATCACAGCAGACGCCACTTTGCGAACACTTGTCAGACTCGCGCAACGCGTACAATTTGGGTAATCTACAGAGAGTACGGGACTTAGAGTCAACAGTTCAATAGATTCTCTTACAATCCTGAACCTGTTCCATCACACAGAGACGATAATTTCGATTACAAACATTTTCTGTCAGTGAGAAAGTTTAAAGTGTTTAAAAACGACAGAACACAGATTCACCCGCTAGATTGGATCCAACAATTTAGCTTTGCTTTTCCACCGACTTGGCCTGTAACGCACAAACTGGAATTTATTTGCAGCTTTTTGGAAGGCGAACCGGCAACTCGTATGAGGCCGATGGCGAGACAATGTTATTCAGTAGAGGAATTTCAGAATGCTTTTCTGTCAGCGTACTGGTCGAAGACGACACAGCGCGGAATTAAAGATCAGCTAATTAGTTTGCCAAATTATGAAAACACAAATTTTCCCAGTGTGACGCAATTTTTTGAGCACATGGTCCAGCAAAATCAGTATTTAAGTGAACCGTACAGTGAATCTGCACTTATACAATTATGTATCTCTAAATTACCGCGGTCATTAAGAGTGTCACTTTTAACAGGTCAACAAAAAGAAAATATTTCGGCATTCAGGGATCTGTTGCAGCTTTTAGAAGTGCAGCAATCTGATTATTCCTTTGTAAACAAAAATTTTTCGTATAACAACCAAGGCCAACAAACCTACAGCAATTATGATCAGACACGTAATTTCAATGGTAGAAGTGATAGACGCTTTAGGACTCACAACCACCAGAACTTTGGTAACAGACAAAATTCTAATTATCGGTATCGTCAAAATTATGAGCAACAGGAACCACATTTTGGTAACAATAGACGTTTTCCGCCACAACAACATGAAAGTCAGCCGGTTAGCATACCTAACCAACAATGGAATGCACAAGGTCAACCAGGCTTTAATGTTTCGCCGCGTGCACGTGTAGTCCCTGATACAACAAATAGTAACGCACGGCAGCAAGGAAATAACTACGTACAGAGAAGACAGTATTTCAATTCCTATCGCAATGCACCGTATAGGAATGAGTATCACGACAGACGTAAAAATGATGAGCACAATTATCAGCGTACGTTTAATAACAGTCGGTCATACCAACAGCAAAATTGTCCACAAGAACCTATTCTCATGAATGAACCCGACAGTAGGTATCATCCAGAGCGTAATGCGTCTGGAAGAAGTAATAGAACTGTTCAAATTGTACAAATGCCACAACATCCTCCTGATAATAATAACACGTCAGATAGAATCTGACTAGATACTGTACAGGACGCATCTTCCAATAACACAAGCACTACTTTTGACACGCAAAATGTTGTTCACGAAAATGTTATTACTTTTGACGACATCAGAGACACTCTTTTGCAGGAAAAACCAGTTATTCAGAAAATCATTTCACATCCTGTTATCGAAACTAAAATTGGTTCATCGAAATTTTCGGCAGTAATCGATTCCGGATCACCTATGTCAGTAATAAATGAGGAAACTTTTAATGAGTGCAACAAAGAGAATACTTATCCCACATTACCTTTAGGCAAAACCAAAGTGAAAGGAGCAGTATCAAGTAAAGGAGTAGACGTTAAATTACAGACGCATTTATCATTTTGTATTGGAGGTCATACTTTTCATTCAAATTTTTGGATTGTTCCCTTATTGACAACAGACGTTATTTTAGGCATGAACTTTCTGGTACAACACGACGCAGTGGTCGATCTTCAAAATTCTTATTTAATGTTGAAGGACGAAAATGTACAATTTGCTTTAGATTTTCAGCAGGCACTATCTGCGGAAGAACAATCAGTTAATCGCACAGAGGTTATTTCCGCAACACGTAACGTAGACTGTAATCCCACATTGTTCACAGACACGTACGTACATAACTATAATACTCCAGACGAAACTGACTACGACGTAATGCAGATGATTTCCGATAAGGTTAAGCAAAGCAGTGCAAATACAGACGATGAACGAACGCAATTACACAAAATTCTTTTACAGCAAGCTCCAGTTTTCGACAACATTCCTGGTACTATGTCCGGCTTTATGTATGAATTTCAAGTCAAACAGCACGACACATTTAAAGCAAAGCATTATCCCATTCCATATATCCACCGAGAACAAGTTAAAAAAGAGTTGCAGGATATGCTTGACCAAGGTATTATTGAACCAGCAGTTAGTCCGTACATAAACCCGCTACATATTGTTAAAAAAAAAAAGATGGCTCACTTCGCCTCGTACTTGATTCACGTCACATTAATGACATTATTATTAATGAAACAGATCGACCACAGACTTTAGAGGAACTACTACAGAAATTTCACGGTACAGCTATTTATTCTACATTAGATTTGAAATCGGGATTTTGGCAAATTCAACTTCATCCGAATTGCAGAAAGTACACAGCTTTTCTCTGTTTTGGTGACTGTTATCAATTTTGCAAATTACCGTTCGGCTTAACTATTTCCTCTGCAGCTTTTATTCGCGGTTTAAACACAATACTTCCGACAGAACTTAAAGACAGAATTACGGCGTACGTAGACGACATTCTTATCGCAGAAGCTAACTGGTCTGAACACAATCTGATTCTTGAACAACTGTTGCAAACTTTTCGTACACAAGGACTCACAATTAACCTCAGTAAATCGCACTTTGGGAAAACTTCTATAAAATTTCTTGGATATGTAATTTCAGCAGAAGGCATTGCGCCTGATCCAGAAAAACTTCAAGCTCTACGTGACATTACTGTTCCTACGACGAAGAAGCAATTACGTAGTTTTTTGGGCTTAATTAACTTTTTTCGTAAATTTATTCATCACTCTGCTTTAGACACGCCTAGATTATGCCAATTAACAGGTAAAAACACTATTTGGTCATGGGATGAGCAAGCACATTCTGAATTCGTGAACCTGAAACATGCTTTGTTGAATGCTCCACTTTTATCGCACCCAGATCTTACTAGAAATTTTTCCATTGCCACCGACAGTTCCAACACCGCTTTAGGCGTACATATTTTTCAGGAAATTGAAGAAAATGGCTCTACAGTAATTAAAAACATCGCATTTGCAAGTCGCATTTTGTCACCTGCTGAACGAAATTATTCCGTTACTGAACTTGAAACATTATGTGTTGTATGGGCTTTTACGAGATTTAGGCATTTTCTTTATGGAAGACACACGACCGTTTACACAGATCACAGAGCTATACAATTTCTACTTTCGGCTAAATTCACTCACGACAGGTTAAGTAGATGGAAACTCTATTTACAGGAATTTGATTTTACAATTGTTCACATTCCCGGCACACAAAATGTAATAGCAGACGCATTATCGCGTTCTCTCAGCAACAATCAGCAAGACGTAGCAACCAACTTCTGCAAAGCAAATTTCAGTGTCATGTACATTCAGCAAGTCGCATTTGAAAATTTTATTTCATCGTCATTACAGGACATAGCACGAGAGCAAAGTAAAGACAATGTGTGGAAAGAAATTAAACACCTTTGGCAAGATAAGAATAATGTTACGATTAGGAACCACTACACTGTACGCAATGACATTCTGTTTCGCCGCTCTCATCCAGACAGCAACAATTGGTTATTATGCATTCCTGACGAACTGGTTAACAAATTAATCTGGTACACTCATTTAAGTTATGCACATTACGGAGCCAGAAAATGTTTTCTTATACTGAGACAGAACTGCTATTTTACAAATATGGAAAAACGTATACGACGAGTTTTAGCGTCATGCAAAATTTGCCAGAAAGCTAAATCTGACACCACTTCACACATTCCTCCATTATATCCCATTGTACCTGTTAAATTAAGACATATGGCCGCAGTAGACATTTTTGGTCCAATTCCGAGAACTAATAGAGGTTTTTGCTACATCTTTGTCGCTGTGGAACTCACTTCAAAATTTGTTACTTTCACTCCGTTACGCAAAGCTACTGCTAAAACTGTTTCGAAAGCATTTGTAAAACATTTTCTATTTCATGTAGGGCATGTGATGAAAGTAATTTCTGACAATGGACCACAATTTCGATCTGCTATATGGACACGCATGTTACGAGCTAGAAACATTTCTCCGATCTATATATCCAAGTACCATGCTTCTTCGAACCCCTGTGAACGATTAATGAAAGAAATTGGTAAACTGTGTAGAATATACTGCCACAAAAGACATATTGATTGGGACACGCACATATTCTCATTCCAAGATGTAATTAATTCCATTCCAAATGAATCCACTATGATATCTCCGTCTGTAATACTGAAAAACGTTGAACCACCAAACAAAATCAAAGAATTAGTAACATTTCCTACATCTCGTCGATTACGACACCACGAAATAATTGACATTGCGCTGAACAACATCAAACGTGCCGCAGAGCGCCGGAGAAGACAGCAAAAACAGGTTTGTAGACGCCGAGACTTTCACGTTGGACAGAAGATATTAGTACGTACACACTATTTATCCAGCAAATTAAAAGGTAAGTGCAGTAAATTTGAACTTCTGTACGCAGGTCCATATCGGATTCGCAGCATTCCTCACCCTAATGTTGTACACGTCGAAACTCTGAGAACCAGGAAATCGAAAGGCAACCACCATTGGTCAAACATAAAACCCTTTATTGAGTGAACATACTTTACGATTTATCACGCTGTAATGCTATTTACTAAATTTTATGAACATTTCTGCAATTATATTCACATGACTACTTATTGATGATTATCGTATTTTTTCTTGGCAAGTGCCCGGCAAGGTAAGGTTAGCAGGTCGCTCTTCTTGTCGTTACACATCAGACCGTGCATATTTTCCAGATGAACTTACACATTTTTATGACCACTTATGCAATTATATTTATATGACTACTTATTGATGATTATCGTATTTTTTCTTGGCAAGTGCCCGGCAAGGTAAGGTTAGCAGGTCGCTCTTCTTGTCGTTACACACTAGACCGTGCATATTTTCCAGATGAACTTACGCATTTTATGAATAATTATGCAATTCTCTGTAATGGCGCATTAATTTTATCAAATTGTCTCTCCATTGAAGTCTTTAATTATCGCTTCTATTAACTACACCATATACAAGCTGAGCACAACGAATGTCTCATTTTGTCTTTCTTATGTATGTACGATTGTTCTCATGTTTTGTTTGTATGCACTGTGAACTAGTTAAGGTATAACACACACCATTTGACTTTGACATTTTGCCCTATGATATCTCAACATCGTGACTGTTTTACATTTTTCTTTTTGCTGCTGCATTGTGATATTCTCTGTACATTTTTGCCTTTGAACACTGTCTATGCTTTTGACATATTACGTTTTCTGTCATGTTATGCTGTATGCTTAATTGTGTCACCATTAACCAATCATTATCTAATGGGTATATGATTTAAATGCAAGACATTAATCTTTGTTCATCAGTTTCAGAAAGAAATGATGCGTAAAGGAAATAAATTGAAGAGAAATGGGAATTTCACGTACGGAATAAACGAAAGAAGATGCAATAACTTTATGAGGAAGAGTAAATGGATTAGGATTAACAAGCATTAACAAGAATATACTATACACATCGCAGAATAGCAGTCTTAACTAATTTTTTTCTTTCAGAATACAAGGCGATTGATGCAAGCTGTCAGACATAACTACACTTCTTAGTTTTAAGTGATGAAATATGCTAGAGATAAGGAATAGTTGTGTGATGAATAATGAAGTGATTTTTGCAGATGATAATGAATGCTGATGAAGAATAATGATGAAGAATATGCTACTATGAATAATGAAGTTTTTTCTTTACAGGTGATGATGATAATGAAGTTATGATAATATGGATAATGAAGTTTTTCTTTACAGATGAGGATAATGTTGAAGTTATGAATTTATGCTATGTAGTTATTTAAGTATTTGTTGCAGTTTGCTTGACAGCAGGTGTTATATTGCATAGTAGGATTACTGAAGGTTTTGGAAAGGACAGCTATGGAACACATTTTTTATACACATTTCACTACCTGTTAATTCGAAGTTCACTACTTTTCAGCATAGTCTGCGTTTCTTCTTTCAGCTCAATAATCCATTTTGTATTTTTTCCAGGAGAAGCTTTTCATGATACTTACTAAACTTGTTACTTATTATACCTGTTCTAATACTTGCAATTTTTTTTACCCATTTGTGTATATCATTTACACATGTGATCACATATACTGCCTTGTTGCATAACCTTGCTACAGCTGACTCATGACGAATGACGTTACACATTTTTCATTTATAGGAACAACCTAGAAGCAATTTTTCTCTTATTTCTTTTTGCTTTCCCTTATAATTACCCAAAGCAATGCATTGCTAGCACAAAAAAAAGTATTACCAGTCCCATATAATGTCACTAGTTTATGATAATTCTGAATAATACTGATCAGCTCTGAATAATATGTCACTTGAATAATGACTTCTTAATGATACCAAAACATAATTGCCACTATCTATTGTAATGAGAGTACTTATTATGCCCATGCTTATTAATGCTATTAACTGATTTTTTTAATAATGATTTCTTAATGATATGAATAATACTGAATGATGACTAATGTTTTATACTATCAATACTTGCTGGCCACTGAGTGCCCATAATTAATGTAATTACTTATAATGCCCATGCTTATTAATGCTATGATTGTAATTACCTGATTTTTTTAATAATGATTTCTTAATGATATGAATAATACTGAATGATGAATAATGTTTTATACTATTCAGTACTTGCTGGCCACTGAGTGCCCATAATTAATGTAATTACTTATAATGCCCATGCTTATTAATGCTATGATTGTAATTAACTGATTTTTTTTAATAATGATTTCTTAATGATATGAATAATACTGAATGATGACTAATGTTTTATACTATTCAATACTTGCTGGCCACTGAGTGCCTATAATTAAGACCTTTTATGAACATGTTCTGTAATATTAAAATACATGGTACAGAAATGTTCAATGACTAGAGTATGGATACCGCAAACTACTTATGTAATCACTAATTAGGACTTGTGTGTTAGTTAATGTCCTTCACCTTCTGACCTAACTACCTGAAATTATTGTAACATCCATTTGTCTTGTCCATTCTCATTATCATGGAGCACTATATTTGGTTTTTGCACTAATTCTACGTTGGTGTGCCTCTTAAGAGCGTGGTGTTGACACGACATGCTCTCCACCACCGTAAGCGATGAAGACGTTATTATGGTCCCACTGTTTGGTGTACCTGGTGTACTGCCAAATGATAGCATGGAACATTACTACGACGTTTCAGTGTCTTGATACGCTGATAAATACTTCTGGGAACGGAACTGCATATTGTATCACTTAGTGTTGTGACCCTGTGGAAAGATATGGACTTTCAGTGCAGCTGTGTGCAAACTAAAGAGCTACAACCATGATGCAATCCTTTCCTTTCCTATCCTAATAGTGAAAATCATTTTTAACTAACACCATTTATGTTCATGGCCTATACATTTTTTCTCGATTTGTTGAACTCCAGTGCGAGTACACTTATGTCACCTGTCGACATGATTTTTTGCCATTATGTTTATTTATTGTGAAAATACTAAAGACATTTTCGATTTGTTCTGAAGTGCAGTATGTGTGCACTCTTGTCATATATATTGTATATACTTTTTGTGATTTGATGATTTTTCTACCCTTGCGTTTATTTGTTATAAAACTGTTCAAAAATTTTTTCAGTGCATGTGCACTTATGTGAATATGTTTTCAACTGAACTTCAGTGCCTGTGCACTCTTCTCAATTTTCGATATGATTTGTGTTCATTCTGCATACTTTTTGTGATTTATGTCATTTGTTACTACATTTCGTCTCTTGCTGATATGTTCTCCACTGCAGTGCATGTGCACTCATGTCCCTTGTCAACATGATTTTGTTCAAAAAAAAAAAATGCTACAGAATCTTACAGTGCGTGTGCACTTTGTTATTTGTCAAATAATTTGTATATACATTTTTCTGATTTGCTGATACGCTCTCTACTCATTGTACTTATATTTTGTCTTGTCTGTAATGTTTTGTAATCGGTGCATGCGCACAACATTTAATTCATGTATTACATCCAAATATTTTGTAAATGTTAATTAATTAAAAGAAAAATTTGTTACGATGGCAAGTCCAAATGACTCACCATCGCTGCCAAATTTTTTGCCCCCCAGTGGAGGGTTATGAAAGGCGTATGTACTCGTTGGCAGCGATGATGAGGCATTGTAGAATCTCTGACCAGAGCTGTTGCGCTCGAGGCGCAGTGCAGTACAGTAGTCTGTTGGGAGCAGTAGCCGAGTTATGTAGCGGAGAGCAGTCTGTCTGTAGTGGTAGCGCAGAGCAGTCGGCGGGCGTCGGCACCGCAATGGTCGAGATTCAGGACAAGGTATATTATTAAGCAGCTTTGCGATCAGCTAATAATGTTAATTAAGTGTAATTTCTGTAAGAATCGCCCCCAATAATAATTTTGATTTAAAAGCAATTTTTTAACAAAGAATCATTTGATTTCCTTCCATTTCCTTTAAACAAAAAAATTTTTCAATTAACTTCAAAAAGAATTAGTTATTGCGATGCATCTGCTGCAAGCTGTAGCGCAGAATAAGAGCAGAATTTTGACATGCAGTTTTACCAAGGTAAGAAATTAATTCTGATTTTTGCACAGGGCCAAAGACCGACATTTCGGTTAAATTGATTTTTGATTATCACTGTACTTCCATTATCATGGGATCATGTTTCATTATTTTATGCGAAGTTATTCTTGGGTCAGATTGTTAATTTTTGCTTAATTGTCTTTGTCATTAATATTTTTTGGGAAAGCTTACACTTAGCTCTGGGTCCCATTTACTAATAAATATAGTCTTTTGAAATTTTCCGTGGGGAGGTTACACTTGGTTCTATTCCGATTAACATTTGAGCATTGACATTGAAATTTTGCGGGAAGGTTACAACGTGCTAGTACTATCAATACTCTACAGTTACACAAAATATGAACGTACCTTTCCCAGATACTTGCCTAGCACTTCTACTGGATGAGTAACCACAATTTATTATTTGATATGTTGTGGAAAGAGTTGGAACGCCTTTTTGTCTTTCGTCTCTAGCCAGCTCTGTAATAGAAGTTCAATATATTTTCTTGCTGTGCCGTCCGAACAAGAGACAACCAGAGCAAAAGCACTACAGGTGCAAAGATGTGAGCTGGTGCCAGTGCCATAGGGACTCGCCACTTGCGCGAGTTCCACCAGCGCCACGGAGGCGCCGAGTATGAAGATATCGACTTCCCCTCGACCAACTGCCGGCCGAGTCAACCCGCCAATGACCGGACGACAATGGACAGAAGCCTACTCGGAAGACAGAAGAGCAGCTCTCGCTTACTTGCTAATAGATGCTAGTCCATGGCTGACTTAGACAGGGAACATTGTTTAGTGAACTCTTAGAAGTGAACAGACAGTTGTTGCAAAATTGCATTTGGTGCGTAGTGTGAGGTATACCTACGGTTATTTGCACTTAGCCTTTGAAGTCCTTTTTTATGTTGTATTACATGCAGTGTTGTAGACCTCATTATTCAACAAGTCACAAAGGTAAGTGAACATTTTTAACTCATTTGTATGACTTTGTTACTAATTTGTCGGAGTGTTGTAGAACCTTAGTTTTCCTATCATGTTAACTGACCCTGGGGCATAGCTGTGTAACAGTGGCAGAGAAAAACTATCTTAGCGGTGTACTGCACCAGATGCCGTTTCACGAACTCTGCCTACTGTAACATCAGTAGCAACTCGGCTCCGCAGCAGTAGGGACGAGGCCTTTACAATACTGACGACGAGGTTTTACAAAACTTCTTACTCCATTTTGAAATGATAGCATTCACTTCATGTATTCTGCAGTCTTTTTCTGAAATTTCAGGAATTGTTCTAGAAAAGTAACGGTTTTCTGTACCAGTATGTGAAAAGCTGCTCCAAGGCACAACATGGAACAAATATTCTATTGAAATTGAAAAGTGTTACAATCGTGAAAATCTTGTCAACAGTGAATTTAATAGCCTATGTGTTGCATTATTCCTCTGTTACAGACCAATAAACATTAAGTGAAATCAAAATAAGAGCTACTTTTATAAAAACAATTTACCCGTTAAAAACATTTTGGAATATAAGCTATTGGCATCTAGCAGAAATTTCCATTTTCAATAAACGGAAAATTTTTTAGGCATTAAAGAAACTCAATTCGTTTGCAACGTATCACGTGTTCCACAGCAGAAGACCTTCCGTTTCGAGGTACAAAGTGGTGCATTAGTGATGATATATCGTCGTTTAACTGTCCACACAATTACTACTTTTAAAAATATACAGAATTTTACTTAAGATAAAATTCTTAATTGAAGAACTAGCTTTATCCTCCAGATAGGTTTAATATATTATACAGTATTAAAATACGTAGAACTCTTATATTTACAGACGGTGCATAAAACGACAAAGTCAGTAGGAAATGCCAGAAACTGCTTATGGTAGTCCTTAGTGAGTGTTTCTTCATGTGATTCTAAAATCTGTCAGTAGATTGAAACACCGACCAGAAAACCTGAAGTATTCCCTGGTTTACTATCCTTCAGCTCTTTTTCATTCCATTTCCTCACAACGAAAAAGATACAGAAATGCGTTATGAACTTTGTTAATAACTTGCTTATATGTGGCAATACTTTAATGAGATTTTTCATTGTGACTGTCCTACTTTTCTCTGTTTGTAGCATCATCTGTGTGTGTATGCTTACCTTTAACCCAGAATGGTGGTTTAACTAACTGTCTTGGCTTCTGTTATTTGTGTCAGGTTTCAGAAACTAGAAGTTTATAATAAATGACTGAAGTGGTTTCATACCTGCCTACTGATTCTACAGATACCAAGTCGATAATCAACTTCTTCCCACGTTCAAGGCAGCTCGACCCTTTCAACCTATTCAAAAGCACTGTTGATGCAAGATTGCAGTTCTAGTAAGTTTGTTGGCAAAGGAAGTGTAAAAATTGAATCTTTCACATACCCCACACAAAAAAACTCATTGTGTTAGCTCGGGAGAGCGTGTAGGCCGCGACACGAATTCCTGATGGTCACCCACAGCACGACTGATCCACCGGTTTCTCAGGTTCCTGTTTAACAGTTCATGAACATCCTGGTGGAAGCGAGGTAGATGCATTCCAAACTGTCGGTCCACAGTTGTGGCATGAGCCAATTTCCCAGCATGTCCAGATACACACGTCCTGTAACAGTCTTTTCGCAGGATAAAAATGGACCATAATGTTAAAATTGTGATACCGTAAAGGACACACTAACTTTTGGTAATCTCGAATCTGTTGCACGATAACGCGCGGATTATGTATCTCCCAGATTTGCACACCGCGCCTGTTCACTGTGCCGCTCACAAAAAAAATGGCTGTGAGCACTATGGGACTAGAACTTAGAACTACTTATACCTAACTAACCTAAGGACATCACACACATCCATGCCCGAGGCAGGATTCGAACCTGCGAGCGTAGCAGTCGCGCGGTTCCGGACTGAGCGCCTAGAACCGCTAGACCAGCGCGGCCGGCCGCTCACAAAAAAGCTGCTTCGTCACTGAAGATGAGTTTCATACAAATCCATCGTCTTTCATAAGCTGTTCGAACAGTGCAGAAAATTCAAAGCATCTGACGTAATCGGGAGTCCAGAATTGTTGCAATTGCAAGCGGTAAGGCTTGAGCTTCAGTTGTTTCCATAAGATCTTCCAAACGGCTGGTTGTGGTATGTTCAGATCTCTGCTTTCTCTGTTCGTTGACCTCTGTGGGCTACGTGCAAAACTTGTCCGCAGAGAGTCAACCGTTTCGTCAGTCACCACAGGCCGACTCGTTGATTTCTTCTCTCCGAGATTTCCTGAAGCTTTATACTGCGCATATCATCGCCGAATGGAGTTGGCAGCTGGTGGATCTTCGTTTAACTTCGTTCTGAAGTGTCCCCGCACTGTTTCGGCGGACTGATGTGAATGCATTTCAAGCACAACACAGGCTTTCTCGGCGTCTATCGCCATCTTACCTGCGCACTCGCTCCGCTCTCGTGGCAGAAATCTGAACTGAGGCTGCAATATGAGTTCATTTTTGTGACATGTCAGTTAATGTAGGTACAGTGAATTTATGAAAACGCTCCAGTCATTTATAATAACCTTGCTTATGAAGGGAGAGCATTAGGGGATGTTGAGTCTCACCGTTCAGCAGCCTTTTGTCGGTGTCTTTCGTAAGCGGTCCTTGTTAGTGTGGCAGAGAGGCTGTGCAGCTGGTCAGCCACGAGAAAATTTTGTAAGCGCGAGTTACGGACTAATTTTTCGTGCGACTTAGATTATTTGACTGTGTTTTTCGGAGATCGTTTTTGCGTGATTTTTAGAATATTATCTTTGTTTACGTAATATGAAGCAGCCGTCAACTATAATTATTTGCTGCAAATGATATTGATATTAGTTTATTAAGGACTTTTTGCCCGATTTACAGGTATTATTCATGATAATGAACTTCAGTTTATGTCTTGGTTGATAGTGAAAACGCACTTTCAGACTTTATGTTTGTTATTGATTTTAGTGAATTACTATGCTCTTAACTGAACTTTGTTCGCACAAGTTTCTGTATTTACTTTGTAACGAACCGGTCATTACACCAGTGATAATTTATTAAGTGAGCCAACAAGCGATCCGTTCGTTGTTCGATAAAGAGACAGCTGAGGCCACAACCTAGGTCCACAAAGGGGGAAATCTTGTGGTTAATGGCATGGAAAATGTGTTACACTAAACACGATTAAGCACCACCTGGCAACGCTGTCACTCGTGGCCACTGACAGTGGGGGGCAGGCTGCCTGGAGGTTATGCGGCGGGTGTCGAGGGTTGCCCGTCGAGGCCGGCTGCAGTTAATAGGGCCTGAAGAATTGAGTTGTATTCATAGTTTTTTATGTTCTGGTGATATGATCTGATGTACGCCAACTATTCAGCATTAGTCAGATTTGACTGGTATTAACTCTGAGTAACTTAAATGAGTAGTTGAGTTTAATAAGTTAGTTGAGTTTAATAAGACGTTGTTATTACAATTTGTCACTTGTGTTTAGTAGACTGTCTTTTGTTGAAGTGACTTCAATTTGGTATAATTGTTGTGAAATTTCAAGTCAAGTAGTCATATTTTATTTATGATTTAACCTCATTACTAGGAAGTGACAGCTTATTTATTCAGTGGACGCGGGGTCACTACTTGACTTTACCTAATTTTTATTTACAGTCAGTTACGAAATTTTTCCTTCGACTCTTCCGATTAGTCAAACTGTAGAGGAACAAGTCAGGGCTTCTAACTATTATTAGAATCGGAATAATTACGGAGATTTCAGTTAAGGGGGGTAGGAGGTCAAACGGACCGACTTGGAGCAGGAGAGGCACCACAGGACATTTTAATTTCTACTGTCTATATGTTTACAAAAAATTTCATAAAACTTTGTCAGCATCACCAGAAAGGATTCAGAATTCACACTCATAGCAGTGGAAGCTCGAAAACGTAACGAAATAATTTTTTCACATGTGAAACTTCATCATTTTTTTCACTCACTAATGGCAGTATTTGTTGCTATAGGTACACTTTTCTTCAGAAGTAAGAGAGATTCTTCGATGAATTGTGCACAGCATACAAACCGTACTTAAAGGTGTATTAAACTCTAGAATTTTCGAAATTTATCAAAAACTGGTAAAAATTAAGATAATTATCTATCAAATTTCTGTTTTTCCTAAACATGAAGTTTAAAATATAACAGTTCATTCGGTTTTTCATAAATTAAATAAATTCTGTAGTTTCATACATCTGTGAGTATGGTATGTATGATGTGCAAAAGTCATCGAAGAATCTCTAACTTATGGAAAAAAGTGTACCTATAGCAACAAATGCAGCCATTAGTAAGTGAAAAAATGATGAAATTTCACACGTAAAAAAAATATATTTTGTTATCTTTTCGAACTTCCACTGCAATGAGTGTGAATCCTGAATCCTTCCCGGTGATGCTGACAAAGCTTTATGAATTTATTTGTAAAAGTATAGACACTGGAAATTAAAATGTCCTGTGATGCCTTTCCCGCTCCAAGCCAGTCCGTTTGACGTCCTACCCCCCTTAAACCTTTCTTGCCTGGTTTCCACCTGAGTGAATAACAGCTTCTTGAAGCACTCAGGTTTCCTCGGGTCAGACGGTTGGGTAAACTCATATTCCTGAAAGATAAAAGGACCGAAGGGTGGGAGAAACACTAGAACTTTTCTGATCGTTTTACATAATTATTTTGTTGTTTGGTTGCTTTTATTTTGAATTAGCTTCTGCTCCCGACTTCGTTCGCATGGAGCTCGAGCTCGCATGAATTTTGAAAAATTCTGTAGTTTGTTATCGGTGAGAAAAGCGGATATAAAAGACTGAAGATGATGATCTCAAAAAGGCGCAACGGTAAAGAATTAATACGTTTGTAAGCACAGGTGCAGATGTTTGAAGTGAGAAATACAGACACTTTAAGTAGGAATCTCTTCAGATCGAGACGGTGCAATTCTAGAACAGTGCGATGCAAAACACTTTTCAGCTCTGATTCACATTCTGTTAATCTTCTCAATCGTGCTCGTTTGGCTTGAGAAGAAACAGAAGAGAGGTTAGGCCATTAACGGGAACGCATTATCACTACTCGACAAAGTTATCAACGATAATAGTTGCACTAACTGAAGAATGAATTCAAGAATGAAACAAGTTAAACGAATGAAGACAGTAATACGAAATCAGAACAATGGTATCACTTCATATATATCGATAAGACACCATGAAAATCTCTGGAGAAATGTACGAAAGTGATTTTCAGTGTCAACTCGACAAACTTATCAACGATAATACTAACGTCGACTCTACAAACTTATCAACGGTAATAGTTATACCGATTCAAGAACGTTTTTCAGAATGTCTATGGATAACGTGATTAAACTGTTAACACTATTATTACGATGATAAAACGGTTAAAAACACTACTTTTTGCGGATTGTATCATTTCTATCCCGGTTTATGTAGTTTAGTTTTATAAAACTTCTACTGTACCGATGTTTCTTTCAGTGTAATGAAATTATCCCTATACGAAACTGAGTCGAATCACATACAAAAAAAATTGTTAATTTTACTCATTTTCATGGACATTTTCATGGCCACCAAAAATTTAATTATTGTAAAACTGTTTTTACAAAAAGGCAATTTCCCTGTACCTCCTATGGATTCTGATTTCGCTGTACTGAACAAGTTAAAGGAAACACTCTTTATGTGTAGGTAACTTCGCTTCTAAGCGGAGTATCAAGATTTTAACTCAGATCTCCAGCGATACAACTGTGAAAACGGCATCCAGTTTCGTGCATTAGTTTCTGCATGATGAGCGGACAAACATACTGACAGACGGACAAACGGAAAAACAAAAATTCTACAAATAATTATTTTGGCATCTATTGTTGTTATAAAGACCCCACATATTAAGTTTTCTTAAATATCTCTTATGTACAGTGTGAGGGGTCCACTTGTCCGTGGAGTCCGATTTTCTAATATATTCCATGAGAAAGGACATGAAATACACTCCTGGAAATTGAAATAAGAACACCGTGAATTCATTGTCCCAGGAATGGGAAACTTTATTGACACATTCCTGGGGTCAGATACATCACATGATCACACTGACAGAACCACAGGCACATAGACACAGGCAACAGAGCATGCACAATGTCGGCACTAGTACAGTGTATATCCACCTTTCGCAGCAATGCAGGCTGCTATTCCCCCATGGAGACGATCGTAGAGATGCTGGATGTAGTCCTGTGGAACGGCTTGCCATGCCATTTCCACCTGGCGCCTCAGTTGGACCAGCGTTCGTGCTGGACGTGCAGACCGCGTGAGACGACGCTTCATCCAGTCCCAAACATGCTCAATGGGGGACAGATCCGGAGATCTTGCTGGCCAGGATAGTTGACTTACACCTTCTAGAGCACGTTGGGTGGCACGGGATACATGCGGACGTGCATTGTCCTGTTGGAACAGCAAGTTCCCTTGCCGGTCTAGGAATGGTAGAACGATGGGTTCGATGACGGTTTGGATGTACCGTGCACTATTCAGTGTCCCCTCGACGATCACCAGTGGTGTACGGCCAGTGTAGGAGATCGCTCCCCACACCATGATGCCGGGTGTTGGCCCTGTGTGCCTCGGTCGTATGCAGTCCTGATTGTGGCGCTCACCTGCACGGCGCCAAACACGCATACGACCATCATTGGCACCAAGGCAGAAGCGACTCTCATCGCTGAAGACGACACGTCTCCATTCGTCCCTCCATTCACGCCTGTCGCGACACCACTGGAGGCGGGCTGCACGATGTTGGGGCGTGAGCGGAAGACGGCCTAACGGTGTGCGGGACCGTAGCCCAGCTTCATGGAGACGGTTGCGAATGGTCCTCGCCGATACCCCAAGAGCAACAGTGTCCCTAATTTGCTGGGAAGTGGCGGTGCGGTCCCCTACGGCACTGCGTAGGATCCTACGGTCTTGGCGTGCATCCGTGCGTCGCTACGGTCCGGTCCCAGGTCGACGGGCACGTGCACCTTCCGCCGACCACTGGCGACAACATCGATGTACTGTGGAGACCTCACGCCCCACGTGTTGAGCAATTCGGCGGTAAGTCCACCCGGCCTCCCGCATGCCCACTATACGCCCTCGCTCAAAGTCCGTCAACTGCACATACGGTTCACGTCCACGCTGTCGCGGCATGCTACCAGTGTTAAAGACTGCGATGGAGCTCCGTATGCCACGGCAAACTGGCTGACACTGACGGCGGCGGTGCACAAATGCTGCGCAGCTAGCGCCATTCGACGGCCAACACCGCGGTTCCTGGTGTGTCCGCTGTGCCGTGCGTGTGATCATTGCCCTCTCGCAGTGTCCGGAGCAAGTATGGTGGGTCTGACACACCGGTGTCAATGTGTTCTTTTTTCCATTTTCAGGAGTGTAGTTACCGCATGTAGAAGAGATTGTATCTTTGATACCAAGGAACCAAAGACGTTGCCTGAGGGGCAGAATAGATTGTAAGTAGGGGTGAGCAGAGCACAGTAGCAGTTGTCGTTGCACTCTGTTAAAGGTAGGGTGTAAGACTTTAAACTAGTGGCTAGTTGTAAGAACTTAGCTGTTGGCCTACGTACGCAGCATAATACAGTTTTGCAAGGTAATGAAATTTTGTATATTTAGTTATAACTATGCAGCAACGCAATGTGGATTTTGCTAATTCTAACAGTACCGTCCCTTGAATGTAGGAACCAAAGATCTTCCATCGGATTTAATGAATACGTTTATCAGGTATACCCGATTTGTAATATTTTGTGTATTTTGTAAAACTGATACAAGTAAGTTAAACTTTGGAATCTATTTGTCAAATCATGTCAGACCTTTTGTCATGTAGCAATCCAAGTGTTGTTAATTACGTCAGTAAGTGAGAATAGTGGAACAGTTGAGAAGTTCACTTATTTTGAAGTTCATGTAAAATGTTTCATATCAGACTTTGTGAAGGAGAAACTTTATTTTCAGTACAAGTTTCTAACTGAACCATTCAGTCTTAACATATCTTTTGTATCGCGCCTGGAAGGCGGCGCGTGGTAGGAGCAGGAAAAGGTAAAACACGTCGGTACTGCTTGTCAAATGTAAACCACGTTTACTCTAGCAAGAAGAATACATAACTTTGCAATGTGGTGTGAAGTGTCCAGGCCGTCTGCTCTTCATCAAATGGGGAGAATCTCCAGTGGTGCTCCTAGAGCTGAACAGTGCCTGCTAGAAGGCGCTGTCGTCGTTGTCTGTCGTAGTGCCAACTAAACTGGCAGCTACGCCGTGGCATTCTAGCTATCGATACCACATCCCTCCCCCCTGAAAAGACGCACCGTCGTTGAGAAGGCTTCCGACGGCGAGTGGAGGGACCCATGGGCGGCGCAGCTGAGGGGGCGGACAGCGAAACTGCCGGGGCGCGCTGACCACTTGTGACCCCGAATTGCTCGCGAGGGGGCTACGAAAACGCCCCGTGGAAAACCTGCCCAGGCCGCGCACCGCTACTGGGTATGCTCGGGTGAGGAGGCGGAACAACGACCTCCATTGGCGACGGCGACGTGATGGCAGCATCAGCGTCCATCGATTCTGGCACCGCGGAGGAACACGGCGGCGGTGGTGGCGGCGGCGGCCGGAGGTGGCGCCGTGATGGCGGCGAGAGGCGTCCGTCCGGTGCAGGTGACCGGACCGGCAGCGGCGACGACGGCAGGCGCTTCCGCGGCGGAGGCGTGAGCGGCGGAGGCGCCTTCGGTGGAGTCGTGGGCTGCGGCGGCGGAAGCCGCGAAGCCTCCAATTCTGCCGGAAAACAACCAGCCACAGAAAACCGAGGATGGCACAAACGAATCTGGTTCCGGTGTCGCTTGACACTGCCGGAGGGGCCAGAAATGAGAAATAAGGCGCGGCCAAGCCGGCGAAGAATGCGACCCTGCTCCCAGCGCTGCCTGGCAGAGAAAACGCGATAGAACACCAAATCATGCGGCGCCAAGCCAGAACTAGGAGAAGCAGTGGGAGCGTGCAGCGGCGGGTGTAATAGCTGCAGGAGCGACCGATGGGAGCGGCCGTGTAGCAATTCCGCTGGGGAACGGGTGCCGCGCGGCTGAGAGCGATAGGATGCAAGGAAAGTGCAGAGCGCGCGCTCGCCAGAGTGCGTGGCGCGCAACTTGTTCATCTGCGACTTAAACGTGCGCACAAAGCGTTCAGCCTCGCCGTTCTACTGGGGGTGGAACGGGGCTGATGTCAGATGGCGAATGCCATTAGCAGCACAGAACGCTTCAAACTCTGAGGACACGAATTGGGGGCCATTGTTGGAGACGATAACTTCAGGAAGGCCCTCAAAGCAAAAAAATAGACGTCAAAGCCCGAATAGTACTGGCAGATGTGGTAGAAGAAATAGGTACAACAAAAGGAAAGTTGCTGTACGCATCAATAACTATCAACCATCGGGTGTCCCAGAAAGGACCGGCAAAATCAATATGAACGCACTGCCAAGGCACAGTAGGCGTCGCCACGCAAAGAAGCGCTGGCGGGGAGCAAATTGATGCTCCGCACAAGAGCGACAATTAGCAAGCGAAGTGTCAATTTGTTTATCAATGCCGACCCATGTGCAGCTACGACACGCTAATTGTTTCGTCCGCACTATACCCCAATGACCAGCGTGCAGCAATCGGAGGATTTGCGACTGCAGCGAACGAGGTACAACCACACGAGGCTGATCATTGTCAGTTCGTAACAAGATAACACCGTGGTGTACAGACAAATGTTGCACAAAGTAACGTCGAACAAGTGGATCACGAATCTGCATAGCAGGTGGAGGCCATTCAGTAAGAATATACTGCAAAAGAATTTGCAAAGAAGCATCGAGGGTTGCGGAAGCAATGCGACGAAAATCCACCGGAAAACCATCAGCTAATTCCTTATCTTGCGAATCAATAAACATGCATGACAATTCGGAAGAATCAAACACTGCGTCAGGACCGATAGGTAGACGAGACAAAGCGTCAGCATAGCCATGCTGGGCTATAGGCCAAAATAAAATTTCGTAATTGCAGTTAGACAAAAATAAAGACCAACGTTGCAACTTTTGTGCAGTACGGGATGGAACTGGCTTTGACGGGTGAAACAACGACGTCAAAGGCTTATGGTCGTTGACCAAATAGAACTTGCGACCGTACAGAAAATCATGAAACTTAGTCATATACAATAGCTAAAGATTCTTTCTCGATCTGAGAATAGTTTGCTGGGCAGAATTGAGCAACTTAGACGCAAAAACGATCGGGCGATCGACATAATTAATGCGGTGCGAGAGAACCGCGCCGATGCCGCGAGGAGATGCATCGACAGCCAAAACAACAGGTTTGGAGAGATCGAATGGAATCAAACAGCGATCACTCAACAAAGCAGATTTGAGCTTGTGGAAAGCAGCCTCACATTCCGAAGACCAAACAAAAGGAACGTTCTTACGCCGAAGGCGATGCAAAGGCGATGCAAAGACGCTGCAATCTGCGCTGCATTTGGTATAAACCGAATATAATATGTAATTTTGCCCAACATAGACTGAAGTTCTTTCAAGTTCCTGGGTGCTGGCAAGCCTCTAATCGCACTGAGATGTGACGGTAAGGGATGGATACCCGGTCCGTTAATCATATGTCCTAAATACTGAATCTCAGTTTTTTTAAAAAAAATGCACTTGTCTCTGTTACACTTTAGTCCTGCCTGGAAAAGTACATTAAATAAGGCACGCAAATTCTGCAAATGTTCGTCAGGGGTGCGACCTGATACAACTATATCGTCCAGATAATTGGAACAAGAACGGACAGTGGCACACAATTGCTGCAAGTAAGACTGAAAAATAGCAGGAGCCGAAGCACAACCGAACGGAAGGCGGCGAAACTTGAACAAACCAAGGTGGGTGTTGATCACAAAATAGCGCTGCGACTGTTCGTATAGCGAAATCTGAAAGTATGCGTCCCGCAAGTCAATCGTGGAAAAGAGTTTTCCCGCACCAAGCTTATGAAAAATATCTTCAGGATGCGGTAAGGGAAACGTAGCTACCACTGTCTGGGGTTTACTGTAGCCTTAAAGTCAGCACAAATGCGGAGACGAGCGTTTGGTTTCTTCACGCACACTATAGGCGAAGCCCACGGCGAAGCAGAAACAGGTTCAATGACACCACTGTCTTGCAAATGCGTAAGTTCAGCAGCTACGACGTCGCGTAGTGCGTGTGGTACCGGGAGTGCATGCCAGAAAATAGGCATGGCATTGTCTTTAACTACAAAATGCGTTGGTAAGTGTGGCGCAACCAAGGCCATTAGAAAAGAGTTCAGCAAAATCACACAGTGCGGCAGCACTGTCTGCATGATCACTAGCGCTGATGCAAAGTACATTGTTCTGAGTTACGAGACCGAAAAGTTCAAATGCGTCCATGCCAAAAATGTTCGTAGCATCACTAGAGAAGAGCACGTGGAAAGACACTGTGCGGGTCGTCGCACCATACGTTGCTTGCAAACTACACACGCGCGAGCACTGAGATTTCCTGTCCAGTAAATGCAGTCAGCGCGGAATGCGAACGACTAAGCTGTGGCGAACCAAGCAAGTCATACGTTGATTTGTTCAGTAAAGAAACTGACGCACCAGTGTCCAGCTGCAAGCGAACAGAACGTCCACAAATGTTCAAAGTCACAAAAAGTTTCCTCGCATCGCGCTGAATGCGAGAGGAAGTGTCTGGCAAAACTTGATACACACGACGAGCTGTCGAAGCACGTGAAGCAGAAGGCTTTGAATGAATGGCATTAACGACCATAGGCTGATGTGAATAATGGCGGTTGCCGTTGCGGTGACGCCCACGCGAGTCACGCGAACGGGAGAAAAGTTGGGAATTAGAGTTCCCCTTACTACACACAGCTTGCACATGTCCTTTCTTATTACAAAAATAACACTGTGCTTGACGGGATGGGAAATTGTCCCGTGGGTAGGCACGAAAGCAGTTTGGACATGATTTCAGTTTCTTAGAGGGTGCCTGTTTGGAAACGTGTTTACGTGCGCGCGAGCGGCGCGGGGTAGTTTGGCTGGCTGGATGGCGGGAGGGCCCGTGTTGTGCCGCGCTAACAGTACACACACCCGGGGTCACGTCGAACGCGGAAGTAGCCATGTCTAATGTATCTTGTCTGTCTAGCATGGCCACTACTTCCTGGAGAGACGGGTTTTTAAATCCGAGGATTTGTTCGCGGATACGGTGATCCGCCACATTCTGCGCAATAGCGTCTCTAATCATTATATCAGCATATGAGCGTCCACATGAGCAGTTAAAGTCACAATCAGATGTTAGTCCCTGAAGGTCCGCTAACCAAGATTTATTCGACTCAGTAGGGCCACGCCAGAGGCGAAAGAATTTGTAGCGTGCAGCTACAACATTTACACTGTCACGGAAGTGGGAGTTCAAAGCATCAGTCACTTCGTCCTACGTTTTAGTTACTGGGCGGGTGGTGGGAAACAATTTCACGAGCACACGGTACAACACAACACCCGCGTTGGCAGTGAGAAAAGCAAGCCGCTCTGTACCTGGATGTTGTATGCTGCGAAGTGTGCCTCGAGCTGGGCGATGTATTCTGGCCAGCGTTCAACGTCAGGACTGAAGGCACGAAATGGCGGCGCCGTCGGTACAGGCGGTGGCGTCGGAGGCGCCGAAGTAGCTGCAGTTTGTAGCGTGACCAGTCCGTTTACAGCAGCAAGAAGCTGCGTCATTTGCTGAGCCTGAAAACGTACAAGATCGGACAGCGAAGCCGGTTCCTTTGGCGAAGCCATGGTTTACACAATTGGAAGTATTATACTGAGGCTAGCACGAAAAGAAAGCAGTACCGAGCAAAGAAAGGAAATGATAGGGGAAACCTCGTCGTCAACTTTTGTATCCTGCCTGTAAGGCGGCGCGTGGGTAGGAGCAGGAAAAGGTAAAACACGTCGGTACTGCCTGTCAAATATAAATCACCTTTACTCTAGCAAGAAGAATATACAACTTTGCAATGTGGTGCCTGCTCTTCATCAAATGGGCTGAATCTCCAGTGGTGCTGTCGTCGATGTCTGTCGTAGTGCCAACTAAACTGGCAGCTACGCCGTGCCATCCTGGCTATCGATACCACAATATCCCCTTATCAGTACCTCATCCTCTTCCTTGTCGTGTTTGTTTGAACCCAATGAATATTTTTTAAAGAAATGACTTTTCAATTAGTATCAGAAAAGTATTAATGTTTGTAACAGCTTTAATGCGGGCAGCACTGCACAGCGCCGAGTCAAGATTGAATATTTTGTATGCATGCTGTGGAAAGAACAGAATACCAAGATTACATCCGTTTCGACTCAAGAGCTAAGGAAAATGCATTTCATTGTTTATTTGCATAGGGAATTTTATCAGTTTATTTCACAGGTCCACAGAACTCGGTTGTCACGAGACTAAGTAAATTTCACAGGGATTGATTTCATTATAAGCATTACATACTTGTTTCCCAGATTTAGTTGTTTAATTTTTCTTTGTATTACAGTAAAAGTGAGTAAGCACACCATTTGCTCAACAACACATCACACAGTAAATATGGATAACAGAAAGTTAAATTTTAAAAGAACGTTACAACAAATATAGGCCAGTTACAATTTTGCTGTAGACATTATGTATAGATCTGCAGTTCAGGTGAGGCCATCTTTCTCACAAGTTCGAACATCACATAATGAACAGTTATTTCATTTAAACTATAACTAAATGGTTTCGTCAACCTCAGTAATCCTACAGTATTTAATCAGCCACTTCCTTATTTATTTATAATTATGTTTTCGTAATATATTTATTTACTAAAAATTGAAACAATTGTGAAACATTTTGTGAAATGATTTGTCTGAGATAAGAAATAAAACAGATCATAGAAACATTTGACAAACCTTTGAACCATGGTCGAAATCATGTACAGCAAATGAGACTGCATGGTTTGGGTAATCCATCAAGCAAATATCCTCTAATTTTAAAATTCTCGCCGGCCGCGGTGGTCTTGCGGTTCTAGGCGCTTCAGTCCGGAACCGCGCGACTGCTACGGTCGCAGGTTCGAATCCTGCCTCGGGCATGGATGTGTGTGATGTCCTTAGCTTAGTTAGGTTTAAATAGTTCTATGTTCTAGGGGACTGATGACCTTAGATGTTAAGTCCCATAGTGCTCAGAGCCATTTTAAAATTCTCAATCTGCATTTAATTTTCTGTACATGATTTCGATTATCATTCAAAGGCATGTCAAATTTTACTCTAATCTAGTTTGTTTCTTATTTTTAGACAAATCATTTTACAAAACATCTGACCAATCTTGTTTTATTTTTAATTTTTTTTATGTCAGTTAAATATCACACGAATGCAGATACGTATGCGCAAAATACCTGGCCTTAAAGAGATAAATTTTTTGACACTGCAGTTACATAGTTAGCAGCAGAAGTTCCTGCAATATTTCAGGTTTCCTTCAAATCACTAATTAACTTTCTCTTAATTACCGTGATTACTTTCAAAATATTAAATATTTTTTTGTGAAACTGGACATCATGCTGGTCAATTCGATATCCCATTTATCTATTTGCGACTAAATAAATGTAAATGTCGTGTGACTAGGGCCTCCCGTCGGGTAGACCGTTCGCTGGGTGCAAGTCTTTCGATTTGACGCTACTTCGGCGGCTTGCGCGTCGATGGGGATGAAATGATGATGATTAGGACAACACAACACCCAGTCCCTGAGCAGAGAAAATCTCCTACCTAATCGGGAATCGAACCCGGGCCCTTTGGATTGACTTTCTGTCGCGCTGACCACTTTTTGTTTTTTGATCGTTGGGTTTGGTCGTTGTGGACGTCATATGACATCTGTTAAAGTTCGTTTGTTGGTTCTTCCACTCAGTTTTTATTACAGAGGCCAGCCAGCGCTCTGACCGAACACGCTGAGCTACAGTGCCGGCAACCTGATTTGTCATTTCCTCAGTTTTGCTGCTACGAAACTTGGGGTGCCTTGTTCTCGCTCCGCTTCAACATTTAACCAAAATTGGTTTAAGGATTAGTTCTGTGTTAAATGTAAGGGCTTAAAAGCGATGAGTCAAGCCAACAAATCGCAATTAATTATGTAGTATACATATTGCCACCACTGGTATTTTCCTACAAAACCGTCAGGGAATCGTAATTTATGTAACACCATTCCACTGACATGATTATTCCCGACTGTTAACTGTCTCATGAAAGTTTAGAAAATAGTGTACTTATATAGTTTGGAAGGTAGGAGACGACGTACTGGCAGAAGTAAAGCTGTGAGGACGGGGCGAGAGTCGTGCTTGGGTAGCTCAGTTGGTGGAGCATTTGCCCGCGAAAGGCAAAGGTCCCGAGTTCGAGTCTCGGTCCGGCACACAGTTTTAATCTTCCAGGAAGTTTCAGTGTACTTATACATTACACATGCGTGGCATCCCAACAGTTTCGATTACGATATATTATACCAGCAGACGCCGGCCCGAGCAGACGCGCCAGCAACGGTAGCAGAGCAGCAGTTGCCTGATACACACACAGTAATTTAGTTTAGTTTCTGTGTTTTTTTTAACGTCCTTCTGCAAAGAAGTGACTATACCTGTGTATTTTACTGTGTAAACTAGTGGTTAGAAAATTACTGTAAGCTTGTTTTTGCGTAGTCTGCCGCCGGCAGTGCTGCGAGGCGGTCACGCGCCAGAGCGCTGCGGGCGAGGCGCGCACGGTGTGTTTGTGTTTACTTCGGCCGCTGTAAGTGCCGTTTTCCCTCTAGACCACCATGGCGCACAACTATCGGAAGAAGACATTACGTTTCAACTTTTGTTCCGACTTCGCCCGACCCAAGGCCCTGGAGGTAGAACGATTTATACGCGATGAAGTTAAAATACCACCAACGGATCTAATTGGTATCCACTTGTCCATAGTTAGCAGCAACGATGCGGCGTGCGACAAGGTGCTTCAAGAGGCAAAACGTGACTGCGCTTCTGTCATTCCGACGGCAACGTCGGACCCGTTACCGTCGATCACGCAGGTCTCGGCACACGGACGATAAGGATCTTCGAACTGCCGTTCGAACTACCTGCAGACGTCGTCATCGAGGCGCTCCGTCCCTATGGCAACGTTCTGGAACATGTTGCCGAACGATGGGTCCAATTTCAGACCTATCCAGTTTTAAACGGTGTTCGACAGGTCCGCATCGAGTTGCAGAAACACGTGCCTTCCTATCTACGTATCGGAGGCTGCCGTGCCATTATAATGTACGATGGCCAACCTCGGACCTGTTCCGGTTGCGGGAAAGAAGGTCTCCTACGGTCTGAATGCATTCAACGACGTGTCGCGCAGCTCCCGTTGTCGGAAGCGTCCGTCACACCCACGATGACCGCCCTACCGGTCACTTACGCAGCGGCTCTTGCCACGTCTACAGTTTCGTCCAGTCCGTCGCCCGGTCCTTCCGATCGGCACGTCCCACCGTCCCAGTCGCCTATGGACGGTGCGGACGTCCCACCTGACAATCTTTCCGCCGAACAGGCTCCCGCACCGGACGCTGAGGAGAACAGTACTTCTTCACAACACCTGTTTGACAATTTCATTGTACCCACCGACGCCTTCGAACCAGGTCGACGCTCCTCCTTGCCGTCGTCCAACACTGAGGAACACGTGCGCAAACAACGCTCGCCACGTAGGCGCAAACGCCGCCGCCGTTCACCCACGGGCTCTCAAAGCGTCGCCACCCGCGACGAAGAAGTCGACACCCAACCAGCCGACATTTCCACGCAGAGGTCGGCGGACAACTTTCACGATGAACAAGACGTTTCGCAGGACGGGACCACTATGGAGGTCGCCACGCACAATGTAACGATCGGTGCGCCGGTTGAGACGCCTGTCTCCCCGCCGACAACTCCAGATCTCTCTCACCACGACGCAATTCCCATGGACATTGGACAGACCCACGGCACAGGAGCATGGGCCAACGACATTGAGGAAGGTACGCCCCCTCCTCCGGATGAGTTGCCTCCGCCGGACGAGGCTTCCTGTTAACATCAAAAGCGAGGCATTGCAGCTGATGGGACGGGACTTCCTGTCGGTGCCCTCCTCTTACTTCCCTTGGTGATGGTAGATGCGCGTCCACTGAAACAAACGTACCGGTTTGCCACACTGAACATCAATATGATCGGCACTGCACCCAAGCTGCAACTCCTATGTGACATGCTTCGGGCCTCTGACGTCGACGTCGCCCTTCTTCAGGAAGTACGCGTTGCCACACTACCACCAGTCTACGGCTACGACTCATACACGTCCACATGTGATCCATCAGGGCGTGGAGTGGCTTTCTACATACGCGAAGGAATCCCACTCACGGACACGACAGTCCTTCCCTGTGGAAGAGGCATGGCTGTTACCATCTTCGACACGCGCGTCATCAATATCTACGCTCCGTCTGGCTCCACGAACCGTCGGCAGCGGTCCACTTTCTTCGGACATGACGTGGCGCCCCTGTTTTCTGGACGCTATGATCGCCTTATCATGGGAGGCGATTTCAACTGTGTCCTCCATCCGCAGGACCAAGTGCCTGGTTATTCGCCATGCCCGGCGCTGCTCACCTTAATCAAAGATTTTCATCTAGTGGACGTTTGGGAGAAAATTCATGGCAATACCCCCGATTTTACCCATTATACAGCACATTCTGCGAGCAGACTGGACCGGTTTTATGTCTCTGCTCACCTCGGCAATGAAGTCGCCCAAGCTGAACGATGGCCCCTTGCATTTCGGACCATTGCGCCGTCATTTGCTCCCTGGCTCTGCCACCTCAGTCAGTGTGGCGCAGCAGAGGTTACTGGAAGCTTAATACCTCCCTCCTTAATGATCCACACTGCCGACAATGTATTGCCACTACATGGGCGTCTTGCGAAAGACGCCTTCCGCAGTACACATCCACGTTCCATTGGTGGCTCAAATGTGCCAAACCTGCGATCAGAAAGGCCTTCATACAATGTGGCAAGGAAGCAGCAGCATAGCATCGAGACACCACAAATTTTCACTACGCCGTCCTCCGTGAGCTCGATGCGCTCCCTCCATCACCAGACACCCACAGGGAACGACAACGTACTAAAGCTCGTCTCCTCTCTCTTCAACGTGCACGACTGCATGGTGTCGTGGTGCGTTCCCGACGACAAGACCTCCTCCACGACGAAACCCCATCCACAATCCATGCCACATCCGACCATAGTCGTCGACGTCGGCTTTTCGTCCCCAACATCACGACCTCCGATGGTGTTCACCACACAACACAGGCGGCAGTCGTGTCTGCCTTTGCTGAACATTATCGCCAATTTTATGATGATGAACCGATGGCGACGCCCATTCCTGATGATCTCCGTCCTTCCCTGATCGGACCCTCACCGTAGCGGAGTCAACGTCCATGATGTCTGCAATCACCGCAGAAGAGGTGGTAGATGCGATCAACAAAGGGGCCAAGAACAAATCACCCGGACCAGATGGTATCCCAGTGGAGTTTTACCGGGCGTTCACCACGTTAATGCTTCCTCGCTGGACGGAAATGATTGAGGAACTCTTTACTCCGTCCTTCCCAATTCCACCTGAATTCGTCACTGGCATTCTTCTACCTGTGCCTAAACCGAAGGGAGGGTCTCATGTCTCTGCATATCGCCCCCTTACACTCTTGAATGCAGACTATAAAATCTATGCACGTCTCTTAGCAGCGCGCATACGCACCTTCTTACCTACGGTCCTTTCACCTGAGCAGACTGCACGTGGTTGTGGGGCCACCTTACAAACAGCCCTAGGAGAATGCCGTGACCTCATTGCACTGGCGTCGGTTTGTCGCCTTCGTGCAGCACTGGTATCCGTCGATTTCACGAGTGCCTTTGATCGCGTTCGACACCCATTCCTCCTCATGGTGGCGACACGTATGGGTTTCCCATTGCTTTTTGTCGATGCCGTTCGCCGGTTACTACTTCCCGCGGTCTCGATGGTACAAGTCAATGGGAGGCTTGTAGGACCGATTCCTATACGCCGCTCTGTGCGTCAAGGATGCCCTATGTCTACTTTACTATATGCCATTGCACTTGAGCCCCTCATCACTGGACTTACCTCTAGACTGCAGGGCCTCACTTTGCGTGACCACACCTTTCACTGTAGGGCTTATGCGGACGATCTCCTCTTTCTCACCTGCTCCTCCACGGAACTCAATGACGCCATCCAATGGATCCACCAGTATGAAGGTCTTTCTGGTAGCATTCTTAATGTCCGTAAATCGACTATGATGCCCATTGGGCGCGGCCTCCCGGCTATGGTGCCGACCCCACTCCCAGTCAGTGCCACCCTTCGTTACTTGGGTATCGAATTTACGAGCTCCACACACCGCACAGTGGCCCTGGCTTACCGGCGGCTTTTGCAGTCGATTCGGCACCATGTCCGCGGTCAAGTGCACCGTAACTTAAACCAACTCCAACATGTGTCCTATGTCAACATCTATGTCTCCCCTAAACTGGTACACGTCGCCCAGATCCTCCCAATGCCGTTACTCCTTGGCCGCCGCATCCAATCAGCCTTTGGATATTTCGTGTCAGCAGGGGCACTTTTCAAAGTCCGCTACAACACTCTAACACTGCCTCCTGCAAAAGGTGGCCTCGGACTCATCAACGTGCGGGCACGCTCTTCTGCACTCTTTGTCCACACTCTGTTGCGGCACTGGCAGGGGCCGGTCCCGTCCTTAACACGCAGTCTCTTAGATATCCTCCGACCAGCTTCTCTCGATCCACCGATCAATGTGGCACCTATTTCTCCATTATTGTCCTACGTCGCCAATTGTTTCATAGAACTCAGCTACGTTCGGGCCGATCTTCCAGTCACCCGTCCTCCCCGTACAAAAGATTATTATCGTTTGTTTATGCTGTCCAACCCTTGCGACCCCATGTTGCTACAGCATCCTGCCATTAACTGGCGCACGGTTTGGGGGTGTGTGCATGCACCCTTTTTACCGTCGTCTGTGTCTGCACTCTGGGATTGTTTTAGTCTATGGAAAATTCCCGACTAATAGTCGACTTTATCGCATAGGACTGGCCACCTCCCCACTCTGCCCTGACTGTCAGCTCGAAGACACCGACGAGCACCGTCTTACGTGCCCCCTGAAACAAAACGTATGGCTCCTCATCCAACGAATCGTGGGCTTTTACCTCCGTGCCCCGCCAACGACGGTAACCCCGGATTTCCTGCTGTTGCCCCAGACATTTCACTACCCTCTTGCTAAGCACCATACCCTAATCTGGTTTCGAGGACAAGCTTTAGAATATCTCTTTCAGAGTGGTCCACATACAGTCCTTGACTTCTGGTACAAAGTTGTGACCGCGCATAGCACCCTCACCCGAAAACCATCTTACCGACAAACTTTTGCCGGTTATCTCCGCAGCGTCTTCCTTGACCCCCCTCAAAGTTGGGGTGTACCATGCCTATCTGTCACATGATGCAACAACCTTATCCACGTTCTCATGCATCGACCAAAAACAAACACAAATTTTTTTTTTTAAAAAAAAGGAAGAAGACAGAATATGTTATATTTTTTTGTATTTAATGTTTTTCTTTTTTAATATATTTTTTTTGTTTAACTAACAGTCATTTGTATATTTTTAAATGGTACCTTGAAGAACTTTTGCATAGTGAATATATATGTACTTTTAGTTTGTTCAATACAAATTTTTAAACAAAAACAAAAAAAAGAACAAAAAAAAGGAAAACAGGTTATGTTCTATTTTGTTGTATTTAATGTTATTCTAATAATTTATTTACCTAACACTCATTTGTATATGTTTAACTGGTACCTTGAAGAACTTTTGCTTTGTGTATATATATATGTACTCTCCGTTTGTTCAATAATAAAGATTAAAAAAAAAAAGTGGCAAGCGTAGTGCGTTCTAAACTTATAGTCGCCTGTTAGCGTCCAACTGTATTTCTTTTTTTTTTTTTTTTTACCACAGTCGGTCTAAAGTTATGAGTCTGACTGAACATCGAAAAAAAAAAAAAATGTTGGTAGAGCATTTGCCCGCGAAAGGCAAAGGTCCCGAGTTCGAGTCTCGGTCCGGCACACAGTTTTAATCTTCCAGGAAGTTTCAGTGTACTTATACATTACACATGCGTGGCATCCCAACAGTTTCGATTACGATATATTATACCAGCAGACGCCGGCCCGAGCAGACGCGCCAGCAACGGTAGCAGAGCAGCAGTTGCCTGATACACACACAGTAATTTAGTTTAGTTTCTGTGTTTTTTTTTTTCACGTCCTTCTGCAAAGAAGTGACTATACCTGTGTATTTTACTGTGTAAACTAGTGGTTAGAAAATTACTGTAAGCTTGTTTTTGCGTAAATCTTGATGCATATCCTTCTGTAAGGCGGCTTCCTAGCGTGGTTTTCCCGCTGTCAGACCACCACGTCACGTCACTAACTTTAAATCTCGTGCTGGTGCACAGCATATAGTTTAGATCATTGCATTCTAATTTACATACTTATCTCGTGCAGTAGCTTTCGGGTAAGCAGAGTTTCTAGTAACAGGTAACTGTAGATACATCCACTTCAGTAGAGAAATTTATTTCTGTTAAAAGCTTGCCGTCTCAGGGCATAATGAGAAATCTGCAAAGCAGTTTTTAGTGTTTCTTTATTCTCCTCGTTATACAATGAAGAACCAAAGAAACTGGTACACTTGCCTAATATCGTGTAGCGCCCCAGCGAGCACGAAGAAGTAGGAGGGTGTGGAGACCTTTTCTGAACAGCACGTTGCAAGGCATCTCAGATATGCTCAGTAATATTCATGCCTGGGGATTTTGGTGACCAGCGGAAGTGTTAACCGCAGAAGAATGTTCCTGGAGCCACTCTGTAGAAATTCTGGACGTGTGGGGTGTCGCATCGTCAGGCCGGAATTGCCCAAGTCCATCGGAATGCACAATGGACATGAATAGATGCAGGTGATCATAAAGGAAGCTTACCTACGTGTTATCTGCCAGAGTCGTATGTAGACATATCAGGCGTCCCATATCACTCCAACTGCACATGCCCGACAGCATTACAGAGTCTCCACGAGCTTGAACACTCTCCTGCTGGCATGCAGGGTCCATGGATTCATGAGGTTGTCTCCATACCCGTACACGTCCATCCCCTCGATACAATTTGAAGCGAGACTCGTCCGACTAGGCAACATGTTTCCGGTGATCAACAGTTCAATGTCGGTGTTGACGGGCCTAGGCAAGGCGTAAAGCTTTGCGTTGTGCAATCATCAAGGGTAAACGAGTGAGCCATGGCTCCGAAAGCCCATATCGATGATGTTTCGTTGAATGGTTCGCACGCTGACACTTGCTGATGGCCCAGCATAGAAATCTGCAGCAATTTGCGGAGGGGTTGCACTTCTGTCACGTTGGAAGATTATCTTCAGTCGTCGTTGGACCCGTTCTTGCCGGATCTTTTTCCGGCGGCAGCAATGTCGGAGATTTGACGTTTCACCGGATTCCTGATATTCACGATACACTCGTGAAATGGTTGTACGGGAAAATCCCCATATCATCGATACCTCGGAGATGCTGTGTCCAATTGCTCGTGCGCCGTTCAGACTCATTTAAATCTTGATAACCTGCCACTGTAGCAGCAATAACCGATCTAATAAATGTGCCAGACACGTGTTGTCTTATATAGGCGTTGCCGACCACAGCGCCGTCTTCTGCCTGTTTACTTACCTGTATTTGAATACGCATGCCTATAGCAGGGTATTTGGCCTACATTCCAAACTCAATAGCTCCATTTGAGATCGGCTATCTACTTTTACACATTGCGATATGTCTAGGTACTGTGCTTGTTGTGAGCGGACACAAGGAGAATTGGCTCCTGTCCGTAAACAGCGGCTGACGTCGACATGCTTCTGGCTAATGCACAAAGTTGCGGCGACATCGGGGCGCTGGGGACGAGACCTGCGACACCTTTGGTGCCGCTGGAATCCTGGAATCTCCTGGTGACCCAGGTGTCACTGCATCTTCTGATACGCAGCATCTGACCGCTCCGTCTTCGCTCGAGGGTGGGTGGCAGACAGTGATGGGTTCGCTTGACACTGGGGGGAAAGAAAAGAGGGAGCAGATCGCGCGGCTAGCAACCTACCCCTTAGCAGCAGGTTCGAGGTGCTACCCAGTATTGAAGATAACTCTGAACCAGGAGGGGATGCCTCTCAAGATGGGCCAACGCCCCATTTTCCTGTCCAGTCCGGACGAGTGCAGAGGATGGGTATGCTTATCATTGGGAGATCCAGTGTTAGGCGGGTGATGGAACCGCTAAGGAAAATAGCAGGCAAGGTGTGAAAGAAGGCCAGTGTACACTCAGTATGTTTGCCGAGGGTCCTCATCCGTTATGTGGAAGAGGGCCTGCCGGTGCCTATCGATTGCACTGGGTACAACCGACTGCATGTAGTGGCACATGTCGGCATTTGGGTCCTGAGGGCAACAAGCATCGCACGTTGTAACAAGCTAAGCTGTCTATTTGTAGCATCGTTCCCAGAGTCGATCGCATGTTCTGATTTGGAGCAGAGTGGAAGGTCTAAACCAGAGGCTCGGACTACTCTGCGACGGGATCGCGTGCGAATTTTTCGACCTCTGCTATCGGGTGCAGAATTGTAGGGCTCACCTTAATAGGTCAAGCGTGCACTACACGCAGGAAGCGGCTACTATGATAGCGGAGAATGTGTAGCATGCACATGGTGCTTCTTTAAGGGGCTCCGGAAAGGCTCAAAATCATGAAAAGTTCAATTTTTACTTTTTTGCGTTTTCTGAATCTGCAGGCTATTACCTTTTAATAGATATATAATTTATTCAATTCCGAAGACTACAACTATTTTTAAATTTTTTTTGAAATGTGTTCTACATGGGCGTGACCCACTGTGGCGCTGTTAAACTGCTGTCAAATGGTGTTATTATTAACGTCCGTGTTCATCAGGTACATTTTAGTGATGTGAGATAACGTATGTGTTGTGGCTAACCTGTGATGGTTCAATATATATCGCTGGAGTGATTGTCGATTGTTTCATGTTTATTTACTCTGTCGTTATCTCGAAAATATTCGTAATTAATTCTGTTTCTTGAGTCTCTGTTTTGTTGAAGTATAATAATGAGTAAAAGTAAAGTTATTAGAAATCCTCTGAAGGCTTTTAAGAAAAGGAGAAATGTTGGAAAGCCAAAGGTATGTGTTATTACTGTAAACAATAAACACGATGAAAATCCCCAGCCGGCCGAAGTGGCCGTGCGGTTAAAGGCGCTGCAGTCTGGAACCGCGAGACCGCTACGGTCGCAGGTTCGAATCCTGCCTCGGGCATGGATGTTTGTGATGTCCTTAGGTTAGTTAGGTTTAACTAGTTCTAAGTTCTAGGAGACTAATGACCTCAGCAGTTGCGTCCCATAGTGCTCAGAGCCATTTGAACCATTTTTGAAAATCCCCAACATAGCTTGTGTCCCAAAGAAGAAGACAGTTGGTGTAAATATAACAAAGGATTGCTAACTGGTGAAGTGTACACTCATAAGCATAGTCTGCCTCATGCCATAATGGAGGTGATAAAACCTATTTTCAGAGACTTAGCAGCACCTGAACTGTTGAAAAAGTGTATTCACGGAAAAACTCAAAACCCCAATGAAAGTGTAAATAGTGTTATATGGTCGAGAATCTCCAAGACTGTATTTGTTGGAATATGAAACGTCCCCTTAGAACAATTTATACATGACTGTGCTTAAACTGACACACAATATTTTTTAGCGCAACGCAATCCGACTATCAAAGATCCCTGCAAAAGAATGGCCCTGAGTAACATTAAACTATACCTTTCACAAATCACTTACCTCACAAATGGCAGGGTCGCCATATGAAACGTCCCCTTAGAACAATCTATACATGACTGTGCTTAAACTGACACACAATATTTTTTAGCGCAACGCAATCTGACTTTCAAAAAATCCCTGCAAAAGAATGGCCCTGAGTAACATTAAACTATACCTTTCACAAATCACTTACCTCACAAAAATCTTCATTACTCGAACTACTGCAAAACAGCGAGCGCCACTACTGCCAGCTAAATAAAAGATTCAAACTACGGAAGGCACTAACTACTGATAGGGATAGTTAGCAAATGAAAGATATTAATAGAGAACAAACAATGTATTTACCTTAATAGTCATAATATATATAGCAGTTCATGACAAATTACAAAACTCCGCTATCTCTCTCCCCACATCCACCACTGCTGGCGGCTCACCTCCAACTGCGCAACGCTACGCGCTGTTCGCAGCCAGCTGCCTAACACTACAATGGCGAGTATTACAACAATGCAAAGCAGCCACAGACTGCACACAGCACAGCCAGTGATTTTCATACAGAGGTGGCGTTACCATTAAAAAAACCTAAACAGCCTACTTACAAATAGAAACACTTCACTTTGGTGTGTATGATGCTGTTGCGACTTTCAATGATGGCAACATTGTAAGGTGCAAGGTATTTAGAAATATGGGAATGAAGATAGGTTCTAACATGGTACGAGCGATGCTTGCTTTAGACAAGGAACGCCTTCGGGCTGCAGACAGGGCTGTAAAGAGTCTAGAAATACAAGCAAGAGTAAACAGGAGGAGGAACAAGAGGAAGCTGGAGGAGGAGTTTGCAGAGGATGAAGATAATCCATCCTATGGACCTGGAATGCACTAAAAAGTTAATCCAATCTTTGTCGCTCGATTCCCAAAACTATTATTTTCTCATACTAATTACGTGTTTTCTAAGGATCTTCCAAACATATTTGTTTCAAACTTTCAGTAAATGTTACACAGTACCTTCTGCATAATTGAACACAGCCTTTTTCCAAAAAATTGTATATTTTTGAAATTATAAATAAAAAATTGCAAAAAATTTTGTGAATTTTCATTACAATTGAAAAAAAATCATCTTTAATAACTGAACGAAAATTTCGTAAAATCCCTGTGTTAAGTTGTAGCCCATATTCCAATAAATAATCTGTAAAAAGTTCAACTTCCTACCTCAAATACTTTGTGAGGAAAGATGTAATTTATAAGCGTTATTTTAACATTGCAAGTATAGGGCGTTCCGGAGCCCCTTAAGCTAGAGAAACCCTCCCTTGCGATCAAACACGATTTGCCTGATAAATTAGCCACAGTGTCCTGAAAGTACGTTCATCGTCGCAGATCAGAGATGGAAAAGTTTAATACGATTTTAGTAAATTGCAAGAGCATCGAAGGTAACGCCCCAGAATTATTATCCCTTCCTGAAGGTCATAATCCACATATAGTATTAGGAACAGAAAGTTTTTTGAAATCAATTCGGATTGGAATATTTATCGTAAGGATAGGTTACTCGCAGTGGTGTCGGCATTTATTGCAGTATAGAACTCGTTGAAATCAAGCAAGGTTACCACGGATTCCGATTGTGAATTAATTTGAGTGAAGTTAAGTATCAAAAATCGGTCAAAAATGGTAATCGGATGCTTTTATAGACTGCTTGGGTCAGGAGTTCTAGTGGTATAACGCGTCAGACAGACATGCAGAATATCTTAATACTTTTTCTGGTCATACCGTTGTAATAGGGGGTGAGTTCAACTTGCAAGATATAGATTGGGAGTGCTACGCTATCGAAACTGGTGCCAGAGACAGGGATTCGTGTGGCATTGTTCAGGGTTATCGAATCAGTTAACGTAGAGGAAGGTATCAGTGATCATAAGGCTATAATAACACCTATGACAGCCGGCCTCAGTGACCGAGCGGTTCTAGGCGCTACAGTCAGGAACCGCGCGACCGCTACGGTCGCAGGTTCGAATCCTGCCTCGGGCATGGATGTGTGTGATGTCCTTAGAATAGTTAGGTTTAAGTAGTTCTATGTTCTAGGGGACTGATGACCTCAGAAGTTAAGTCCCATAGTGCTCAGAGCCATTTTTGACCACCTTTGACAACGGTTCTGACAAAGCATGTTAAGAAAGGTAGGAAGATATTTTTACTTAGCAAAAAAGACAGGACACAAATTTCAGAGTATCTGAGAAGTCAGCATCAAATATTCGGTGATGAGGACGAAAATGTGAAAAGCAAATGAAAAAATTCAAAGGAATCGGTCAATATGCCCTAGACAAATATGTTCGGACTAAGATCTTAAGGGATGGGAAAGACCCACCATTGTTTAATAGTCGTGTTAGAAAACTGCTACGTAAACAAAGAGAAATTAATCTCAGATTCAAGAGAAGTAAACACCTAGGTGACAAAAGCTGAACGAAGCGAAAATGAGCATAAGGAGAACAATGAGAGAAGCGTTCATTGACTCTGAAAGTAAAACTTTGTCGCCCGATACGAGTAAAAAACCCTAAGAAGTTTTGGTCGTATGTAAAATCAGTAAGTGGGTCAAAATCATTTATTCATTCACTCAGTGACCATACTGGCACTGAAACAGAAGATGACAGAGAGAAGGCCGAAATACTCAATTCGTTCTTCCAAAATTGTTTCACCGCGGAAGATCGTAACACGGTCCCTCCATTCAGGCGTCATACGAACATCGAAATGGCGAATACTGAGACAGCCGATCGCGGAACAGAAAAGCTACTACAATCGCTTAGTAGTGGAAAGGTGTCAGGACCAGATGAGGTATCTACAAGATTCTACAAAGGTTATGCGAAAGAACTTGCTCCCCTTCTAGCAGTAATTTACCGTAGATCGCTTAAGCAGTGAAGAGTACCTAGTGACTGGAAGAAAGCGCAGGTCATTCCCGTGTTTAATTAGGGTCGTAGGACAGATCCACACAATTACAGAGCTGTGGCGTTGACGTCAATCTGTTGTAGAATTATGGAACAAGTTTCAGCTCGCTCTGCTCCTCGATGAGACCCACAGCGCCGTAGACAATGGCGATCAGGTTGATGCCGTATTCCTTGACTTCAGAAAGGCATTTGACACCGCCCCGCACTGCCCTTTAGTTAAAAAAGTGAGAGCTTATCGAGTATTGGAGAAGATTTGCTACTGAATTCAAGACTTCCTTGCAGACAGAACAACACGTCGCTCTTACTGGAACAAAATCGACAGATGTAAAGGTAATTTCCATAGTACCCCAATGAAGTGCGATAGGACGTTTACTGTTTACAATATATATAAATGATCTAATAGAAAGCGTCGGATGCTCTCTAAGGTTGTTCTTTGATGATGCGTTTGTCTATAATAAAGTAGGAACGCCATAAGAGAGTAACGATTTGCACAGTGACCTCCAAAGAATTGTTGAATGGTGCAGGCTTTGGGAGTTGACGCTGGACGTAAATAAATTTAACATATCCCGCATACATAGGGGAAAAATCCACTACTGTACAGCTATGCTACTGATGACAAACCGCTGGAAACAGTATATACCGTAAAAATCTAGGAATAACTATCCAGAGCGACCTTAAGTGGAATGACTACATGATACAAATAGTGGGGAAAGCACACACCAGACTCAGATTCGTAGGAAGGATCCTAAGGATATGTAACTCATTCACGAAGGAAGTGGCTTATAAGGCGCTTGTTCGACCATTTCTCTCAGTATTGTTCATCTGTCTGGGATCCCTTCCACATAGGATTGATAGGAGAGATAGAGAAGATCCAACGAAGAGTGGCAAGTTTCGTCACGGGATCCTTTAGTCGGCACGAGAGTATTACCGAAATGCTAGACGAACTCCATTGGCAGACTTTGCAAGAGAAGCGTTGTGCATCACTGAGATATTTACTGTTGAAATTTTGAGAGACCACTTTTTGGGAAGAATCGGTCAGCATATTACTTCCCGGCATATACGTCTCGCTTAATGACCATGAGGAGGAAATTCGAGAAACTAAGAGCCAGTACAGTGGCTTACCGACAATCCTTCCCGGCCGCTGCTCGCGACTCGAACAGGGTTGCAGCGCTCAGTTAGTGGTACAAAAACTACTATCAGTCACACACCATTAGGTGTCCTGTTGAGTAAGATGTACATGTAGATGTAGATCTGGTCAGCAGTATCCGCATTTCTACAAGTCTCCATTTCGTAATGTACATTTGTCGACGCGTCTGGACATTGTTCACGAAGTTCGCTGGTGCTGAAACATATGTCGTCTCTGATTTTTCCCCAACCATTTGATCGATTTTGTCAGTAGTAGGGCGTGTTCTTAGGATACTTTCATCGTAAACGTCTCTTTTTCTTCATATTCACACAATTTTTTTCAGATTTTCGTGTACGCACCGTTTTCAGGAAATAGTTGAATATGTTACCCATCATACGGAAAACTAATCATGAGAGGAATGTCGCTGTCGGTGGTTTTCAGAATTTGAGGCCATTTTAAATCCTCCAATTGGAACTCAACGGCATCACAATTGATCTAGGATGAGATTGGTAACGCATTCAGCCAACAGATGAAACGGCAGTGTTTCCGTGGAAAATGACCATTCCATTTCGATTAGACTCTGCAGATATCCCTCGCAGTTCTAGAGGGATAACAGTTAAATCCACTGCGCCATCTTTTTCTGATGTGGTGGGAGATAGAGTTAGTTTCTAAGCAAATGAAACGCTCCAGCACACGTCAGATACATTCCTCATCAGCAACCCACATGATGCTATTGATAATAAAATTATTTTAATCAACAGACTACAACAAAAACAACATTTCACGTATATGTAATTAATACTGACTGGACTGGTGTTACATTGTACATAGCAATACAAATCTGTAAACAGAAGCGTTATTACTGGATTTAGAACAGAAAAAGAAGCCAATTATTGAAACCTATTTTTATCAAAGACTGTGAGGAGTTAAGGCAACTATGACTTCGGAACAAATTAGTTTGATGAGTTAGCTACAAGTATGTGCATGAGGATATAGGAAGTATCGACTTCTTGTAGTGTTGAAATGTTGCGCAATGCATCATTAATGCAAAGACCCTCAGGGAGCTCTCCAGCAACGAGGGAGGGGGCGGATTTGCGTGGTAGCCTCTGAGTGCAGCAACGATGAAAGCCTAGGCCACATCGATCCAGTCTTACAGAAAGAGAGGGAGTGCTGCATGTGAAGAGGGAAATAGACGAGGGCTGCGGACTCCCCCTCTAGGTGCACGCGATCAATATTAATCTCTGAACCTTTCTACGCGCTGAAGTTATGTTTGATGAAATGTTGGAGTTGTCACTCATATCACAAATAGACGGAGATTCCACATAAGAGAACTCCTTTGTACTGTTAAATACCTCACATAGGTGTTCATGTAATCGGTATTACTACTATTTTATTTATTACTATCCATGGAAACAATTCCAATAATCAATTATTACCTCAGCTGGAATCAAAACCAAATAAAATGTATAAGTTTAAGGGACCTTTCCATTGTTATGTGCTGTCGTACGTTTCTCATTCAGTAATGCTTACTTCAAGTAGTGGGGACATAAAAAGCATACTAGTACAGGTGAAGAGGGGACTTCTCGTCATAAAGGCCTACTGGTATCAAACTTTGGCCTTAATCTGAGGACAGAATATACGTTTGGGGAACAGGCTTGTATAAAAGTGAGTCAACGACTGCGGGAGACCTACAAAGAAGGCGGTCAAAACGTTTACCATGTGGTGTTATAAAAGAATGCTGAAAACTGAGTGGACTAATAAGGAATGAATATATTCCATGCGGGAACGATAACGAAAGATTATACGGAAAATATGAAATAAAAGAAGAGACGAGGTTATAGTGCAAGTGTTAAGACGCCAAGGGATACTTTCAGTGTCAGTAGAATGAGCTGAAAAAGATAAAAAATTGTGGGAGAAGACAGAGACTGGAATATATGTAACAAATAATAGTGAATGGGTGAAAGTGCTAGAGGAGGGAACGTCATGAGCGAGCAAACCAATCAGAAAACGGATTAGACAAAAAATTGTTAATCTGTACTGCATAGTGCCTACGTCTTTCGTCTAAGTCTCACGCCTCAGTAGTGTTTTTACATTTTGCGGCGTGCAGTGCAGCTGTAGCGGTTATAAAGCTAATTACTGACAAATTTATTTGTGCACTGTTATACAGTTATTAAATTTAATAGTTTTCACTGGTGTTTCGTGCTGTTTGTGGAGAAATAACGATTTAATAAACTTTTGGAAACGTTCGCTCGCTGTATTTTTTAGAGTTTTCTGTGCGTTGTAGTTGTTTAATAAATTTCGTGCGTTAGTAAAAGCCGACGTTTCTTATTGTTTCTAGCGAAATATTTCAGTAAAATTTTCGTTCAGTGTTTTAGCTTCATTGCGTGTTCCAGAGGCCGCTTGAATTTTTGGTTTTATCTAGTAATTTTGTGAAGTTTTGTTGGTACTGGTAGTAGCTGTGGTGTAATAGTATTAATACAAGTAGTTGCTTTCCTAGTAGAGAGAGAATTTCGAGATCGCTATTGTTAGTTCTATAAATAGTTCTACCAGTGTAAAAGAAATCTGGTAACGTAGGTGTACAATTATTTCCAGTAACTGTTAAATTTTACTATGAGTGAGAAGTGTGGGCTCTGTCGTAGGTTTGTGAGTAGTGGGTTACGGTGTGGGATTTGTTCAAAGTATTTTCATTGGGGGGAATGCAGTGGGGATGCCAGTGGGCATTCTAGCGAGATCCTCTCCTGGGAATGCAGAATCTGTAGTAGAAATATGGTGATAGAGGAGCAGGAGCGTAAGCTCTGTGCCCTTCAGGTGCAGTTACAATGCACAAAGGATGATAATGATGATGATGATTCGTTTGTGGGACGCTCAGCTGCGCGGTTATCAGCGCCCGTACAAATTCCCAACCTTTGCTCGCTGCAGTCTCGCCACTTTCATGAATGATGATGAAATGATGAGGACAACACAAACACCCAGTCATCTCGAGGCACGTGAAAATCCCTGACCCCGACGGGAATCGAACCCGGGACACCGTACGCGTAAAGGAGGAACTAGATAGATTGAAGAAGGTGAAGGGTGGTGGGGAATGGGAAATGGCAGTTGGCAAGAAGGCAGCTAGGAAGAGGAGGTATTAAGACAATTATACTTTGCGTATATTCACAGTATAAAATTAAAACCATGTGATCAGTTGTGAAGGACGTGTCTGGTCAGCAGCACAAGGTCGACGATGTCAAGTCAGTTCGCAATAAAAGTATTTCTGTTACTGATAAATCAGATATATGTACAGTGTTTAACAATCGTTTTCTGAGCATTTCTGGCGAATTAAATAAAAATTCAGTTTCTACAGGGAATCATATAACTTTCTTGCCAAATGCCTTACCGAGATTGATGTCTGAAATACTCCTCTGTGATATTGACAGCGCCGGCCGAAGTGGCCGTGCGGTTAAAGGCGCTGCAGTCTGGAACCGCAAGACCGCTACGGTCGCAGGTTCGAATCCTGCCTCGGGCATGGATGTTTGTGATGTCCTTAGGTTAGTTAGGTTTAACTAGTTCTAAGTTCTAGGGGACTAATGACCTCAGCAGTTGAGTCCCATAGTGCTCAGAGCCATTTGAACCATTTGATATTGACAAGAGGGAGATTGAGTCAATAATTAAATCACTGAAGACTAAGGACTCTCATGGTTATGATGGAGTGCCTAGCAGAATATTAAAGTACTGTGCTGCACTTGTTAGGCCTGTATGTAGCTATATTTGTAATTTTTCCTTTGGGAATGGTCTGTTTCCTGAGCGATTGAAGTACTCAGTAGTAGATAATTTTAGACCTATGTAGATAATTTTAGACCTATTTCTACGCCATCAGTGTTTGCTAAAGTTATTGAAAAGGCTGTGTATGTAAGGACAATTGATCATTTTATAACACACGATTTGCTATCAAATGTACAGTTCGTGTTTAACAACTGAAAATGCTATATTCTTTTTTCTCTGTGAGGTAGCGGATGGGTTCAACAAAAGGTTTCGAACGCTAGGCATCTTTTTTGATTTAACTAAGGCATTTGATAGTGTTGATCACAAAATATTGCTCCAGAAGTTGGACCATTACAAAATACAGGGAGTAGTACACAATTGGTTCACCTGTTACTTTAGCAACAGACAGCAAAAGGTCATTATTGACATTGTTGAGAATGGATGTGATGTGGGGTCTGAGTGGGGTACAGTCACGTGGGGGGGGGGGGGTCAGTGTTGTGTCCACTCCTGTTCCTTATTTATATAAATGATATGCCCACTAGTGTTAGGGGTGACTCTAAAATATTTCTGTTGCTGATGACGCTAGCTTGGTAGTAAAGGATGTTGTGTGCAACACTGGTTCTGTTTCAAATAGTGCAGTTCATGACCTAAGTTCATGTCTTGTAGAAATAAACTAACTCTAAATCACAGTAGGACTCAGTTTTTACAGTTTCTGACACACAATTCAACAAAACCTGACGTTTTAATTTCACAGAATGGGCATATGATTAGGGAAACTGAACAGTTCAAATTTCTAGGTGTTCAGATAGATAATTAGCTACTGTGGAAAGCCCACGTTCAGGATCTTGTTCAAAGACTTAATGCTGCCATTTTTACTACTCGAACGGTATCTGAAGTGAGTGATCTTTCGACATGAAAATTAGTCTACTTTGCTTATTTTCATTCGCTTATGTCGTATGGTATTATATTTTGGGGTTACTCTTCCCATTCTAAAAGAATATTTTTGGCTCATCAACGGGCACTTGGGGCAAAAACTGGTGTACGTTCACGAACCTCTTGTCGACCCCTGTCCACGAGTCTGAGTATTTTGACATTGGCCTCTCAATATATACATTCCTTATTGTCATTTCTTGTTAACAATATTAGCTTGTTCCCAAGAATAAGCAGCTTTCATTCAGTTAATACTCGGCGGAAATCAAACCTGCATTTGGATCGGACTTCCTTAACTCGGGTGCTGAAAGGTGTGCAGTATACTGTTGCATCCATTTTGAATAAGCTACCACTCGAATTCAAAAAGATTAGCACTAATCCATGCGCTTTCAAATCGAAACTGAAGAGTTTCCTCATGGGTCACTCCTTCTATTCTGTCGAGGAGTTCCTTGAAAAAGTATGCTGATTCTTGTTGTATTGTTGACTGCGTTTACTTAAACTTATGGAATTACTTTTTTCGGGTTCATAAACATTTACTTCTATCTGTTGTTACTTTTATGTTGTAATTTCATGTACTGACACGTTTCATGACCTTGGATATTTGCTCCTCAAGCTGGTCCTGCGGAACTTGACGTGTAAATAAATAAATAAAATAGGCCATAGAGCTCCTTCAGCGTTCTACAACGGTGTCATAAGTCATTGAAATAGTAGAAAAGTGTTTTATTTACCAACTTATCACATGTCAGTTGTAATGGTTGTTTCATTTATCTTTAAATTTTGGTTTCCTTTGCAGAGAAATTCATGCTTATTACTACAATGCTGGCGTTTATTAGATACTGGCAAATATTTTTTTATATCCGGTTGTGAAAAGAACTCATAGATGTGGAACATGTTAAAAAACTATAAACTGTATAGAACATGTATCATGTATAAGAATCAAAGCACTTAGATTTTTAATATATCTGCTACAGATCATTCAAGAAACTCACAATTATGTGAAAGAAACAAAACAAAATGTATTTTAATTTTCTGAGTATTACAATACTTGTCATAGATCAATAACGACTGGTAGCGTTCAACCCCTGCAACCGTTCGTAAAACAAATCAACAACGTGTTACAAGATGTATGCTCTCGTTATCAGCTTGTCAATACCAGAAGCATATGTAGTTAAAAAACCAAGACTCCAACAATATATTTGCGGTGTTCATAAAATAAAAATGAAAACATTTTGGGCTATGGTTCATGGTCCTAGTTTAAGACCGACCATTTCTATCTTTGTCCGCCCCACTACACTCCACAACACAACAGACAGTGTTGTCACCACTGTCTGTGGCAAGAGTGCACTCTTGGTGTTTTCGGAGTGTGCTGGGGCTGTAAAATACACAGATGGACGATAGTAAAGTAAGACACTCACCAGTAGTCTAGTGTGTTTTTATTTTATTTTATTTCGTGAATATTGCAAATTTCCTTTGAAAGTTTTGGTGTTTTAACTATATGTAGTTTTTAGTGATTCAACCTAATGATGAGAGCAGTGTTTCTCAAAATATGTTGTTGGTTTGCATTTAGTTCGATTATAGTGGTTGAACGCTACTAATTATTATTATTGACAAAATACAGCAGCCGATACCTCGCAAGTGTGAAAGGGATAATATTAAACGTCTGAAAGACATGTAAAGGCATGAATAAGGTGAACCCAAAAGTAGCTATAATTTCTATCCTGGGGCCAAGGGGTGGTAGCAACGGGTTCCCTTACTAGTCGTGAATCAGCTCACCAGCTGACATCTATATAGAGCTGTAACCGATATCCATGCGAGAGTAGATTTGCAGTTGCGACACCACAAACGAGGGAAGCAGACAGACGGGAACCAACGTGGAGACACTGTTGCTGTGCAGTTTGAGCAGAAAGGGCATTATAGGCCTTGAATTTGTTTTTTAAAGCGCCACAGATAACCATAACTATTACATTCAAGTTTTGCAACGATTGTGGGAGTCACTTCGGAAGACAACGGCCTGCATTTTAGTAACTACAAGCTTCCCTCCTCCAGCACGAAACGACAAACGCTCCTAACACTGAGTGTTGACTGCCAGGTAAATTGTGTGCCAAAATCATAATGGCTGCAGTTTTACCTCTCCCTATACAACAGATCTGTGCCCCTTTGATTTTATGCTATTCTCCACAATGTAAAGGACCCCAAAACGGGAAGTGCCTTCAGCACAGAAAAAAATACAGTGACGGAAAAAAAATCGCAGCAAGTCGTGCAACATAAACGAAAGATAGTAGGTGTGTTTCTACATCTGAAAGATGACGTCTATTCCAATGAGGATTCAAATCAGGTTTGCTTTAAATACACCTCTTAAAGGCTGTGACCGTTAGTTACCTTTGAGATTGGACGTGTGAGTTGACGTTAGCCAAGAATGTCTTTGAGGAAACAAAGACGTTATGATCAACAGCTCATTGCGCATGAACGAGGCCGTGTAAAACAGATACGACAAGCTGCTGTTGCTTCTGAGAAACTGCAAAAAGACTTGGCATGAATGTAGCTACTGTACATGGTATCTGGCAGAGGTGGTCACGAGAACGTTTGGTCACAAGAAGACTGGGTTCCGGACGGCCACGTGGCAATACCGAGAGGGAAGACCATCCTGTTCAGCGTAAGGCTCTGGCGCATCGTACTTCATCCGCAGCAGAAATCTGAGCAGCAGTTGACAACACAGTGACACAACGAACCGTTATAAATCGGTTACTTCAAGGACAGCTCCGAACCAGACGCCCTGTAGCGTGTCGTCCGCTGACCCCAAACCACCGCGACTTAGGTGGTGTCAAGCAAGAGCTCATGGAGAGCAGGTTGGGGAGGTCTGTGGTGTTTCCTGATGAAATCCGGTTCTTCCTCAGTGCCAGTAATGGTCGTGTGTTGGCTAGGAGAAGGCCAGTGAGGGCCTGCAACCAACCTGTGTATGTGCTAGACACACTGGACCTACACCTGGAGTTGTGGTCTGCGGTGCGATGTCATACGACAGCAGGAGCACTCCCTTCGTTATCCCACGCACTGTGACAGCAAATTTGTACGTCCATCTGGTGATCCGACCTGTTGTGCTGCCGTTGACGAACAGCATTCCAGGGGGTGTTTTCCAAATGGATAACGCTCGCCTACATACCACTGTTGTAATCCAACATGCTCTACAGAGTGTCGAAATGTTGCCTTGGCCAGCTCGATCGCCATATCTGACTCCAGTTGAGCACATATGGAACATCATCGGACGACAACTCCAGCGTCATGCACAGCCAGCAATAACCGTCCCTGTACTGATCAACCAAGTGCAACAGGCGTGGAACTCCAACCCACAAACTGACGTCCAGTACCAGTCCAACACAATGCATGCAGGTTTACATGCTTGCAGTCAATATTCTGGCGGGTACAACGGATATTAATGTACCAGCATTTCGCATTTCCAATGGTTAGTCTCGCACTTAGATTAACCTGTGATCTTGCAGTGTTCATCACTTAATAGGTACCAAGACAAATGTATTCACGACATTTCATTACTCTACATTTATTATTTTCTGGTGTTACGATTTTTTTTCGTCAGTGTATGACACAAAATTCGCAGAGCATTATCTGCGACAACAAGCACGATGATCTGTCTGACGGTTCTTCCTGGTAAATGATCCAATACTTTGAAGCTAAGTAAATAATTTATCTTGAAACTCTTCCATTGGTCTGTGTTTACATAAAAATAACAATACGAGATTGTGGGTCTGTCTTTATGCAAAATAATTTGTTTTATTGATTTTCTGTCCCTAAAAAAGTTTGAGTGACAATATCGTCGTCATGAGATCATGAGTGGGTTTTCTATATTCTAAAACATGCATAATTAGAATCGTTGTAAACAATGCGAAACATTATTAAATATATACTGTTTGATTCCAGACATTATATTCTGTGGTTTCTGCGCTTGTTGCCGTTATTTCCGGCATATTTTCTTTGTTTCTGTTACCGTTTCTTCGGCGTACAGCATTTCGTCTGCAGCTCTATAAGCAACTGTTATTGACATACTCGTATTTTGTTCATTAGGCGGTCTTGCGAAACTGTATTGAACGCCTTTCGGAATTCAAGGAACACGATATCCATCTTGGCGCCTTTATCTGCTGCTTTCTGGTTCTCGTGGACGAGCAGAGACAGCTAGACTTTACACGATCGTTGTTTTCGGCACCCAAGTTGGTTTCTACAGAGGAGATTTTCGGTCTCCAGATACGTGAGCATAAAAAATGTTTCAAAATTCTACGCCAGACCAGCGTTTAGGAATATAATTTGTGCGTTTGTTCGACGACACTTTCTGAAAACTGGAATGACCTCTGCTTTTTTCCAATCATTTGGAATGTTCCCCTCCTCAAGAGACCTACGCTACACGGGATACGCGCCCCATCTTTGACATGACTTACACCCTTCAAATATTACGTGTAAACGCCTCATTGGTTGAGGCACTCGAATTCTTGCATCACTTGAAAAGAAGCAAACTCACAACTCGTCCACCCACACAACACGCCTCCAGTTAGCTACCGTCCAATTTATCTGTTGTTTGGACAACGGAAGATCTTTACGTGCTGCTGTGAACAAGGGGCTTCTGCGAAGTACCCAAATGTCCATTGTGTGCAGTTACCTTCACAGTGTTCGTTCGGTAACTAGCTCAGACAAAACGTGCATCCACTGTTAGCCGCAGTTCCTGCCAGTTTGAAACCGATTGCAAATAACACGGAGCCACACTCGTTTCCGATCCTTGTAGATTAGTAGTTGCGAATGAAGACCCATTCCTTGCAGGTGCATTACACCGTCCTCGTTGATACAAAAATAAACGTTTTGAACATGGCTGTATCAGCAGCCGTAATTAATTACAATGTCACAAATTTCCTGCCAACCGATTGAAAATAGAATTAAAATTCTTTAACTAGTTTTCAGCGCCAAGTAGGAGCGCCTTCTTCAGTAGGAACTTTTACCTTACCTAACAATATCACAGGAAGGTACATTAATAGCAGATATGCATTAGAACAAACACTTAATTTTTACCTGAATACATAACAGGTATAGTCAAAATTTGAAAACAATATATATGTATGACACTAAGGGCACTACAGTGGTATAGGACACGAGTAAGTAACAGCGATTGCGCGAGAGGGCCGTAGCAAATGACGTGAGCACGATACAGCTCGCGCCATCTAGTAGCAGAATTTACAAAGGTTTAACAACATCTTTACGAAATTAATATAATAGTGATTGGCAAATTTACAGGATGTAAATCGTAAAGACAAGGGAGAGGAAAACAGTATTTAAGGGCTTAAGGGCAACGTTAGATATCAGACATCTTTAAGTAACGGCTTGAAGCCATTGAAAACATTTTTATTACGCGACTGCAGTTGTTCATTTAATATGAGGCCATCATCCAGAGAAAGATGTTTGAAGATTTGTAACTCTTCCAAAATGTTTAGGCTAAAACCTTTTCTTTCACAGTGCAAAATTCCGATGCCAATAATTTCCATTGGTTTGTGGCCTGTGATCAACAGCTGGTCGGCAAAGGTTGAGTTATGAATGTTAGAATGACTTTTCCCTAAAAGATGCTCCTTGTGTCTTGCAGAGAAAGCACGACCTGTTTGGCTTATGTAATAGGCTTTGCATGTGCATTTTTTCACTCAGCCATCCATAGAGCTGTTTCCATACCACTGTCAGTCGAAAATCTTGCAACTGAGGTAAATCTATTAAAAACCATTGCACTTAATATCGAATATCATCCTGCTGTAGTAGATAAAATTTTCAGAAATAAGACCAAAGCCAGAATTATTACACTCGGCACTCCTCAGGCCAAACAGGTCGTGCTTTCTCTGCTAGATACAAGGAGCATCTTTTAGGGAAAAATCGTTCTAACATTCATAACTCAATCTTTGCCGACCACCTGTTGATCACAGGCCACAAACCTATGGAAATTAATGAAATCTGAATTTTGCACTGTGAAAGAAAAGGTTTTAGACTAAACATTTTGGAAGAGTTACAGATCTTCAAACATCTCTCTTTTTTTTCCTTTATTGTCATTTTCACACCTTTGTAGGAAAGGTAGGCAGGCAGCGGCCTATCTACGCCGCTCTTCGGCCACAGATAACACATACAGCATAATAACAGATATAAAACCAAAACAAATATGGTAGGTAGAAAACGGTAGACAGACATATTAAATACATGTAGCCGTTCACAGGGGCATTGTCTGAATAAGAAACTTTCAACACTTGTACACAAACAGAGAATACAAAATTGACATACGTGAACAGTGGAGCACAAATGGAAGACACTTGAGCACTAACACGAAGACACACACAAACACTGGCGACGATCTCTGGCGCACGAATATTCACTGTCCACACACAAAGCCGAGGACCTGCCAAAGTGAAAAAGTGGGGATAGGAGGGAGAGGGTATAGAAGTCCATGCCAGAGGAGAAGGGAGGAGGAGGGAAGAAGGGTTTACAGGTAGGGGAAGTCCAGGGGGATAGGACAGAGGGAGGAATAGAGGAGGGAGAGAAGGGAGACAGGGTGCCCTGGGGGGAAAACACAGTGGGAGGAAAGGGAAGATCAAAGTATGTAGGATGGGTAGATGGAGGGGATAAGGGCACCATCAGGGTGAAGGAGTTGGCAGAAGTCACCTTGGGCAAGGGTATGGAGTGTGGAGTGTGTAGAAATGGAAAGCGGGTGGGATTTGGGAGTACAGGTGCGGCAGCGGACGGGGGTGGGAAAGGATGGGAGAGACAAGCAGGTGAGGGGGATCAAGTTTGCAGGAGGTGTAGAGGATCCGTATCTGTTCGAGGAAAAGGAGGAGGTGTGGGAACGGAATTAGGTCATACAGGATCTGCATGGGGGAGGGCAGGCAGATGCGATAGGTGAGGCGGAGTGCATGGCGTTCCAGAATTTGAAGGGATTTGTAGAAGGTAAGAGGGAATTAGATCCAGGTGCGATGGCCATAGCAGAGGATAGGACGGATGAGGGATTTATAGGTGTGGAGGATGGTGGAGGGATATAGACGCGATGTGCGGCCAGAAAGGAGCTTGAGGAGGCGGAGTTGGGACCATGCCTTGGTCTGGATCGTCTGGAGATGGGGGGTCCAGGAGAGCTAACAGTCAAGGGTGACGCCAAGGTCCTTGAGGGTGGGGGTGAGGTTGATAGGACGGCCATAGACAGTGAGGTAGAAATCGAGGTTTTGCCTACAATGATCACCTGGGTCTTTGAACGATTGATCCTGAGCAACCACTGGTTACACCAAGTGGTGAACCGGGCAAGATGGGGTTGGAGAAGGTATTGGGGCGAGGGCAAGGAAGGCAGCGTCATTGGTGTACTGGAGAAGGTGGATGGGGGGTGTAGGCGGCGGCACGTCCACTGTATATACAAGGTAGAGAAGAGGGGAGAGGACAGAACCTTGGGGCACACTGGCAGAGGGGTGGAAGGTGTAGGGCTCTATGTTATGGATGGTGACATGGGAAGGATGCTAGGAAAGAAAGGACCCGATCAGATGGATGTAATTAATAGGAAGGGTGAAGGTTTGGAGCTTGAAGAGGAGACCAGAATGCCATACACGGTAGTAAGCACATTCAAGGTCGAGGGAGAGGAAGATGGCGGAGCGACGGGAGTTGAGTTGTTCGGAGAGGAGGTGAGTGAGGTGAAGGAGAAGGTCATCGGCAGAGAAGGACGGTCGAAAGCCACATTAGGTACCAGGAAGGAGGCGGTGCTGGTGGAGACGCTGGTGGATGCGTCAGGTGAGAATGGATTCCAGGGCCTTGCTGAAGACTGAGGTAAGGTTGATGGGACAGTAGGAGGAGACAGAGGATGACGGTTTGTTGGGTTTGAGGAATATCAAGATACGAGAGAGTTTCCACAGGTTGGGGTAGAAGCCGGTGGACAAGACCACATTATAGAGTATGGCCAGGGTGGAGAGGAAGGAGGTGGCTGCTTCGCGGAGGTGACGATAGGTAACACGGTCGTGACCGGGAGCGTGATGGGCAGTAGTGAGGGGGCATTGAGTTTGGTGGGTGTAATGTTGTCCATGTACTGGAAGCCAGGAGCGAGTGGAGCGGCAGAGGTGTCAGTTCGATCGCGGGCATCAGGGAAAGGGAAATAATCGAACTGAGGATCGTCAGGGAGGGTAAAGATATCAGAGAGGTAAGAAGCAAAATGATTGGCCTTACTGAGGTTATCAGGAAAGGGGTGGTCATCATGAAAGAGAGGGTAGTAGGGGGGGTTTAGATCCAGTAAGGTGGTGGAAGGCTGACCAGTACGTAGACGAGTCGATATGTAGAGTAGCATTAAGCATGTCTATCGCCAGTCCCGGCATTTCTTAGCCACAAGCAAGTTTCGAAAGTGTCGTTGAAGTTACCGGTGGCTTCGTAGTGTGTCCCAGTCACACATGTGTAGGAAGGCATGGTATAGATGGCGGGATTCATGAAGGAGGAGGACGGCCCGTGTTAGTAAAGTGTGACAGTGCTTATGGATGGTGATAGTAGCACACAGCCTCTGACAACGTCTGCTGGAGAAAGGAGGCGGCATGGGCAATGTCATGAGGGTGATGGTAGGCGAGGTGGTGGCTATCAACTCAGGTAGTGAGGGTTTTCCGGTAGGCATTCCAGTCGACACGGGAATAATCATGGACATATTTTGGGGGAGGGTCGATGCTAGGGTCGGGTTACAGGCGACGACCATCTGAAACGGTGAGGAGGACAGGGAGATGGTCACTGCCAATAGGGTCAAGGACGTCCACCGCTATGCATCCAGCGACGTTAGGGGAGGATAGGACGACATCAGGAGTGGTACTGGATTCGAGGCGGGTATGTTGGGGAATAGGAATGAGGTCACCTTGGAGGGTGGAGAGGAACTGATGCCACCACCAATACTGGGCGGCAGAACGTCTATGGATGTTGAGGTCGGTGGCAATCATGTAGGAGGAGAAGGTACGGTCGATGTGGGAAAGGAAGTCGAAAGGAATAGGGGCAGCGGGGCGGACATAGATGGTGGCGCAGGTAATGGTAAGGCCAGGGAAGAAGAGACTGAGGATCAGGTTTTCTGTGGAGTCGGGAAGGAGGGGTTGGAGCTGAACAGGGATCTGGCGATAGTGGCCAATGGCTACTCCACCACGTGCTATCGGGAGAGAATTATCGGAGTAGTGGAAGAGGTGGGGCGATGTATGTATTGTATGTTGGAGCTGGAGAAAGGTTTCGTTGAGGAGGAAGGCATCCATGCTGTGGGTTGTGAGGGTGTGCATGAGGAGGTTCTTGTTTATGGGAAGGTGTGTCAAGACAGGAGAAGGTGAAGTGGGCTTGGTTATGGGACTAGGTGGCATGGGTATTAAGGTGCAAGACAGATCAGGTGGCGAGGGATATCTTCTGGAGGGTGTGGGGCACTGGAATGGATAGACGTTTTGGAGGACAATGGTAACAAACCTGTTGATGTCCTTGGAAGTGGGGGGGGGGGATGAAGGGAGTTGCCAGAGGGGTGGGGGCACCCAGAGGGCAGATGGGGATGGTGAGTTCAGGAGTGGAGGGGGGTCAGGCCTAGCACTTCTGGGAGTAGGTGGGATGAGGAAGGTTGCAGGTGTTGCAGGAAGGAGGGGACTGGAAGTTGGGACACTGCCAGAGGAAGTGTGCCTTTTTGCAGTGCGGGCAGATGGGGGCCTCGTGACACTCAGATGTAGGATGTGCATTGTAACGCAAGCACAATTGGCAGCGGATGGATTGAGGAGGGCCGGCCGCGGTGGTCTAGCGGTTCTGGCGCTGCAGTCCGGAACCGCGGGACTGCTACGGTCGCAGGTTCGAATCCTGCCTCGGGCATGGGTGTGTGTGATGTCCTTAGGTTAGTTAGGTTTAAGTAGTTCTAAGTTCTAGGGGACTTATGACCTAAGATGTTGAGTCCCATAGTGCTCAGAGCCATTTGAACCATTTGATTGAGGAGGGGAACAGGAGGGGTCAACCTTGTAACGGCATTGAAAAAGAAGTGCACCCTCCTTCAGGAGAAGGTCTCTAGAAGTAACGTGTCAGAAAACACCCACATAAGGTGGGTGGGGTCGGCAGGATTGTAAATCTGGGGTACAGCACGTTTGTCGAGGTAGGGGTGCACCTTAAGCTCCACCAACACCTTCTCCTCCACGATCATTGGACTAAGCCGAGTGAGGGTCAGTGGGCGACGCGGGGTTTGAGGTTGGCAGGAGGGGGACGGGGAAGGAGCAGAGGCGAGGGAGGCATTGGGACCAAATCGGGTGATGGGGATTCTTGAGAGGATGTCAGAATGGAGGGTGGAGCTAGGGAAGGTGATTAGAACAGAGTTCATACGGGGGGTGAGGAGGGAGATGCAGGCTCCGGCATAGTGTTGGTGGAGGAGCATGGTGAGTTTCCGGGCCTCGAGGAGTGAGGGATAAGGACAGGATGGTATTTGTAGGAGGAGGAGGAGGAGGAAGAGGGGGGGCAGAAGGGGCAAGGGAGAGACATCCGTGGCATCCACAGGGGGAGGAGGAAGGGGCTGGGACTTTTTCGGAGCTGAGGAGGCGGGGGTGCCGCTGGGGTGCTTGACAGCGATAGAAGGGTGGGAAGAGGCATGGGGGACAGGAGCAACTGGGAAATGACGGGAGGTGGCAGGTCCCGGCGACGGCGATGGTGATGGGGACGATGATAGTTGGGCGTGGGCCGCAGCCCTTTGGGCCACCAACTGGGTGGGGGCCGCAGGTACGGTTGAAATAGGGTGGGGGAGTGCAGGGAAGGGATCAGAGGAGGTGGCTAAGTTGTAAAGAGCTGGGGATGGGGCGACAAAGGGTGCAGGATGGGGAGGGTGAGAAGTGGGAAGATGGAATGGGGGGGGCGACTAGACACACCACGTAATCGTGGCGGCGGCGGCGGATGGAGATGTATAGATGACAGCTGTGGTGGTTGCAGTGGTGGTGGGTGTTGTCATGGTCATGAGGAAGGGGGGAGAAATGAAAAAAGGCGGAGGCGGAGGCGCCTACTGGGGCCGAAGACCCACTCTGCTGCTGCCGGCGGGAGGGCGGCCGCAGGGGATGAAGAGCCGCTGCCAGGGGGCGCTGATGGGCGTCCACCGCTGTTGCTGCGCTGCTGGAAGCCGCTGGCGCTGCGAGGGACCGGCTGACGCCACTGATGTCGCCAGGACGGCGGATGCTGCTACTGCTTTATCGAAGGGCATCACTCTCGCGAGTTCTGCCGAATATGACATCTTTCTCTGAATGATGGCCTCATATTAAATGAACAACTGCAGTCGCGTAATAAAAATGTTTTCAGTGGCTTCAAGAAGTCACTTAAAGATGTCTGATATCTAACGTTGGTTATCCACTTCCCTGTTAAGCCCTTAAATACTGTTTTCCTTTTCCTTGCTTTTATGATTTACATCCTGTAAATTTGTCAATCACTAGTATATTAATTTCGTATAGATGTTGCCAAACCTTTGTAAATTCTGCTACTAGATGGCGCGAGCTGTATCATGCTCACGTCATTTGCTACGGCCCTCTCGCGCAATCGCTGTTACTTACTCGTGTCCTATACCACTGTAGTGCCCTTAGTGGCATACATATATATTATTTTAAAATTTTGACTATACCTTTTATGTATTCAGGTGGAAAATGTTTTAATTGTGGTTTTAATGTTTTGACTAGAGCGATGTCGCTCACATTTCGTTTTAACCACGTGTGAGTATTTTTATGCAATTTAATTTGTAAAAATTAAGTGTTTGTTCTAATGCCTATCCGCTATTAATGTACCTTCCTGTGATATTGTTAGGTGAGGTAAAAGTTTCTTTTGAAGATGGCGCCCCTAGTTGGCGTTGAAAACTAGTTAAGGAATTTTAATTGTATTTGCAACCAGTTGGCTGGAATTGTGTGACATTTACAAATAAACGTTGTGCTCGTGGAAACGTCGGAGATTGCACACGCCGGCTGGTACAGACACACCACTTCTTCACTATAGCAACTTTCTCCAGAGGTGAGGGATAGGTTGAATGTCTGGTACCAGCTGCAGGCCTTGCACAGCGCTCGAGACTAACTGGCGTGTTCTTTTATAGGGCTGATTAGTATCTTCTCTGCTGAGATTCTTAGTGCAGGAAAGACGTCCACCCGTCGAATTCCATTTGACGCACACTTTATGCGGTATCAAAAATATACAGGGTGTTTGTTTTAACTTCAGGTACGTAAATATATCTGGAAAGCGATGTATCGCATGAAAAAAGTGCTGTAGGTGCGAAGTTAACATTAGTAAAGGAGACATTTGTCTGTCCTCCAAATTACCACCTCCTAACCACCCCTCCTGAGACAGAGAGGTCAACTTCGTATTTCCAAATTGGAAATCCACATCTCTGTTGCATATCTGGATTTTACGCCAAAAAATATGTTCGGTTTATAAAACAATTGTTCCCCGTTCTTGGTAGGTTGCGCTTTAATTGACAAAATTAGAACTTAACACATGGGCTACATTTTGTTCCGAAAAAAATCTCTGTTCCAGTGGGAAGGTCAACGTGAGTGCTGTTCCCGTTAATGAGTAAAGTGACTAAAAGGTCATCATGAAAGTTAACTACAAAAGAATACATTAAGTTCAGAATCGAGATTTGTTGTTGTTGTTGTTCCCCTCCCCCTCCCCCGCCATGTCACGCGGTTTGCTGGGCCGCAAGTGTCTCGCGCCTCAAAACTTCACCCTCCAAGAGTCGACAGTAAGTGTTGGTATTCACATTTCGTTATAAGTAATTGTTTAACAGCGAGTAGCACCGCGGGGCACAGCTAGTATCTATAAAGTTTCTCAACGTTTTTCCAAATTATGTCGGAACCAGTCCTTGCCCAGGTCACTGTTGAGATGTTTCGTGGAATCTTCGGGAGTTTCTCTTTATCAGTTTGAAAAATATAGCTCAAATGGCTCTGAGCACTATGGGACTTAACATCTGAGGTCATCAGTCCCCTAGACTTAGAACTACTTAAACCTAAGAACATCACACACATCCATGCCCGAGGCAGGTTTCGAACCTGCGACCGTAGCGGTCGCGCGGTTCCAGACTGTAGCGCCTAGAACCGCTCGGCCACTCCGGCCGGCTTGAAAAATATGATTACAATGTGTCGTTCCAGGTGTGTGCATCGAACAGAGGGCGAACTATGCCGGTAGAGAGAACTGAACCAGTGGGAATGTCCGTGGGAGAGAGACAAGTCAATGATTTTGCAATCATAGCGGTAGCAAAGACGTCAGATGTCGAACAGATTCCAACTGACCAAGTCACTCAACGTCAGCCTTGGTTCCTCGAGAATGGGATAAGACATATCCATCGGAATCAGGACCCGTATCGTTATTGGAGGAAACAGACTTAGTAGACAAACATGGACCTCATAGCGAAAACACACGTTCAAGTACGAAAGTACCTTTGCTGTAGTTATTGCCCCGTAGCTACAGGGAAGAAAAGTTTGTCATACCCATTCCTATATTTGTCAGTTAACAGTCTTACGATGTTGTAGCTGTGCGGATGACGAAGAATGTAGCCGATGATAATGCTGAGCTGCCGTTGTTGCTGCTCCAGAGCCACGGATAATTACAGGGCAAACAATAGAACTGCAGCATCCTCTCCTATCCACTCCTACCCTGCTCTCAATACTCGCGGGTTAACGTATCAGGCGCCTCTACACTAGCGCGAGCACAGCTGCATACCGCGTTGGCGGGAGCGTCCAAAAAACACTTCGCCACTCTTTCATCACTCAAGCTGCTCCGCTTCCTTTCTACTCGCAATGTGACAGAGAGTCTTCATACCAAAGATAAACAAAGGCACAGCTATTGCCATTTCGTCGTTGCTATCGATATATTTTAAAAAAATGTTCTCTTGGCTATTACCCAGCAATTTACAATATTTTCATTACAATTACAATCAAAAATATACAGTCAGAAATAAATTCACTGTTACATCGACCACTTATTAAATACCTTTTCTGTAATATAGCTTACAGCTTCAGAATCGGAAGTACAGTACAAGTTATCAAAGGATATTAAACGACGAAAATTTGTGGATGGCACAGAAAGTATTTTATCAGAATTTCTGGTATTACAAATTCACTTAGAAATTATTTAAACAGAATTTGATGCATGAAAAATGTGAAGAAACCGCAAAAGAAATGATTGTCGTAATAACTAACTCAGCACGTAGAGAAGTCAATACAGCTTTCGCTGAAATTAAAAGCAAGCGCGGTAACATTAATAATGGAATAGGAATGCCACTGTTAAATGCAGAGGAGAGAGTGAATGGGTGTTTGTACATTGAAGGCCTCTACGAGGGTGTGGACTTGTCTGATGACGTGACAGATGAAGAAACGGGAGTCGATAGGGAAGATGCAGGCGATTCACCATTAGTATCAAAATTTAAAATGGCTTTCAAAGATTTAAGATAAAATAAGGCAGGAAGGATCGACAACAGTCCATCGGAATCTCTAAAATTACTGGCGGGGACGACAACAAAACGATTCTATTCTCGTTGGTGTGTAGAATGTATGAGACTGGCGATATACCTTCAGACTTTCGTAAAACATCAACCACACAATTCCAACGATAGAAAGAGACGATAAGTGCTAGAATTATCGCACAACCATCTTCTCCTAACGAGTATAATATACTGAAGGATGGAAAAGAAAACAGAGAATCTGTTAGATAACGATCAGTTAAGGCTTTAGGGAATGCAAATGCACCAGAGAGGCAATTCCGATGTTGCGGTCAATAACGGAAGCAAAATTAAGACACATACATAGGATTTTTCGAGCTGGAAAAAGGCTTCGTCGATGCAAAATGTTGCAAGATGTTCCATTTCTAAGTTACATAGGAATAAGCTACAGCGAAAGACGGGTAATGTACTCATGCAGCATGTACAAGAACTAGGAGGTAATAGTAAGACTGAAAGACCAAGAACGAAGCGCCGGCCGATGGTGGCCGAGCGGTTCTGGCGCTACAGTCTGGAACCGCGCGACCGCTACGGTCGCAGGTTCGAATCCTGCCTCGGGCATGGCTGTGTGTGTTGTCCTTAGGTTAGTTAGGTTTAAGTAGTTCTAAGTTCTAGGGGACTTATGACCTCAGCAGTTGAGTCCCATAGTGCTCAGAGCCATTTGAACCATTTCTGAACCAAGAACGAAGCACTCGGATTAAAAAGGGTTTAAGATAGGGATGCAGTCTTCCCTTCTACTGTTCAATCTACAAATCGAAGAATCGACGATGGAAATAAAAGAAACTATCAAGAAATGCTGTAAATTGAAGGTGAAAGGATATCAATACTAAGGTTAGCTGATGACACTGCTATTATCACTGAAAGTAAACAAGAATTTACTACACAGATAAAAGAAAGTTTTGCATCACCCCAGTTCCCAGAACTACTGAAGATAGACTTTGGCTGTGGATATTGTATCACAGACACAGTCCCTTTGGCTATTCAGAGATGTCACTAAACACGCTCAAAGACGTAAACAACCATGCATGAGCGCCTATTGGACGAAGGGGGTGCGACAGTCTATCAGTTCCAGTCATTCCACCAGGAAGGAGGTACACGGCTAGTGTTGTCTGTAGTTCAGCCATGCCTAGACGGTCAATACCGCGGTAACATCGCATCCGCATTATTACTTTATGCCAGGAAGGGCTCTCAACAAGGGAAGTGTCCAGGCGTCTCGGAGTGAACCAAAGCTATGTTGTTTGGACATGGAGGAGATACATAGAGACAGGAACTGTCGATGACATGCCTCGCTCAGGCCGCCCAAGGGTTACTACTGCAGTGGATGACGGCTACATACGGATTATGGCTCGGAGGAACCCTGACAGCAACGCCACCATGTTGAATAATGCTTTTCGTTCAGACACAGGACGTCGTGTTATGACTCAAACTGTGCGCAGTACGCTGCATTATGCACAACTTCACTCCCGACGTCCATGGCGAGGTCCATCTTTGCAACCACGACACCATGCAGCGTGGTACAGATAAGCCCAACAACTTGCTGAATTTACGCTCAGGATTGGCATTACGCTCTCTTCACCGATGAGTGTTGCATATGCCTTCAACCAGACAAGCGTCGGAGACGTGTATGGAGGCAACCCGGTCAGGCTGAACGCCTTGGACACACTGTCCAGCGAGTGCATCAGGATGGAGATTCCGTGCTGTTTTGGGATGGCATTATGTGGGGCCGACGGACGCCGCTGGTGCTCATGGAAGGTGCCGTAAGGCTGTACGATACGTGAATGCTATCCTCCGTCCTACAGTGCAACCATATCGGCAGCATATTGGCGAGGCGTTCGTCTTCATGGACGACAATTCGCGCCCCCATTGTGCACATCTTCTGAACGACTTCCTTCAGGATAACGACATCGCTCGACTAGAGCTGCCAGCATGTTCTCCAGACCCTATTGAACATGCCTGGGATAGACTGAAAAAGGCTGTGTATGGACGACCCACCAACCACTCTGAGGGATCTTCGCCGATTCGCCGTTGAGGAGTGGGACAGTCTGGACCAACAGTGCGTTGATGAACTTGTGGATGGTACTCCACGACGAATACAGGCATGCATCAATGCAAAAGGACGTGCTATTGGGTATTATACGTACCGGTGTGTACAGAAATCTGGACCACCACCTCTGAAGGTGTCGCTGTATGATGGTACAAGACGCAATGTGTGGTTTTCATGAGCAGTACAAAGGGCGCAAATGATGTTTATATTGATCTCTATTCCAATTTTCTGTACAGGTTCCGGAACTCTCGGAACCGAGGTGATGCAAAACCTTTATGATGTGTGTACATGATCTGCTGAACGGAATGAGTCTGAATGATGCAATATATGGACTGAGCGTAAATCGAAGTCAGGCGAAAGCAATGAGATGTAGCACAACAGGTGAATAGCGAGAAACTTTCTCTGCCTCGTGATGACTGGGTGTTGTGTGATGTCCTTAGTTAGGTTTAAGTAGTTCTAAGTTCTAGGGGACTGATGACCATAGATGTTAAGTCCCATAGTGCTCAGAGCCATTTTAGCCAATTCTGCTACCTAGACAGCAAAATAACCAATGACTGACGGAGCAAGAAGGACATAAAAAGCAGACCAGCACTGGCAAAGAGGGCGTTCCTGGCCAGGACAAGTCCACTATTATGAAACATAGGTCTTAATTTGAGGAACAAATGTCTGAGAATGTACTTTTCGAGCGGTGTATCGTAGTGAAATATGGACTATACGAAAACCAAAACAGAAGACAATCTAAGCATTTTAGATGTGGTTGTACCGAAGAATGTTGAATATCAGGTGGACTGATAAGGTATGGAATGAGGAGGTTCTCTGCAAAATTGGCTAGGAAAGGAATATATTGGAAACACCGTCAAGAGGCAGGGACAGGATGATAGGACTTCGTTTACGACGTCAGGGGATAACTTCCAGCTGTATAAGGTAAAAACTGTAGAGCTAGGCAGAGATCGGAACACAACCAGCAAATAACTGAGGACGTATTTCGGGAGAGCTACTCTGAGATGAAAAGGCTGTCACAGGAGCGGAATTCGTGGAGGGCCGCATCAAACCAGTCAGAGGACGACGACTCAAAAAATAAAAAATTTAAAAAGAATGGGAAAAAAATCCTCATGACAGTTGCAACTGTCACAGTCGAGTTTGCGTCAATGTAGTCCAAACGGTTGTTATGATTCATTATTATTCAGTAGTATTAAATAGGGGACAAGCTAACAGTTTCTGTGGAAACTGAAGTGTTTGGTTTAGCTGTATATCGTCGAACTCCTGGTACTTTTTCCCTTCCGACATTCCTAGGAATCTTGCAAGGAACCATTTAGTGGATAAAAGGAGACTTCTAGCGTTGGGGTTTCGAGCACTGTGGTCAGGACTTACAGTTTCTCAGACGGCAGTGAAACTGCTAGTGCCCAGCGATATGTAAGCACATAGATATGAGTTTTGATATTGTCTCACGTTTGGGAAAAACTGACGATCTTTATCAAACCGTATTTCAATAATACAGCAGTGAAGAAAGTTAACTGAGTCTGTTAATTAAGAGTTGCTTCTCCAACAGTGATGCAAAGGTCTGGAGTGTGTGAGTAACAGTGCTTTCGCCATTTCGAGTACGTAAGAGTCGTTGGCTCAGTGATAATGCGCCAGACAACGGATCTATTGATGTGGGGTACGATCTCCGGTCAGCCACTCCTTCGTTCTGTCCTCTCAATGTCACTGTCTGCGTCTTGCTTACTGATATTTTCTCATTCATTCCTTCCCGTTGCCCCTATCTCTTCTCATTGTGACTATCTCTCTCTTCCTCATTGTTATTGTCATACACACTGTCTCTCATTAACAGTTTCTCTTTCTCTCTTTCCTCTCCTACTGACATTGCCTCCTTCGCTCTGTCTATATCGCTTCCAGTATTTACTACATTTGCGTCTCTTTCCCCCTGTCACTGACTCCCTCTCTCTATCAGCATAAAATAGCAAAAAAAAAAATCTTCACATGCCATAATTTTTGGTAAAATTTTTAAAGGTGCTCAGAATGAAGTAGTTGGTAGCCCGCTTGTAAGTCAGATAACTTAAAACAGGAACAATATTAGCCTTTTTGTGCTCCGATATGAGAATTTTTCCTCTGGATCGCTTCTTCTCCCTGCTACAGCAGGGCATGTCATTCAAATGAAAAGAACTTTATGGGATATCAAAATTTTGATCAATTACTTACGTGAAACTAATTTTGCGCCTCATTCCGGATTTTACGTGCACAAAAGTTTTGCTTGTGCTACAGTACTACAACATGGGGTTCCCAAAACCGTTCTGATGATAACGGAGACACTGTACAGCATATTTCCTAGTGCTACGTCGCTTTATAAACTACGTTCTCGCCTCACACCAGATGTGACGTGCTTATTTTTCGTGTACAGGTAGAGTAATGTACAGATATGGTAACTTCGAAACTCTGTGTCTCGGAAACTGGTAAAGATATCAAGAAAATTTTCAAATTTGGCCGAGATCGGGATCTTAGGAACATATCGTAAAAATTACAGCCATTTGCGGGGCAAGCCGTCTTGGAATATGTGGCTCCGTTTACGTTCTCAAAAACCATGTTCCTCGGTTTTTCTCAGGAATTGTCTATGAATTAAATGGTGCCTCCACAAGCCCCTTAAGGCGCACCATAGACCACATACAGCAGAAACATAGCCAACCGATTTGCTCCATTTGCCTGAGCTGCAGGAAGTGCATACTATTCAAATCTAACCCTGTATTATAGGATAGTTACAATAAGACGATCTTTCTGTTGGATATATAAATGGTGTTTACTCCAAAGTGACTATCCAAAAAACTTGACCCTACCTTTCTATCACCAACGGAACACTAGGTATGAGCTCGAAAAAATCGCGTTTTTATGCGTTGCCTTTTGGAAGATATTGGGTAGTGCATGCTGTTGCATGCTTACCGATACTACTTATATGCATCTAATATCTAACCATGTATGGGAAGTGAAACATGGACGATAAATAGTTTGGACAAAAAGAGAATAGAAGCTTTCGAAATGTGGTGCTACAGAAGAATGCTGAAGATTAGATGGGTAGATCACATAACTAATGATGAAGTATTGAATAGAATTGGGGAGAAGAGGAGTTTGTGGTACAACTTGACAAAAAGAAGGGACCGGTTAGTAGGACATGTTCTGAGGCATCACGGGATCACAAATTTAGCATTGGAGGGCAGTGTGGAGGGTAAAAATCGTAGAGGGGGACCAAGAGATTAATACACTAAGCAGATTCAGAAGGATATAGATTGCAGTAAGTACTGGGAGATGAAGAAGCTTGCCCAGGATAGGGTAGCATGGAGAGCTGCACCAAACCAGTCTCAGGACTGAAGACCACAACAACAACAACAATATCTAACGTTAAGAGCTTCTTAAGATTATAGTTGTTCTGTTCAGTAACAAACAAAAGTAGTTACAGAGGAAATAATATTTTCAGACGTACGTAATTAGCTACGTAAAGCTGGCGGCTTACCTCAGGGGAAGAGCGACAACTAGTACCTCCACTGCAGGGCTAGAGCATGTAAAAGGGAGAATGTTTTATTATTTGTCTTCCGGTGCTGCCAACTGACTGGCATCTGTGGCTCGTGCCGATCAGCTGTTATGGTACAAAGTTCAAACGGAAGTAACTTTGTTTAATAAATCTGCGTTGTAGAGGCGGTCTTCTTCAAACAGGGTTGGTATTTGTGGTAAGGAATGTGAAATTAAATTTAGGCTGCTGTAATACAACGCAATTAGTAGAATGAAAATGACATTCAAAACGTTTAGAAACCATTTGTGATCGTGCCTCATACAGCATCATGGATTTAAATGTAATTACAATTACCGTTATTAACACTTTGACTGCCAATCCCATCTACAGACGGGACGTGAAAATTTCTGTAGACTGCCGATCCCGTCATTTGATGGGGTACGATTTCACCCGCTTTTAAATTCTAAATCACGTATACTGACGAACTCGATCTGTCTTCATTGTCCTGCGAGGAACATGCAGTTCTTGAACAACTGTTTGTCGTACGAATCGTGTTGATGGAGGGATGCAGCTGCCGTTCAGTACGTAAAGAAACTAAAGACATAGCTTCACGTTGCCTTACGGACGACGAAATTTTGCGTGAATTGAAGCAAGATTTAGTTGACAATGACAGCGAGGATGACGATATCGACGATTAAGATGATTGTCATGACTTTGTGTAAGAAAACTTGCGTCGAACTTCAAGGGAGCATTTTTCATTTTGTTTTCGTAAAAGCTCATTGAAAAATTGCTGTCTTTTATGACGTTTCTTGTTTTTCTGGACTATGAAACACTTCAAAAAAAGACACTATATAGCCATGCAGCGAGTGCAAAATTTCATGTGCAAGAAGCCTTATTTGAATGTGTATCACATCAAAATTGTGCACTTACTTGAATGTGTCTCACACAATAAGTTGTACTATGTGAATGAAATGTGTAACAGTTTACACATGTAATCGAGAAAAAATACGTCATAATTAAAGTGCAGCTACTCAGGTGGTTCAGTGTAGGCTGGAATTGTCGTAAGGCACAGAAACTTGGTAGATATGCCAATGCGTTAGTTCGGAACAGATTTACGCTGGACAGAATTAGTTCCAATTTTGGCCACCGGGTGCCAATCTAGTGATGTGAATGCATCAAAGACGAACAGACGCTACGAGGACAGAAAAGGTGAAATATTGCCAAACCACATGTCGTTGAAAAGAAATGACAAAATAAAGAACTCTATCTAGTTAGTACAACAGAGGCATTGGTGAGTGGAAGGGCTGGAAGATTGATTGGGTTATTTTTAACAACTACTTTTATTAATACAAATACTTAGATCCAACTGCCACCTTAGCAAAGAATTTTATAATTGAATTTAATAAGATCAAAAACTTTAAACGAAAGTTCTGCCATTTAACTCTATAGACGTTTACACTATTGTGGAACCACGATTTTGGCCTTTGGCCATTTTCAAGTACCACAATGTTAAGCATGATCAGCCTTCTGTAAACGAAGTCATCGTCGAAATATATTAAACTTGGTTATAAGTAGCGTAACACTTTTTTTTTCAAAAGCCGATTGGATTTATTCAGGATTCCATTACATCACATTATCCCCACTCCTTTGGCTACAAAACCTCATTTCTCTACATAATCTCCGTCAGTGCGGCGGCCCTAGCCAGCTTACTGGGATGGTCTGTATGCCCACATGGTACCCACTCTTCTGGTCGACGTCGGGGCCAACGTCTTGCAGCATCAGTAAGCGTCCCGTCATCCACGAACTGCTTCCCGCAAATTGCCAAACAGATCGAAGTCAGAAGGCGCGAGGCCCGGGCTCTAGGGTGGATAAGGAATAACAGTTACATACGCCCTTTTGGAGGCTGCTTATAGTATCGCAGCTTATCTGAAACTCATAAAACTGTAAGGGCTGAAGCGGGAATACTCCACGATGTGCCACAACATATTCCGCATTTTTTCGACCGAATCTGCACGAGGAAAATATGTGTCCCTTTACTTATTGAATGCCATTGTAATTTCGACGATGACTTGTTTTACAGAAGTCTTATCATCCTTGACATTGTGGTAATCTAAAATGGCCAAAGGCCGAAATCATTATTGTACAATAGAATGAATTGTCTATACTGTTAAGTGGTGGAACTACCTAAATTTGTGTGGCCATATTGTGCTTTACAATTGCCGACGGTATTTTCGTTCTGTTGATCCAACTACAAGAAAATGCTTTTTTTTTCACCATAAACGTTCCGCTTTATTGAGGTAAGGCATCGTCAGTGGTGGTGATTTCTGCTTGGTTTCTCACCTACATCAGGAAATTCCGTCTGCTGGCACTTCTTTGCTATCTTTCTACATTACCCACTGATACCTGAAGTCCAATTTTTCGTTGCTCTGCAGAAATACGCATTTCTGACGGTTTACACAGCACGCTTTTACGCACACCACTGTTTAGAAACAGTAAACAGTGGCGTGAAAGAAAGTGTTTTGTGTAGAACCTAAGAGATGCATAGTTTTGCAGGGCAACTGAAGTATCAAAGTATCAGTGTCTAATGAAGAAAGATAGCAAAGTTGTACTAGCAGACGACATTTCCCGATATATGTGAGACACCAAGCACAAATCATCAGCACTGATGATGCTTCACCTCAATAAAGCGAATCGCGTCTGGCAAAAAAAAAAATTCTTGTAGTTGCAACGATAGAACGAAAATACCCTCAGGCGGAACTTTCATTTAAATAGTATTACATGACTGTGGTCCTAAACTATGAAAAGCTTACTAGAAGTTTTGAAATTGAATTTGACAGTAAGTAATTTAAATTAAATGGTTAAGCCTAAGGTCCAGCTTAACAACAAGTTAACATAAGATTTTATTTTGAATTTGATTGAAATACAACATGCACAATACTAAGGACAACAGACTGAACTCAGTGAGTAGGCCACTTTACCAAAAACAAGAAAATGAACTTAATGGCCGTATTACCAAAATTTAAATTTGAATCCGATTGCGTCACTACATGCACTATAATAAGGACAATAACTTTAACACAGTGACCATGCACAACGGCCACCTCATCAGAGAACACTTAAAAAAATATGACTTTAGGTAAATAGGAACACCAGTCACCAAAAGACGAGCTACAATATCTAGCACCGATAATCTGAATCCTCACAAGGTGAATTTTAATTTATACATTTACAAACACGTAAGTTTCATTCAGCACCTGACTAAAAAGAAAATGTAGTCTCCTCATGTGCCTTACAGGTTACTAAAAGTTGACTCAGGAGTCTGCTGACGTGCCGCGTAGCAGGACCCTGCCACTCCCGGTAAAGTGCCCACCCATTTTAAAAATGCATTACAAACAGTCTCTACCGTAACAAAACATTTATTTCAGTGGTTACCTATTTCGGTCGGTGTGTGACCATCCTCAAACCCTTTATACTGAACTATGAACACTGAACCGATTTAGAGGGATGTCTCATAATAATAGTAACATATAAAAAACCTCATATATAACAAATAATAAAAGAAAATATACCTATGATGACAGGCGGTGGCGGTGAATGGGGCAGATGTCCTGATTCCACGAACGTCAACTGCCGAGGAGAGCAACGTAGTTGTTGCTTAAATATGTAATGCTCCGCTGTATTTTATTCAATTTTTTACTACTGGCTGGATAATGAGATAGAGTTTTTGGATTGGAAATGTTTTATGACTTTTAATTGTGGAGTCCTAAATCGATGAAAGTGAAATGCTTTTACGGCCGACTGCCGAACAGGCACCATCATACACCATTAAACATCTCTGAAATAAAGTTTCTAGGAAATTTAATAGAAAGTATTGTTGGTATCAGATTGATAGGCTAATTGATTAAATTGATCATGAGAGCCACTTTGCATCACGAGTAATTTTTTTCTAGCAGTCTAATTACACTCACCAAGTAGTTCATATAGGAATCTCTGGAGGGAAGATGACGTTCTTTTCGAGGTACACTATTGAGAACCGACATTTGAAGCTGACCGCAGAAGTATATTTTCTGGTAAAATTGCTGTCTGCGATTTGGAATCAAGTCTATCCATTCAACCACATACTCGCGTTGGATCCTATGGAGATGTCTTTCACCACTAGTTAACCATATTCGTGACAACATTATATCTCGAAATCCGTCACCTTTTTTCGAACCTATCTGCTACAACAAAAAGCCAGCGCCGTTTTAGACAGTCCCTCTGCATCTTGTAACTGTTTCTCAGTCTCTGTCCCGCCCTCCCTGCAACTCTGTGCATGTGATCGTTCCAGTTTAAGTCGGAACCATGCAGAAGTCGGGAAGCGCTGCAGCTGCATATAACACCTTCTGCAACCTGTGGAGAAACAGAGTGAGCCGAATTAATGCATCAGGACCGTGTTTTGACCACTCAGTGGAAATGAAAACGTCGCCGGGAACGTGTCGTCGTAGCTCCACCAATCGTGTACAACGTGTCTGTCACCCAGACATTCTCTCATCGTTATTTTACACCATTTAGCAGAGATTAGCTACGAACTATAAAAACTGCACTAACGTTATCTGATAGAGAACTCCATAAGATATTATTGCATCCCTATCTTCAGATATATCGGAAACAAATACCGTCCGCGTGCTCGCATCGAGCATATGTGTTGTCCTATTAAATACACAGGTACACTAGACTCTCGCTAATCCGGCCGTTCTGACACATATGGCTGCCGGATTAGCGGAAGTGCCGGATTATTGACTGTCTGAAATTTACTGTATCCATTTGTTTTTTATTTATTTTGGAAACATAGGGGATGTAGTATACTGTTCTTTATTAAACCGAAGGATACAATTTTAAAACATTGTGGATATACTTTATTAAATCCAAAAATACATTAATTTTCAAAGAAAACATAGTCCTTGAGTGTATACTGTAAATACTTATACAGTCATATCACTCACTGTGAAACATGTCCCTAACTTTTAACTGTCGCAATGATGATACGCGACAGTGGCATGCGTTATCACGCAATCACTTTACAAGCATTACATCAGTAATGCGTGTCTCTGGTTGTTGCATAATGTACTCCAGGAAGTCCTCATCAGCTTCAGCACCAGCAGTGTGAGAAATCTTCATGCTCTCTCCTCTTGTGTCCTCTTCTTCATCACTTTCATCGTTACTTTCTTGCATGCTTTTGATTATTTCTTCATCTGTTAAAGTTTGGTCCGTATCACAGTTTTCCTCATTCAGCCACTTAGTTACATCTTCATCATCAATTTCTTCTCCTCCTGGAAAGTTGTGGAACATGTCAGTGTACAAAGTAATTGACAATTCCGAATTTACTGGCTCATCGCTGTCACTCACTACTGGATCCAACTCGGCATCAATGGATGGCCACTATTTTCTCGAGCTCTTCATTATGGCAGCGCACTCCACTTTATCCCATGCTTAGGTTGCTTGGGAAACAACATCACGTATGTTAATTGCTTTCCACGCCTTCAGCGTCATCTAGATAGAGTCGTTTTCACTTTCGTTCAGCAAGGAGGCAAGAAGTGAATGTCGATAATGACATTTAATTGATTCCAAAATTCCCTGATCCATGGGCTTAATTAGGGCTGTCATATTGGGCGGGAGAAAGAGTGCGTGTACATGTATACCATCGGACTTTAGAGAAACATCTGAAGGATGACTGGCAGCATTGTCAATTCCACAAATCAAAAAAAGTTTTGCATCGCCCTGGTTCCCAGAACTCCTGAAGATAGACGTTGACTGTGGATTGTGTTACAGACACAGTCCTTTTGCCTGTTCAGAGATGTCACTAAACCCACCCAAAAATGTAAACAACCATGTATGAGCAGCGCCTGTTAGACAGAGGTGGTCCGACAGCCGATCACTTCCAGTCATTCCACCAGGAAGGAGGTACACAGCTTGTTTTGTCAGTAGTTCAACCATGCCTAGACGGTCAGTACCGCAGTTCGATCGCGTCCGCATTGTTACTTTGTGCCAGCTCTCAACTAGGGACGTGTCCCGGCGTTTCGCAGTGAACCAAAGCGATGTTGATCGGCCATGGAGGAGATACAGACAGACAGACAGGAACTGTCGATGACGTGCCTCGATCAGACCGCCAAGGGCTGCTACTGCAGCGGAAAATGGTTCAAATGGCTCTGAGCACTATGGGACTTCTAAGGTCATCAGTCCCCTTGAACTTAGAACTACTTAAACCTAACTAACCTAAGGACATCACACATATCCATGCCCGAGGCAGGATTCGAACCAGCGACCATAGCGGTCGTGCGGTTCCAGACTGTAGCGCCTATAACCGCTCGGCCACCCCGGCCGGCACTGCAGTGGATGACCGCTACCTACGGATTATGGCTCGGAGGACCCCTGACAGCAACGCCACCATGTTGAATAATGCTTTTCGTGCAGCCACAGGACGTCGTGTCACTACTCAAACTGTGCGCAGTAGGCTACATGATGCGCAACTTCACTCCCGACGTCCATGGCGAGGTCCATCTTTGCAACCACGACACCATGCAGCGCGGTACAGATGGGCCCAACAACAAGCCGAATGGACCGCTCAGGATTGGCATCAACTTCGCTTCACCGATGAGTGTCGCATATGTCTTCAACCAGACAACTGTCGGAGACGTGTCTGGAGGCAACCCGGCCAAGCTGAAAGCCTTAGGCATACTGTTTAGCGAGTGCAGCAAGGTGGAAGTTACCTGTTTTTTTGGGGTGGCATTATGTGGGGCCGACGTAAGCCGCTGGTGGTCATGGAAGGCTCCGTAACACCTGTACGATACGTGAATGCCATCCTCCGACCATATCGGCAGCATATCGGCGAGGCACGAGGCATTCGTCTTCATGGGCGACAATTGCCCCCCCCCCCCCACTGTGCACATCTTCTGAATGACTTCCTTCAGGATAACGACATCGATCGACTAGAGTGGCCAGCATGTTCTCCAGACATGAACCCTATCGAACATGAATGGGATAGATTGAAAAGGGCTGTTTATGGACGACATGACCCACCAACCACTCTGAGGGATCTACGCCGAATCACCGTTGAGAAGTGAGACAGTCTGGACCAACAGTGCCTTGATCAACTTGTGGATAGTATGCCACGACGAATACAGGCATGCATCAATGCAAGAGGATGTGCTACTGGGTATTAGAGGTAACAGTGTGTACAGCAATCTGGACCACCACCTCTGAAAGTCTCGCTGTATGGTGGTACAACATGCAATGTGTGATTTTCATGAGCAATAAAAAGGTCGGAAATCATGTTTATGTTGATCTGTATTCCAATTTTCTGTACAGGTTCCGGAACTCTCGGAACCGATGTGAAGCAAAACTTTTTTGATGTGTTTATAAAGGAAGCTTTCAGTGGAAGCTTTTTGTTCTTTAGCTCTTTTCTCAATGCTGGTACAAACGTTTCATGGGGCCACCAGGAGAGTATCTGTCTGTCCATCCACGCTTTCTTCTGAGCGCAATACTGCACTGGTAGAGTGTTTATGTCAGTGTGTTGAAAATAACGTGGAAGTTGGGATTTTCCTATGATTATAAGCGGTAGTTTGCATTACTACAGGCATTACAACACGCCATTAATGTTACATGCTCATGCTGCTTCTGTTACTCCTCGTTCTTGGCAGCTAATGTTTTTGAAGGAAGCATCTTGTAAAGGAGTCCTGTTTCATCAGCATTATACAAGGCATTAGCAGTTCAATCTTCTTCCTCTGTTATCTTCTGTATCTTGCTTACAAACTCATCAGCATCCTTATCGTTAGCTGAGCGACTTCCACGGTCACTGTCAGCTACCGAATGCCATGTCGTTTTTTCCAGTTTGACAGCCAACCTTCGCTCGCTGCAAACAAGTTACTGCCGCCAAGTCGTTTGTTTAAATGCAGCTGCTTTTTCCTTTATAATCGGGCCACTGACTGGAATTGCTTATGAACCATCGATAAACAGTTCTTCATTCTCACTCTTTCGCATAGCCTCATTATCCATTTGTCACAAATGGTTGCTCGTCCAACATTGAACTCAGCAGCATGACTTTCTGCGAAGAACTTTTTATTTAACTTACCTAAAATTTTGTGTTTCTGCTTGAGGTCTAGCGCGAAATGTTTCCGTCTAGAAGACATGATTCTGAACTGTAAACAAAGCTACGATTTCAAATACAGTATATAAAGCATTGTTTAACTAAACATTACTGTGCACGATAATTCATTGTGCACTTGTTTTTGGATGTGCTTCGGATTACTGAGAGGCCGGACTACTGAGGGCCAGATTAGCGAGAGTCTAGTATATTGCTTCATTGGAGCAGATGACCAGTGATCGAAGTCACTTCCACAGACCAGCGTAAAGTTTTGTCACCTGTACTATAGGAGGACCTTATCCCACAGACTATCAGTTGCAAGACGGGCGGTTTTTCTTATTGACAAAAAAATGTGTAAGACATTGTGATGTATGGAAACAAAGAGTTCAGTGGCGTTGTGGGGCATTTTCAAACAGTTGTCCGAGGGTGATTGTAGACATCAAATTATCTTTCACAGTGACTTAGTAGTAGATGTGTAGGTCTCCCATTTCGATTGATCCTCTACATTTAAAGTTATCATTCACAGTGATAGGATAGCACATGACTCAGTGTTTTGTTTCGATTAATTCCTGATATTGCAGTCATGTACACAGTCACTGTTTCAGTGCTAGACATTCCCAGAAGGTGTTGCCCCTCCACTAACACTCTTTCCCAATCTCAAATAAGTGATGTCAGTTAATCTTTGTTTACTAATCAACAGCATACCAATGGACAAATGGTATGGAAAAGATACCAGCGATGTACTCTAATAAGCACCACAGCTGATCAATTTTAGCAATTTTATGTTTTTTTCCGTACCCTGACCAATGACATGGCAGCATACTTCCAGTTTCTGTATGTGGTGGTGGTGGTTAGTGTTTAACGTCCCGTCGACAACGAGGTCATTGGAGACGGAGCGCAAGCTCGGGTGAGGGAAGGATTGGGAAGGAAACCGGCCGTGCCCTTTCAAAGGAACCATCCCGGCATTTGCCTGAAACGATTTAGGGAAATCACGGAAAACCTAAATCAGGATGGCTGGAGACGGGATTCAACCGTCGTCCTCCCGAATGCGAGTCCAGTGTGCTAACCACTACGCCACCTCGCTCGGTCAGTTTCTGTATCATCACTATTCCACCCATCCTCTCCTTTGCAAGTACCATATACCAGATTGCGAATGTAGATAGATGACTCCGCAGTACGTCCCCACCAGTCAGCGTCCTATACCGATCTACATATTTGTAGCAATTCTATCGCAGTGCGCAATTTACGATTACGATTGCCTATCTCTCCCTATACAGATGGGCGCCACAGAGCATTCGCATTCTTAGTATAAAGTTGGAGATTCAAAGATCTCCCAGCATTTTCTTTGACCTACCCTTGCCGCAGTAGTGTCGTCTATTTAATTTGCAGCTGAACAGAAGTAGGAGGCTACGTTCCGCGTTTCGTGAAGGAACAGAGCGGGCCGAGTCCGTAACTGCTGTTCCACACCAATCTTACTCACGGCACCGTTCCAAGTGCACAAGATTTATCCAGCTGCGCCCATGTCGAGAAGGTTAGCACCCTTTATCGGTGAATGGTAGATATGAAAGTGTTGTGATGATATAACAGACAGTTAAGAAGAAGAAACGTGTGGTTCTTATGCATGATGGTGCTCCGGACGGATGCCGTTTGAAGCATTTTATGTAAATCAACTGCGATATTACTTCTAAAGCGTTGTTCTAGCACAATTTTGTATTTGTGGGGATCCACATGCTGCTGCGCCGTTACACTCGTCCATTACCTGCACCTACCTGTGAACTTACTGCAGCAGATCGCCAGTAGGAAAGCCGAGCAGAAACCTACCGTACTGCAACTCGCACTATTCTAAGAATTGGGAAAAGGCCTTAGTTTTGAATGAAAAGTGGAAATACTGACAAAACTTCGGTATATTCTGAACCTTGACAATGTACACGCTCACTGTCAAGCCCCTGGTAATCTTAACACAGTCATGCACAAGCACTTTCATTCACGACAGCAAGTTTATGGTAACGTATTTCCCGAAATCTGAACAGCTAGAAAGTACGGATCGTTCTTAAATGAAAATGCTCCCCAGACTATTAAGTTTATCTGTGACTAATGCATTCAAGTTTTTAGTCACAGATCTGTTCAAGATGCCACGCGGAATTACTGTCTTTTCTCATATACAAAATTATTTTAAAAAATCGTACTTTCCAAAAAACACACCGTAATAAATATTTCTTCACTTTAAAACATTTTTGAAACATGTACCACAACTAAAATCGGCAAATTATAACTTCCTTCGGAGCTCATACTACACACTACAAACGAGCGTACCATTGAAATGCTGGGCTCCGACTACTTTAGACTGCACTAAGCATTCTGTATCTCCATGAGAAAAGACGCATGAAGAATAATCCGTTCTGACTGGTCAATTTTCTTTAAGGCCATTAGAAAAACATTATTCTCCCGCGTTCGTCCGCGCTTTTCATGACCAACCAATCAACAAATACACACTTTTGATCTGTACTTTTTCCCTAAATAAATATTTAACATTCTGATATTTTGTTTATACTTTATGTTATTAATTATTTTCATTTGCACTCGAATTAGCTTTCTTTTTACCATAAACTTACTTAACATATTGTGATACAAAATTCCCCGTCCTCTGCATTCACTTTCTCTTAAAACTTTCTCATACTACTTCGTACAACGTTCATCTGTAGAACAATGATCTACATATTTACTTTAGACCACATTCATGCATCATTCACACTGCTAAAAGCATATACAAAACTGTACAAACATAAATAAACAAAAAAGCCTTCAAGAAATAAACAGAACAATTCACAAAAACATTGAATGTCTCTGTGCGCTACTGGACTCTGGTGGTCAAAATTCTTAACTTCATTATAGTTCTTTCTGTTTTCTTCTGTCCGCCACTGTCCTCCAGCAGATGAAAATTAGAACTACGCACTCGACCCGCTTCAGACCATCTGTCACTGTGCACGCATGACTCAATCTCCCAATACACAGGCTCCAGACAGGAGCGTTATAAGGCGCCACGCCTCACACAGCCTCCAGACGCTTAATGAACGTAAACATGGTCCGCAGTAGGATGTAACGTTATTTTTATTTAATTGTGTATTAGCTGTTTTTGATTACTTACCAGTGTCAAGCAGTTGTAAAACCATCATGGAGAAGACTACACTGTTTGCATGCATCGCATGCATAACTAACACTTTTCAAAAATGGTTCAAATGGCTATAAGCACTACGGGACTTAACATCTGAGGTCATCAGTCCCCTAGACTTAGAACTACTTAAACCTAACTAACCTAAGGACATCACACACATCCATGCCCGAGGCAGGATTCGAACCTGCGACCGTAGCAGCCGCGCGGTTCCGGACTGAAGCGCCTAGAACCGCTCGGCCACAGTGGCCGGCTCACACTTTTCAATCTCACAGTATTACTATACTAATATTTCACAACCATCTGTGCAGCCAAGGTAGAGATTTTTCGTATTGGTTTTACAAGTGCTTGACAATGTGAAGTCATCGAAATTAGCTAATTGTACGATTAAATGAAAATCACATAGGAGGCTACAAAAAATGTTCAAATGTGTGTGAAATCTTATGGGACTTAACTGCTAAGGTCATCAGTCCCTAAGCTTACACACTACTTAAGTTAAATTATCCTAATGACAAACACACACACCCATGCCCGAGGGAAGACTCGAACCTCCGCCGGGACCAGCCGCACAGTCCATGACTGCAGCGCCTTGGAACGCTCGGCTAATCCCGTGCGGCATAGGAGGCTACTACGGACCATGTTTACGTTCATTGTTTTAGTGTCTGATGTCAGTACCAAGAAGGTATTGGTAAGAGAGAAACGATCGTAGAACATAAACACATACATTCCTAAGGCTACACGATTTTGTACTTAAAACATGCTATAAATCTAGAGCGGTGAGGGTTCAGACCTATTAGTCGTGAGGAATGCAACGCTGTTAATATTCCAATGTAAGAAATATATTCGCAGCGTATGACATAAATTCTCCCTATAAGTTTCTCTACGATAAACTGTGATGACAAGCTCTAAAGTGATAAAACTACTACCTTAAACACCAAAGGAAACAGTGATTCTTTGTAACAGAAACACTAGACAGCTTTAGAGAGGTGTATGACGCCTGCTGTTTACGAAGTTCAAGTCCAATTACGGTTCACAAATTATGATGTTCAGAATAGGCACATAAAACGATAGTCAACAGTCGAAAATGCATACAAAGAAACAGTGATACCTTACGAGGAGATAAAACAAACGATCAGTAGCCAGAGGAGAGGTAACAGTCTAACAACAGTTTACCATCACCTGTCCATGGTAACCTTCCTCTTGCACACTGAAGTCATGCCCTGATGTCAGGCTGTATTACTCATGTCAGGATGTATTACTCATGTATGGGTTAGTATTGCCGTTCTGCCTTGACGCCATGTCTCTAGAATGCCTCCTCTCGAAAAGAACATCGTCTTCCCTGCACGGATTGCCAGTTGAGCAAATTGGTGAGTGTAATCACTGCTGGAAAAAATAACTCGCCACGCAAGGTGACTCTCATGATCAATTTCACTAATTAGCGTATCAATTTGATACCAACGACGCGCCGCCTGGCAGGAGGAATGATGGCTAGGGTATGGCAGATATGTTTCTTGACTTGGAAGATAACAGGCATTTTTTCCGTTGTGGCGATATATTTTCGCGATATTTCAAACTCTCACCTACAGTGGGAGAGGCGAACATCATTATAAATTCAGATGTATAACCAAATTTATATAATGATACGTAGTATAAACCAGATATTTACAACTTCCCATGCTGTTACCTTAAGAGACTTCGTATGTGGTGAGGCATTTGGTTACTTTAACGGAGTTCGAAAGTGAGGAGTCGTTATGTGATAGAGATATATCTTAGCACTCCCTCATGGGCCAAAAATGAGTTTAATATTGTAGTCCTTTGATGCATGACGTAACAGATAAGAAAACTTTCTACACCACCTAATGAGAAAATACTCAGAGCAAATGTAGCCTATATCATACTGTCACAGAAATTTCACAACAAATAAAAATACTTCAGTCGTGTAAGAATGCTTGTGTGCCCTGATTTCTTCTGTTTCCGAAAATAACTGGTGTAAAATGGGTAAATCTAAATTTCAAGTGACAAATTCGAGATGAATGGCCAACAACATCATTGCCTCGGATTGAGCAAAGTAGACTTTTTAAACTGATGGGTCTATATCGGGGTGGAATCGTTTATAACTACTGTGCACGTCCAAGCTGCAGATGCTTGTTTCGCAGTGCACCGCGACTGGCTGCAAGGGCGGTCACGAGGTTTCGGCGGCCGGGAGTTGCGGATTAGCTCAGCCTGTGACAGCTCAAAGCCTGCGCCGACCTGTCTGACCTCATCCAAGGCATCGAGGGCTGGGGAAATGTATAGCGTGCTGGGTGGGCGTGGCAGAAGTGTACTGTGTGTTGCCTGAGACAAGATTCAATACGGGCGTGTGTTTGTGCTGGACGCATTGATAACATCCGAATTCCCATTACTCCAGCCATCCCCGAAAGCCCTACAAGGCCGGGGGTGCTACACTCTGACATAACATGCACTTCCAAGACTGCGACTGTAGCGCGGCGTTAGTTTTCACCGACCTCTAAAAAGGCCCGTTGCACACTTACGCGGATGGTCCGCGCTCCGGGTTCCGCGCGCGGTTGGCGGACCCGCGTCATGGTTCACACAGTCGGGCGGATGCGCGCGGTTGTGTGCAGTCGAGTGAACGCGGTCTTCCCTGCACTGTGCTGGATCTCATCCGTGGAGTAACACATCGCTCTGTTTGATCGGATGTATAGAGATGAGCTCGCTGCAAGTAAAAGTCATTTCAGCCTATATGATATACAAAAAGAGAAATTCCACGCGCGAGAGACGGTTTTGGGTGCATCCTATGATGGAACAAAGATGTACGTAAGGAGCGTTCGTCACATTGTATTCCGAATTGCGCAAAGACGAAGACAAATTTAATACATATTTTCGTATGTCTATTCGTTGCTTTGACGAGCTTGTCGGCAAAATACAAGACAAACTGACACTTGAAAGTCTCAGAAGGATACCTTTTACTCCGACAGAACGAGTAGCAGTAACCTTAAGGTGAGAATATGAATATGTGTACGGATGACGATTACTTTAATAATATATTTGCTACCGCTATGTATTACATTTGTTTGGCAATAGACAATTTTACATTTGTATTGTATTACTACTGAATTCCAATAATTTTTATAACATCTCCCAAGATGATGATGACGTTGATTGGGCTGGAGAGGAATGGGGAGTCGCAACTTGTGTCTGTTCAAAAATGGTTCAAATGGTTCTGAGCACTATGGGACTCAACTGCTGAGGTCATTAGTCCCCTAGAACTTAGAACTAGTTAAACCTAACTAACCTAATGACATCACAAACATCCATGCCCGAGGCAGGATTCGAACCTGCGACCGTAGCGGTCTCGACTTTTGTCTGTACTGACGGATCCTCGCAGTACTGCATTGATTGGTCAGGATGTTGTTGGGATATTGAAGGTGGGGCTTAGGTAAAAGTGGTCGGTGGATACTGGAAAGAGCTGATGGGAGCTGGGGGGTGTATGTTTAAATTAGCCTGATTTGTGTGCTTAATCGACATAAGCAGTTGAAGTACCTGAGTACGAAATAATAGCTTCTGATCAACATTTAATGTCTTCACAGAGGGCAACAGCGAAACAAAGAATGCTCGGTCGTCGTCTTCCTCTTTTTCCTTACCATCTTTTAATAATGTAAGTAAATTATCTTCAAATGTTGTGTTCTTGATAGGCCTCTTCCTCTTGAAGGGTTGTTTTTCGGTGTTGACATTCAGTCGGACATCATCGGTTTGTTCTTCAGAGGGTTCGTCACGACTGTTTCCTGCGAGTGCGTTGTTGTTATACAGATTATCTTGCACGACCGATACTGAGTCAAAGTTACTCTCTGTTGGTGCAACTCGGAGACGGGCAAGAAAGTGTAACTGCTCATGGTAGATGTATTTTGGTCTCTAAGTTGCTGCTGATCCGGACCTCGTTTGCTTTGTTCTAGTGAGGCTTTTAAAATAGGCATCCCGTGCAGTTTTCCATCTCGTCTGGACCTTCTCAACTGAAATAACAAGGTCGATATGTATTTTATTACTGAGGACGCGTACATATATTATTTTAAGAAGGAATACATCTAAGGTTTTATGTCAGCGTAGCCGACGTAATACCTAGAATTAATTCTACTTTTCTCTGTGAATGTACATAAGTATCAAATATATGCTTTACACATTACAGGTATCTTGGAAGCGGAAACACATTTACAGATCTGCATTACTCTTATTTAATGGGTGCACCAACAATTCGACAGATTACAAGGCAGGTGAGCGCCACTATTTGGACTACGTTAAGAGAAGAATGCATGCCTGAGCCCTCAACAGACAAATGGAACGAAATTAGCCATGGTTTCCAAAATGTTGCTAATTTTCCTCATTGCATCGGAGCCCTGGATGGAAAACATACTCGTCTAGTAAAACCTATCAAAAGTGGATCACTTTTCTTCAATTACAAGAATTATTTCTCCATTATTCTTATGGCCATCTGTGACACTAACTATTGTTTTACGTTCATTGATGTCGGAGGATACGGAAGGAACCGTGATTCAAATATTTTTAAAAACAGCGTCTTTCGGAGGAAAATGGAAAAAGGAACATTAGCGTTACCCCCACCAAAGCCACTGCCAGGTACACACGACTCTCCAGTGCCATATGTTCTCGTGGCAGACGAAGGCTTCGCATTAACACAACATGTGTTAAGGCCGTATGCGCGAAAAAACATGAATCACAAAAAGAAGATTTTCAATTACCGACTTACCCGAGCCCGAAGGTTTATTGAATGTACTTTCGGAATATTAAGACACAAGTGGAGGGTTTTTCACCGGCCCCTGAATGTCAATCTTGATCTAGCAGTATCTATTGTCAAAACGTGCTGCATTTTGCATAAGTTTGTTCGAGTAAGAGACGGATACAACTTCGAAGATACCCTGTATGTTACCGGCTTCGAAGATGTGGCAGAAACTACACCTGTCAGTAAATCGGGTAATACTGTACGAGATAAATTTGCGGAATATTTTGTCGGTAGAGGAGCTGTGCCCTGGCAGGAATCAAAAATTCACTGAACACAGGCCACTTATCTCAATGACAGACATTTGCGCTTGTGTACAGTTTTTTCTACATAATCAATGTTTGTATTGTGCATAATCTGAACTTGTGAATGTCTATAATTCTATAATTGTAAATTATTGTATTTTGTATAGAACTGCAATAAAAACACAAGGAAAATATGCGTCTACTTACCACACTTTTTCTGATCTGCCTCGTTCAGACCTTCAAAGCCGAGTATTATATTTGCACAGACGTCTAGCCACGCCTTCAATCGCATTTCACGGTTCTTGTAGTCCCCATGCGATGTATCCCATATGTGAGGCCTTCCTTCCGATTTCACAAGACATTCTGGAAACTTCTTAAATCACACCCGTATTTACCACACTAGTCGAATGCTACGGCTGAAATGAGGTACTCTGCTTCTACTGCGCACGCGGTATCCGCAGGACTGTGCCCGCACCAGCTTGTTTCTGTGTATTCAACTGACGCGGACGGTCCGCGGCGCGCAAGGGCTGCGGGGACGGCTCCGCCGCGTGCGGATCGTCCGCGTAACTGTGTGGGGCACCACTGGAATACGTGACCACGAACCGCGCGCGGAACGCGGGGCGCGGACCATCCGCGTAAGTGTGCAACGGGCCTAAGCGTTGGTGCCGGCGGCGCACTTCGTGTGGACGTCGGGACAAGAGCGCGTGGGGTGTGCGAGTGTTTCAGCAATCACCGACATCTAGCCATGACAGTTGCTGCCACGAACTGGATCGTGCTTTAAGTATGTCGTGTTTAGTGCTTCTCAGTACATCCCAGTGGACTCTGTCTTGAGAAGGTATTTGTTATTGTTCTACTATCCCATCGCGGGTTGACCCATCCCTCCCTCCTTCTTCGTCCTGTGTAGCGGAAAGAACCAGTCAACTTAGGAATTCTGTAGCGCTTTAAAAAGAAAATACACTTAGCAGGCCTTCAGCGGTCGGGAGCTCTGTAACCGCGATGATATAAATTCAAGTCGAAATTTGTAAATCCAACTATTATTTTGTATATTTTGTACATCACCGCTTCCAGTCGTGATGTCAAATAATAAGAGGTTTGAATTATTTAATGAAATTTCTCGTCAGAAATATAACTCTGTTATCTACGCACGCAAACTATTGTTAAACTATGTGACGCTAATTGTTTAAGTGCTTTATTAATGATTTAATTAATTTCTTTGGCTCAGTTTCTGAAGCAACATTTGTGACGCCTTCAACATGTGTAGTTCCCCAACAGATTTAATAACTGCTCAAGCAGTTCATGAAATGCACCAGAAGGTAGAGCGCCAGGAAGGCTTGGGCAGTTTAGAGCCCATGGCAGATGAAATATCCCTTGCTAGTTCCTATGTCATCTGCAAAGCAAACTACAGCTCTCTCTCTCTCTCTCTCTCTCTCTCTCTCTCTCTTTGTATGCAACGATTTTCTTTAAGGTGTATTTCAAATTAGCCTGCTACTGCTTTTGTGACCGTCAATGTGTGTATGTATGTGTATGACGTAGCTACCGTGTTCGTCTTACCCTTGATCATGATCATGTGACCGGAAATTAATTATTTATTAACTTCAGCATTGTTTCAGAATCGATTCCAAATCAGGTATTCGCTTTGGAAGGAAGACGTCTCTCACATGTACTGGTAGCCATCAGACTGGATCGCGCATACAGACGACTTGAGACGGCAGCCAGCAGCAGACAGTGGAGCAGCGAGCCCGCTGTCGTTTCCAATATCCCTCCGGTGCGTCCCGACTCTGGGCACCCTGTGCACATAGCGAGATGCGAGAAGTTTTTCAGATATCTTTATGTTTTCTGTGACAATGTAAATACGTGTTTCCTTACGTGACCTGAATCTAAAAGCATCAGATTGTTTAAATACTCCACAAACAACAATCGATTTCCTGCCAAATTCTTTACATAAATAAATGAACTTTACTCCATACACGTCCTCGTATCCCATAATTTGTTTATATAAACAATATTACACACATTATCTAAATTGTTTAAATAATATTCCATACACTGCAATCCATTTTCCACTAAATTCTTTAAATTAATAAAAACAAACTACTTTCATACACAGTCTTATATCCAATAAATTGTTTGAATTAACAATATTCCACTCATTGTCTAAATTGTATAAACAATATTGCATATACCACAATTGAGTTCCCACCAAATGTCCAATCAATTGAGTCTTTTACCCATAAATTTTCGTTGGGGGGGTTGGTCAACGGAGGGCTGGAGGTTAATTAATTGATCAATTTAATTAATTAGTCAATCAAATTGATATCAATAGTGTACTTGTATCATCAGGGGAGTTCCAGACAAATTGGAGAAGAGAAGGGGGAGGAGGAGGGGAGGGGAGGAGGAGGGGGAATGATCTGGTTGGGGAACAATAGGTTATGGACCTGTCAATGAAAAGGAAGAATTATCCCCAGGGGGTCAGTATCCACTTAGTAGAACAATAGTTTAAGGACTTGTCAGTTTGCCCCTGACTGTATGCTTGCCCTCGAATGTGGGCAACCTGCACTAACAAATGCAGTCGTGTTGGCCTTGGCCTCATACTGAGGGATGGCTGCCCAACCCTGAGACATCTGGACATGATTTCATCTTGGTTACGCCAAGTGTTGAAAACACTCTGTTACGGAGTAAAGTCAGCACCAGCACGCCAGTCGGGAATGAAGGAGAAGAGACGGCTGTGAGAAGAAGTCACCCAATCGCATGCTGTCTGACCTCCCTCCAGGACGACAACACCACAGCAGCGGTCCCTATGTGAAGGGGACATAAGCGCCGCGCCCGACTCGTGGTGGCCCACTTCGATATCAGCGTCAATGACAGCCACTTCGTTAGGAAACTCAATGTAGCACAGACTTGTGGTTGTCTGTTCTGAAGAAGACTGATACTTTGTATGTCGCCCTTTGCTTGCTGCACATCTATCAAAGTTAAGTATTGCAATTGTCTTTTTGTAATAAAACTCATTAATACGAGTTGTTTGATTGTTTGTCTAGAGTATGCAGGATTCCTAGACACAACAACGACGAGGTTAACGAATACCATAGCGAAAACCTGTTAGCAGAGCCACCCACTGCCACAGAGTGTTTTGTTTTGTCATGGGCTTTTGTGTTTTGCTGGCGCCTTCATTCTACATTGTATTTTCTTTGCAGGAGTGTGTTTACCTATTTTAACAGTGTCTCTTATAGTGTTTTTTCTATTCAGTGTTTTCAAGTGGACGTGGCAAAAATTTTCTTTGCTTGTGTGATTATTTTTGTTGCTTGCATTCTCTGTTTGTTGCATCTTCCTATTCCAAAATGAGCAGCCCACCTCTCCCACTGTCTGCTCAGGAGCCTCAGCGGCAAGCGTTAGATACGATGCAGCTAACAAAAATGTTTCAGTTTCAGATGCAGCAAACTGCAACCCTTCTAAACACGGTACAGCAGTTACTCCCTTACCAAACCTCAAACGCAACAATAACTGTAGCTCCGAGTGCCATGCCGCCTTTCCCCAGATTAACGAAAAGTAGAGGAATGGCTCAAGTAGTTGGAACAGTATGAAGCTCACACCATTGCTCACAAAGTCTCACGTACTGTGAAACTACATTACCGTTTGTCAAAGGTAGGAAGTGCAATATTTCGCCTCGTTCAGAAATTGTTCCGTAACGCCACTCCGAGGGAACTTTCCTATGATCAGGTTGTAGGGTTCCTAACTAACTGTATGACCAATAAGTGAATGTGGTAGCAGCTAGGGACCAATTCTTTCGTTGTAAGAAAAGTCAGAACAAACTTATCACGAGTGGGTAACAGATTTGCAGAGTAAGACGAGGAATTGCAAATTCAAATGTGCTTGTGGTGCTTTATATTAAAATTTTATGTTGCGTGTAACTGATGTCAAACTTAGAGAACAGATTTTGAAACAGTCAAATCCATCATCACATAGTGCAAGTTACAGATCGGTGTGATTCAGGTACCATAGCGGCCGATAAATTGGAGCAGCCACCAATTTGTCGGGTTGAGTCCAGTAGGCAGCAATAGCACGCACGTGCCAAAACGCATAAACAGTTCTCTGAACAGACAGCTCCATCAGTGTATAGAATTAAGTCATGCCCTCGGTGTTATTCACGGCACAAACGCCCAACATTGCCCATCCAGACAAGCACAGTGTTACGCTTGTGGCGAGAAAGGTCACGTACAATCCGTATGTTTGCAACGGAACAAACATAAGAATTCCGCCAGCTCACAAAAATATAGTCACAAAGCCCATTTAATTAATGCAGTATATTCAAAGCCTACTGTGGGCATTAGCAAAACTAGCAAGCAAAGAGTTTCTACAGTGCTACACCAGTTCAACGATCTTTTTCTTCATTTGCATCTTACGTTAGTGGAAAACTAGCACGCACCTGACGGCTTATTATGGACAAAACATTCCCGTTCTCGGAAAATGTACTTTGCCTGACACGTATCGCTCGCATACGCGAACTGTGACGTTCACTGTGCTACAGTCAAGCGATTGTGAGAACATATTTGGCCATGATTAGTTTGATTTTTTTGGCTTTCAAATTCAGAACAATGTGTTGCCAGTGACCGCATTCAGTGCCAAGGACAGTGTAGCTCGCTTGCTGAATGAATTCTCTCAGCTCTTTTCTGAAGGTATAGGCAAGGTTAACAATTTTGTTGCAGATATTACTATGAAATACAATGCTCAGCCGAAATTTTACGGGCCAGAACTGTTCACGTTTCATTACGGGACAAAGTCGCTGCTGAACTTAACGAATTGCAAGATAGTGGAGCTATTGCGCCCAGTCCGCATCTCGTGGTCGTGCGATAGCGTTCTCGCTTCCCACGCTCGGGTTCCCGGGTTCGATTCCCAGCGGGGTCAGGGATTTTCTCCGCATCGTGGTGACTGGGTATTGTGTGCTGTCCTTAGGTTAGTTAGGTTTAAGTAATTCTAAGTTCTAGGGGACTGATGACCATAGATGTTAAGTCCCATAGTGCTCAGAGCCATTTGAACCATTTTATTGCGCCCATACAAGCCAGTCAATGCGCAAGTCCATTGGTTTTGCTCCCCAAACCTTCAGGTCGCATTCGCCTCTGTGTTGACTTTAAATCTACAATCATTCCACAAACTGTGATTAACACACATTGCCACGCCCAAAGGATCTCGTGAACAGATTAGACGCTGGTCGTTACTTTTCAAAAATTGATTTGCGCAACGTATATCTTCAAATACTACTAGATGAAAAATCTCAAACTGTGTGTGTTGTGAACACTCATTTGGGCTTGTTTCAGTATTTGCGTTTGCCTTTTGGCAGTGCTTCCGCACTCGCCATTTTCTAACGGCGTTTGGAACAGTTGACTACTCAAGCACCAAACTCTTCATACTGTTTGGACGATATTGTAGCAGCAAGTCGTACACCTGAAGAACACATTACAAATTTGCGTGCTTTGTTTCGTGTGTTATCTGATGCAGTACTAAAGTGTAGACTGGACAAGTGTTCAAAAAATGGCTCTGAGCACTATGGGACTCAACTGCTGAGGTCATTAGTCCCCTAGAACTTAGAACTAGTTAAACCTAACTAACCTAAGGACATCACAAACATCCATGCCCGAGGCAGGATTCGAACCTGCGACCGTAGCGGTCTTGCGGTGGACAAGTGTTGTTTCTTTAAACCTCACTTGCAGTGATTATGGTCATGACATAAACCCTTCAAGCTGTACATCCTCTTCAGTCACATTTGTTAGCTATACGTGACCTGCCATTTCCTCGTAATGTCACAGAATTGCAGTCAGTCTTAGGGAAAATGAAATATTTTGTTTATACCGAATGCTGCACAAATCGCAGCTCCATTGCATCACTTGGGTCGCAATAACGCCCCCTTTGTTTGGACAGATGAGTACCAAGAAGCTTTTCAAAAACTTAAAGATGCATTGCTCAGTGATCGATGCTTGGTTCGCTCTGATCCTGACAAACCAGTTGTGTTGCAAGTAGACGCTTCCTCTTACGGAATCGGTGCAGTGCTTTCATACAGAATTGGTGATAAAGACAGGCCAGTTGCTTTAGCATCAAAATTGTTATCCAAAAGCTCAGTGTAACTATTCACAAACAGAGAAAGAGGCATTGGCTATTGTGTATGGTGTCATCAAAGCCCACCACTATTTGTATGGCAGAAAATTCTACTTAGGGACGGATCACAAGCCACTGCACTCCTTGTTTCATCCGATGATGCCGGTTCCTGTGCGATCTGCCTAAGAATTGCAAAGATGGGCATTGTTGTTGTCTCAATACCAGTTCGAGATTTTGCATCGTCCGACAGCTCAACATGCAAATGCGGACGCACTTTCAAGTCTTCCGATTGGCCGTGATACAGACGTTGACGCTTCTGCTGCATCTTGGTTTCACATGGATTCTCAGGATTCTGGACTGTTTCGATCCTTTCCTCTGAACTATAGGAAAATTTCACAGGTCACGGGAGCTGTGGCCGCGCTGTTCTCGGGATCCGTGGATCTGGGGGAAGCGATACAGAAGGATCACCGCGCATATGACAATGGCGAATTTGACTGTGATGTCGGCGATGCACTCCATCTGGGCCTGAAACAAGATACATGCATGCGCCAAGTGGACTAAGGATCTCGCCTCGCGCCCACCGTCTGCTGAAGCTTAAAAGCCCTGAAAAACACACTATCATGCGCGCGAAGCAATACTTGCGGCCTTCCAACGGCGTCGGATGCTGAAGAGGGTGGAGCAGGTGGAACAGCGTCCGATGGCGGCGGCCGTGAAGCAATTCCACCGGCTATGGTCCATCTCGTGGATGCGAACGATAGGAAGCGAGAAACAGTTGCAATGCTTGATCCCTAGTGTAAGCCGTGCGAAGTTTGGCCTTGTGCTGCTTGTAGGTTGTGACAAAACTTCTCACTTCGCCGTTCGACTGTGGATGGAACGGTGCACTACTTCGACGATGTACACCATTGCATTCAAAGAATGTTTTGAATTCATCTGACGTAAACTGAGGGCTGTTGTCCGACACTGTGACTTCTTTCAAGCCTTCGAGGCAGGATGTAGAGGACAACGCCTGAACTGAGCTACGTGACATTGTCGAGTTCAATGGCACAGCAAAAGGAAACTTCTAATAAGAGTCTACCACAATCAACCAAAGAGCGTTCTGAAAAGAGACCTGCAAACTCTGTGTGTACACGTTGCCATTTTGATTGCGACTTAGGCCAAGCAGAGAATTTTTTGTGGCCAAACGTATTGATTTTCCACACATGTGAGACATTGTGACGTCATCTGTTCTAGAAGGGTGTCCATACCCTGCCAAGTACAGTGTCAACAGGCTAACTGTTTCGTGCGAACAATCCCCCAGTGTCCTTGGTGAAGCAACTACAACACTTCTTTTTGCAAAGCTTTGGGGATCAACACACATGACTGCCAGTATTGGGACAAAGAGAGTACCAGTCCACTCTGCATTGTTGCTAGATGTATCCAAGATGGCGGCGATGACATCATCCAAGATGACGTCGTGTAGACTTGGCAGCATCACATGACGCCATCCGAGATGGCGGCCATGACATCATTCAAGTCCCATTACATAACCTCAGATCGTCTGTTCTATCTCTCTCACGTCTGCGGCCCATGAGCGCACGATCGCTGACGTCACAACCTCCAGCCTGCACATTCATATCCACACCACAGATAGTCTTCTGCAAATACCCTAATGAATGTAACTGAACACATGTGACACCAACATCGTGCATCTAACATTTCAAATACCTAAGTACTTAATTCCAATTCAGGTTTAATTATATTCTATAAATTAATGCACTATTTGTATATTCAATTATCAAATAAGGATTTTTACATTTTTCCCAATAGGAGCACAAGGCTCATTCATTCATCCACATAGACACCTCACCCCAGAATGCTGCACTCCTATTGGCTACTGCATTAGTCACGTGATTCGACGTCATAGAACCCCAGATGGAGATCTGTAGGGGGAAAATGGCGCGAAAATGACTCAGGCTGCACTGGGCTACTGGGGAGAGTACGGAAGTAGTGCACTCTATTTATTTTTGAACATTTCATTTATCACACTCATACAAAAAACATCCTTCGAGCCATCTCACACAGTCCACAGACGCTCTCCAGACACGCAAACAACTCCTAATTTTCCCCAATAATTTCATCACACACTTGCAGAGTCCTCCTAACTAATGCAGAACAGGGATGTGTAGACACGCTCAGAACTCGTAAACTGTCCAAATAACGCGTAACACAGTCTACAGGCCCTCTCCCAGAATAATGCAATCAACGCGCGCAAGCACCCTCCGCCAACCCCTGTCCAGTAGAGCGCACAGACAACCCCAACAAAGGAGCGCGGCCATAGCTGTCAAACCATGCTCAGGCCCCCGCTTGGGTCCTGCAAGCATGAGGCGGCCATATCCCTTTTCATAATTGACACAAGAGAAATTCATATCGCAATACGTGTTCACCTAGACACATGTCCTGGCGGGACCGGCCATGGACGCACACGCTGTCACAGGTGAAAGTTGCCTGCCCATATTTTCGTGTATACACTCACGCTTATACTGACGTCACTGAATTCCAAGATGCGCTCATACGAGACACCTCCGAGCAGCAGATGTCTTCACTGCCAATGACAGAATAGCACAGAGCACATTGCTCCTAGCGCGACATGAGACACCCATTTAACCATACGTAACTACCCAGCGTGGCTCTCGCCTCGCCGCAAAATGTCTGTATGGCGACTCGCCATCTAAAGCATTCTCAATGTTATTGTTATGTCACACGGCTTTGTAAAAAAAATAAGAGCCAAGTAGACCTCTCGGGAATTGTATAGTGTCCCAGAAATAGTTAACGCTCACTTTCTACATGTCTCAGCTTGTATGCACGGAAATTCTTGCCCTAACAGAACCTGTTTACCAAAATAACATGAAATTCACTCGTCCCAGGGCACCTAACGTGATACCATTCCTGCACTCAACATACGCAAACGTCCTCAACCCCATGCGGAGGCTCCTATATCCCAACACTAACGGTGTCAATCAGTCAAGCATTATGATTCGCTCTTATGGAATTTACCCACCGAATTACTGATACCTCCGATATCGAAGCACTGTCCGCCTTTCTTCCTTCTGTAGACCAGACTTTCAGGGGTTATTTTTCACAGATCGCCATATTGCACAGACAATTAAATCATACAAACTATCATGCATATCGTCAAGTACGGAATAACTCCTACTATAAGACACACAGTCAACCTCTCTAGTCAGGTCATAACATAAGCCATAATAACTTTACAATGCAATATTTACACATTATACAGATCTTAAGCCAAATTAACTTTACAATACAATGTGTACACATTTTACACAAACAGTGCAATTATCTTTTATATCTGTACAGCACCCGAAAAAATTATACTATGCCTACACTCACACAGGCTCCTCAGTCCTAGGGAAGCAACGTCAGCCTTTTCTTTCTACAGACGTGACATTCAGCGCCATACAAAATCATCTCTTTTACATCAGAGCACCCTCAGCAGACTGAAGTCGATGTCTGAACCCCTCAGAACAAACACATTACTGTTTCTGCTCCGAACCTGCTCGCTTTTCAACAGACATCTACAGACTCTGGGATTAAAAGAACATACCTATTTTCCCACTGTCCACCATAATATTATACCAGCTTCGCCGTACTCCTCCATATCAAGCACTAGGCGGCCTCCTACCGATCGCTAGTGCAGCACAATTCCCAACATATGGAATGGAAATTATTTATCTACAAACTCCAAACATTAGCCACATGCTGTGTGCTGTAAACCACTGGGTAACTAGAAACAAATAGAAGAAACTGTTGCTTCCACTCTCGAATACCGATTTCGGTGATGTAACAGATCCCAAATCAGCCCTATAATTTACAAGCCAACTAAGTTTTTTATTATGTCTAGAGGGCAGGCAAACGTGTCTTCCACACACCACAATCGATCTTCTCTCAACTAAATAAATGCGCGAAATGTGCAGAAGCAGCGAACCGAACAATTTACATGGGACGGAATAACGGTCCAGTGCAAACGCACCATCTTCTCAAATTTCCACTTGATCACGAAAGCCGCCCAAAACATACTAAGTATTAGTTCGGTCGTCTAGAGGACTGCAAAGTTAATTCACATACATTCCTACACTCCAACAGGTCTATGCATTCGTACGGGTGCTACCGTTAACAGGAAACGTGAATCATTACCACCACAGGCCATGCATACATGAAATCATTCTAGAAAACCGCTCACATATATCTTTTATCGTTATACTTACAATTAAATGTTACGATCGCGGTCTCAATTGAACGGCATTCGACAATGAGCGAAGTATCCAAAATACACCATGCTTTCGGCAGTGGCTTTGGAAATGGAAACATCTGTCCCTTCCTTAAGACTGGACATACTCTTCCCTTTGCGAACAAAGTACTCCAACTCAAATCCATACGCTCCTTACGACTGCACATACTCATTTCCTTCCCACAAACACATAATTTATAGAACCTGATGCTCAAATCCAAACATATTGAGCCAGATCGCTGGTTGATCATCAGCGATCGGTTTGTTATCTTTGGCGCGTCCCCGAGCATATGCGTCTTTGATTTTTCGACTGGGGCGCGCGGGACGGCGAGAGGCAGTCGGTTTTGTGGTGGCCGGTAAGACTGGCGGAGTTGTGGCTCGGGCGTAAGCACATGTGTGATGTTTGTTAAGCTGGGGCTGTTTGCTAATCGTGAAACTCCTGCGGCGGTTACTGGTTTCCTGGAAGGCATTTCATATAAACTGTGCCAAGCCACGCAGTGAGAGGGGAGTCCGGAGTTGGTGTTGGCCTAGATGTTTGTACAAACTGAGGTGCCTGTGTGAGAAGCCCGGCGTGGTCCTGTTGGTTGCTTCGTCCTTCTGGCAGCCATCGCAAGCGGATGTTCGGCCGGAATGTCTACAGTTTGTGGTGAGCATAGTGTGAACAAGTTCTCGTAGGAACTTCCTGGCAGATTAAAACTGTGTGCACGACCGAGACTCGAACTCGGAACCTATACCTTTCGCGGGCAAGTGCTCTACCATCTGAGCTACCGAAGCACGACTCACGCCCGGTCCTCACAGCTTTACTTCTGCCAGTATCTCGTCTCCTACCTTCCAAACTTTACAGAAGCTCTCCTGCGAACCTTGCAGAACTACAGAACTAGCACTCCTGAAAGAAAGGATATTGCGGAGACATGGCTTAGCCACAGCCTGGGGGATGTTTCCAGAATGAGATTTTCACTCTGCAGCGGAGTGTGCGCTAATATGAAACTTCCTGGCAGATTAAAACTGTGTTCCCGATCGAGACTCGAACTCGGGACCTTTGCCTTTCGCCTTTTTTTTTTTTTTTTTTTTTTTTTTTTTTTTTTTTTTTTTGTGTCCGCGTTTCTTCGTTGTATCTGCTCGGGGCGGACGTCGTAAGACATCCGATTAAGTTCGTTGATGATCGATTAACTCAGTTTTTTTTTTATTACAGAGGGTACGTAACCCTCTGTCCGAACACGCTGAGTTACCGTGCCGGCTCGAGTTCGAGTCTCGGTCGGGCACACAGTTTTAATCTGCCAGGAAATTTCATATCAGCGCACACTCCGCTGCAGAGTGAAAATCTCATTCTGGAAGTTCTCGTAGGATGTGCTGCCAGCCTGACTCTTAGCCTGTGTTATTTGTGGGTGCCGACCCCTTGTCTGTTACTGCTTTCGGGTGTCCTGTAAGATTTCACAGCAAAACTGTGTTTTTGTGGCATTCTGTGATTCTGTCTCAGCCTCCGCCTAGAAAGATTTGGAATTCCTTAATGCTGTAATTTAAACATATAAAAAACATTGTTCTTCCAGAATAAGCGCATGTTTCTTTGGGACACTGCAGTTCAAATAGGAGTGGCGTAATGTTAATGAGTATTTGTTAATCGTCAAATGAAGTGATTTAATGTCTTGCTGTTTTCTGGGGCACCCAGCTGTGTTATTGATCTCATTTTGAAGTGTTCTGTCGAGTGAATGACTGCTCCCCACTTCAGTGTATTCTTTTGAGTAGTATTGTAAGGTTTTTTGGATATTTGTCAGTGGGTTGTATTGATTTAATCTGTTTTTCTCTTTCTTTTGAAATACGGTGAATTGTTTACTTTACCTGGTTATTGGCTTAACTCGCGCTTCACGCACTAAATCAGCTGATATTGAACTTTTTTTTAAATTCCTGTTTAATGTTAGACGGATTCAAATGTAACTGCATTTATGATATTTGAAATAAATGTGTTGGATTGACCTTAATGAATTATGTGTAATCGAAGTAAGTGACCCAGTCCTTTCGCTTCCCACGCCCGGGTTCCCGGGTTCGATTCCCGGCGGAGTCAGGGATTTTCTCTGCCTCGTGATGACTGGGTGTTGTGTGATGTCCTTAGGTTAGTTAGGTTTAAGTAGTTCTAAGTTCTAGGGGACTGATGACCTTAGCTGTTAAGTCCCATAGTGCTCAGAGCCATTTTTTTGACCCAGTCCTTCATTAGTGCTTAACAGTGGCGTGTTCAAAATGGTTCAAATGGCTCTGAGCACTATGGGACTTAACATCTGTGGTCATCAGTCCCCTAGAACTTAGAACTACTTAAACCTAACTAACCTAAGGACATCACACACATCCATGCCCGAGGCAGGATTCGAACCTGCGACCGTAGCAGTCGCGCGGTTCCGGACTGAGCGCCTAGAACCGCGAGACCACCGCGGCCGGCAACAGTGGCGTGTGGTTCGGGTTGTGAGCCCCGTGTTCGGACCAATATGACGCATCCCTTACTACTAAGTATAATACACTTTCAATAACTGATTGCCTGCGATACGAAATAATACTGAATGATAATCAATGATCCGTGTGCATGTCTATTAGGTTTTTCTTGCGAGTCCTAGCACTGTATCTTAGAAAGAGAAACGTAATCATCTAGATGTTAAAGAAAAAATCTGTCACACCAACTACTGAATAAGGTGTTTTCTTCCAGACAAATACCATCACAGTGATCGTACGAACGCATATTATCCGTCCACGATGCAACCTCGTAATATAATCATTGAACTTTAAAAGTGGTTCGGCTGAGGAACGTGATACGTAAGCGGTATTCGCGACTCCCCCACACCGCCCCAACTAGATAATTCTATAGTAGTTGTAGCGCATTCTCTCTCGATACCATATCAGAGCTTCGGCGATATATCGACTGATTGAGAACGAGCACAAACAGTAGTAGTAGATGATGTGCCGGTTGAGGCCGTAAGAAGAAAAATGCACACTAACTTCTCAGATCTCTAGTGATAAGCTATCCGCTAGAAATGATGTCAATAATTTCGAATTAAGTCTCTCTATTGAAGCACATACCTGCATCTGATCACACCCACAAGTGAATCGCATTCCTCACACTCCCATACCTCGAAATGAGTCATCTTCCCCGAACCTAGGTGCTATAGTAAAATTCCAACCTGGTTTTAGCCAACCCCTACGCATCTTTCACCTGATCCCATTTCTAAAACTTCGCGCATGTGATCGTTCCATTTTAAGTCGGAACTGAGCAGGAGTCGGAGAAAACCATTCCCAACACCTTCTGCAACCAGTGTAGAAACAGAACGACCTGAGTTAGTGCAAGAGGACCGTGTTTTGTCCATTCGACGGATATGCGCGCAATGTGCTACGTCCCCAAACTACACTACTGGCCATTAAAATTGCTGCACCACGAAGATGACGTGCTACCGACGTGAAATTTAAGCGACAGGAAGAAGATGCTGTGATATGCAAATGATTAGCTTTTCAGAGCATTCACACAAGATTGGCGCCGGTGGCGACACCTACAACGTGCTCACGTGAGGAAAGTTTCCAACAGATTTCTCATACACAAACAGCAGTTGACCGGTGTTGCCTGGTGAAACGTTGTTGTGATGCCTCGTGTAAGGAGGAGAAATGCGTACCATCACGTTTCCGACTTTGATAAAGGTCGGATTGTAGCCTATTGCGATTGCGGTTTATCGTATCGCGACATTGCTGCTCGCGTTGGTCGAGATCCAATGACTGTTAGCAGAATATGGAATCGGTGGGTTCAGGAGAGTAATACCGAACGCCGTGCTGGATCCCAACGGCCTCTTATCACTAGCAGTCGAGATGACAGGCATCTAATCCACATGGCTGTAACGGATCGTGCAGCCACGTCTCGATCCCTGAGTCAACAGATGGGGACGTATGCAAGACAACAACCATCTGCACGAACAGTTCGACGACGTTTGCAGCAGCATAGACTATCAGCTCGGAGACCATGGCTGCTGTTACCCTTGACGCTGCATCACAGGAGCAGCGCCTGCGATGGTGTACGCAACGACGAACCTGGGTGCACGAATGGCAAAACGTCATTTTTTCGGATGAATCCAGGTTCTGTTTACAGCATCATGATTGTCGCATCCGTGTTACGACCCGTGGCTCTACCCTTCATTCGATCCCTGCGAAACCCTACATTTCAGCAGGATAATGCACAACCACATGTTGCAGGTCCTGTACGGGCCTTTCGGAATACAGAAAATGTTCGACTGCTGCCCTGGCCAGCACATTCTCCAGATCTCTCACCAATTGAAAACGTTTGATCAATGGTGGCTGAGCAACTGGCTCGTCACAATACGCCAGTCACTACTATTGATGAACTGTGGTATCGTGTTGAAGCTGCATGGGCAGCTGTACCTGTACACGCCATCCTAGCTCTGTTTGACTCAATGCGCAGGCGTATCAAGGCCGTTATTACGGCCAGAGGTGGTTGTACTGGGTACTCATTTCTCAGGATCTGTGCACCCAAATTTCGTGAAAATGTAATCACATGTCAGTTCTAGTATAATCTATTTGTCCAATGAATACCAGTTTATCATCTGCGTGTCTTCTTGGTGTAGCAATTTTAATGGCCAGTAGTGGACATACAACTACTATAGATCCGCATCCATTCAAATCAATCAGCCTAACATGCTATCATCCTTATTCTCTACCAAACTGAGAAAAATTACGAACTATAGAACTTCCCCTAACTTCATCCCATATATAAGTCACCTAGACACAGATGATGACGCAATTATGCAAAGCTGCGGTGGCGCTCCACTGTGGAGAAAGAGATTTCGCAGTGCTCCCCCAGAATACCGCAGCGTGCAGCCATTCATGCATTCCTAACCGTTTACCAAGTCCCTCACCTCAAACTGCTGCTGCTACTACCACATATTAAATATACAGGCACTGCAGAGGCAACTCTAAAGTTTGATCACCTCTACTCTAGGTGAATGACCATATGAGACGCTCCGTCTGGTTCTGTTTATTTGCTTCAAACACTGTTTTCTAACACGCCTTTGTACAATGTCAAACATTTCCTTTTTTCTGCCACGACTTCAAGACCTGGGCCAGATTCTAAACTGACATTAAGAAGTTCTGATCGACAGCCTCTCGCAGGAAACTAGACGTTGCACAGTATAAATCATATTCTTACGGCAGATAGCATAACACTGGATGATTTTAAATAAAAGACAGTTACAACACAAGCAAACTGTAACAGGTTTACGGCGTCGGCGTAGGTCACCAAACTACAGTCCGAAGTTGATTCATTAGCTATACATTTAGACTCGTCTCTCACACTGATGGAATAGCTGATGACTCTGCATTCCCTTTCGACTGATTCCTCATATTTCACTCATCCACGCAATCACTGTTTCGCTGCTAGCAACCCCCAAGAAGTTGCTGCCCATCCACCAAAACTTGTTCCCCAACTCATACAAGCGATATCAGTCAATCATTATGTGGTAACCAGTGCGCAGATGGGATGGAAAAGACACCATCGTTGTACACTAATAATAAACATCACATTTCACAGCGCGAAAAATTTTACAATAACTTCAACACCGGCCAATCATGTTATAGAAAGTTTCCCCAATTTCAATATCAATATCCCTCTCCACTTTGTGAGTATCATTGCGAACATGGATAGATGACTGTGCAGTACGTCCACTCAGTGTTAATTCTCAAACACATAAACCATCAAAGTATACCAGACAGCACTCAACATATTTCAGTCACCTCAAGCATAGTGTTTAATTTACGATCTATCTCTCTGTGTATGAGAGTCACAGAGTATTCTCGTTGTCTTAGGGTAAAATTAGAGAGTGAAATACCCTCCTCACACTGTCATTGACCAACCGTCCCTGCAGCACCGTTAGCGATTTAATCTGCAACCGACCAGAAGAAGACCACTACACTCCACGTCTCGTGATTTAATTGAGCTTTCCGAGTCCTAACCCGTCCAAGTGCACGATATTTCTAGAGATGCGACCATGTCGAGGAGCTTAGCACTCCTTATCGATGTATAGTAACAGATTTCAAATTGCCGTCATGTAATAGCAGATGGTTAAGAAGGACAAGAAAGGAATCTTTTTATAGACTATGGAGCTACAAACGGATGGAGTTCGACGCATTTTTACCTAAATCAATCAAGTTATCAACTCTAAACAACTGTTCTAGTCTAGGATCAGTACCTGAAAGGTATTGGTAACAGAGAGCAGCCGGCCGAAGTGGCCGTGCGGTTAAAGACGCTGCAGTCTGGAACCGCAAGACCGCTACGGTCGCAGGTTCGAATCCTGCCTCGGGCATGGATGTTTGTGATGTTCTTAGGTTAGTTAGGTTTAACTAGTTCTAAGTTCTAGGGGACTAATGACCTCAGCAGTTGAGTCCCATAGTGCTCAGAGCCATTTGAACCATTTTTTGAACAGAGAGCATAAACACACGCACTCCTAAGGCTATAACATTCTGCACTTAAAACTGTCCTATAATGTTAGATTACCTGCGCTTCCGACCTATCAGACGTATCGAATGTAGCTTTGTTAATGAGATACATCCTTCTTCCTTGTTTCTCTACGATAAACTAGGTTATCGAACCGTAGAACACTTGCTCTGCATGATACGAACACAATATAGCTTTACAGAGACATATAGTGTCCACTGTTCACATACGAACACTGTTCAGAAATTGTACAATGCCTACATCAGACCTATATAGAATGATCGTTAGTAGTGGGGTATACATCCTACACAGAAACAAGTAAATGCATAGCAGCAGCATCCGACATGTGAAAATTACAATCACTAACTTTGTAAACAGCACATCTGTCCGGCAAATGTGTACATGCGGATTGAAGCACCTCACAGGCTCCTATCGCTAACTTTGTTATGACGCTGAAGTCTCGATTTTACACCCAAAATGCCATAGGGGGGTTGGAATTCATCACACAAATCAAAGTTCATCGCACATGAGATGGAAGTCCTCTGATGACGGACAGGTTTACCGTTAACGATCGCAAGTAGACAGTGCTTTAAACTGCATACAGGAGGGGGCGTGGCACTTTCCTGCAAAATTCAAACTTCCCGTCATATTGAATGATGTCATGGCTGCCAACTTGTATGATGTCATGTGATGTTGCCAAGTCTACACGACATCATCTTGGGTGAAGTTATCGCCGCCATCTTGGATACATCTGGCAACAATGCAGAATGGTCTGGTACTCTCTTTGTCCCAATACTGGCAGTCTCGTTTGTTGATCCCCAAAGCTTTGCAAAAAGAAGTGTTGTAGTTACTTCACCAAGGACACTGGGGGATTGATTGCACGAAACAGTTATCGCATTGACATTGTACTTGGCAGGGTATGGACACCCTTCTAGAACAGATGACGTCACAATGTCTCACATGTGTGGAAAATCAATACACTCGGCCACAAAAAATTCTCTGCTTGGCCTAAGTCACAATCAAAATGGCAACGTGTACACACAGTCTTGACGGGTCCCTTTTAAGAATGTTCTTTGGTTGATTGTGGTAGACTCTTATTGGAAGTTTCCTTTTGCTGTGCCAATGAACTCGACAATGTCACGTAGCTCAGTTCAGGCGTTGTCCTCTACATTCTGCCTCGAAGGCTTGCCAGAAGTCATATTGTCGGACAACATGTCGACCGGCACGCCAGTACATATTTAGCATCCAGTCGCTGTCACAGTTCTGAAAGCGTCTTCTACTGAATGGCGCCTATTGATACGACATTAAACTTTATTTTAAAATTTGAATTTGATTGAAACACAACAGGCACAATAATATGAACAATAGATTGAACACAGTAAATGTGTAATAATGGCCAGTTTACCAAAACCATGAAATTAAATTTAATGATCGGGCCTAGTGGCCACTTTACCAAATACATAAATTTGAATTTGACTGAAACACAACGGGCACTATAATAAGAAAAATAATTGGTACTCAGAAATTAGGCACAATGGCCACTTCGATAAAAAAAATCTGAATTTAGCTAAGTAGGAACAGCAGTTACCAAAGGTGAAAAGTGGAAACCACCTGGCCTGTCCCTTTTAATTTTACTTGACAATAACACTCTGCTTAGAGGATAATGAGGGGGCAGAATATGATACAACGTTTATAAAATCAAAATGGACTGCAGTGACTGTACGTACCAACTTCTAACTTCAGATCTTAACTACATTTAACTTGGTTCGGGTCTTCTTTTGTTGTTACTTTTGAGAGTGCGTGGACCAAAGCAGAATTCTGGATCTGGAACAAGCACAGTAGTGTCCAACGTAACGAAGAAAGCAGCTTTTGGCATCTGCACAGGCAGGCAGCCTCGGGTGTTGTATCCGTGAAAGTCGCCTCGGCGTGCGAGCTCCAGGGAATCGGAGCTACCGCGCATTTTCGAGACGCATCCGGCTCTGCATCCGAGCATAGGCCAGGGAAGGAACTTTATCAGCGGAAGGCTGAATGATGAATGATACTAGCATTTGCAAGCTACGTCCTTACTTATCTGGTGGATATATTCCAATCTCTGTCTTCGTCTACAGTTTTTACTCTCTACAGCTCCCCCTAGGGCCATGGAAGTCAATCCCTGATGTCTCACGTCTCCAGTCAACCTGTACCTTCTCCTTGTTAGTGTTTCCCACGTATTCGTTTCCTCTCCGACTCTGCGCAGAGCCTCCTCATTCCTTACTTTATCAGGCAACTTAATTTTCAACATTTTTCTGTAACACCTAATCTCAAATACTTCGATTCTCTTCTGTTCCAATTTTTCCCAGTCCATGTTTCACTACCATACAATGTTCTGCTCCACACATACATTCTCAGAAATTTCTTCTTCAAATTAAGGCCTACGTTTGATACCAGTAAACTTCTCTTGGTCAATAATTTCCTTCTTGCCATTGCTAGTCTGCTTTTTATGTACTCCTTGCATCGTCCTTCATGGATTATTTTGCTGCCTAGGTAGCAGAATTCCTTAAATTCATCTATTTCGTGGCCATCAATCTAGATGTTAAGTTTTTCGCTGTTCTTATTTCTGCTACTTCTCACTTTCAATCCATATTCTGTACCCGTTAGGCCGTTCATTCCAATCAGCAGATACTACCATTCTTCTTCACTTTCACTGAGGATAGCAATGTTATTAGTGAATATTATCACTGATATCCTTTCACCGCGAATTTTAATTCCACTACTGAACCTTTCTTTTATTTCCATCATTGCTTCCTCGATGTACAGATTGAACACTAGGGGCGAAAGACTACGTCCGTGTCTTACTCTCTTTTTAATCAGGGTGCTTCGTTCTTGCTCTTCCACTTTTGTTAGTCTCTCTCGGCTCTTATAGATGTATATTACCTGTCTCTCCCTATATCTTACCCCTAGTTTCCTCAGAAAGTCGAACGTCTAGCATAATTTTACATTGTCGATCGCTTTTCCCAAGTCGACAAATCCTATGAACGTGTCTTGATTTTTCTTTAGTCTCGTTTCCATTATCTACCGCAACTTCAGAATTGCCTCTCTAGTGCCTTTACCTTTTCTAAAGCCAAACTGATCGTCATCTAACACATCCTCAATTTTGTTTGCCATTCTTCTGTATATTACTCTTGTAAGGATCTTGGATGCATGAGCTGTTATGCTGATTGTGCGATAATTCTAGCACTCGTCAGCTCTTGCAACCTTCGGAATTGTGTGCATGATGTTTTACCGAAGTCTAATGGTATATTGCCAGCCTCATACATTCTACACACCAACGTGAATAGTCGTTTTGTTGCTACATTCTAATGGAATGTTATCTATCCCTTCTGCCTTATTTGATCTCAAGTCTTCCAAAGCTCTTTTAAATTCTGATTCTAATACTGGAACCACTTTCTCTTCTACATCAACCCCTGTTTCTTCTTCTGTCACATCAGACAAATCTTCGCCCTCACAGAGGCCTTCAATGTACTCTTTCCAGCTATCCTCTCTCTCCTTTGCATTTAACAATGGAATTTCCATTTCACTCTTTATGTTACACCCCTGCTTTTTATTTCACCTAACGTTGTTCCGAATGCTGAGTCACTCCTTCCGACAGTCATTTCCTTTTCGATTTCTTCACATTTTTCGTGCACCCTTTTCGACTTAGCTTTTCTGCACTTGTTATTTATTTCATCGCTCAGCGACTTGTATTTCTGTATTCGTGAATTTCATTGAACATTCTCTTGCTTCCTTCTTTCATCGAACAACTGAAGTATTTCTTCTGTTACCCATCGTTTCTTCGCAAATAACTTCTTTACAACTTCTGTGATTGCCCTTTTTACAGATGCCCATTCCTCTTCAACACAACTGTCTGCTGAGATATTCATCATCGCAGTATCTATAGCCTTAGAAAACTCTCTTCATTTCATAGTAGTTACGCATCCCACTTCTTTGCGCATTGATTCTTCCTCCCTAGCTTCTTAAACCCCAAACTAATTTTCATCACTACGAAATTGTGATCTGAGTCTGTATCTCTTCCTGGTTACGCCTTACGATCCAATATTTCGGAATTTCTGCCTGATCATGATGCAATCTAATTGAAATCTTCCTGTTCCTCCCTGCCTTTTACAAATGATTCTTGAACAGAGTATTAGCTATTCCTAGCTGAAATTTATTGCATAACTCAGTTAGTCTTTCTCCTTTTTCATTCCTACTATCAAGGCCATATAATCCTGTAGCTCTTTGTTCTACTCTTTCCCCTACAACCGCATTACAGTTCCCCCATAACTACTAGATTTTCATCTCCCTTCACGTACTGAATTACCCGTTCAATATCCTCATACACTATCATCATCTATTCATCTTCAGCTTGTGACGTGGACTGTGTACCTGAACTGTCGTTGTCGGTATAGCCATTTTCTGTTGCTGTTGACATTATCCCGTATTCATCTGACCAGAAATCCTTGTCTTCTTTCCATTTCACTTCACTGACCCCAATCATATCTATACCGAACCTTTGCCTTGCCCTTCTCAGATTTCTAGGTTCCCTACCACGTTGAAACTTCTGACATTCCACGCCCCGACTCGCAGAACGTTATCCTTTCGTTGGCTATTCAGTCTTTTTCTCATGGTCACCTCCCGCTTGGTAGCCATCTCCCGAAGATCTGAATGGGTTACTATTCCGTACTCCTTTGCCACTGGAGAGATTATCATGACAGTTTTTCAGTTATAGGCCACAGGGTCTTTGGATACGCATTGCGTGTCTTTAATGCAGTGATTTTTCCTGCCTTTTGCGTTCTCATGCCGTTGATAATTGTTGATTCTTCCGCATTCAGTTTTCCACTCCAAGGCAATAAAGTGCCCTGAACCTCTGTCCGCTCCTCCGCCCTATTTGACAAGGCCGTTGACAGAATGGGAGTGACTTCTTACGCCGGAAGTCTTCGACCTCCGTGGCTGATGAATTTATTCAAAATTTAATGGATGGCTCGGTTCGAACCCGGAACGGAGGATGTTTTGATTACTAATAAAAGACGCTACCTCTTTTCTTTTTTACTTTGATTTTGGTCGTCATTGTTCGTCACATGACACCCGTTCAAGTTCATAGAACATCCTTCCGTTCAGTTTTTTTCTTCAGATGGCAGCCAGCGCACTAACCTAACAAGGTGAGCTTCCGTGCCGGCTCTTTAGATCACAGGTTCGAGTGCTGAGGCAACTAATATTGTCGATTTAAAAGAAAGCCACCATCAGTGTGCTGTCCATAAATACGAGTGGAGCTCGTTACAGAGTCCAGTACACTGTGGTCCCATTTGAAAAACAGTATGACAGCGCTCGCCATTAGGTTTCCTAATAATAATCTGGTCTGAACGCAAATGCATGGCGGGACGTTTGGATGGCACATTGGCCTGACAGAGAGGTCCAACCAAATGGAGACGGAGATCAGTACGCATCGAGGTACTCTCGCAATTACTTGGCTGAGGTCGTGAAGTGCAGCGCCTTTGCTGCAGTGTTCAATAACGTTATCGTTCTGGCATCGCGATAGGGTTTACCTTTGCTTTCTAAACTTGGTCACTCACATCAGTCGTTCTAAATTTTGAACGTTATTTTGCTCTATGAAGGCGGCCGCTGTGGCCGAGTGGTTCTAGGCGCTTCAGTCCGGAACCGCGCTGCTGCTACTGTCCCAGGTTCGAATCCTGCCTCGGGCGTCGATGTGTGTGAGTCCTTAGGTTAGTTAGGTTTAAGTAGTTTTAAGTCAAGGGGAGTGATGACCTCAGATTTTAAGTTCCATAGTGCTTAGAGCCATTTAAGTGCTATATGAAACAAGTAGTTCCCCTGTCCTAAGTAGTGAGAATAATCAGTATCTATTGTCAGAACATTTTTAATTTTTCCGTAAAATTCTTCTGGACTACTGGTTTCTTATTTTTAAGGGCCTCTCCAATCTTCACCAATTGCTTTGAATTCTCATTCGCCAGCATTCGCGATCATGGTAGTCTTCTCCTTTCAGATCTCTCTTCCTCATCATTCCAATTACACCCGCTCCCAATATTATTCTTCGCCGCTTGCGCGTCCTCCTTCCCGCTAGCGACCATTCTAGGATTGCTTTTGGCCCTCGCCCTTGCTCCATTCGCCGTACGTGACCATACCATTGAAAACGTCTATTTTGAATTTTTTGTTCCTCTCTTTGTTCCATGTACCTTATCTCCCTAATTTCCTCATTTCTTCTTCTCTCTGTTCTGGATATACTGGTTGCCCTCCTTATTCCATTCATCTCTGCTACCTGTACTCTACTTCTCTGCCGCTCCCCCCTCGCCCCCCCCCTACCCCCCCCCCCCCAGAGTCCTTCGTTCCGCACCATATGTTAGTAAACTTTCCACTACTGTTTGCAGACGCATTGGGGAGGACGATGGTTCATACCTGCGTTTGACCATCCATATTTGGATCAGTTTCCACAAATCGCTGAAGGCAGTTATCTGGATGGTTCGTTTGACAATTCATAGTCGATTTCCTTCTCCGTCATCCCCAACTCCGTAGTTGTGCTCAGCCTGTAAAGACCTAGTTGTCTACGGGACGTTAAACTTTAATTTCCTCCTCCTAGTCCTCCTCCACTGTTTGCAGAATTCTCTCCTTTGCTTCTTTTGATGTTAGCCCGCTCCACAGAAAGCCATTTAGCATCTTAAATGCTCCACTTGCCTGCTGTATCCTGCGTTCCACATCCGCAGTACAGACTCCCGAACGATGGATAATCAATCCTAACTATTTAAATTGCTATACAGCTTTAATAGCTCCTTACTGCAGTACTACATCTTTTTTCCTCCTCCCACTACTAAATATTCTGTTTTTCTCTTTTTCATTCTAATTCTGGCTCTTTCAGATGCTTGCATTAACTTCTTTATCATAAACTTGACACCCTCGGTACTTTGTGCTGTCAGTACTTGATCATCTGAAAATAATAATGAGTAGATAGTACCAAGCTGGAAATGAATTCCCACACCTCCGCACGACTGATTCCACCGTTCCATTATATACTGCATATGTATTTTAAATAAGGTTGGTAACATACTGCAGCTCTAAGTCCTTCCAGTGTTTGGAACGGCTCACCCAACTTTCTCCCTACTCTATGCGCACAATTGCTGCTATATTCTCTGAATTAGTGATGTCTGCTGTTCTTCTATAGCCATATAACCCTGCGTTTCCCATAGTGTGTTGGTGGGTACAGAATTATACGCTTTTTGTAAATCCAGAAATATTCGGTGTACTTCCTGATCGCTAGAATATGCTTTTCGCTCATTTGTCTAAGGCTAACAATATGATCCATATAAGATCGTCCAACCTTACAATCTGACTGGTACTTTCGCATCTTCCTCAATCTCATTCTCCCGTCTGTTTTTCAGTATAGTGCTAGAAAGTCTGCTGGTATATGCCATAATACTAATTCCCCAATAATTATTTGGGTGCTTCTTGTTTACTCTTTGTAGATAGCAGATATGTATGGTACACACCACCCTATTGATATTTCCTCTCACTCCACAACTTGAGTGAACAATTTACATGTAAGTCTCACTATTTGAGATGTCCCGTACTTCCGTAACATCACGACAGCTCCTCCAAATCCATTTGCCTTTCCATTGCTTGATTTTTTCAGCATCTCTTTTATTTCTTCTTCTAGTCTAGGTTCTGTATATAATGTACTGCTTTTGTTGATGACTACGTCATGTGGTCTTTCCTTTTTTCGTACCAGAAGTTCTTCAAAGTGGATTTTCCATTGCTCAATAAAAATAGCTTGTAATGTGGGTGTGGAATTGTTAGCTATTTTCATCTTCCTTATCATCTTCCAAGCCTTTGCCGGTTCCCTATACCCAAGAGTACCTTGTACCTATTCCAATCCTCTTCACGCCCAGAGCTTAACCATACGTGATTCTTTTTTTCCTCAGCCACCTCTAACAGCTCCGCCGTCATCCGTTCAGTTTTTACTCTCCTCTTCATTTCCATGTCTAAATCAACTTCTGCTGCTTTCTTAATCAACTATTTCGGGAATCTGTGCGGTTCACTGGCACTCCAGTCCTCTTCCACCGCATCAGTCTTAGATTTTTGCCTTTGCTGTGAAACGTCCCCTTAGAAAAATTTATGAATTACTGTGCTGATAAACCTCTTACATTATTTGATTTTCAAACAGCTGAGCAGAACTGAACGTACTCAGACATTTCGCTCTTTACCTATTCTGATCAACACTAAACTGACACACAATATTTTAGCGCAACGCAATCTGACTTTCAATAATCCCTACAAAAGAATGGCCCTGACTAACATTAAACTATACCTTTCACAAATCACTTACCTCACAAAAATCTTCGTTACTCGAACTACTGCAATACAGCGAGCGCCAATACTGCCAGCTAAAAAAAATGATTCTAACTACTGAAGGCACTAACTACACTACTGATAGGCATAGTTAGCAAATGAGAGATTTTGATAGAGAACAAACAATGTATTTACCTTAATAGTGTTCAAAAGTCATTATATATATATATATATATATATATATCAATTCATGACATCCAGTCTTACAAATTTGCTCTCTCTGATGGACACACGTCCAGATCATCCGCTCTCAAAACTCCGCCATTTCTCTCCCCACATCCACCACTGCTGGCGGCTCACCTCCAACTGCGCAACGCTACGCGCTGTTAACATCCAACTGCCCAATACTACAATAGCAATACTGCAACAATGCAGACCAGCCACAGACTTCACATAGCACAGTCAGTGATTTTCATATAGAGCGCTACGTGGGGTTACCAACATAAAAACCTAAATAGCCTGCTTACAGCTGACACAAACTTTTCACACTTTCATCTTGTGGCAGATGTATCCAATGTTTTGGACCCCCTATAGTTGGACTTCCAGCATTCTGCTCTTCCTTTTCCTGTTTTATCATGGTCTCAAACGGAAAAGCAATTTCTGAAGTAACTATAAAACGATCAGAGCCACACTCTGTTCCTCTTTTAACACTTACATCTTGTACCTCAATTACCCGAGCCTTCGCACTATTACATAGTCTTTAATTGATTTTATGTTCCTTGATGGATTGGCTCAGAAGTATTCTTTTTTTTTGCTGGAATTGGTCATTCATGAAAGTATACGCCTGAACCTTGCAGAAGTTAATCAGCCTTCTTCCGTTATGGTTCTCTGCATCCTCTCCCCACTGACCTGCAACGTCATCATTTAATGTTTTTCCAGTTCGTCTATTTAAGTCCCCCATGATTAACTGTTCACTTCCATATGCACATTTGTCAACCACTTCCTGTAGGTCATCGAAGAAGCCTCTCTTCTTCTCCTCAAGGATATCTTCGTTAAGGCCATTGTCGGCGGTCGGTCGGTAATGTTGGGCCATTAGTATACACTCCAATCGAATAGGATTCTAATGGCCCAACATTACCGACCGACCGCCGACTCATCCTCAGCCTATAGGCATCACGGGAATATGGTCAGCACACCGTTCTCTCGGCGGTTGTCAGTTTACGTGACCAGAGCCGCTACTTCTCAGTCAAACTACACCTCAATTGACCCCGCTTGTCAACAGCCTCGGCAGGCCCGAACGGTCACCCGTCCACTTGCTAGCCAATCCCGACAGCGTTTAACTTCAGTGACCAAACGAGAACTGATGTTACTTCTGGTGCAGGGTCGTTGGCGTTAGGAACATAGACCCCAATAAATACGTTTTATTCCATGATTTTTTATTGTTACACTGATTATTCTATCATTCACTTCCTTGGAATTAATTCTTTGTTTCCATTTCCTTCTTATAAAAACTGATACTCTTGATTTTTCTCTTTCAGCTTTTTGCACTCCACTCTAGAATACAACATAGACTGCAGTCACTTCTTGTTCACATCCCTCCTTTTCTGTCTCTGTCATTATCAGGATAGCCATTTTAGTACTTCCATTTCTTGAATCATATTCTCAAATTTTCCCCATAACCACTGTGCGTTCCATGTTCCACAAATCGGAGACCTTGTTGTTGACCAGTCGATTCCTTTTGATCCACCCGGCTTTTTTACTTTGTTTGGGAAACGTAGCAAAAGTTTTTACCGGGGTGGAACGGCAACTTCCCCGCCGAACCACCAACCTGGAGGACCAACTACTACAAGAAGCCTTAATAAGGGTGTTTAGTTAACAGTAGAAAGGCGCAGGAAACAATAGACTGTGTTTGTGTAAACAAACATTGCCAATTGCAATAGTAATAGAACGTTGGTATATTTTACAACACGGCGCGGTCTACAAACCACTTGAATTTTATGAGAACTGATCCCTCGCTTGAGCCTACGCACTTATGTTTAAAATTTTGGATCTGTTAAGAAATCCAAATTCCCAAGACATCTCGTTTCTGCGTTGCACTGCAACAGTAGTTTGTACAAAATTCAATGAAATGTAATCATCGTACCGCGGTAGCTGCCCTGAAGTATTTTAAATTAGTGATTAAAATTGATTTTTGTACTCATCAAATAAGTATGGTGCCCAACATTAAGGTAGCAGGAAGCTGAGCCCCCGTACCACAGAAAGTAGTCGGTGACTGAGGCGGCGTGATCGCCTCCAGCAATTGTCTCGTCAGAGCGCAAAAATTGACCTCAACAAAAGTCATGTTACTTAGCTGACAGCGACTTCCATATCCCATAGGAGATGTGAAAATTTGTGGCGGACTGGGACTCGAACCCGCTTATAGCGAGCAATCGCCTTAACAACTCAGGATTTTTTTTTAGCAGTCAAAAACAATTCAACAAATTTTACTTTCGTTCAATCACAAAAAGCTACTTAAAATCAATATGATATTTTTTTAAATAGTTGTTAACCAACTTTTACGTTCACCACAGAATTAGTGACATTAATGAGAAAAAGTGTTCCTATATTTCATCTATTCACTTGAGTTTCAATATTGTCCATTCATTCCGCGTCAGATTACCTTTACTTTCTATGGTGCAGTCGAAGTTAGGCTTCAGTCGTTGGGTCCAGTAGTTCGTCTGCTCAGGACACATAAAGAAGTCTGCTCAAAAAATTCCGGAACTTTGTCCAAAAAATTTTTCTTCGCTTGTCTTTTTCTGATTGTGCACGGTCTTCTTCGAAATACTCTCCTCCACAATTGATACACCGCTCCCAATGCCGTTTCCTCTTCCGGAAGCAGTCTTCGTACGCCTCTTGCTGGATCTCGCGAAGCGCCGTCTGCGAATTTCCTTTTATCTCGTCTATCGCTATCGTTGCAGATATTCGTCCTTTCAACGGGATTTTCAGCTTCGGGAATAAAAGAAAAATCGCAGGGGACAGGTCTGAAGAGTACGGGGGCTGAGGCAGCACAGTTATTTCTTTTTTTGTGCAATAGTCACGCGTCGACAGGGATGAATGTGCGCGTGTCTTATCGTGATGCAAGAGCCGTGAATTGTCTCGCCACATTTCAGGCCGCTTCCTTCTCACATTATCTCGCAGGCATCGAAACATGTCCGGATAACACCATCGATTAACAGTTTGTCCCCGTGGCACGAATTCATTATGAACTAATGCTTCAAAGTAAAAAAAAAAAGTCAGCATGACTTTGACATTTGACATGACGTGATGAGCTTTTTTCTGGTCTTGGAGAACGTTTCCCGACCCACTTTGAAGACTGTACCTTAGTTTCAACGTCATCGCCGTAGACCCACGTCTCAACGCCAGTAATGATTCTCTTAATGAACATTTCGTTCTCATTTTCGAGATTCAAAAGCTGTCCACAGACTGCAAGGAGAATGTCTTTCTGGTCTTGATTCATGAGTCGTGGGACGAACTTGGCGGCAACACGATGCAATCCGAGATGCTGCGTCAGGATTTTATGACATGATCCAACTGAAATGGTATATTCTTCTACGATCTCTCTGACAACCAGTCTTCGATTGGCACGCACAATTTCGTTGACGTTCTTGACATGAGCGTCGTCGGTAGACGTCGAAGGGCGTATTTTGCTTCTCAGTCTTTTCTTGCAGCTCATGAAATTCTTCGGCATACAACAGCGAGATTGGCGCTATTTCATTGTCCTTCTTTCCCCTTATATCTTTCTTGATGTTAGAGACTGGAGTTGTGGGTTTTTTCTCTGCTTCTTCTTTGTTTAACGTAGGCCAATCTGTTTGGAAAAAGATACCTTTGTTCGTTTGTACCTGCGCAATTAATATCATGGAAGCTGTCGGATTGTAGAAGAAGTTCTCGTATCTCGTCCATTTTCCACAGATTTTTTTCCAGTATGGTGGCATCGCCGGTCATAGATTCGTCGTCACATTTCCGTGTATTCAAAACATCTATTTCCGCTGTGTCTGAATTGTTCTTTGCTTTTATTAAGGCTTGCTGGCATCTCCACATCCTCTTCCACTTTCACAGTGGCATTCTCACGTCCGTGATCCTGTACCGTGGCGGTGACGATGATAGCTTCGTCTATTAATTTTCGTTGATTGTTTGCTAAGCCGCTCTCCACTCTGTTCTCCTACTCTAGGGTGGTAGTTCACTAACGCTCGTTGCCATTACCGCTGTCTCTTTCACTTCCTTAGGCGGATCCTAGTGTTCCTCTCCATTCGTATCATCAGTGACGCTGATACCACCCTCCTCGGCTCAGTTACAGGTATTATCAGCTTTATTGCTCTCCATTCTGTTCTATTCCGAGATGGGTACTGTAATTTCCTAATCATATTTCTCGCCCTGTCAAGCCCTGATGCACCCATGGTGTAGTCATTCCCCCCTGACAGACCAGTTACATATGTCACAGATTCAAGTAAACTTTTCTCAAAACGCAATCGTGCAGCGGGTCTCAGGTGTTCACCGCAGCTGCATATGAAGCGTGTGTGTGGGTCTGGTTTTCATATATTGACTGTATATTCCTTGACATCAGCTGTGTTAGGTACATAACTGCCACCCAAAAGTGACATACAAAAACTTGTGTCGGATTGGGACTCGAACCCGGATTTCCCGCTTCTGACGAGCGGTCGCCTTAATTACTTCGGCTTTAGCGAGATGATGATAAGAAGAGGAGGAACTCATGTTTAAGTTCTTAACACTGGTCAAAACCTAACTAATCTAATAGTACAAGGGGCGTTCAATAAGTAATGCAACACTTTCTTCTCTAAGCAGGTCGGTTTTTTTTTTCAGGATTGCAACACACCATATTATTCCCCACCGTTTTTGCTACAAAACCCTACTTGCCAACAAAATCTGCGTTCAGTGCGACGGCCTTATGCTATCTTTCTGGGAGGGCCTGCATGTTTGCGTGGTACTACTCTACTGTCCGACGTCGACTTCCTCATCAACCTACTGATGCCCGCAGAGTGCATCTTTCATTGGGCCAAACAGATCGAATTCGGAAGGTGCGACATCTGGTCTGTAGTGTGGATGAGCAAGAACAGTCCAATGAAGTTCTGTCTGTTCCTCTCGGATGCGCAGACTTGTGCGAGGCCTTGCGTTGTCTTAAAGAAGACGTTCTTTTACATTTTTGTGGCGACTAACACGCTCAGTTCGTTTCTTCAATGTCCTGAGGGTATCACAATACACTTCAGAGTTAATCGTTTCACTATGAGAGAGGACATCAAACACAAGCCCAGAAGACCGTCGCCATGACTTTTCTGGCTGAGAGTGCGGCTTTCAACTTTTTATTTGGATGAGAGTTGGTATTGCACCACTGAATGGATTCCGGTTCGAAGTGATGAATTCGTCTTTCATCACATGTGATGATGTTTAGTATAAAATTTTCACAATCAGCTTCGTAACACGCAAGAAATTCCGCACATAATGGTCCTTTATTGCTCTTTATGGTCTTCTGGTTCAAATGGCTCTGAGCACTATGCGACTTAACTTCTGAGGTCATCAGTCGCCTAGAATTTAGAACTAATTAAACCTAACTAACCTAAGGACATCACACAACATCCATGCCCGAGGCAGGATTCGAACCTGCAACAGTAGCGGTCGCGCGGTTCCAGACTGTAGCGCCTAGAACCGCTCGGCCACGTCGGCCAGCTATGGTCTTAAGTGGTAAGGAATCCAGTGGGAACATACCTCTGAGTACCCCAACTATTGGACTGGTGTATTACTGTAGCACTGCCAACAGACAGATCCATTTGAGCAGCGAGGTGTTTGATTGTGATCCGTCGATCACGTGGAAAGTCAGTGTCCGCCAAGTTTTGCGACTTTGCTGCGGTGATGACAGATGCCTCGCTCAGCGACTTGAGATATTTCAGGGTACTCTCACTTCCAATACGGTGTCATGCCTTAATGTTCTGACTTCATTCATATGCCGAAATGGTTGGCAGTAGTTAATGCTCTTGCTTGTGTGCTGTAGTGAAGGAATATCGGTAAGCTTTACCTGCGCTCAAAGAAAGACGGTGTCGCTTTAAATGACTGCAGTAAAGGCATACGGCGGCTGAGGGCCGAGAGGAGAGTTTTTTCTGCCAAACCTGGCTGAAAACATTTGTGGACTGCAGAGTTCCGCGGTCACATCGTGCAGACACGTTGGATGGCGCCGGTCGGTCGGCGGCCATGTCCAGGTAGGCTGACTAGCGCCGAGGATTCGCCGCTGCAGTGGGCAGAGCATTGAATACCGGCAATAAAGCAGAGGATGGGCCCTTTTTAGGCAGAAAGCCGATGAGACGACTGTGTGTTTCTGCGAATTTCCGTGGGACAGGTCCCTGGCGCCCAGACGTCCAGACTCTGTTACAAAACATAGTCGTGAAGGCATGAGGCTTTAAGCGAATTTAGGGCATTTCTTTGGAAAGTTCGAAATGGACGCAACAGGGGAGATAACGATCTTTTTATGGTGGGCTGCGGTTCCATCCATGTCATGTTGTTAGCGAAAGACACAGCGTAAACACGTGGGAAAGAGGCTGCGAAGTTGAATCCTTTTCCCTTTTCTCCCAATTAAGTTTAAAGTCTCTGATTGGTCAAATCTGTGTATGCAGAGCAAGGTGCTCCAGCTCGTGATTGACTTGTGCTAAAGTGGGAGTAGCCTAAGATGTAAATGTGCCATGCTACCGAGCTGGTGAAGAAAGCTGAGAGAAAGAAAAGAGGACTCTTGTACTGGCGCTTCGCTAGTAATGAACTGCAGGTCTGTACCTAAACGGTGAGACTTGTATCCTTTGCTAGTGTGCCACTTAGATCATGTGCCAATCACCATCTCAACCGTTAGAGGTACTGCTTCTAGCATCACAAAAATGGTTCAAATGGCTCTGAGCACTATGGGACTTATGGGACTTAACATCTATGGTCATCAGTCCCCTAGAACTTAGAACTACTTAAACCTAACTACCCTAAGGACATCACACAACACCCAGTCATCACGAGGCAGAGAAAATCCCTGATCCCACCGGGAATCGAACCCGGGAACCCGGGCGTGGGAAGCGAGAACGCTACGGACTTAGCATCACACACACAACGAGTGATGTGTGGGTGTACTTAATTGTTTTGAGTTGGCCGTTTAAACATTTGATATATTCAGTCACGCGTAGTTGTGGCAGGGAGTTAAATCGGTTTGGCAGACCAGCAAACGGGTCCACCTGCACACTGGAATCCACCGGGGTTTTAGAGGCTGATAAGGAATTGCCTGCGTTCCGAATCAGCCGAATGCGAGACAGCGTACTTGCATTTTTCGGGCGCGCGCCATTAGTAACAGATTGCTGCCGTCCATGACTCCAGTCGCCGAATGCATTGTGGTGTGCCACCCTGACCAGTAGAAGGGTAAAGTATTCGCTGCTACGGCGTTGGGTTCCAATGTATGTTTCTCAGCACCCTGTTCTTTCGAACCATATTGTTCTTTTTGGAATAGTATAGTTGCTCGACTGTAGCGTAGTTTTTGGGCCATACCACGGATCCATATGTATGAAGTCAGATAAAGCGATTAGCGTTCTGGTTAGTGTCGTGTATTCATCCCCAGCTGATCACTTTGTTCACCATAGACCCCACATCATTGAAAGCGTCTGTCCCATAAAAATGTTTGCGTGCCGTTTATTTATCCGTTTTTTGTCTTCTGATGTTAAGAGTGAATGAATCTATTGTTATTTAGATCACAACTCCCTCCAGTGTTCTGATTAACATAACCATTTACCATTTTTCATTAAAGTCTTGATTACAATTGAAAGATGGAAGCTTGCAAAGTCACCGCGCTTTTGATCACTGCCAGGTCACCATATACAGTGTGCAAGTGCCTATGAATGTCTGTGATGCTTTGGTATTCCGCTAAAACAAACTCAATGACAGCTGTCTATTTGGGATGTACCCGCGGTACATAGGCCATTTTGAAGGCTATGTATAGTGCCACCACCTATCATGAAACATCATGAAACTATAGGGGCTGAAGTGGGAATATTCCATGATGTCGCACAACAAATTCCGCATTTTTTTCAACCGACACTTGCCGAGAAAGAAATGTGTTGGATTACTTGTTGAACGCCCCTCGTATTGCAGTCTGGCTGTGCTGTTTATGACAGTAGCTACGTTTTGTCAATGTTAAAAAATACACATCGCAACACTCGGCGGTCGCTGTGATACCGTATGATGACTGCGGCAACGTGACAGCTCTCCGATGACTACTGGATGGGGTGATAAATGCTGGCAACTGGTAACTGGCCGACTGAAACTGTGCATCAGCTTCAGTCCGCGTTCGGCGGATGAATGTTCATCTGCGAACTGTTTGTCTGACGTTTCACAGAAGCAGGATGTAATCTGTATCATCAGCGGCATCTATGACGCCAGAACATAATTGTGGCGGAGAGATTGGACTGCTGTATGACGTACAGTGGAAGCATAATATGGTCCCTTTTACTTGCGTCCTCTGTGCCGACTAACCATAACTGCGCGGCGCTACGCGGGAGGCTGGCCCGACGAGGACCATATTATGTCCTTAGGTTAGTTAGGTTTAAGTAGTTCTAAGTTCTAGGAGACTGATGACCTCAGAAGTTAAGTCCCATAGTGCTCAGAGCCATTTGAACCATTTTTGAACAACATGTTTAGAAGGACAGTTCGTCTGCTGAGCTGAGCGAGCGAGCGAGATCAGGCCTACTCTCGTCACATACGCGACACGGCCTATCTTTCTCGTGGACCTCGCTGGCCCTAACGACAGAGGCAACATTAATATTTTGTGATTTATGTGTCGTACGTAACTGTGAGTACTGAGCAGTTGCTCCGACGTGATTTCAAGCGTCAATGTATTCCATTTTTCGTGAATTCCTTAACACTCGACAGTGAAGTGAATTCTGCCAACATGCTGTTGTTGTGGTGCATCATCCTAAAACTTATTTCTTGCGGCTCTCCATGCTTGTAGTATTTTCTATGACAGTAGATGTAGTCACTGTCGTTGACACTGGGAGTAGGTCTCTACTGGAGTGTAACGACAAAATTACTACACTGAATAACTATCGCAACCAAGATCTATTTCAAGTTGCTTGCCTTGGTCTCCCTCCCTCACAGTTTTAATTAATGATTCCCAGATACCTCAAGACGTGTCCTGTCAACAGATCCCTTCTTTTATTTAACTTCCGCCTTAAATTTCTTTTTTCTCCCAAATCGATTCTGTATATTGTCGTTAGTTGTCCGACCTCTCCATGTAGTCTTCAGCTTTTTTCTGCAACACCACATTTCAAAAGCTTTTGTTCTACAATCGTTCACGTTTCAGTTCTGCACAAGGCTCCTTTCAGGAAAAGCTTCCTGGAACATAAATCTGTATTAGATGTCACAATATTTGTCTTTACCAGAAACACTTTTCTTTGTATTGGTGGTCTGCATTTTATATCCGCAGCCATCATCATACAATTTGCTGCGAATAGCCAAAAAGTGTCTTACACTGGTACGCCCTCCTAACATCGTGCAGGGCCCACGCGAGCACGCACAACTGCCACAACATGACGTGGCATGGACTCGACTAATGTCTCAAGTAGTGCTGGAGGGAATGGACACCATGAATTCTGCAGAGTTTGTAAGTAGGCTGCTTATGTTTTCTTATTGGCAACGTTACGTAGCGCTCTGTATGAAAATCACTGGCTGTGCTGTGTGCAGTCTGTGGCTAGTTTGCATTGTTGTCTGCCATTGTAGTGTTGGGCAGCGGCAGCTGGATGTGAACAGCGCGTAGCGTTGCGCAGTTGGAGGTGAGCCGCCAGCAGTGGTGGATGTGGGGAGAGAGATGGCGGAGTTTTGAAATTTGTAAGACTGGATGTCATGAACTGCTATATATATTATGACTATTAAGGTAAATACATTGTTTGTTCTCTATTACAATCTTTCATTTGCTAACTATGCCTATCAGTAGTGCCTTCCGTAGTTTGAATCTTTTATTTAGCTGGCAGTAGTGGCGCTCGCTGTATTGCAGTAGTTCGAGTAACGAAGATTTTTGGTGAGGTAAGTGATTTGTGAAAGGTATAGGTTAATGTTAGTCAGGGCCATTCTTTTGTAGGGATTTTTGTAAGTCAGATTGCGTTGCGCTAAAAATACTGTGTGTCAGTTTAAGCACAGTCCTGTATAATTGTTCAAAGGGGACGTTTCAAGTTGTCCACCAATCTGAAGAGCACGTCGCAAGGCATCACAGATATGCTCAATAATGTTCATGTCTGGTGAGTTTGGTGGCCAGCGGAAGTGTTTAAACTCACTAGAGGGTTTCTGGAACCACTCTGTAGCAATTCTGGACGTGTGGGGTGTCGCATTGTCCTGCTGGGATTGCCCAAGTCCGTCGGAATGCACAATGGACATGAATGAATGTAGGTGATCAGACAGGATGCTTACGTACGTGTCACCCGTCAGTCATATCTAGAAGCATCAAGAGTCCCCTATCACTCCAACTGCACACGCCCCACACCATCACAGAGCCTTCACCGGCTTGAACAGTCCCCTGAATGGTTCCCACGCTGACACTTGTTGATGGCCCTGCATTGAAATGTGCAGCATTTGCGGAAGGATTGCGCTTCTGTCACGTTGAACGGTACTCTTCTGTCGTCGTTGGTTGCGTTCTTGCAGAATCTTTTTCGGCAGCAACGATGTCGGAGATCTGATGTTTTACCGGATTCCTGATATTCACGGTACACTCGTGAAATGGTCGCACGGGAAAATCCCCACTTCGTCGCTACCTCGGAGATGCTGTGTCCCATCGCTCTTGCAGCGGCTATAACACCACGTTTCAGCTCACTTAAATCTTGATGACCTGCCATTCTAGCAGCAGTAACCGTTCTGACAACTCCGCCAGATACTTGTTGTCTTATATAGCCGTAGCCGACTGCAGCGCCGTATTCTGCCTGTTTACATATATCTGTATTTGAATACGCACGCCTATACCAGTTTCTTTGGCGCTTCAGTGTATATCCTAATCTGATTCCCTCGGGGTCATCTTACTTAGCCTTACAACTTTCCATGTACCTTGTTTTACTTTTTTGTTGCGCTGTTTTTTGAATAAATGTTTCCAAACAAAATGGAAAGTGTAGAAATCAGCATTTTTTAGACAATAAGGCAACAGCTTTACTAAACGCGGTAGTGCTGCACTATTCAAACTTTCAGACTTTCGTCTTCGAAGTGTTACATATTTTCTTGTTCCCTTTTTCAATGGTAGCAATCACTTTTTCTGTCCTGCACCATTGTTTGTTATTGCAAAGATTACTCCAGAAAAGTGGGATTTTTTTATATATGAAAAATTGTTTAAAGGCTATAATACCCACCTAGGAACAAATACTCTATTCAAATTTCCATTTTCACAAGAGGAAAAATCATTAAGACATTAAAGAATCTCATTTCGTCTCCTAATATCACAAGCTTCATGCTAGAAGACCTTCCATTTCAAGGTAGAAGACTGTGCTGTGCTGTGCTGTAAGTGAATAATCAACAAAACCTTCGAGTTATCTTTGATATATAACATAGCACTTAAATGAATAGGACTAAAATATAAACAATTGCTGCACAAAACACAGCCTCATGTCTCACAACAATAAAAACAGTAGAAAATGCCTTAAACTGCTTATGGGGTTTCTAGTGTCTAATACCTCTAGTGATTCTAAAATCGGTCGCTAGACTGAAACATCGACATCATGTTTTCGCTACTAACGACATTCTCAGGGTTCAACACACTCTTGCAATAAATAAATAATATTAGGAAAAGTTAGCAAGTGGTAGTGTGGAAAGAATGCACCCTCACGAATAGCATGAACAGAAAATGAAAAGGCATTCAGCGTTGGTAGGATTTGTAACTTCGCAAACCTCACGATGACCTGTTCACTGCTGAAAAATGTGGTGTACGAAGTGTGCTTGGTGGCAGGTCAAAGTTCTCGGTGACTCAAATTAATTCAGAAGAAGTAGGCGACAGGTCGTCTTTGCCCCTCTCGCCACGCGAGTTCCACTTGTCGAGTCCTTTGGTTCGCTTTCGGAGTAGCCCAGACGGCGCGGCGAGAGAGAAAGTTCACCTCTGACCCCACGTCTCGCCGGCGCGGGTAATTGAGTTCACGGCGCCTGCGAGGCAGCCGCTAGGCAGCCCGGCAGACGCGCGTCCCACTTCCAGTTTTACACCTGTCCGGCGCACCGCCACGCTGACACACCCGCCTGCTGGCAACGCCACCTAGAAGCAAAGCCTCACAACGCCTGCTGTGACGTCACGGCTCTTAGGCTGAGTTCAGAAACTAGCACTAAAATAGCGCAAGGGAATGCACATTCGCTATTTAACTAACGATAGAAATAACGAAAACAATGAAACCTGCAATTAAGGGAGTACTGCATACTGTATCGCCTAGTTCGTAAACAATAAATTGTGGCTTAACACGATCGAGTGAAAGAGATTTATATAAATGTTGGATCCTGTGTCTTCAAAGGCAGTTTATATAGTCATCACTAACTACTTTTTAGAATTTTAAGCGCTTATAGCGTCACCTTGCTGCTGATTAGATGCAAGACAAACTTGCCTCAACTGGAGCCTCATTTATATGAAACATCACATACAACTCTTTCAAAATATTACTAACTGTATCAGTGTCACTTACTTGCTTTGGTAATTTAATCTTACCAGCACACTTCAACTCAGCTTCCTTCACAAATGCACTTAACACTAAATCACTATTTCTAACAACAGTTAGATTAGGAACATCCTTTAACAACACATACACATATTGTTTGATTTAGTTACTGTGACCCAGTCACTGTGCTTTTCACAATCAGATAATTTTGATTTAAACTCTTCTAAACTAGCAAATGAAATCTTCTCCATCACTTTTGTGTGTGATTCCACACTATGCTCAATGACTTTCTCAAGTGCTTGTTTCTCCAAACGTTCACGACAACTCTCTGGATCTTCTCGAGCTGGTGCTTGTTTTGAAGTTAAATACGTAGGGCATCCTGGCAACTTTGATGGTACAGCATATGTAAATAGAGAGAGATAAATATGAGATTCGTATAGCAATTTTTCATGATGTGTTTGTCTGTGTTGGATATCTAACAATATCGTAAGAAAATTAAGGAACCTGTACATTAATCTGTAAACTAATTACAAGTATTCTTTACGATAAGTTTTCACAAACCTTTCTTTAAACGTGGACGGTCCAAAGGTGCTGTAAGGAGTCTGGCAGCTTTTGGGTCGTAAGCACTGGTAATTTTCTCAATGTCGCCTGCATTGAAATGCAGTTCACATATCTGAAATGAAGCATATATTTTATTGTTAACGTAAAGGCAGAATGTAAACTGACAAATGAAATCTGAGGACTGCATAAAGTGAGCTTAAAAGTATGATGCTTTGTTATCGTTGGGCTATTGACATAACAGTATTAAAAAGAGTAACCATATAGAAATAAAGTTAAATTACAGAGACTTACAACGAACTGTTTAATGGGTTCCCAGTCTTTCCTATGAACTGCAGCGATCGGTTTCAGTCTTAAGGCTTCATCCGACGGGAATGAAAAGACGCTAGCTTTTGGACCGTTGTCGTAGTTTCCCCTACTATAGGGCATACAGCACGTGCGTGGCATTTTAATCAGATGCTCAGTAACACTCCGAATCGTATATAACAGTGAGAACAATATTTCCGCCACGACTGTTTCGAAAACAAATCCATGCTTTCAAACACTGCTACGAAAACAAACCCATTCCGTGACCACGCTTCCAAACACCGCTTCAACCACAGATAGCACTGCTCAGCCGCAGAACGCTGACGTCACAGCTGCCACAGAATTGTGTGCGTAGGCTTTGTTTCTAGGTGGCGTTGATGCTGGCCCCTGGCTGCGCATTTTCCAGGTTAGCGTGCGCTGCAGCTCCGTGAAACCACTGTAGTTGACGTCATCTGCCTCATCATTACCGAAAACAGAAAAAGGAGGATTACGGTTTAACGTCCCGTCGAGGACCAATTTCGTTAGAGGCGAAACACCATCTCAGACTGGATAAGGAAAAATGAACAGTCTAACGAGTACAGAATGTTGGTTGAAAGTTAATCCAAGAAAGACGAAAGTAATGAGAAGTAGCAGAAATGAGAACAGCGAGAAACTTAACATCAGAATTAGTGATCAGGAAGTAAATAAAATTAAGGAAATTCTGCTACCTAGGCAGCAAGATAACCGATGACGGATGGAGGACGTAAAAAGCAGGGTAGCACTGGCACCAAGGGCATTCCTGGACTAGAGAAGCCTACTAGTATCAAACATAGGCCTCAAACTGAGGAAGAAATTTCTTAGAATGTACGTTTGGAGTACAGCATTTGTGGTGGTCGAACATGGACTCTGAGACAACCAGAACAGAAGAGAATGGAAGCATTTGAGATATGATGCTACACAAGAATGTCTAATATTAGGTGGACTGATAAGGTACGAAATGAGGCGGTTCTTCGTCGAATCGGCAAGGAACGTAATACACTATGTGATCAAAAGTATCCGGACACCCCAAAAAACATACGTTCTTCGTATTAGGTGCATTGTGCTGCCACCTACTGCCAGGTTATCCGTATCAGCGTCCTCAGTAGTCATTAGACATCGTGAGAGAGCATAATGGGGCGCTCCGCGAAACTCACATTCAAACGTGGTCAGGTGACTGGGTGTCACTTATATCATACGTCTGCACGCGAGAGTTCCACACTCCTAAACATCCCTAGGTCCAATGTTTCCGATGTGATAGTGAGGTGGAAACGTGAAGGGACACGTACAGGCCGACCTCGTCTGTTAGAGACCGCCGACAGTTGAAGATGGTCGTAATGTGTAACAGACAGACATCTACCCAGACCATTACACAGGAATTCCAAACTGCATCAGGATCCACTGCACGTACTTTGACAGCTAGGCGTGAGGTGAGACAACTTGGATTTCATGGTCGAGAGTGGCTGCTCGTAAGCCACAAATCACGCCAGTAAACGCCAGACGACGCCTCGCTTGGTGTAAGGAGCGTAAAGATTGGACGATTTCATAGTGGAAAAACATTGTGTGCAGTGACGAATCACAGTAGACAATGTGGCGATCCGACAACAGGGTGTGGGTATGGTGAATGCCCGGTGACCGTCATTTGCCAGCGTGTGTAGTGCTAACATTAAAATTCGGAGGTGTTGGTGTAATAGTGTGTGCGTGTTTCTCATGGAGGGGGCTTACTCCCCTTGTTGTTTTGCATAGCACTATCACAGCACAGGCCTACACTGATGTTTTAAGAGTCTTCTTGCTTCCAACTATTGAAGAGCAATTCGGGGATGGCGATTGTATCTTTCAAAACGATCGAGCCCTGTTCATAATACACGGCCTGTTTCGGAATGGTTACACGACTATAACAGCCCTGCAATGGAATGGCCTGCACAGAGACCTGACCTGAATCCTATAGAACACCTTTGGGACGTTTTGGAACGCGACTTCTTGCTAGGCCCCACCGACGGACATCGTTACCTCTCCTCATTGCAGCACTCCATGAGGAATGGGCTGACATTCCCCAAGAAACCTTCCAACACCTGACTGAATGTATGCCTGCGAGAGTGGAAGCTGTTACCAAGGCTAAGGGTGTGCCAACACCATATTCATTTACAGTGCTACAGATGGAGGGTCACACGAACTTGTAAGTCATTTTCAGCCAAGTCTCCGGATACTTTTAGTCACTTAGTGTATACATAGAACGTTGACAAGAAGAAGGGATAGGATGAATGGACTTGCGTTATGACATCAGGGAGTAACCCTCTTGGTAGTAGAGGGAGATGCAGGGTATAAAGTGTAGAGGAAGACAGAGATCGGAATAAAGCAAATAATTGAGGATATGGGTTGTAAGTGCTACTCTGAGATAAAGATGTTGATGTTGTTGTTGTTGTTGTCTTCAGTCCTGAGACTGGTTTGATGCAGCTCTCCATGCTACTCTATCCTGTGTTAGCTTCTTCATCTCCCAGTACTTACTGCAACCTACATCCTTCTGAATCTGCTTAGTGTATTCATCTCTTGGTCTCCCTCTACGATTTTTACCCTCCACGCTGCCCTCCAATGTTAAATTTGTGATCCCTTGATGCCTCAGAATATGTCCTACCAACCGATCCCTTCTTCTTGTCAAGTTGTGCCACAAACTCCTCCCCAATTCTATTCAATACCTCCTCATTAGTTATGTGATCTACCCATCTAATCTTCAGCATTCTTCTGGAGCACCACATTTCGAAAGCTTCTAGTCTCTTCTTGTCCAAACTATTTATCGCCCATGTTTCACTTCCATACATGGCTACACTCCATACGAATACTTTCAGAAATGACTTCCTGAAACTTAAATCTATACTCGATGTTTCTCTTCTTCAGAAACGCTTTCCTTGCCATTGCCAGTCTACATTTTATATCCTCTCTACTTCGACCATCATCAGTTATTCTGCTCCTCAAATAGCAAAACTACTTTACTACTTTAAGTGTCTCATTTCCTAATCTAATTCCCTCAGCATCACGCGACTTAATTTGACTACATTCCATTATCCTCGTTTTGCTTTTGTTGATGTTCATCTTATATCCTCCTTTCAAGACACTGTCCATTCCGTTCAACTGCTCTTCCAAGTCCTTTGCTGTCTCTGACAGAATTACAATGTCATCGGCGAACCTCAACGTTGTTATTTCTTCTCCATGGAATTTAATACCTACCCCGAATTTTTCTTTTGTTTCTTTACTGCTTGCTCAATATACGGATGGAGTAACATCTGGGACAGGCTACAACCCTGTCTCACTCCCTTCCCAACCGCTGCTTCCCTTTCATGCCCCTCGACTCTTATAACTGCCATCTGGTTTCTGTACAAATTGTAAATAGCCTTTCGCTCACTGTATTTTACCCCTGCCACCTTTAGAATTTGAAAGAGAGTATTCAAGTCAACATTGTCAAAAGCTTTCTCTAAGTCCACATATGCTAGAAATGTAGGTTTGCCTTCCCTTAATCTATTTTCTAAGATAAGTAGTAGGGTCAGTATTGCCTCACGTGTTCCAACATTTCTGCTGAATCCAAACTGATCTTCGCCGAGGTCGGCTTCTACCAGTTTTTCCATTCGTCCGTAAAGAATTCGCGTTAGTATTTTGCAGCTGTGACTTATTAAACTGATAGTTCGGTAATTTTCACATCTGTCAAAACCTGCTTTCTTTGGGATTGGAATTATTATATTCTTCTTGAAGTCTGAGGGTATTTCGCCTGTCTCATACATCTTGCTCACCAGATGGTAGAGTTTTGTCAGGACTGGCTCTCCCAAGGCCGTCAGTAGTTCTAATGGAATGTTGTCTACTCCCGGGGTCTTATTTCGACTCAGGTCTTTCAGTGCTCTGTTAAATTCTTCACGCAGTATCGTATCTCCCATTTCATCTTCATCTACATCCTCTTCCATTTCCATAATACTGTCCTCAAGTACATCGCCCTTGTATAAACCCTCTATATACTCCTTCCACCTTTCTGCCTTCCCTTCTTTGCTTAGAACTGGGTTGCCATCTGAGCTCTTGATATTCATACAAGTGGCTCTCTTTTCTCCAAAGGTCTCTTTAATTTTCCTGTAGGCAGTATCTATCTTACCCCTAGTGAGGTAAGCCTCTACATCCTTGCATTTGTCCTCTAGCCATCACTGCTTAGCCATTTTGCACTTCCTGTCGATCTCATTTTTGAGACGTCTGTATTCCCTTTTGCCTGCTTCATTTACTGCATTTTTATATTTTCTCCTTTCGTCAATTAAATTCAATATTTCTTCTGTTACCCAAGGGGTTCTACTAGCCCTCGTCTTTTTACCTACTTGATCCTCTGCTGCCTTCACTACTTCATCCCTCAGAGCTACCCATTCTTCTTCTACTGTACTTCTTTATCCCATTCCTGTCAATTGTTCCCTTATGCTCTCCCTGAAACTCTGTACAACCTCTGGTTCTTTCAGTTTATCCAGGTCCCATCTCCTTAAATTCCCACCTTTTTGCAGTTTTTCCAGTTTTAATCTACAGTTCATAACCAATAGATTGTGGTCAGATTCCACATCTGCCCATGGAAATGTCTTACAATTTCAAACCTGGTTCCTAAATCTCTGTCTTACCATTCTATAATCTATCTGAAACCAGTCAGTATCTCCACTCTTCTTCCATGTATACAACCTCCTTTTATGATTCTTGAACCAAGTGTTAGCTATGATTAAGTTATGCTCTGTGCAAAATTCTGCCAGACGGCTTCCTCTTTCATTTCTCTCCCCCAATCCATATTCACCCACTATGTTTCCTCCTCTCCCTTTTCCTACTCTCAAATTCCAGTCACCCATGACTATTAAATTTTCGTCTCCCTTCACTATCTGAATAATTTCTTTTATCTCATCATACATTTCTTCAATTTCTTCGTCATCTGCAGAGCTAGTTGGCATATAAATTTGTAGTACTGTAGTAGGCATGGGCTTCCTGTCTATCTTGGCCACAATAATGCGTTCACTATGCTGTTGGTAGTAGCTTACCCGCACTCCTATATTTTTATTCATTATTAAACCTACTCCTGCATTACCCCTATTTGATTTTGTATTTATAACCCTGTATTCACCTGACCAAAAGTCTTGTTCCTCCTGCCACCGAACTTCACTAATTCCCACTACATCTAACTTCAACCTATCCCTTTCCCTTTTTAAATTTTCTAACTTACCTGCCCGATTAAGGGATCTGACATTGCACGCTCCGATCCGTAGAACGCCAGTTTTCTTTCTTCTGATAAAGACGTCCTCTTGAGTAGTCCCCGCCCGGAGATCCGAATGGGGGACTATTTTACCTCCGGAATTTTTTACCCAAGAGGACGCCATCATCATTTAACCATATAGTAAAGCTGCATGCCCTCGAGAAAAATTACGGCTGTAGTTCCCCCTTGCTTTCAGCCGTTCGAAGTACCAGCACAGCAAGGCCAACTTACAACGTGTCTGCTACTGTTGCTGATGCCTCCATCAGGGTAACTATTTGTGGCTACTGCTTTATACACTCTAACACATGAAAAGACGAACCACGAAAAAAATTGTCCGAATGGTACGGAAATTGGTAGATGTGACATAGTCGAACAGACAAACAAATGATTACAATTTCAGAAAAATCGGGTGATTTGTTCAAGAAAAAGAGCTTCACAAATTGAACAAGTCAATACAGCCTTCGTACACCTCTGGCCCCTATGCAAGCAGTTATTCGGCTTGGCAACGATTGTTTGAGTTGTTGGATTGTCCTTCTGGGAAATAGCCTGCCACATTCTGTCCAATTGGCGAGTTAGATCGTCAAAATCCCGAGCTGATTGGACGACCCTGTCCATAACGCTCCAAGCTTTCGTAATTGGGGACAAATCCGGTGACATTGCTCGCCGAGGTAGGGTTTGGCAACCACGAAGACAAGCAGTAGAAACTCTGGTCGTGTGCAGGCGGGCATTATCAATCTGATACTTGAGCTCAGGATGGCTTGCCATGAAGGGCATCAAAACGGAGCGTATATTATCATCGACAAAGCGTTTTGCTGCAAGGGTGCCCCGAATGACAACCAAAGGGGTCTTGATAAGAAATGAAAAGGCACCCCAGACCATGACTCCTGGCTGTCGGGCCATATGCCGGGCGAAAATCTCGCCGCTTTCCAAGAAGTTTCCAGACCGTCTTTGCTGGCAATCGGGACTCAGTTCGAAGCAGGATGCATTACTAAAGATAATTCTACTCCAGTCCACGAGATTCCAGGCCGAACGTGTCCGACGCTACAGGTTGTTGGTGTACAGGAGTTAATTAATGGTAGTCGGCGCAAGGGGCTCCTTAAGCTCTGCCCCCTTTCTGTGAGGCGCCTATTAATAGTACTTGTGGTCACTGAGGCATACATTGCACGTCGGATCGATGACAACGACGAATCCGCGGCTTGAATGTCCTCTGACATTGCTTGGTCTCTCTAGGTCGACCACTTTCTTTTTGATGCTGTGTTCGATCGTGGTTTACTCATTCCTGCCAACATCGTCGAATAGTGGCACAGGTCCTATTTAAATGTCGAGCGATTATCCGATTACTCCAACCAGCTTCTCTGAGCCCAGCTACATGTTCTCTCTCAGATGTGGACATCTGTGTGTATTATTCATGCCCCTGTCTGCGAGGTATTGTTACTGTCCAATTGAGTGCACGGAATGAAATTCGTACAGACTTTATGCCCTCGTGTAGACACGTTCCCCGTTTGCTATCGTTGTCAGCTGGTTTGAGAACTTGCGCTGCAGCGTCACACATTCATCCATTGCTGCCAATGTTCACAGTTTTGCATTACACATCGATGCCTGTGTGAACATCAGTTTGTGATCAATTTGTATAACTCCATCATGTTGCATTGGTTTTTGTTTTTTGTCTTAGAGGGTATAAACTACTGAGCCGCTATGACTCCGATTGTAAATGGCTGGGCGCTTGGCATTCTGTGAGTTGGTTTGGTGACAGAATCGTGTGAACTGATTTCACGTGTTTACTGCAAGGAAAATTTGATAAAATTTTTAATAGATACCAAGAATCCCATAGTGCTCAGAACCTCAGATACCAAGAATTATTTAATTTTGCTGTAGCTTTATTCTTGTCAGAATCCTAGGGCTTACTTTAGCCTTCGATACCACAGTTTCAGCTTTGTGTCGTAGTGTCATTGTGGCAGGTGCTGTCAAACGTCCGTGGAATGTTTTTTTTTATTTTTTTTTATTAAAGGCGCTAGTACGAAGGCTTGCTAAAAAGTAATGTCTCGGAATTTTTTATATGAAAACTCTTGAAGCTTTTTAGATAAAACAAACGTTATTAACATTGTACATCTTTATTCTTCATGTTTCTTTATTTGTTCGTCAACATATTCACCCTGGCAACGAATACAATTCTTCCAACGAAAGCCCAATTTGTTGATACCGCACTGTACAATGTTTTATTTTATTGGGCGAGGCACAATCTCGCCTCTGCTTGCACTTCTTCATCGGTACAAATATGAAGCCCACGAAGCTGTTGTTTAAGTTTCGAAAACAGACACGATCAGATGGGGCCATGTTGGGACGGTATGATGATCGATGAGAGTGAACGGAAGGCGTCACATTGCTGCAGATGTCACAGCGCTCGTACGGCTTGGCACTGTCCTGCTGAAGGACAGTTTGCTCCATTTGTGGACGACTGTGTGAATTCGTGCTTTCAGTTTTTTGGAGGTCTTGCAATACCTTCCAGAGTTTTTAGTGGTGCGTTTAGGTATGAATTCCAAACGCATCACACCTTGAACGTTCCAGAACACTACGAGAATGACTTTGTCTGCTGATGGCACGCTCTTGAACGGTTTTGGCAGAGGGAATCCTTTGTGCCGGAACTCCATTTAAACTTTCTTGTTTTCGGGGTCAAAATGTTGAGTCCAGCTTTCATCACCTATGACAATGTTGTTAAGGAACCCATCACTCTCATGCTCAAAACGCAAAAGAAACTGTTGTTAAGTATCATCTGTTTCAAGTCTGGAGTGAGCACTCGAGGCAGCCATCGTGCACACATTTTTCTGTACCGCAGCTGATGACATGTAGGGCTACACGCTCTCGTGATACGCCACACTTACCTGGAGTTGTGCCTTTGTTATCCGATGATTTTCCCTGATGAGTTCATCATCGCGACTCCGATTACTCTCGTCGCTTGCCACTCCCAGCAGTACCCCAGACGTTGATATTAGCACCAACATTTCCTTCATTACGAGCGCGAACAACACAACGTCGCGCATTATTGATGACGAGACAATCATCACTGTACACAGCTTTCATGCGAAATAGTGAATTCGGTCTTCCGAAGTTGTTTCCCAGCGGAAGATTGTAACACCGTTCCTCTTTTCAATCGTCGTACGAACGTCGAAATGGCAGATATTGAGATAACCGATCGAAGAACTGAAAAGAGCTACAATCGCGTCAGGACCAGATGAGATACCTATAAGATTCTACAAAGATTATGCGAAAAAACTTGCTCCCCTTCTAGCAGTAATTTATCGTAGATCGCTTGAGGAACGAAAGGTACCAAACGACTGGAAAAAATGGGCAGGACTTTCCATTTTTTAAGAAAGACCGTAAGACAGATCCACACAATTATAGACCAATATCGCTGATGTCAATCTGTTGTAGAATTGTGGAACGTGTTTTATGCTCAAGAATTACAACGTTTTTGGGAAATGAATATCTTTTCTATAAAAATCAACATGGATTCCGCAAAAAGAGATCCTGCGAAACCCAGCTCGCTTTGTTCCTCCATGAGATCCACAGCGCAGCTGACATTGGCGCTCAGATTGGTGCCGTGTTCCTTGATTTCAGTAGGGCATTTCATACCGTCCCGCGTTGCTGTTTAATGAAAAAACTACGAGCTTACGGAGTATCGGAGCAGACTTGCGACTGGGTTCAAGACTTTCTTGCTGCTAGAACTCAACGCATCGTTCTTAACGGAACTAAATCGACAGATGTAAAGGTAATATCCGGAGTATCACAGGGAAGTGTGATAGGATCAGTGCTGTTCACAATATATAAACATGATCTAGTAGAAAGTGTCGGATGCTCTTTAAGGCTATTCGCAGATGATGCAATTGTCTATACAAAAGTAGCAACGCCAGAAGATCGTAAGAATTTGTAAAACGAACTACAGGGAATTGATGAAAGGTGCAGGCTCTGGCAGTTGACCCTGAACATAAATAAATGTAACATATTGCGCGTACATAGGAAAATAAATCCACTACTGTACAGCTACGCTATTGATGACAAACAGCGTCTGCCGTAAAATATCTAGGCGTAACTATCCGGAGCGACCTTAAGTGGAATGACCACGTAAAACAGAGAGTGGGAAAAACAGACACCAGTTTCCAGTTAATCGGAAGAAGTGGATTATAAGGCGCTTGTTCGCCCGATTCTTGAGTATTGTTCATCTATCTGAGATCCCTGTCAAGTAGGACTGATAGAAGAGATAGAGAAGATCCAACGAAGAGCGGCGCGTTTCGTCACGGGATCGTTTAGCTGGCGAGAGAGAATTACGGAGATGCTAAAGAAACTCGAATGGCAGACGTTACAAGAGAGGCGTTGTGTATTACGGAAGAGATTTACTACTGAAATTTCGGGACAGCATTTTTCAGGAGGAGTCGGACAACATATTACTTCCCCCCACATACACCTCGCGTATTGACCACGAGGAGAAAATTCGAGAAATTGGAGCCAATACAGAGGCTTACCAACAAGCAATCTTCCCACGCACTATTCGCGAATGGAACAGGGTTGGAGGGATCAGGTAGAGGCATCGAAAGTACCCTCCGCCACACAGCATTATGTGGCTTTCGGAGTATGATGTAGATGTGAACTTACAACTTTTTTTTATAATACATCTTCCTTCCGACACTTATTTTTTTCTCAAATAAGACCGAGCCGCATCGCAATGAAATTGATGCTACCGTTAAATAATAGTTTTGATGTGCCGTTATTGTGCGCATTCACTGTTAGTCGCCGTCAGCGGATTTTAAACCGACTTATGTGCTGTTCATACAGTAAGACAGCTCTTGCGAGCGAGGAGCTTCTCTCTGGAGGAACGGGAAGCGCTGTATTGGCGAGAAGTGCAGTGCTGTTCCGACCGAAGTAACAACAACCACGACGACGACAGCTTCACGGTGGACATCTCTCTTGGTCTGGCCCGAGAGAGCAGCAACGACGCAGAGGACGACTGGAGTGTGTCGCAGGTCAGCATGGGGACGGCAGTGCGGACTGCGTGTGAGCAGTTCCTGGGCCGGACCGAATATACGACCCGTCGCTTATGAATTGCTTCAGAACTTGAAAAGGGTGACTGGTACTAACCATCATTCGCAGTGTGCCACTATAGTTGCTTTGGAACCATTTTAGGTCCGCGACTGCAATGTTCCTTCAAGACTTTTTCTGGCGCCAGTTGATTTTGTCGACACCGCCAAATATTGTTAACCTCAAAATTGAAGACCAGTACTGAGACTTACGTAGTGCAAGGTAGTTCACCTTCGATTTACTAAATTTTATTAGGTCAGTTTTACTTTGATTGCGTTTTTACATTGTTAAAGTTGTGTTCACTAGGTCTGTCTTGTAAATAAAGCTATGTAATGGCGACTGAACCTACCACTTCCCATTCTATCTAGTTGGCCTGTTAAAGAGTGGTAAATATCTTTGCTTATTTTGGAGGTTAATATCATTGAAATAAGAAAAGCTAATACTTCGATGATTACGAACTACCTAATTCTGCAGAATTTTAACTGCAAAAAGACTGAAAAGACTGAATCCTTTAACGCAAAGTGTAAGGAAGGCAATATTGATAACTGAAGATAATGTACTGAGCCGTATCAGAATCATTTCAGGTAGGGGTGGACAGAACCGTCTATCGCGATAAAATAAAGTTAAATAATCGTCGCCAGGCCCGCCTTAGTATGTATCATTTAACATCATCGATGGTTGGCATCATACACTCACACGTCAAATTCTCTGAATAATACAGTAGTTCTGTACACTTACTCCCAAATAACTGGTCGATTACCTCACTCATTTACTTATAAAATCTACATCTACATCTACATTCATACTCCGCAAGCCACCTAACGGTGTGTGGCGGAGGGCACTTTATGTGCCACTGACATTACCTTATGATACTTATTTAATTATGAAACGCTACTAGAAATCAAAATTAGTAATCGCAGAACATGACTTTACCAGACATATACAGAACATTATCGTAACTTGAGTCATCATCATAAAACACGTACAAACACTATCATTTAGATCTCATCAGAAAGAACAAACAAAATCTAAAATCTATACGGGAATTCGAACACAATTACAGGTCATCAAAACATTTACATTGTAAGACACGATAAGTAACATTAAATACATAATTACAGCCCATTTATGAATGCAACTAATTATGAGTGTCATTAAATTTTCATAGTAAGCTATTCTTTAAGTATCGTTTCGTTAAATCAATAAACTTAACTACTTTTACAATTTGTTCATGTCCAGTGCAGTTCATCGATAAATTCTGTCCTTTCTTATAAGCATAAAACATTTAAAATGTTATTATTAAGAATTGTCCCTGAAAATACATCGAGTGTAACGCTAACAACATTTTATGTTGTTTCGAGGTACATTAGTTTTTAGGCGATATATTAACACTCCCCCCATGAACCATGGACCTTGCCGTTGATGGGGAGGCTTGCGTGCCTCAGCGATACAGATGACCGTACCGTAGGTGCAACCACAACGGAGGGGTATCTGTTGAGAGGCCAGACAAACATGTGGTTCCTGAAGAGGGGCAGCAGCCTTTTCAGTAGTTGCAGGGGCATCAGTCTGGATGATTGACTGATCTGGCCTTGTAACATTAACCAAAACGGCCTTGCTGTGCTGGTACTGCGAACAGCTGAAAGCAAGGGGAAACTACAGCCGTAATTTTTCCCGAGGACATACAGCTTTACAGTATGATTAAATGATGATGGCGTCCTCTTGGGTAAAATATTCCGGAGGTAAAATAGTCCCCCATTCGGATCTCCGGGCGGGGACTACTCAAGAGGACGTCGTTATCAGGAGAAAGAAAACTGGCATTCTACGGATCGGAGCGTGGAATGTCAGATCGCTTAATCGGGCAGGTAGGTTAGAAAATTTAAAAAGGGATAGGTTAAAGTTATAGTGGGAATTAGTGAAGTTCGGTGGCAGGAGGAACAAGACTTTTGGTCAGGTGATTACAGGGTTATAAATACAAAATCAAATAGGGGTAATGCAGGAGTAGGTTTAATAATGAATAAAAAAATAGGAGTGCGGGTTAGCTACTACAAACAGCATAGTGAACGCATTATTGTGGCCAAGATAGACAGAAAGCCCATGCCTACTACAGTAGTACAAGTTTATATGCCAAATAGCTCTGCAGATGATGAAGAAATTGATGAAATGTATGATGAGATAAAAGAAATTATTCAGGTAGTGAAGGGAGACGAAAATTTAATAGTTATCGGTGACTGGAATTCGTCAGTAGGAAAAGGGAGAGAAGGAAACATAGTAGGTGAATATGGATTGGGGGGAAGAAATGAAAGAGGAAGCCGCCTTGTAGAATTTTGCACAGAGCATAACTTAATCATAGCTAACACTTGGTTCAAGAATCATAAAAGAAGGTTGTATACCTGGAAGAATCCTGGAGATACTAATAGGTATCAGATAGATTATATAATGGTAAGACAGAGATTTAGGAACCAGGTTTTAAATTGTAAGACATTTCCAGGGGCAGATGTGGATTCTGACCACGATCTATTGGTCATGAACTGCAAATTGAAACTGAAGAAACTGCAAAAAGGTGGGAATGTAAGGAGATGGGACCTGGATAAACTGAAAGAACCAGAGGTTGTAGAGAGTTTCAGGGAGAGCATAATGGAACAATTGACAGGAATGGGGGAAAGAAATACAGTAGAAGAAGAATGGGTAGCTCTGAGGGATGAAGTAGTGAAGGCAGCAGAGGATCAAGTATGTAAAAAGACGAGGGCTAATAGAAATCCTTGGGTAACAGAAGAAATATTGAATTTAATTGATGAAAGGAGAAAATATAAAAATGCAGTAAATGAAGCAGGCAAAAGGGAATACAAACGTCTCAAAAATGAGATCGACAGAAAGTGCAAAATGGCTAAGCAGGGATGGCTAGAGGACAAATGTAAGGATGTAGAGGCTTGTCTCACTAGGGGTAAGATAGATACTGCCTACAGGAAAATTAAAGAGACCTTTGGAGAGAAGAGAACCACTTGTATGAATATCAAGAGCTCAGATGGCAACCCAGTTCTAAGCAAAGAAGGGAAGGCAGAAAGGTGGAAGGAGTATATAGAGGGTTTATACAAGGGCGATGTACTTGAGGACAGTATTATGGAAATGGAAGAGGATGTAGATGAAGATGAAATGGGAGATATGATACTGCGTGAAGAGTTTGACAGAGCACTGAAAGACCTGAGTCGAAACAAGGCCCCGGGAATAGACAACATTCCATTAGAACTACTGATGGCCTTGGGAGAACCAGTCATGACAAAACTCTACCATCTGGTGAGCAAGATGTATGAGACAGGCGAAATACCCTCAGACTTCAAGAAGAATATAATAATTCCAATCCCAAAGAAAGCAGGTTTTGACAGATGTGAAAATTACCGAACTATCAGTTTAATAAGTCACAGCTGCAAAATACTAACGCGAATTCTTTACGGACGAATGGAAAAACTGGTAGAAGCCGACCTCGGCGAAGATCAGTTTGGATTCAGCAGAAATGTTGGAACACGTGAGGCAATACTGACCCTACTACTTATCTTAGAAAATAGATTAAGGGAAGGCAAACCTACATTTCTAGCATATGTGGACTTAGAGAAAGCTTTTGACAATGTTGACTTGAATACTCTCTTTCAAATTCTAAAGGTGGCAGGGGTAAAATACAGTGAGCGAAAGGCTATTTACAATTTGTACAGAAACCAGATGGCAGTTATAAGAGTCGAGGGGCATGAAAGGGAAGCAGCGGTTGGGAAGGGAGTGAGACAGGGTTGTAGCCTGTCCCAGATGTTACTCCATCCGTATATTGAGCAAGCAGTAAAGAAACAAAAGAAAAATTCGGGGTAGGTATTAAATTCCATGGAGAAGAAATAACAACGTTGAGGTTCGCCGATGACATTGTAATTCTGTCAGAGACAGCAAAGGACTTGGAAGAGCAGTTGAACGGAATGGACAGTGTCTTGAAAGGAGGGTATAAGATGAACATCAACAAAAGCAAAACGAGGATAATGGAATGTAGTCAAATTAAATCGGGTGATGCTGAGGGGATTAGATTAGGAAATGAGACACTTAAAGTAGTAAAGGAGTTTTGCTATTTAGGGAGCAAAATAACTAATGATGGTCGAAGTAGAGAGGATATAAAATGTAGACTGGCAATGGCAAGGAAATCGTTTCTAAAGAAGAGAAATTTGTTAGCATCGAGTATAGATTTAAGTGTCAGGAAGTCGTTCCTGAAAGTATTTGTATGGAGTGTAGCCATGTATGGAATTGAAACATGGACGATAAATAGTTTGGACAAGAAGAGAATAGAAGCTTTTGAAATGTGGTGCTACAGAAGAATGCTGAAGATAAGGTGGGTAGATCACGTAACTAATGAGGAGGTATTGAATAGGATTGGGGAGAAGAGAAGTTTGTGGCACAACTTGACTAGAAGAAGGGATCGGTTGGTAGGACATGTTTTGAGGCATCAAGGGATCACAAATTTAGCATTGGAGGGCAGCGTGGATTGTAAAAATCGTAGAGGGAGACCAAGAGATCAATATACTAAGCAGATTCAGAAGGATGTAGGTTGCAGTAGCTACTGGGAGATGAAGAAGCTTGCACAGGATAGAGTAGCATGGAGAGCTGCATCAAACCAGTCTCAGGACTGAAGACCACAACAACAACAATATTAACACTGTTCCAATACGAGAGGGTTGCATTAGGTCAGTGATCACTGTTCAGTCACAGTCTGTTCGTCGTAACATCACGGATGGGATTTGTTTTTGAAGAAGATAACCTCATTTCCATGTGGAAACATTCATATAATACCATACTAATTCCTATCTTTCAAACCCAAGACGGAACTACTAATTATCTCAATGGACTTTGTTTCCTTCTTACAAGATTACTATTTAACAAAATGGAACTACACATAGAAAACCTGACTACCGACCTACTATCGACATCAACCCGTCCAGACGATAGTTGCGATAGCTGCTTATCTATCTGCGTTTGAATGGGGGCAAATTGTGATAGTCCGGAGGCGTGGTAAAAGCATTTCGGAATCTACACGACTTCTCGGGTGTTCGAGGAGGGCTGTGGTGATTGTCTTCAACATGTGGCGAAATCAAGGTAGAATCACGTCCAGACGTCGTGGGGCTGGGCAGGTACCCCTCACAGCACAGTGTACCGAACACCCCTAATGAGGGGCCTCCTGAGCCGACAGCCCGTGCATATGCCAATGTAACTGAAATGGGCATGTGACAATTGGCACTGGACGTTGGCGCAATGGCAGAGCGTTTCCTGGTCTCATGAATCGCGATACCTTCTTCATGATGCCTATGGGAGGGAGCGAATCCGTAGTCTTCCAGATCCTTCACACCTGTACTGTGGGACGGAGACAAGGTGGTGGCAGCTTCATTATGCTCCCAGTAAAGTTCGTGCGAGGCGCCATGACGACCAAGGAGTATCGCACTCTCGTTGCAGCCTATGTATACCCCGTCATGACGATCATATTTCCCGACGGCAGTGGCATTTTTCAGCAAGATAGTGAACCATGTCACAAGGCCATGAGTGTGATGAAGTAGTTCGAGGAACACAGTGACGAATTACAATTGATGTACTGGTCCCTAACTCGCCAGATCTGAACCCAGCAGAACACATCTGGTATGTGATTGAACGTGGCGTCAGAGCTCACCTCGCCCCCTTCCCTGGAATTTACAGGAATTAGGTGACTTGTGTTTGCAGATGTGGTGCCAACTCCCGCCACAGATTACATTTACGTTGTTGCCTAAAATTACCTTCTGAACAACCAAAAAAATTGTCACCTCATAAATTAAAAATTATTATTTTGAAGCTAAGTTAAATCGTTTAAATTTCACATGCACAGGCCTCACATTCCTACTTTTATTTTACATTCTTAAATTTATTATCATTTGACGTCATATCAGATTGAGTTGGTGTGAAAACTTCGATAAGAGTGCATCAGTTTCTCTTAAGTTTCCATGCGCCACACTTGACCAGAGAAGGCCACTGATACTGGGTGACTTTCTCTCTATTATTCGCGGCAACTGCTAGACTACTGTGGCCACCTACAGTACCTATCCTTACCCCACTTATTCAATTTCTTGGTCCCTCATCCATAGTTTTATATAGTAAATTCTGAGTCCTCCTTCATCTTAGTTCATTGCGGATCTGTCAAGAGTAGAAACATAGATATGTGACCAAAAGCACACACATGGTTTGTTCACATTATAAACAAAATTTATTCTGCACCACTATCTGTTTTTATCTGTAAACTTTTCTTGACTTTACTCATTCCCTTTACGCCATATCTTCCTAGTCTTATTTTACGTCTCAGGGTGTCCGTAGTTATTTTCGTCTATGTCCAAGTGTATCGATCCAAGGTTTCTGCTTTTGTAATTCCTTCTGGTTCCGGCAATCTCGCATGGGTAATTGTTTATACATTTCACATAATCCTAATAGTACCTGGGAATAAGTAAAATTATCATATTTTACTTTCATTAACACATAAAATACTCACTTAAATCAGCGTATTGCCCTAAGTAAAATCCTACTAAATATCAGCGTCCTATGCTCTCGTTAATCCTTATAAACCTCATATCTCTCTTCTCACATCTCGGCAGCGTCCCTTGCGTCTGCTAAACCTCATAATCTCTCAAAACTAATAATCTCCAATACGCATTTCTCTGTTGGTGCACTTATCACCAACAATCGTCCAACATTTCTACTCTTCGTACCGCCGTTACTATGTTCTCGACTTCCCACGTAATCTGAACTAGGTTTCTCTTGGGTCGAATTGACGTTGTTGTAAATTATCTTGCTTTGATGACACAACACATACTCGATGTTAAACTTTTCTTAATCCTCTCTTATTCTTTAAATATTTTGACGTGGGAGCTGTGACGATTCCGTATTGATTTATGGCTTTTCACGGTTTCGAATTCTACAATATTCTCGTGTAAAATTCTTCTTACTCCAAATGGAAAGAGAAACATAGGAACAAAGAAGATTACTGCGAAGAAACCATGCATAACAGAAGAAATACTTCAGTTGATCGATGAAAGAAGAAAGTACAGAAATGTGCAGGGAAATTCAGGAATACAGAAATACAAGTTACTGAGGAATACGATAAATAGGAAGTGCAGGGAAGCAAAGACTAAATGCCTGCAGGAAAAATGTAAAGACGTCGAAAAAGAAATGATTGTCTAAAGAACTGCCTCCGAATATAGGAAAGTCAAAATAACATTTGGTGAAATTGAATGAAGGGTAGTAACATCAAAGTGTAACGGGAATTCCCTTGTTAAATGTAGAGGAGAGAGCGGATAGGTTGAAAGAGTACATTGGAGGCCTCTATGATGGGGAAGATTTGTCTGATGTGATAAAAGAAGAAACAGGAGTCGATTTAGAAGAGATGGGGGATCGAGTATTAGTATCAGAATTTAAGAGAGTTTTGCAGAAATTAACATTAAATAAGACAGAAGGGATAGATAACATTCCATCAGAATTACTAAAATCATTGAGGAAAGTGGCAACAGAAAGAATATTCACAATGATGTGTGGAATGTATGAATCTGGCGATATACCATCTGACTTTCGGAAAAATATCATCCACACAATCCTGAAGACTTCAAGAGCTGACAAGTGAGACAATTATCGCACAATCAGCTTAACAACTCAAGCATCCACGTTGCTGACAACAATAATATACAGAAGAATAGAAAAGAAGATTGAGGATGTGTTAGGTGACGATCAGTTTGGCTTTAGGAAAGGTAAAGGCACCAGAAGCCAACGGCCTTGCCGCAGTGGTAACAGCGGTTCCCGTCAGATCACCGAAGTTAAGCGCTGTCGGCCTGGGCTAGCACTTGGATGGGTAACCATCCGGTCTGCCGAGCGCTGTTGGCAGACTGAGGAGCTACTTGATTGAGAAGTAGCGGCTCCGGTCTCGGAAAATGACGTACGGCCGGGAGAGCGGTGTGCTGACCACATACCCTCCACATACGCATCCAGTGACGCCTGTGGGCTGAGGAAGACACGGCGGCCGGTCGGTGCCGTTGGGCCTTCATGACCTGTTCGGGAGAAGTTTAGTTTAGTTTTAGTTTTAAAGGCACCAGAGAGTCAATTCTGACGTTGCGGTTGATAATGGAAGCAAGACTAAAGAAAAATCAAGACACGTTCATAGGATTTGTCGACCTGGAAAAAGCGTTGGTCAATGTAAAATGATGCAAGATGTTCGAAATTCTGAGAAAAGTAGGCGTAAGCTACGGGGGGAGACGAGTAATATATAATATGTACAACAGTCAAGAGGCAATAATAGGAGTGGGTGACCAAGAACGAGGTGCCCAGATTACAGAAGACAGCAATGTACTCTTTCGCTCTTACTGTTCAATCTGTACATCGAAGAAGCGATGATGGAAATCAAAGGCCGGCCGCTGGTGGCCGAGCGGTTCTGGCGCTACAGTCTGGAACCGCGCGACCGCTAGGGTCGCAGGTTCGAATCCTGCCTCGGGCATGGATGTGTGTGTTGTCCTTAGGTTAGTTAGGTTTAAGTAGTTCTAAGTTCTAGGGGACTTATGACCTCAGCAGTTGAGTCCCATAGTGCTCAGAGCCCTTTTTTTTTAAATCAAAGAAAGGTTCAGAAGTGGGACTAAAATTCAAGGTGAAAGAATATCAATGACACGTTTCGCTGATGACGCTGCTATCCTAAGTGAAAGTGAAGAAGAATTACATGATGTGCTGAATGGAATGAACAGTCTAATAAGTACAGAATGTGAATTGAGAATAAATCGAAGAAGGACGAAAGTAATGAGAATTAGCAGAAATGAGAACAGCGAGAAAATTAACATAAGAAGATTGGAACCAGGTTGGTAGATAGAGAGCGCACAGGATAAGGTTATGATTGTGGATTGGGCCATAAACAGTTACTGTGAGTTGCACTATCAAACACACAACTTTATGCTATTTTGTCGAAAGTCGACATGTTAAGAAACGTGGCTGTTGTACTTAAAGTTTATAATTTATATAAAAAACAGCTACCAGCCACATGTATGGTTAAAAAGGTTTATTATCTTCAGACCATGACCGGTTTCGGATTTTTCTTTACAAATCCATCTTCAGATGGCAGATTACAAGCATTCTTAGTTGGACCTAGTTTTGTTTATGTTATTCGTTTGCTGCAGAGCTGTGTAGTTCTGCCTGACGAAATATTCGTGCGTTTATGTTTTCGAATGCAAGCTTAATACACTTTTCAATATGCACTATGTGAGTGCTATTCCAGTCAATGGACGTCACTTTCAACCTCATCATCTTAATTACACACGCAGCACACACGAATAACGTTTACAAAACGTGGCCCAGCTTCACATTCACGTTTTGTAAACGTTATTCGTGTGTGCTGCGTGTGTAATTAAGATGATGAGGTTGAAAGTGACGTCCATTGACTGGAATAGCACTCACATAGTGCATATTGAAAAGTGTATTAAGCTTGCATTCGAAAACATAAACGCACGAATATTTCGTCAGGCAGAACTACACAGCTCTGCAGCAAACGAATAACATAAACAAAACTAGGTCCAACTAAGAATGCTTGTAATCTGCCATCTGAAGATGGATTTGTAAAGAAAAATCCGAAACCGGTCATGGTCTGAAGATAATAAACCTTTTTAACCATACATGTGGCTGGTAGCTGTTTTTTGTATAAATTATAAACACAACTTTATTTTTCTAAGAACCACTCATTTACACATTGCTTTAAAAGATCACAACCAAACAATATGGCTGAAGGCCTAGTTTGAGAACTTGAGATGCTTTCTGGGCTGAAAGCCCAAAACCACACCAAAAACAAGAATGGCTGAGGGCCTGGCTTCGAAACAGAAGGAAAAATTAAAAAAAAACACATGCAATTGAAAACAATTAGTGGATGAAGGCCTACACTACAAGTCTGAAGGACAACTATAATTAAAACACATTAATAAACATTTTGTTCTAACCAAGAAATTTCTTTTTAAAATTACAACAGAATGGCCGAAAGCGTAATTAAAGAAATATTAACTTATTACACGGCTGAAAAAAAATGGTTCAAATGGCTCTGAGCACTATGGGACTTAACATCTATGGTCATCAGTCCCCTAGAACTTAGAACTACTTAAACCTAACTAACCTAAGGACATCACACAACACCCAGCCATCACGAGGCAGAGAAAATCCCTGACCCCGCCGGGAATCGAACCCGGGAACCCGGGCGTGGGAAGCGAGAACGCTACCGCACGACCACGAGATGCGGGCCATGGCTGAAAGCCACAAACAAATTTGACACATCTGCTGAAGACCTGAACAACAAGTCAGACAAACAATTTAAAGTAAACCCCTTCCTTCTTATAAAAAATTTTCCTTTAAAGAATACACATGGCTGAAGGCCTTATTAAAAGTGGTTCACGTAAATCGTCGGCTGAAGGCCACACATAACACGCCGAACAACTAATGGCTTAGGGCCCGGATTACAAACAATTTCAGATAAAACCAATTTTAAGAAAAAAATATTTTTTTAATAAAATGAATCTTCAAAATTTTAATTTAACACAGCTGAAGGCCTTTATGTAAAATTTAAAAAGAACTTAATTAATACACGGCTGAAGGCCTTCGCACAATACTTCAAACTAAAAATCACAATCTAAAACAAACAGAAAAAGTGGTGCTCAGAAGTGTTCCAAGGGTCAGCCTGAGAAGGTAGCTCAAACGTAAGGTGAGGTGAGACAGGCAGCCAAGAGCTGAATCGGATGGCAACCCAAACTAGGGACAGCCGAAGGACCGACCAACAATTTAACCAATTCCCTTCTGTCCGACCAACGGCACAGTGGTTGAAAATATTGGCCGGGAACGAGAATACGAACAGCAGTATGTCTTCAGAAATTGGCGTCTAAAAACAGCCAAGGGAACAATAAACACTCTAAGCAAAATATGAACCAAACACTTAAAAGGCTTTCGAACTACATGCCGTCCCAGACAACATCAACACGACGAGGAAAGGCACACTGCCGGAAAACTACGCTAACGACCAGGGCAGGTAACTGGGGCGTTAACGGCTACAGGGCAGAAAATATCGCTGGTGAACTTTACTGGTAAGTAACAGTCCATTTAATAATTAATCACAATATAGGAAGATGGCTGCAAGATTTTGCCGACTCCAACACATCTTCTGTCGCTGCTAGCCTGAATGGCCCAGGGAGCAACAACCTGCAAATGAACGAAGAGATGTCACAATAGTTGAGGTTTCATAATAGGTTAACTGTTCACTCAACTTCAGCGTCCAGGATCGGTGGGCAACGAACTTTGTCGCTCTCGCAGATAGCGCCTCACCATCCCACAGCACGTGCATGCCACCAGCAGTCCCGGCCTGGCCGCGCACTGCGGAGACTTCCCCGCTGCTCCGTCCCAACTGACTGACCCAATACAGCATGCAGACACTATTAAAATAACTGCTCATGCAAAACCACACAAGCTACACATGGTTGCGTGAAAACACTTCCACAAACAACTAGAACAATACTAAAATGGTCACTGTGGAACAACAAGGACGAATCACAAGTCGACACACACAGAGAACCAAGAAGCGGTCGGCGACCAGATACACGTCATCCGATGAGACGACCGACCGAACGACCAACCAAGGTCGTCCCCACTCAAGTCATGTGTGTCGGCAACGGTCGGGCGAGTCATGGCTGTCCGGACCTCACTGCTGCTCCATCCCGACTCAACTCCCGACACCCGACGACCCGAAAATACTAGCGGTCGCTCCAAAGACAGTACAACAGTGCTCTTATCGCCACTCAAGGGCGGGCAAGCCAGCAACTTAGTGACGCCAGTAAATCGAATAGGAAACGAGACTGGAGCAGCGCCAAGACAAGATGTCAAGCAATAACGGCACGAACACGAGCCGCACTTGGCTCAAAGATGAAGTTAAGGAATTCTGCTACGTAGGCTGCAAAATAACCAATGACGGACGGAGCAAGGAGGACATCAAAAGTAGACTAGCACAGGCATAATTGGCATTCCTCACTAAGAGAACCCTACTAGTATCAAACATTGGCCTTACTTTGAGGAAGAAATTTCTGAGAATGTACGTGTGGAGCACAGCATTGTATGGTAGTAAAACATGGACTGTGGGAATACCGGAACAGACACAAACGAATTATCAAAACTAGGTGGATTGGTAAGGTAAGGAATGAAGAGGTTCTTCGCAGAATTGGAGAGGAAAGGAATATGTGGAAACTACTTATAAGGATAAGGGACAGGATGATAGGACATCTGTTAAAACATCAGGGAATAACTTTCATGGTATTAGAGAGAGCTGTAGAGGACAAAAACTGTTGAGGAAGACAGAGATTGGAATACATCCAACAAATATTTAGGGACGAAGTTTGCAAGTGCTACTGTGAGATGATGAGGTAGGCACAAGAGAAGAATTTATGGCGGGCCGCATCAAACCAGTCAGAAGACTGATGACTCAAAAGGAAAATGGCCCGCAATATTTATCGATAAACTTCTTGTTCAAATAGTGACTCTTTTTAAGACAATTACAAATTATTACTCTCTGATTTGATTTCTAAAATTCTTCTTACTTCAGTTTTGTGACCACACGCCATTTTTGGCGCTTCCGATATCCTCAACTCACATTCCAGATTTATTTATTACTCCTTTATTGAAACATGTCTCCCCAAGGGTCTCCTTCATCACAGTTGTCGAACATTAAACCTTGAATAACCTTGAAATCTGCGTAAAACCCATTCCCCTGCCATTGGAAATCAACTTGGTCGCTTATATCGGCACTTTTGTCCTTCATTGCCCTTTTCCAGACTTCATCTTCGACGTTCGTAATACTGGGCGCCACTTCTCTTTATCGCGCATCTCACAAATATTTCTACTGAATTGGAAAATTTGTCTCGCTGTATGTAATACATTCTGAACTAGCCTACCATTCAATTTTATATTTACAAACGTGTCTTCTCGCATCTCCTTCTCTTCTTCTTCTTCCCCTAATAATAACTGCCTCACTTTCGCAATATCTGTCTATGAGGCTCTAGCTGTCCCTAGGCTGTTCCATCCTTCATGCGGCGGCTCCTAAATCCTTGGGTTCTGTCGTGGAGCAGACCCTCTAACTTCAATTATTTCTACTCCTCTATCCGGTCTGTCATTTTTGCTCTCGTCTCTCCAGTCTTAGATTCCTCTTGCTTCATATATTCCATTGTCCCATCGGTCAGTTCCACTATTGTTTCCCCGATCATCGTATGTTCTATTAGGCCTCCTATTATGTGTTCGATTTCCAGTGTCGATAGTCGTTCTTCTTCCATCTTTTCCAGTTTCTCTGTGGCAGAGGGCTTGCTCCTCAACGTACATTATTTGCATGCTGGTGCACAGGTTGAAAATTCGTTTGTACAAAGTACACTGGCGCATTAGCTTCTCCGCTCCCATCGTATCCCAGTTCTCGTAATCATTTCTGGAATTCTTTTATGTCTAATAGCGACCTACAACTTTTTTAATCGGATTCGGTTAAATTGCTTATTAGCTCGCATGGTGGATATGGCACATCCCAGAAATTATTTCTCTCCGTCATCTTTTGAAACATTGTAATGGGTCTGGTCATTGCAATCCATCAGAGTTTTTGGTCATTATTAAACCTACTTTAACTTCTTCTTGTTTCTCCCATGTCTGGTACCCTTCCAGAAAGATGCGTGTAAACTTGTCAAACATTCTGCACTGTTTCGTGATTGCTCTCATATTTGTGGCGCCTTCTCTTCAAAAATCTTTGCACACAAGTGATTTTTATGGTGTGTGGTCAAGATGCTTCGTTTCGCAGAAGACTTCGGTCTATAACATGGGCTATAAATGTTTATCTTTGTCTGGGAACTGCAGAAGCTCTTCCGCGTCTATATCGCATGGGCATGGTATCTGTTGGTACAGTGCCAATTTCTCGCTGATGTGAAAGTGGCGGATCTCGAATTCAACACAATCTTTCCGATGGTTAGTGAAACACTTGCTCTTCTTTGTCGCTGTGAACCGTTCTCTCTTCTTTTGTGTTATCATTTGTAGAATTTCGGCTGCTCTCCTTCTCTTGTACTAACGCGTCCAACGTTTCCTTCTTCCTGCAAATGATCATTTCTTATCTGTTTCTAAACTGCAGAAGGTCTTGGATCTCTACGCGTTCGCAAATGCTAATGGGTAGGTCCGGTCAGATGCGGTCTGGTGGGTATTTACTAATTGTTCCATAGTGGTGCTCAACACTCCTGCTTGATCTGCTATCTTGTCCACGGTCTTCGGCATCGTATCTACCTTTCTTCGCGAATTTGCAAGCCCTTCTCTCCACGAATTAATTTTTTTAATGTCTTCGGCGTTCACGTCCACTTTAGAATTTATGTATTGTACTTTATCATTGGCAACTTCTCTTGTCTCTTGGCATTCTGTAACGTAGTGATTAATTGTTTACGATTCCTATCTGATCATCCATTTTTTTAAGTTATAAAACTGTGCTTTATATTTCTCCCTTAATTTTTTTGAACTACCCCTCATTATTTTCCTCAGTACGTTTAATTTGAGCATTTTCCTTTCCCTGACTTTTCTCAAGTAAATCTTCATACTGTTTAAATTTTGCCTCATTCTTCTCTTGACTTTTACTGAACTGTTCAAGTAAGAATGTTCGTAAACCAAATCCGGCGGGTAGCGGCGGATTTGGTTCACGCCTGGTAACACTCTGTTCTGCATAACTGTTAAAGTGAAATTAACAAGTTTTGTAACAAAGACCTGAATGCTAATATCTGAAAGCTTTGGTCGATCTTAACGATCGACATTTCATATAGAAGCGCATCATTAAAATGACAAATGTTGTAAATATCAACTTTGTAACTTTATTTGTTTAAAAGATATAGTAAATTTAAATTATCAGTATTTTCAGTTAAGCATCATATCATCATTTCCTCCACACAAAACACACTGAACGATGACAGCATGGCACCTTATTGAATCATTAGGTAATAGAATATTTGTTGTAAAGTTTAGTGCATAACAATTACTTTTGTTCTTTATTTATTTATCAGAAAGCATATTGGTCCAAGGCTACCGGCCGTGACATTCAAAGTTAAGAAGGAAATTGTATTGGTTTACGTAAAAGAATTTAACGTTTATTATATAATGGATATTATTGTTACTTTATTTAGAACGTGAAAGTGGTCAAGCTTTGATTATTTAAATATGTTGCAAAGATAAAATATTGTAGATGGGCAGAGGGACAGCTCTGGTCTAGACACCAAAGGGTACAGTACTGGTGGAGACGCGAAAGCGGATGGTCGATCTCTTAGGTAGCTAGTAAGTGAAAAGAGAAAATTCCGCGTCGTGTGGTACGGCGGGACTTAGACTCCGATCGGTGAGCAGCCGTGCGCCTGATGTGAACTCTAACGTTTCGTGAAGATAACGAGGTGGATATTGGACTTGTATTTTGGGATGAGAATGTAAATGATCGAACTGTGTCAAATGGATATGCGCTCGAGTGTAACAGTAACTCTAAATACGACCACTTTCGCTATTAGTTTGCTTTCTGAATAAACGTTATTCTAACCAAATCGCAACCGTGCGGCCTACGTCATTTATGGGTCGTTAATTTAGCTCCCGATATTATTATTACTGTTATTATATGTTATATTAACTTTGTATTTCACAAACTTGCCATCAACCAGACAATTTAACCAAAGGGTCACACCGCGCGGGGTAGCCGCGTAGTCTCAGGTGCCTTGCCACGGTTCGCGCGGCTTCCCCGTCGGAGGTTCGAGTCCTCCCTCGGGCATGGGTGTGTTTGTTGTCCTTACCATAAGTTAGTTCAAGTTGGATTAAGTAGTGTGTAAGCTTAGGGTCCGATGACCTCAGCAGGCTGGTCCCATAAGATCTTACCACATATTTCCAAATTTCCAAAGGGTCACGAGTTTGAGCCAAGACATTTCGACGAAGACGAACCGGAACCGCATGTGAGCCCGAACATCTTTGAGATGTTAGTTCGCACCATGTTTTGATAGATTTGTCTTTGGATAGAAAGGAAAGTAATCGATTTAATCTCTGTTGGTGTTGATCGAAGTGACACCGAAAGACGTCATTTGGAAGCAGGCGTTGTGCACTTTTATATTTTGAAGAAAGTGTTTTGATTCTGTAGTTTCCCCTATCAGGTAATATAAATATTCCTGCGGAGGTGCTACCAGTGGTGGAAACTGAATTTTTCCAGAATCCTGGTGTTTCTCTACCGAATTTTCTCGCTTTGCAAAATTGACAGATGTTATCTATTTTTCCGTGTTCGTGTTTGTTACATTCTTTCGTCAGGTCGTAGTGGAATGCTTCATTTGGTAGGCTGTACTGTTTACTTATCTTCGTCAACGCTTCTCGTAGGGTGATATTTCCGTTGCTTGCTTGAGATTGTCCCGTCCCGTATGTATTTTGTCAATGCAACGAGACACTTAAGTAAAATAAGGGACGACCACGTACATTATGGGACATCTGTTCACCCTAGCATTAACTTACATTTTGCTACGTTTAGAGCTAGTGTAACGACTTGAACATTTACTGTCACGACAAAAACATAACAACGATAAATTTTTTAAAATAATCTACACTGAAGAGCCAAAGAATCTGGTACACCGGCCTAATATCGTGTAGGGCCCCCGATAGCACGCAGAAGTGCCGCAACACGACGCGGCATGGACTCGACTAATGTCCGAAATAGAACTGGGGGGAACTGACGCCATGAATCCTGCAAGGCTGTCCACACATCAGTAAGAGTATGAGGGGTGGAAATCTCTGCTTAGCAGCACGTTGCAAGGCGTCCCAGATATGCTCAATAATGTTCATGTCTGGGGAGTTTGGTGGCCAGTGGAAGTGTTTAAACGCAGAAGAGTTTTCCTGGAACCACTCTGCAGCAATCTGGACGTGTGGGGTGTGGCATTGTCCTGATGGAATTGCCCAAGTCACCTGTATCAGGGGTCCCATATCACTCCAACTGCACACGCCCCATACCATTACAGAGCCTCCACAAGCTTGAGCCCCTGCTGATATGCAGGGTCCATGGATTCATGAGGTGTCTCCATACCCGTACACGTCCATCCGCTGAATACAATTTGAAACGAGACTCGTCCGACCAGGCAACATGTTTCCAGTCATCGAAAATCATAAAGGGTACACGAGTGGGCCTTCGGCTCCGAAAGTGCATAACGATGATATTTCATTGAATAGTTCGTACGCTGAAACTTGTTGATGGCCCATCATTGAAATCTGCAGAAATTTGCGGAAGGGTTGCACTTCTGTCACGTTGAACTATTCTCTCCAGTCGTCGTTCGTCCCGCTCTTGCAGGATCTTTTTCCGGCTGCAGAAATGTCGGGGATTTGATATTTTACCGGATTCCTGATATTCATGGTACGCTCGTGAAATGGTTGTACGCGAAAATCCCCACTTCATCGCTACCTCGGGGATGCGGCGTTCCATCGCTCTTGCACCGACTATAACACCACTTCAAACCCATTTAAATCTTGATGACCTGCCGATCCAAAAACCGCGCCAGATACTTATTGTCTTCTATACGTATTGTCTACCGCAGCGCCATATTCTGCCTGTCTAAATATCTCTGTAACTGTATACTAATGCCTATACTAGTTTCTTTGGCGCTCCAGAGTATATGGTGGCAGTGAGCACTGAACAGTTCAACAAATTTTTTAAGTGTCAAACTTTAATTGTGCCTTACTGTGTAAATGAACTGCATACCTTGCTATTATACAAAGAATAATTTAAAACATGGTATGACTGGTTAGTCAAATATAATTAATTAAAATATAATTATAGCCTGAGCCTCATAATAGTATATTATTATTTATTATCTTTGCATTTGTCATGTGTATTTACTGAAAACTTTTCTGCAGAAAAATTTATTTTCCTGATAGCAGAAATATTTAAAGTATTTTTTCCTGTTATCTGGCCCGCATCTCGTGGTCGTGCGGTAGCGTTCTCGCTTCCCACGCCCGGGTTCCCGGGTTCGATTCCCGGCGGGGTCAGGGATTTTCTCTGCCTCGTGATGGCTGGGTGTTGTGTGCTGTCCTTAGGTTAGTTAGGTTTAAGTAGTTCTAAGTTCTAGGGGACTTATGACCACAGCAGTTGAGTCCCATAGTGCTCAGAGCCATTTTTGAACCTGTTATCTGGTGGGGTGTGAGTATCTGTGGTGTGATTAATTATGCGCCATTATGACAAAAGAACTGCAGATGGCCAATGATAAAACTCGATTGTAGCGATAATTAATAATTTCCACTTACTTATATACACATGGAGGGAGAGGTATGAAATGAGACTAAAAGAATAAATACTTTTTATAATATACTGTCAAAAAACTTACGTACATTTAACAAAATCGTGCGTTCAAAAGGCACCTTGTGCAAATTCGTCTAGGTTCTAGAACAGACAACAGAGTGATCATTTTATTCATCCAAGTCTTTATCAAACAACTACACACAAATTCCTTGACGTTATATAGTCTCCGTTATTCTTAGGATTTGCTTCAAATAAATATATGTATTATCAATATTTCTATCTTCAAAATACGTAAAGGTGTATAGTTTTCTCATTCCAAAATAATATTTCATTACTAATAGCACACATGAAGATACATAAACACCCATTTTTTATTCATTATCGACACAGTTCACGTGTGGTTCCCGTAAAACTTACTATGGTTTTTAGGTGGCTTTCCAGGAGACGTTACACTAGCTGCCATTTATCACACGATCTAGAAATTTTGTTTACCTCATCTCATATCCTCCCACAGACACTCAACGACGTCACATTCCCGAACACCACAGTATCATCAGCAAAAAGCCACAGATTGCTGCTCGCTCCGTCTGCCAGATCATTTATGTATACTGAAAATAGCAGCGGTCCTAATCACACTTCCCTGAGGCACTCCTGGCGATAACCTTGTCTCTGACGAACACCCGCCCTCGAGGACAACGTACTGAGTTCTGTTACTTAAAAAGTCATCTAGTCACTCACGTATCGGGATCCTATTTGGCATGCTCGTACCTTTATTAACAGACTGCAGTGGGGAAGCATGTGAAACGCTTTTCGAAAATCTGAGAATATGGACTGTTGCTCTTCAAGCGTGTTCGCAGGATATGTGAGGGCAAGCTGAGTTTCGCGTGAGAGATGCTGATTCGTGAACAGAAGCTTTTCCGTCTCAGCTGGTCACCCTGCAGCTAACAGAGCTGGACCTACGCCAGTTTTAGTGATGCCGATGACTCTGAGACCTAATTGGAAAGAAGGAAAGGGTTGTATACTGTGTAACGGGTATAACAGTAGATATTTTTGTACGTAGTACCTTAATAAGTACACACATTGTTCGGTTGGTTGTCTTTTCTCGGCGTCAGTCTTCCCACAAACACGTCACAAACTTTGCGACCTGATGTTTCCCGCATGGCTGTTAAGTGCTCCGCTAAGTGGGCTCCACCTGTTAGTAGAGACTCACCGTTTTGCGTCTATGCGTCCACACTTCAACACCTGACCTGCTACCTGGGGAAAGATTAGCGTTAATGGCTTGCTCTAGTCACATGTACTTGCAGGTACTAACCAATCTAAAAACACACGACTTGAAATAGCTAAAACTATAAGCGTACAAATGACGTAAATACTGATGTACTGTTGTTCAGTACACCGTTCTCAGTGACCAAAATGAAATGGCGTGTGACGAGGGCCTCCCGTCGGGTAGACTGCTCGCCTGGTGCAAGTCTTTCGATTTGACGCCACTTCGGCAACTTGCGCGTCGATGGAATGAAATGACGATGATTAGGACAACACAACACCCAGTCCCTGAGCGGAGAAAAATCTCCGACCCATCCGGGAATCGAACTCGGGCCCTTAGGATTGACAGTCCGTCGCGCTGAGCAGTTTTTTTTTTCTCTTTCGCTTACAAACATAAACTGCTTCTAGCATTTTTTTAAAAATATATAAGACGATGATTTTAATAAAATAAAATTTTTCTGGGAAACGTAAATAAGTGGAAATTTTTTTTACATAATAGTGAAAAAAGTATCCTGCTTCTATCAGTACAAAACAATAACGGTCAACGTTCCTCTTTTAGGCGCGTACCTCGCTAATCCCGTTATACATCGCGTTGGTGTCGGGTACGTCTTCACGTGTGTTTGTGGATCCTCTCCACTGTCCTGGTCCTTTCTTGTTCTGATACTTGCCCGCCGCGGTGGTCTCGCGGTTCTAGGCGCGCAGTCCGGAACCGTGCGACTGCTACGGTCGCAGGTTCGAATCCTGCCTCGGGCATGGGTGTGTGTGATGTCCTTAGGTTACTTAGGTTTAAGTAGTTCTAAGTTCTAGGGGACTGATAACCACAGCAGTTGAGTCCCATAGTGCTCAGAGCCATTTGAACCATTTTGTTCTGATACTTATAGACAATAATTACATTCTCCTACCCGGGACACCCCAGCAGGGTGGGGGATCAAGCAAGGCACTCCCTAAAAAATTTGCGTAATATGTTCGATATCTCGGATGTCTCATAAGCTGTGAGTGATGTTCCTGTAGTAAGGCCCAGAAGTCGAGCACATTCTTACTGCCGTCTCGGAAAAGATAACGCACAGTCAAACCTCGAATCCAAGTCACTCCGTTTGTTTTTGTTCGGGGATAATATGTCCTATCTGGGAGAAGTAGTGTGCGTGGTTCTATTGTTTGCGGCCCCACCGGAAGGAGGAAGGCGATCATTTTTTTGACCAAACACCATACGTCCGCCGAAGGTCCGCATATCAGGCGATGCTCCTCTGTGTCTATAACATTGCACTGCGGACACAGTGGCTCGTCCGCCATATGAATTGTATGCAACCTGGAACGAGTCACGTATTTCCCATTTACCACCTGATACCATAGTGCGCGCGTTCCCGTATCAAGGTGTGGGTGGTGCACTGTACGCCATACCACTGACCACGTAACTGTTGGTTGGCGGCGCTCTACGGCATTATTCGGCCGTCGTCGAGTCAAGATGTGATATATATCACGTGCCGTTGCCGTCCTGGTAGTCGGTAGTTCCATATGTACATACCTGTGTTCCACAAAAAAGGTTCGCATATGGGCAAGCGATGGTGAGAAGTGAGCCACCGCTACCGGAGCCGAACGAGAAGGTGGAGCGAGTTCGTCTATCAAGGTGCCCGTCAGACTTGTCTGGTGTCGTGTCCACATCTTTATCGTTGTGGTTACATAAATAGCCACTGCTCGGTCGCGTACGTGGACTAGTACTAGACCTCCACGACTACGAGGAAGGGTGAGGGTTTCGTATCCTACCTTAAAAAGCAGACCTGTCCTCACAAAATATCCTAGTGCCGCCAGGATTCGGCGGCCCAACACCACCGGCATAGGAAGAACTTGTGCCAGGTGGGGATGCGAGAGGCTAGATAAGTGTTGGCAAAGGTGACCCGTTTTATCATATCCAGTGCCCTTAACCTGTGACTTCGGACACTCGCACGAATTGTTTGCAGAACATGTCTGTAACTCAGTGCCGCCGTGCGTCGAACGTCTGTAGGGAAGATAATTCCTAGGCATTTCATCTTGTTGATCAGCTGTAATGGTGCTACACTTCCTGTCGGGAGTCCTCTCCCGATGTTCATCGCTCCCGACTTTGCCATGTCCAGGCGACTTCCCGTAGCCATACAATACAAATTAATCCAATGCAAGGCCGCTCTTGCCTCGTCGCCTGACCGTGCTAAAAACACTAGGTCATCTGCGTATGTTCGGCATATAAACTTGTTGTGCCTTATCGTCATTCCTTGGAGTCGATTCCGTAGCCCGCAGAGCAGTGGCTCGACAGCGATGGCATACAATATCGTTGACAGCGGGCACCCTTGTCTGACCGATCGTGAGATGGTGATGGGCCCCACCAAGCGTCCATTGATGAGCACTTTGGATGCGGCTCCGTGGAGTAGTCTCATGACGACGGTGACAAAACTTTCCGGAAACTTCATTTTCGTCATCACGTCCGTGAGATAAGCATGACTCAGCCTGTCAAATGCGCGATCGAAGTCTATCGATACCAATACACCCCGGAGACGACATGTTGATGCCAGTGCGATAACATCGCGGTAGTCGCTGAGTGCCGTTTGTATATTGCTCTCTCCTCCTAGCTGGGTTTGGTCGAGTGATATCACATGGCGTATTACGCGTTTAAAGCGTGCTGCAAGTATCCTGGCGTAGATCTTGTAGTCGCAATTAAGAAGGGTCAGTGGCCGGTAGGCCTGTATCCCTGTGCCGCCAGATGGTTTGTGGATGGGGATGATCATTCCTTCCACGAAGGAGGGTCGAAGAGGCACGTTGGGAGACATCAATTCGCAGTACATGGCAGTCCATCGTGGAGTCATGAGATCTTTAAATGTACGATAGAACTCTAACGGAAACCTGTCGGGCCCCGGCGATTTGTGCGACGCTCCCTTATCAATCGCTTCCATTACGTCGTCCACTGTGACTTCACCTGTTAACTCCAGGTTGGCCGACTCGTCGAGACACGTGGAGAGCGTTCGTCGGACCTCATGAAAGGCTGCCTGATCGTGTTCCGCTTCTTCATAGAGATGACCGTAGCGTTCCACGAAAGCGTTGGCAATGTCTTTTTGCGTTGTCATTCGGCGACCATCTGGCAGTACGACCGTCTGTATTAAGGTTCTGCGGCTACGTTGTTTTTCTCTGATAACGTGATACATCGACGGTGATTCTCCACGGACTCGTTCAAAGGTCCTTGCACGGATTGCGACACCCTCCAGACGGCGGCGCGTTATGGAAATTATTTGGGCCTGTGCTCGTTTTATACCGGCACGACGCTCCTGTGAAGGTGCTTGTACAGAAAGTTCGCGGAGCATCGTGAAATAAAAGTCCGTCGTGTGTCGCCTCCACATCATCTGCTCTCTGCCATATGCAATTAACGCTCGGCGCAATGCAGGCTTAACGCATTCCAGCCACCACTGCAACGTCGTCGGATATGTCGGGAGGCGTCGTTCACACACGTGCCAAGTGTCTTCGACTAAGCGTCTGCACTCAGGTTCCCCGAGGTGTGCTGTATTCAGTTTCCAAACACTGCGACTCCTCCACACTTGTTGACGACTCAGGGAGACCGTGCATATATATGCTATGTGATCTGAAAAGGCGACAGGCCACAATTCCGCATCGAGGATCGCTAGTTCGAGACGACGTGTTACGTAAATGCGATCGAGACGACTTGCAGAGTGACTCGTGACGTAGGTGTATCCACGTCTGTCGCCATGTATCTTCTTCCATGTATCAATGAGATTCATGTCCTGTATGAGTTGCAGCAGTTCCGGGCATGAAGTATAACATGGGTGTTGATCTTTTGGTGCGAGCATGTAGTTGAAGTTGCCTCCAAATAAGACATGTTCATACCGACCTAAGAATAGTGGTGCAATATCCTCTGCGTAAAATCGGGATCGGTCGCTCCGTCTGTCGGACCCCGACGGTGCGTAAATGTTAACGACCCGTACTCCCAGCACTGTGAGCGCCAGTCCTCGCGCTGACGGCAGGTACACCACGTCCTCGGCTACTATGCCGCTACGTAGAAGTATCGCTGTTCCGCTGCCGCCGTCGGTAGTAGGTGTAATGTACGTATCGTACTCATAGAGGTCGGGGAAGCTCTCAACACATACTTCCTGCAGCAGAACGATGTCGACGTCTGACGCATGCAACATGTCTCGTAATAATTGCAATTTGACAGGCGCTCTGATCGTATTAATATTAATAGAGGCTGTTCGATATACCTGCCGCTGTTCCTCAGTGTGTAAAGCGCATATGAACGCTTATGTTAATTTGTATGCTGCTGCCCGGTGACATGCTGTCTGTGCGTCAGTCTGCATCTTCTGTGTGGTTAACATCCGGTGGAGGCAGCACTCGCCATTGCGGGTGCGTCGTCGGTGTGTGGGTCAGTATCGGATTCGTCGGCCCAGTTCCTGTGCTGGAGGTCCAGCTCCCGTCGTGTCTCTCCGGCCGGGCTGACCGAAGGCGGTGGCGTTGCTGCGGTGGGTGGAGGGACTCCTTCCGTGGGCTTTCCGTCCGGTGTGTCTGTGTTCAACCCCTGTCTAGCATGATTCGCGTCGTACTGCTGTGTGGGAGGTAGATCCTCCCGTTGCGCATCCGGATGCACTCTATCGACGTTACACCCAAGTCCATCTGACGGCGCTAGCCGTCGTTTCTTGTGGCGCTTCGGCGATCGTTGTTTGCGCGTGTGCGCCTCCGTATCCGAGTGCGGAAGTGACTCCCGGTGCTCAGGGACGAAAGCAGCTGTCGGCACAACCGCAGGATCAATTTCCATACCTCCTACCGATCCTTTCCGCTCGGTTAAGGGCGTCGTCGGCGCCGGAGCGGCAGAGGTGTGCGTCGTTTCGTCACTGGAGGCGGTCTCTGCTGCAGTCGGTTGCAATAAACTGTCAGGATTCTATAGCTGGTCATTCTTCGGGATGGGATCTGTTCGAAATGCGTCCGCATACGTTAGTGGCAGCGGCGTCAACGTGGACTGAGGCACGGGTTCGCCGGTTGGAACGTGCACTATCCTCCGCTGCATACATTCGGAACGGACGTGGCCCTCTTTCCCGCAGCCTGAGCATGTTTTGGGTTGTCCATTGTAGATGACTATAGCTCTGCATCCGCCGATGAACAAGTACGAGGGTACATGTTGTGTCAGTTCTATTCTGATTTGACGCACCCCATTGAGAACGGGGTAAGTCGTGAAGTTGGACCATTTTTCCTCAACGTGGCTAAGCACTCTTCCATATGGGCGTAAGGCGTCAACGACCAAGTCAGACGGAACCTCGAAGGGAAGTTCGAAAATACGTATGTTTCGTAAGCCCAGTCCTGCGTGATCAATAGTTACTTCTCCAACATGTCCATCAGAGTGACGAAATTTGAGTCCCTGTTTAGTATCTCGGATGATTCTGTCACATACTGCATCGTTAATCAGCTTGACGTAAACGACACTGCTCACTATGGAGAGGTTCGTTGTAGTCAAGTTTAACTTCGTCTCTTAGGAACCTTTCTATTTCGTAGGCTTTCGGTCTCGCATATTCATTCGAAAAACTAATCTTGAGAGTCGACTTTCGGTATGCATGTGCCATTCTATATCGAGTCGTCTAAACGCACGAGTACGCCGAAGAGGTAAACAACTGCGCGAGCGCGAACTTCTCCGGCAGGGACGTAAACAGACGTCCGTGCCGTAGCACCACCGAAGGCAGACTGAGCACTCAGCTACCGGGGGGCGGACTCTCAGTGACCAACTGAAATATGCCTGATAAACCCTGCACAGTGGTCTATGACGTGATTCCCCTCTATGTGTGACCGAATATACTCCAGTTTTTGGAGCCTGTGATGTTATAAATATATCTAACGAGTGAAGGTAACCATAATTAAGGTATCGTTAAAAACGGTGAAGTTCTGGACTGACTGTATCTCCCCGGCCTTCTCTGGCCAAAATAACAAAGAGTGTGACAGTGCAATCATTGTTGTACCCATAATCACGGATGGAAGGTAGAAGGTTGTTCCCTTACACCAAAACTCATACCATTTATTAGGATTCCACTCTTTCTTAGTTCCATCTTACTCATACCTTGTGGATTCCCCTTCTCGCAGCAATTCGTGATTACAGCTTTTGTAGTGAATACCAAATAAATCCAACGTGTGCTCAATCTGTGAAAATGCAGCTACGGGTTACCACTTCTCTCCAACAGTCTGTCGCTGCAGGAATCTCACATGCCTGTGCGTCAGTCCAGACCGTCCTAGTTGGAGAGGCCGTGAAATTCTGTTGTTGGCAACCCCTACAGCTCTTCCAAGTAACTTAGAGCATAAGTTACCTATTTTCCAAGCCTGTGAGCACTTCGTTGGTTCATACCCACATCCGCTTTCCTACTGCGACCCCTCTCGCTGAGTAAGGATGTTTAATAAAGCACTGATATTGGGCATAGAAGCTAACTACTGGAAAAAGTACCGAAGATGCAACCTTGCACCAGTTGTACTGGCTTCGGCTACTGACATATGATAAATCAACGCCAAAATGTGTTCAGTGGTTCAGTTATGAAGTCCTTTTGTGCTCTCGAGAGTACAGCTATGAACTGCAGCGGCCACAGTACTGTGGAACTCAGTTGCTCGTGTGTGACACGCCACCTGAGAGAAAGAGATTTCTGATCACCTCCTCTTCATCATTAGAAAAAAGGGAGTGTATAAGAAAAGTCCACCTAAAAGAACCCATGGGCCCCAACTCCAAATCCACCCAGCGTAAATCAAGAAACAAACCCCCAAATCACAATAGTATGAATCCCAGTGGTTCAGAAACAAAAAGACAAAATTACATTTCGAAACAAACAACTAAATACTGTTTATCTATCATGCGATCTTAGTGCATACAGCTTGCTTATGTGTATCCCAATCATTCTTAACTACCGGCTTCTTTTCCCTCGTGGATGCTTGTTCTATACCATCTGCGGTGATTCAATCTGTGGCTGAGTATCTCCTTCTCCATTGAAGGCTTTGACTTGGCTGACATTTGAGCCGTGGTAAAAATTGCTGTTTTGAAGAGCGCGCCGCAGCGCGTTGTGTGAAGCAGTCGCCCTCGGTTTCTGGCGGTGGCGCCGCTGTGGCAATCGCAGCTTTGGTGTTTCCCTCTGGTGGATAAGGGGAAAGGTTGCCTGTTCACGTGCATTTAAAGGGCGCTATGAGCTCTCCGAGAACATTCGAGGGTTGGATTCCCTCACTTCTTCCTCGAGGACTCGCACTGCCTGGGCTACTCTCAGGGTATATCTTCGACGTGGAAGAGCCCCACCATTTCCTTGCCGTGTCGTCTGCTCGCCGTCACTACTAATCGCCGTCCGGTCCTCCTCGGCGCCGCCGCCGCCGCCGCCGCCGCCGCCTTGTCGCCGCCTGCCGGTGCTCGCCGCCGCCGCCGTCGCCGCCGCCGCCGTTCGGTCTCTGCCTGCTGCCGCCGCCTGGTCACCGCCGTCGCCGCCGCCGTCGCCGCCGCTGTCGTCGCCACCTACCGCCGCGCCGCCGCCGCCGCTCGGTCGCCGCCTGGCGGTGCTCGCCGCCGTCGCCGTCTGCCGCCGCCGCTGCCCTTCTCGCGCTCCGCCACCATGTCCCAACCCACCACCACTATCATTTTCACCTCTCCCTCCGCTGCTCCAATCACCATCACATGGAGCTCATCCTCCACCCCCCTTCCCGTCCTTCCTTCTCTGCCTGTCCACCCCACCCCTGCGCCACTTTCGGCTGTAATCACCCCCTCCCCTATCACTGTCGCCCCATCGACAGCTACTGACTTTCCGACGCTCCCTGCACCGCCTCCGACGGGCTCTAAGCCAGCACGGATTTCGGCTCGACGTTCCACAGTCTCTGTGACACCCACGCCCCCTCCCTCTGCGTCATCCGCTGCTCAGGGTGGTCCTGCCCCCCGCCATCTCTCCCTGCAACCCATCCCCCAGCCCCCTCTCCACCCAGTCGTGACCACGAAACCTTCAAACCGCCCGAATGTTGACCCTTCCCCCGAAATCTCCTCCAAAAAAAAAATGGTTCAAATGGCTCTGAGTACTATGGGACTCAACTGCTGTGGTTATCAGTCCCCTAGAACTTAGAACTACTTAAACCTAACTAACCTAAGGACATCACACACATCCATGCCCGAGGCAGGATTCGAACCTGCGACCGTAGCAGTCCCACGGTTCCGGACTGCGCGCCTAGAACCGCGAGACCACCGCGGCCGGCGCCTCCAAAAAAAACCCCAATCCCCGTAACCCACCCACTCCCATGGACGCGACCCCGACCCCCGCCACGCCTGCCACCCACACTTTTGTCCTCTCCAATCCTGACCCTCAATTCCTTGATGCCCGCTCCCTCACCCTCGCCATCCGGAAATACTACCCCAATGCCCCCATCTCCCTTCTGATTCCTCGCAAGGACTCGGTCCTCATTAAATCCCCCACTGCTTCCTTCCACACCGATCTCCTCTGCCGCATCCCCCGTATCCAATTTGGCCAACGTGCAACCCTCACCCCCTACCACACTCCGTCCTCTCCCCGTCAGCCTCAAACTCCCCGACGTCTGCCAACCTTCACCGCCGTGATCATGAAGCTTAGCCCCGTGATCACGGAGGCTGAGGTGTTGGCGAAACTCAACTCCCAGCCCGACATTGAAATCCGCTCAACCCGTCCATCTTCAATGATGCCGGGCCGACTTTTCTCATGCGGAAATTCACTGAATCCTCCTCCTCCATTGACCGCCTCTTCACCGAGGGAGCCCTCATCTACAATCGCCATCATAAGGTGGACCCCTCCCGTTCCCCAGTCCAATCCTACCACTGACAGCGCTGTCTCATGTACAACGACCACGTTACCTCTGCCTGCAAGAACCCCCCTACTTGGCCCCACTGCAAAGCTTCACACTTCCTCAAGAATTGCCCCAACCTCACCTCTCCCCCCTCCTGCAACACTTGCAACGAACCACATCCTACCTACTCCTTGAAGTATAAAGCGAAACCTCCTCCAGTCACACCTGAGCTCACCATCCCTGTCCGTCCTGTTGATGACCCCATCCACCCCAACAACTCGCTCTGCCCTCCACCTACTGCAGAGGACATCATCTGTTTCATCAGCATTGTGCTCCAAAACATCCACACCCTTTCCCAAATCGCCTTCACTGTCCGTTCCATCTTCCATCTTACCACCTATGCCACATACTCCCACAACCAGGCCCACTTCACCTTCATCCCCCTCACCACCCTCGTCTAACTCTCCCCTTCCATGGTACAACAACCCTACCGTATCCTGTACCACAACATTCGCTCCCTGCCCACCCACAAACTCCTCTTCCTCCACACCCTCCGTCAGCACCGGGTGGATGCCTTCGTCCTGAATGAAGCCTTCCTTCAACCCCATATCTCCATCTCCACGGCTCCTTACACCCTTCACCGCACCGATAACCCGTACCCTCTGGTGTGTGGCGGAGTTGCTATAGGCCACCTCAAGCACCTCCCTGTCAGGCCCCAACCTCTCCTTAACAATCCTGCCAAGCATCTCACCCTCAGCCTCTTCTTCCCCACCCTTACCATCACCTGTGCCACCATTTATGTCCACCCTCGCACCCCCATCCCATACGATTTCCTGGCCCACATTGGCTGCACCTTCTCCACTTACGTAATTGCTGCCGACCTCAGTATCCACAGCCGTGAACCTGCCAACCTCCAGTGGTGTCATCAGTTTCTCACCACCCTCCAGGGAGACCTGGTTCCCCTGCCTCAGCACACCTGACCCGAATCCAACACCACTCCCGATGTGGTCCTTGCCTCTACCAACCTCCTTGGGCGCATCACCACAGATGTCCTTGACCTCATTGGCAGTGACCATGCTCCTGTTCTCCTCACTATCTCTAATGGTCGCCATCCCCGCAATGCTCCTCGCCCCGACGTCCCTCCTAAACTTGTCCATGATTACTCCCGTGCCAACTGGGATGCCTACCGGGACTCCATTCACACCCAGGTTGACGGCCACAACCTTACCCTCCAATCTCCTGATGACATCTCTCGCGCTGCTGCCTTCCTGCACCAGACCTAGTCTGACGCCGTCGCCACCCATATCCCCACCAAAGCCATCCACCCTCACCGCCCCGCCCAGCCTCCACAGGCTGTTCTTCTCCTTCGAGAGTCTCGTCGCCTCTACCGCCTTTTTCTCTGCTCTCGTGACCGGGATACACTTACCCGCCACCAGCAATTACAACGACACATCCGCAACCTGCTTACTGTGAAGAAACGCCGTGCCTGGCGCCAGACATGTACACAACTCAACACCACGCTCCCCATAAACTCTTCCAAGTATTGATCTGCTTTCCACCGCCTTACTGGGAACCGCCCCACCCCCCAGTACCCTCTCCTCCTTAATGACTGTCCCTTTCCTGACAACCTCAGCAAGGCCAACCACTTTGCCTCTCACCTCTCCGATGTTTTTTCCATCCCAGATGTTCCCCACTTTGATTATTCCCTCTTCCCTGACGTCATGGACCGTACGAATACCTCTGTTCCCCCCCTTGCTCCTAGCTTCCAGTACTTGGGCCACACACCACCATCTGAACTTAACACTGCCATCACTACACAGGACATCAGCCTCACACTCCCCACTAAACGCAACACTGCTCCCGGCCACGACTGCATTACCTACCGCCACCTCAAACACTGCCCTCCCTCCTTCTTTTCAATCCTTGCCACCCTCTACAATGTCATCCTTGCCACTGACTTCTATCCCGACCTGTGTAAAACCTCCCGTATCCTGATGTTCTCCAAACCCAACAAGCCTCCACCTGATGCCTCTTCCTATCATCCTATCTGTCTCACATCGGTGTTCAGCAAGCTCTTGGAATCCATCCTTTCCCGGCGCTTCCATCACCACCTCCACCAAAACCACCTCCTCCCCAACACCCAATGTAGTTTTCGACCTTCCTTCTCTGCTGATGACCAACTCCTCCGCCTCACTCATCTCCTCTCCCTCCAGCTTAACTCCTGTCGCTCTGCCATTTTTGTCTCCCTTGACCTCGAAAAGGCCTTCGACCATGTCTGGCATCCCGGTCTCCTGTTTAAACTCCAAACCTATGCCCTTCCTATGAACTACATCTGTCTGATGGCCTCCTTCCTCTCCTACCGCCCCTCCTATGTTACCATCCATAATGCCAATTCCCACACCTTCTACCCCTCTGCAGGTGTGCCCCAGGGCTCTGTCCTCTCCCCTCTCCTCTACCTCCTGTACATGGCAGATATGCCCCAACCCCCCCCCCTCCCTCCAGTACACCTCTTGCAATATGCTGATGACACCGCATTCCTCGCCCTCGCTCCTACCCTCCAACAGTCCCAACGCCTTCTCCAGAATCACCTTGACCTTTTTGCTGCATGGTGTAACCAGTGGCTCCTGAAAATCAATCCTTCCAAGACCCAGGTAATCATCGTAGGTCATACCACTCGCTCCTTCCGGCTCCTGGATTTCTCCCTTACTGTCTGCGCCCATCCTGTCCGACTCACCCCCACCCTCACCTACCTTGGCCTCACCATTGACCGTCACCTCACCTGGATCCCTCATCTCCACTCCATCCAATCCAAAGCCCACAACCGCCTCCGACTCCTCAAACTCCTCTCTGGCCGGACATGGGGGTTGCACCCCTCTACCATCCGCCACACCTACAAATCCTTAATCCGTCCCATCCTCTGTTATGCCAGTCCTGCCTGGATATCTGCCTCCCCCCCCCCCCAAATTCTATAAGTCCCTCCAGATCCTTGAGCGTCATGCACTCCGCCTCGCCTTCCGTATATGCCTCCCATCCCCCACGCGGATCCTCTATGATCTCATTCCTTTCCCCCATCTGCTCTTATTCCTTGAACATATCCCCATCATCTGCACCTCCTGCCGCCTTGAACCCCCTCGCCCCCTGGTTGCTCCTCTCCTCTCCCATCCCTGCCCCCTGCCACGTCTTCACTGTTGTGTCCCCCCTACTCTCCATCTCTACACCCTACATCTCCTTTCCCAAGGTGTCTTCCATCAACTCCCCCTCCCAGATGATGCCCTCTCACCCTCCATTTATCCCTCCTATCAACTCTGATCCTCACTCCCCCTCCTTTCCTCTGTCCTTTTCCCGGGCTCCCTCCCTCCCTTCCATCCTCGTTCTTCCCCACCTCCCTTCTCTTTGCCCCCTTCTCTCCCCCGAGTCCTTTTGCATTTCCCTCCTCTGCCTCCTCTCATCCCCTCTCGCGTCCGCCCTTCTCCCCCTTTATTAGTCCTCTCCCTCCTTGGTTCCCCCTCCCCTTTTTCGTTTTTTTCCTTCCTCCCTCCTTGTTCTTCCCCCTCCTCCAAGTCCTCCCCCCCCCCCATCTGCCTTTGGCTCGGGAGTGTCATCTTCGTGCCGCCACTTTCGTGCAGTGTTTTACAGTGAGTGTTCCGTGATGTGTTTTTTGGAAAGTGTTGCGAACGGCCCACATACTGTCGCTGGGTGTGCTTTTTATCTCCTATGAACAGAAACAAGACTATCGCCGTGTTTTTTAATTGTGTATGTACTATGTTTCTTGTCTGATTCCTGTGTCTTTTATTAACATTGCCAACCCCTTTTGCTTTCTGTTTTAACTTTCCGCATTTTTCCGCCATTTTACACTTTACGTCATCGTTTTATCACCTGTTTTTTGTTTCTTTTCTTCTTCCGTTTTTAAAATAAAAGTCTGTAAGCTGTAGAGCAGCGTACTAAGCTGCTGCCAGCCCGCCCCCTTCGGGGGGAATTGAAAATCAATAAAGGAAAACAAAAACTCTCCGGGAAGTCAGTCTGGGTGAGTCTGGAGTCAGTCTGGGGTCAGTCTCTCGTCCCCAGCTTGATAGTCTGTCTCTCGTCCGAAATTGTGGCGCACTGAGAGAACGAGTGGTCGTCCGGTCGGGGGCTTGGTTCCTGCATCTGAGTCTGCGCGTAGGCCGCCAGTCTGCTCGAGTTGCTCAGGCAACGGTCATTGCCGGTTGGATCGATCGGTTGGTCGATCGCGCACTGAGACACAAGATGACTTGTCCGTCTTGAGCGTCGGCGCATGTGAGGTTGCCACGTGAGTCCAGTGGGCCGCGCCGTATAGCGAGGGGTAGTGGCTTCGCGCCGACACGAGAGCAACAGGAGTCAACTCACGACATCGGTCTGGCCGGCGCAAGCTGCGACGCCGTGAGACGGGAGATCGGCGTGCCTTCCTGCGTCCGTTGAAGCGGCTGATAGCGGTCGGTTCGGGAGAGCGTTTTTGGAGTGCTGCGCCAGGTCTTCGCCAGAAATCGCAGTTTATTAGAAGTTAAGTGATTGGTGATATGTTGTATCGTTTACTTGTTAAATTCTACTTGTTTTCTTGGTGAGGTCACGAGCCGCTTTGTTTTGGGGTCGTCCCACCGTTCCTCTCCGTTTCCCCACCCGCGGGAAGGTGGTTATTTATGAATTGGGTGGTCCGTTTTTCCCTTGCGGAGTAGGGGTGCGTTAGAACAACCTACGGTTCGGGTTGTTCGGTAATCTCCCTATCAATCTGCCGTACGTTAACAGCTGCCTCTGCCATGTTTGCCGGATTCGGTGTGTTAACGAATTTATTGCTTGAAGTGTAACGGCCTAATTCCTGAAATATGTTTTTATCTTGCCTGTCATCTTGAGAGGCGGTATATGTGTACTGTAGAGCATGTTTGGTCAACCTTGTATAATTTTACGGAAGATTGCATTTCATGGGCTTTTATTTAAATGGTCATTTTAGTATATAAAGTTGCCACCCTACCACCGTAACACATTTCTTAGAAGTTAAAATCAAGTTGCACCTTCGGTGGCAAGTTAATCTTTTAATTTTTGTTTTGTACCATTTCCATCCCTCCTACGGGGTGCATAGTTTGCGTGCTTGTGGGAATTGTTAAAACTTTTACTTTAAGGTAATCTGGTGTGTTGCGGATTTGCACCTATATAGGCTTTCAGAGGTTGTTGTGAGCGGTCGTGACTACGGCCGTGTCAAAAGGGAGAGGCAAGGTTCTCAGCCCGAAAGCTCATACACTCAAAAATTTCTTTCTTTCTGTCTCTGAATAATTTGTAACTTGATTTTTAGAGGGAGCTTTCTGCTTATAATTTTAAATCTCTTTCTTAAAAAAAAGGCTTTTAGGAATAAAATTCCCATTTATTTAAAACCCAAGGGCCCACTTGATATAGCAGCAATTTTCCAGCAAGTTGCCCTGTGTGTACCGTACATGTAAAGCCTACATATGGCAGTTTGTTCTGTTTTGAGGAAAATTGTGGATAACAGGGTGCATCCAATGGCTTATGTTTTTAGGCAGTTGAATAAGGCAAAACATAACTATCACATATATGTAAAGCCTACATACTGAACATATGTGTCCCAATTATGCTTATTATTTAGGTGATAACTCTTGATACGTTCATTCGCTTGTGTATGGAAAGGTCTAGTGCAAAGTTTTCAGATATACAACTGCTTCAACATATCTGACATAAGTTTGCACCGTGATCAGTAATTATAGAATCTAGAACGCCAAATATTAATATGCAGATGTTAACCATCACATTTGCTACTGTGCTTGCTCACTGGTCCAGAATCATTATCATTGTTATGAACTGTGAAAAGTGATCTACTATTGTCAGAATATATTTATTTCTATTGCTGTCCAAGGATACCCAAACCAATAATATCAAAGGTTCAGTACTTCTGGCAATCTTTGCAGTGGAATACGCTGGTGACTAAGATCCATTCTTTACGCACATGGCATAGACTTTAACCCACTGTTCAGCATCTCGTTTCTGGTTCTATATCAAAACTTGCCAGTTACATACCTATCCATTATTCTGTGTCAAGAGATGGTCAAGCACATGTCATAGTACTACATTTCTAAATGATGAGGAAAACACCCCACACAGGCCACCTTTGTACTTCTACATAGCAAGCATTGTGCATCGCAAACTGAGGCTGCTGTCTAATTGCCCAACAATCTATATCTGCTGAATGCGCCTTCTGCCACTCTGACAAGCTTCTACCTTGTGCTTGCAGAGCTCCAGTCTTCCTGCTGAGCATGTCCGCGTTTGTGTGCTTTTACCCAGGTCTGTGCACCACTTCATAATCATACTCACTTAGCTTCAATGTTCGCTGTGTCAACCTATTGAGTGAATCTTCTACTCCCAACAGCCACTTAAGGGAAGCACGATCCATAACTAACTTAAACGTTTGTCCTTATAAATAACACTTAAAGTAGGTAATACCATAAATGACAGCTAACGTTTATTTCTCTATTGTGTGGCTCTGAGCACTATGGGACTTAACTTCTGAGGTCATCAGTCCCCTAGAACTTAGAACTACTTAAACCTAACTAACCTAAGGACATCACACACATCCATTCCCGAGGCAGGATTCGAACCTGCGACCGTAGCCATCGCGCGGTTCGAGACTGAAGCGCCTAGAACCGCTCGGCCACCCCGGCCGGCTCTCTATTGTGTGATAGTTATGTTTTGCCTTATTCAACTGCCTAAAAACATAAGCCATTGGATGCACCCTGTTATCCACAATTTTCCTCAAAACAGAACAAACTGCCACGTATCAGTTTTTACTTCTTTCCGACTACTTGCATGCCAGAGACAGTTTACTTCCTTTAAAGTGAAATGGCATTTATTGACGCTGAATGTTACATGTGCTGCCTGCAGTCTTTCATAAAATTCTTCTAATCGTCTCATGTGTTCTTCAAGAACCTACGAAAATAGTTACGTCATAAAGGTAAACCATACATCGTTTAGGTTTCAGTCCCTAAGGTACTACATCCAACAGTCTCTCGAATGTAGGTGGTGCACTCTTCAGTTCAAAAAACATTCTACAACAGTGGTAATGCCTCCTTGGATTGGTAAACGCTATCTTTTGTTGGTCTTCTGGAACTACTTGAATCTGGCGGTAGCCACTCTTCAAATCGGCGGTTGAAAAGCATCTACATTGACCCAAACTGTCGAGTGCTTCTATAACTTTAGGGATGGGATATGCATCAGTGATAGTCCTTGAGTTGAGATAGTAATAATCCCAATGGAAGCTGTATTTCTTGGTACCTTCTAACGATTTTGTGGGCATGATGACAATGCTCACACGCCAGAGACTGTCGCTACGTTCAGGTAAGTACGGTTCGATGAATTCCTCCATCAATTGTTGTAAATGCTTTAGGAGCCTGTATGGCTTCCTATGCACTAGATCATTGTTTTATAGGCATCACTGGTAATGGACTCGCTAGACTGAACGAATCCACGAATCTAAGCAGAAAAGCTTCCATGAATTCCCTGTATTTCCCGTAAGAGTGTTAAACTTTTCTACGTAGTGCAGAATTGCTAATGGTAAGCTTGCAGCTACAGTCATCACTCAGACTATCAGTATCGTCTTCCTCTAAGACAAACTCGTAACAATTAGGCCCTATGGTAGACTAACCTCCTCCACGCCAAATTTGTCCAAACTCACAGGAACCATAAATCCTCCATCAGTATCTATAATGCGTATTATGCTGCTATGCCCCACACCCAATATGTCCCCAATGACAACCAACGTATGTGCCTCCATTTCCGTCAGGAATTTGTGTTCCTCGTTATTTACTGTGTCAAGCAAGAAGAATCCATCTCTGCACACGTCATGCAGTGTACAGTGTTATTGGGAAAAACATATGTCATCAAATCTACCTATTCAGTCCTGTTCGTATCATTACTTTGAGGTGCGTCTTTTTTTTGTCTTAGAGTGTACGTGTAGATGTTTGGTGTCTGTTCTTTCGGTCATATGTGAAAGAACAGACACCATTCTTGATTCTGCAGCTTTATGTATACGTGATTAAATGAAATAAATTCCGACACCAGCTGTAACAGGACACTGAAATAAATTCAGTGACAAGTACCAGAAGTACCACTTTTTGTGAGTGTTACCTTAACTGCTTTGGCTATCCAAGCACGCTTTCCATTAGACTCAAATTCCCAAGATCTCACACACTATTTGTGGAGCGTCCCCTGTCCACCACACTCATTGCGATCCAGCAACCACATCGGTATTCTGATGACCTGACGCCCCAATTAGACAGAATTTGGCACTATATCCCTCAGGAGGACATACAACAACTTGATCAATCAGTGCCAAGCCGAATAAATGCTTGCATAAGGGCCGTAGCTGGATCAACGCATAATTGACTTGCTCAGTTTGTGAAGCTTTTCCTCTTGATAAATCATCCAATTTTCTGAAATTTCAATGATCTCTTTGTTTGTACACGAACATCACATTTATCGATTTCCGTCCCATTTGGATAATTCACTTTTCATTATGCATCCTCATTCGGTTGATTACTGCTGATTCTTTCGTCTTTTAAGGGCAGTTCTCGTCCTAAAGTCAAGAAATATAAGAAAGGAAGAACTGGATTTAACGCATCGAGGTTCTTAGAAATGGAGCACAAGTTCGAAATGTTTCAAGAATGGGACAGGAAATCGACCACGCCCTAATGACAGGACCCATGCCGTCGTTTGCCTGTAGCGATTTAGCGAAACCATAAAAAACCTGAGGCTGGTCGGTTGGATGCGGATTCGAACCGTCATTCTCCCGAATGCCAGTCCGATGTGCGAACCACTGCACCAACTCTCTCTGCCCAAGAACAAATGTGAGACCTAAAATTCTGTCTGCTCCTCCGCCCTTTTTGACAAAGCCACTGGCAGACTCTTTTAATGTCACGGAAAATGAAGGAATAGGGGGAGTAAGGAAAGGAAAGAGCTGATGACATCAGTTGCATCAGGACTTCATGCGAACACGACGGCGACGGGTGAAAATGTGTGCCGGACTGGGACTCGAACCGAGGGCCTCCCGCTTACTAGGTAGTTGTATCACCTGCAGTGTCTACCGAGCGTCATGCGCCATTTTACACTGTCGAACGCTTTTCCCATGTCGACTGATCCTACAAATGTGTCTTGATTTTGCTTCAGTTTTGCTTCCATTATCAAGTGCAATGGCAGAACTACCTCTTTGGTACCTTAAACTTTCCTAAAGCCAAATTGGTCGTAATATAACTGAGCCTTAATTTTATTTTCCATTTCTCTGTATATTATTCTTGTCAGCAATTCGGATGCATGGGTTGTTTAGCTAATTATGCTACGGTTCTTACACTTATGTGCCCTGATCATATTGGAAATTTTTCAGAAATTTTGGATATTTTTCAGAAAGTCTGATATTATGTTGCCAGTCTCACAATTTCTCCACACCAAGTTGAATAGCCATTTGGTTGCCACTTCCCCCAATGATTTTAGAAATTCTGATGGAATGTTATCCATCCCTTCTGCCTTGTACCTTGTTTGTTTGTCCAACATCGATCATTGCCGTTTTTAGAGAAATCAACGTTTCTTCGACTGAACTGCCTTCTGTGGTATTCCTTATCGCAGTATCCACATTCTTTGCAACTTCAAACGCGTGTCACCATTCCCCTTTCCTTCAGTATCCCACGTCCTTTCACCCTTAATCTTTCGAACTACTGGCTTAACTCTGGTCTACTCCTCATAATAAATTCTAATCTGTCTATATCTGCTCCTTAGTACGCCTGACAATCCAATTTCGGATTTCAGAGACTTTGCAGAGCATGATGTAACCCAGTTGGAATATTCTAGTATCTGCAGGCCTTTTCCAGGTATACCTGCTCCGCTTGCAATTTATTGTAGAACTCATTGTTTCTCATTTCTCATTCTTACTACGAAGTCCATATTCTCTCGTAAGACTTAAAACTTGTTCTCCTACAAGAGCGTTCCAATCCCCCGTGATTGTTAGCTTTTTATCTCCATATGCGTACTGAATTTTACTGAATTACTCGTCCAATATCTTCATACACTTTATCTATTCGTCTTATGCTTGCGACGAAGGCATATACATATACACGAAGTACTGTTCTCGGCGTTGGTTTGCTATCGAATCTGTTGAGAACGGCTCTGTTACTAAACTGTTCATAGTTAGCTCAATTTCTGTCCTACCTTCCTGTTCATAAGTAATCCTACTCCCATTATACCATTTTCTGCTACTGTTGACATTGCCCTGTATTCGTCCGACTTTGCATTTTCCTTTTCATATTTTCTAGCTTCCTTATCACGTTCAAATTTATGACATTCTGCGCTCCGACTCGTAGAGTTTTGTCCTCTCGTTGGTTATTATTTTTCTCATGGTAACTGCCCCATTGGCAGTCCCCTACCGCATATACGAATGGGGGACTAGTTCGGAATCTTTTGACAATGGAGAGACCCTGACGACACTTTCTCAGTTAAAGGCCACAACATGACATTTCTGAGAATCTACTTTTTTAGTACACCATCTACTGTGGGAGAACCGAAACGAAAGATAACGGAAGCGTTTGAGACTTTGTGCTACAGAAAAATGTTGAAAATTAGACTAATAAGATGAACGGCGAAGAAAGGCACATATTGGAAACTGTGACAAGAAGAAGGAAAAGCATGATAGGACATGTGTTAAGGCTTCATGGAATAATTTCCATGGTACTAAAGGAAGATGTAGAAGGTAAAAACTGTGGGGGAAGACAGAATCTAGAGTACATCCCTCACATAATTCAGGACGAAGGGTGCAAGAGCTACTGTGAGATGAAGAGGTTGGCACAGAAGGGGAATTCGTAACGGGCCGCATCAAATCAGTCAAAAGGCTGATGACTCAAATTTGTAAATGAATAGAATAACAGTAGGAACTCGGTGCTACAACCTGTATCTTGCCTGTCTGTTTGAGGATGCCTGCGTAGTGTGTTCCAATCTAGTTCATCGTTATAATCTAGTCTTCAACTTTATAAGGCGATATTACATGCTGCAGTCATCATATTTTAACAGCTTCTGTTGATAATAGTGCGTTCGATACACTGTCCAACACCAACACAGATTACCAGCAGCAGTTTAAGTATTACGATAATAAAACCTCAGGAATGAAGGAAAAACCCATTAACCCTCGCGCCAGAGTATTTTCGGCTGTTTCCTCACAGCATGTAGACGTGACGTGGAATGCGTTTCGCACGCAGAGTGCTCGCTCTTGTCGCCGGGTGCATACTAACAAGATGGCCGGAGTGCTCGAGTCATACGAAGCAGCAGCACAGCTCAGACGGGCGCGGCTGTGAATGCGGAGCGCTGTCCTTCGACAGAAAGACGGATAAATGTTGTATTCCCGCATAAAATGTAAGGCTCGTCTGGAGTCCGTGGCACGACGATAGGCGTGGGTTGCCACGAGGATTATGCGCCACCGTGAGCCGCATGCGTAGAGAAACCGTCGACAGTATGAAGACGGAGGTACTAATGCTCTGCCTCAAACGTCAGACCATGTTGGTGTGGCACAAAGCCAAGTTTGCAAATTGCCTCCTCCTCCTTTTCTTATACTTCCTCCATCTAGCTTTAAGCCTGTTTTGTCTTCAAAACTGTCTGTCCAGCTATTCTTAAGTATTTCTACTGATTATTAAGTCACGTGCTCAGCGTCTTACGTGTGTACTCATACGAGTAAAAAATGTTGCAGTACTTCATTATTCTACATTTATTTGGTTCTACTTCCAGTTCTCATCACAATGCTTCGTTTATTAAATAGTCCACTAGTGAGTAACCTCTGATTTTTCACATAAATTTCATTTCTTCGCTTCCAGTTCAATGTACAAAGAAGGCATGTGGTAACAAGTGTGAATATTACCAAACAATTCATGCTTGCAAAACACTTATACGAATTATTTAGAGAAAAATGAAAGAAAGTGGTAGAAACCCACCTCGGGGAAGATCAATTTGGATTCCGGAGAAATTTATGAACACAAGAGCCAACGCCGACCCTTAGATCACAGACTTCAGGGAAACTACGTTTACAGCATTTGTACATTTAGAGAAAGCTTTTCACAATATTATCGTGAATAAATTCTGAAATTCTGAAGAAATCAGGGACAAAATACAAGAATCTAAAGACCATTTACGACGTCTATAGAAACACGCTGCAGTTATAAAAGACGAAGGACATCAAAGCGAGGCAGTAGGTGACAAGGGAGTGAAATCATGTTCTTCAGTCTGTAAACTGAGCAAGCAGGCATGGAAATTTGGAGAGGGAATTGCAGTTCTGCTCGAGGTTTGCCAGTATTATCGTATTTCTGTCAGAGTCTGAAAAAGAAACAATTAAAGGAAATTTTGAAAAGAGCTTATAGGAACAACATCAACAAACGTAAAACAAGGATACTGGAATGTAGTTGAATTAAATCAGGCGAGGCTGAGGAAATTAGGTAGGAAAGGAGATAATAACGGTAGGATTTTTGCTTTTTGGGAAGAAAGTAGAGAAGATATACAATGTAGATTGACAACGACAAGAAAAGCTTTTCCGAAAAATTGATTTGTCGATATCGAATATAGTTTTAAATGTTATGAAGTATTTTCTGAATGTTTGTCTGCAGGGCAGCCTTGTAAGAAGTAAGACAATTACAGCAAGAAAGAGCACACTGCTTGACAATTGCTAAGAAACGGAGACATTGTCAGGCAGGAATAAACACAGACAATGATGGACAACGTGAAACACAATACATACGTAATAGAGGGGAAGTGATATATTCATAAAGAAAAATGGTACAGATTTCACCACACGGGAACGTATAATAACAGACATAAGCAACCTTCATGTGTGACATAGGTCAGACTCCCAACATAAAGGTCGATTTCGGACTCTCAGTAAGGAATATTACCTCCTCGGGCACTAATACACATTTTGCATTTGTTAACTGATGCTGACTACCAAACTGTTGAGCATTCTTTGCGAGAAAATGTCCCACTCCTCTCTCAAGGAGATTTTCAGTTCTTGCACAATTGAGGGAAGGGATGTTCGCTGTGAAACATGTCTGCCAAAAGTATCCCAGGCACTATTTAAAAGGTTTATGTCAGGGAGTGTGCAGGCCATTCCATACATTCAGTATCATTATTTTCAGTGCTTCTGACATCTCAGCAGTCCTACGTGGTCGGGCATTGTCGTCAAAAGTCTACATAAGATTTCGTAATTTGATTACAAACAGGAATGTAAGCAATATATAAAGGGAAAAGGTTGTTATCAATAATTTCAAAAAGTTCTTGGTCGATTTACTTCAAATTTCTACAAGAATTCCTAACGAACATTTGGGTGCCATAAGCTATATACCCGTATTTCTTAATATACCCACTGTAACTTAAAAGTTCTTGGCCGATTTACTTCACATTTTTACATTCAGATAGAACAACGAAGAAAATTCATAAGAAATTAAGCACCAAACAAACTGAATATATCGCGGTAAACTGACTATAATTCCTACTGTAATACAAATGAGGACATTTTTACATAACTGATTACCTGCCAACGACCCCCAGCCACCCGCCGACCCTCGGCCGTGACGTCACGGCCGCCACATAGTGCTACTTTGTGCCTTTGGCAGCGGCGGCGGCGGCAAGTAATCAGTTATGTAAAAATGTCCTCATTTGTATTACTAATGTTCTTTTGTGTGCAATGCTAATAAGATGTGAATCGGGTATATAAGGAGTAGCGTTGTTTCGGTTGAGTACGTTTCATTCAGTACCTGATGAACAAGTGCTACTACAGTCATAGGTCTGAACAGTGAAACAGTGCGTAAAATCGTGGCTTTCAAAGAAGAAAGGTATTTATAATATTATTTTAATTAATTTGCGTTAACTCGGAGCGATACAATGAGTTCGTCCGACTCCAACGAGAGTTCTTCTAACAGTGTCTCTTTATTCAGTAACGAATCGTTTCCTCCGAGACGCAATATTAATAGTAGTACGATTCGACGCTTAGTTTTTGAAAGTGACAGTGAAGGTGAGAATGAAGAATCACTCATTCGAAGCCGAGAATCTGATGATCGATTTGTCCAACGTTGTGCAGATTGGGCAGCATGTATCGACGAGAAGGTACCTGTGTCAACTAAAGACTTACTCTATGGAGGACAGACAATAGTTCTCAAAGGTTTGGGTTGGCCAAGCTGTTTATATGATAACGCAGTAATGAAAGCAGTGCCAAACACGACATACAAAATATTTACTCTTAATGAAGAATTTGAGAGACATTTTAATTGGAGTGTTGTAGCGTTTAGGAGATATGATCACTTTATGCGTATTTGTTCTCTAAAAGATAGAGATTTGATAACATGGACAAGATTTGATACGATGCGTAAGTTACGATATAGGATTAAGATTGTCAATGTTAATTATAAATTAATATCACTTAACCAATCACATAATTATTGTCTCAGACACTATGATCATATGAGAAAGCCAGTTTTATATAATGTTTTATGTTCAGATTGTTATTTGAATGTTATTGTTAATACTCACGACGAAGGTAAATTACGTATACTAACCAATGATCATTTTGTAAATAGACCATCTAATGTATTATATCTGACTGAACAACCGACACAGGACCATTACGGATTTACAACACAAGAAATACTGTGTACATCCAAGGCTCATTACTTTGAAACTTTATTACAGATGAGCGATATTTTATTTTGTAGAATATGTTTGAAAGCAACGTTTGCTGAAAGAATCGAAAGTATTTTCACTAAAGATTTAATAAGATCCGTAAATCAAGGTACACAGTGTGACTTATAAAATTTTAATTCTATTTTCAGATCTATTATTACGACTGGCAGATATCCATTTCATTATTTCACGCCATCGCAAAAGGACATAGATTCATTTTTTAATATGTCCAAAAAGGACATCTCATCTGATTCATCTGGTTATTCAGACGAAGACGGTAGAAGACCGACTACACCTGGAAAAGACATAGACTCTGGACGTAAACGAAAAAACTCCGATACGGAAGAACATAAAGAAGTAAGTCAAATAAAAAAACCAAAGTCAATAACTGTGACAAGCGACAACGACGATACTGACGGAATAACGATATATGTAATAGAAATTGTAAGTTTACTTGTAAAGATAATTAATTTATTTGACGATCCAGAAGAATGTCTAAATTCATTCTATGGTTACGTGCTCACTTTGAGAAAAAATATCAAATTGAACATTTACAAACTTTACAGCAAATTGAAGGGAGAATGGGAAAGTTGTCGAGAAGCGTATTAAAAACACATACTGCTTTAAAATGATCAACATTGGGACACACCATTGGCAGAAGCATCTTTTTACCGTTCTAATAACGGCTTGTCCTCCATTGAATCTACAAAGCTTTTAGAGTAAATTTTAAGAACATTTAAGCGAAGACATTCTCATAAACCTACAAAGAAGTAATTCAGTTCTTAGCGCAGGTTACATGGTGGAAATTTTTAAGCAGTCGCTTATACTTTTTGAGGACAAATGTACCTCTAATAATGGCAAAGATCTCTTTCAACTTGGGTTAGAGGTGCCATTTCGAAATGATCAAGAAGTATTAGATAGGGATCCTTTGAGGGGAAAGAAGTATGAAATTAATGCTCTCCAAATGTCTATTAAAACTAATAAGTCCTTATTGGTCACAGACCAGAGGCCCCTATGACGCTATTTTAAGTCTCATTCACGCTGGAAATGCCGATCTTTGTTTCATTGACGCATCCACAGGTACTGGAAAAATGGTTCAAATGGCTGTGAGCACTATGCGACTTAACTTCTGAGGTCATCAGTCGCCTAGAACTTAGAACTACTTAAACCTAACTAATCTAAGGACATCACACACATCCATGCCCGAGGCAGGATTCGAACCTGCGACCGTAGCGGCCACGCGGTTCCAGACTGAAGCGTCTAGAACCGCACGGCCATACCAGCCGGCAGGTACTGGAAAAACGTGTCTGTTAAATATTTTGCTGGCTGAGATTCTCCAGAGAAGTGAGAATGCCTTGGCTACGGCGTCTTCGGCGACTGCAGCGACACTGTTGGTTGGCGATCAAGTAGCACATTCAACTTCGAAACTGCCGTTAAGTCTGCATGTTTCAGAACGGCGCATTTACTACATATGGCAAGGTTTGGTCAAGCAGAAATGCTCAAGTGTTGTAAACATAGTTTGGGACGAATATGATATAGCCCACAAAAGAGCTCTAGAATTGCTTGATCGCACTTCGTAAGCAATACGCGGAAATGGGCTGCTCATGGGCCGTGCTGTTGTCTTTCTGCCGTAAGGTTTTCGACTAATCCTGCCTAAGAATTTCCCGGTCTACGCCAGTTGATGAACTTAATGGATGCCTCAAGTCATCGGTCTTACGGAGACAAGTGTGCAAAATGCTTCTCAGGACGAAGGTGAGGGTTCAGTTACGAGTAGAAACGAATGCAGAATAGTTTGCGCAGCAATTGCTGTCACAATGGAGAATTTCTTGCCAACCCCTCCAACAGTCTAATTTCGTATCCCTCAAATTTCTCCTATATGGTCAAGTCACTCAACGACCTAATAGCTATCGTGTTTCCGGATCAAGGCAAAAATTGCACATCTCATTAATCACTGTGTGAAAGGACCATTTTAGCGCCACAAAATCAAGGTGTTAAATGTATTGATAAGCTTATACAGGAAATGAATCCCGGCAAGCCGGTCAGCTTTACGTCCATGGATTCAGCAATGAATACCCAGCAACCTGTACATTACCCGACAGAGTTGTTAATCTCTCTTGAGGCCCCAGGATTACCGCCATACAAGCTCATTAATAAGAAAAAGAAATGATCCCCTGTCGTGTTATTACGTAACATCGCCCTCCTTCGCTGTGCAACGGAACAAGGCTGGCCGTGAAGATCCCCTTGCCGAAAGTAATAGGGGCCACCTTCATCACGGGGTTTGCCGCAGGTGAAGACGTATTCATTCTTTGTATTCTGTTGACACCCAGCGATTTAAACATGCCCTTCGATTTCAAGCGATTTTAGTTTCCCATCCGACTAGCGTTTCCTATGACTATCAACAAGGCACAGGCATTAACTTGGGCACGCCATGTTTTTCACATGACCAATTATACGTGGCTTGCTCAAGAGTCGGCATGCCGGATAGTTCACCTGTTTACAGTCCATACGGCTAACTAAGAACATTGTGTACTATCAAACTTTGCTATGAGAGTTCTAATTTACAGTTGTTCGAGCTTGGTAAAATTGTACCTATGCCGACTGTAAATAAACTTTCATTATGTGTTCAAGAAAGGGAAGTTTCCTAGCTTGCAACGTATAAACTGCAAAATCGGTATATCTTTTTAAACAACTGGGGGGAGGGGGGGGGGGGGCTTCCCGCACTGCTAACAAAATATGTATTTAAACTGTACAAAATATTAATAAACATGTGAAATATTTATTCGTTAAACTTACGCTCATATTTATAGTCAAAAATTTCTTGCAGAACATTAAGCGTATTGAAATGATTAAAGTGTGTGTCTCACAGTTAGATTTTAGGTAGACAATGCGTTACAGATATATTCATTTAATTTGTAATTTAAAAAGGAATCAAACCATAATCTATGCTGTAATTCTTATTATTAAACTTTTGGTTTCAGATTGGTGTATATTTGCACAATTCAGAACTAGGTGCCTAGAACATGATTTTTATGAAATCCGCAGATGAAGACTTTTTCATTCATCACTTTCCGTTGATTCAAATATGCCCGTCGATTTAAAGCGATTGCAGTTCTCCGTGCGGCTTGCAATCGCGTCAACAAGGCACAGGGCCAATCACTTTCTGTGGCAGATATTAGACATTCCGAGCAATGGCGGGCACTGCAGTTAGTCTTAAAATACACACGATTATTGCCTTGTAATCGAATTTTAGGCAGAGATAATTTTAAACTTTCAGAAACACACATCGAATGCAATAAAGATGCGGTGCCCTGAAAAAGTGAGGAAAATAATTATATAGAACGGTAGATTTTTGACGAGGAATCGGTTATAAACAGATAATTTTTTTAATCAGCGTCCAATTAACTAAAGAACATAGCAGCATCTGGAATGAAACCTTCACGCTGCAGTGGAACTCATGCTGTAATGTCCTTTCTAGCAGACTGAGCATTTGGCTCATAGTGGGGAGTCGATTCATGATTCTTTGCAGCCAACTCCATGCCAACTAAGTTATTCGAGTCTCCTCATGGCGAGACAGAAACCTTCTCTCCGCCGTGGATCTCGTGCGTAACTTGCCCCACAGCGCCCCCAGGACGATAGAAAGGCAAAAGGCTTAGCCAACATGAAAGGCATTATTATGAGAATGGAAGCTGCGATCTGCACCGGAGTGTGTAACGAAGCTACCTGGAAGGCCTACAGAAAAGTTAAAGATCAAACCATACGTAATTTCTTGAATCAGAATACGAGGCCCGCGATCTGGTATTGTCCCAAAGGGGAGATGCATTATACTCAGCTGTATTTGGTGCTGGGGAACACGAAGGTGCATCGTTTCGAAAGCTGTCAGTACCCTAACCTCTGCAGAACAGCATCTCGTGTGACACAGCATCGCGTGACTGAAGATGAGTAATAAAAACTCACTTCCACTGCGATTATGCACACGACAGCAGTGTGATTTACCTCGCCGTCCCTACCGCTAACATTACTTCTTTTATCGTTATTGTCCACAGCTAGCTCTCGCTGTATGCCCACAAGATTATAAATTCCATGAACTGAAGTGACTTGCTGATGGGAGTGAAGGCGAGTTTCCGTGCGTTCAGACTAGTACGGCCGCCTTTTGTAAAAGACGTACATTATGAATTCAGCCCTTTCTACAGAATATTGAAGAAAAGGAGAGACAGGCGTAGCATTTCATGTACGATGGCATTCTGAGAAGTAATGTCTCCTAATTTGTTATGTGAAAACTCTTACAGGTTTTTAAACATAAAACAAACTTTGTTAAAATTCTACATCTTTATTCTTCATGTCTACACATTTGTTCCTCAACACAGACACTCGGCCAACGAACACATTTCTCCCAAGTAGAGACCAATTTGTTAATACCATCACTGCAAAACGTTTGACTTTGTTGACGAAGTCACAACTTCATTTCTGCTTGCACCACTTCGTCACTATCAAAGTGCATTCCTCGAAAGTGTTCTTCAACTTTTGGGACAGACGAAAATCGGATGGGGCTAAATCTGGAATGTATGACAGACTATCGATGACAGTGAACCCAAAGAGTGGATTGTCGCAGATGTCGAAGCAGTTATACACGGTCTGGAATTGTCATGCTGAAGCAGCGGGTACTCCAAGTTTGGACGAGCTCTTCGAATCCGTGCTTTTAGTTTTCTGTGGGCCTCGCAGTACTTTGCAGAGTTTGTGGCGGTGCCTTTAGGCACTAATTCTAAATGCACCATACCTTGATCACCCCAGAACACTTGGAGCATCAGTATGCGGATAGAACGGTCCTGAATTTTTTTGGCATCGGGGATCGTTTGTGGAGAAACGCCGTTCAGGCTGTCTTGTTTTCGTAGTCAAAAACGTGAACCCAGGTACCATTACCAGTCACAGTGTTGTTAAGGAATCCATCACCCTCAAAACCCCGAAAAACTGTTGGCAGATGTCCTATCTCCTCTGTTTCATGCCAGAAGTGAGCATTCGAGGCACCCACCGCGAACTTTCCTGTACCGCAGTTCTACAGTAATGGCTTGTACACGCTCTCGTGACATGACACACTCACCTGAGAGCTTTATTTGTCCTACCTGACGATTTACTCTGATGAGTCACGTCGGTTGGCGTACGCGGTCGTCCATTCCGAGACTGAAGTTCATTACTACCGCGAACACCCCACCGTCGCGCATTATTGATTTCGATACACAGGTTTCATTTATATATGGATTTCAATTGGAGGCACGCTTTCTGTAGTTACGAACTCTTTTACAGCACGCTGTTCCTCGCGCACTGACATAGTTACATTTCAGACCGGCATGTTACACGCTACAGTTCGAAGCCCTCTAGTGGCAGAGGTTTGCAACTTGTCTCAGCGAAGCAAGAAACACGACCGAGTAATATGCATTACATGTAATATCACAACCGATAATAAGAACGGAATAAAAAACTCGGATGCAATACCTTTCAGCATGCCTTCGTAACCGGTGGCTCTGTGTGTGAACTAGGTTGCCTGAAATGGATTTATTGTGCTGTGAATATGAGGAGCATATGTGTGGATTCTGACGTAACGGCGACAGATATTGGTGGAAAACATGGTCACTCACCAGATGTGTACAAAGGAACACCAAGACCACGAAGCATTGTTACAATACGCGATGAATGGCTCTTCGGTGATGCAGAGCACTTAGAACATACTGAATTAATGAAACCAGCAGGAGATCGAAATAAGACATAAGGTCATCGTAAGATACTGCGATCACTATCGCATTTCTCTTTATGATTTCAATGACTTAATTCGCCCATTGGTCATTATCATATCTGTCAAAATAAAACATCACTCCCTTTTCCAGTACAAAATATTTCATATCGTGACAGTAAATACGAGCAATGGCGTTGAAGAATTCCTACACTAGTAGCCGAAACGTCGTCAGTTGCCAACTTGAGTTAATCCTGGGGTATAAAATATTCAGACAACTTATCGTAATCCAGCTGGGTGACATCTTCGACAAACGCCGATTTTCGACGGGTGCACACTGTGGCGTGCTGGTAGATTGGTGTTTTTGGGCAGGACTACAACAAAACCAGTTACTTATTATTATAAGCGTAACATGAGGTTCTATTTAATCACTGCTTCACTAGGCTAATGATCATTATTTTGTTAAAGAAATTTCCACCTGGGAACGTGTAGCAACCTTGTCTGTCGAGCAATCTAAATGGCACTAAGTTCATGCACGAAAGCGATCTTATACTACCAGCAAACAAACTAAATCCATGTTAAGTAATCTCAACTATACAAGAGTAATGATTTTTAGCAATCTTCACTGCTGTTGCATAGTAGTCTCATTACTAGTTTCAGATCGTCTTTCCAATTTACCGCTACTGTCTTTCGAGGAGGCAACACTTTTCATTAAGCAAAATGAACAGTTTTGACACACAATACCACAAGTGCACAACACTAATATATTGTTTCCTGTCAAAAATATTTCATATAAGTTGTTACGAAATAACCAGGCTTCATACATCAGCAGAGAACAATTTTTTATCACGTAAGATCCTGTTTGCGCTTTATTTAAAGATTATTTACAGTCTAAGTGGAATTTATTACCTCTGAGTTGGTCCTGGGCCACAGGTACACAATTGTTATTTCAATAATTGACCATGAAGATTTATGTCTGTTTAAAAATTCAGTTTAAATCTGCCGCTGCAATATTTCACTAAGATGACGGCTAACATAAGACCATCGCTTATCGAATCTCCTTCAGCGACGGTTTTACTACTTGTAAATAAAATATATTAAATCTTTCCTGTATCTTTACTATATGCATTAACATTTAAAAGTATTTCCAAATGTTAATCACTTATTATTCAGTATTTACCAATAAACCGTGCCGTAGATCAATAGCGCTAATGGCTGCGCTCCATGGTAGCTGATAAGAAAACTTAACATTTATATAGGACGAGAATCATATTGGAATAAAAGTTCAAACGAAAGGGTTAGTTTCAATGACACAAACTCTATTTTTCAAATATTACTTAACAACGTAATACAGTTTTTTACAGATATCTGTGATACGAGACATCAATCACATCCGGTCAGTACAACGGTCCGAACAAGAAGAAGGATTATTCTAAAAGACTCATAGATAACAAAAGATGGAGATTTTCATTATCTTTTCCCATAGACATTGTCTGAGATAGAGGTTTTTACAGAATATTAAATTATGCCATTGCCAATAATTATTTATTATTTTAGTAACGATGAAGTCATTTTATTAATATGACGAGAATGGTCATTCAGATTTCACACACAATGATGCCGTAAATATTTTTCTGAATAAAATATGTGCGTGGGTATTACAACACTCCGTCATTTTCAAGGCACAAGTCCGACGACAGAGGCTATGCGCGGAACTTTAAAAAATTGGAGATTTGTGGTAAGGTCTTATAGGACCAAACTGCTGAGGTCATCGGTCCCTAAGCTTACGCACTACGTAATCTAATTTAAACTAACTTACGTTAAGGACAACACACACACACCCATGCCCGAGGGAGGATTCGAACCTCCGACGGGGAGAGCCGCGCGGACCGTGACAAGGCGCCTTAGACTGCACGGCTACCCCGCGCGGCGGAACTCTGAAACCTCGATATGTGGGGCGTATGCAGAAAGACAACAGACACCGTAAACAACTAGCACACACTCAAAGCTGACCATCTTCTGAAAGTCATCGTCAGTAAATATTAATTATCGACGGATGAGCAAGCACCATCAATTCTGTTGCTACATCTACATCTGCACACATATTCCGCAAGCCACACTACGGCGGGTGGCGTAGAGATGTTTGATTTAAACCCCCTATTGCTCCAATAATGATTCTTAAAATGATACTTGTTCAAATGAAAGTTCTTAGTTGAATACAATATGATAATACCATTATTGGAGCAATTTTTTGTCATGTTATTAATGTTAGACAGTTATTTCATCTGCCCTGTAACAATACTAGGCGTTTCACTTTGTCTTCCATTAGCAAACAGAGTGAGAGAAAAACGACTGCTATATGTCTCCGTACAAGACCTAATTTCTGTTATCTTATCTTCATCTAAATCTGCATCTACATCCATACTCCGCAAGCCACCTGACGGTGTGTCGCGGAGGGTACTTTGAGTACCTCTATCGGTTCTCCGTTCTATTCCAGTCTCTTATTGTTCGTGGAAAGAAAGATTGTCGGTATGCCTCTGTGTGGGCTCTAATCTCTCTGATTTTATCCTCATGGTCTCTTCGCGAGATATACGTAGGAGGGAGCAATATACTGCCTGATTCCTCGGTGAAGGTATGTTCTCGAAACTTCAACAAAAGCCCGTACGAGCTACTGAGCGTCTCTCCTGCAGAGTCTTCCACTGGTGTTTATCATCTCCGTAACGCTTTCGCGATTACTAAATGATCCTGTAACGAAGCGCGGTGCTCTCCGTTGGATCTTCTCTATCTTTTCTATCGTACCCTATCTGGTACGGATCCCACACTGGTGAGCAATATTCAAGCAGTGGGCAAACACGTGTACTGTAACATACTTCCTTTCTTTCCGGGTTGCATTTTCTTAGGATTCTTCCAATGCATCTCAGTCTGGCATCTGCTTTACCGACGATAAACTTCATATGATCATTCCATTTTAAATCTCTCCTAATACCTACTCCCAGATAATTTATGGAATTAACTGCTTCCAGTTGCTGACCTGTTATATTGTAGCTAAATGATAAAGGATCTTTCTTTCTATGTATTCGCAGCACATCACTCTTGTCTACATTGAGATTCAATTGCCACTCCCTGCACCATGCGTCAATTCGTTGCAGATCCTCCTGCATTTCGGTACAATTTTCTATTGTTACAACCTCTCGATATACCACAGCATCATCCCCAAAAAGCCTCAGTGAACTTCCGATGTTATCCAAAAGCTCATTTATGTGTATTGTGAATAGCAACGGTCCTACGACACTCCCCTGAGGCAAACCTGAAATCACTCTTACTTCGGAAGACCTCTCTCCATTGAGAATGACGTGCTGCCTTCTGTTATCTAGGAATTCTTCAATCCAATCACACAATTGGTCCGATAGTCCATATGCTCTTACTTTGTTCATTAAACAACTGTGGGGAACTGTATCGAATGCCTTGCGGAAGTCGAGAAACACAGCATCCACCTGGGAACCTGTGTCTATGGCCCTCTGAGTCTCGTGGACGAATAGCGCGAGCTGGGTTTCACACGATCGTCTTTTTTCGAAACCCATGCTGATTCCTATAGAGTAAAGTCATTATACTCGAACATAATACGTTGTCATATTGCGAAATATACTTTGGCGGCAGTAGAATAGTTCTGCAGTCAGTTTCAAAAGCCGGTTCTCTAAATTTTCTCAACAGTGTTCCTCGAAAGGAACGTCGCCTTCCCTCCAGTGATTCTCATGTTAATACTTGCGTGTTGTCCGAACCTACCGGCAACAAATCTAGCAGCCCGTCTCCAGATTGCTCCAACGTCTTCCTTCAATCCGGCACGGTACGGATCCCAAACACTCGAGTACTACTCTAGAATGGATCACAGTAGTGTCTTATGTAGTCTCTACAGACGAATCGCACTTTCCAAAAATTCTTCCAATTAATCGATAACTCTCCTTCCCTCTTACCATCCTTTCTAGCTCCTTTCTAGCTTTGCAGCGAAATTCCTAGATATTTAATCGAAGTGACTGTCACAAGCAATACACAACTAACACTGTAATCGAATTTTACGGGTTTGCTTTTCATATTCACCAGCAGCAACTTACATTTTTCCACAATTAGATCTAGTTGTCATTCATCACACCAATTAGAAATTTCATCTAGGTCATATTGCAAGGTGGCGTGGTCTCATGACCTTCATCTCTTACATATTCCGTCCTCACAATCGTACTCTGCACATCAAGTCGCTTCATTTGAACCCAAACTCGATAAGGTAGTCAGTTTTGTATGAATTCATGTAAGCGATATGCAGATCTAATAAGTAAATCGCAAGTACGCACCGGGGTTGAAAAAGTCGAGGCTGGCGTATACAGCATGATGGCCACAGGAATTTTCGTTCTAAAGAGGAAACCAGCGCACTGGGAGGACCGTCCCTTCGGAGGGCTGGGTCAACAACATACCTACTTCCGCCGAAGCGACCGCCCAGAGAGAAGACAGCTTTTGACAGAGCGAAGGGTTAACGACCCCCGTGTTCGACTTAAAATCAAATTCCGCTACATTGTGTGGGAGCGCCCAGAAGTCGGATTTTTTCACGGACCGACTGCATACTTACGGAGTTCTCACAGGAGGACAGCATACACCTACCGGAGATGCTACATATTTCCGCATTGGTCGACGTAAACGAAACGTCATTTTCCCATTTAAAAGACACAAACAGCCAGATGAGTGAGGGAAGACAGCGAATGATATACCCTTGCAACTTTTCCAGAAAGAGGGGCCATTCCGTTGTCGTGTAAACACGGACAGAGTACTAGTTAAACGCATGCGGGCGAGTACTGGGTGGCATCGCGGTGGACTGGTCATCTGACCGCTGTACCACGCCAATAGTTAGACTAGGGGCGGATAGGAGTCCTTGACTTCATCAAGGCGTAGGGAGAGTTTGATTGGCGAAGATCAATCCAGACAGAAAGAGATAGTTGTGTTATTTGTCAGCAGCTAGCCACACAGGCAGCAGTCGTCGCAGCTCACGGTATTGTGCGCTACAGCATATGCGAGTCCCATCTGTCCTCCATAACAGTACACTCCACTACATTTCTCACGCGACAGCCTTGACCGTTCCTAGAAAAGTTATTCAAGTTGTGTAGGCGCGGCTCTCAGCCATTCAGCCGAGTAAATAACATTCTTAAAGAAAAGGGAGAAAAGAACCTTTCCATACTTTGTAAAATAATAGCATTCCTATCCATAAGAGGCAATCTACTGTTCCGAAAAGAACGCGGAAATTTATTATTATTTTATAAGAAAAAAGTTTCACTTGATTTCTCAGAATTTTTTGTAATAAATAATATTTTTAGTTCGTTTAATGTTTTTCTTACACTAACTAGCAATACTCCCGTACCCAAGTATCCCACTATTTACGTAAGAATATATAGAATATTTTTGTGTCTTTTTCCTTACAGTGGACGACTCCAGAAGATATTTGTTGCTGGACGTTTTTCAAGCAGTTCTTGTTGGTACATTAGGAGCGTCTTTCTGACTTTTGTAGTAGTGTGAGGTGAAAATTGTTTCTTCCAGGAGCCAAAGGATACTTGTTGAATCAGTCCATTGCGCAATTTGACAAAATAAAACCCACACACTCACAATATTGTATTCTCCTGCAGTTACTCAACGATAACACCTTCCCATACATCACAGCATAGTCAGCAAACAGCAGTAGACTGCTGCTCACCCAATGCGCCAGGTCCTTTATGTATGTACTTTTTGGCGGTCCTATACAACTTTCCTCTTTACGACACCCTTGCCTCTGATGAACACTCGCTGTCGTGGGCAACATACTGGGTTCGAGCCATTCGCATATCTGGGAAGCTATTCAATACTCTTGTACCTCTGTTAACATTATGCTGTAGACACCATGTCAAATGCTTATAGGAAGTATAGAAATATGGTATCTGCCCATTGCTGTTCATCCATAGTTCGCGGTATAACATGTGAGAAAAAAGTTGAGTTTCGCACGAGCAATGCTTTCTAAAACCATGCTGTTTCATGGACATAAGCTTTTCGGTCTCAAGGAAATTTATGATACCGTACTCGAACTCAGAATGAGTTCAAGAATTCTGTACCAAACCAACGTTAACGATGACAAACTGCCTGTTGGCTTCTGTCTCGGGTTCTCCGGTCGGCGTTCGTCTGATAATTTTTCTGACATTTCGCCAGCACGAGCGGCTGGCATTGTCAAAGTTTCACTCTCCATTGGCGGTGGTGAACTGGAGCCGAGATCGAGGCCGGAGACTATAGGTAGCTGCAGCGTTAACGTCCAAGGGCTTTTCCGCGGTTATTTCCGGTGCGGTACTCTTGCTACCTGCGACGGTCGCTCGCTACGGTACGGAGAGTCAGGATCCGTTTACTTTGCGGCTTTCTTCTTTCTTGTTGAAGCTATTCTCGTGTTTGTGTATTTCTATAGCTTTTCTGAACAAGTGGGTGTGATAGTTCTTCTCTGCAGCCAGAACTTCAGTGTCGGCGAATTTTACTTCGTGGTCGGTCTCACACAGCGCGTGCTCTGCCACAGCCGATTTCTCCACCTGCCGCAAGCTGCAATGTCGCCTCTGTTCTGTGATCCTGGTGTTGACTGATCGTCCAGTTATTCCAACATAAACTTTTCCGCATGTGCTTGGTATGCGGTATCTTCCCGACATTGCAAATGGGTCCCTTTTCTCCTTTGTCGATCTGAGACACTCTTTGATCTTCTTTGTCTTTACGCCGTATTTGCACAGCAGAATGCATCGAGATGACTGGGACGAGATCGACAGCATCAGCCACAGTAGTGTGCAGAGCGAACTCGACCGCTGCACTGAGCGACAAAAGTTTCAAATGGCTCTAAGCACTATGGGACTTAACATCTGAGGTCATCAGTCCCATAGACTAAGAACTACTTAAACCTAACTAACCTAATGACATCGCACATCAATGCCCGAGGCAGGATTCGAACCTGCGACTGTAGCACCAGCGCGGCTCCGGACTGAAGCGCCTAGAACCGCTCGGCCACAGCGGCCGGCCGCTGAGCGACAACAGAAAAAGTTTGCAAGATGCCGGAAGCACACTGACAAGGCGATTCCCGACATGTCACGCACAGTGGTCAATCTCATTGGACGACAGTTGACCGAAGAGGAAGTGCCCGTTCTTCAAAAAGGATGGAATTTCGCTATAATACCGAGAACTATACCTATGGAGAACATTTTCGCTAATACCGAAGCGGCCATTCGGACCCTTTCTTGTGAAAAAGCAGAGGAAATACGCACTAAAACAACCAGGTCATTGCACGGAGCAAACCCACCAGCTTACAACCTGAAGAAAGAAGAGGTACAAGCTTTTAAGAATCTTAACGCCGGCAAGAGTATATTGGTGCTGCCTGCCGATAAGGGAAATGCGACCGCCGTAATGAAGCAGAAGATCCGGGTCCTATTTGATCCGACTACGTACCGAAAACTAAGCGCAGATCCGATACAGCGTATGACGCAGCATAAGAATCGGTTAACCAAGGCGTCTTCTGAGAGGAACCTTCGCAATACACAAGCCCTACCACCTCGGCTGTATGGATTACCTGAAATTCTTATGAATAACGTTCCAATAAGACCGATTGTTAGCGCTCCTGGCTCACTGACATAAACTGGCAAAACACTTGGCCTCTCTGATCCAGCCGCATGTAGGGAAGACTGACACATACATAAAGGACTCTGGGCATTTCATTGAGAAGCTGAAGAAACTAAATCTTGCACCAAACGACATCCTGGTCAGCTTTCATGTTGTTTCTTTGTTTACGAAAGTACCACTCAGCAACTTTCTGGAACACATCGGTTCCCGCAAGACATCACACATCTCTTTCATGCGCCACTCACCACGAGTTATTTCACGTGGAATGGTATCTTCTACGTGCAGCTGGTAGGCGGCACCATGGGCAGACCTCTCAGTCCAGTGGTGGCCAACTTCTTCATGGAACATTTCGAAGCACAGGCACTGGACTTGGCACCTTGTAAACCTAAGGTGTGGTACAGATACGTCGATGATACCTTCGTAGTGTCGAGCCATGGTGAAGAACATCTCGGTGACTTCCTAAGACACTTGAACAGTGTCCATGCCAACATAAAATTTCAGAACGAGATTTTCACTCTGCAGCGGAGTGTGCGCTGATATGAAACTTCCTGGCAGATTAAAACTGTGTAGCACTGCCCGCGATAGGCAAAGGTCCCGAGTTCGAGTCTCGATCGGGCACACAGTTTTAATCTGCCAGGAAGTTTCATATCAGCGCACACTCCGCTGCAGAGTGAAAATCTCATTCTGGAAACATCCCCCAGGCTGTGGCTAAGCCATGTCTCCGCAATCTCCTTTCTTTCAGGAGTGCTAGTTCTGCAAGGTTCGCAGGAGAGCTTCTGTAAAGTCTGGAAGGCAGGAGACGAGATACTGGCAGAAGTAAAGCTGTGAGGACCGGGCGTGAGTCGTGCTTCGGTAGCTCAGATGGTTGAGCACTTGCCCGCGGAAGGCAAAGGTCCCGAGTTCGAGTCTCGGTCGGGCACACTGTTTTAATCTGCCAGGAAGTTTCAACATAAAATTTGCCATGGTCGTAGAAAAGGACAAACAACTACCATTTATAGATGTGCTGGCCACAAGGGATTGTGTAAATCTGGAACACAGCATGTATCGAAAACCTGCACACCTGCACAAAATATCAAATCACTACCCGAGCCAGAAAAGAGGCATGATTAATACGCTCGTAACGCGAGCAAGACGAATATGTCAGCCTCAGCACCTCAGACGCAAAATACAACACTTGGAAAGTGTTCTGAAGAGCAATGGGTACTCCACAAGTTATATTACAAGTATAACAGAGCCAAACACTCGGCGAAGTGACAAATCAGAAAAAGAAATGTCGGGTACGGCCTTTCTTCCGTACATTCCCAGACTGACGGACAGAATCGGCCATACATTGCGCAGACACGGCGTGAAGACTATTTATAAGACGACAAAGAAGATCTAAGAGTGTCTCAGATCGGCAAAGGAGAAAAAGAACCCACTTTCAAGGTCGAGAATATACAACATACCATGCACAAGCGGAAAAGTTTATGTTGGAATGAGTGGACAATCAATCAACACCAGGATCACAGAACAGAGGCGACATTGCAGGTTGGGGCAGATGGAGAAATCGGCTCTGGCAGAGCATCCGCTATGTGAGACTGAGCACGTAGTAAAATTCGCCGACACGTAAGTTACGGCTGTAGAGAAGAACTATTACACTTACTTGTTCAGAGAACCCACTTGTCGCTAACGATCGCCGTAACAACTTTGGCACACTTCCACGGCCTATGCAAACTTCCGTATTTTATACTGTCTACAACTGCATCGCTCTCAACTCTACTTTCTTCTGGTTAAGAAACAGACATTGGTGACGATCTTGCAGTTGTACTAAATTCCGGAACTGTGAACAAATTTCAGAAATTTAGTACAGCTGCAAGGTCTCCACCAATGGCTGTTTCTTCAAATGTTGTTAAAAATAAGTATTATAAGTCTTGTTGGACAAAATGACGATTGTAATACTAACGTTGAATACCTTTGTCTCCTTGAAATTCTGTGGTGGGAATAAAAGTAGTGTTGAGAGGGAAGGTGTCTAACATAGAAGGGATATGGAAGTTTGGGTGCGGTGAGGAGTCGTGCTCGAGTAGCCAAATTGGAAAGCGACCGCTCGCAATAAGCAAGAAATCCGGGGTCGAGTCCCAGTCCGACACAAATTTTCATTGTCGTCATTCCATTATAGAGCTGCTGGTTGTAAATACTCGCAACTGCGAATACGTTTCATGTAATACGGCTAACGTCAGTAAGATTCCGCAGTTGCGAATAAAATTCATAAATTTCGTGCAGCTGTAATTTCGTCACCGATATCTGTTTCTTCAGACATTGTTAAAAATAAGTATAAAAACATTTTAAATACCAACAGACACTGCTGTAAACTCTTAGCCAGCCGGGGTGGCCGAGCGGTTCTAGGCGCTAAGGTCTGGAACCGCGCGACCGCTACGGTCACAGGTTCGAATCCTGCCTCGGGCATGGATGTGTGTGATGTCCTTAGGTTAGTTAGGTTTAAGTAGTTCTAAGGTCTAGGGGACTGATGACCTCAGAAGTTAAGTCCCATAGTGCTCAGAGCCATTTGAACCATTTTTTGTGAACTCTTACTTTAACCTAACGACTGTGACCTTCTTTCGTACTCAGCCCTTGCTAACGCTTACTTTTATCTTTGTTTCTTCATAGCCACTTTCATTTATAACCTCTGTCTCGCAAGTACATGCGCATCAGTTTTTCAGAGACTGGACAATTTCTGCAGGCTGTTCAGAACTAGTCTTTCTTACCAAAAGTTTGGCTAGAGGTAATCTAAAAGCAGCATGCGACGATCGAAGTGTTTTTTAATAATTCGCGAACTGGTACTTACAACTGCGATCATCCCCCGATTCTCTCTCTCTCTCTCTCTCTCTCTCTTGTTGCAAACCCTCTATTTTCTTTAAGTTAACTGTACTGGAGATGAAATGTCAACAATGTAGGAAAAGACAGATTGCTACTTACCATAAAACAGGCAGGTCATCTTGCAGACAGGCACAATTAAAAGACACTTACATAAAGCTTTCGGCCACAGCCTTCATCAGTAAAAGAGACACACACACACACACACCATACACACACGCACATACATACACACACGACCGCTAAATCCAGCATCTCGGGCCGGAACGCCACTGAGAAGAGAATGTTACTGTTGTGAATTGGCAAGAGGGCCAACCCACTAATGTAAGAGGAAGCCGAAAGGCACGCGTTTTAGCTCACGCAGGCTGGCGTGAGGTCTGGAACAGGACAAGGAAGTTAGACTAGAAAAAAAAAAGGATGTAGCTGGTGGAATACTTAACTTTAATCCATTAATGTTGAACGTAGCTCTTGTCTATACATTCTTTACAATATCAATAGCAACTGATAATGGCGCCTCGCTAGGTCGTAGCAAATGACGTAGCTGAAGGCTATGCTAACTATCGTCTCAGCAAATGAGAGCGTATTTTGTCAGTGAACCATCGCTAGCAAAGTTGGTTGTACAACTGGGACGAGTGCTAGGAAGTCTCTCTAGACCTCCCGTGTGGCGGCGCTCGGTCTGCAATCACTGATAGTGGCGACACGCGGGTCCGACGTATATTAATGGACCGCGGCCGATTTAAAGGCTACCACCTAGCAAGTGTGGTGTCTGGCGGTGACACCACAGTTACAGAGAAACTATAGAGAAGCATTTCGGACCCAGATGCTGGAGTTGGTGGTCGTGCGTGCGTGAGGTGTGCTTGTTTGTGTGTGTGAATGGTGAGCGTGTCTCTACACTAGTGAAGGCTGTGGCCTAAAGCTTTATGTAAGTGTCTTTTAATTGTGCCTGTCTGCAAGATGACCTGCCTGTTTTATGGTAAGTAGCAATCTGTCTTTTCCTACATTGTTGACATTTTTTGATGGAGTTTTCATTGGAGATGAAATGTTCTCTCGTAGGGATCTTCTCTCGTAAGAGGACCTAACTTCATTTCACATTATCCACACGGGGCTGAGGAGATAACGGAATTATCCAAAGAATAATGTACCCGTGACTCGGTCTCTGTTGTCATTTTGAGTAACACCAAATGTGAACAATGATGCAGGCATTGTTATACTGGGATCTGAATATATACGTCTTGAATAACGCATGGATGGGGTATCCTTACACTACTTCCATAATAGTACGATAAGGATCTCTGAGGAGAACCAGAAGAGAGATATTCGTTTTTAGAGCTCGATTACAATGTTTTTGCACGTATAATGCATGTTAGTAGATTTATGTTATGCCTCTGTGTCGAACTATTGGGATAATTGAAAATAATTGTAGTGAAACATTCCGAGCTCCAAGTGGCAATGGTGCAAAGTGTGATAGTAAACGACCAGCTTCAATGTAATTGTCCTCTTTCCGCGAAACCACCAGCCAACGCTCGTGCATGTGAGCCTTCAAAGCAGACGCTCCACTGCTAATGATCGGTGACGAGTTGCGTTTTCCATGAGTCACGTTCTCTGCATAATAGTGCGGCGGCGCTGCAGCTGATTAATTATGCGCCCACTACACCTTGAAAGCGTGCTGCGTTATCCAGGCAAGAAACACCAGGAACCGTCTAGCTGTACATCACGCCTTTCTGGGCCTTGCTGAATATTAGTCTTCATTCTTGTACTGAATGTAGCGAACTGTTCAAACCACGATCAATTATTTATGTGGCGCTCTGTTGTTCAGTAGGCAGTGACACGAAATGTCGGTAACAAGTCTGTATTGTAGAGTACCGCTATTTCTGCTCAGACTCAATATTTCTCAAAATAAATTGTTCTCTCGTATGAAGCTTTCGGTAACTGCATTCGTTTCCAGTCACGTGGGATTATTCGCTCGATAAATATGAGCTAGGAGGAATGCTAATTTCGCTGAATATTCTGTATAAAATTTAGCAGAAGTTTTGTCAAGGTCTGGTAACTTGTTGGCTTTAAGCAACCTTAATTGTTTAATTGGTTTTCACTGCCAATGTGCTTATTTCAGCCGTGGCCAAACGTTGGCGTAGTGTTATACTCATGTGGGAATACATTTTTTAGTTCGGAATCTCGTGCTTCGGCATTTATGTGTTGAGTTTCCACATCCGCCTCATGTACGAGACATTGGATGGAGGGTTCAGGTGCGTTCAGTAATTTTATATATGCCCATAACATGGTAGAATTATAACAGATCTTGCACCAGTACCTGAATTTGGAAATCGCTGTAGGCTTCAGCCAACGCTCTGTGATTGTTCCACTAGTTGTCAGTTAAGTTCATTTTCTGTTAGTTTCCTCACATTCCCTTTGTTACGACAATGTAGCAACACTTGTTTTTCTCTGAATGGTACCACGGCGGGTCTTTGTCGCAGGAGATTACTTTGCTGGTACGTATTTCTGTAGAGCGCGATTTACGACGTGCAGTATTTCAGCTGGACAGTTACCGGCCACGTGTGGCGAGCAATAGGAAAAGACATACACTGCGCAACAGAGTTAAAGGATCACCTTTTCGAAAACCTATAATTGCCTCTCATCGCGACGCCTCAGTTTAAATTTTCGCTCAAAGGTGCCTACAACCATCCTCTATAATGGTGCAAAAACGTGGCGCCCTGCGAAGCCACCCTCGGGCTGAACGACGCTTCAAACAGGAAATGTCGACACGTGCGGAAAAAGGTCAATGCCAATACTTAGAAGTTCATGTATGCTGTAACGTTGGTTAATGATGTCACATCGCCACCAAACTTCAAAACACAATTTAGCCCAGAGCCACCGTAGAGCGTGTCAAACGATGAGAATGTCGAAATGGCCCCTCTTACCCAGATTTCACTCCTTCTTTCGAGGTCTCTTCGATGGCGGTCAGAACCAGGACAGCCAGCGTTGTAATCACTTATGAGTGGACGAGGAAAAGATTTCAGACACACCGCTGCAGACAATCGAAACAAGGCCTCAGGAAATGGCAAAAAGGGCGTTAATGAAACCACCTATTTCCCTGAGGCGTTGATTCCCACACATTTCGCGTTCGAAAACGACAGTCCGCAATGCGATGAGCACCAGGAAGATTTTCTTGACATGCTTTGACACTGCTGACGTCTTCGGACCCTACAACCCTTCAGGAAGGACAACGTGGGGCTGCATCCCCACTGAACGAGATCGGACCCCTTTGGAGTGCAGAGCGATCGCTATTTTTGCTCTCGTGCAGAAATCACTAGGGACCGTTCAAACCATTCGACGAACTTTGAACGTGATCCGAAGAAGTAAAGCGTTCTCATGCTTTTTCAACCCTCCTGTTTCACGCCCTGTTGTGGCGTGATCACTGAGGGGTGAGATATCGAAATATGCGTGAATACAACGGCCAATTCGCCAACACCTTCAGTGCCACTCACGCAACTTTATTGAGTACGTTACAAATGTAGCTGTCGGAAACGTCGACACAAATTCAACCAGACGGCTGATTTAGCTCCTGAGGGTTAGTCTATCCCTCCGAGACCGATGTGTGCGATTTGCCTACCTTCAGGCGCTAGGGCAGACACGTACATTTCGAACGTGCTGTTTAACGTTGCGTGGGTGGCACCGAAGGTATTGCCAACTGGGTCTTCGAGGCAGCCTTTGCTGTTTTATTCACGCATGTGTTAATGTTGCACTCCCGCATGATCACGACACAGGAGGGCGGAAAACAGGAGGCGTGAAAAAGCATAAGCACGCTTTATAGCTTCGGATCACGTTCAAATTTTCTCGAGTGGTTTTGAGCGGTCCGTAGAGGTTCCAGCCTTTAATGAGAGCAAAAATTGCGGTCGCGCTACATTCCAAAGGGGTGCAATCACGTTCAATGCGTATGAAGTCCCACAATGTCCTTTGAGAAGGACTGAAACGTCCAAGGGAGTGAGCAATGTCAAAGGATGTCGAGGAACTCTTCCTGTTGCTCATCGCACTGCGAACTGTTGTTTCCGAATGCGAAATGTAAGGGAATCAACAACCCCAGGGAAAGGGATGGTTTCATTGAAGCCCTTTATACCACTCTCTGAGACCTTTCCGTGTCAGTTCTGAGGACGTGTGTCTGACATATTTTCCTCGACGACTCATCGCTGGGTGTCATGGATCTGACCATCACAGAGACCTCAAAAGAAGGTGTGAAACGTAAGAAGGGCTGCGAGGAGCTCCCCGTCATGAGGCACGTCCACAGTGTCGCTGGGCAGAATTTTGGTGCTGTTTGGTGCTAGAGTGACATCACTGGGTCACCGCACACCTCACGTGAACTTCTGAGTTGTGGCCTTTCCTGCACGTGTGCCGACGACTCGCTGTTTGAAGCGACGTCGAGCCCGAGGGTGACGTGGCAGGGCGCCTCAGTTTTGTACCATTACAGAGGAGGGTTGTAGGCGCCTTTGATTGAAATGGGAGACAATAACGTGGTTTCGAAAAAGTGATCTTTTAATTTTGTTGCGCAGTGTACTTGCTCTATGGCCTCCTCGGCCTGCTTCTCGCGTGATACCGCATGACTGAGATAAGCTTGTTCGGCAACTATTTCGTCAGCTTTTGATGATTGGTGGGCTCGCACACAAGCGTATCACTCATTCTGTAATTTTCACACGTACTTGTCTAGTTTGGGTACGAGAGGAGCAGTTTGGTTGTCAAGATTTTGAATATCGTTGCCTGCCACCCTTCATTCTGATGCATCATCAAAAAGACTATCAGGCAGTGTAATTAGTAGCTGGCAATGGCGACCTTGCGCTTACTTTGGCTGCAGTGCCATTAGCAATCAGAAGGACTGGCGATTGGCACGTTTCCATCAGCTCACCGTGCGAGCAGCTGCCTTCCGTTTAAGCTTGGGCAACACTTGCAGCCCCACCAAATTCATATCAAATCTTGTTTGCCCTTATCTAGCAACGTCTTTCAAAGCGTTCGCTTTACCATATGTTAGTTTTCCTGAGTGTCCCGGCCCAGTAACTTGGCATCAATAGCTGCTCTGATGTGGAAGCCGTCGCTGTCCCATTTGGCACGGCTTCTGCTGTTTTCGCAGTAAGTTTTGCTGAGAACATTAAAGAGCATTATATATTTCGCGGAGCTTCTCAATAACGTAAGTTTTTTGAGTCACAAGTTTATATACAGCAGCGCGAGTTAAAGTGTTGGACAGAAAACTGCAGTTGTGAGATTGCTTCGGCCTGCGCCATGTATTCTTCGTGGGCACAGTTAACTGGTTGCATATGCCGCAGTTTGTAACGCAGATGAAGAAACACTTAATTTAAGCAGTTCTAACCCTCACGGCTTTGTTTGATAACTGTCATTGTGACTGTATGAAACCCAAGTTAGCCGGCCGGTGTGGCCGTGCGGTTAAAGGCGCTTCAGTCTGGAACCGCGTGACCGCTACGGTCGCAGGTTCGAATCCTGCCTCGGGCATGGATGTGTGTGATGTCCTTAGGTTAGTTAGGTTTAATTAGTTCTAAGTTCTAGGCGACTGATGACCTCAGAAGTTACGTCGCATAGTGCTCAGAGCCATTTGAACCAAACCCAAGTTATTTACAAACAATTTGATATAGGGGAGGCTACTGTACCTTGGAACGCTTTTCAGAATTACTCCTGTAAGAGAAGTTAATATATTATCTTATACAATTTTGAAATGAAAGCATTCAGTTCGTGTCTCCTGCAGTCTTTTTTTAATTACCAAGATTAGCCTGAATGTAAAAAAAATTGTCCCAAGGTTACAACTGGTTAAGCAGCTAAGAGTAAATATTTTATTCGAATTTAAATGAGATGCGCTCGAGAAAATCGTATCAACAACCCTTTTTAATAGTCTATATGTTACGTTACTTCTCTACTACACACCAATAATAAATGAGTAAAGGCAAATTAACACAAATATTACCAAAAATCAGTTGTTGTTGTTGTTGAGGTCTTCAGACCCGAGACTGGTTTGATGCAGCTCTCCACCCTACTCTATCCTGTGCAAGCTTCATCTCCCAGTACCTACTGCAGCCTACATCCTTCTGAATCTGCTTGGTGTATTCATCTCTTGGTCTCCCTCTACGATTTTTACCCTCCACCCTGCCCTCCAGTACTAAATTGGTGATCCCTTGATGCCTCAGAACATGTCCTACCAACCGATCCCTTCTTCTAGTCAAGTTGTGCCACAAACTCCTCCCCAATTCTATTCAATATCTCCTCATTAGTTATGTGATCTACCCATCTAATCTTCAGCATTGTTCTGTAGCACCACATTTCGAAAGCTTCTATTCTCTTCTTGTCTAAACTATTTATCGTCCATGTTTCACTTCCATACATGGTTACACTCCATAGAAATACTTTGAGAAACGACTTACTGACACTTAAATCAATACTCGATGTTAACAAATTTCTCTTTTTCAGAAACGTTTTCCTTGCCATTGCCAGTCAGTTACAAGTTAAAAATATTTTGACACAGCAGTTATTAGCAACTAAACACAAATTTCCGTTTTCACGACAGGGATAATTATTACGGCAATAAAGAAACTCAGTTCATTCGCAGATATTACTTCTTCCATGATTACTGACAAAGTACAAGTTAACCGTCCACACGTTACGTAACTAGTCACAGAATTTTACTCACCGTAAAACTCTATAAGTGAAGAAGTAACAATACTCTCCACATAGCATTAATACATTATACGGCGCTTAGATACATTCAGGAACAATGAAAATAGCGCACCCAGGGGGAAGAAAGGTAGAAATGTGAAACTTTGCAAATAAGTGCAGTGATATCCAATGTGCAAATGGTCCAAGTTTGGTGCCTGTGCACACGCCCACAGACCCTGCAGTGGCGCTGTGCTCGGGCGCATTGTGGACGAGTCATACACGTGACGATCACAAACCGACTCGGGGAGGACGTTAGCAGGCGCAAAATGCCAGGTAGCCTTGTTAAACGACATTTCTCACAATTAAGCCAGTTTGACAGGGGCCTAATTATCGGCATGAAAACCGCAAGCTGGTCGACACGTCTTGTGGCTCTCCAGGTCGATCGTTTGGAGTGTTCCATCAGACGACATTGGCAGTAGTGGACGTGAGATGGCACCCACCTGCAACGTACCGGGTCTGGAGCGACCAGGAAGTTGACGAGGCGAGAGAATCGAAGGATCGTGCGGGAAGCGATCAGGGATCCTGCAGTATCTCGCTCCACGACAGTCAGGTGTACGGGTGCCAGTTTTTGCGCAAACTATTTTCAGGTGTGAATTTGCAATCCAGACGCCCTTGTCGTGTACTGACGTTAACACCGAGACATCGGCGACTCCGTTTGCAGTGGTGCCAAGCCAGAACGACGTGGTCTGCCGCAACTGGAAAACGTGGCGTTTAGCGATGAATCCCTGTTCGTTTTGGGAGAGGAAGATAACCGCATACGGGTGTGGCGGCAGCCCGGTGAACGGTACAGTTCCACCCAGGCTATCGCGCGCCACACCGCCCGCACTGCCGGCGCAGTGGTGTGGGTGGCCAACAGACTACGTTAGTCGGTCCCCTCTAATTGTGGTACGTGGAACCTTAATGGGCCAGCTGATGTGGACGACACTCTTCGACCTCATGTGGACCTTTCCTGCATGGTCTACCAGGGCCACTATCCCTGTAAGGTAATGCTCATCCGCACACAGCTCCAGTTACTCAGTGTTTTCCTACCTCATTATCCGACTCTTCCACAGTCGTCCTATTCCCTGGACGTCCCCTATAGAGCACGTGTGAGACCAGGTGAAACATCAGATGCCGCCGTTTCACTCTGTATATGATTAATTTTGGAGGAGGTTGTTCATGATTTGTGGGCCAGTCCGTTTTAGGGCGACATCAGACACCTAATCAACTTGCTGCTGGATCGTACAGTTTTTACTATCGAATTTCGGAATAGCTAACAGAGTTTTGGTGAGGTTTCCTATCAACTGCATTGAGATATTATCATTGACGTGTTATTAAGTTCACGTACATAAGCCTTGTTGCCTTCTTATCAAAGTGGCTTCAACAGAGATGTGTTCTCACCTGAGACTGTAGCAGTGGAGGCAGCAGAAGATGATTTCTGCTCTCTGGCAAAGCAAATGTTTTCGCTGGTCCAGGAAGCTGAAATATGGTAATGAGCCATCTCAGAAAAAGATAAATTAGATGAAAAAATTTTAATGACACAAACGATCGCTCCGTTATACGACCCATATCTAGAATTCTTTTAAAACACTGTAGATGGGTGAGGAAGATGGAATTCAATGAGTTCTTTCATAAGCACGCACAGTTTGTTACAACAGTGGCCACCTACACAATAATTCATGTACATAACGTGGTGTCAGTTTACTGAATATTTTCACTCTAAAGGCTATTGAGTGCTTGTTCCTCACAATAAGCGAGTTTGATAATCGCTACAGAGTTCCAGTTCCTTTTCCGTAGCATAAAAGATCGCTTAACAGTCACTTCCTATTTGTACCATTGTTCCGCTATAGTCCAATATATTTCCCTCATTTAAATAAATAGCTGTGATCTTCGTCTTACACAGAAACTGCTATTATTCAGTACACTTGAACTTCTTTGGCAAAACCCGCACAATTCTTGTTCTTCCATTGTCACAATCTCTTCGTTCTTGATGATCTTCTGTATCAGTTCTTTTGATAAACGTTCTGTGTTTTCTGTTCCTCTCCAGGTCTTCTGTTCTTGTTCTGCCTCTTCCAGACTTTCAGTAGCACGTATTCGTTAAACTCATACTATAACTGTAATTACACGTCCAACAATGAGGCCAAGATGAGACTGTCAAATTTGTCACTGTTCTCACACATTCTAGGAAACTGCTTTAACTGAATGGCTTCTCGAGATAGACCCCCCCCCCCCCCCTTTTGGGTTTGACTCCGACCGTTACTCTCAAAATTTTGCTCTAAATAAACTTAATCTTTCCGAAACAGAAGCCGAACACAAACCTACGCGAAAGCGACTCCAGCCACAAAGTGCAAATTCGCACTTTTAACTGCCCTCTATATAAACTTTACCGTCCATCTATTACCATAAAGATACAACTTTCCTTCTACAAAATACAACTTCATTTTCTGCTAATAAACTACAAAGTCCTCTCTGTTCATGTTTCTACTGCCGACTCCTAACGTCAGCTGCACTTCTGCTTGATGTTAATTACAACGATAAAATTTTAAACACAGCGCTTCATACTATATTAATATCATATAGAATATACATTTCAATTTACGTGAACCACAACACATATAATTTGCATATGCATATGCATATGCAATTGGATTCGTTTACATTCATATTTCATTTTCTTTAGATTTGTATCGACAAAAAAACAATGAGGCTCGTATTACATTAAACCAATGTTAAATTCATTGTTCACGACCGAGAAGGTCCTATACTAACGCACAATGGAGAAAAAAATATGTCACAATAATAGTAAATATTTTAAAACGATAGACTATTTCCAGAATGAATCCACCACTATGTACCGGGCTGTGCGCTGACCTGAAGCTTCCTGGCAGATTAAAAGTGATGTGCATGCACAGAACTGAACTTGGAACCTCACAGTACTAGTCCTACTGGTACCAGTACTGGTAGAGTTAAATCAGCGTGAATGAGTCGTGAGCAGGATATGAGTAGCTCAGTCGTAAAAGCATTGCCAACCGACGTTGCTAGGTCAAACTCTGGTCCGGAATACAGTTTTAATCTGCCTGGAAGTTTAAAAGAAATATCTACACAATAAAATTAATGCGTTCTTCATATAATTCTTACTAAACAATATTTAAAGTATAATATGTGAGTGTTAAATACTGCGTTCTCATGATAAAAGGTTGTTTAGTTTAAAAACATACTTTTTTTCAAAAAAATTACTTCAGTGACGTTATGGAACTTGGTTAGCTAGTGTAGTTTACTTATAACAGTCGGTTTCTAGCGGTCGATTCGTGTGCTACGACCAGTCAGCAAGTCTAGAAAACGTTGTAGACATTTCATTTGCTTACTACGGCCCATGTACTTTTTGGTTCTGGATGCAGAAAGGAATTCTAGTTTCTGCGATGAAATAAACTATTTCAGTATTTTTACACTCTGTTTGGCCCTCCTATGGAGCATGTAAATAGCTACTTTCAGTTTTTTCATTAATTTTTCATTTGATCAGAGTGTTGTTGTTGTTTCCGAACATCTGACCACTTTGCTTCAGTTTTCTTTTTTAAATTTCTGTGGAAATGGGGATCGAAGTCTTGTTTTCCATTTTACATATAGGCTCCACATCTGGGATACTACGATGTTGCGTTAATCGACGGTTTGAAACTTATATTTTTACGTCTTTCGTGTGAATAACGTTAAGTGTTGGTGTACATACAGGTTGTGTCCGTATCTGCTATGGTCGTGCGAAACTCTAATTAGGGACGCCGTCACTTGCTGCTTCCCCACTTTGATATGTTGCAATCATCAATATGTTATATAGATAAAAAATTTTACTGCGATGTACGAGGTGTGTGAGAAAAGTTATCTAGTTATTTTTATCAAACTCCAAAATTGTCCCCTTCAAAGCAGTTCCCTTCGGCAGCTGTACACCGGCGGAGTCGTTGTTCCCTGTCTTGGTGACCGCGCTGAAAGACCAACTGGTAGCCATTTAACATGTCGCCACTTTCTTTTGGATGTTCATCCGAGTCACAAAAAGAAGTCTTTTTAAGACGTTTTTAGTTTCAGGAAAAAAAGTCACAATCAGGTGAAAGGGGGGGGGGGGGGCTGTGGAAGAACAGGAATGCCTTTTGACGTCAAAAATTCCGAAATGGAAGTGGCCCTGTGACGTGGGGTGTTGTCATGATGCAACATCCACTTGTCTGCAATGTCCAGTAGCACTGTACGGAGCCGAATCTCGGACTGAACATCTGGAAGGAATGGACACACCGCCGGTGTACTCGAGTCGAACTGCGGTGTCGTTGGGTACCGAGAGCGGTGCAAGAAGTGTCGACCGTCGCAGAGATACTGCACAGCAAAGCGGTACCTCGAGGTTTAGAGGCCCCATCGCCCGCGCCTTTGCCCCGAAACAGCGTCACCAGAGGCCAGGAGGGCAGTTCTGTTAGAGGTCGGATCCTGCCCACTTTCAGGATGTTTCTGTCGGAGTGACATCGTCGTGCTGACTACTCGCCGCGACACAGCCCGTGTCAAGCGTCGGAGAGTGAAGAGACTTACGTCGCCTGTGAACTATGCCTGTACTGTCAGAACAGTGTCAACATGGGTCTACGAACTTGCATTCTCTAGTAACTATAGTGAAGCCACAGTACGGCCATTCTGAACTTGTATCAGTTCACCACTAAGTAATCGTGGCTCATTTAGTGTGCTCTGAACCGCAGGTTCACGTGCAGATTTTCACAGCTGCTACAGCCGAGCGTGCCGAACAAAGATAAGTTTTGTTGAATTTAATAAAGTACTACTTATTCAGAGTTTTCTAATTAAGTGTAATGTAAGTAAGCAGCTCAGTATCCAAGAAGTGGGACAACTAGAAGTAAAGCGACGCAGAGAATGCAGCTCAAGATTAGCTCACCGTGGCATATTAAGTAACTAACCCTCTCTTGCAGCACTGCTATTATTCTGTTTTTGTTTGTGCGTTGTTGTATTAAGTTATCACGATGTCTCTTCCGAACGTATCTTCAATGCAATTTGCCGGCCACTGGTGGCCGAGCGGTTCTGGCGCTACAGTCTGGAACCGCGCGACCGCTACGGTCGCAGGTTCGAATCCTGCCTCGGGCATGGATGTGTGTGTTGTCCTTAGGTTAGTTAGGTTTAAGTAGTTCTAGGGGACTTATGACCTCAGCAGTTGAGTCCCATAGTGCTCAGAACCACTTTTCAGTGCAATCTGTACAGTTAAGGGACAAGAGATTGAACAATTATTACAAGCACTGCAAGGAATTGTGGCAGAACCGTGACCGCCACCCCTGCCTGTTCATTTGGAAAAAGCTCAAGAAACGGTTCAAACGCCTAAGCTGAGACAGTTTCTAGGGCAAAACGAAGACTGGGCTGATTATCCATTGATAGTGACCGGACCAAATATCTCACGAAATAAGCATCAAACGAAAAAACTACAAAGAACGAAACTCGTATAGCTTGAAGGGGAAAACCTGATGGCGCTATGGTTGGCCCGCTAGATGGCGCTGCCATAGGTCAAACGGATCAATTGCGTTTTTGAAATAGGAACCCCCATTTTTTACTACATATTCATGAGTGCGTAAAGAAATATGAATGTTTTAGTTGGACCACTTTTTTCGCTTTGTGATAGATGGCGCTATAATAGTCACAAACGTATAAGTACGTGGTATCACGTAACATTCCGCCAGTGCGGACGGTTTTTGCTTCGTGATACATTACCCGTGTTAAAACGGAGCGTTTACCAATTGCGGAAAAGGTCGATATCGTGTTGATGTATGGCTATCGTGATCAAAATGCCCAACGGGCGTGTGCTATGTATGCTGCTCGGTATGCTGGACGACATCATCCAAGTGTCCGGACCGTTCGCCGGATAGTTACGTTATTTAAGGACCTTGGCGGGTTAATGTATGGTGCGGCATTATGGGATGAAGGATAATTGGCCCCCATTTTATCGATGGCAATCTAAATGGTGCAATGTATTCTGATTTCCTACGTAATGTTCTACCGATGTTACTACAAGATGTTACACCGGCGATGTACTTCCAAGTGTTCAGCCACATGTGAAACGTCAACGACGACCTGCAACAAATGATGATGCCCATGAAGGTGTTTTAGCTGCTGTCGCGGCTACTCCGCAAATCAGTAGCAGACAAATTGCGTGAGAATCGCGAATCTCAAAAACGTCGGTGATGAGAATGCTACACAACATCGATTGCACCCGTACCAAATTTCTATGCACCAGGAATTGCATGGCGACGATTTTGAACGTCGTGTATAGTTCTGCCACTGGGCACAAGAGAAATTACGGGACGATGGCAGATTTTTTGCACGAGTTCTATTTAGCGACGAAGCGTCATTCACCAATAGCTGTAACGTAAACCGGCATAATATGCACTATTGGGCAACGGAAAATGCACGATGGCTGCGACAAGTGGAGCATCAGCGGCCTTGGCGGGTTAATGTATGGTGCGGCATTATGGGATGAAGGATAATTGGCCCCCATTTTATCGATGGCAATCTAAATGGTGCAATGTATTCTGATTTCCTACGTAATGTTCTACCGATGTTACTACAAGATGTTTCACTGCATGACAGAATGGCGATGTACTTCCAACATGATGGATGTCCGGCATATAGCTCGTGTACGGTTGAAGCGGTATTGAATAGCATATTTCATGACAGGTGGATTGGTCGTCGAAGCACCATTCCATGGCCCGCACGTACAACGGATCTGACGTCCCCAGTTTTCTTTCTGTGGGGAAAGTTGAAGGACATTTGCTATCGTGATCCACCGACAACGCCTGACGACATGCCTCAGCGCATTGTCAATGCATATGCGAAGATTACGGAAGGCGAACTACTCGCTGTTGAGAGGAATGTCGTTACACGCATTGCCAAACGCATTTCGGTTGACGGACATCATTTTGAGGATTTATTGCATTAATGTGGTATTTACAGGTAATTGCGCTGTAACAGCATGCGCTCTCAGAAATGATAAGTTCACAAAGGTACTTGTATCACATTGGAACAACCGAAATAAAATGTTCAAACGTACCTACGTTCTGTATTTTAATTTAAATAACGTACCTGTTACCAACTGTTCGTCTAAAATTGTGAGCCATATGTTTGTGACTATTACAGCGCCATTTATCACAAAGCGGAAAAAGTGGTCCAACTAAAACATTCATATTTCTTCACGTACTACACGAATATGTAACAAAAAATGAGGGTTCCTATTTTAAAAACGCAGCTGATATCCGTTTGACCTATGGCAGCGCCATCTTGCGGGCCAAAAATAGCGCCATCTGGTTTCCCCCTTCAAGCTAGACAAGTTTCGTTCTTTGTAGTTTTTTCGTTTGACGCTTATTTCGTGAGATATTTGGCCCGGTCACAATCAATGGACCACCCTGTATAGCGTAGCTGACGGCGGATTTCAACGCTTGCGGCATAACATGTAAGCAGCGTAGTTACCATTTTCTCTCAGCCGCAGTTTCAGATGCATTTCGGTTGGTAGTAAAACTGTTTCCAAATCGCCAAACTCATGAGGTTCCCCACGACTAGTTAGTTGACAAACTGTCAAATCATTTCAAATCACACGTGCATGCAGCTGCTGCTCTTTAGAAGTTTTTCAGATTAAAACAGCAGCCGGGGCAATTATACAAACAATGAGTAACAGATCTTTATGGGCTTACTAGATAAAATCAGTTCCAGTGTTCATGTGAGTTAAGTTGCAGTGACATTACAGTGAGAGATGCGATTACTCAGAACGTGTCTAATTGCCGTATTAGTGCTGCCATACAAAAGCATCCAAGCCCTAACCTCAGTACAGTATTGTCAATTATTGAGTCACAGGACATTGTCAATGTAACTAAGCACTGTTTTTAGCACTTGCAATATATGTTGTCAATAGTTGGGCAGTTCAGGAGCCAACCCCCCCCCCCCAAACACCATCCCCTCCTCCCGCTAAAGTCAGACGTCGCCCGGCGTGTAGGTCATGTGCGAACCAGTCGCAAGTCGCACTGTAGGCTGCTGTGCAACCAGCACAATCGCACAAGTCTTGCCCGCGTTTCTTTCAAACACATAATAGGGCACAGTGCCCGTGCTGCAAAGCCAAGCATTTTGCATGTGGCAAACAAGGCCATATACAGTCGGTATGTTTAAGTATAGATGGTGTTAGAAAGCTTTCACATACAACGTCATACAGTGACTCTGTTGAGGTTTATGTTGTGTCTCCAGGACACAAACTCTGAACTTATCCATCATCAATCCAATAAGTTGTACGTACAGTTGAGTGTATTCAACAAGCCTGTTTTTTTCAGTTAGACGCCGGCCGGTGTGGCCGTGCGGTTCTAGGCTCTTCAGTCTGGAACCTCGTGATCGCTACGGTCGCAGGTCCGAATCCAGCCTCGGGCATGGATGTGTGTGATGTCCTTAGGTTAGTTAGGCTTAAGTAGTTTTAAGTTCTAGGGGACTGATGACCTCAGATGTTAAGTCCCATAGTGCTCAGGGCCATTTTTTCCAGTTAGACACTGGTGCTACTGTTACGCCGCTCAACCACGCTACGTATGAATGGTTAGGCAGCCCACAGCTTCCGCAATCACGTAACTCGTTGTTAGCATACAATGGACAACCTATTCCACTTCTTAGACTGTGGTACTACTAAAACTGTTGTTTCGCGTGTCATGCTCTCGCGAGTCTACTAACGTTTATAGCTTGGATACCTTTGAGCTTTTCGTATTGTCGGTTCACGGGAAGCTGTTACAATTATTCATTTGGGTTTCTGGCCAATAATAATGCATATAAATGCATTATATGACAAATGGTAGTTTAGGCAAAGCCCAAGGGTTCGAGTCCCTCACACTGAAAGATAATGCGCAGCCCAAGTTTCCTGTCCCTTAACCATTGCGGTTCGGGTTGCCACTGAGTTGCTGCGGTTAGAGGACAGTGATGTCACCAAACCAGTGTCAGCCAGCCAGTGATTTTCTGATACAGAGCATTCGTTTTAATTAGATGGGTGTGAAAGTGAAGTTTATTTCAAATTACATCGCAGTTAAGTGGAATGCAGCAACACGCCCAAAAAAAGTGATGTTAATACTCCGAAGGTGCGAGTATCAACTGTAGACTTTAATTTAAGGAAAAGAAACAGAGTTATAACGCAAAGAGATTTTCAGTTTTCTACGTTGCAGATGTCAAAGCCATGTGTAGGTTTACTATATTAAGGCGCTGTATTCTAGATAGTCTAAAAAGTTATGGGAAGGGTTACTGAAATGTAGCTTCTGCCTACCCATTCAAGGGTGGAAATGTGAACGTTAAAGCGAATTCTTGCTGCAGTATATGACAAACAGAAAACGCAAGAGAGGTCTCATAAACCCAGTCTGAAAAATTAATTACATTTACAACAGAAAACGTGACAAACAATCAACGATGGAGAAGGGGTGTAAAGCTATGATTATTACCAAGATATTACAGACGTTAATGTGTATCCCATGGACAGTTTCTCATTAATCGGCAGTGGAGTTCGAAAGAAACGCCAAAGAAAATCAAGAAACCTGATGTTTCTATATTTACACAACATTCCATTGCTCAGCGCTGACAAAGGACAAATCAAATGGCTATCAAACTATTAAGTCTGAAGACTTTGAATGATCCTAAAATAATCCACTGCACAGTTGTCTCTTTATCTTATTACACCTACAAATTAAAAATAAATTACACCAATATATCAACGTCTCGTGAGAAGCAAAGTATTTGTAGTTTCTGAAACCGAAGCATCCCTCCTGAGCATTCAGCATGCTCTAATGCAAGAACCCGGAATGTATCGGTATTACGACACTACAGACGTTGTTACACTTACTTGTTACTCCTCTGCGTTTCATCTCTTATACTTCTGAGTAATACTACGGGCGTGCCTTTTTCCGTAGTTGGACCTCGAACTCTCGACGTAAATATTGTCAACAAATTTCCATTGTTTTTATGAAGCTACTTATCTAATTGGTGTTTTTCTTTTACGCTACTCATATATGAAGACTGAAATAATCTGAGGTGCAATCCGGTGGGCCCAGGGCTGTTATTTTTAGAGGATAAGAGAAAAAATCCATCATGTAATTATTAAATACGTTCATCACGCAGCCTGATTTCAGAGCATTTCTATGTAATCAGCTCATTTTGGGCTGTATAAATAGTCAAGAAGGGCAAAGTCAGGTCGTTCTTCATGGACAACCATCGACACGGGTATGTATGCCTGTGAAGAATGGGACATAGAGCTTTATTACTCTGAAACCGGTATGTAGTATATACACAGGTGTATGGTGGAATTTTTTCCCTTATGATTCTAAATTTACAGTTAGATTATTTTTGCAAGAAATTAAAATACATCCTACTTAAAGACCACGGACAGTTTTTCTTCACTTCCAAGAGCTATTTCGACATTGTACATTTCCGAAAAGATATATTTCCGCTCAAGGTCATGAAAACCGAGTAACTGTCTCCGAACTACACTGCCGGAAAAAATTAGTGTTTCTGGAAACACAAAGACGATTTTGATCCGATGACGGCATATGCACCTGGGGGACAGCAGAAGTACTGTAATGGTTTCAGTGTCGTCCGCCAATAGATAGCGAAGTGGCATAGTTCCCGGAGAGCCATCTGTCTCTGCCCTTTAATAGGGAATGCTCACAGACGAAGGCTCAGTGTGGTGCAGACGGCTGAAGCAAGCAGGCAACCGTGCCACAGAGACGCACTCGTACTTCCTACACAGCCAACTCAGCGAGTTTGAAAGGAGTCCAATTGTGGCCTTCTGAGTGGCGGGATGGTCCTTTTGGAGAACTGACGCACAAATTGGACGTCCTGCGTCAGTTGTGCAACGATGCTGGTATCAGTGGCCACGTGAACACTGTCACACACGTAGACGAGGTTCTCGACGCCCAGGCAGGACAGACGCCCACCAGGATTGTCGTATTGTAAGGGCAGCAGTGGAAGATGGTACAGCTACCACAGCACTGATTAAGAGGGCTTGTAAGCCAAGAGGCGTCAACACAAACTGTTGCGAGCCGTTTTTTACCAGTGGGACTGCGGGCACGCACACCTCTAGCTCGCCTTCCACCCACGCCACAGCATCGACGTGCACGGCTCGACTGGTGCCGTCGAAGGATCGCTTGGAAGATGGAATGGCGCGCCACGGTCTTCAGCGATGAAAGTAGATTCTGCCTGCACCCAAGTGATGGTCGCTTGCGCGTACGACGTAGACCTGGTCAGTGCTGTATCGTCCAAGACCTACCGGCCCCATCCTAGGCGTTGTGGTCTGGTTTGCGATAAGCTACAGCTCTCGTTCACATTTGAGGACGCTAACCAGCGCTCGGTGTGCACAGAATGTTGACAGACACATTCTTTTGCCGTTCTTACAACAGGTAGGTGATTTGTTGTTCCTGCAGGATAATGCTCGCCCACATACTTCCCTTGAAATTCAACGTGCTCTACAAGACATGCAGCAACTTCCCTGGCCAGCATGATATCCGGAATGGTCTCCAGTGGAGCACGTGTGAGATATGAAGGGGCGAGAAGTAACTCGTGAGTCTCGTCAACCAACAGCACTTACAGAACTACGTCAAAAGGTCGAGAAGGCGTGGCATAGAGTATCTCAGGATAGTGTTCGCCATCTTTACGAGCGACTGGAGACCAGTGTCAGCTCTTGCATTGCTCATGTGGAAGCTACACCACACACTAATATGGGTGTTTCAGCATGAGTCGACACCTGGTACCTCAGAACCACTTGTGCTATTGATCTCTAATTGTAATCATTTCATGTACTCCATATACACTGTTGCAACAATAAATCTTGAGTCGAATGGAAACCTCTAGAACGGTGTACTATTTTTTTTCCGGCAGTGTAATTGGATGTTCGACGTGCAAGCAAATTATACTATTTCTCTAGTCCTTGTAACCTTTCATCTGATTTATTTCTTTTTGAAGCGTCATATATCACAGCAATGGTAGAATCAAAGAGCTTTCAGATCTAGATAGCTAGGTTACACAGGATAACACGAGGAAGGACGACATCAGAGGAACAGTGGCACAGGCGAAGAGAGCTCTTTTTCAATAGAAGAGCTCTATTGGTCTCAAATACTGATACGTAGCCGAGAAAGGATTTCCTGAAAGTGTACGTCTAGTGCGCAGCACACGAATGTACGGGTCTGGAAATCCAGATAAGCAAAAAGTGGAAGCATTTTAAAATGTCATTTTGAAAGGCTTGCGTGTGGTACAAAAAGTAAGAGCTACTCCCATAAGTAGCGATAATCAAGCTCTGATACCTTCAAGCTAAGCACACATATAATTCTCATGCCCCAGAATACGATCTGAAAACGCTATCTGACTCAAGAGTTTGCGAAGAAATAGTCACAAATACACACATCTACATCTACATGGATACTCTGCAAAATCACATTTAAGTGCCTGGCAGAGGGTTCATCGAACCACCTTCACAATTCTCTATTATTCCACTCTCGTATAGCCCGCGGAAAGAATGAACACCTATATCTTTCCGTACGAGCTCTGATTTCCGTTATTTTGTCGTGGTGATCGTTCCTCCCTATGTAGGTCAGTGTCAAAAAAATATTTTCGCATTCGGAGGAGAAAGTTGGTGATTGGAATTTCGTGAGAAGATTCCGTCGCAACGAAAATCGCCTTTCTTTTAATGATTTCCAGCCCAAATCCTATATCATTTCTGTGATACTCTCTCCCATATTTCGCGATAATACAAAACGTGCTGCCCTTCTTTGAACTTTTTCAATGTACTCCGTCAGTCCTATGTGGTAAGGATCCCACACCGTGCAGCAGTATTCTAAAAGAGGACGGACAAGCGTGTTTCAGGCAGTCTCCTTAATAGATCTGTTACAAGTGTCCTGCCAATGAAACGCAGTCTTTGGTTAGCCTTCCCCACAACATTTTCTATATGTTCCTTCCAGTTTAAGTTGTTCGTAATTGTAATACCTAGGTATTTAGTTAAAGTTATGGCTTTTGGATTAGACTGATTTATCGTGTAACCGAAGTTTAACGACTTCCTTTTAGTACTCTTGTCGATGACCTCACACTTTTCGTTATTTAGGGTCAACTGCCACTATTCGCACCATTCAGATAACTTTTTCTAAATCGTTTTGTAGTTTGTTTTGATGACTTTATTAGTGATCTGCAAACAACCGAAGACGGCTGATCAGATTGTCTCCCAAATCGTTTATATAGATAAGGAACAGCAAAGGGCCTATAACACTACCTTGGGGAACGCCAGAAATCACTTCTGTTTTACTCGATGACTCTCCGTCAATTACTACCAACTGTGACCTCTCTGACAGGAAATCACAAATCCAATCACATAACTGAGACGATATTCCATAAGCACGCAATTTCACAACGAGCCGCTTGTGTGGTACAGTGTCAAAAGCCTTCCGGAAATCCAGAAATACGGAATCTATCTGAAATCCATTGTCAATAGCACTCAACACTTCGTGTGAATAAAGAGCTAGTTGTGTTTCACAGGAACGATGTTTTCTAAACCCATTTTGATGTGTGTCAATAAACCGTTTCCTTCGAGTTAATTCATAATGTTCGAACACAATATTTGTTCTAAAATCCTGCTACATATCGACGTTAACGATATGGACCTGTAATTTAGTGGATTACTCCTACTACCTTTCTTGAATATTGGTGTGAGCTGTGCAACTTTCCAGTCTTTGGGTACGGATCTTTCGTCGAGCGTATATGATTAAGTATGGAGCTAATGCATCAGCATACTCCGAAAGGAACCTAATTGGTATGCAGTCTGGACCAGAAGACTTGCTTTTATTAAGTGATTTAAGTTGCTTCACTACTCCGAGGATATTTACTTCTACGTTACTCATGTTGGAAGCTGTTCTCGATTCGAATTCTGGAATATTTACTTCGGCTTCTGTTGTGAAAGCATTCCGGAAGGCTGTGTTTAGTAACTCTGCTTTAGCACCACTGTCTTCGATAGTATCTCCATTGCTATTGCGCAGAGAAGGCATTGATTTTTTTCTTGCCGCTAACATACTTCACATACGATCAGAATCTCTTTGGATTTTCTGCCAGGTTTCGAGACGAAGTTTCATTGTGGAAACTGTTATAGGCGTCTCGCATTGAACTCCCCGTTAAATTTCGAGCTTCTGTAAAAGATCGCCAATCTTGGGGATTTTGCGTCTGTTTAAATTTGGCATGTTTGCGCGCGCGCAGACACACAAAAACATACACATACTTTCATAAATTCAGCGCAACGGAAAAGATACAGGCTTTCATACTCCATACTTCTATACTGCAGAATGTGTACTGATTCGCGAAGGCTATGAAGTAAATTGAACATGTGTTGCCTATTTCTGCTTATAGCGCCCATTTGTAGCGTCAAGATGTCAGTTGAATTTTGTAATCAGCGAATTGATACGTAAAAATAATTAAATCATCTGAGTGAACATCTAACTCTGACTCTTATTCATACGTAGCATCATAACAGTGATTAGGATTACGTGGGGCAATGCTTCACAAACAGCAGTCAGCAAAACAGCCGCCCTGACCTTCTTCATCAGCACCTGTAAGTTAACAGAATACAAAGAAGAGTCGCTTATTATCAGTGTCTTATGAGACCGGAGTTCAGTGATTGATTTTCGAGACATCTTGAGTACTTGTGGATGCAACATGTTTCAACAAGGTGCTGCCCAAGGAACGAGGTTCGCTCTAGTGACTTAAACAAAGAATGATAGGGTATGTTTCGAAGAAAAACCGAAAGGTGTAAATTGACAAGCATTTCTATTGTCATTGAATACACGCAAATGCTTTTACGGCTCCGCAAGGGCTCTCAGACCTACAAATACAAGATTTAGATTTACGACAAACAGGAGCAACATTATCTTTGATCTCTCAGTTCTTGAATAAGTGAAAACTATCTTATGTTTCAAGAGAGCGTAACATCTTTGAATTTACAGTATGACGAAGTGAAAAAGTAATGCACGACGCTCTAATCAGCTTCCGATCAACTAAGTATTAACAAAAAATGGTTCAAATGGCTCTGAGCACTATGGCACTTAACTTCTGAGGTCATCAGTCCCCTAGAACTTAGAACTACTCAAACCTAACTAACCTAAGGACAGCACACACATCCATGCCCTAGGCAGGATTCGAACCTGCGAGCGTAGCGGTCGCGCGGTTCCAGACTGTAGGGCCTAGACCCGCTCGGCCTCCCCGGCCGGCAAGTATTAACAACTTACTAGCTTCAATGTATCCATAAGCACACGACGCGATTTCCATTCGCGGAGTAATCGCAACCTAGCAAAGTCTATCTAACTTCGCCACAATAACTAAGCTTCACTTCTGCAAGTAAATTGAAATGGTCTCACCCGATTCGCTATTCACTGCAGAATCTCTACAGACGTATGGATCTCCACCAAACAGAAGCCGTCTTTTCCAAAAACATTTCGACCAACAACCGATCCAGAACAGCACTCATACACGAATGTAAATTAGTAACGGCGAATGCTCTTTCAAACAAGCAGGACCAAATGGCCTGCAACCCGCGAATCATTCCCATTCGTCGAAACAAAAAAGTCACCAAAGACGTGAAACTGCATCAGTCACCAAGCAAAGATATTCTACAGTTGCAAAATCCACGTATGAAAGAGAATTTAACTGCGTCAGAATTTCTAGCTCGGCCGTCCACAGCGGCCGTGTTCAATAAACAGTAGAGTAGGCTCTCTACGTCTGTAACGCTCAACGAAGCGACTTTCTCCTCAACAAGGTGAGGCAGATCTACCTGCAGCTCTCCTCCCACCTAGTTCTGCGACGACCCGCTTACCCTCGGCTGCCCGGGCATCATTTCGCCAGTCCTCACTACAAGTCAGCTGCCTCAAGTCAGCACGACTTATTTCCATAGCTCGCCATAGAAGCAAACTGATGTAGATTATGGAATTTTAGAAGCATACATACACTATAAACTCATTAATACCATTAAACTCACTCAGTATCCCTCCAGTACCATTATTAACGACAAATAAATGAAAACAGACAAGACGAAGGACTTGCAGCTTATCAAAGTGTTTCTATCGATTTAATGGAAACTGGTTATAGCAGATGCCTGTAAAGTATATCAAAGATAAACGTCTCGACGTACTACAAACATGTTAAAGATGAAACATGAGAAAAACCGTAGGAGGAATGAATGAAAAGTTAGGAAAGAAATGGAGAACAACGTCACACTGTTCCAAAGATTGTCGACATAAAATCATAAATCAGCATGCCAATTTCCTTTCACAATCATACTCTGAACTGAGGACCATGAATTCAACCAGTGTTTCACTAGGAAATTTTGCGTGACACTGGCTAAGAAAATGTCTCCACTAACATGTGCATACGTTGTGTCATGTAATTCTTCCTGCTCTGTGCTACACAGCTCTATTAGCGTTAGTACCGTGGCCAAATGGTCCAAAGAGCGTCATATGGAATTCCATATCTTTTAATTACGTTGCCAATACAGACAGACTAATACAAAGCGAGTGTCTCTAGTATCTCACAAACAATTATACGGAAACAACAAAGGGAGGAATTTGTTCACATTGTCACATTTCGGAAAAGTAATTCTGGATTCTGATTCTCCTACGATCGATTTACCTATATTCATGGTTCGCTTTCAGCGCTTCCAGTCCACATGCCTGTGAAGTGCTCTTAGACTATCAATTTTAAACGTTGGTTACCAAACAGAAGTCTCATTTTCTAGATTAACTATAATAAGAAACATCGAACTAATTATTTTAATTCCACCACGACCTGACAAGCTTGTTGCAAGAGGATAATTTTTTTATCAGTGTTCGATTGATTTGATATCGCCCACCAAGAGCTACTCTCCTGCAGCAACCTCTTCAACTCAGAGCACCACTGGGGGCCCTATGTTTGTTGCTCGTATTCCTATCTTTGTCTTCTACTACAATTTTTATCCTCTACAGCTCCCTCTAGTCCCGTGGAAGTTATCCCTTGATGTCTTACACATCTCCTACTGTTGGGTTGGTGCATCTCATTGCGTTTTTGTTTTGTATATTGGTATTCCGGTTACTATCGGTTTATTTATCAACTATCATTTTTATTTGTAATTCCCTGTTGCTGTTTGGGTTTAAATATTGTCATTTTGTCATTTGGAGATAGTAAGTGGAGTTGTGGACCGTAGAAAATAGAGTGCCGAGTTATGAAATATTGTTTTGTTTGAGTTCAATAGAGGGGTGACAAAAAAGGGGAGACAGCCAGAAACATTTTCTGTGTGTTTGGGGATAATGCCGTTGGATAGAGCATGGCAGGAAATCTGTTTTCTCGTTCAAGGAGGATCGTTTAAACACTAGAGACTCTCCACGTTCAGGAAGATCTTCGGGGTGTGATCAAGATCGTTTAAACGCATTAATCCACAATGATCCACTCGAGAACTGGCAAATCTGATGAATTTTGATCACTGCAACACTTTCATGCAATGGTGAAAGTTCAAAAAAGTCCGCGGCTCGTGGTCTTGCGATAGCGTTTTCGCTTCCCCCGCACGGGATCCCGGGTTCGATTCCCGGCGGGGTCAGGGATTTTCCCTGCCTCGAGATGGCTGGGTATTGTGTGTCTTTCATCATCATTTCATCCTCATTCACTCGCAAGTCGCCGTAGTGGCATTACAGAAATTGTGGAGCGGCGGCCGAACTGCCCCGCGAGGGGTCTCCCGGCCACCAATGCCATACGCTCATTGTTATTAGTTCAAAAAAGATCGGGTGTATGGCTACAACATGCTCTAAGCCAAAATCACAGAAATGGTCAAATGCAAATGTGCATCCCTTCTTGCTAGTCGTCAATTGCCTCGTGAACAACACCGACATGTGTCGTTACTGGTGAAGAGAAATGGCCTTTTATGCTAACACAAGGAAAAGAAAGAAATGGTTGATCCCAGACAAAGCAGCAACTCCCCGTACAAAGACATGCGAGCATCCACAAAAGGTAATATTACCCATCTAGTGGAACAGCGACGGTGTGGTGTACTACGAATTGCTCCCCCGAGGTGCAGTCATCAATGCTGGCATTTACTGTCAAGAATTGAGACGTCTTGCAGACGAAATCCAAGAGCAACGACCAGAACGACTGCGTGAAGTGACGCTACTCCACGGTAACGACCGCCCTCAATCTGCCACACTGGGTCGGGGACTCATCCCGTCCTCATCTCACTGGCCTCATCTTGCGCCTTCAGATCTTCACCTTTTCCGCTATCGAACAATCTTCAAGAAATTTTCTTTCCAGATGAAAATGTGCTCCCAACTGGCTCGACGATTTCTTCGCCTCAAAATCACATGATTTCTACATTCCCGAAATCGCAAATGTAATCCAGCGTTGACAAATCGTTGAAAATAGTACAGGAGACTATATTATTGATGACCGGTCTCTGTTACGTGTATCTCTTGTGTTTATTACCCTCATGGAAGCCGTCCAGGGTGGCCGAGCGGTTCTAGGCGCTACAGTCTAGAACCGCGCGACCGCTACGGTCGCAGGTTCGAATCCTGCCTTGGGCATCGATGTGTGTGATGTCCTTAGGTTAGTTAAGTTTAGGTAGTCCTGAGTTCTAGGGGACTGATGACCTCAGAAGTTAAGTCCTATAGTGCTCACAGCCATTTGAACCATTTGAACCCTCATTGAGAAACGCTACGAACTTGCGCGCCAATCTAATATAAAACAGACGGTGTCACTACAAGAGCAAGACTCCTATAATGTTACTCTTTTGACAGAAATTAAATATGACCATGATTGTGTATGCTAATGGAAAGAAATCGAATTGTAGTTCTTCACAAAGAAGTGATACAATTTGAAAGGAAACAACAGTTATTCTCTCGAAAATTAAGCCACCGATATTATAATTTGTAAGTATAGCTGCGGTCATGCAAATTAAAGAAGGTCGCTAGCCTAATGAAGCAAAATAGTTTCAAGTAAATGTACAGGAAACAAACTATAATAACTATTTCATTAAAGTTGACTTTACTTGGAAACGAGTTTACTAAATCGGACGCAAAAACAGCAGTACATCCTAGTGTGTATTGGCAAAGTTATTATTCATAAGCAAGACAAATAAAACATGTTTAAATGCACCGGTAACAAAGTACTTCGCGCTAACGTTCACTGCTTGGTTTAGATAAGGATAATGCTGATTGTAATATACCACGCAACAGGAGAAGAGTACTGAAGATCTGGACATGAGCTGGCTATAAAACTTCACTGCTGAATGATATTAATTTTGAAATAGTTGCCAATCTGTCATATTAACTAACATGAAGACTGTTTTTCTTCATGTAATGCATATAACCGTTTGCATTGTACACAACATCAGCGATGTATGGTGCCCCTTCATGTGTTACAGTATTGCTCAGTTGCTCCTCGAACAAACTTATCACTCTAAATTTACTGAAATATTGAGCGAACTTAGAGGGCCCCAGACACTGTTCTGTCTATTGCATCGGTTTTGTACTGACATTTCCATCACGACATAGCGACAACTTTCATATGAACACAAATTCATAAACAAAAGCCCTATTACAAACCTATAATGCAAATGAGAAAGAAGTGGGCCTTTGAAATCTTACAGCCTATACTTCATTTTTTAACCAAGTATTTTACTTTGCAGAATTTAAGTACTGTGTAATAATTTGAATAATGAATGAAATTTCTAACTTCAACTATTTAAAACATTTATTTTTTATTTCGTTTTATTGCCTTTCGGTTTGTGTCCATGCAGCCATCAGTAGTGGAAAGATGACACGACAGCTTGTTTAAGGCGACTCTCACGTCAGCAAAGATGATACGAATGTAAGGACAACACAACACCCAGTGCTCGAGCGTAGGAAATTTGCGCCGGTAATGGAACCCTGGCCCCTTACGTAAGCAATCTGCCATGCTCTCCCTGCAGCTGCCGAGGCGGACAACACAGATTCTTTTTGAAACTTATAACCCTCATTTGACTGTACAACAGCTTTACATCTGTGGCTGCTTAGATACAGTGTAGCGAAGTTAAAACCTGTGGTTTGGTTTTCTGTTTTATTCCACTAGCATATCAAGTGAAAAAGTCATGCTAATCGCCAGTAAATTAGTCTATTACACTAGTGTTCTCGTATTTACTTCTGACAAAATTTGTTTATATAAACGAAGAAACGTATTTTGACAATGACTCGTGTTGTACTCCAGTCTAATGATACTTATAAAACATGAAAATGGCCTAAGGCCGAAATCTAGATCGGGGACTAACGTCTGTTGTACAGTCCAATGACGGTTGCATCTCTAAAAAAGCTTTATATGACTGTGGCTTCACACCAGAGTGAAATCATCACTTATTCTTTTGGTGTAGTTTAACACAAGGACTCGGATAAGCATGTGGAGCGCTTCATAGAAAAGGGCTAACTAACCAACTGAGAAAATTATCACTCCCAGAAAATTAGTAATAATTTTAAACAGTTTTGACTGCATAGTTCATCAGCTCTGGAAAAACTCGGAACATCTCAGAAACAGTAAAGAGATCCCATTACGGCAATGCTTATGGATAAATCGGAACTCACGACAAGAAGTTAAAATTGAAACGCTTATAATTAGTAACTTTGCTAAACTCCGGGTCAATGCATGTAAATATAAATTTAATATCTACATTGCCAGAAGGTGATTGCCACAGCGCTCTTCTGTAGCATGAGGAAAAAATCTGCATTATGCAATCATTGCTCTTGATTTAGTATGCTCTGTGAAAATATCTTCTTGAAGCCGGAATTTCTCATTTCAGAGCAAACCAGTAAATGCTATGATACGAGTATAACAGCAAATAATGATCCACATCCATGGTACATTCATTCCATTTTTTATACAATCTTTGATTCACTAAGCACTCAGGATTTTAGCATGCTGGATGAAAACAACATACTATATCTGCCGCAAAGACTCCTCGCGCCACTTCGCAACAAATCACAATTTACAGGAGAACTTCTCTCCACGTTTTATGTTCCATACTATCCTACAGTCCCTAACATGAACCAGTTATACATACAATAATTTAGTACATTTATACCATGAAAAAACATAGCTTTAAAAATGACATTCACAAAATTAATTAATCTTACAGAATAAGAAAATTATTTCTATATGTTTCATATCGAATAACACACATAACCCAGATATATGAGTGTACACAAGAAACATAGAGTTTACATAAAAGTATCGTAATCGCTAACAGACATAAATGTTACACTATTAGCCTGCCTTCTCTTCTATGGAGAAACGCCTCATTTCTTACAGCAGTCCACCTTTCTCAGCACCCTTCTATAACATAACACCTCAAATGCTCTGGTTCTCTCCTTTTTTGGTTTTCGCGCACACTATGGTTCACTTCCTTACAATTCCGTGTGCCAATCATTGTCAGATATTTCTTGCTCAATTTAAGGCCGACATTTGTTAATAGTGTGAGTGTGTGGGTTTTATTTTGTCAAGTTGCGCAATGGATTGATCCTACAAGTACCCTTTGGCTCCTGCAAGAAAGAACTTCCACCTCACACTACTACAAAAGTCAGACAGACGCTCCTAATGTACCAACAAGAAATATTTGAAAAACATTCAGCAACAAATATCTTCTGGAGTCGTCCGCTGTAAGGAAAAGACACAAAAATATTTTATACATTCTTATGTAACTAGTGAGATACTTGGGTATAGGAGTATTGCTAGTTAGTGTAAGAAATACATTAAACGAACGAAAAATATTATTTATTACAAAAAATTTGAGAAATCATGTGAAACTTTTTCTTATAAAATAATAAAAAATTTCCGTGTTCTTCTTGGAACAGTAGATTGCCTCTTATGGATAGGAATGCTATTATTTTACAAAGTATGGAAAGGTTCTTTTCTCCCTTTTCTTTAAGAATGTTATTTACTGGGCAGAATGGCTGAGAGCCATGCCTACACAACTTGAATAGCTTTTCTAGGTACGGTCAACGCTGTCACGTGAGAAATGTAGTGGAGTGTACTGTTAGGGAGGACAGATGGGACACGCATACGCTGTAGCACACAATACCGTGAGCTGCGACGACTGCTGCCTGCGTCACTCGCTGCTGACAAATTACACAACTATCTCTTTCTGTCTGGATTGACCTTCGCCAATCAAACTCTCCCTACGCCTTGATGAAGTCAAGGACTCCTATCCTCCCCTAGTCTAACTATTGGCGTGATACACCGGTCAGATAACCAGTTCACTGCAATGCCACTTAATACTGGCTCGCAGGCGTTTCACTAGTACTCTGCCCATGTTCACACTGCACAATAAGTGTTGTGGCCAACACAGTGAACAATGCTTAATCACGAACGACTCAATACAGAGTGTCTCTCCGATTCGCTAATGACAGAGGTGCTCTCCCAGTGAAGTACTGAGGAGAGACTTTGTTCCTCGCTCTTTGCGTACATGTACGAGCGCACTCACTCTCATTATGTGTTCGCACTTCAAGAGTGACAACTGAACGGTTCCCTTTTCTGGAAATGTTGCAAGGGTATATTATTTGCTGTCTTCCTTCACTCCTCTGGCTGTTTGCGTCAGAAATATTCCACCAATCAGCGTTGCTCTTGTAAACGGGAGAATGACGCTTCGTTTGAGTCGACCAATGCGGAAATCTGTAGCATCTCCGTTAGATGTACGCTGTCCTCCTATGAGAACTCCGTAACTACGCAGTCGGTCCGTAAAAATAATGCGTCTTCTGGACGCTCCCACACAATGTAGCGGAATTTGCTTTTAAGTCGAACACAGGGGTCTTTATCCCTTTGTTCTGGCAAAAGCTGCCTTCTCTCTGGGCGGTCGCTTCGGCTGAAGTAGGTATGTCGTTGACCCAGCCCTCTGAGGGAACAGTATTCCCAGCAGGCTGGTTTCCTCTGTAGAACGAAAATTCCTGTGGCCGTCATGTTGTGTACGCCAGCCTCGACTTTTTCAACCTCGGTGCGCACTTGTGATTTTCTTATTAGATTTGCATATTGCTTACATGAATTCATACAAAACTGACTCTACCTTATCGAGTTTGGATTCAAATGAAGCGTCTTGATGTGCAGAATATGATTATGGGGACAGAATATGTAAGAAATGAAGGTCAGGAGACCACGCCACCTTACAATAGTAAACTTCCTTTTGCCGGGAATGCCCTCTTTACATGTACTAACCGGCTTTCTGGTCAGATGAATACAGGGTAATATCAACAGCAGCAGAAAATAGTATGGCGGGAGTAGCATTCGTTATAAATAGGAAGGTAGGGCAGAGAGAGTGCTTCTGTGAACATTTCAGTGATGGGGATGTTCTCATCAGGGTCGACACCAAACGAACACAGACTATGATAGTTCAGGTATAAATGCCAGCGTCACAAGCTGAAGATGTAGACATAGAGAAAGTTTTATTAGGATATTGAACGGATAATTCTGAAAGTAAAGGGAGATGAAAATCTAATATTGATGGGGGGACTGGAATTCGGTCGTAGGGGAAGGAGTGGAAGAAAGGGTTATGGGAGGATATGGGCTTGGTACTAGCAACTAGAGAGAAGAACTAATTGAGTTCTGCAACATGAGGAGGAAGTACACTTGGAAAAGACTGAAACATATCGCTAGATTTCAGTTAGATTACATCATAGTCCGGCAGAGATTTCTGATCAGATACTGGATTGTAGGGTGTACCCAGGAGCAGATATAGACTCAGCTCTCAATTTAGTAATGATGAAGAGTAGGCTGAAGGTTAAGAGACTAGCCACGAAGAATGAATGCGCAAAGACATGGGACTGCATGAAAAATGTGAAGAAATCTAAAAAGAAATAATTGTATGAAGGAGTGACTCAGCATGTAGGAAAGTCAAAACAACAATCAGTGAAATTAAAAGCAAGGGTGGTAACATTAAGAGTAGAATGGGCATTCACTGTTAAATGCAGAGGAGAGAGTGGATAAGTGGAAAAAGTACACTGAAGGCCTCTGAGGTGGAAGATTCGTCTGATGTGATAAAAGAAGAAACAGGAGTCGATTTAGAAGAGAAAGGGGAACCAGTACTAGAATCAGAATTTAAGAGAGCTTTGGAGGACTACGATCAAATAAGGCAGAAGGAAGAGATAACATTCCATCAGAATTTCTAAAATCATTGTCCGCCTGCGTAGCTGGGTGGTAACGTGCGCGCCTCTCATGCAAGCGGTCCCGGGTTCGATTCCCCGCTGCTTTGGAGATTTTCTCCGCTTGGGGACTTGGTGTTGTGTTATCCTCATCACCATTTTATCCTAATCACCGGCGCACAAGCCGCCCAATGTGGCGTCGAATGAAATAAGACGCACTTGGCGGCCGAACTTTCCAGAATAGGGGCCTCCCGGCCAATGATGCCATTCGTTCATTTCCATTTTTTTTTTTCTAAAATCATTGGGGGAAGTGCCAACAAAATGACCATTCACGCTGGAGTGTAGAATATGAGTCTGGCGACATACCATCAGACTTGCGTAAAAACATCATCTACACATTTCCGAAGATATCAAGAGCCAACAAGTGCCAGAATTATGTCACAATGGGCTTAACAGCTCATGCGTCTAAGCTGCTGACAAGAATAATGTACAGAAGAATGGAAAAGAAAAGTGAGCATGTCTTAGGTGACGATCAGTTTGGCTTTAGAAAAGGTAAAGGCACCAGAGCGTCAATTCTCAGTCGACGACACTTCGGCGACTTGCGTGTAAATGATGATGAAAATGATGATGAAAGACAAGCACCCAGTCCCCTTGCGTGGTAGGCGGAAACGCTACCGCTGCACTACGGAGGCGGGCCATTTTACTTCTGACGTTACGTTTGATACTGGAAGCAAGACTCAAGAGGAATCAAGACACTTTCTATAATTTGTCGACCTGGAAAAAGGCATTCGGCAATGTAAAATGAGGCGAAATGTTCGAAATTCTGAGAAAAATAGGGGTAAACTGTAGGGAGAGATAGGGAATAATAAGAATGGAAGAGCAAGATCGAAGAGCTCGGATTAAAAAGGATGTAAGATAGGAATGTAGACTTTCGCCCGTACTGACGGAAATAAAAGAAAGGCTTAAGAGTGGAATTAAATTCAAGGTGAAAGGATATCAATTACAAGATTCGCTGATGACATTACTATCCTCAGTTAAAGTGAAGAAGAATTACGAGATCTGCTGAATGAAATGAATATAGAAATTGGATTGAGAGTAAATCGAAGGAAGACGAAAGAAATGAAAAGTACCAGAAATGAGAACAGTGAGAAACTTAACATCACGATTGATGGTCACGAAGTAAATGAAATTAAGAAATTCTGCTACCTAGGCAGCAAAATAACCAATGACGGACGGAGCAAGGAGGATATCAAAAACACACTAGCTATGACAAAAAAGGCATTCCTGGCCAAGAGAAGTCTACTAATATCAAATATCGGTCTTAATTTAAGGAAGAAATTTCTGAGTGTACCTTTGGAGGACAGCATTGCATGGCAGTGAAACATGGACTGTGGGAAAACCGTAACATAAGAGAATCGAAGCATGGTGCTAAAGACGAATGTTGAAAATTAGGTGGGTTGATAAGGTAAGGAATGAGGAGGTTCTGGGTATAATCGGAGAGGAAACGAATGTATGGAAAACACTGACAAGAAGAAGGAGCAGGATGATAGGAAATTTCTTGAAACGTAAGAAAATAACTTCCATGGTACTTAGGGAGCGGTAGAGGGTAAAAACTGTAGAGCAAGACAGTCTGGAATACATCCAGAAAATAATTCAGGACATAGGTTGCAAGTGCTACTTTGGGATGAAGAGGTTAGCGCAGGAGAAGAATTTGTGGCGGGCCGCATCGAACAAGTCAGAAGACTGACGATTCAAAAAAAAAAAAGGTCTGCTTTTTGTATTTCTTCCTGATTCGTCCTTCATGCGCAATTTTGCCTCCAGGGTAGTAAAATTCCTTTACTTTGTCTACAATCTAGTCCCCAATTTTGATGTTAAGTTTATCGCTAATCTCATTTCTCTTACTCCTTAATAGATAGAGCGGTACACAGCAGTCAAGAAGTTACCTCGAAGTGAAACTTGAAAGTTGAATTGTCAAAACTAACATTGTCACCACTGGCACAGTACCTCTGTATTTCGTATTATCACTTCGTTATCAACGCCCCGAAAAAATGAAACATTATTTCATACTCACTATTATTCATGCATGAAATTTTTAAAGCGCACTCTGCTTCCTCTCATAACGCACCATCGATTTACACAGTATTTGGACATCTTTCTTCGACTTCATTTTTGTCAACAAGATTTGTGTAGCAAAGCTAAACGACCTAGACTCGCCGTCGGAAGATGAGGTGTTCTAATTCCCGTCTAGTGACCCAGGTGTAGGTTTTCGTGGTTTCTCGAAATAAATTAAATGGTTCCGTGCTCGTTCCTTTCGACAGAGCGTACAGGAACTCCTCAAGTCAGAAAAGGTTCACTAGACGCTCGACCCCAATTCCGCAAGTTGCCCTATGCAAAATAGCGTCTACGTTATGATCATCTGCTTAGCAGCATGTTGGTCCAGATTCGGAACATTACACAACAGCGATTCTACGTGGCATTAATTTGAGGAGTCCTTGACAGGTTTCCGGAAGAATACGGCTCTAAATATCCACGCAATTCCCGTAAATTACAGATCGGGGTTTGTTGGTTTGTTAGCGCGGACTAGCGCCTGACGGCATCTCAGGCGGGTTCCAGTGGGTTCAGAGCAGGCGAATGTGTGGCCAAGACTTCAGTCAGTATGAGTTCACTATCATGCTTCTCAAAACACTATAGCACGAATTTGACTTTGTTATCCTGCTGGAAGACGCCATCGCCCTTGGTGATGGTCAGACAGGAGGGGTGCAGATAGTCCGCAAGTAGTCGACAACTGTAATGGTGCTTGCTGTTGTTCTTATGGGTCGCATGGATGCGCAAGTGAATGACGACAGTGAAAATTGTCCGAAGGAACATGCATCGTAGTTCGGAATAACTTTCAAGTAAAATGTCTCCCCTGGATAGGAATATGCGTAAAGGATGTACGAGTACAGGTTATAGAGACGTGATTGACGACATATGGAACTCTATATCTGGCCGTGGGTCGTGCTCGGGTAGTCCAGTCTGCCTTCGTCAGGGCAGCAGCTCGACCGTCCTACTCACGTACCTGCCGCGTTAGCGCGCGCGGTGTTGTGGTTTACAGACCGCTCCGAACAGTTTACTTCCTTCAGCGCACCATGACATATCAACAACGAAAGTTGACATTGAAGTTCAGTTATAAGACCACGTATGCACAACAGAAAGCATTTCAAAATGAACAGTTTTTACTAGATGATGTTTGTAGAGTCTTGTACCATAGGAAGCAAGGGACAGGATGTTATTATGGGTGGCCGGTATCGTCTTTCTATAACACAAATGCACAGGTGAATAAACACGGTTCTTTATATACATAAACAGGTAGCTGCTGCTTAACTTTAATAGAGTCCATGTGTTTTGGCACAAGCTCATTCGTAATAGTCCTCTTGCAGACGATATGTGTAATCTTACTATAATCAGACGCTACGCACTGTTGTAGCCTGAGACGTTTCTCGAGTTTCTGCGTGATTATTTAATAACTAATAGCCACAGTTCTCGCGTTTTCGCTTGCGTCGGATAGTAAACCGATTTTGTAACATATTACAAGGTCCTAATCACGTTTTTGTAGCTCTGCGTATTAATCTAATTTATTAGACACAGTTCCTGCGTTTTCGTCAGGGTCTACAGTAGAGTTGCGCAACACGTGCCAATAGTCCGCTTACCTGCATAGTTCAGTTTTTCACGGTTTTTAGCATGGTCAGGGACTGCACTTGTTGTGTGCAGATACGAGCCGAGTTAGTGACACTTCGCTCTCAGCTTCAGGCTGTGATGGCTTCGGTTACACAGCTTGAGGCTGCAGTGAATGGGCACCACTGTTGTGGGCCGGCCGTGGAGATCCAAGGACGTCCAGCACGTCCGAGTCCTCCGATCGGACCTCGCCAGTGGCCAGCCCAGTTACTGCCTGCACTAAGCTTGACCACCTGTGGTCGAGTGGGAGGTCGCCCCTGGCAGTAGCAGGGGGCGAAAGACTTCCCAGGCGGCCGCACGTAGGCCTCCGCGATTTGCCTGACAAACAGGCTGTCGCTGAGCCAGATGCACTCGCCTGTCCTGTTTCAGAGGAAACCACTCAGCCTACAAGATCCGGATAGTCACAGAGGGCGGGATGATTGAGGCGCGTTATGGGGTACCTTAGGGACATGGCTGCCAAGAAGGGAAAGGAAACCAATGTGCACTCTGTGTGCAGACCGGGTGGAGTCATTCCAGTCGTGGAACAGGTCCTCCAAGATGCCATGAAGAGCACAGGGTGCACCCAACTACAGGTGGTTGCTCACGTCCGTACCAATTATGTGTGTAACATTGGATCAGAAGAGATTCTCTCTGGTTTCGAGCGGCTAACAGGAGTGGTAAAGGCTGCCAGTCTTGCTTGCAAGATGAAAGCAGAGCTGACCATTTGCAGCATAGTCAACAGGACCGATTGCGGACCTCTGGTACAGAGTGGAGTGGAGGGTCTGAATCAGAGGCTCAGACGGTTCTGCTACCGTGAAGGCTGCAGATTCCTCGACTTGCGCAAAAGGGTGGTTGGGTTTCGGGTTCGGCTGACTCGATCAGGTGTCCACTATACGCAGGAGGCGGCTAAACGGGTAGCAGGGGCTGTGTGGCGTGGATTCGGCGGTTTTATTAGGCTAGAGGGTCTCGGGAAAACACAAAAGGGCTTCAGTCACAAAGGGTGCAGGGAGAACACAGAAAGAACATAGATACAAGAACCATCGGTATAACCGTCGTAAATTGTCGTAGCTATGTTGGGAAAGTACCAGAGCTCCAAGTGCTAAGAGAAGACGCCTGCTCAAATCGTTATAGGCACTGAAAGCTGGCTAAAGCCGGAAATAAGCTCAGCCGAAATTTTCGCGAAGCACCTAAGGTTGTTCCGAAAGGATAGGCTAAACACGGTTGGCGGTGGCGCGTTTGTTGCTGTTAGAAGTAGTTTATCTTGTCGCGAAATTGAAGTACATACTTCCTGTGAGTTAGTATGGGCAGAGGTCATTGTTGGCAACGGGAATAAAATAATAATTGTATCCTTTTACCGACCTCCCAATTCAGATGATACAGTTGCTGAAAGGTTCAAAGAAAACGTTAGTTTGATTTCAAATACGTACCCGACTCATACAATAATAGTTGGTGGTGACTTTAATTTACCCTCGATATGTTGCCGAAAATACGTGTTTAATTCCGGAGGTACGCATAGTACATCATCCGAAATCGTGCTAAACACTTTCTCTGAAAATTACTTCGAGCAGTTAGTTCATAAGCCCACGACAATAGTAAACGGTTGTGAAAGCACACTTGACCTCTTAGCAACAAATAATACTGAATTAATAACGAGCATCAAAACGGATACAGGGATTAGTGAACACGAGGTTGTCGTAGCAAGACTGAATATTGTAAACCCCAAATCCTCCAAAAATAAACAAAAAATATACCTATTAAAAAAAGTAGATAAAAATTCACTTGAAGCCTTCCTCAGAGACAATCTCCACTCCTTCCAAAGTAATAATTATAGACCAGATGTGGCTTGATCCAAGAAATAGTATCGGCAGCGATTGAGAGATTTATACCAAATAAATTAACAAACGACGGAGCTGATCCTCCTTGGCACACAAAACGGGTCAGAACACTGTTCCAGAAGCAACGGAACAAACATGCCAAATTTAAACAGACGCAAAATCCCCAAGATTGGCAATCTTTTATAGAAGATCGAAATTTAGCGCGGTTTCCACAGCGAAACTTTGTCTAAAAACCTGGCAGAAAATCCAAAGAGATTCTGTTCGTATGTGAAGTGTGTTAGCGGCAAAAAACAATCAATGCCTTCTCTGCGCGATAGCAATGGAGATACTATGGAAGACAGTGCTGCCAAAGCAGAGTTACTAAACACAGCCTTCCGAAATGCCTTCACAAAAGAAGAAGTAAATATTCCAGAATTCGAATCAAAACATGAGTAACGTAGAAGTAAATACCCTCGGAGTAGTGAAGCAACTTAAATCACTTAAGAAAAGCAAGTCTTCTGGTCCAGACTGCATACCAATTAGATTCCTTTAAGAGTATGCTGATGCATTAGCTTCATACTTAACAATCATATACAACCGTTCGCTAGACGAAAGATCCGTACCCAAAGACTGGAAAGTTGCACAGGTCACACCAATATTCAAGAAAGGTAGTAGTAGTAGTCCACTAAATTGCAGGCCCATGTCATTAACATCGATATGCAGCAGGATTTTGGAACATACATTCTGTTCGAACACTCTGAATTACCTCGAAGAAAACGGTCTACTAACACACAGTCAACATGGGTTTAGAAAACATCGTTCTTGTGAAACACAACTAGCTCGTTATTCGCATGAAGTGTCGAGTGCTATTGACAAAGAATTTCAGATCGGTTCAGTATTTCTGGATTTCCGGAAGGCTTTTGACACTGTACCACACAAGCGGCTTGTTGTGAAATTGCGTGCTTATAGAATGTCGCCTCAGTTATGTGACTGGATTTGTGATTTCCTGTCAGAGAGGTCACAGTTCGTAGTAACTGACGGAATGTCATCGAGTAAACAGAAGTGATTTCTGGCGTTCCCTAAGGTGGTGTTATAGGCCCTTTGCTGTTCGTTATCTATCTAAACGATTTGGGAGACAATCTGATCAGCCGTCTTAAGTTGTTTGCAGATGACGCTGTCGTTTATCGACTAATAAAGTCATCAGAAGATGAAAACAAATTGCAAAACGATTTAGAAAAGATATCTGAATGGTGCGAAAAATGGCAGTTCATCTTAAATAACGAAAAGTGTGAGGTCGTCCATATGAATTCGTTAAACATCGGTTACACGATAAATCAGTAAAATCTAAAGGCCATAAATTCAACTAAATACCTAGGAATTAGAATTACGAATAACTTAAATTGGAAGGAACAAATAGAAAATGTTGTGGGGAAGGCTAAACAAAGGCTACCTTTTATTGGCAGGACATTTACAAAATGTAACGGATCTGCTAAGGAGACTGCCTACACTGCGCTTGTCCGTCTTCCTGCGAACCTTGCAGAACTAGCACTCCTGAAAGAAAGGATATAGCGGAGACATGGCTTAGTCACAGCCTGGGGGATGTTTCCAGAATGAGATTTGACGGGGCGTGAGTCGTGCTTGGGTAGCTCAGTTGGTAGAGCACTTGCCCGCGAAAGGCAAAGGTCCCGAGTTCGAGTCTCGGTCCGGCACACAGTTTTAATCTGCCAGGAAGTTTCAAAAAAGCCTTTGTTTTAATGATCTCCAACCCATCTCCTGTATCATTTCAGTGACACCTCTCCCATATTTCGCGATAACACAAAACGTGCAGCCTTTCTTTCAGCTTTCTCGATGTACTCCGTCAGTCCTAACTGGTAATGATCCTATACCGCGCAGCAGTATTCTAAAAGAAGACGGACAAGCGCAGTGTAGGCTGTCTCCTTAGCAGATCCGTTATATTTTGTAAATGTCCTGCCAATAAAAGGTAGCCTTTGTTTAGCCTTCCCCACAACATTTTCTATTTGTTCCTTCCAATTTAAGTTATTCGTAATTGTAGTTCCTAGGTATTTAGTTGATTTTATGGCCTTTACATTTTACTGATTTATCGTGTAACCGATGTTTAACGAATTCATGTGGATGACCCCACACTTTTCGTTATTTAAGATCAACTGCCAATTTTCGCACCATTCAGATATCTTTTCTAAATCGTTTTGCAATATTGTGGTGTGTCTCTGGCCTCTGTCGTGATAGTAGTGCTTGATCCAGCGCCTACTATCGACCTTCGCGCTACATCTTTGCCGACCGGAGTGCTGGTGACAGGTTTTTTTTTTTTTTTTTTTTTTTTTTCCTATCAGTCTCATGACTGGTTTGATGCGACCGACCACGATCCCCTCTCGTGTACTAACCTCTTCATCTCACAGTAGCAGCTGCAACCTACGTCCTGAATTATTTGCTGGATGTATTCCAATCTCTGTCTTTCTCTACAGCTTTTGCCCTCTACAACTCCCTCTAGTACCATGGAAGTCATTCCCTCATATCTTAACAGATGTCCTATCATCCTGTCCCTTCTCCTTATCAATGTTTTCCACATATTCCTTTCCTCTCCGATTCTGTGTAGAACCTCCTCATTACTTTCATTATCAGTCCACCTCATTTTCAACATTCGTCTGTAGCACCACATCTCAAATGCTTCGATTCTCTTCTGTTCCGGTTTTTCTACAGTCCATGTTTCACTGCCATGCAATGCTGTACTCCATACGTACATTCTCAGAAATTTCTTCCTCAAATTAAGGCCGATATTTGATATTAGTAGACTTCTCTTGGCCAGGAACGCCTTTTTCCCACAGTTAGTCTGCTTTTGATGTCCTCCTTGCTTCATCCGCCATTGGCTATTTTACTTCCTAGGTAGCAGAATTCCTTAACATCATGTACTTCGTGACCATCATCCTAATCTGAAGTTGCTCGCTGTTCTCATTTCTACTACTATTAATTACCTTCTTGTTTATTCGGTTTACTCTCAATCCATGCTGTGTACTCATTAGATTGTTCATTCTGTTCAGCAGATCATGTAATTCTTCTTCACTTTCACTCAGGATAGCAATGTCATCAGCGAATCGTATCATTGATATCCTTTCAATTTGAATTTTAGTTCCACTCCTCAACTTTTCTTTTATTTCCATCATTGCTTCCTCGATGTACAGATTGAACAGTCGGGGAGAAAGGCTACATCCTTGTCTTACACCCTTTGTAATACGAGCACTTCGTTCTTGGTCGTCCACTTTTATTATTCCCTCTTGGCTGTTGTAGATATTGTGTATGACCCGTCTCTCCCTATAGCCTACCACTGCTTTTTTCAGAATTTCGAACATATTGCACCATTTTACATTGTCGAACGCTTTTTTCAGGTCGACAAATCCTATGAACGTGTCTTGATTTTTTCTTTATCTTGCTTCTATTACTAACTAAAACGTCAGAATTGCCTCTCTTGTGCCTTTACTTTTCCTAATGGCAAACCGCTCGTCATTTAGTTCATCCTCAATTTTCCTTTCCATTCTTCTGTATATTATTCTTGAAAGCAACTTGGATGCATGAGCTGTTAAGCTGACTTTGCGATAATTCTCGCACTTGTCACCTCTTGCCGTCTTCGGAATTGTGTAGATGATGCTTTTCCGAAAGTCAGATGGTATGTCGCCAGACTAGTACATTCCACACACCAACTTAAATAGTCCTTTTGTTGCCACTTCCCCCAATGATTTTAGAAATTCTGATGGAATGTTCTCTATCCCTCCTGCCTTATTTGACCATAAGTCCTCCAAAGCTCTTTTAAATTCTGATTCTAATACTGGATCCCCTATCTCACCTAAATCGATTCCTGCTGCTTCTTCTATCACATCAGACAAATCTTCCCCTCTTAGAGGCTTTCAGTGTAATCTTTCCACCTGTCTGCTCTCTCCTCTGCGTTTAACAGTAGAATTCCCGTTGCACTCTTAATGCTTCCATCCTTGCTCTTAATGTGACCGAAGGTTGTTTTGACTTTCCTGTATGCTGAGTCTGTTCTTCCGACAATCATTTCTCTTTCGATGTCTTCACATTTTTGCTGCAGCCATTTCGTCTTAACTTCTCTGCACTTCCTATTTATTTGATTCCGCGGCGACTTGTATTTCTGTATTCCCGAGTTTCCCGGAACATTTTTATACCTCCTACTTTCATCAGTCAACTGAAGTATTTCTTCTGTTACCCATGGTTTCCTCGCAGTTACCTTCTTTATGCCTATGTTTTCCTTCCCAACTTCTGTGATGGCTCTTTTTAGAGATGTCCATTCATCTTCAGCTGTACTGCCTGCTGAGCTATTCTTTACTGCTGTAACTATAGCCTTAGCGAACTTCAAGGGTATCGTCATTCTCAGTGGAGAGAAGTCTTCCGAAGTAAGAGTGATTTCTGGTGTACCGCAGGGGAGTGTCGTAGGACCGTTGCTATTCACAAAATATATATATATATATATATATATATATATATATATATATATATATATATATTAATGACCTTGTGGATAACATCGGATGTTCACTGGGGCTTTTTTCGGATGATGCTGTAGTATATCGAGAGGTTGTAACACTGGAAAATTGTACTGAAATGCGGGAGGATCTGCAACGAATTGACGCATGGTGCAGGGAATGGCAATTGAATCTCAATGTAGACAAGCATAATGTGCTGCGAATACGTAGAAAGAAATATCCTTTATCATTTAGCTACAATATAGCATGTCAGCAACTGGAAGCAGTTAATTCCATAAATTATCTGGGAGTAGGCATTAGGAGTTATTTAAAATGGAATGACCATATAGAATTAATCGTCGGTAAAGCAGTGGCACACTGAGATTCATTGGAAGAATCCTAAGGAAATGCAGTCCGAAAACAAAGGCTCTGAGCACTATGGGACTTAACTTCTGAGGTCATCAGTCCCCTAGAACTTAGAACTACTTAAACCTAACTAACCTAAGGACATCACACACATCCATGCCCGAGGCAGGATTCGAACCTGCGACCGCAGCGGTCGCGCGGTTCCAGACTGTAGTGCCTAGAACCACTCGGTCACTTCGGTCGGCGAAAACAAAGGAAGTAGGTTATAGTACACTTATGATAGATAAACTCCAGTGGAAGACTCTGCAAGAGAGACGCTCAGTAGCTCGGTACGGGCTTTTGTTGAAGTTTCGATAACATACCTTCACCGAGGAGTCAAGCAGTATATTGCTCCCTCCTACGTATATCTCGCGAAGAGACCATGAAGATAAAATTAGAGAGATTAGAGGCCACACAGAGGCATACCGACAATGTTTCTTTCCACGAACAATACGAGACTGGAACAGAAGGGAGAACCGATAGAGGTACTCAAGGTACCTTCCGCCACACACCGTCAGGTGGCTTGCGGAGTATGGATGTAGATGTAGATATCTCGTCATTCCTTAACACTTCTGTATCCCACTTCTTTGCGTATCGAATCGTCCTGACTAATGTCTTAAATTTCAGCGTACTCTTCATCACTGCTACATTGTGATCTGAGTCTATATCTGCTCCTGCTTACGCCTTACAATCCAGTATCTGATTTCGGAATCTTTGTCTGACCATGATGTAATCTAACTGAAATCTTCCCATATCACCCGGCCTTTTCCAAGTATACCTCCTCCTCTTGTGGTTCTTGAACAGGGTATTCGCTATTGCTAGCTGAAACTTGTTACAGAACTCAATTAATCTTTCTCCTCCCTCATTCCTTGTCCCAATCCCATATTCACCTGTAACCTTTTCTTCTACTCCTTCCCCTACAACTGCTTTCCAATCTCCCATAATTTATCAGATTTTCATCTCCCTTTACATACTGTGTTACCCTTTCAATATACTCATACATTTTCTCTGTCTCTTCCTTTTCAGCTTGCGACGTCGGCATATGTACCTGAATTATCGTTGTCGGTGTTGGTTTTCTGTCGATTCTGATAAGAATGACTCTGTCACTGAACTGTTCACAGAAACACATTCTCTGTCCTACCTTCCTATTCATAACGAATCCTACTCCTGTTATACCATTTTCTGCTGCTGTTGATATTACCCTTTATTCATCTGACCTGAAATCCTTGTCTTGTTTCCACTTCACTGACCCCTACTATATCAATATTGAGTCTTTGCATTTTCCTTTTCAGACTTTCTAGTGTCCCTACCACTTTCAAGCTTCTGACATTCCACGCCCCGGCTCGTAGAACGTTATTCTTCCGTTGATTATTCAATCTTTTGCTCATGGTAACCTTTCCCTTGACAGCCCCTCCTGGAGATCCGAAACTTTTGCCAATGGAGAGATCATCATGACACTTCTGTCCGCTCCTCCACCCTCTATGACAAGGCCTTTGGCAGAATGAGGGTGACATCTTACCCCGAAAATATTCGACCGCCAATGCTGATTATCAATCGAAAATTAGGCAGCGGCGGGAATCGAACCCAGGACCGCTGATGTTTTGAATATTAATAAAAGGCGCTACCCCTAGACCACGGATGATCCAACACAATGCTCGCATCGATTATCACGGACTAATCGGGATTCACCTCTCCGTCGTGAGCAGCGTGGTTTACGTGAAACTGGTGCACGACGCGGCTTGTGAAAGGATTCGCAAAAGGAGGAGCGACCTTCTTTTCAGAAATTCGGATGGACGCATTGGCCCTGTTAAAGTGGGACATACAGGAGCGGCCAAAGGACGGTCAGTGGGTTCGAGTTGCCATTTGAGATTCCTGCAGAGATGGTGATAAAAGCGTTGACACCCTACGACGCTGTGATAAGCCATACGGCGGGAAAGTGGGCACACTTTGCCCCATACCCAGTTCTGAATAGGTTGCGCCAGGTGCGCGTCGACTTCACTTAACATGTCCCATACTATTTGAATATCAGCGAATGCCGTGTCATCGTAATTTACGACGACCAGCCAAAAACCTATTCGGGATGGGGCAAGAGGGACATCCCAGACCAAGCTGTAAGCAACGTCGCATCACGCGATCTATCGGTGCTCCCATTGACATACGTGGAGGCCCTTCTAACTGTTCCGTCTGATCATCGACTGTAAACACAACTGTCGCCTTCGGTCGACTCTGCGCAGCCTCCGATGCGGAGGCAGGGCACCACAGAGCAACCCCGGACATCGGCTTTGCACTGTGAAGAAAGAACGGCCCTGCAGAAAAGGTTGGCCACTGCAGATTTTGTCGTGAGAACCGACGCTTTTGTCGCTTATGGCAACGACCCCCAGTCGTTGTAGAACACCAACACTCACAGCATTCATCGAGTCGCCTTGAACGGGTGTATGTCTCTCAGGGACTTGACGATTAATGCTGAGATTTGGCTGGCAGCCTTAACAGATCCTGATGCCTACCTCCGCACCATCTCTCTCACACGACAGAGGGTGAGGCGGAGCAGGAGCACGTGCAAGACGAATGTAGCGCTCCTCGAGCATCCGGAGTGTCAGCAGAGGATAGTAGAGACCTGGAGGGAACGTGAGAGGCGGCATCCGACGTTTGCTTCCATGATCCAGTAGTGACTTGATTGCGCAAAACCTGCACTGCTGCGTGTGACGATGAATTATTGTCGAGAGGCTATGTATCGGCAACGGTTACCATAGAAATTTTATGCTACTGCGGGAGATATCCGCCCAGCCACCGTCGCCAGGGCGTCGGGCTGAGGTTCGGTGACTGCAAGCAAAGATTACAACGCTTACATGACTTCGCCCGAGGGCACGCTTGTGCGCGAGCGTAGTCAAGACCGGATCAGGGGTGAATCGCAGGCCATGCATCACATTATCCGCGAACGTCACATATGTCTAAGAGCATTGGTCCCTGTGCTGGATATGCTGGATGGCCGGCACCTGACGGCCCAAAAGGATATTGCCAACGCCTCTTGGATCATTACTGGCGGTTCTACTCCGCAGGAGACCAGGATGCTATGGCGACGAAACAATTCCTCCGCTTGCTACCTCGTGCCCCCTCATGTAAACGCGGCGGCGAACATCAAGGATCATAATGGTGTTGACGACCTCATGAAAGGGGTGACCAACAAATCGTTGGGCCCAGATGGTCTCCCAGTAGAGCTCTATCGTACATTCCATGATGTTATGACGCCCCGATGAATTATGATGTACCAAGAACTGATGGACTCTGCAGAGTAGATGTCACCTGCCTTTGTCGACGATTTCCAGCATACGCTTTTAGTGGTTATGCATGCCATTGCCATGGATCCACTGTTAGACAGGCTATGATGCCTGCAGGGACTTACACTGAAAGACCACCTCATTGTTTGCCGAGCGTATGCAGACGATCTGGTATTTTTAATGCGTCCGCCAGACGAAGTCCTTTGGACTGGATTGCCCAAGGTGCCATAGCTGGAAGCCACTTTAACCTGGAGAAGTCTAGAGCGACGGTCATCAGCAGCAGTTTGCCAGAACAGAGCTTGTTCCCATACCCACTCTGGGATACTATCAAATGTTTGGCGGCTATCTTTATGCATGGCAGTTGATGGACGGTACACCTTATCTACACTCGTCACCTACAAGGCATATGTATAGATGTCCATAGCAACTTGCTGCGATCTTTGAACATGGTACAGCTGGTGCCTTATGTCGACATTTATCTGGCATCCAGCATACCCCATCAGGCAATGGTCCTTCCGATGCTAATGACGACAGCACGCAGTTTACAACCAGTCTTTGGTTACTTTGGCAGTGTGGGAAAGTTCATCAAAGTATGATATGACACGAATAGCTATTTCAGAATGGTCAATGTGCAGGTTAGGGTAGCTGCTTTATATGTTGCCACGATGATGAAGATGTGGAACCACCAACAGCACAGCTTCACAAGAACTCTGATTGAAGAATTGCCTCCCCCCCCCCCCCCCCCCACCTCTCACGAACCACGCATTTCAGTGGCGCATATTTCGCCATCTCTGTCACACCTAAAGAAGTTTCTTGTGGACTTCAGTTACGTCAACGCTGACCTGCCGAGTGAGCGACTGCATATGGCGCATGATGTTTACTGCTATATGATACGAGTCCACCCCTAACTCCTAATGAAGACCGTCTACCCTCGGATACTTGGCCGATGGTCTGGTGTTCAGTGCAAGGCGTTCTTCTCGATTCCGATGCCAGAGTGGCCTGGTATTTGGTGGTCAACTACAGATATGTGAATCGCCAGAGACTCCAATCCATATGTAAGGTCAATTCTCTATTATGCCTCCAGTGCTATCTATCTGATACAGACGAACACCGTCTGGAACGTGGGTCTGCCGTGGATGTGTGGAGGTTGACGAGACTGATGTTCATGCTCATTGAGAGAACGACCCTTACACCATCGACTCCGACATCCCCTTATATCCCAGACACGCCGTTTTATCCACATACTAAGATGAAGGCAGTGCCATGAATCAAGGGCTTGACCATACTGTGTCTTTACCGTGATGATAACAAACACTTTCTCAATTTTTGGACCTTCCTATTGGAACGACTTTCTGGTTTACAACGCCAGCAGCGCTGCCGTCAATACTTTACTAATTATCTGGGTATTGTCTTCTTGGACCCTCTCAACATCTGGGATGTGCCGGGTACGAGAAGCTAACATTCTGTGCATGTTAACTTTAGGAAAAGGATCGGAATAAGTGGCAGAATCATATGAACCCTTTCTTTGTGGAGACGTGCCTGGTCCGAATGATGGGTTAGAAGGACCCATGGACAAGTTGATCGATGATAGCAGTGGGTGTAGTGTCTAGTGTTGGTTCCACCAGAAGGGCGGCCTTTACGTTCTATTTATGCTTTAATTTTTTTGTTTAGTTACTTTCTTTAGCGCTAGATTGGCACCACTGTAAGAATAAAGATGTTTTCTTTTATCCTTCCTTCCTGTTCCATACAAAAAAAGAACTGGAGTGGAGCGGTTCAGCAACGGGTAGGGGGAGGCATCGTGGCCAGGCTTCAGGTTTAGACCCCTGCCCATCCTGCCTCCATCGGCCTGAAGCTGACTGCTCTACTTCCTGTTTTAAAAAGGCGGGATCTGGTGGACACACAAAAAAGTGGAAAAAACAAAAAAGCGGTTAAAGCAAGAAAAAGTGGTCAGTGCGGTAAAAAATGGTAAGGCGACAGCTCGCAAAAAAAGTAAAATAAAATAAAATATCACGGCGACCACTTGCGATAAGCGAGAAACTGGGTTCGAGTCCCGGTCCATCCCAAATTTTCACTGTCGTCGTTCACTTATACAGCTGATGGTCGTTCATATTCGCAAGCGGGAATACATTTCATGTATAGACACAGTTATTGTCAGTTCTTCTCATAGCGCAGACGACAGCGCCCACGAGACTGCTCAACCTTTGGTTGAGTTCTATCCTTACTAGTTTCCCATGTCCTATTTTTTTATCTCTCTGGTTCGGTTTTAAGTAACCAAATGAAGTACATTTTAGCAAAACCGTCTCTGGTGGGCCATTTGAATTTGTACGCGCAAATGCCTGACCTGCTGACTTCAATGTTAATTAACTCGTAAGCGGAGTAATGTATCGAATTTTTTCGTAAAAATAGTTTCCCAGCACAACCTACCCTGCAGCACATTTACAAGCTTTTCAGACTGTTTCTGACCATCTTGTATACTTTCTTATCACTAAACACTTTTTTGTAATCCTTCTATCAGCCACGATATTTAAAACAGTAATTTATCATTTTCTAAGTTTTTAAATAAAATGAGGGAAACAATTAGCTTAATGTTGCTGCGTTCCTACAATTTCTTACTGACGTATTACGCGGAGTGACCAAGAGAAAATGATAGGTCTGCAGCTAGTTTCGAGTTCGTATACTGGTCCTAAGGACATTTTTCGAGAAATTGTGGTGTTTGGGTGTTGAACAGGTAAAAAATCGCATAGTTCTTGTGAGCCGTTTGAAAATGCTACGGCGGATTTCGCTCTACAGCTTCGTTTGATCCAAGATTAAGCTCCCTGTTAAAGACCCTGTCTTCGACGAGACTTGAGTTCTTTCTTTATTTTTTGCGCTAATGGAACAACATCTGCAGTAGCAAGTGTTTCGTGGAAAAATATCTTGGAACTGTCCCTGTGTAGGCGCAAATGATGCATGTGCACATGCCATGATAGGACCATGACCTTTCTTGTGTGTAAAGGAAGAGAAGATGCACAAGATGCACAGTCATTATAGTCTAATTTAACTTTGCTGGCATATGACTTCTAAGGTGTAAACTTCCGATACAGACACGACAAGTTCAGAGTACTATCTGCAGGCAGCTAACACGATATTCCGGCCTCCGCGGCTATAGAAAATCATGTTATACTCTTTAACCACTATAAACATCACGTCAAAAGCCGATATGTAAAAAAGATTCTTAATTTAAATTAGGGTCAGAGTAATGTTAATATATTTTGCAACAAGTGAAACATTCCCACTAGCGAACAGTTTCATTATATCATGTCATTTCTCGAAAACTATAGAGTTCAGTGAAATACGTTTTACATTGATTTATTTGAGTATAATATGCAGTCAGTCGTTTTGTTACCTTTTCGAAGCAATTTATTTTCTGTGCCGTTGACTGGTTTTCAAAAAATGGTTCAAATGGCTCTGAGCACTATGGGACTCAACTGCTGTGGTCATCAGTCCCCTAGAACTTAGAACTACTTAAACCTAACTAACCTAATGACATCACAAACATCCATGCCCGAGGCAGGATTCGAACCTGCGACCGTAGCAGTCGCACGATTCCGGACTGCGCGCCTAGAACCGCGAGACCACCGCGGCCGGCTAACTGGTTTTCAAATCACTGCAGGGTCGTAGCAGGTGGAGATACTCGCACAGCTCTGAATCAGTGTGAAATCGCGGGCAGACAAACATTGTGTATGTGTGTGCATAACTTGCAAGTTGTACGTTATCAGGAAAGATTAACCATAGATACCACGAGGCAACGCCATCAGCAAGACCGCAGCGTCTACCTATACATAAATCAGATAATGTTCCTGTAGCAACTCTGTCTGATGATGAACCAGCAGTGGTTTGAAAACTGATTAACTATACAGAAAATAAATTGCATCAGAAATTTAAAAAAAAAGTCACTACTTGCGTATTATACCCAAATAAATCTCCAGTTTAAACCATAGATGCAGCCGCAATCCACAATGGATATGAAGAACAGTATGTTTTACCTTACGTTAGTTACCAAGCTACCTAGATCGGCAACGCATCTTCCCAGAAATTCCCATCTCACTACGTTTGTTAGGCATCTACTTCGAAAAACTACCTATTTTTGCAATTTGGTCAATATTTAATTCGCAGAAACCATGAATAAAGTCTCTATCTCCTACAAAATTGACATACAGATCTTGAAATTCACGTTTAGAAAGGCTGTCTGCAGTGTCTCTAGTCTGTCAAAAATCTGTTCTTAATTTTAGTTGCGGCCGGAGTTACTTTTTTTATTTGAAAGAGGTGAAATTTTCGTGTCCGGAGAACTTCTCTATTTTACAACTGGCAGACGTTATGCTTTGCGCAGTGGAAGTCGCAACCAGTGAGTCGCCTGACAATGCTACTGACAAATTTCTGGCGGTAAGAGTCCAACCCGCTCGCTGAAAACTTATTTTAACAGGTTTATAGGTTCAAGACGCTAGGCATATGGGTATAAATGTACAGTTTCATCTCAAAATAACGGCCATTCTCAAATGGGGATGTAAAAGTAATCCACTGAGCGTAAACAGTGTAAAAGCTTCTGTGAGATGCACCTATAAAATGTCTACCGTAACTCACCTACACAGCTGTAACATCCACAAAGTAATTAGTGCGAAGGCTTGAACGAAAAACGCTGACAAAATCCAGAATGAATCTGTCACTCTGCAGTGGAGTGTGCGCTGTTTAGAAACTTCCTGGCAGATCAAACTTGAGTGCCGAACCCGAACCCTTGCATTTCATGGGCACTTCTCTTACGCATTGAGTTACCCAGACACAACTAACGGTCCACCCCTGCACCGTTAATTCCGACAATGCCTCTCTCCTACTTTTCCACAGTTCTCCTAACCTCACCTGCACATCTTGCTGCAGTAGGTCTTCAGAAGAAAGGATCAATGGTTTAGTCACAGCTTGGGATTTGCTTCCAGGATGAAACTCTGAACTCTAGAGTCGTGTGTAGGCAGCTCAGTCGGTGAGAGCACATGTTCACAGAAGGCAGTATTCCAGATATAAGTTCCAGTCGTCACACAGTTTCGATCTGCCAGGAAGTTCCAAGATACCGATAACGTCACATCTCGCGATTGCTGTGTAAAGATTTTTTCATGAAGCTCACAAGTTGGCAAACGGACGTGAAAGAGGAAACGAAGGAAGTTTTGACGACGAGCGTGCAAAACGTGTCTGGTAACGGCAGAGACAGACGCAACTCAGTAAGCAAGGGGCCTTAGGGTGTTGGTGAAAGCGCATGTAACTGACTTTCGTGGCGGACAAAACACTTGGCCCCCAGGGCGTACGTTGCTCTGACTAATGTACAGACCGCATAAAGCCGGCCTCACTCCGCACTTCCATGTCTGTGAGATTGATAACTGACACCTTCCTCTGTCTCCCCCCCCCCCCCCACCTCTCTCTCCCTCTCTCTCTCTCTCTCTCTCTCTCTCTCTCTCTCTCTCTCTCTATTTATATCGCTCTCTCTTCCTCTCGATGCATTTATTTTCTGCTTATAAATTAATTCACTGCATCTCTCTTTTTCTCAAATATGCCTTTATAGATTCTGATTACCTGGTTAGTACTCGAGTAGGGTAGCAGTGCGGACTCTACCCAGAAAATCGCTGATGTCAGCACTTTCCAGTGTCAGCATTCCAGGAACTGCACTTCCCTTGTGAGATTACAGCTGAGGCAACTTTGCTTCTTATCTTCAAGGTCAATGACCTCACCCTCCTCTCCCCCCCCCTCTCCCACTCCACTCATCTACCCCTCCCCACCTCTCCCCTCCCCTCTCCTATTTTGCTCTAAGCCAATGGCACATCGACGTTGTCATGCTTTTTGCCCATTGCTGCAGGGGTTCCACTGCTCTCAGGTAAGTCCAGTCACGATTTAGCCCTATTTGGACGGTGCTCAAAAGTACCCAACGATCTGAATTATTTATGATCATGTACTGTTACTCTCAGCCAATAGCCGTGGAGTCCCAGTGCTCTCAGGCTCTCCATTCAAGGTGTGTGCTCAGCAGTGAGAGGGCCAGGGTTGTTTATGATCAGTGAGGGATTTTTCGTTATAAACGATAAACATAAATCTATTTTACTATTGTTCTAAATATGTGAGTTCTGTCATTCAAGGTCTATATGCACTAGTAAGGAAGTCCATCAGTATCATAATTATCCTACTTAAAAAAAAAAAAATAATAACAGATGCTTTGACATTACTGTCTGTGTAAACATTAATGACATCATTGTATATTCTGCAAAAAAGAGGAAAAGTTTGAAAAAAATTGCCCAATAAGCTGGAAGACTACTACACACTCATTACAAAGCAAGACATTTTGTCTAAATTTGGCTCTTGCGGGTTGGTAGATCTTTCGTATTTCTAATTCTACAGAATAGGCGAAAATGTTACACCATCCTCTCCCCTATGCAAATTCTCTGTGACTGGCTGCTATTCTACTAAAAACTTATGGCCAACATTAGCATTTAATTTGTAGAATAGGTTATGAAACTGGCAAAGTGGCAGAACAGGCCATAAAATTGACAAACTGCCGGGATAGCTTGCAAAACTGGCAGTAAATTGGTAGCGTGGGCTGTAAAATTAGCAAATTGGTAGGATAGTCAACAAAAGCGCAGTAAATTTATAGAATTGTCTGTAAAATTCGTAAATTGGTAGGATAGACAGCAAAACTGGCAAACTACTAGGATAGGCTGTAAAATTGACTGACTGACAGGATACATAAAAATTCTTTCATTGTCTCTGCTCAATAAATGGGTGTTCTGGATATGTGAAACCTATACTTTAGCATTTGAAACAGACAGACTGAGCCGCTGGCATCTGTGTGTTAGAGATGCGTACTATGATTTCATAGAGTATTTGTTTGGTGTGTATGACTTACATTTTTGCAAGACCCAGCATCTCCTGAGAAACGTGTACTAGTGGTTCTGCTGGGCCAGTGATATGTGTAACATCGTGAAAGTATTGATTAGCTGACTAAGTACCTTTTCAAGTTCCAAATTGTTTGGACTTCTTGAAATGTTCTAATGTTGAAATGAGACTTCGTGTGTAAACCAGGAGCCTCAGTTAAGTGCCATCAGAAATCTGCTATCCATCAATACACATAATTTGAATACTAGATCCAAACATGTGACTTTGGGTCTAGCAACTGACAGCTGTTTTGATGTAGTTACAGAATTGACCCCGAAACACATCTCCATCCCATTTGTTCTACCGCTACAAAGCAGTGACACATTCCTGTTACTCCAGAACAGTAATCCATCCTCACTCTTCTCAGAAAAGCAAGAGGCAGCAATACATATTCAAACCTTGACATGCTTCCAAATGTCATCTCCGCTGCAGATGGCGTTAAGTTCCTGTAAAGACGGATTCGTGTGTTGAAATTGCCCCACCATAATGTTAGTGTGTCACTATACTTGAAACAATTCCATATACTCACATTCTGTCTTCCTTTGTATCAGTAGATGTCTCTATGTAGATGAATGTCCTCTGTAGCAGGTATCTCTCACACCTACCAGTCACATTGTCAAGACATCTCTCCAAAACATACTGCAATTAACCAAAGGTTACTACTTAGAATAATGACAATGAGCCAGAATCAATGAGCCACCGACGTGTGTAATAAGCGTACAAATATTATGCCAACACATCTGAGATGGTAGAGCACTTGCCCGCGAAAGGCAAAGGTCCCGAGTTCGAGTCCCGGTCGGGCACACAGTTTTAATCTGCCAGGAAGTTTCATATCAGCGCACACTCCGCTGCAGAGTGAAAATCTCATTCTGGAAACATCCCCCAGGCTGTGGCTAAGCCATGTCTCCGCAATATCCTTTCTTTCAGGAGTGCTAGTTCTGCAAGGTTCGCAGGAGAGCTTCTGTAAAGTTTGGAAGGTAGGAGGCGAGGTACTGGCGGAAGTAAAGCTGTGAGAACCGGGCCTGAGTCGTGCTTCGGTAGCTCAGATGGTAGAGCACTTGCCCGCAAAAGGCAAAGGTCCCGAGTTCGAGTCCCGGTCGGGCACACAGTTTTAATCTGCCAGGAAGTTTCACATCTGAGGAAGCTGACATGCAGTTCACACGCCACAAGGCAAATTACTTTTGATCAACAAAATGCATTTATGCTTTTCTCAGAACAATCTGAGGTTTACAAAAATGCATAGCTGCCGAATTGAGAGTTGCTAATATCTAAATGGTCCCCACTATGTTTGTGTGTGTATGTGCTTGCTCTTGTGCAAAATTTACATATTTTATGTTACAATTCTAATAATAATATTCACATTATTTTCAGAAGACATAAATTTCCGAGCACACACACACACACACACACACACACACACACATCATTCATTACTGATATCACAAACTGATAATATAATGCATAATATCTTCATCTGCCAGGAAGTTTCATATCAGCGCACACTCCGCTGCAGAGTGAAAATCTCATTGTGAATACGGAAGATATTTGTTAAGTCTAAATACAAATAATACGGCTCTTCATTGAGAATATCTTTTTTAGCGTGTTACAAAGCTATGCGCTAAAAAAGATATTCTCAAAAAAATTATTAAAATTCATTGAGAATACATTTTTAGCGTGTTAAAAAGCTATAGGCTAAAAAAGATATTCTCAATAAATAGGCATATTATCTGTATTTAGAGCTCTAGATGGCACTTTTGGTATAACGTTCGCCTGCCCGCAATTGTTAACGCGATCGCCTCAGTCTGATACTACCGCAGCTCGACATGTGGAGCGGCCCTTAGTGGTCTGCCTCTGTGTGTTTTGTTTTAATATTTTGTGACTAAAGCGTTATCGCTTCATAGTTATTTTATACGTGACATGCCAGTTTTAAATGTTTTATTTCTGATGAAGGCACTCTTAGAAGTGGCCGAAACCTCGGTCAAAAAGATTTCATTTTACCTTGTAACAGTCGCTGACAACGCTGCCATGTTTAAAGCTTTAAGATCCTGTAAGTGTTCCGTTTCTACCGATTGAGATACAGAACCCTACAAAGTGACGTGTTGACATCAAACTGTTGATACTGTTATTTTATCCGCTGGTGTGGGCAATGCCACATTTGTGTTGAACAGGGAGGATTATATTCAAAAGGTTTAGTGTTTACTATAAACACTGCCCACAGTAAAACACGACAGTGAGCTCTGCCGTTTTTTATGAGCATGCAGGGAACGGCACTGAACAGGTTCTGGCCCAGGATTTTTCACGTTTGACCGTTTTTGGATTTTGCGTCAGAACCGCTTGTCACATGGATCTTACATGTTGCTGCATACGCGTTAGTTCTTTTATGCGAGTCTACACGAATCAGTGAATTACGATTTTATAATATCGCATCTACGCCATCAATTTTGAGACCAAATTCTGTTGTACGTCTAAAATGGTTATATTTATACTCCGAATACGGAGTATTACATTGTATCTCTGTAAAAGTGTGTTATAAGCTTGAATTACAAGGATACGTTAAGTACTTAGCCAAACTGATATCCACCTTCCCTCTCTAGATAATATCTTAGGTAATCTAAAGATCATGTGAGTCACACTGCGGTGCCATTGGAGGCATTGCTTTGAAGCTGGCAACATCAGTTAGTAGCCCCTAAACATTAGCTGACTACTGTTTACAACTGTTTCTCGTCATTAAATTCTCTCGTGTTTCCGGAACAGTTGTTCTAAATAGTGAATACGACTGTGCTAGTGAATACGACAGTGCCATCGTGAATAACACGATATCAGAAATTGATTTTCAACGCTTTTCTGGTTTTAAAGCCATATTTGACCCAGTAATACGACGCATTTGGTCTCATTAATTTAATTTTCTCATTGTTACACGTATCAAACAACCAAAAAGCGTAGTATGTGATGTGAAAAAGGCTGCTTCGTAAACCAGCCTTTCCTTAATACGGAACGACGAAACCGATCTGCCGAAAATGCTGAGAACATATTTTGCTATGTCTGAAGGGTCTGCAGTATTTCCTTCTCACAGCTTTCAGTCAGAGCGTCTTCGGTTTGTACTGAAAGTCAAAATACACAAATAGAATGACTACAGTAAAAGTAACCAGCACAACCAAACTTCACATATACAAAAGAAAATATCGCTTGAATGAGTCCGCTTAAGAATGAAATGTGATTCCTTTACACTTGAGACTATAATCAGAACGACTAGTACACTTCTAAATGATGCAAGCTGGAATTTTTTTTTTATCAAAACACTTCCACCAGAAACTAATGCTTCGGGCTATTAACATAGCGGACATCGGCTTTAAGTGTGCGACTTGATGAAAACTCCCTATATTATATCTCCGTCGTGGTACAGATTTGTTACGATCTCTGTCACTGTTTTGACAAACGTTGACGTCAGCTGATACATATATGTGATGACTGCAAGTCACAGCATTGTATTGGCTGTTAAATGTGCCATACTGTTTGTTAATGGTAATTCGCTGTGTACAATGACAGCCATATTATGTACCTACGATATGTACTCCAATCCTGTAATACGACAACCGATTTATAAGACCAAAAATATGTTATTTTCGACTATTACGTTTCACGTAGATAGGTCAGATATGTACCTGTGTGATAAGTACACTTGATTAATTTCCAGTTCAAAGTGCACTTGAGAATGACTATAAAGTCGAAATCATGATTGTTTGAAACAAACGATTAACATTTACGTCATGAAAAATCATTCCACATAGTCTACCAGGAACAGATTCGGAAATTTCTGTAATTGATTTAAGTTTTTCGACTACTATATGTGCCCGCTTCGTCAAGAAACCTGATGAATATTATTATGCACTGTTGCAACACCAGGAAGGTTAGAAAACTACCAAATTTTTCTTGTTGTACGTATACAGTACAACAGGAAAAATTAGATGATTATAATTGTAGGTAATTAGGGAGTGAACAGGGTGCGAAGTTTAGTACGTAGAGCTGCCACCTCTGTCAGAAACAACTTCTGTCTTCCAGCTACGAATCGAGCCGAGCTACACTTGGACGGTGTCAACACAGGACGGTTAACATGCGGTCTTGCAGTATCTTGTTGAAAGATAAGAGATCTCGAATATAGGGCACAGTCATAACCTTAAGATGTCAAAATATGTAACACCTGCTGTTCAAATTACCGATTACGTGAAATAGAAGTGTGCTTGAACTGTTTGTCCACATACAAATTATGAAATGTTTGAAGTAAATGTTCTTTAGTCGTCAGGGGGACATCAAGCAGCGTGATTGCCTTCGTTGTAGCTTTCTTTTTTAGAAAGGTATGAACAGCGGTATGACACTTTTAAATGGCATACTATATTTTTTATTCGGTAATTCATTTCCTCTCCCAAAGAACTTGCCCCCTTCTAACAGCCGTGTACCGCAAGTCTCTAGAGGAACGGAGGGTTCCAAATGATTGGAAAAGAGCACAGGTAGTCCCAGTCTTCAAGAAGGGTCGTCGAGCAGATGCGCAAAACTATAGGCCTATATCTCTGACGTCGATCTGTTGTAGAATTTTAGAACATGTTTTTTGCTCGAGTATCATGTCGTTTTTGGAAACCCAGAATCTACTATGTAGGAATCAACATGGATTCCGGAAACAGCGATCGTGTGAGACCCAACTCGCTTTATTTGTTCATGAGACCCAGAAAATATTAGATACAGGCTCCCAGGTAGATGCTATTTTTCTTGACTTCCGGAAGGCGTTCGATACAGTTCCGCACTGTCGCCTGATAAACAAAGTAAGAGCCTACGGAATATCAGATCAGCTGTGTGGCTGGATTGAAGAGTTTTTAGCAAACAGAACACAGCATGTTGTTCTCAATGGAGAGACGTCTACAGACGTTAAAGTAACCTCTGGCGTGCCACAGGGGAGTGCTATGGGGACCATTGCTTTTCACAATATATATAAATGACCTAGTAGATAGTGTCGGAAGTTCCATGCGACTTTTCGCGGATGATGCTGTAGTATACAGAGAAGTTGCAGCATTAGAAAATTGTAGCGAAATGCAGGAAGATCTGCAGCGGATAGGCACTTGGTGCAGGGAGTGGCAACTGTCCCTTAACATAGGCAAATATAATGTATTGCGAATACATAGAAAGAAGGATCCTTTATTGTATGATTATATGATAGCGGAACAAACACTGGTAGCGTTACTTCTGTAAAATATCTGGGAGTATGCGTCCGGAACGATTTGAAGTGGAATGATCATATAAAATTAATTGTTGGTAAGGCGGGTACCAGGTTGAGATTCATTGGGAGAGTGCTTAGAAAATGTAGTCCATCGACAAAGGAGGTGGCTTACAAAACACTCGTTCGACCTATACTTGAGTATTGCTCATCAGTGTGGGATCCGTACCAGATCGGGTTGACGGAGGAGGTAGAGAAGATCCAAAGAAGAGAGGCGCGTTTCGTCACAGGGTTATTTGGTAACCGTGATAGCGTTACGGAGATGTTTAATAAACTCAAGTGGCAGACTCTGCAAGAGAGGCGCTCTGCATCGCGGTGTAGCTTGCTCGCCAGGTTTCGAGAGGGTGCGTTTCTGGATGAGGTATCGATTATATTGCTTCCCCCTACTTACACCTCCCGAGGAGATCACGAATGTAAAATTAGAGAGATTAGAGCGCGCACGGAGGCTTTCAGACAGTCGTTCTTCCCGCGAACCATACGCGACTGGAACAGGAAAGGGAGGTAATGACAGTGGCACGTAAAGTGCCCTCCGCCACACACCGTTGGGTGGCTTGCGGAGTATAAATGTAGATGTAGATGTAGATGAAGATCTATTCAAAAATGTCTCACAGTGTACCATTCACTGAAACACAACGTTATTAATTACATAACACAACACTGACTTTGAGCCCTGGATCACAAACTCGTCCACTTCCTGAAGTTGTCAGAAAACAAATGAAAACAAAGTAAAAATATAATACAAAACTGACTTTGACTCTTCTATACCATTGCCCAGGAGTAGAACATTCAAAGGTGCTCAAAGTCGTGACCCTGGACACCGATACACTGGTGCACTCGTTGAATGAGAGAATTATTTACTGCTTCCAGTGTTACCTGCTGAACAGAATTACAAGCAAACACGATACGTTCCTGCATGTCCTCTGAAGTTTTTGGAATATCGTGATAGACAACGTCTTTAATGCATCCCCAACGAAAAAAGTCCAGAGGATTTAAATCAGGAGACCTAGCAAACCATTTAACTGTTCCTTCTCGTCCAATCCATCTGGCAGGGTGCCTTCGGTTCAGAACTCGACGTGCACGCAAGGCATTATGTGCTGGACGTCCATCGTGTTGATACCACATAAGCATTCTGGTTCTTAGCGGCACTTCGTCCAGAAGAGGAGGAAGAATTCTTCTGAGGAAGTTGGCATACGCAGTTCCGTTTAGACTACCATTGATAAATAAGGACCAATAATTGTAGTACCAAGCATCCCACACCAGACGTTAACTCTCGACTGACGCTGATGTTCCACTTGTCGAAGCCATCGTGGGTTGTCGCTCGACCAACAATGCATGTTCCTTGTATTTACCTGGCTTTGTCTTAGAAGGAACATTCATCGGTAAATAGAACATTGGAGAAGAAGTTCTGGTTGGCGAGGATTTGCTGCTGTGCCCACTGACAGAACTGTACACGATTCTGGAAATCATTCCCATGCAATTCTTGATGTAGGTGTACATGGTAAGGATGGAACCGGTGACGTGTAAGTATACAATGTACACTGGTTTTAGGAATGCTAATCCCGTGTTCAAGCTGTCGTGTGCTCACATGTGGTTTCATAGCAACGGAAGCGAGAACAGTAACTTCGGCAGCTTCGTCTGTGCGAGTGCTACGACGATTGCGTTGTCGTGGTTTGAAACTTCTCGTTTCCTGCAGACGAGAAAAGATCCGTCGGGAAGGTGGGTTCTTGCCAGGATATCGCTCTCTGTGCAGTTCCGCTGCCTGCGTAGCTTTTCTCCTACCTTCAACAACAACAACAATAAAAGAAACGTTATGTCGATGCAGTTTGTAGGAAGGACAGCCTTTACTGTATGTCTGCTCTACACAACAGTATTTAAAAGGACTAAACTATTGTAGGGTAAGAAGACAATATTGCAATTACTGTTCTGCTAACTTACATTTCCCATAGATGAGTAACATTTCTACCTTCTCTTCGTTGGTGTACATTCTACTCACACAACTCTTCAATTGACGAGGTTGACAGAATGGGTGCGCATTTCTCTGTCAACGTCAGCACGTGGATGTGTTCCATTACCTCGAGTACCAGCACTAAGCGCTGAGAGCGTCAACGTCAATGTTGAGTTATGTAATTAATAACGTTGTGTTTCAGTGAAAGGTACACTGTGATACATTTTTGAGTAGGTCTTTAGGAGAGGAAATGAATTAGCGAATAAAAAAAAGCAGGGTGCCATTTAAAAAAGTCATACCGCTGTTCATATCTTTGTAAAAAACAAAGCTACAATGAAGGCAGTCATGCTGATTGATGTCCCCCTGACAGCTAAAGAACATTTGCTTGAAACATTTTGTAATTTGCACCTGGACAAACAGTTATTTAGAGTGGTCAAGGTAAATGGGACACCCTATATATACATATCTATATGCGTGTGTGTGTGTGTGTGTGTGTGTGTGTGTGTGTGTGTGTGTGTGTGTGTGTGTATTGTGATTGTCACACAGGCCCAGCACCTAGTGTGCTGTAAGACTATATGTATGTCTAGGATCTATACCCAAATCCCTGGGTTGATTTCAAAACTTCTCATGAGTATCAGTACTGTGGGGTTTATAACCTCCTAGCTCCAATAGAAACAGAGATATGGGCAAAATAAGTTTTTTTTCAAGACCCTGGCATATAGGCTGCCCTGTGTGATAGATATGTTGTGGGAGCAGTAATACCCTGCTTTATTGAACTGTAGTCCAGGGGCTACATATGCCGATAAGCATGGTTGGAATGGGTTGAAATGGATAGAGGAGAGGATGGACAGAGTGAGGAGGAGGAAGAAATGGACAAAGTAATGATGGAGGGAGAGATGCATGAGGCTGGTGGAAAATCTAGAGGGGTAGTGGACAGGTGGAAAAAGAAGAGGGGGAGGTGGAGATAGAAAGAGAGGGGGAGAATACGGTCAGAGGAAGTGAAAAGTGAGACATTGTCAGAGATGGGGAGTGGAGGAAACGGACAAACAGAGTGGGAGGAGAATGTGAAGAGAGAGAGATAGAAGGCAGATGGAGATAAACTGATGGAGGTGAGAGGATGAGGTGAAGAGGTAATGGGAGGAAGAGGTAGACACAAAGGGAGGGAGGAGGAGGTATCTTCAATTTATGTGTCGAAACCAAATGTTATCGAAGCCGTAGGGGAAAGGCTAGTTTATGTGTTTGGGGCAGGGGGGAGGGAGTGCATGCGTATCTTTGTAATTACCATTTGCAAGTTGTAAAGTGGATCGCGACAACAGCGCAACTGTAAATGACATCTCAGCGATTTACTGAACTGGCAGAGAATCAACGTTCTTTTAGTAGTGATAGTCAGACAAAAAGTAAGTGAAACGTTCTATCAGTTGTTCGTGTTGTCTTTCGCAACAGCATAATGGGCTGTCACAGCAAATACATGGGCTTGAAATAAGTTTCCATACCAACTCCCGAAAAGAACAGACATAATCTGAAACGTACATCTGAAAAATCCGTATCGTTGTACCACAGAATGCTTCGTCTCCGAGAGGAGTTTCGAGTAGGAACTACTGACGAGCTACGTAATTTTGACAATGTTTTATTATGTGTGCTCCTGTTCAAGCACAAAGAAAGATTTCATATTAAATTAATGATATTTCAAGACATCCACGAAGAAACACTCAACAAAATATCGTCGATGGTCAGACGCGAATCCAAAGGGGAGCGGGAGATCAAGGGCATTCGGGGGTACTCACCACAAACTCAAACAACAGTTCACTTAAACCGTTCATATTTCAGCCTATACCAATCGCAATATTTTTCAGGAAACTTTTGAAGATTGTTGGAGTATAATGAAAACTGTGGGCCACGGAAATGGCAAAGAATTCTAGTAGATTAAGAACAGGACGATGAGTAAGATAAGGTAGATGGGTAAAAGCCCAATATGAAGAAAAATTCTGAATTTCCCAAATACAGGCGGAAACGACTAAGAAAACGGTATTACCCACGATTTAGACAGCCACGTACTACTAGTGTTCAGATAACTGTTCACAGTTGTACTGCTAAGCGAAATGCTGATAATGCTGACTGCTGACTTCGATTTTACATCGTGTAAATCATATCGTTGTAAAACTTCTCAGAGTTTGTTGCTATTCTAGCAGCATGAGATGTAAATTTCAATTTCTCGCAACAATGCTTTACAAATTATATATTCATCTCTTCCGTCGCCGGCCGCGGTGGTCTAGCGGTTCTAGGCGCTCAGTCCGGAACCGCGCGACTGCTACGGTCGCAGGTTCGAATCCTGCCTCGGGCATGGATGTGTGTGATGTCCTTAGGTTAGTTAGGTTTAAGTAGTTGTAAGTTCTAGGGGACTGATGACCACAGATGTTAAGTCCCATAGTGCTCAGAGCCATTTGAACCATCTCTTCCGTTCTGTTCTATTTTTCTATGTTGCAATATCTTGCAAACTATGTTAAGGTGACGTACTAAGCATCGAGATAAATAAATTAATATTATAGTTAAACAGTGTTAATGTCGTTGTTGTTGTTGTTGTTGTCTTCAGTCCGAAGACTGATTTGACATAGCGTTCCGTGCTACTCTATCGTGTGCAAGCCTCTTCATCTCCGAATAACTATTGCTACCAAAATCCTTTTGAATTTGCTTACGTCTCCCCCCCCTCCCGCCCTCCCCACCACCACCCCCTTCCCCCGCACTTCCCTGCAACACTAAATTGGTGATCCTTTCTTTTAGGTAAGTTGTGCCACAAATTTCTTGTGTCCTCAACCCTATTTAAGTAGCTCTTCGTTACTTACGTGATTTACCCATGTAATCTTCAGCATTCTACTGTAGCACCACATTTCGACAGCCTCCATTCTCTTACCTAAATGTTTATCGTCCGTGTTACAATTTCATACATGGCTATACTCCATATGAAAAGACTTTCTAACACTTAAAACTAGATTCGATGTTAACAAATTTATTTTCTTCAGAAACGCTTTTCTTGCCATTGCCAATCGACATTTTATATCGTCTCCACTCCAGCTATCGTCAGTTATTCTGCTGCCCAAAACAAAAACTCGTCTACTACTTTAAGTGTTTCGTTTCCTAATCTAATACCCTCTGCATCAGGTGATTTGATTTGTCTACATTCCATTGTCCTTGTTTTGCTTTCGTTGATGTTCATCTTATATCCTCCTTTCAAGACGCTGTCCATCCTGTTCAACTGTTCTTCCAAATCCTTTGCTATCTCTGAAAGAATTACAATGCCACTGGCAGAGCTCAACGTTTTTATTTCTTCTCCCTGAGCTTTAAGTCCTGCTCCAAATTTTTTCTTGGTTTCCTTTGCTGCTTGCTCTATGTACAGAGTGAATAACATCATGGATAAACTACAACGCTGTCTAACTCCCTTCTCAACCACTGCTTTCCTTTCGTGACACTCCACTCTTATAACTGCTGCGTAGTTTCGGTACTAGTTGTAAATACCCTTTAGCTCCCAGTATTTTACCTCTGATATCCTCAGAATTTCAGAGCGAGTACTCCAGTCAACATTATCAAAGATAAGTCGTAGGGTTAATATTGCCTCGCTGTTTCTATATTTCTCCGAAATCCAAGCTGATTTTCACCGAGGTCGGCTTCTGTCAGGTTTTATATGTACTCTAAGAGTTTCATGTTATTGTTTCACAAGCATGATTTATTAAACTGATAGTTTCGTTAATATTCACAGCTGTCATCACCTGCTATCTTTTGAAATGGCATTATTTCATTCTTCTTGAAGTCTGAGGATATCTCACCTGTCTTACACATGTTGCACACCAAATGGAATAGTTTTGTCATAGCTGGCTCTCCCAAGACTATCAGTAGTTCTGACGGAATGTCGTCCACTCAAGATACTTAGATGTTTCAGTGCTCTGTCAAATTCTTCTCGCAGTATCAAATCTCCCACCTCATCTTCATCTAGGTCCCCTTCCCTCTCTATAATATTGCCTCCGTCTCCCTTTTGTAGACCTCTGTAAGCTTCTTCCACCTTTCAGCTTTCCCTTCTTGCTTAGTTCTAGATTTCCGACTGAGCTCTTGGTAGTATATTATTAAACTCATAGTCAACTCTGGCATGTTACAAGTGAGGGTGACGGCAAGTTGCTGTATTAGGAGCAGGGGGGAGGGATCCGTGTTTGTTGGTGATTTAACCCTCTCGTGACTAGCGGACCATATGTGTGCCACATACAAATTTATTTCTCTAAGTTCACAGGAATAAAAGTCACACAACTGGCTGTATGGTGCTGTGATCTAGTGTTGAATGTATGAACTGTTTGAAGCCAATAGGCTCATTGTTTGGCATCTAATGTGCAAGAATAACTTAAGTGTTTCAGTTGTGCCTTATGAACCTTCCGTTTTGGTGCTTTATGTAATTTTTTCTTTTTAACTGCAATAGATAATCTCAGTAAAGGTATTTATTTTCTTTTTTACATCGCTTGCTAGAAATATACACATTTGTGCACGTATTTATTGATAAAACATTTTTAAAATTTTTAATGCGTTTGCCTTATGGCCAGTGTGTTAACATTTGTGTCTATATTTTTATCCTTACATGTATTAATCGATACTGTGATCGTATTTTATTTCCCTTGATTTTATGTGAAACGCAAAATTCCACACACTCCTGACGAATAACTCCACTAACTTCTGGTTTGTTTTATGTGATGAACGCTTGCCATCCCCTTGTCTTTATACTTCTCCCAGTTGAAAGATGCCTCACAGGAGCGACATGAAAGGGAAGTTCGTCATCTTTTCCTTCTTTACTGCAGCTTTACTTGAAGAAACTGTTTCGAAAGTAAAAAAGACAATACCAACATTTCAGTGACCTACTGCAATGGCATATCTTTTTCTCCACTGTTCGAAACGGTCTACAGCTTCCTTTACAATTGTGTACTCTACTATGGACGCAGGAAAGGATATAGCTTAGGTTGTACCATCTCTATTTCTTCTTGTGACGTATGTTATATCTTTCAGGTGGCGAACCGTGGCCGGCCGGGGTAGCCGCGTGGTTCTAGGCGCCACAGTCTGGAACTGCGCGACCGCTACGGTCGCAGGTTCGTATCCTGCCTTGGGCATGGATGTGTCTGACGTCCTTAGGTTAGTTAGGTTTAAGTAGTTCTAAGTTCTAGGGGACTGATGACCTCAGCAGTCAAGTCCCATAGTGCTCAAAGCCATTTGAGCCATTTGGTGAACCGTGGAAAATACAAGGGTTCCTCAGAAAGTAATGCACCGCATTTTTTTTCTTCAACGATTCTTATTGGACATAATGAGAATTACACACACGAAAGAATAGTGTTTTATCCACACACCCTATTTTTCCACGTACTCTCCATCCCGTTCTATGGCCTTCCTCCAGCGCGAAACAAGCGCGTGTGTGCCCTGTTGGTACCAATCCTATTCCTGGTGGCGGAGCCAGCGCGTGACTGTGTGAATCACCTCGTCATCGCCATCGAAATGTCTTTCACGAATAGCCGGCCGCGGTGGTCTGGCGGGTCAGGCGCTGCAGTCCGGAACCGCGGGACTGCTACAGTCGCAGGTTCGAATCCTGCCTCGGGCATGGGTGTGTGTGATGTCCTTAGGTTAGTTAGGTTTAAGTAGTTCTAAGTTCTAGGGGACTTATGACCTAAGATGTTGAGTCCCATAGTGCTCAGAGCCATTTGAACCATTTTTTTTCTTCCACGAATAACATTATGGTCCAAACAAATGCAAGTCCGAGGGGGCTAGGTCAGGTGTGACAGCCGTGGATGGTCTCACCGACCGCTGCAAATCGTGGGGCTCCGCCGAACCGGCTTCTGATGACCTCACTCTCCGTGACCAGCGACTAACTGTACTCCTGTTTACAGCAGATGCTCCATAGACTTTGCACAAGAGTTTATGAATATTCCCCACAGTTTCTTTCTCTGCGGTGAGCAATTCAATGACGGGACGATGCTTGTAACGTACATCACCTACAGACGCCATTTTGAAACTGTCCTGCACCTACGATATCTGACGGAAGTGACGGAAACTTCGCACACTCACTTAGGAGACTTCAAATAATACATAGGTTGGAACTTAAATAGTGGCAACACTGCTGTGGACACACTATGCAATGGAATCTACTATTGTCGCTGATAGCACACGTTGTTGACATACCTACCTTATCTCCGATCAAATGGACTCGCCTGTCCCACGTCACCGCCTTGCGCACAATCGAGGGAAAAACACAGTCACTTGTGAGCGAGCGGTCTAACGTAACGGTATCACTATGTTTTCGAAATAGGAGCAACGGAGTGGGGTCAAGATTGAATTTGCCAGAGGTCGTACGGCACGACAGTGTCATCAAGGTCTTCAAGAGGCGTGCGGGGAATCTGCAGTGCCGTACAAAACAGTGGCACGTTGGGTAAAAGCCTTCAATAAAGGTCGACAATCTGTGGCAGACATGCGTCGGGCAGGTCGTCCTAACGTCTCTGAAGGAGAATTGCATGCTGTTGCCGCATTAGATGACAGTGATCGACGCCATACGTTTCGTAAGCTCGCCCACGAAACCGGTTTAGGGCATACGACTGTGCTTCGCATCCTGAAGGAACGCCTGGGCATGCGTAAAACTGCATCACGATGGGTTCCGCATGACTTGACGGAAAAGTAGAAACGGATGCGGCGTTACAACGCTGCTCAGACGCACTTGGAGTGCTATGAGCGCGAAGGAGAAGCTTTCAAAATGTTCAAATGTGTGTGAAATCGTATGGGACTTAACTGCTAAGGTCATCAGTCCCTAAGCTTACACACTACTTAACCTAAATTATCCTAAGGACAAACACACACACACACACCCATGCCCGAAGGAGGACCGAACCTCCGCCGGGACCAGCCGCACAGTCCATGACACGCTCGGCTAATCCCGTGCGGCGGAGAAGCTTTCTTACGCCGTATGGTAACACTGGATGAGATATGGGCCACATCGTACGAGCCAAAACTGAAACGCCAATCCAACTAATGGCGTCATTATGGGTCGCCGCGAAGGTCGAAAGTGCGTCAGAGCCCCAGTGTGGTGAAAGTTATGGTGATTCTCGTGTACGACTGTGATGGTGCTATCGTATCGCATTACGTTCCTCCACGGCAGACCGTCAGTGCACAGTGTCACTGTTCGTTTTTGGAGCATCCCCTGCGACCAGCTTTGAGAAAGAAGCGGTGACACTTTCAGCGCAACCCACCCATCATTTTGCACGACAATGCGCGGACGCATGCAGCGCAAGCTGTGGCTGCTCTGTTCGGTCGATGGGACTGGGAAGTACTGTACCATCCACCATACTCCCCGGACTTAAGTCCTTGTGACTTTGAGTTGATTCCGAAGATGAACGAACCACTTCGTGGCATTCTGTTCCAGTGATTCAACAGGCAGCAGACCGCTCCATTCGCACCATCAACAGAACAGACTCTGCTAACGGTATACTACGCCTTCTACATCGCCGGCAACGGGTTATACACAACGCTGGTGATTACTTTGAAGGACAGTAACAGGTGCAAACATGTAACCCTTATGAAAAGGTTGTAAATAAATAGTTGCCACTATTTAAGTTCCAACCCTCGTACATACGCAACGTTTCGCATTCGTAGCATTGTTTTCGGCTGAGAAAAAACAAATGCGGCGCATTACTTTCTGGGCAACCCTCATACTGTACCATTTTAATGCAGATGCACACCCTTTTGTACGGATGGTGTTTTATACACTACTGGCCATTAAAATTGCTACACCACGAAGATGACGTGCTACAGACGCGAAATTTAACCGACAGGAAGAAGATGCGGTGATATGCTAATTATTAGCTTTTCAGAGCATTCACACAAGGCTGGCGCAGGTGGCGACACCTACAACGTGCTGACATGAGGAAAGTTTCAAATCGATTTCTCATACACAAACAGCAGTTTACCGGCGTTGGCTGGTGAAACGTTGTTGTGATGTCTCGTGTAAGGAGGAGAAACGCGTACCATCACGTTTCCAACTTTGATAAAGGTAGGATTGTAGCCTATCGCGATTGCGGTTTATCGTATCGCGACATTGCTGCTCGCGTTGGTCGAGATCCAATGACTGTTAGCAGAATATGGAATGGTTGGGTTCAGGAGGGTAATACGGAACGCCGTGCTGGATCCCAACGGCCTCGTATCACTAGTAGTCGAGATGACAGACATCTTATCCGCATGGTTGTAACGGATCGTGCAGCCACGTCTCGATCCCTGAGTCAACAGATGGGGACGTTTGCAAGACAACAACCATCTGCACGAACAGTTCAACGACGTTTGCAGCAGCATAGACTATCAGCTCGGAGACCATGGCTGCGGTTACCCTTGACGCTGCATCACAGACAGGAGCGCATGCGATGGTGTACTCAACGACGAACCTGGGTGCACGAATGGCAAAACGTCATTTTTTCGGATGAATCCAGGTTCTGTTCACAGCATCATGATGTTCGCATCCGTGTTTGGCGACATCGCGGTGAACGCACATTGGAAGCATGTATTCGTCATGGCCATACTGGCGTATCACTCGACACGATGGTATTGGGTGCCATTGGTTACACGTCTCGGTCACCTCTTGTTCGCATTGACGGCACTTTGAACAGTGGACGTTACATTTCAGATGTGTTTCGACCCGTGGCTCTATCCTTCATTTAATCCCTGCGAAATCCTACATTTCGGCAGGATAATGCACGACCGCATGTTGCAGGTCCTGTACGGGCCTTTCTGGACACAGAAAATGTTCGACTGCTACCCTGGCCAGCACATTCTCCAGATCTCTCACCAACTGAAAACGTTTGGTCAATGGTGACCGAGCTACTGGCTCGTCACAATACGCCAGTCACTACTCTTGATGAACTATGGTATCGTGTTGAAGCTGTATGGGCAGCTGTACCTGTACACGCCATCCAAGCTCTGTTTGACTCAATGCCCAGGCGTATCAAGGCCGTTATTACGGCCAGAGGTGGTTGTTCTGGGTACTGATTTCTCAGGATCTATGCACCCAAATTGCGTGAAAATGTAATCAAATGTCAGTTCTAGCATAATATATTTGTCCAGTGAATACCTATTTATCATCTGCATTTCTTCGTGGTGTAGCAGTTTTAATGGCTAGTAGTGTAATTTATTGGGCACAATACTCATACTTATTTTGTTCTTTTTATAGATCCTAATCCGTAGCAAAAGAATTACATTAAGTGGGATGTGTATGTTCCGCTGGACTGGATGAGGAATAAATTTAGTTGACCATTCATTCCTGCTTGAGTCCACTGAGGCATATAAGTTTCACTTAAGACAATTATAAAAGTATAAACAAGAATCGATATTTAGAAACGTGGCCTGACTCAGTGTCCATTTCAAAAGCTGGAAACCAATTTTTACAGTAATATTCGAAATTTTAATTCATTCGGTCACGGAAGTTCTGTAGCAGCACTGTCTAAAGAGACCGTGGTTTGTCAGAACTGACAGCGGCCAGCCGGTGTTTGTTGTGGCCGGCGGCAGCCTGGGTGGGTGATGAAGGGTGAGGGGGATTTCCCGCTGAGTTGCAAGCGGCCTGTCAGGGGCGGCAGCTGTGACGTAACGGCCTGCGCCTGGCGCTGGCGTGCCCTCGAATGAGCACACGCGGATGAACCTGCGGAACGCCGCCGCGTCTATTTACGGAAGTGTGTGGCGCCGGTTTGTATATCGCAGTGCTGCTTTAATTCACTCACGGTAAATAAGTCGCCCCAGTCTGTACTGGCAACGACACACATTGTGTTACACAACATTACTCTTCGCCCGGATGTTATCTGAGAAAATGGGCCGGGTACGAGTAGGAGTCGCGAACTGAGGTTTCCATACAAACCTAATTAGACATACAGACAGTTCATCCATTCCGGTAATTGAGAACCTCAACGATATGATATCGATTTAGATACTGGCAAAATATCGGCCCCCAAGTAATCCAAGATTTTCGAGAACGTTTTAATTTCAAGTATGACGTCGGATAACAAATGACAAAAGAAACATTTTTTTTCGTCAGATATAATTACAAATTAACAATTTTCTGATTTTTTCCCTTACTCGTACTGTGTAATTTTGCCTCTTCCCAAATATCGTAATTTTACGTCAAAGGAAAGTACCCTACAGGTTTTAATGAATGAGTTTGGGAGTATCAAAATATGTGATGTAAATTGGTTCAACTTTTTATTGTATTGGTTTAAAAGCGTAAGGTTTATAGGCCATCAGAGGACCACAGACCTCAATAGGTGACATAAATTACAACTTGTGCCAAATTCAGTGAGTCGAGATCAATGGGACCTATAGGTTCCGGTGTGTGCGTTTTCGAGTGTCAAATATGAAACATAAATGGCCGTATCTTTTGGTTCCACTGACTTAGAAGCTTTCATTTTTTACACCGACAAGGGAATGAAGACCTTAGTATGTGACGGTGAATTTCATCGTGATACGTCTACCAGTTTCTGAGAAAAAGGGTTTTGAACAATCGGACAGACACACATACAGATGGATAACAAAGTGATCATATAACGGTTCCGTTTTTACCGACTGAAGTCTCGAACCCTAATAAAGGATGGTTCAGACCAGCTGCGGATGCAAGGAGGGATCATTTACAGATATTCACATTTTTCTTCTAACTTTCGAGGAGTAAAGTAGTATGAAAACTATAGAGTCTCCAAAATGACTTGAAATTCTAAGCAGTTTCAACCTTCTTAAGTTTACCCATGCTGTATGGAAACTGGTGAATTCTGAAACTATATTTAAAAGAGTATAAAATAATAGTTAAGTTCTAATCACTTTTAAATACCAAGATTTATTGACACAAGCTGTTTCGGCAGCATACTGCTAACATCAGATGCTTTACAATTGGGTGTACGTTATAAACTTATAAAATTATTTAATAACTCTTTTCATAACGCGGGGCCACAGTCATAATATATTTTTTTTTAAGTCATACCGCCATTAGACTGTTGTTTATTTACAGTCTTACACAATAATGATTTCGGCTTCAAAGTGCCAATATCAAGAGTTTTGAGTGTTATAAATTGCGTAAGATAGCATACTGTTGCATTAAAATAGCGTGCTAGCAAGTGTCTGATAGTGTATTTTAATACGGCAGTATGCTATCTTAGGCAATTTATAACACTTAAAATACTAGATAATGGCAGTTTGAAGTCGAAATCATGATTGTGCAAGTGTAAATGTAACACTGTAAATAAACAGTCTAATGGCGGTACTGACTTTAAAGAAATATAAAACTATTTTCCAGCTTCTGTCGCTTTAATTTACGAATATTTATTGGCAAGAGATGTTTCGCCAGCATCAGGTCTTTTACAATTAAATGTACATTTATTTTTAATCACAGACTCATTTGTAGGGCGCCAGTGAGGTTATGTGCGAAATTTGTTTCTGTCCAAAAATCCTTATTTATTTTGGTGCGCATCTTTATCTGCGATATGTTTAAATAACCTCATTGATATCTTTACTTACTTTTTTGCTGAATGTATTCTTATGTCACACAGAGCCAAGGACAAATACAACACCATCACTTCACACTGTAGGATATAGATTCTTAACTACTAAGATAAAACTTAATTTTGTTGCTAAGGTGGTACATTCTCTAAGAATACATACTTTTTGTATCAGTTTTTGAATAAATTCATTCGCTTCAGGCCTTAAAATACAATTTATCGCGTTGCAATTTCGATCCGTGATCATTGTCAAGTATTCTGAAAGCAATCAGTTACTGAATAAAACACACGTAATTACAAACGTGACAAGCGTTGAAAAATGAAAACTCGAAGCTGCTTACGTGGGAAGTTGTGACTCAATCAACAACATAAAGTTGTGACATGCTGGGACATAGTTTTCAGCAGTGTAAAACCCAATGATTATCGTCGTATATATCTATCCATGTCCTTTACACCAAGCGACCACGCGTTATAAAGCTGATGAAACACTTAAATCAAAGAAGAGTGATCATAATGGCAGCAAAGTGACAAAGAAGTAAACATACAAAGAGCTTGAACTCAAATAGTTCAAATGGCTCAAACACTATGGGACTTAACAGCTGAGATCATCAGTTCCCTAGACTTATAACTACTTAAACCTAACTAACCTAAGGACGTCACACACATCCATGCCCGAGGCAGGATTCGAACCTACGACCGTATCAGTGGCGCGACGCCAGACTGAAGCGCTTATAACCAGTCGACCACAGCGGCCGGCAGAGCTTGAGTCTGACAGTGCAAAGACATTAGTATATAGAATCTAGATCATATGGTTTGTAGTACGTTTGCGAAGAAGGGAAAATGTGACAGAACCATGTGTGAAATGAAGCTGGGATGAACAGATAATACTGAGAATATAAATTAAAAGTAGGTTAAGTTAAAAATATTACTGGTAAGTCAAACGATAAAATTACAGTAACTTGCCTAGTCACAAGAAACATCAACTTAAAAGACAGTCAGGAATCCTAAATTTAAAAATGAAGATACACATAAGCAAAGAATGTGCATGCTAAAAACATGCTGTCAGGCGAAATAAGAGGCGACAAATGTGAGTGTTCCCGTTTGAAATAAAAAATGGCTGGATCCATAACTATTCATACATCTAACCACAGTGAGCAAGTCATTTTATAAAGAATGAAGTGACTACCAAGTCACATTAAAACAAAACCCATAAAATACCAGTACCGAAGAGTGTAAAAAATCACAGGTAGGCAAAGGCAGCGGTCCACACGCTTAAAACAAGCACAAACAACCGGACAAGAGTGAGATAAAATGCAAGTAATACACAAAAATAAATACAGCTGGGAAAGAAATAGTTACTAATTAGTAATAAGATTAGCATGATCTAGAATAATGCCAGGACTGGCACTACTAAAACGGAATAAAGGACAGAAATTGAATACAAAAAATGGAAAGGGATGTAAGTGCCAAAAATTGAAAAAATTACTTTTTAGTGAAAAGGGTTTCATAAGCCAAGCGTAATGAAACGAGACAGATTGCAAGTGCCAGAAAAATTCCTATTAATTTCAAGAGCAGTTCGAAGATAGCAGCACTGTCCAAGTTGCAGCGGGGCTGAGATGGGATGGGATGTAAGTGCCACCGCCATGACGTGTGTGCCTCAGCTGCACAGTTGCTTTAGTTGGTGACAGTACGTTGACACGGCAGTGATTTCGGTCGTTTTACGTGTGTGTTTTAGAGCGTTCTTCGGTTGTGTGTTTAGTGTACCAATCAGAAAATGGAAAAGCCTGTTAGGAAGAAGCTGATTGTTCATAAGAGACGTGAAGCAAGAGAAAAGGACCAGCCATACATTAACAGTCGTGGGAAAGAGGTACCTGCAAAGCAACCACCAACAAACCAGGTAAGCTGCTCCTGTAAGTACAAGTGTAAAAACATAAGCAGTGAACAAAACAGCAATTGTTTTTGGAGTTTTATAAAGCTGATGAAGAAAGCCAAGGAACATATTTGTTAAATCATATTCTTATGTTACCTATTGGTCGCAGACGTCATGGGACGTACGAAAGTGCAGCAGAGAGTATGCGGACTTGTACTTTCGCTTATAACATCCCCAATGGTACAGGGAAAAATGTACAAGTGTGCAAAAAAACCTTCAAAGAAATTTTTCTATATCTGAAAGGAAATTAATTGTTTTACAAACAAAAAAGAAATCTGGTTGCTTGGTTTTTGAGGACAAAAGAGGGGAAACACCTGCATCAGATGCACACAAGTTTAAATTTACAGAAGATGATCAAAATCTTGTAAGATATCATATAAAATCATTCCCCAGATACGAAAGTCACTACAGCCGAAAAAAATCAAGTAACGAGTTTTTGTCACCTGATCTAAATAAAGACCGAATGTACGTGGATTTTCAAAACGAAATCCTGCAAGTGATGTTAAATACAGTTTTTACGCAAAAGTGTTAAAACAAGATTTTCCAAACCTAAAATATAAAGCTCTTGCAGTTGATACCTGTAAAAAGTGTGACTTTTTGAAGGCAAAGTTGCAATCTACGACCAGCGAAAAGGCAAAACAGGAAGTAAAAGCCCAGCAAGAGTTCCATCACCGAAAATGGTAAAAGCCTCATAAGCGTATAAACAAGATATTACGTCTTCACAGCTTCCAACGGCAACTTATACAACCTTATGCATGAACCTACAACAAGTTATATTTGTTCCAATGCTTACACATAGCACTATGTTTTATTGTAGACAGCTATCTTGCTACAGTCTAGGAATACATACAGACAATGGCTCTGCATATATGTGTATGTGGCATGAAGGGATTGGAGGCCGTGGCGCTAACGAAATAGCTTCTTATTCGTTCAGAGTTGCTTCTACTGGAGGCCATTTTCCTCGTAAAAGGCTTGTGTTATGGTGCTATAATTGCGGAGCACAAAACAAAAACCAGATGATGTTAATGTATATTATTTATTTAGTCCACAAAGGAATTTATCGTTCAGATGAAGTGAAATATCTTGTAAGTGGACACAACTACATGAGCTGTGATTGTGATTTTGGGGTGATTGAGAAAAAATGCAAAACTGCGAAAGTGATAACACTTAAAGATCTTGAAACGTTAGTTGCAAGTGCAAAATTGACAACACCTTTTACTCCAGTATCTATGAATACTGATGACTTCATAGATTTTAATGGCCTTGCTAAAGACTACCTAAATACAAAAGATCTGGCTATAAGTAAAATTTCCCACTTCCGCATTTCCCACAAGAATCCTAACACAGTGAAAGTGGCATCAGTTTTGGGTCTCGAAGGTGATGTTATGGTAACTTGGAAAAAAGTTGATGTTTTAAAAAAAGATGCTAATCTTGACAATGTATCAGATATTCATGACTTGCCAAAAATACACTTTAAATCCAAAATCCACAAGAAAAGAAGAATGATCTTTTGGGAATGATAGATTATACAGACAAAGAAGAAGACAAGGACTTTTACAGAGCCCTGTTGGAGAACAAAGATGAAGAGGCCTGCAACATGAATGTGTAGGAAGATGATGAGGAATAGGACTCCTTGGAAGAAAGCAGTGCAGTACTGTAAGTTTATTTCGATTACTAAATGCAGATACCTTTGCATTTGATTTCTTGTATACACACGTGTTTTTAAAAAATAATTTTGATTTAGTCAGAAACGAATTTCGAAAGGGGAAAAAGGTCAAAATATTATGTATATAGCTGAGATACTAAAATAAATTTAGACATCTTTGGTTTTCAGGTGGCTTCTACTTACCAATGGAAAAAGAAGCGGAATAAACTAAAGTCAAACAACTTTGCTTCAAAAAACCTTCCAAAATTTTATTTTATACCTTTTTTATATTAGCCTAGCACTGAAAGATTAAAACTACACTCCTGGAAATTGAAATAAGAACACCGTGAATTCATTGTCCCAGGAAGGGGAAACTTTATTGACACATTCCTGGGGTCAGATACATCACATGATCACACTGACAGAACCACAGGCACATAGACACAGGCAACAGAGCATGCACAATGTCGGCACTAGTACAGTGTATATCCACCTTTCGCAACAATGCAGGCTGCTATTCTCCCATGGAGACGATCGTAGAGATGCTGGATGTAGTCCTGTGGAACGGCTTGCCATGCCATTTCCACCTGGCGCCTCAGTTGGACCAGCGTTCGTGCTGGACGTGCAGACCGCGTGAAACGACGCTTCATCCAGTCCCAAACATGCTCAATGGGGGACAGATCCGGAGATCTTGCTGGCCAGGGTAGTTGACTTACACATTCTAGAGCACGTTGGGTGGCATGGGATACATGCGGACGTGCATTGTCCTGTTGGAACAGCAAGTTCCCTTGCCGGTCTAGGAATGGTAGAACGATGGGTTCGATGACGGTTTGGATGTACCGTGCAATATTCAGTGTCACCTCGACGATCACCAGTGGTGTACGGCCAGTGTAGGAGATCGCTCCCCACACCATGATGCCGGGTGTTGGCCCTGTGTGCCTCGGTCGTATGCAGTCCTGATTGTGGCGCTCACCTGCACGGCGCCAAACACGCATACGACCATCATTGGCACCAAGGCAGAAGCGACTCTCATCGCTGAAGACGACACGTCTCCATTCGTCCCTCCATTCACGCCTGTCGCGACACCACTGGAGGCGGGCTGCACGATGTTAGGGCGTGAGCGGAAGACGGCCTAACGGTGTGCGGGACCGCAGCCCAGCTTCATGGAGACGGTTGCGAATGGTCCTCGCCGATACCCCAGGAGCAACAGTGTCCCTAATTTGCTGGGAAGTGGCGGTGCGGTCCCCTACGGCACTGCGTAGGATCCTACGGTCTTGGCGTTCATCCGTGAGTCGCTGCGGTCCGGTCCCAGGTCGACGGGCACGTGCACCTTCCGCCGACCTCTGGCGACAACATCGATGTACTGTGGAGACCTCACGCCCCACGTGTTGAGCAATTCGGCGGTACGTCCAACCGGCCTCCCGCATGCCCACTATACGCCCTCGCTCAAAGTCCGTCAACTGCACATACGGTTCACGTCCACGCTGTCGCGGCATGCTACCAGTGTTAAAGACTGCGATGGAGCTCCGTATGCCACGGCAAACTGGCTGACACTGACGGCGGCGGTGCACAAATGCTGCGCAGCTAGCGCCATTCGACGGCCAACACCGCGGTTCCTGGTGTGTCCGCTGTGCCGTGCGTGTGATCATTGCTTGTACAGCCCTCTCGCAGTGTCCGGAGCAAGTATGGTGGGTCTGACACACCGGTGTCAATGTGTTCTTTTTTCCATTTCCAGGAGTGTATATGTAAAGTTATTAAAAGTTCTCAAAACTACAATGGACTTACCATCCTTGGCTTGCATCGTTTTCACCAACTTAGTAAGACATTTACAGCACAAGCACTCCGTCTTCAGGCCACGAGTGGCCTACCGGGACCATCAGACCGCCGTGTCATCCTCAGAGGAGGATGCGGATAGGAGGGGCGTGGGGTCAGCACACCGCTCTCCCAGTCGTTGTGATGGTATTCTTGACCGAAGCCGCTACTATTCGGTCGAGTAGCTCCTCAAATGGCATCACGAGGCTGAGTGCACCCCGAAAAATGGCAACAGTGCATGGCAGCTGGATGGTCACCCATCCAACTGCCGGCCACGCCCAACAGCGCTTCGGTGATCTCACGGGAACCTGTGTATCCACTGTGGCAAGGCCGGTTGTAAGAGGTCCATGATTAAAGAATTTGTTGCTAGCGCACTCGAGCAGATGTAATTTTTATGGATTGCTCATGCGCTGCCTGCGATATGTAAGGTATAAGAGAATCTCAGACCAGAGAGCAGTGTTGTATGCGGTAGGAACTGTGTAGTAGTAGCTAGCAGTCGTGTGTATGGAGTTGGCTGGGCCGGTCATGGGGAGCGATGGCAGAGCCTGAGCGTTGTGGTACAAGGTAAAAGCAGCCTCGCGCATATGTACTATTGTTGTATCAAGTCTCAAGTAAATGTTAAAAAAATATCTTATTAATAATCCTTTTTATAAAAATTAACTTTTGACATTCATTCATCTCAGTTTAAAGAATTTACTAATTTCTCCAATCCATGGTCATCCCGATTATTGCAAAGAAAAATCAGTTGTTTCTTTTTATACATGACAAATCTATCGGCCAGCATTACACAGGGCTGTGCCAGAAAAAATTTCTTATAGGAGCAGATATATATGCGTTATCCGGCGACTGAATTGAGGTAAGAATTTTCATTTTTTTTATTCAGAATGATCTTTCAGGACCATTACGCAGCGCTGCTGACGTCAAAAATTTAACAGTTTAAATTCACAGTCAATTATTGAAAGGTTATAAGTGATCCACAATTTTATTGAGAGATTAGTCGCATTTTATTACTGATAGGTTACGCAATTTTTCTGTTGGTAGGTTATACTGAATGTGAACGATATAAATATATTTTTTATTGTTCCAAGGTTACGGAATTTATCTGTGGGAAGTTACGCTGAATGTGAATGAAATAAATAATTTTATATATATATATATATATATATATATATATATATATATATATATATATATATATATATTACTGTTGGGAGGTTACAGAATTTTTTGTGGGGAGGTTACACTTGTCGACAACCGGCTAGGATCGTATTTCTTTGTGAATTTCTGAATAGTAGTCAGTTATATATCTGCTCTTATATACTTAATGTTAAATGTAGTTTGCATCTGGCGCAACGCATTTACTAACTTGTCACTTTTTGTTTCATAGATCATCGGCAATTTATTGCTCTTTGTTGTAATTGTATTTGTTCCATTTTTGCTTTGTCTTTGTTTGATTTTGTACTTAACTTTGATTTGTGAAAATGCCGCGAAAAACTGCTAACAGTACATCGCGATGTGCAATGAGTGAAAAAGCCGACTCGAATAATTTGAGCGATAATACTAGCGACACTCAGTGTAATAGTGATAATCCCCTAATTACAGATAATCAGTTCGTGCCGATCACTAGTAATGATTTTAATCCTAATGATGAGCAAACAAATTCAATTATGTCCACAGTAAATTTAACAATTGATGACGCGGGACGTTCCGTTACAATGAACGCTGTTCAGTTTGACACGCCTGATCTGCAAAATTTACGTAGCGAACAGATAATTGTTTCTAACGAAGGTGAACAATGTACTCAAAATATGTCAGATTTATTTGATTCCGATGTAGTGACCAACAGTGCACATCCGATTGGCAAACCTTTTTGTGAATCAGACAATGACCAAATGGTTACACAAAACGTGACACATGCAGATACACCATCACACAGCACAGAGAATACAGTAGCTAATTTTGGTATGGATCGAGTTATGGCATTATTGCTACAACTTAATGAAAATCTCAAACAACAAATTAATGAAAATCTCAAACAGCAACTTAATGAAAATCTCAAACAGTCGAATGAAAAACAAGACAACAATTACAAACGACTTAATGAAAATCTCAAACAGATTAATGAAAAACTTGACACTTCTACTGAACAGATTACAGCCGTTGCCGAGCAATGTAACGAAACTAAAAAAACAGTTACGTGAGGAAATTAAGGCTAGTGCTAGGAATAGTAGTGAAGAAATTAGATCCGTTGCACAAGAAATATGTGATACACATGCAGCCACAACAAAATTACTTAGAGATGAAATTAGTGCAGTTTCTAAACAATGTTCAGAAAACGCAACACAGTTACGCGACGAGTTTAAATTAATGTCAGCAGAACTTTCACGCACACTGGATGCGAAAGGAGACAAGAAATTTGAACAACAGAACAGCCAAATTGACGAACGTTTTAATCACCACCTACAAAACAGTGAATCGCGATACCGTAAATTTATACAGGAACAGAATAAAGTAAAGAAACAAGTCATGGAAACAATTACGGCACAGAGACAGGAAGATAAGCGTAATTTATTTACGAATGCAAAAACATACGTAGACACCAACATTGCGACAGTATCAGACGAAATTAATACTATCAAACAGTTGAACACTGAATTGCATGATGAAATCTCCACTCTTAAAACAAAAGCAGACACTCACACAGTAGACTTTCGGACAATGACCAGCAGACTTGAACAGTTGGAATTAATACAGGATCCCGATGCTATTAAAGCAGACGTTAAGAAATTAAACAAAACCACACGTAAAATCTAAAAACAAATTAATGCTTGTGATACTAAAAATGATGATCAGTTTAAAGCATTGACTGAAAAATTTGATGAATTGGCCAGTCGTATTGAGGTTATCGAAAATAACAATGACACTAATTCAGACGATACGTCACCAATTTCGTTCAATCAGACACCCGAATTCCAAAATTTGCAGCACACAATTAGTGAGATGAGTTCGTCCAATAATACATTGCGTAGAAAAGTGTCGTTTTTACAGCAAGAAGTGACAGAGACGAAAAATGTTTCAGCCTCTAACACGGCACAGCATACGTCACATTCCGAACATTTCTCACACTCACACAGCCAGTATAATATAGGTAATTTACAGAGAGTACGTGACGTAGATTCCGAACAGTCACAGACAAACAGATTGTCATACAATCCTAAACCTGTTCATACAGAGACGATAATTTTGATTATTAGCATTTTCTATCAGTGAGAAAATTTAAGGTATTTAAGAATGGCAGAACACAAATTCACCCCTTGGATTGGATACAACAATTTAGTTTTGCTTTTCCACCAATTTGGCCCGTAACACACAAACTTGAATTTATTTGCAGTTTTTTGGAAGGCGAACCGGCAAGTCGTATGAGACCGATCGCGAGACAATGCTACTCGGTAGAAGAATTTCAGAATGCTTTTCTGTCAGCGTATTGGTCGAAAACGAGACAGCGCGGAATCAAGGATCAATTAATTAGCTTACCGAATTACAGATCTCAAATTTTCCCACTGACACGCAATTTTTTGAACACATGGTACAACGAAACCAATACTTAAGTGAGCCATACAGTGAATCAGGCTTATCCAGTTATGTATTTCTAAATTACCACGATCGTTAAGAGTATCACTTTTAACAGGACAGCAGAAAGAAAATATTTCGGCATTTAGAGATCTGCTACAGCTTTTGGAAGTTCAACAATCAGACTATTCTTTCATAAACAAAAATTTTTCACATCATAACCAAGGCCAAAAAGCATACAGTAATTACGACCAGCCACGCTATTTTAATAGCAAAAGTGATAGACGCTCCAGGAATGACAACCACCAGAACTTAAATAACAGACAAAATTTTAATTATCAGTATCGTCAAAATTATCAGCAACAGGAAACACATTTTGGTAACAATAGAGGTTTTTCCCCCACAACAAAAACGAAACCAGCCGGTTAGCATACCTAACCAACAATGAAATGTTCAAGGTCAACCAAGCTTTAATGTTTCGCCGCCTAGACGTATAGCGTCGGCTCCACCAAATAGTAACGCACTCCAACAAGGAAATCAGTACGTACAGAGAACACATCATTTCAATTCCTATCGCAACGCGCCGTATAGCAATGACGATCATGACAGACGTAAAAGTAATGAGCACAGATTTCAGCGTACATTTAATAACAGTAGGTCTTTCCAGCAGCAGAATCATCCGCAACAACAAATTATCATGAACGAACCAGACAGTCGATATCATCCCGAACCTAACACGTCAGGAAGAAATAACAGAACAGTACAAATAGATGAAATGCCACAGCATCCTCCCGCAAATAACAGCCGACAGAAAGAATTTGACAATAGTACAGGTTGCATCTTCTAGCAACGTAAGCAATACTTTTAACACACAGAATCTTGTTCACGAAAATGTTATTACTTTTGACGACATCCGAGACACACTTTTGCTTGAAAAACCAGTAATTCAAAAAACCATTTCCCACCCTGTCATTGAAGTAGAGATTGGATCATCCACATTTTCAGCAGTAATCGATTCTGGATCACCTATGTCAGTCATAAATGAAGAAACCTTCAATGAATGTAACAAAGAGAATATTTATCGTACGTTACCATTAGGCAGAACTAAAGTAAAAGGAGCAGTATCTAGTAAAGGAGTAGACGTAAAGTTACAGACACACTTATCATTTTGTATTGCAGGTCATAAGTTTCACTCAAATTTTTGGATTGTTCCCTTATTGACAACAGACGCTATTTTAGGTACGAATTTTCTCGTACAACATGACGCAATTAATGACTTTCAAAATTCCTGTTTAATGTTAAAGGATGAGAATGTACAACTGGCATTAGAATTTCAGCACGCTTTATCTGCAGATGAACAGGCACGACTATGACGTTCTGCAAATGATTTCTGATAAAGTTAAACAAAGCAGTGCAAATACAGACGACGAACGTACTCAGCTACGCAATATTCTTTTACAGCAAGCTCCAGTTTTTGATAACGTCCCTGGTACTATGTCCGGCTTCATGTATGAATTTCAAGTTAAACAGCACGACACGTTGAGAACCAAACATTATCCCATTCCATATATTCACAGAGAGCAAGTTAAGAAAGAATTGCAAGGTATGCTTGACCAAGGAATTATTGAACCGGCAGTTAGTCCGTACATAAACCCGCTCCATATTGTTAAGAAAAAGGATTGTTCACTTCGTCTCGTATTGGATTCGCGTCACATCAATGACATAATTATTAATGAAACAGATCGCCCACAGACACTAGAAGAACTTTAACAGAAATTTCATGGTACTGCTATTTGTTCCACGTTAGATTTGAAATCGGGATTCTGGCAAATTCAGCTCCATCCGAACTGCAGAAAGTACACAGCATTTATCTGTTTTGGTGATTGTTATCAATTTTGCAAATTACCGTTCGGTCTAACAATTTCTTCAGCAGCATTTATTCGCGGAGTACTATACTTCAGACAGAATTAAAAGACAGAATCACAACGTATGTAGACGACATTCTTATTGCAGAAGCTAACTGGTCTGAACATAATCTGATTCTGGAACAACTGTTGCAAACTTTTCGTGCACAAGAACTCACAGTTAATCTTAACAAATCGCACTTTGGCAAAACTTCCATAAAATTTCGTGGACATGTAATTTCAGCAGAAGGCATTGCACCTGACCCGGAAAAACTTCAAGCTTTACATGACATTACTGTTCCAACGACAAAGAAACAATTACGCAGCTTTCTGGGATTAACTAACTTTTTCCGTAAATTTATTCATTACTCTGCTTTAGACACCCACAGATTATGCCAATTGACGGGTAAAAACGCTATTTGGTCCTGGGATAGCCAAGCAAATTCTGAATTTGTTAATTTGAAACATGCCTTGTTGAATGCCCCTCTTTTATCACACCCAGATCTTACTAGAAATTTTTCCATTGCCACCGACAGTTCTAACACCGCTTTAGGCGTACACATTTTTCAGGAAATTGAAGAAGACTGTACTACAGTAATTAAAAACATCGCCTTTGCAAGTCGCATTCTGTCACCTGCTGAACGCAATTATTCTGTTACAGAACTTGAAACATTATGTGTTGTATGGGCATTTACGAGATTTAGGCATTTTCTTTATGAAAGACATACGACCGTTTACACAGATCATAGAGCTATACAGTTTTTACTTTCCGCAAAATTTACACACGACAGGTTAAGCAGATGGTAACATTATTTACAGGAATTTAATTTTACAATTGTTCACATTCCCGGTAAACAAAATATTGTATCAGACGCACTATCCCGTTCTCTTAGCAAGACATCGCAACCAACTGCTGCCAAGCAAATTCTAGCGTCATATATATTCAACAAGTCGCATTTGAAAATTTCATTTCATCGTCATTACGAGACATAACACAAGAGCAGAGCAAAGACAACGTGTGGAAAGAAATTAAACGCCTTTGGCAAGATAAGAATAATGTTACCATTAGAAACCATTATACTGTACGCAATAATATTCTGTTTCGCCGCTCTCACCCTGACAGCAACAACTGGTTATTATGTATTCCTGACGAGCTCGTTAACAAATTAATTTGGTATACTCATTTAAGTTACGCATACTATGGAGCCAGAAAATGTTTTCTTATACTGAGACAGAACTGTTATTTTGCGAACATGGAGAAGCGTATTCGACGAGTTTTAGCGTCATGTAAAATCTGCCAGAAAGCTAAATCAGACACGACTTCACATATTCCTCCGTTACAAAAATGGCTCTGAGCACTATGGGACTTAACTTCTGAGGTCATCAGTCCCCTAGAACTTAGAACTACTTAAACCTAACTAACCTAAGGACATCACACAACACCCAGTCATCACGAGGCAGAGAAAATCCCTGACCCCGCCGGGAATCGAACCCGGGCGTGGGAAGCGAGAACGCTACCGCACGACCACGAGCTGCGGACTCCCTCCGTTACATCCCATTGTACCCGTTAAATTGAGACACATGGCCGCTGTAGACATTTTTGGTCCGATTCCCAGATCTAGCCCAGATCTAGTAGAGGTTTTTGTTACGTCTTTGTCGCTGTTGAACTCACTTCGAAATTTGTTACCTTCACTCCGTTACGCAAAGCTACTGCTAAATCTATTTCTAATGCATTTGTAAAAGATTTTTTTATTTCATGTAGGGCATGTATTGAAAGTAATTTCCGACAATGGACCACAATTTCGATCTGCTATATGGACAGGTATGTTACGAGCAAGAAACATTTCTCCGATCTATATATCCAGGTACCACGCTTCTTCGAATCCTTCTGAACGACTAATGAAAGAAATTGGTAAACTATGTAGAATATACTGCCATAAAAGACATATTGATTGGGATACACACATACTCTCATTCCAGGATGTAATTAACTCCATACCAAATGAATCCACTATGCTATCTCCGTCTGTTATATTGAAAAATGTTGAACCACCTAACAAAATTAAAGAATTAGTATCCTTTCCTACATCTCGTCGACTACGCCACCATGAAATAGTTGACATTGCACTCAACAACATCAAACGTGCCGCAGAGCGCCGGAGAAGACAGCAAAAACAGGTTTGTACACGCCGTGACTTTCACATAGGACAGAAGATATTAGTACGCACGCACTATTTATCCAACAGAGGAGAGAGAAGATGCAGTAAATTTGAGCTTCTATGCGCAGGTGCATATAGAATTCGCAGCATTCCTCACCACAATGTAGTACATGTTGAAACTTTGAGAACCAGAAAAAGCAAAGGCAATCACCATGTCTCCAATATTAAACCCTTTATTGAATGAACATACTTTACGATTTATCACTCTGTAATTCCGTTTCCTGATATTTATATGACCACTTAAGCAATTATGTACATATGTGACTACTTACTGATAATGATCGTATTTTTTCTTGGCAAGTGCCCTGCAAGGTAAGGTTAGCAGGTCGCTTTTCTTGTCGTTAGACATCAGACCGTGCACATTTTCCATTTTTTGTGTATGTATGATTGTTTTCCTATCGAAGGTAGAATTTTTGTCTGTATGCACTATGAAATGTTTAAGATGTAACAAACACCAGTTGACATTGACATTTTGCCTTATGATATCTCAACATCTTGACAATTCATCATTTTTTTGCTACTACATTATGATACTGTGTGTACATTTTCGCACTTGAAAACTGTCTATGTTTTTGACCTAATACGTTTTCTATCATGCTATGCTGTATGTTTAGTTGTATCAATAGAAACAAGTTTTTATTTAATGGGTATGTGATTTAAATGCAAGATATTAATCCTTATTCATCATTTTCAGAAAGCAATACCATGTAAAAGAAATAAATTATACAACCACAGTGGTTTACTGTGAAATGGAAATTTGACCATCGGAATGAACGAAAGAAAATGCAATACATTGTCATGAAGAGTAAATGGATCCGAATTAATAAGCATTAACAAGAATATACTATACACATCCTATAATAGCAGTCTGAACTAATTATTTTTCTTTCAGAAAACGAGGCGATTGATGCAGGCTGTCAGACAGAACTACTTATGTTAATTTTAGTGATGAAATATGCTAGATGTAAGAAACTCTATACTATATGAAATAATGAATGACAATGAATAGTTGTATGAAGTAAATGGTAATATGAATACGAATAATGAAATGTCTATTTTTTGCAGATGATAGTAAATGATGATAAATAGCTATATGAAGAATATGGTAATATGAATAATGAAGTTTTTCTTTGCAGATGATGATAATGACGAGGTTTATATATTTTGTATTAGTTAGGAGATGCTATGTAGTTATTTAAGTGTTTGTTGCAGTTCCTTTTGACAGTATGTCTTATGTTGCATAGTATAATGAGTGAATGTTTTGGGAGTACAGGCATAAGTCCACGTTTTGTTACCTGTTAATTCGAAGTTTACTACTTTTCAGCATAATATACATTTTTTTTCTTTCAGGTCAATAACTGATCTTGTATTTTTTACAGGAGAAGCTTTTCATGATATTAATATGATATAAGCAGTTAGTTATTAAACCTGTTCTAATACTTGCATTTTTTACCCAGTTGTGTCTATCATTCATGAATGTGATCACATACAGGGTGTTTCAAAAATGACCGGTATATTTGAAACGGCAATAAAAACTAAACGAGCAGCGATAGAAATACACCGTTTGTTGCAATATGCTTGGGACAACAGTACATTTTCAGGCAGACAAACTTTCGAAATTACAGTAGTTACAATTTTCAACAACAGATGGCGCTGCGGTCTGGGAAACTCTATAGCACGATATTTTCCACATATCCACTATGCGTAGCAATAATATGGCGTAGTCTCTGAATGAAATTACCCGAAACCTTTGACAACGTGTCTGGCGGAATGGCTTCACATGCAGATGAGATGTACTGCTTCAGCTGTTCAATTGTTTCTGGATTCTGGCGGTACACCTGGTCTTTCAAGTGTCTCCACAGAAAGAAGTCACAGGGGTTCATGTCTGGCGAATAGGGAGGCCAATCCACGCCGCCTCCTGTATGTTTCGGATAGCCCAAAGCAATCACACGATCATCGAAATATTCATTCAGGAAATTAAAGACGTCGGCCGTGCGATGTGGCCGGGCACCATCTTGCATAAACCACGAGGTGTTCGCAGTGTCGTCTAAGGCAGTTTGTACCGCCACAAATTCACGAAGAATGTCCAGATAGCGTGATGCAGTAATCGTTTCGGATCTGAAATACGGGCCAATGATTCCTTTGGAAGAAATGGCGGCCCAGACCAGTACTTTATGAGGATGCAGGGACGACGGGACTGCAACATGGGGCTTTTCGGTTCCCCACATGCGCCAGTTCTGTTTATTGACGAAGCCGTCCAGGTAAAAATAAGCTTCGTCAGTAAACCAAATGCTGCCCACATGCATATCGCCGTCATCAATCCTGTGCACTATATCGTTAGCGAATGTCTCTCGTGCAGCAATGGTAGCGGCGCTGAGGGGTTGCCGCGTTTGAATTTTGTATGGATAGAGGTGTAAACTCTGGCGCATGAGACGATACGTGGACGTTGGCGTCATTTGGACCGCAGCTGCAACACGGTGAACGGAAACCCGAGGCCGCTGTTGGATCACCTGCTGCACTAGCTGCGCGTTGCCCTCTGTGGTTGCCGTACGCGGTCGCCCCACCTTTCCAGCACGTTCATCCGTCACGTTCCCAGTCCGTTGAAATTTTTCAAACAGATCCTTTATTGTATCGCTTTTCGGTCCTTTGGTTACATTAAACCTCCGTTGAAAACTTCGTCTTGTTGCAACAACACTGTGTTCTAGGCGGTGGAATTCCAACACCAGAAAAATCCTCTGTTCTAAGGAATAAACCATGTTGTCTACAGCACACTTGCACGTTGTGAACAGCACACGCTTACAGCAGAAAGACGACGTACAGAATGGCGCACCCACAGACTGCGTTGTCTTCTATATCTTTCACATCACATGCAGCGCCATCTGTTGTTGAAAATTGTAACTACTGTAATTTCGAAAGTTTGTCCGCCTGAAAATGTTGTCCCAAGCATATTGCAACAAACGGTGTATTTCCATCGCTGCTCGTTTAGTTTTTATTGCCGTTTCAAATATACCGGTCATTTTTGAAACACCCTGTATAATCTACTTGTTTCATAACGTTGCTACAGCTGACTCATGACGAATGACGTTATTAATCCTTATTTCCAGCAATAAGTCAAAGCAAATATTTTCATGCCCCAGCAATTGACTATCGATCCCAATGCAATGCATTGCTAGCACAAAAAAAAATTATTGCCACTCCCAACTATTAACAGAATATAACTAAATAATGCTACCAGTTTAAGATATATTTCTAGTCCTAAATATAATAAAAATTTCTCTATTGTATTGAATCCATTATATCTACGTATTATTGGACTACAGACCTTGAGTAATAGTTACAATGTCTTACATTTTAAATACGTGTTATGTGACTTGCATGATATCATATTTAAACACTAGCAGCTTGATGGTACACCCAGTACCTCTTGTTTTGAATGATGACTTCTGAATAATGCATAATAAATGCTTTCTAACTGGCCAACGAGTGCCAATAATTACTGTAATGAGAAGACTTATGACGCTAATAATTACTGTAATTAGATGACTTATGAATAATATTCTGTAATAATTACTGTACTGTAATGCCAATAATTGCTGTAAATAATATTTTGTTATACTCTATAAGTGCTATGCCAATGATTACTGTAACGAGATGACTTATGCATAAATGCTATGCCAGTAAATTCTGTAAACAATATTTTGTTATACTTTATAAATGCTATGCCAATGATTACTGTAACGAGATGACTTATGATGCCAATGATTATTGTATATGATGACTTATGCATAAATGCTATGCGAATACTTAACTCTCGTTTTGAATGATGACTTCTGAATGATACATAAAAAAAGCTTTCTAACTGATCAATGAGTGCCAATAATTATTGTAATGAGATGAGTTATGAATGATGTTTTGTAATGTTGCATAAATGGTATGCCAATGATCATTATAATGAGATGACTTATGCATAAATGATATGCCAATAATTACTGTAATAAGATGACTTATGAATAATGTTCTTTAATACTCCATACACATTACAGAAATGTTTAGTAACTGGCCAATGAGTGCCAATAATTATTCAAATCGGTTGATACACTAGTGTAATTCTGAATGATGACTAGCACAAGACTTAATATATCCTTCACCTTCTGACCTAATTACCAGCAATTACTGCAATATGCGTATGTCCTGTCAATCCTCATGATCATGGAGCACTATACTTTGTTTGTGCACTAACTCTACGTTGATGTAAGAGTATGGATTCTACCAGAATGTGGTGTTGACATCAAACTGTCCACCACTGTGACTGAAGGAGATGTCATTATAGTCCTACTGTTTGGTGTACCTAATGTACTACCAAAATGATAGCATACAATATTAATACAAGATTTCGGTGTCTTGGCTACACTGATGAATACTTCAGGGAAGAGAACTTCAGATTGTCTCACTTGGTGTTGTGCTTCTGTAGAAAGATATGGACTTTCAGCGCAGCTACGTGCAACCCACAGTACTACAACCATGATGCTATCCTTCCTATTCCTTTCCTAGTTCTTGTAAAATGATAAAGACATATACAGTGCGTGTGCGCTTTATTTCATTTCTCAATATGATTAAATTCTTGTAAAATAGTGAAGACTTTTACAGTGTGTGCACTTTATTTCATTTGTTAATGTTTTCAGTTCTTGTAAAAAAAATGCTAAAGACTTATACAGTGCGTGTGCACTTTATGTCATTTATTAATATATTTTGTACTCACTGCGTACACACTATTTCATTTCTTAATATGTTCTGTACTCATTGCGTACACACTATTTCATTTCTTAATATGTTCTGTACTCATTGCGTATACATTTTGTCATTTCTTGATATGTTCTGTACCCAGTGCGTGTGCACTCTATTTCATTTCTTAATATGTTGTAAGTAGGCTGTTTATGTTTTCTTATTGCCAACATTACGTAGCGCTCTGTATGAAAATCACTGGCTGTGCTGTGTGCAGTCTGTGGCTAGTTTGCATTGTTGTCTGCCATTGTAGTGTTGGGCAGCGGCAGCTGGATGTGAACAGCGCGTAGCATTGGGCAGCTGGAGGTGAGCCGCCAGCAGTGGTGGATGTGGGGAGAGAAATGGCGGAGTTTTGATATTGTTATGGATGTTATGATATTATGATATTGTTATGGAAAGTTGGAAAGAAAAACATACACACATAAAAAAAAAAAGTTTGATATCACCTCGGTTCCGGTAGTTCCGGAATCTGTACAGAAAATTGGAATACAGATCAACGTAAACATCATTTCCGCCATTTTTATTGCACATGAAAACCACACATTGCATGTTGTACCACCATACAGCGAGAGACCTTCAGAGGTGGTGGTCCAGATTGCTGTAAACACCGGTACCTCTCATACCCAGTAGCACGTCCTCTTGCATTGATACCTGCCTGTATTCGTCGTGGCATACTATCCACAAGTTGATCAAGGCACTGTTGGTCCAGACTGTCCCGCTCCTCAATGGCGATTCGGCGTAGATACCTCAGAGTGGTTGGTGGGTCATGTCGTCCATAAACAGCCCTTTACAATCTATTCCAGGCATTTTCGGTAGGGTTCATGTCTGGAGAACATGCTGGCCACTCTAGTCGAGCGATGTCGTTATCCTGAAGGAAGTCATTCACAAGATGTGCACGATGGGGTGCGAATTGTCGTCCATGAAGACGAATGCCTCGCCAATATGCTGCCGACATGATTGCACTAACGTATCGTACAGCCATTGCGGCGCCTTCCATGACCACCAGCGGTGTACGTGGACCTCACATAATGCCATCCCATAACAGCAGGGAACCTCCACCTTGCCGCCCTCGCTGGATAGTGTGTCTAAGACGTTGAGCCTGACTGGGTTGCCTCCAAACACGTCTCCGACGATTGTCTGTTTGAAGGCATACACGACACTCATCGATGAAGACGACGTGATGCCAATCCTGAGCGGTCCTTTCGGCATGTTGTTTGGCCCATCTGTACCGCGCAGCATGAAGTCGTGGTTGCAAAGATGGACCTCGCCATGGACGTCGGGAGTGAAGTTGCGCATCCTGCAGCCTACTGCGCACTGTTTGAGCCGTAAATTTCCGGTAAAGTACGTTTGGAGTACAGCATTATATGTAAATGAAACATGGATGGTGGTAAAACTGGAACAGAAAAGAATCGAAGCATTTGAGGTGTTACAGGCGAATGTTGAAAATTAGGTGGACTGATAAGGTAAGGAATGAGGAGGTTCTGCGCAGAATCGTAGAGGAAACTAATATGTGGAAAACACCGACAAGAAGGAGTAACAGGATGACAGGACATCTGTCACATCAGGGAATAACTTCCACTGCGCTAGGTGGAAATGTAAAGGGTAGACTGTAGAGGAAGACAGAGACTGGAATACATCCACCCAGGCCCGGATCTAGGGGGTAGGGAGGAAGGGGGGGGGGGAACTTTTGTATCTGACCTCGGCACCAATTTCAGGGGGCGCCAAGTTCATGCTCTTGACGAAAATAAAAATTTTGTTTCACAAAGCGCTTAGTATCGTTTAGTAGTTGGTTTATCGTCTCAGAGTACATTGAAAAATCTGTACAGCAACTTCTAGTGTTACTTTATTCTCCTTTGGTATACTTTGTATACATTTCAAACTCAGTAGCGCCATTTGAGACCTTATATCTATTTTATACACAGTACGATATGGCTAGGAACTCTGCTTGTTGTGAGAGGACGCAAGGAGAGTTGGTTGCTGTCCGTAAACAGCTGGAAGCTGCGTTGGCTACCGTCGACAAGCTTCTAAACTAATGCTCAAAGTGGCGATGACGTCGAGGCGCCAGTGACGAGACCTGCGACACCTTCGATGTCACAGAAATCCCTGGTGGCCCGGACGTCGCTGCGACTTCCGATACGTAACATCCGACCTGTCCGTCCTCACTGCAGCGTGGGTGGCAGACAGTGGTGGGTTCGCGTGTCACTGGGCGGAAGGCGAAAAAGGGAGCAGACCGTGCGGCTGGCTCCCTACGTCTTAGCAACAGGTACGAGGTGCTTCCCAGTGTTGACGATAACTCTGAGCCACCACGGGATGCCTCTACTGTTGGGCAAGCGGTCGATTTTCCTGCCCAGTTCGGACAAGTACAGAGGGTGGGTAAGCTAGTCCCTCAGGGAGATAGCAGGATAGGCGGCAAAGAATTCTAGTGTGCCTTCGGTATGTTTGCCGAGAGGTCTCATCCGTGATGTGGAGGAGGCCTTGACGGCGGCTGTCGAACGCACAGGGTGCAACCGGCGACATGTAGTGGCACATGTCGGCATCAATGACGTTCTGCAGCCATCCTCGGCTCCTTTCGACGGCTGGCTGATATGGTGAAGACAAATAGCAACGCACGCGGGGTGCAGGCTAAGCTGTCTATTTGTACAATCGTACCCAGGGTTGATCGCAGTCCTTTGTTTGGAGTAAAGTGGAAGGTCTAAACCAGAGACTCAGACGACTCTGCGACGGTATCGGATGCGAATTTCTCGGCCTCCGTTTTCTGGTGCACTATACTCAGGAAGCGGTACTAGGGTAGCGAAGTAGGTGTGGCGTGCACTTGGGGATTTTTTGCGTTACAGAATCACTCCCTTGGGATCAAAGACAATTTGCCTGTTAAATCAGCCACAGAGACCTCAGAGAATCTTGGTCCTCGCAGATCAGAGATAGAAAAGATTAATATGATTTTAGTAAACTGCGGAGCATCCAAAGAAAAGTCCCAGAATTAGTATCGCTTACTGAAGGTTATAATGCGGCCCGCATCTCGTGGTCGTGCGGTAGCGTTCTCGCTTCCCACGCCCGGGTTCCCGGGTTCGATTCCCGGCGGGGTCAGGGATTTTCTCTGCCTCGTGATGGCTGGGTGTTGTGTGCTGTCCTTAGGTTAGTTAGGTTTAAGTAGTTCTAAGTTCTAGGGGACTTATGACCACAGCAGTTGAGTCCCATAGTGCTCAGAGCCATTTGAACCATTTTTTGGTTATAATGCACAGGTAGTATTGGGAAAAGAAAGCTGGTTGAAACCAGACGTCAGTGACAACGAAATCCTAAGTTCAGACTGGAATGTCTTGAATTGATGAGATTGTAATGTTTTTCGTAAGGATAGGTTATTCGCTAATGGTGGCTGCGTGTTTATTGCAGTGAAAACTTCGATAAAATCTGGCGAGGTTATCGCGGATTCCGAATCTTGGTGAAACTGAGTATCAAAGAACGGTCAAAAATGGTGATCAGTTGTTTTGATAGATCACCTGGGTCAGGATCTGTAGTTGTAGAGCGCTTCAGACAGAACTTGCAGAATATCATTAGTAATTTTCCTGATCATGCCGTTGTAGTAGGGGGTGACTTCAACTTGCCATGTATAGATTGCGAGTGTTATACCATCAAAACTGGTGCCAGAGACAGGGATTCGTGTGGCACTGTTCTGTATGTCTTGTCCGAAAATTACCTTGAGCAGATAGAGAACCAACTGGTGATGGTAACGTATTAGACCTCCTGGCAACAAACAGACATGAACTTATCGAATCAGTTAACGTAGAGGAAGGTATCAGTGATCATAAGGCTGTGACAGCATCTATGACGACTGGTCCTACAAGGAATGTCAAGAAATGTAGGAAGATATATTTTCTCAGCAAAGGTGACATGATACAAATTTCAGACAATCTCAGCAGTTAGAATCAAATATTCGGTGATGAAGACGAAGATGTGCAGAGCAAATGGAAAAACTTGAAAGTCATCGTTCAATATGCCCTTGACAAGTACGTTCCGAGACAGGTTTTAAGGTATGAGAAAGATCCACCATGGTTTAGTAGATGTGTAAGAAAAGCGCTACGAAATCAAAGAGCACTTCATCTCAGATTCAAGATGAGTAACAACCTAGCTGACAAACAAAAGCTGAACGGAGCGAAAGAAAGCGTAAGGAGAGCAATAAGAGAAGCGTTCAATGATTTTGAAAGTATATGAAGATAGTAACTGTTCTCGATAGAACAGATACCATTGGTGACCGTGCAGCTTCTCTAGAATAAGTGATAATTAATTGAAACCCTCAGCTGCCGACAGGTGTTGTTGACATACCTTGATGGGGACAGCTGAAAATGTGTGCCCCGACAGGTAGACGAACCAGGGATCTCTTGCTTACATGGCAGACGCTCTATCCATCTGAGCAACCGAGGACACAGACGAATAGCGCGACTGCAGGGACTTATCCCCTGCACGCTTCCCGTGACACCCACATTCCCAACTGTCCACAATCTACATACGTAATTTTCCTAATAGATACTTTGCCCATCTACTCATTACTCGCACCCACTTAAGTTGACGATTGTGTGACTGATGTGGGTCTTACGGGAAGCGTGAAAGTGACAAGTCCCTGCAGTCGCGCTATTCATCTGTGTCCTCGGTGGCTCAGATGGATAGAGCGCCTGCCATCTGAGTAGGAGATCCCGGGTTCGAGTCCCGGCCGGGGCACACATTTTCAGCTGTCCCCATCAATGTATGTCATCAACACCTGCCGTCAGCTGATGGTTTCGATTAATTATCAATGATTTTGAAAGTAAGACGTTGTCAACTGACCTGAGTAAAAACTCGATGAGATTTTGGTCGTATGTAAAATCAGTAAGTGGGTCAAAATCATCTATTCATTCTCTCAGCGATCACACCGACACCGAAACGGAAGATAACAAAGAGAAGGCCGAAATACTGAATTCGCTCTTCGGAAGTTGTTTCACCGCGGAAGATCGTAACACTGTCCCTCCTTTCAATTGTTGTGCGAACGTCGAAATGGCAGACATTGAGATAATCGATCGCGGTCTTGAAAAGCAGCTATAATTGCCTAGTAGGGGAAATGTTTCAGGATCAGATGAGATACCTATAAGATTCTATCAAGATTATGCGAAAGAACTTGCTCCCCTTCTAGCCGTAATTTATCGTAGATCGCTTGAGCAACGAAAGGTACCTAACGACTGGAAAAAGCGCAGGGTATTCCCGTTTTTGATAAAGGCTGTAAGACAGTTCCACACAATTACATACTTATATCGTTGACGTCAATCTGTTGTAGAATTATGGAATGTGTTTTATGCTCAAGAATTATGACGTTTTTGTAAAATAAACATCTCCTCTATAAATACCAACATGGTTCCCGCAAGCAGAGATCCTGCGAAACTCTGCTCATTCCGTTCCTCCATGAGATCCACAGGGCAGTGGACAACGGCGCTCAGGTTGATGCCGTGTTCCTTGATTTCAGTAAGGCATTTCACACCTTTCCGCACTGCCGTTTAATGAAAAAAATACGAGCTTACGGAATATCGGAGCAGACTTACAATTGGGTTCAAGACTTTCTTGCAGATAGAAGTCAACGCGTCGCTCTTAATGGAACTAAATCGACAGATGTGAAGGTAATATCCGGAGTACCACAGAGAAGTGTGATAGGACGGTTACTGTTTACAATACGTATTAATGATCTAGTAGAAAGCGTCGGGTGTTCTTTAAGAATATTCGCAGATGATGCAGTTGTCTATACCAAAGTAGTAACGCCAAAAGATAGTAAGAATTTGCAGAATCACCTGCAGAGAATTGATGAATGGTGCTGGCTCCGGCAGTTTACCCTGAACGTAAATAAATGCAACATATTGCGCGTACATAGGAAAAGAAATCCACTACTGTACAGCTACACTATTGATGAGAAGCAGCTGGACAGAGCGACTGGCGTAAAATATACAGGCTTAACTATCCAGAGCGACCTTAAGTAGAATGACTACGTAAAACAGATAGTGGGAAAAGCAGATACCAGACTCAGATTCATCGGAAGAATCTTAAGGAAATGTAACTCATCCGCGAAAGAAGTGGCTTACAAGGCGGTTGTTCGCCCGATTCTTGAGTGTTGTTCACCTGTCTGGGATCCCCACCAGGTAGGACCGATAGAGGAGATAGAAAAGATCCAACGAAGACGGCGCGTTTCGTCACGGGATCTTTTAGCTGGAGAGAGAGAGTTCCGGAGATGCTAAACAAACTCCACTGGCAGACGTTACAAGAGAGGCGTTGTGCATCAAGGAGACATTTACTATTGAAATTCCGGGACAGTACTTTTCAGGAGGTCGGACAACATATTACTTCTCCCCACATACGTCTCGCGTATTGACCACGAGGAGAAAAATCGAGAAATTAGAGCTAGTACAAAGGCTTACCGACAAACATTCCTCCCACGCGCTGTTCGCGAGTGGAATAGGGTTGGAGGGATCAGATAGTGATACCGGTGTAAGCTATCGGTGTCTCACCTCCAGGAACTAAACTCTGGATCTATGCCCTGGTTTAACCAGTGCATGTGGTACTATGTAACAATAGTGTGTTATATCCCGTCAGCGTGGACTTGTGTGAAAAGACCAATAAGAATGTTGAGAAATTCCAAAACAATGTTCCAGCTCCAGGCTGGTGAATCGGAAGCAGTATGAAATGTCCGATTTTTAAATTTTTTGCTTTACTCTTAAAGGCGAATTGGGAAAGGTTGTTACAGCTATGTCAACGCTCCAATTTTCACACTGTCTAGGCATAAAAATAATTATGTAAAATATTAACAATACCTGAATATTCCAGAATAAACGAATTATTTCACTGCAAATAAATGTGTAAAAATGTGTATGATACATTCATAAGATTGGAAAAGCACACTGCAATAGCTGCAAATGTCAAAACGGAGTCGATGCATTCCTACTGACGATAAATCAGACTTCTATCCGGAAAGCAACTACTGTTATGCTAAAAACAAAATATTAGACTATTTAAAGCAAATTTACTACGAAAACCTTGTATCTGTACCTTTACTTCACTGCATAATCACCATTCAGATTTAACCATTTATCATATCTCTTAATAAGTTGACAAATTACTTCTGCGTAGTACAGCCTGATGTTGCAAAAAATGGTTCAAATGGCTCTGAGCACTATGGGACTTAACATCTGAGGTCATCAGTCCCCTAGAACTTAGAACTACTTAAACCTAATTAATCTAAGGACATCACACACATCCATGCCCTAGGCAGGATTCAAACCTGCGAGATAGCGGCAGAACCACTCTGCCACAGCGGTCGGCTCCCTGATGTTGCAGACAGCACTCTGGAGTTTTTCGTCGGGATTCATTGTACTAGGAGCCAAGCCACTTTTTTACCTGTATGAAGAGATGTAAATCCCTTGCATCTAAATCTAGGTTGTAGGATGGATGTACAAAAACGTCCCATTCAAACAAATGCTGTCACCCAAATTATGGCCGAGCATTGTCGTGCAGAAGCATAACGCCAGTACTCAAGTCGCTTGTTTGAATGGCTTCAGGATTGATTATCCATACACGTTTCATAAAATCTACAAACAATTTTAGCTAAGCGTCGCGAAAAAAAATAGTCATAATCATTCTGGCTGAAAGGATTTGACGTGGTTTTTTTTTTTTTTTTTTTTTTTTTTTTTTTTTTTTTTGTTGGGCAAGGCGGTATAACTCCACAACACTGACTGCTGTTTTGTCTCCGCACATTAGCTTAGGAAATCCATGTCTCGTCAGTAAGATGTGTCCAGTGTTCCGATCTTAAGCAACTGAGTGGACAAACAGGCGTGATTTGGACGAGGTTGCACATCCGACGCTATCATTCGCCTCTACTATTTTCCCTTTGAAAATCGTGGCTGCCTTGGTACGAACAGCTGTAAGCCCGCATAGGACCTACATCTAAGGTTTTTGGGCTTCATTCCATACGACCTACAACAAAAAGCTATTCGTTGTTTGATGTTGTGTGGATAATATGTGTATGTAATACACTCTAAGACAAAATAAATCGACAAAGCACGAAGAAATTTTCAGAATGAGACAGAAATCGGTAGATAAACAAATGATTACAATTTCAGAAAACTGGATGGTTTATTCAAGAGAGAGAGCTTCTCATATTGTGTAAGCCAGTAACACGTCGGTCCACCTCTGGCTCTTATGCAAGCAGCTATTCGGTTGGGAGTTGATTGATAGAGTTATTGGATATCCTCCTGAGGGATATGGAGCAAAATCCTGTCGGACTGGCGCGTTAGGTCTAAAAAAACCCGAGCTGGAAGGAAGCCCTGCCCATAATGCTCCAAACGTTCTCAACTGGAGAGAGATCCGGCGACCTCGCTGGCAAGATAGCGTTTGGAAAGCACGCAGGCAAACAGTAGAAACTCTCTTCGTGTGTGGGAGGACATTATCTTGCTGAAATGTAAGCCTACTACAGGTTGCCATGAAGGGCCAAAAAAAAAAAACAAAAAAAACGGGGAGTCGAATATCGTCGACAAATCTCTATGCTGTAAAGGTGCAGCAGATGACAACCCAAGGGATCCTGCTATGAAATTAAATGGCACTCCAGACTATCATTTCTTGTTCATATGACAGGCGGTAGTCTGGTTGGTATCCCTTGGCTCTCTGGGGCGTCTCTAGGCACGTCTTCACTGATCGTCGAAGCCCAGTTCAAACGGGGCTCATCGCTGAAGATAATTCTACTCCAGTCAATGAGATTCCAGGCCGAATTTGCCTGACACCACTGCAAACGGGCTTGTTTGTAAACAGAGGTCAGTGGTCGTCTGCGCAAGGGGTGCTGTGAGATCAACCCCCTTCCTGTTGGCCGCCTATTGTGCGCTGATTCCCATTGGCTTCTGTACACACATAAGCCCGTTTTCAGTGGTGTCGGGCACATTCTACCTGGAATCTCACTGACTTGAGTAGAATTGTCTTCAGCGATGTGCCCCGTTTCGAACTGAGCCACGATGAGCAGCGATGTCAGAAACTGGTGGCGCCCCAAACAGCGGTGGGATACCAAGCGGATAGTCACTTGCCGTACGACCCGACCACCGGGAGTAATGATGTGAGGTGCCACTTAGTTTCTTAGAAGGACTTCTGTGATTGTCATCCGCGGCACCCTTAGAGCACAGCTATACCTCGACGATTTTCTGCGCCCCGTTTTGTTGCTCTTCAATGCAGGCCATCCTAGGCTTACATTTCAGTAAGTGAATGCCCTACCGCATACTGCTTGTCTTCGTGCTTGCCCAACCCTACCTCCATCAGCAAGGTCCTCGGATCTCTCCCTAGTTGAGAACGTTTGGAGAATTATGGGCAGGGCCCTTCGACCAACTGGCGGTCTATATGAAGATGGTATCTGTTCTTTCGGGCATGTCCGAAAGAACAGTTGCCGTTGGTGATCTTGTAGCTCTCGAAGAATGAAATTACAATGAAATCCAGACCTTTAGCTGCTGACAGGCGTTGATAAATATCAACGGGGATAGTTGAAGATGTGTGTCCCATCCGGGACTCGGATCCGGGATCTCCTGTTTACATAGCAGACGCTCTATCCGCCTATGCCATCGAGGACACAGAGGACAGTGGGACTGCAGGGACTTATCTCTGGCACGCTCCCCGTGAAACCCACATTCCCAACTTACAGTCCACACACTACGTTTGAAGTGCCCCTGCCTACTATACTCATAACTCGTGGAAGTCAATAACCGATTCCCGTAAGAGTTGGGCCAATGTGAGTGCATCAGCTTTGAAGAAAATCATTGGCCGGTAAGCTTTATCTATATGAAGATGGTATCTGTTCTTTCGTACTGTGGATGCACTGTCTGTGTGTTTCATTTGGTCTGAATTCGTTCACATATATTCCTTCAATAATGAACTACTGTCATTTCACTTGTCCTTGAGGATGTCCCGGCAGTGTATTTTATAGTCAAAGCCAACAAATGTTCTACTTGTATCACCATGCCACATAATAGTATCTGGTCAGACGGCCTTTGCCCGAAACCAGTAATAAGACAGTGTCTACACCTATACTTCTACTCCGCAACCATCTTACGGTGTGTAGCGGAGGGTACTTCTGACACAACTGTCATTTCTCTTCTTCCCAGTTCTGTTCACGAACGGTTCTTGGGAAGCAAGACTATCGATAAACTCCGTATGAGCTCAAATTCTGTAACTTTCTTGTCGTGGTCATTTCATGAAATGTATGTCGGAGGATATAATGTATTCACCGGCATATGATCTCGGCATTTTAATAGCACACTTCCTTCAGATTGTATTTAAATTTTCCAACGTGATAGAAGATGGAAACGCCGTCGTATTGAAAGTTGAGATCAGGAATAAGTTTACCTCTTACCACAAAATTGATCTTCAAATTCTTTTGATTGTATCATGATCCATTTCAGGGCTACCAGCCCCATCCTCAGATGTTCCTGGTGTCTTGCTGCCGATCACTGAGGAGTCACTTCAAAATGGTTCTAATGGCTCTAAGCACTATGGGACTTAACATCTGAGGTCATCAGTCCCCTAGAACTTAGAACTACTTAAACCTAACTAACCTAAGGACATCACACACATCCATGCCCGATGCAGGATTCGAACCTGCAACCGTAGCAGCAGCGCGGTTCCGGACTGAAGCGCCTAGAACCACTCATCCACAGCGGCCGGCTGGAGTCACTTCCTGAGTGATCCTACAGACATGAGTTTTACAGCGCACGTTGCTGCTGGACTTAATGACAGCTCAAGTAGCCTACACAAGGTTAGACGCAGAAAAACCGAAGCCCTGGTAGACAATTAGATGCAAGTTTACTAAAACGAACGTAAAACGTGAAACTACTTCTTCAGAGCGTAATTACATAACACAAGAAACACTTCACAATTAAGTCACTTTTTTGAAACGGATGGGATGTTTAAGACTGGTGGGCTGTCAGCTACGGAAAACTAAATCACTGTTACTGGCGTCAAAGTATCGGTTCACAAGGAACTTATTATCTTTAACTACACAGGCACTGAATCTCTCCAAAATACCACAGTGTCAGACGTCCGCACTGTAGAGGACAAGTCTCGCCAGAGTTCGGGGATGACTGCTGGCAGCTTCACGTACGGTCAGAGGCAGCTAGACTGGCATTGGGCAAGAGGTCACTGTAGGATTCCAGGAGAGCTTCTGATCGAGGAACCACGGCGGTGGTCGGCATAAAGCCCAGACAACTCATCTTGGAGAACTGCCAAGCCGGGCAGTCAAGATGCCAGGGTATGGAGTGACATAAGCATGTGATCCTGCAGAAGCAAGTAGGACCGCGCTGACCACGCCGTCTTGTAGCGATGCCGCTGCTTTGTGTCGGCGAGGCATGCGCTCAGAACCCCAGTGGTGGTGTTTGCCGTTGTAGCCCCTGCGACTTCTGACATAGGCCACCCATTGGTCATCATTGTTTTCCTTGAAGCCTTGAAGACTAAGAACCTGGCCGGCCGAAGTGGCCGTGCGGTTAAAGGCGCTGCAGTCTGGAACCGCAAGACCGCTACGGTCGCAGGTTCGAATCCTGCCTCGGGCATGGATGTTTGTGAAGTCCTTAGGTTTAACTAGTTCTAAGTTCTAGGGGACTAATGACCTCAGCAGTTGAGTCCCATAGTGCTCAGAGCCATTTTTAGACTAAGAACCCTGAAATAACATCCCTCCCACCTCCCCCCCCCCCTCTTAGAAGAAAAATGATGACATATCTCGGCGTCACAGAATGTGGTGGTGCCACTTCAATGTCCTGGGGAACTGGGGAAACAGGGAGACTACTACAATGTCCATGTGAATGGGCACCTGACGTGCTGGAAGACTGATGTCTTGGGGTCCTGTGGCTGAGGCTCCTAGGCATCAAGGCGACCAACTCTGGAACTTATGGAAATTGTGGATACTGTTCCGTCTGGGCGGCCAACGTCCTGTCAGGATGCATTCCGCTGATATGTTTTCTGCAGCAGGATTGGTTGGGTGGTTGGTTGATTTGGGGGAGGGGACCAAATCGGATTTGGGAAGAATGGGGAAAGAAGTCGGCCATGCCCTTTCAAAGGAACCATCCCGGCATTTGCCTGAAGCGATTTAGGGAAATCACGGAAAACCTAAATCAGGAAGTCTGGTGCAGCAGGTGCCATGGGACATTTCGACTTGGAGCATTACTCTGCCCGAAAGGTGTGTGACGTGAGCTGGTACCCACAGTAGGCGACCACTGGAAAAAACTAGTGCCCAGACTGCGTCCTGAAGAGTAAAAGTAGTTATGGAGCAAAATCCAGGTGGGAAGTGAGAGACTGATGGGATGGATGATAGATAGTTGTCATTTATATAGCTGACCAAGGAGGTTTTTGACCAGAATGAATCTGTCCTGTGGAGAAGAGCGCTAGGAGGCAAGAAATAAAGTATGGACTCTCGTGACGTCAGTGCAAATGCGACAGTTGACTTCTAAGACTGCAGACCAATAGTTGATGACCTGTCCGTTGAAACTGAGGTGGAACAGCATTATATATACCAGAGTTATGCTATTCTACACACAAAATTCGAATTTCTGCTGATCTGAACTGAGGTCTGTTACTGCCACAGTGTTTCTGGGAGCCTTTGCATTGAGTATAGGTAAGATAAGGCTTGGACTGTGTTTTCTTGCTGACGGTGAGTGCATGCAGTGTATAGAAAACTGCTGCCGGCATCTATCATGATCAACCAAATCAACTCCGAAACGGTCCTACAAAACCTAGATGAATGTGAGATCACAGGCCAAGGAAAATGCCGACATGCTGGTGCAGCGTGCTTGATTTGACATGTCATGCATGCCACAACCATGTGTTCTAAATTTTTGTCGATGTCCCTCCAGGGGACATGCTCGTGAATTAAAGTCAAGATGTGGCAATGTTGTGCTTGCGGAATGACCTTCTGGTGTGGCTATTATCTCCTTGGAGCAAGACGACTGCATTGAGAGTGGACAACTCATGTCACCAGAACCAGTAGGCCTGAGCGTCCAGATGTTCAAGAGTCTTTTGATCTGCTGGACGACCATTCTTCACCAATCACATGACTTCTCAGAGGACCGTGTCTTCTAGCACGCCGTGGGTGATGACTGTGATGTGAATGGATTAGCTGGCTGTTATGAAGTGAGTCGGTAACTGTTGTGTTCCGAGGAGCCAAATGCTATGTCCTCGTTGCTAAAGATAAATAGGTAGAAAGTGGCCAAAGGGCTCTATCGTTATAGGAATCTGGACAGGAAAGCAAAACATTAGTTGACACAACTGCACTTTAAATACATATATTTTACTCGATTTGTTGCTGAAAACTGCTACACTGTTGACAACTTGTGGCAGCAGTGGCTAGCTATAAATAGAGGCCTGACATTGACGTGCATCTACATACACTGAATGTTTGCGTGTAGAGCTAGCTATCAACAGCTCAGTGTAACGTTTGGCACCAATTAGTAACACAAAACTAATCTCGAAGAAGGAGCGCAAGTGCTCACCGATTGTAACACATTCTGGCGGTCTTCTCTGCTCGGCGACTCTGGTGGTTCTTCATTGGTCAGGTCATCCAATTGGTGGCGATGTTCAAAGCACTGGTCACGGCGACTTAAGGAATCTCTATTGAGGGGCTGGCTCCCACAGTACTGACAAGCTACAATACTACACTCCTTCCTTCTGAAACTCCTCACCATCATAGTGTAGTCACGATTCCTGCGAAGACGACGGGAGGTGAGGGCCATTCGTGGATACAGGAAGCGATGAGGAGACAGGAGTCAAAGCTGTGGTTGGTGCCAAGTTTCTGTCCACGCCCAGGCGTTCGTCTTGAGACTGTCCCAGAATGCTAGCCGAGAAACAAGATGGAGGGAGCATTCCTGCATCCAGCGACGGTGCGAGGTCGTCTAGTAGTCGAAACTCAAAGGTGCCTTGTATTGTTGAGGCGGCCCGCTTAGAGTGGAGGGGACCAACGCCTGTGAGCGTCTGCAGTCCACTTCACAACGGATGAGGTGTAGGGTCCAGGTCCGTCGGTTTAGAGCCAGGACTGGCGATGCACGAACCTAGTTTAGCTGGAAGGGATGCAGGCTGCATCATCCAGGCAGGCAATTAATCTGTCAACAAAGAGTCAGCAGCAGGATCGCGCAATTTACAACTGTGTAGTTGATTCAGGTGGCGTCTTCTGCAATCCGCCTGGACCCTATGTCAAAAACATGCAACTGCCAAGCACCTTCACGACGATAACGCGTTTTCAGCGCCTCCAATAGCTGTAGACCTGAAAAAACTGGGTCATTAGTTTGCTACATTAATGGGTGGAGGATGTGCCGGTGTTGCGCTGGGGGCGGCAACTGCAGTGAGGTACGGTGGCGCCTTCCATGAAGCAACTACGACAGTGATGCGCTGTTGCGATGCTATGTACGGCAGGATGACAAGAAGAGTAGTACAAGCTTGGTCCTTCGTTTGGTGACTGCGTAGTTTGTCCATCTGGTGCCTTAAAGAGCGAACGAAGCGTTCCTGTTCTCCGATGGACTTCGGATGAAAAGGCGTGCTGCTCATGTGACGAATTCTACTGGCAGGCGGTACGGAAGTTCTCGAAATCTGCAGGCAAAAATTGAGGCCCACTGTCAGTCACAAGCGACTGTAGTAAACCTTCAAAATATGGATCGTAAGGTTTGAAGGGTGCAACATGTAATGGTAGAGAACATGGGAACAGTAAAAGGAAAATTGCTATATGCATCGACGACAGCCAATGAGTGTTCCGCAAGTGTCCAGCGAAATCCAAATGCAAGGGTTGTCAAGGCTCTTCAGGCTTCGCCCAAACAAAGAACCGTTGAGTTCTTTTTTTTCAGTCATCAGTCTTCTGACTGGTTAGATGCGGCTCGCCACGAATTCCTCTCCTGCGCTAACCTCCTCATCTCAGGATAACTCTTGCACCCTACGTCCTCCATTAATTGCTGGATGTATTCCAATCTGTCTTCCTCTACAGTTTTTACCCTCTACAACTCCCGCTGACACCACGAAATTTATTTCCTCATGCCTTAACAGATGTCCTATCATCCTGCCCCTTCTTCTTGTCAGTATTTTCCATAGATTCCTTTCCTCGCCGATTCTACGCAGAATCTCCTCAATACTTACCTTACCAGTTCACGTTACGTTGAACATTCGTTTGCAGCACCAATCTCAAACGCTTCCATTCTCCTCTTTACCCTTTTCTCCCACTGTCCATGATTCACGACCATACAGTGCTGTGCCCCAAACGTGCATTCTCAGAAATTTCTTCCTCAAATTAAGGACTGTGATTGACATTAGTAGACTTCTCTCGGCCAGGAGCTTGGAATGTCAGAAGTTTGAACGTTGTAGGAAAGATCGAAAACCTGAAAAGGGTATGAGACAGCGATGCAGTCTTCCACTCCTACTGTTCGATCTATACACCGAAGAAGCAATGACGAAAGTAAAACAAAGTTTCAAGAGAGATTAAAGTTCAAGGTGAAAAGGAATCAATGACAAGATTCGCTGATGACATTGCTGTCATTGTGCCATAATGGGTACAAAATGTGGACTGAGAATAAACCAGAAAAAGACAAACGTAATGAGAAGCAGTAGAAATGGGATTAGGGAGAAGCCCAAAATCAAAGTTGGTGGACACGAAGTTAAGGAATTCTGCTGCCTTGGAAGCAAAACAATCACCCGACGGACGAAGTAAGGAGGACATAAAAAGCAGATAAGCATAGTCAAAAAGGTCATTCCTAGCCAAGAGAAGTTTACTGGTACAAAACACTGGCCTTAAATTGAGGAAGAAATTTCTGAGACTGTACGTTTGTAGCGCAGCACTGTATGATAGTGAATCAGGAACTCCGGAAAAAGCGGAAAAGAGGTGAATCGAAGCACTTGAGATGTCTTGCTACTGCGTAGAATCGGCGAGAAAATTAAGATACGGAAAACACGGACAAGAAGAGAGGACAGTATGATAGGACCATCACGGAATGATTTCTACGGTATTAGAGGATATTAACTATAGGAGAAGACAAAGACTGGAATACATCCAACAACTAATTGAGGACGTAAGTTGCAAGTGCTACTCTGAAATGAAAAGGATGGCGCAGGGTAGGAATTCGTGGCGGACTGCATCAAACCAGTCAGAAGACAGATGACTCAAAAAAAAAAAAAATAGATTATGAGAAATTATATGCTTGCGTGGTAGTTCGGATCAGAGTGGTGTTTGATTTTGTCCAATATGCGCCCAGTACTGCACAATTCTGCTAAAGCCTTTTGAAGGGAGACAGGATACCTGCTTTCTCTGACGAGGCTGCAATGTAGATGCGACATCAACTGGTGGGCGAGGAAAGGCTTTTGGGTATCCTTATTTGCCTGACTAACTATTCATAGGTTCGACGACGAATGTCAGCAGTTCTGAAATCTATTCTAACTACATGAAAATGAAATTTCTTACAAAATTATCTATGTTATCCAATGTCAGCTTAGAACTGTAATACACACTGTAGAGCGAAACAAACTTGAACACCTGCCTAATATCGTGTAGCGTCCCCGCGAGCACGCAGAAGTGCCGCAGTCGCGACGTGGCATGGACTCGAATAATGTCTGAAGTAGTGCTGGAGGGAAATGACACCGTGAATCCTGCAGGGCTGTCCATAAATCCGTAAGAGAACGAGGGGTCGAGATCTCTTCTCATTAGCACGTTGCAAGGCCTTCCAGACATGCTCAATAATGTTCATGTCTGGGGAGACTCGTGGCCAGCGGAAGTGTTTAAAGTCAAAAGAGTGTTTCTGGAGCCACTCTGTAGCAATTCTGGACGTGTGGGGTGTCGCATTGTCCTGCTGGAATTGCCCAAGTCCGTCGGAATGCACAGTGGACATGAGTGAACACAGGAGATCAGACAGGATGCTTACACACGTGCCACCTGTTAGAGTCTTATCTAGACATATCAAGGATCTCGTATCACTCCAACTGCACACACCCCACACCATTACAGGGTCTTCACCAGCTTGAACAGTCCCCTGCTGACATACAGGGTCCATGGATTCTTGAGGTTGTCTCCATACCCGTAAACGTCCATCCACTCGATACAATTTGAAACGAGACTCGTCCGACCAGACAACGTGCTTCCAGTCATCAAGAATCCAATGTCGATTTTGACGGGCCCAGGCGATGCGTAAAACTTTGTGTCGTGCAGTCATCAAGGATACACGAGTGGGCCTTCGGCTCCGAAAGCCCATATCGATTATGTTCCGTTGAATGGTTCGCAGCGATGTCGGAGATTTGATGTTTTACCGGATTCCTGATATTCACGGTTCACTCGCGAAATGGTCGAACGGGAGAATCCCCACTTCATCGCCACCTCTGAGATGCTGTGTCCCATCACTCGTGCGCCGACTATATCACCACGTTCATACTGACTTAAATCTTGATAACCTGCCAATGTAGCACCAGTAACCGATCTAACATCTGCGCCAGGCATTTGTTGTCTTATCTAGGCGTTGGCGACAGCAGCGCCGTATTCTGCCGGTTTACATATCTCTGTACTTGAATACGCGTGCCTATACCACTTTCTTTGGCGCTTCAGCGTATGATCCAGTCGCCGAGAAGTTCCTTACTTTAGAAAAATACATCAGTTAAAAAAGTGTAGAATATGTGTTCAGGTTTTTTAATTTCCTGGATTCGTTCTCCCATTCGTGACTGCAGCGGAAGTAATAAAACCGAACAAGATTTAAAATATCAGAATTTGCTGTAAATATACTTCGTAATAACACTAGTTTCTAATGTTTTCTAGTTGTCGCACAAACTGTCTTTTCTTTCAGGTTGCAACAATATTTTAGGTTTTGAACTTCGTGTTACTTATAGAATTTCGTCAAACTGAATATTACAACTGCATGTTCAAAGCATAATAAATTGACGACAAAAAAGCGCGTTCTATGTAGCCATTCGGCACACTCTGACACCTGTGCGTTGGGGTTGTAGAAACCGTACAAAAAGCTCTCTGCCCCTGGCAACAGGATGGAGATTATTACTCTTCCTGCCTTCCCCGCTCTTCCTCACATTTCGTCATACTAGACCCGGCGCAAAGTAAAACTTGCTACACTCATAGGACTATTCCTCGTCAAACTGATCTTTGAACACAATGCATTGACCAATAATGCATACAGGCGACTCTAAGCGAAGTCCACATATACATGAATGAGATGAAAAATAGAAATTTCTTATTAAAAAATTTATTTTTACCTTTACTACTGAAACATTGCTGGAAGAAATTAGTAACTGGTAGAAATTATTAATTTCTGTTTCAGTGTAAGCCATAAAAGAGGCAGAATTAATCAAGTTAAAGGTCCTTGAGCCAGTTAATTGTATTGTTTAGAAATATACTGGTCATAGTCCAATGTAGTCGGAAAATTCACTTACTTGCAATGTCTTTTCAGCACTGTCTTCAGCCAACCTGTTCTGATACTGTTCCCCGTTAATATTTCGGGAAGTAAGTTTGTAAGGGGCAGAGTGACTTACAGAGACAAGTTTTTGATGAATGACGCCAGCAAACATAGCAGTTTATGTAAAAGCAATTCTAAACCATAGCTACAACTTTAAGACTGCTTATAAATGTTCTTCCAGCGAGTCTTTGAAATTACAGATGGTGGTGGTGCATTGTATTGCGCAGCAAATGGCACCCATGTTTACTCTCGACCCTTTTTGTTTACAGAAATCCAGTCATCCTCTCCTTCTTTCGTCTGTGTTTCGTAAATATTTCTTTCCTCGCCGATTCTGTGTAGAACCTCCTCATTCCTTCCCTTATCATTCCATCTAATCTTCAACATTCATCTGTAGCACCATGTGAAAATCACGGTATCTACAGTCTCAGAGAACTTCAAGCGTATCTCTTCGTTCCCGCACTTCCGAATCCCACTTTTTTGTCCATTACTTCTTGCTGACCACTTACACTTAAGCCTAGTCTTCATCATTACTATAGTGCGCGTCATTTACGACGGCGGCCGAGTTTAGGTTCGTGTTGCGCATCTGACGTCACAAAACACAGTCAGCCAATGAACAGAGAACGATGTTGCCAGAGCTCGATTGCAGTGCAGAGCACGGACGAGTGTCGTCAGTTTTAGAAACGTTCGGTCATAAATAAAGTAATTGAACAAAAGCAATGTCTTGATAGCAGACTTTCTTTTATAGAAAGTTTGGAAAAAGCATTCTTTATACCAACTGCTTCATATTCTATTAATCAGTGAAACCAAACAAGCAACAAGCCTCCTAATTAAGGCGATAGCAAGGAAAGGTGTTTGTATCATTCCCACAAACCGCTTTTTTGCAATAAAGAACAGTGATAATTGTTTATTTCCTATTGTACTTCCACGAAACGTCAGTAATTCATAGTCCTACCAACAGTGTTTGTCGGTATTTTGTGTGATGTTTTATAGTCCTCCAGGAGTTCGATTGAACGATCTAACAACCTTACCACAACAAAGGTCAAAAATTAATTATGATTGTAGTGTTGCTCATGCTGCTAAATATTGCATTTTCGGGCAACAACAAAGTTATATTATGTGGCAGGTGTCATTAGAGCATAGTTAATAAAATCGTTTCTTGAAATAATGGATAAACTAGGCTCTCATCTTTTCGTGTTTCCCACGCTGGTCTCGTTGTGAAGTCATGGCTCAATCGTCGAAAATCTAGGTAGTGATGATACCAAGCTCGGATGCAAAGAGGCCTAGGTGTTATTCTGCGATATTCAAAAGTTTTATAGATGTGTTTCATAAACCATTTTTGAAAATTAAACTTTTGCAAGTTAGGACAATGGTGATGTAAAAAAAGTAATCAGCACTCCGAATTTAAGTTACACTTCTTTTTTATTACTTTTGTTGCAATATCACGTAACTCGTTCCAAAACATCACAATATAAAACATACTTGAAAATATCTTCCTCACTGTTAAAGTTCACATTTCATAAACTGACTACAATTTGCGTCTTTTTAACATGACGGCCAAAACTTGACTCTCTACTAACCGCTTACGCGCCCAAAGATCAGAGTTACGAGTACGTCAAAGATCATAGTGACAAAAGAAAGAATACACAAAAGAATAATATCATTGAAATATACACATATCGATGTATCGAAGTACCTCTACATTAATGAAATCAAATCTGAATGTTGTCACACAAATACGATTTTACAGAAACACAGTAGAATATTGCTGGTATCGAGAGGCTGAGGTGAGGTGCCGTAATGGTTATGTAATTCAAGTACCGTTACAACGATGAGCTGCGTTAACGTAATGGTTGAAGTGTAGCCGGCACGGTAGCTCAGCGTGTTCGGTCAGAGGGTTTATATACCTTCTGTAATAAAAAAAACTGAGTTAAATGATCAACGAACAACCAGAACGAGGGTCATCGGACGTCCGCAACGATCAAAGTCAACGAACAAAATGAGATAAAATGAAAGGTTGTTTTAAAGAGAGAGAAAAGAAAGTGTTTTGGTGCCAATTGCAAGGTTCAGAGTTCAGACCTTGTTCGTGCTTAATATTTTCTTTATTTAAAAACTATATCGAAGTGTCTTATGTCACGAATTTTATTCGTTTGAATGCATTTTTTTGAAATTTCTAGTGATTTGTCTCTTCATTATAATCATAATAAGTTTTCGGTTTCTCTAATTTTGTCCTCCAATATTTCTTTTCACAGCAATTAAAAACAATGAAAAGGCACACATACAATATTCATGTTATCTGTTTTGTTTGTATATCTTCTCTTCCGCAGTCGCTGTTTTACTATTCATATTGAGATATATTCTTTTGCGACATTATTAAAAGTATTATTTAGAGCAGAATTTCGGCTCGTACGTTGCCGAGCTACTTGATTGTCTGACGCAATTCTTTGCTTAGCTGCTTTGGCAACATCATATTCAATGTTTTCGTCCACCTATGTTTTGGCAAGTATTTGCTGTCCGTTGTGACAAACACTAATTGTTTGCGCACTGCGCCTCACTGACAATGTATTTTAGTTTCTATGTTTTATTACGCCCAAAATTCAGTTTTGTGTACTTCGCCAACTTTGCTTTAATCAGAACGTTTTAGAAAAAAGCTAAATGACTCTGGTATAAATAAAAGTTTTATTACAGTCGCGAAAGACGGAATATTTCTCAATATTACATACGACACCTATCTGGTACTTAAATTAAATGAGATATTGTTATACAGTAAATTTTATATGAAACTTAGGTACCTTCTCCACATTTCATTGTCAACATTGTGGCAACAAAAATCGACCATACGGAAAGTATACGCTATGGACTTTTACCTCTGCATTTCGTGCAATGGTTTACTACATTTAATGCTGCACAATAACTGCGCTGAAGATCGAAACAAAATTAAGTCATTTATGGGGGAAAGTATCAGTCAAGAAGATGTGTAAAAATCAATTTTTGGGCCAAATAGTTTTTGTGAAATCGAATGATAAGTGCGTCAAAGTAGTCGGAACATCGTGTGTCTGCAGAGGCGGGTAGTGCGGTGATGACAAAATCGAACAGAGCGTGGAATGCGGGGCGCACGTCTCTGTAGCAGCGAAAGGGTTAATGCGGCTGTGGTGGCTTTACTTCGCGTACGCCTTACACTCCAATATCTGTCTTCGGAATCTCTGCCTAACCATGATATAATCTAACTGGAATCTTCCCGTATCCTGTCAGCTACCTCTACAGAACAACAGGCAAGGAAAAAAAATTGCAGCACACAAAAATAATTATTGTAGAGTAATCAAATTTCGGAAATACATTTGTCTAGGTAATATATTTAAGTGATTAACACTGCAAGATCAGAGATTAATGTAAGCGCGAGATAAGGCATTGCAGATTTGAAATGCTGGTACTTTAGTAACAGGTGTAATCACCAGAATGTTGAATGCAAGCATGCAAACATGTTTGCGTTGTGTTGTATAAGTGCCGAATGTCAGATTCTGGGATGGAGTTCCATTCCTGTTGCACTCTCTAGGTCAGTACAGGGACGGCTAATGCTGTTTGTGGATGACGCTGGAGTTGTCGTCTAATAATGTCCCATATGTGCTCGCTTGTATGCGGATATAGTGGTCGAGTAGGCCGCGGCTACTTTTCTGCAATTGTAGAGCATGTTGGGTTACAAAAGCGATATGTGGGTGACCGTTTTCTGTCGGAAAACAGGTCGAATCACCAGACTGACGTACGATTTTGCAATCAGACAGCATGGGATAACCACGAGAGTAATCCCACCCGAGAACATACCTACAGGTGTAGGTGCAGTGCGTCTAGCACGCAGAAGATTGGTTGCAGGCCCTCAACTGGTCTCTTTCTGATCAACACGCACCCATTACTGGCACCGAGGCAGAACCAGCTTTCATCAGAAAACACAACAGATCCCCACCCTGCTCTCCAATAAGGTCTTGCTTGACACCTCCTGAAGTCACAAACGGCGCTGGCTTGGTGTCAGTGGAATGCAAACTACGAGGCGTCTGGCTCGGAACTGTCCTTGGAGTTCGTTGTGTCACTGTGGTACCAACTGCTACTTAGATTGCTGCTGCAGATGCAGTACGCTACGTCACAGCCATATGCCGATGGTCTTTTCTCTCGGTAGTGCGACGTGACCATCCAGAGTCCAGTCTTCTTGCGACCACACATTCTCGTGACCAGCGCCGCCAGCAATCAAGTACAGTGGCTACATTGCTGTCAAGTCTTTCTGCAATATCGCAGAAAGAGCATCCAGCTTCTCATAGCCTTATTACACGACCGTGTTCAAACTCAGTGAAGTATTGGTAACGCCGTTTTTATCAAATGGTTCAAATGGCTCTCAGCACTATGGGACTTAACATCTGTGGTCATCAATCCCCTAGAACTTAGAACTACTTAAACCTAACTAACCTAAGGACATCACACACATCCATGCCCGAGGCAGGATTCGAACCTGCGACCGTAGCGGTCACGCGATTCCAGACTGAAGCGCCTAGAACCGCACGGCCACCCGTTTTTATCGCTTAAAGGCATTCTTGACTAACATCACCACGTTCAGTCTTGAAAGGAAATAAAACTCGTGTTCGTCAAGCTGTGTATTTAAAGTTAACCGGATTTGCATCCTCATAGAGGCTCTACTAACGCCACTGTTTTACGACTGGCACGAAATTTGAATAGACGTCATCGTTCAGATGTATAAACACACCTACCAACTTTCGTTTACATCGCACGACTCCTTCTTGGTACTGCATTTTTTTTCAGTACATATGTATAATAGCAATGAAATAAAGTGAACCTACAATCATAAATTTGTCGGGCACCATCCAGGTGGGGAAAGCTGAGGCTGGAGAGTGGGTGGAGAGAGCGGGGGCGTCAGCGGGATCTGTCCAGGAAACAAGTTTGCAAACGACAGGTATAAATAAAACAATGTTAGTAACATACGCAGGTAAAATTCCAGAAACATGACCATACTTCCGTGTACACAAAGTAAACCCGTAGGATAAAAAACATTCGGATAAGTAATTACTTAAAAATGTAATAACTTACAAGGGAACCTCCTCATCGCATCCCCTTCAGATTTAGTTATAAGTTGGCACAGTGGATAGGCCTTGAAAAACTGAACACACACCAATCGAGAAAACAGGAAGGAGTTGTGTGGAACTATGAAAAAACTAAGCAAAATATACAAACTGAATAGTCCATGGGCAAGATAGGCAACATCAAGGGTAATATGTGCCGAGGAGCACCGTGGTCCTGTGGTTAGCGAGAGCAACTGCGGAACTAGAGGTCCTTGGTTCAAGTCTTCCGCCCGCATCTCGTGGTCGTGCGGTAGCGTTCTCGCTTCCCACGCGCGGGTTCCCGGGTTCGATTCCCGGCGGGGTCAGGGATTTTCTCTGCCTCGTGATGGCTGGGTGTTGTGTGCTGTCCTTAGATTAGTTAGGTTTAAGTAGTTCTAAGTTCTAGGGGACTGATGACCATAGATGTTAAGTCCCATAGTGCTCAGAGCCATTTGAGCCATTTTCAAGTCTTCCCTCGAGTGAGAAATTTACTTTCTTATTTTCAGACAATTATCAAAGTTCCGGCACTCACACATAATCAACTTCACTCTCCAAAATTCCAGGACATGTTCAGATTTGCTTGGACATATGCAGGATTTGACGGTCTACACACGGAAAATATGAAAACGTTAAAAATATGTTTTGACAGAGCACAGAGAAAACTGTGCGACTGTGAAACTATTGCATTCATTTGTTGCAGTTTATGTGACAAACTCTTATGTTTTCATCACTTTTTTGGGAGTGATTATCACCTCCACGAGAAAACCTAAATCGGGCAAGGTAGAAGAATCTTTTTACCCATTCGCGAAGTGTAGAAGTTAGGTGGGTCGACAACATATTCTTGTCATGTGACGCACATGCCGTCACGAGTGTCGTATAGAATATATCAGACGTGTTTTCCTGTGGAGGAATCGGTTGACCTATGACCTTGCGATCAAATGTTTTCGGTTCCCATTGGAGAGGCACGTCCTTTCGTCTACTAATCGCACGGTTTTGCGGTGCGGTCACAAAACACAGACACTAAACTTATTACAGTGAACAGAGACGTCAATGAACGAACGACAGGTCATAACTTTGCGAAAATAAAGAAAGTAAAATTTACACGCGCGGGAAGACTTGAACCAAGGACCTTTCGTTCGGCAGCTGCTCACGCTAACCACGGGACCACCGCACTAGTGAGCGCATGCTATATTTGATGTTCCTATATTGCACATGGACTATTCAGTTTGTATATTTTGTTTATTTTTTTCATAGTTCCACACAACTTCTTCCTGTTTTCTCGATTTATGTGTGTTCAGTTTTTCAAGGCCTATCCACTGTGCCAACTTATAACTAAATCTGAGGGGGGTGTGATGGGGAGGTTCCCTTGTTAGCATCATAGCCGACACTGGTCGTTGATATGAATAAGAACACTAAAATGGAAGGAATTACACTGCACAAAAGCACTGATACAAAATGAACACACAATCATCAATCAGAAGGGTATCATCCAGTTGAGGAAAGCTATGCCTACAGAGCGGGCGGAGATGATTGCATCGGGATCTGTTGAGAAGGAAGGTGACAAATGACAGACATAAAATAACACCTAAAGTTAAGTAGCTTATGTAGGGAAATTCCAGAAACGTGACCGTAATTTCATGTACAGAAGGTAACCTCGTAGACCTAAACCTTGGTATGTTTTTACAACGTACTTTGATTTATTTTCTGTTTGTGTTAATGGTTAGTTAACTACCATTACGCATTACGTATTATTTGTTGGCTTTTTGTGGACTTTTTCAGACTAATTTGATGATGTGTACATCGAAACGCGTCATTAAACAATGTAGCCACCAAATAATCTGTGACTTCTATATATTTTTGATAGCGTCCTTTATAGCACTGATACAAACTTCAGATTACGTAATAATGAACACATACGTCTTACGCGACTTCACGTAACACCTGCGCTAGATTTTATTTTGGATTGCTGTGTTACATGAACAGGTGAATGCCTCTGCTTACACGATTGTGTACTTGAATGCATCGCTTTATTTCAGCGTACTAATGACGCGAGTTTGGTTCAAATGGTTCAAATGGCTCTGAGCACTATGGGACTCAACTGCTGTGGTCATAAGTCCCCTAGAACTTAGAACTACTTAAACCTAACTAACCTAAGGACAGCACACAACACCCAGCCATCACGAGGCAGAGAAAATCCCTGACCCCGCCGGGAATCGAACCCGGGAACCCGGGCGTGGGAAGCGAGAACGCTACCGCACGACCACGAGATGCGGGCAACGCGAGTTTATTGTTTCTCTTTTACTCTCGGGGTGTGAACATTAGTAGTGGAATCGATAGGAGATTTACGCTTCGTCGATCCTATTCACAATTCAGCGAGGAGAACTTTATTCATTCATCAGTGTTACTGAGTGCAGCGTCCCACGCTATTGTTATAAATCTCGCTGTGATGATGGGGAGCCTCTGGGATGGGAGAATCAGGCCTGCTTTACGGTGAGATCATTAATTATTCGTGTTCCTGCACTTTCCATCAAGAGTATACCAAGCGCGTGTGTAATGAAGACGACACTAGGTGAGCTGATACAATATTTAACTGTTTTCTGGGAACTGTCTTTAACGATTAATTATGTCATTTTATGCTCCTAGCATGCTCTTTTTCCTCTTGAACTTCATTATTCTTTAATAAAATCGGAAATGAAATTCAAGTAATTTGGACGCCCCCTAAAACGCTCCATTCGAGTCATTGACGTCACTGGCTAGCTCGCCGCTCCTACTGTCGTAATCCTAATTCACAGTGATGTCTTGTTTTGGAATTTACGTTTCGGAAAATGGGTTACAAATGGTGTGTAGTACCATAGTGTACAAATACATCTACGAAAACTCCTGAAAAGTTACTTTTGAGTGTTCCGGAGAATGAGAAGTGTATAAAACGCGGTTCACTATACCGGCAAATTGCCGCTGCATCGACACACAAGTTCACTACTTAATTAAATATGTGTTGTTCTGTGAAGTTAATATTAACTTATCTCCTAGATATGCTCTCCCACTGATACAACGCAGGATAGCGTCATTCAACGAAATTAAACTCCTAGCGAAAATTGTCGTTTTACCTAACTGCACCTCAGTTATTCGGTAGATCAGTTAGAATGATAAACCGTCGAATTTTAAAAGACGATGTCCGTAGATCGCTGGTTCTAACCTAACCCGAAAGAATATCTTAACTTATATGCAAAACGACTCGTCAGTTCTCTCATGTGCAAACTAAATTACAATTACTAAACTTCACCACACCGAACAGAAACAGAAAATTATTGTGTTTGTAAGGTGGCTTTAATTTCGCACCTTACAAACGCTCATCCACTTACTTTGCCGTGATTTTCAACCGGAATTAGGTATCGTTTGATACGTTTTACATAGTATATATGAATACTTAAAGAAGTTTGACACTGTCACGTACACCTAGTAAATAATTGTTAACGCTTATTGCATGAAAGGTGACGGAGTCTCTTTATTACCAAAACAGCGTAATGAATGATTGCCTATACTAGTAGAGGTTGGATCGCCAGTGGAAATGAAACGGCAGGCGTAACTCAAGCCCTCGGTGGAAAAGCCCGCACAGGTGTGTTGGTCCTGCTTCTAACAGGAAGTGCCAAGACCGACGGTGTGGGCACCTGAGCGCGGAAGCACAATAGAGCAGCGGCCACCGGTTTTGTAGCGGGGGCCGGAAGGATAACCGGATAATACATCTGAAACGCTGAAAATCTTGGACGCAGCAGAGAGGAACGAGGAAGCGTTACCTCGGAAATCGCAGGCTGGGTTAGATCCGAGGATTTTTACTCTGAGAAATGTACCATTGTATGAGTATAGGTATTTCCTCCTCCCCCCATGAACCATGGACCTTGCCGTTGGTGGTGAGGCTTGCATGCCTCAGCGATACAGATAGCCGTACCGTAGGTGCAACCACAACGGAGGGGTATCTGTTGAGAGGCCAGACAAAAATGTGGTTCCTGAAGAGGGGCAGCAGCCTTTTCAGTAGTTGCAGGGCAACAGTCTGGATGATTGACTGATCTGGCCTTGTAACACTAACCAAAACGGCCTTGCTGTGCTGGTACTGCGAACGGCTGAAAGCATGGGGAAACTACGGCCGTAATTTTTCCCGAGGGCATGCAGCTTTACTGTATGGATAAATGATGATGGCGTCCTCTTGGGTAAAATATTCCGGAGGTAAAATAGTTCGCCATTCGGATCTCCGGGCGGGGACTATTCAGGAGGACGTTGTTATCAGGAGAAAGAAAACTGGCGTTCTACGGATCGGAGTGTGGAATGTCAGATCCCTTAATCGGGCAGGTAGGTTACAATATTTAAAAAGGGAAGTGGATAGGTTAAAGTTAGATATAGTGGGAATTAGTGAAGTTCGGTGGCAGGAGGAACAAGACTTCTGGTCAGGTGAATAAAGGGTTATAAATACAAAATCAAATAGGGGTAATGCAGGAGTAAGTTTAATAATGAATAGGAAAATAGGAATGCGGGTAAGCTACTACAAACAGCACAGTCAACGCATTATTGTGGCCAGGATAGACACGAAGCCCACACCTATCACAACAGTACAAGTTTATATGCCAACTAGCTCCGCAGATAACAAAGAGATTGATGAACTGTATATGAGATAAAAGAAAATATTCAGATAGTTAAGGGAGACAAAAATTTAATAGTCATGGGTGACTGGAACTCGACAGTAGGAAAAGTAAGAAAACACTTGGTTCAAGAATGATAAAAGAAGGTTGTATACATGGAATAAGCCTGGACATACTGGAAGGTATCAGATAGATTACATAATGGTAAGACAGAGATTCAGGAACCAGGTTTTAAATTGTAAGACTTTTCCAGGGGCAGATGTGAACTCTGACCACAATCTATTGGTTATGAACTGTAGATTAAAACTGAAGAAGTTGCAAAAAGATGGGAAATTGAGGAGATGGGACCTGGATAAACTGAAAGAACTAGAGGTTGTAGAGAGCTTCAGGGAGAGTATTTGGGAACGATTGACAAGAATGGGAGAAAGAAATACAGTAGATGAAGAATGGGTAGCTTTGAGAGATGAAATAGTGAAGGTAGCAGAGGATCAAGTAGGTAAAAAGACGAGGGCTAATAGAAATCCTTGGGTACAGAAGAGATACTGAATTTAATTGATGAAAGGGGAAAATATAAAAATGTAGTAAATGAAGCAAGCAAAAAGGAATACAAACGTCTCAAAAACGAGATCGACAAGAAGTGCAAAATGGCTAAGCAGGGATGGCTAGAGGACAAATGTAAGGATGTAGAGTCACATATCACAAAGGGTAAGATAGATATTGCCTACAGGAAAATTAAAGAGACCTTTGGAGAAAAGAGGACGACTTGCGTGAATATCAAGAGCACAGATAGAAACCCCGTACTAAGCAAATGAGGGAAAGCAGAAAGGTGGAAGGAGTATATAGAAGGTCTATACAAGGGCGATGTACTTGAGGACAATTTTATAGAAATGGAAGAGGATGTAGATGAAGATGAAATTGAAGATATGATACTGCGTGAAGAGTTTGACAGAGCACTGAAAGATCTAAGACGAAACAAGGCCCCGGGGGTAGACAACATCTAATTAGAACTAATGACAGCCTTGGGAGAGCCAAAACTCTACCATTTAGTGAGCAAGATGTATGAGACAGGCGAAATACCCTCAGACTTCAAGAAGAATATAATAATTCCAATCCCAAAGAAAGCAGGTGTTGACAGATGTGAAAATTACCGAACTATCAGTTTAATAAGCCACGGCTGCAAAATACTAACACGAATTCTTTACAGACGAATGGAAAAACTGGTAGAAGCCGACCTCGGGGCAGATCAGTTTGGATTCCGCAGAATCCAATACTGACCCTACGACTTATCTTAGATAATAGATTAAGGAAACGCGAACCTACGTTTCTAGCATTTGTAGACTTAGAGAAAGCTTTTGACAATGTGGAGTGGAATACTCTCTTTGAAATGGCACGGATAAAATACTGGGAGCGAAAGGCTATTTACAATTTGTACAGAAACCAGATGGCAGTTATAAGAGTCGAGGGGCATGAAAGGGAAGCAGTGGTTGGGAAGGGAATGAGACAGGGTTGTAGCCTATCCCCGATGTTATTCAATCTGTATATTGAGCAAGCAATAAAGGAAACAAAAGAAAAATTCGGAGTAGGTATTAAATACATGGAGAAGAAATAAAAACTCTGAGGTTCGCCGATGACACTGTAATTCTGTCAGAGACAGCAAAGGACCTGGAAGAGCAGTTGAAAGGAATAGACAGTGTCTTGAAAGGAGGATATAAGATGAACATCAACAAAAGCAAAACGAGGATAATGTAATGTAGTCGAATTAAATCTGGTAATACTGAGGGAATTAGATTAGGAAATGAGACACTTAAAGTAGTAAAGGAGTTTTGCTATTTGGGGAGCAAAATAACATGATGGTCGAAGTAGAGAGGATATAAGATGTAGACTGGCAATGACAAGGAAAGCGTTTCTGAAGAAGAGGAATTTGTTAACATCGAGTTTAGATTTAAATGTCAGGAAGTCGTTTCTGAAAGTACGAGGGCGGTTCAGAAAGTAACCTCCGATTGGTCACAGTGCGGGTTGTGGGGGGAGTAGCGACGCCATCTGTGCGTTCACGCACTCAACAGCTCAGTCGGCATCAAGCCGTGGTCGAGTGAACGTCGTACCTGCGCTAGTTTAGTTTTTGTGGCAGTTTGAAATGTGTGCTGCAATAGAAAACCCCGCCAAATGTGAAGTGCGTGCTGTCATAAGGTTTTTTACAGCCAAAGGATATTCTGCAGCAGCTATTCATCGTGAGCTTTGTGCCGTGTACGGACCAAGAGTTATGAGTGAAGGAGTTGTCCGTGAATGGGTACGTTTATTTAAAAGTGGACGAGAAAACGTTCATGATGAAGAGAGGAGTGGTAGACCATCATTGGTGACTGACGAACTCGTTCAGACAGTTGATGCAAAAGTTCGTGAAAATCGACGTTTCTCAATGTCGGAGTTGTCTAATGGTTTTCCACAGATTTCTAAGACTCTCTTGTACGAGATAGTGACAGCAAGATTGGGTTACCGTAAGTTCTGTGCACGATGGGTGCCCAAAATTCTTGGCCGGCCGAAGTGGCCGTGCGGTTAAAGGCGCTGCAGTCTGGAACCGCAAGACCGCTCCGGTCGCAGGTTCGAATCCTGCCTCGGGCATGGATGTTTGTGATGTCCTTAGGTTAGTTAGGTTTAACTAGTTCTAAGTTCTAGGGGACTAATGACCTCAGCTGTTGAGTCCCATAGTGCTCAGAGCCATTTGAACCCAAAATTCTTACCGACCACCACAAAACTCAAAGAATGGCCTCTGCATTAGACTTTCTGACACGCTATGTGGACGAAGGAGAACCATTGTTAAACAGAATCGTGACCGGTGACGAAACCTGGATTAAGTACGTGAACCCTGAGACAAAAGAAAAATCAAAGATGTGGGCACATTCAAATTCGCCTACCAAACCAAGAAAAGCCTCGCAAGATTTTTCTGCCAGAAAACTGATGGCAACGGTGTTTTGGGATGCCAAAGGGGTGTTGTTGGTTGAATTCATGGAACGTGGTACGACCATTAATCAAGACGTGTACTGTGAAACAATAAAAAAGTTACGACGGGCTATAAAGAACAAACGCCGTGGTATGCTGACTTCCGGTATCGTTTTTTTGCACGATAACGCCCGTCCTCACTCTGCTCGCTGAACAACGGCCCTTCTTGAGTCCTTCAAGTGGGACGTTATCAACCATCCACCTTACAGCCCAGACCTGGCGCCAAGTGATTATCACCTCTTCATGCATTTGAAGAAATGGCTCGGGTCACAGCGGTTTGATGACGACGAAGAGCTCAAAGATGCGGTCACAGGCTGGCTCCAGGCACAAGCGGGTGATTTTTATGCAGGAGGAATTTCAAAGCTTGTGAAGAGATACGATAAGTGCCTCAATCGCTATGGAGACTATGTAGAAAAATAGTGCAAAGATTTAGTTGTAAGATGTATATATTAAAATATTTTTATTTAACTTGGTGTATTTTTTTAAATCAACCGGAAGTTACTTTCTGAACGGCCCTCGTATTTGCATGGAATGTAGCCATGTATGGAAGTGAAACATGGACGATAAATAGTTTAGACAAGAAGAGAATAGAAGCTTTTGAAATGTGGTGCTACAGAAGAATGCTGAGGATTAGATGGGTAGATCACATAACTAATGATGAGGTATTGATTAGAATTGGAGAGAAGAGAAATTTGTGGCACAACTTGACTAGAAGAAGGGATCGGTTGGTAGGGCATATTATGAGGCATCAAGGGATCACCAATTTAGTATTGGAGGGCAGCGTAAGGGTAAAAATCGTAGAGGGAGACCAAGGGATGAGTACACTAAACAGGTTCAGAAGGATTCAGGTTGCAGTAGGTACTGGGAGATGAAGAAGATTGCACTGGATAGAGTAGCATGGAGAGCTGCATCAAACCAGTCTCTGGACAGAAGACCACAACAACAACAACAGGTATTTCCTCGCAAACAGTTCACGCTGGAAGACAAAAGTTGGTCGGCGTTCGGAAGAATCTGTAGAGAGGGAGAATATTCCGTGGTTTCGAGGGTATGATTCGCCTTCTGAGTTACAGGGAGGGGAGCCGAGCTCTGCTGGGAAGCCAGCGGTGGAGAGAAGTCTTCCGTTTTGAGCGCCCGAGTTTGACGGTCGGTCAGTATCAGCTTTTGTTTGTACAGACGGACTTGCTGTCTTTGCTCTCAGGAAACTTTATAGTTAGAACGGTTAGGCAGTGTACTGTTGCGAACCTATACGATTCTGGACTTCGCCTCCGCGTAGGGAGTCGTCGTTGAGTACGTAGCGTTCAGTGAGTGAGAGCACTTCCTCTGTCTGTACTCATGTAGAGACGTTATGTGAATTCCGTCCTTGTGGCTGGGAGTTCGCGTTTCTGTCTGTAGAACACAGAGAGGTGAAGACAGAATTAGATCAAACCAGTCAGAGGACCGCCTTCTGCCGTCCTAGTGTTTGAAAGAGTTTTTATTTTGTGGTTGGAGTTCTTCCGTCGTCGCAGACGTGTATGAGAACTATCACTTCGACGCACCGGACGCAGTACATACGGTGATATTGCTCATTGCTTCGTCTTATTAGGGCTATAAAGCTAAACAGCTGCGATCAGGTAAATTTTATTTTCACTGAGGTTGCACACCACTGTAGATCATCTTTGAAATTAGTGTCTTCTAGTGTTTGGTACGTAGGTGATGTCAGTCATTTCGCGTTATGTATATTATATCGCGTAGCCATAAAAAGGGGTAGATTTGGGCAATTGATCGATCGTATTAGATAGGAAATTCATTTGTATCTCTTTATGTCCACTGGACATTGATCTTTAAACAGTTGTAATATAAAGGGGTTTTAATCTCCAATAAATGTATAAGCAGAAACAGCAATTATCATTCTATAGTTACTAGTTCCCTTAATCACGCATTTATGTTTATGTTGTAACTTATATATTAAGGAGTAAGAAGGAAGAGATATCATTAAGAGATACTAAGATCTGCTTCAGGGGGTAGTCAGACGGCCAAATCTTCATTTAGCCTTAAGTATTTTCCGAAGCGCACATTCATTTTACACCCGCGTGGAGTAGCATCCAGGACGTTTTCCTCGCTGTTTACAACGCTTACATTTGCAATCGCTTTTCACAGACGTCATGTTCAAAAAGATATTTTCTAGTTAATGTGACCAGTCGCTTTTTACTTTACTAGAAACTGTGTTTTTATCTTCGTACTGTCTAACTAGGACCCTTATTTTTTAAAGTTTTGCAGTTTCGTCATCTTACATAAAGTTGAAATGTCTGCTTCAGACGCTAACATTAGTCTACGCTCACAAACAACACAGCTCCTACGTTTGTGTCACATGCATGTTGTACTCTCTTTAACTGTCATCGTCCAACGCCTCGTTGTACTTCGGACGGTCGGCTATATCTTCACTACTAGCAATCCTTTCCGGAAAAATGAATTATTTGTTCGCAAAGTAAATGCATTTATCCGCCGTTGTCCGTTTCTCAGACTAAGACTAATGTGAGGCTATACATAACACATCCCACAATCGAAACAGTTCTTGCTAACACTGTTTTCGTATTTCGTGTAAAACCTTTCAAAATATAAGACATTTGCACGATTCAAGCATGTGACCACTTTTACTACAATCGAACGAGCTATACGCTGCGCCACAGAACGCCTGACGGCTAGAGTCTATCTGCTGAATGTCTTCTAGACAGGAAATCAGCACTAAATTCTACCAAGAATAATTTTGTTGTGCTTTTGGTCGTAACTCAGACTGATAGTCGACAATCTAGTTATAATACACGGACCCGTTTGTAAAAGTTCTACTACTCCTTAGTTTTGAGCGAGTTTAATAATGTTGCAGGGAGCAGGGAAAAAATGTCCGTCGTTTGCATATATCGCCGCTCAAAATGAGTGGAGCATAAATAATCAACTTTCTCAAGACTTCCACTAACAGCAGTCACAAAATTCCTTTCCATTTTCACTTGAAAGTTGTAATTACGTTTTCCATCGCTAAATAGCTAAATTGTTTGCAGTAAAAGTACGTAAGAACCTCGTAACTTAGGCAAACGCTCCTATAACACAAGTATATTCTCGTCTTACTCCTAGCCTGTGACGTCACCAGAGCATCAGTCAATAACAGTGTTTTCGATCACGTGACCAGATCTTGATATTTAATTATTTTTAAGCTTTAATTACATAAAAATAACACATATTTTGTGAGAATATTGACCGTAAATGCTATTTCAGTGTTATAATAATTCAGAATAGCAACAATTCAAAATAGCCTATTATGGTGTGAACAGAACTAGCTCCAGTTCGCGGTCACTCAGTCTGAATCTTAAATCGATTGCAATACATTACAACTACCGTAGTCATACATACTTTCTTGCTTGATGCTTGTATTTTATGTCAGCAGAAATTCTGCAGTTTTTCCAGAGTGTCTGCATAATGATAAATGACAGGTGATGTGCACCTCTTCTGCGATCACAAGGAGACATCTACGTGTTTATCGTAATTTCCTTTATTACTGTTTGATTTGCGTGTTGTGATAAGCGTGGTGAACGATTTCGCTGAAGTCAAGCTCCATAAACCGTAATTGTAGTTTCCCACAAAAAGCAAGACGCCTTAATTATAATACGGGGTTCTAACATTCTGCGTGGTGTTTGTTTGTTCTAAGTCGTGTCTCCCTACCACTTTCGCGCAACGACACTCTGAGTGTGTTTTTTAGGGAATTGACTAGTTTGAACCTGGGACCTGTTGGTGGTAAGGAGACACCAGACCACGCATGACATGTAGAGTTCAGAAGAGTTCAGTGAGACTAGCGATGATATAATCAAATACTTAATGATTTCAGCGGCAGCTCCACTGCACTCCCTGTAAAAGAATCTTAATATTAACTAAATTTTGTGGAAGGAGTTCAAGGCTTTCCTATTTTTAGTTAGCTGGTAAAATAACGTCGAAGAAGCAGTTAAGTTTACCATTATGCGCTCTTATGCGGGCGGCATCTCGTGCGTTCATTACCTTGTCGGTGTTTAGGCAGTGTCAGGGGGCGGCGGGCGGCGCAGCTCCACACACCTCGCCGTCTCAGAAGCAACTCCCTCTAACTTCTCTTTTCTACAATTTACCGAAGTTGGTTTAAGAAAAGCTATCTGGCTGTGTTTTCAGCTGACCAGTCAGGGTCACAATGTTAACCTTAAGCTCTGCCTACAAAAATTCTGTCTATCCAATGAGAAACGTTATACTTTTCGTGGTGGGGCAATGTTTTTTAATGTTTGCTACGTAACAGAGACGCGTACAGTCTCACGCTAAAACTTGCAGCTGGTGTGGCCCTTTTAGTGTTATCGTAAGATCTATACTGTTCTTCTGGAAGGCTCTATCTTTTAACATGGGCTGGGGGGGGTGGTCTTGGCGGTCGGCTAGCGATGTGGGTGTCCTTTATCGTAGGGCCTTCTGGCTTACACGGTTCTGCTCTCAGCTTCTGTTCTCGTTTCTCCCCTCAGAACTGCGTCTGTTTCACTGTGGGAAGGTATGACATGCATTTAGGCATTGTTTTGTTAGTCTGTGGTATTCCATTTGCTTACTCGTTGATCGTATTACTTTGGTTAATTTAATGTCAGGATTTATTCGGAGCTATGTGACATACTGCCGGATTTGCTGTCATGTCAGGGTTTTCATGGAAGGTGTTGGATTTGCCTGACACCTTACAAGTTTCCCACAAAAAGCAAGACGCCTTAATTATAATACGGGATGTTCAAAAAGTCTCTCCGCAATGCCGTATGATAGTTAGCCGCGCGTGCCGTAACTGCAGTGAATACACCGAAATGAAACTCAGTGAAATACAAGTTATTAATTTATTGATTATTCATTTTTACTTACAGACTTTCACATTAAATGTTGAAAGTGTCCCCCCTGTTGTTGAATACGCAATTCAATTCGCCTAATCATACAAACTGTACCATTTCTTCTGTAACAGAAACAGTGAAAGTGGATATTGCAGTTTTCAATTCATTGATGGATTTTGGACGGTTTTTATAGACAGTTACTTTCACTGCACCCCAGAAGAAAAAGTCAGGCGATCGTGGAGGCCAAAGTCCCTGTGAAATTATGCGATCACCAAAAACATCGGCAAGCAGTGACATTGAAACGCGAGCTGTATGCGAGATTGCACCATCTTGTTGAAAATAACGGTTCAGTATTTCACTTAACACAAGTTCTCCTATGGATAGGTACAGACTATCACTGCACTATCGTTGTGCGTTTATTGTTTCGTTGAAAAATATGGGACCCACAAACCGAAGTCTAGAAATTGCAATCCAATCTCCTATTTTTACAGAATGAAGTGGTTCCTTATGAATACATAATGGATTTGCAGTACTCCACATACGAGAATTTTGCGAGTGCATGTACCTGGATAAATGAAACCACGTCTCATCAGTGAAACACGTTTCATTAATAATATCCCTTCCATTTTGTTCAACGAAATTTTTGAACCATTGACAATAGTGTAGTCTCTTGCCATGATCAGTATTTTTCAGTTCTTGCACGACTGTCACTTTCTATGGGAAAAGATCTAATTTTTTCCTTACAGCTGAGTGGACCGTTCCGACACTAACATCGATTTCCTGGGCGAGTTTTCTTACTGACTTCTTCAGACTCATGGACCTTTTATCGGAAATATCGAGTAGTTTATCCTCAGACAAAATGCTAGGACGACCACTTCTTGGTGCATCTGTCACTGAACCCGTACTTCGAAATTTATTAATCAAATTTCGCGCAGTATCGAGATTTGGGCCACCACGGTATACGATGGCTCTTGTAGTAGAGATGTAGATGTATTCGCAGGCGTTTCACGGGGTACACCGTCCCAGTTATTCCGAATCTCCTCAACACACGCGTCCTTATGTGTACGTTTCTCTAACATTTGAAAATGGTACGGCTAGACCTGATACAGAGAAAAGGAAAAAGTTAAACCTTAGTAATTCAGGAAATGGATTTCGTGAATCATCTAACGCTATTTCCCCAACGACGATGGACAAAAACGACATTGCTATACTGACACCTAATATCTGGCAACAGACTGGTAGTTGAAGGTGATATACACAACTTCCAACAGCCTAATTTGTTTCCTTATGAGGACGCATTTTCGTAAGGCCTAGGTAAATTTGTTTCTTAATATTCAAATATCACATTCGGAAAAAATACGTGTTCATACCTATTCAGCCACCAGATTTATGTGGTTATTCCAAATAACTTCAGGAGAGAGCTAGAATATTTTTAATGGAATAGTTCTCTGAACGTGGGTGCGGCCATATCCTTGCACAGCTGAGTCGCTGTTTTATGCCTGACGTTATTTCTGTTAGCAGGGCAATAAACCTCAGCAAGAGACGATTATGATTAGTAGCCGGTGACACGAGTCGTTAAAGTCGTCTCTTCCAGAGCCATTGTCAAGCAGCAACTACACCATTGTTCACAACCACTCGGCCATCTCGGACCGTGTTTCACTGTTTGTGACATATGGATTCGCCTTCTGCTTACATGTGTGTGACGCTTTCCTTCCAGTTATTTTCCTAAGTACAAAATAAAGTCATTGCCATGGTATCCAACAACAGCTGCTGTACAGTAACATCCTGAGATATAATCTGACGAAAAAGAAATCGCAACGCCAAGAAGGAGTTATGCGAAGTAAACGAAAGTTGGTAGGCGTGTTTCTACAGCTGACAGATTATGTCAATGTAAATTTCACGCCACTCGCCTAAGAGTGGCGGTAGTAGTGCCACTATTAGGATCCAAATCAGGTTTGCTTTAAATACACGCTGTCGTGAGCGTTAGTTCCCCTTGAAACTGATGTGGTCAGTTGATGACAGTCAAGAATACCTTTAAGGCGACAAAACGCCATTATTAACATCTCACTGAGTTCCAACGAGGTCGTATAATAGAACTGCGAGAAGCTTGATCTGTGATCCCTCTGTGATACTGAAGCAAGAACTGGCAGGAATGTAATCACTGTACATAATTGTTGGCAGCGGTGGTCATTTTTTTCATTAGTCTCCTGACTGGTTTGATGCGGCCCGCCACGAGCTCCTCTCCTGTGCCAATCTCATCACTTCAGAGGAGCACTTGCGACCTACGTCCTCAATTATTTGCTGGATGTATTCCAATCTCTGTCTTCCACTACAGTTTTTGCCCTTTAAGCTCCCTCTAGTACCAACGAAGTCATTCAGTGATGTCTTGTCCTATCATCCTATCTCCCTGTCAGTGTTTTCCATATATTCCTTTCCTCTCCGATTCTGCGCAGAACCTTCTCATTCCTCACCTTACCAGCCCACCTAATTTTCAACATTCGCTGTAGCACCACATCTCAAATGCTTCGATTCAGTTCTGTTCCAATTTTCCCACAGTCCATGTTTCACTACCATACAACGCTGTTCTTCAAACGTGGATTCTCAGAAATTTCTTCCTCAAATTAAGGTCTATGTTTGATACTAGTAGACTTCTCTTGGCTAGGAGTAACCTTTCTGCCAGTGCTAGTCTGATAACGACAAGATTGTCAGAGTAGATACCTCAAATAGCTGCTTATAATAAGTAATCTTTATTTACGAAAGTCTGTTTCGGCTTAATCGCCATTTTCAAGTTACTGCAATTACAATTTTGGTGAGAACAGTGAAACGTCCCCTTTGAACAATTATACACGACTGTACTTTAACTGGCACACAATATTTTTAGCGCAACGCAATCTGACTTTCAATAATCCCTACAAAAGAATGGGCCCTGACTAACATTAAACTATACCTTTCACAAATCACTTACCTCACAAAAATCTTCGCTACTCAAGCTACTGCAATACAGCGAGCGCCACTACTGCCAGCTAAATAAGATTCAAAGTAATGAAAGCACTAACTACTGATAGGCATAGTTAGCAAATGAAAGATTTTGATAGAGAACAACCAATGTATTTACCTCAATAGTCATAATATATATAGCAGTTCATGACAAATTTCAAAACTCCGCCATCTCTCTCTCCCCAAATCCACCACTGCTGGCGGCTCACCTCCAACTGCGCAACACTACGCGCTGTTCACAGCCAGCTGCCTAACACTACAATGGCGAGTATTACAACAATGCAAAGCAGCCACAGACTGCACACAGCACAGCCAGTGATTTTCATACAGAGGTTGCGTTACCAATAAAAAAACCTAAACAGCCTACTTACATAGCCCCCATGCTCCCCACAAAAAATTTTACAAATTGGTTTGGGCAGTGGCCAATACAGATTTGAAAAAATTTTTCATAATTACAATAACAAAGAAATCAAATGCACACACTTATTGATACAATGTTGGTCAAAAGCTCAAATTTTCTCACAGTCCATAAAGACAGTCCTGATCGTTCATCACGGTAAAATAGTAGTGTTTTTCTCAAAGTCTGAGCAGTAGAAGAAAATGCACACGAAAGTAGTGGATTTTCATGCAGTCTTGAAGAAGTAGTGTTGTCCTTCCAACGAAAAGACAGTGCTGACTCTCGACATGCAGACAGGTAATGGGCCACAACAGAGCAAACCCACAGCGGAGTCAGTCGAAGTTTTGAAGAGTATTGGTGGGTCATCACAGAGCAGACCCACTGTAGTCCTGGTAGAGATGATGGTACTGGTGGGTCATCAAAGATGCAGACCCACTGTAGTCCTTGTAGAGATTACGGTACTGGTGGGCCACCAGAGGTGCAGACCCACTGCAGTCCTTGTAGAAATAATGGTATTGATGGATCATCAAAGATGCAGACCCACTGTAGTCCTTGTAGAGATAATGGTACTGGTGGGTCATCAAAGATGCAGACCCACTGTAGTCCTTGTAGAGATGGCCAGCAGCCATCTGTTGTGACTATGCAGGTGCACAATCACCATTGAAGAGTCTTGCGGATAATAGAGCAAGTCCATAACCACCACTTGTGCACTCACAAAGTTTTTGAAGTGTCCTGAGAACCAGCAATGCTGTTAACCAGTCCCTTGCTGAATTATTAACACACGTGCAAACACTAACAGTCCCTACTTCTCACATATTGTCCATATACTATGACCAACAGAAACGTGTGCAGTGAAATGTAACTTACAAGTTAATAATATGATGAACTGGTGACAAGTACAATTTTATAACATAAGAACACAATAACAGAGGTACAAAAAACATCATTCAAGAACATAACAATACAGATAACATTTGTAGTACAGGCTTTACAACAGAATAGAAATAAACATATACATCAATGTTATAGGAATTTTGACATAAGTACATACACAAAAGATCAGAATAATTATTGAAACATCGACTTCACACATGAGCATTAAAACAAAACAGAATAAATAATGTCTAAGCATATTTACAAGGTAAATAACAGATTATTAATGCCAATTATATTTGAGGATAACAGTATTCCTCATCACAGTGAATGTAGCTTAGTACTACAAAAATTCTACAACATAAGTCTTATCAGATAAACATATAAATACAGGAAAAACATAAATACACAAGGGAACACAAGCACATAGTGGGATAACACAAGGAAAGGACAGGGTTTCTTTTACTGCAGTATTTTGCAAACAAAACTTTCTTTACTTCTTGGAGATCTCCCTTCGTTCCTCACTATTTCCAAAAAGTCCTATCTATACCTGTTTTCTGTACTTTTTTCGTATGACTTCTCAATGCATTTCTTCCAATTCATCGCAGCACAGTCTCTTATATAGTCTACCCCCTCTTAAGCTAACTTAAATCTACTGAGCTCAGATGCTAAACTAAGGGACGAGGCAGTGCAGCAGCACAAAACAATTAACACAAACAGCAATGATCAAAAATACAAATGGCGTAGCAAGCAGCATAAATTACAACTAATATAAGGCAATGAGCAGCAAACAAGAAAAATAAATCAGTAGTAAAACTGGCTTAAAAGAATAATACAAAGTGAAATTTAGTAGCATTATGCATGGCAAACAGCAGCAGCAAAAAAAAAAAAAAAAAAAAAAAAAAAAAAACTTATCTCTAAACATGACATAGCTCAAGCAGAAAAAATATTACACTAAAAATGGCCATATCTAATACCTATGTCACATCTTAACACTAGAGTGATGCATCACGATAACTTACTCTACCAAAAAAATTACCAAGTAGTTGAAAAGAAAATTATGTATGCAGTTCCTGTTACTAGTCCCTTCTTATTGTTCTTTCCATTCCAAGAGCTCCTTTTTTGAAGAATGTGGATCATAAAGTAATTATTTAATAGATCTGTTGACAGAAAGTGTTCACATTAGCAAATGCATTTAATTTTATTTTATGAAACCAATGCTGCAAGACAGCTCAAAACTAGATATCAAATGAAATAAGCAACTATGAAAAGCGAAGCATAAAAATATCATTCAATAGTCATGTGACATTTCATAAGTTAGTAGAAATTCTCTCAATTCTCGTAGAAAGATGTTGTCATAATCAGGTGTGCAGATGTAAAATATTTCTCGTCATTTCATTAGGCATTTCTGTAAATATCATAAATTAAGAGCTCCACAGTGTCAACATATGTTTTCAAGTTCGACCGTGTCGTTTTTGCGATGCTCTCTACAAAGAAACGTCAATAGCGAGGATAATGGCCTCCCTGTTTTTTTCCTACCTGTGCTGCTGAAAAGGGCTCGCAATAATGGCTTTTTCTCCAGGCGTCTGACACACTTGGCCGCTCAGCTGGGTGCCCACGACGCATTACGTGCAGGTGGTCACTGAACTTTCTTACCGAAATATTTATGACACCAGTTTCCGCTACAGTGACAGTCTCATAAAAAATTTCACAGGTCAAGAATTTGGGTTACAAATCTGTAGAAACAAAATCCTATAAATATAACAGCGTACAAAAAATTTTCGCCAGCATTGTGATACATTCACGCATATACACACATTTCATAACTCTTAAAGTACGATTCTTGGTTCCCAACATCCTTTTCCACAAATCAGAGTCCCTAAACACTACTCATTATTCCTTACCTTATTACACATATACATATTCGTCGACACTTCTTCAATATATAGCATCAGCTTACTGATCATAAACATACCACAACAGCATAATACACATAGTCATCGTAATAATATCATAACACCTCAGTCAACTCTCAAAAACGTCGTAGCTTTCTGCAATAATTTCAAACCCAAAAAAATTCTCTGCTCATGTCAAAGGTGTCATCTGCCTCAAACGTACTTTAAAATCATGATCCCATACCAAATACATCATTCAAAGCTCTCATAGTACCACAATGGCTCCGAAAAAATATGAACAGTTCACAAAGGACTGACAAAATGCAATTTCATAAGTGTGAAGTTATTCAACTGTGTAATTACGTAAACATCTGTCACTAATGTAGTAAAAAAATGTTTGTTTCTTTGTTAAATAATCAGATAGCTGTGTAATTTATGTGTTAGAGAAATATGGTACCGATCTGTAAAGTTGTATAAGCAAATACCATAATAGCTAGGGCTCCTTGTGCTTGCCAAACACATGGTACACAAAGTAGGCGTGTACCCCCCTGAGGATTAATGTAATTATACCCTCAGGTGTTACAGATTACAGCAATGGAATGAAATGTATCACGGAAAACCCTTGTATCATTGCACTTCAAATATCTTAAAAAAAATAAATGTTTTAAGTACAAAATTAATCCCTCAAATACGTGTCCTGTAGCGCTAAACTGTACGTCATGTTGTAAGATAATCTCTGTGGAAGTCTCGTAGTTATCGTCCTCCGAAAGCTAAGTTCTGCAGAAGTCAATGTACTTACCTCATGATAAACAAAAGTGAAATGCTTTGTATATAGATATCGTAGTTATTACGCTTATTGTTGTGATGAAGAAAGTACTGTACTGTAACGTATTGTTGTGCTACGGAAAAGGCTGTCTCATTGTAGCTATACCACAAACGTTACTACTAAAACATGTTTTACTTTCCAGAATAAAACAGAAAAACTGTGCAGATATAAAACAGACACAGCGCAAAAGCAACATTGTAAATTGTCAGTCATTAGTAGCGTCGTGATAAAACCGTGTAGCTGTCACATAAACTAACCACTGTGTCATCTGGTATCTCACTGAAAGTACTTTAAATCCAGAATGTATTTTCAAGTAAACCAAAATGTTACATTAAAATCTCATTTACCAGTATGTGCCCTATGTAAGCCTGATAGTCGTTACGTAATCGTGCAACTAACAAGCAAGAATGTACACACACAATAACACTGTGTCATCCGTTCACTATAACAATACATTCGTAATTTCTGTTTAAAAATGTTCCCTAGGTTCTAGACTGGATGTTTAACTTCTAACATTGTTGCATGTTAACAGTTTCTTAAGTCTGACAAAGCATACTAGAAATGTGAAGTGAAAAGTTTTATGGCAAAGACAAAGTTAAAAAGCAGAATATCTTTCAATAAACGGTTTTACATGTGAAATGTGGTGTAAACCTTTACTCTTCCTATTGCACAGAGTTTCAACTTCAAAGCAATTATCATGTTGTATACATCGGTAAAGAATGCTAAAATTTTTCTCAAGGCTAGCGTCTTATGTTATTTTTCTCGGAGCCAGCAGGCGCACGCGGCTGCCTGCTTGTGCGAGTCATTGTCTGTCTCTTTGTTGGCGCGCGTCGTTACTGGGATTTGGAGACCTAACTTCTACAAATTCACGTTGTCGAAAATGCCCTGCTCTGTTTGAATCCCGCCAGTTCTGATGAAATTCAGGTCTGTCATTATGATTATCTCGTCTGTCGTCATGTCGGTAGATTTCATAATTTCTTTCTTGTCGGTCATGTGGTGGAGAATTTCTTCCTGAATCGTAACTGCGCGCTGAACTGTTGCGTCTGAAGTTATTCTGTCTCCCTTGATAATAATTATTTTGGTTCCCATATTGTCTGTTTCTCTGATTGTCTCTGTGATAGTCATTACCGCGGAGAGGTTATCTTTCCCTGTAATTATTACTACTCTGCCAACGGTTGTCATACGGGTGGTGTCTGTTTTGGTCACGATTTACGTTATAAGAATAGCCTTGTCGTGTATTATTTCTGTCATCGCGGAATTGTGACAGATGTGACCTGTAATTGTTGTGTTCCTGTTCTCGCGTTCCGCGATTGTCAGTGTCAATTTCCAGTTCTCGTAACAGTCCCTGAAAAGCTTCAATGTCGTCTTTGCAACGTCCTGCCAAAATAATATGTCGTAAATGTTCAGGCAGTTTGATTAAGCAAATTCGGATGAGTTCTGAGGGGCTGTATGGGTTCGAAAGATACTGATTCTTATGCAACATGTTTTCAAAATTTTTCATAATACTGGAAAATTCAGATTGTTCAAAGTGTTTCATCATCATGATGCTATGTCTTACTCGGTCTTGTGTGGCTTGAGACCAATATGCTGAGAGGAAGGCATGGTAAAATTCGCCTACACTGTGGCAATCGTGAATGACCGATCGCATTCTTACAGCTGGTTCATTCTCTAAGTAGCCACACATAAATTCTAATCTGTGTTCTAATGACCAGTTGGGAGGAAAACAATGAGAGAATTGATGGAGCCACGCTTGTGGATGAATGTCGTTGGCAGAATTCTTAAACGTTTTGAATTTACGTGTAGTAATAAACAGCTTATAGTCAAAGTCATCATGTCGGCGAGTCGCATATCCGTCATTGTTACGTCGTGTCGGCGGTTCCATCTCAAAATTCGGTGCACATTGCCAATTTCTTTCATAACTTCCGAAATGCCCTGTGTTATTATTTTGTGGCTTTTCCGTATTTCTATGTCCCTCTTCCCGTACTGGAGCGCGAGTGTCCTCTGAAATACGTAATTCTTGTATTACCTGTGTCAGCTGATCTTGTACTTCCCGGATTTCTCTTTTGTACTGTGTATTGATTTGATTTTGATTTTGTTTGAATTTTCTAATTTGTTCATACTCTTCAGTGTCAGTGAAGGCTACAGGTGTTGTGTCATTCAGATCATCATCTACCTTTGTAGATAAGTTAGTGAACTGATCTGAAAGTTCGGCTACTTTATCCGATAATGAAATTATTTCCTCTGTGTGTTTTTCTGAACCAAGTTTCAGAGTATTTACTGTGTCCTTTAAATTTTCCTGAGTTTTTGCAAGTTGCATAACCGAATCGGTAGATGCAGCTGAGTCAATTTTAGCTTGCAGGGTGTCGTGATTTTCATGAACAATAGTTTGCAGTTCTTTTATGGCTGCTTCATGATTCTGTAATGCATTTTCATGACGCGAAAAAATAGGTTGAAAATGCTCACAAATTTGTGTTTTTACGTCATTACAGACTTTTTGACATTTCGATTCGATATTATGTAACTCAGTTGTTAAATCTTCACGTGTTAGTTCAAGCTTATGTTCCACTGAGTCTAACGTTTGAAGCTTTTGTTCCATTGCGTCTAATTGTTGCTGTGTTTGTCTCTGGTGTTGTTCCATTGTGTCTAACTGTTGCTGTGTTTGTCTCTGATTTTGTTCCATTGTGTCTAACTTTTCAAGACTTTGTCCCATTTGTCTCTGATTTTGTTCCATTTGTTGCATTAATTGCAATAATAATGTATTAGTGTCTGGCATCTGTTTCTCTATGCTTTTTGGCAGTGCATTTTCACCGGCAACATTCACATTTTGACAAGCAGAAAATGTGTCTTGACTCATTTGAGAAAACGGTGAGGACCCAAAACCTAAGTCTACAGTATTTGCAAAATTGTGCCCTGTCATTCCCGATTCCTGAGGCGAGCTGTTGCCGACCGATCGATCGATAATGCTTCCCTCTTCACTAATTGTTTCACTGTCCACGCCATTGTTTGCCGCCCGCTCCATTTCCCTATGCACAGTTACCAAATTACTACTCTGAACATCAGTTAATTCATTACTCGGTGGCGCTAACACACTGCTTTCGTTTCCACTGTCATTTCTCAGTTTACTTTGGAGCCTAGTATTACGTTTTTCACACGCCATTATTGTCACAGTATTTCACACAACAACACAGAAAAACACAATTTGAAGAGCAAAAATAAGAGAACACATTAACATAACACTGAAAATAATATCTAGTTAAATGCAGCTGCGAAATACTTGGTGCAAATCTACATGCATGCCACAACTGTTTTACTGTACAAAAATGAAAGACTGCAACTACAAAGGAGATTTTCTCTACAATTACGCGCTAGCAATAAACAAAAGCTACACTAACTACACAAACTACAAGAAAAAAATCAGAAGATTCCAGTGAGGTATCCTAGGCTAAGGGTCGACATATGAAACGTCCCCTTTGAACAATTATACACGACTGTACTTTAACTGACACACAATATTTTTAGCGCAACGCAATCTGACTTTCAATAATCCCTACAAAAGAATGGGCCCTGACTAACATTAAACTATACCTTTCACAAATCACTTACCTCACAAAAATCTTCGCTACTCAAGCTACTGCAATACAGCGAGCGCTACTACTGCCAGCTAAATAAGATTCAAAGTACTGAAAGCACTAACTACTGATAGGCATAGTTAGCAAATGAAAGATTTTGATAGAGAACAACCAATGTATTTACCTCAATAGTCATAATATATATAGCAGTTCATGACAAATTTCAAAACTCCGCCATCTCTCTCTCCCCACATCCGCCACAGCCGGCGGCTCACCACCAACTGCGCAACGCTACGCGCTGTTCACAGCCAGCTGCCTAACACTACAATGGCGAGTATTACAACAATGCAAAGCAGCCACAGACTGCACACAGCACAGCCAGTGATTTTCATACAGAGGTGGCGTTACCAATAAAAAAACCTAAACAGCCTACTTACAACAGGTATGGATGCCAAGACACTCATATTAAAGTAGCTGTCTTGTACTCACGTCTAGATTCATGTGACGTCCATATTGCGTCGTTAGTGGACTGTTTTGTAACTGTCACTACTTTATCAAGATCATAAATGGTGTCAAGATGCTGAAATTAAACGTTAGTTACGACGTGACAGCAGGTTGACAGTCCCAGTCTTACGACGCTATATGTTTACAAATATTGTGCAGATGAACAGCGATATTATTTACTAACTAAAATTTGTTAGGACTATCTTTGGTTGATGTATATGTTACTTCCGATTTATCCATTTTCGTGATCTAAAAGTTCGATAAAGTTTTGAAGGTAGTACTTGTGTCTAAATTCTGTATGTTTGTTTAATATTTTCGTAGGTAGTTTCGGGTCTATTCTGGTGTCCGATACCACCCGTCGGCTTTGAGCACTGACGTAATGTGTGATGTTATTTTGTTTGAGCCTCAGATTGCTGTCGATAAACGTTAAATGATTTCTCTGGATTTGCTCGTTAAGCGCGGGTATTAAAAATACGATGTAGACAGTTTTGTTTTCTTCTCGTAATTTATTTTCGGCATCTTTTGTTAATGAAAGTAGTCGTGATTTATAAGGTCTTGATGCCTCACGCTGTTCTTTATGGATGAGTCAGTTGTTTTTACTGCGAAAATTCTGCTTCAGAAAATGAGTGACCGTAAATCAACTACAAAATTTTTGCAATCATAGGGCGTTATTGCTGAATTGTGCAATATATGGTATTGACGAAGGTTGCGTTATCACGAACTTCCGACGAATACATGTGCAGGTGCAGAAAAAATAACATATGGAGATCCATACGCAGGGTGACGTGGTTCGAAAGATTGAGACTGAATTTAGAAGTAATTGTCATGCTAACCTACTATTTTTGCTATGGATATTCTCGCAAATCTGTCATGCACGAAGAAGGGGTTTCCTGTGGCACTGTAGTCGATTTGTTCTCGTTTTGTAGAGAAGTCTGCGGGGAATTTACGAAGTATAGGGGGTCAGGGGGGGACCAGGGGTTATAGTTGAAGTAGATGAGCCACATTTTGAAAAGAGAAAGTACGAAAGGGGCCACAACGTTGTTGGGTTTGGATTTTCGAGTAGTAGTTTCTGGAGGAGATTGTGCTGAAGTTGTATTTAGGGTCGTACCAAATCGGACAAAGGAAGTCTTGACATCTTTAGTAGAAGAATATGTGGAAGAAGGTTCTGTAGTCATGTCGGATGGGTTTGCTTCGTACAAGGGCTTGGGTAAAAGGAGTTATCATCATTTGGTTGTGAATCACAATATTCAGTTTAAAGATTATAACACGGGGGCATGTACTAATACTATCGAGGGGTATTGAGGGGCTGTAAAATATGTTGTCGGGCGGGGAAAGAGAAGGATTTCAGTGTTGCAAGACCATTTAGATGAATACTGTTGGAGGAAGAGTATTCCTACAGCGTATTGTTTATCTCTTGCATTTATAAAAGTAGTTAGCAAAATGTACAAGCCTCGTTTTGTTAGTTAGGTGTTGGTGGGTCTGATACTTTTTCTTGTTTTACGTTGTGTTTTTTATGTTCTGTATTGTGCGAGTGCTACTTTTTTGGTTTCTCTGGAGGGAGGTTTTTCTGTCGTTTTAATATTTTCTAGTAACAATGGTGGTCCGAGGGGTATTGCTGTGTCTTTGCCAGAGGGTTTATGTGATTGACTCGTGGTTTCATTTTTTTTATTATTATTTTAAAATCTTGAGTCTGATTGAGGGCAGGTGATAGGGAAGAAGTGATTTGGATGGGCATTTCTTATTAATTTTTTCATTTGTTATTCTGGATTTTGCTTCTTTCGTTACAGTTTAAGCTTCTAACATTATTATTTATTGTTACGTCCTTATTTCGTTCTTGTCAACCTTGACTCCTTTGAAATTTCATATGCGGTAAGTTTCATTTTATGTAGCCACTTTTTCGATGTTCCTGCTACACTTCTCTTATTTTTACTGTCACTCCTGGTGTGTCGATTTTACTGAGTGTTATTAGGAGCTACTGTAGCTGGTGTGACTTTCGTGTAGTATCGATTGCAAGGTTTGGTCATTTTTGCGTTTTATTTCATTGCACGTGCAGTAATGTGTGTAAAGATTTTCATTTTTTGAATGTCTAATCGTATTATGTAGTTCACAAACAATATCATCTTTAAGCATTTTTCTTATATAAGATTTTTGCGTAACAAACAGTAATACTGGAATGAGTAACTAGAAATGACCTTCTACATAGGTTGCTTCTAGTTACCGATTCCAGCTATTCGACGGTTCATTATTTACATCGTTTATGCAGTACGTGTGTAAAATATATGCACTCGTACTTGCTCTCGTGTTCTTATTTATTTCAGTCATCTTCAACTGTTTAAATTAAATTAGCGCGTAAATAATAGTCGCGTTAAATGGCTTGCTACATTCGTTTGATTACGAGTATGATCCGTTCCATTCATACACTCCTGGAAATTGAAATAAGAACACCGTGAATTCATTGTCCCAGGAAGGGGAAACTTTATTGACACATTCCTGGGGTCAGATACATCACATGATCACACTGACAGAACCACAGGCACATAGACACAGGCAACAGAGCATGCACAATGTCGGCACTAGTACAGTGTATATCCACCTTTCGCAGCAATGCAGGCTGCTATTCTCCCATGGAGACGATCGTAGAGATGCTGGATGTAGTCCTGTGGAACGGCTTGCCATGCCATTTCCACCTGGCGCTTCAGTTGGACCAGCGTTCGTGCTGGACGTGCAGACCGCGTGAGACGACGCTTCATCCAGTCCCAAACATGCTCAATGTGGGACAGATCCGGAGATCATGCTGGCCAGGGTAGTTGACTTACACCTTCAAGAGCACGTTGGGTGGCACGGAATACATGCGGACGTGCATTGTCCTGTTGGAACAGCAAGTTCCCTTGCCGGTCTAGGAATGGTAGAACGATGGGTTCGATGACGGTTTGGATGTACCGTGCACTATTCAGTGTCCCCTCGACGATCACCAGTGGTGTACGGCCAGTGTAGGAGATCGCTCCCCACACCATGATGCCGGGTGTTGGCCCTGTGTGCCTCGGTCGTATGCAGTCCTGATTGTGGCGCTCACCTGCACGGCGCCAAACACGCATACGACCATCATTGGCACCAAGGCAGAAGCGACTCTCATCGCTGAAGACGACACGTCTCCATTCGTCCCTCCATTCACGCCTGTCGCGACACCACTGGAGGCGGGCTGCACGATGTTGGGGCGTGAGCGGAAGACGGCATAACGGTGTGCGGGACCGTAGCCCAGCTTCATGGAGACGGTTGCGAATGGTCCTCGCCGATACCCCAGGAGCAACAGTGTCCCTAATTTGCTGGGAAGTTGCGGTGCGGTCTCCTACGGCACTGCGTAGGATCCTACGGTCTTGGCGTGCATCCGTGCGTCGCTGCGGTCCGGTCCCAGGTCGACGGGCACGTGCACCTTCCGCCGACCACTGGCGACAACATCGATGTACTGTGGAGACCTCACGCCCCACGTGTTGAGCAATTCGGCGGTACGTCCACCCGGCCTCCCGCATGCCCACTATATGCCCTCGCTCAAAGTCCGTCAACTGCACATACGGTTGACGTCCACGCTGTCGCGGCATGCTACCAGTGTTAAAGACTGCGATGGAGCTCCGTATGCCACGGCAAACTGGCTGACACTGACGGCGGCGGTGCACAAATGCTGCGCAGCTAGCGCCATTCGACGGCCAACACCGCGGTTCCTGGTGTGTCCGCTGTGCCGTGCGTGTGATCATTGCTTGTACAGCCCTCTCGCAGTGTCCGGATCAAGTATGGTGGGTCTGACACACCGGTGTCTATGTGTTCTTTTTTCCATTTCCAGGAGTGTATATTGTCCATTGCAGCATCTTTTCCTTATGTATGACGTCATTGGCCAAAGCCGACGAGTGGTATCGGACACTAGAATTTATCCGGTAGTTTCTGGTATACATATAAATTTCTAATTCCTCAAGAAAGTTCATTGCAAAATCTCTTGGTATTCTGTGCAGAATCTGTAGTGCATTTTCGATGCTTGTACAGCCCTCTCGCAGTGTCCGGAGCAAGTATGGTGGGTCTGACACACCGGTGTCAATGTGTTCTTTTTTCCATTTCCAGGAGTGTATATTGTCCATTGCAGCATCTTTTCCTTATGTATGACGTCATTGGCCAAAGCCGACGAGTGGTATCGGACACTAGAATTTATCCGGTAGTTTCTGGTATACATATAAATTTCTAATTCCTCAAGAAAGTTCATTGCAAAATCTCTTGGTATTCTGTGCAGAATCTGTAGTGCATTTTCGATCGTATTAGCAGTATGATTTTGATTTTTCAAATGTAGAAAGAAGCTAGACTGATTATATTCGCTCTCTCTAGTGTGATCTTTATATCTCACGTTAAAATTTATTCCTGTTTGGCCAATGTAAAAGCTATTACAGCTACCACATGTGATTTTGTATATGCTTGGGTTATCATATTTCGATGTTCTAGTGGAGGTGGTTTAACGTCGGAAATGCATATCCTCCTATTCCCATCTATTGTACTATAAATTTTTTCCTTATTTTGTTACCTGAATAAACGACATTTCTGTGCCTTTATATATTGTAATTGTTTTACTATATATATATATATATATATATATATATATATATATATATATATATATATATATGCATCTATGTCGATGTATAATTGGTTTGTTTTGTAAATATTATTTGTATTTTACGCTGGGTCTTGCCTAGGGAAAACTATGCTGTCGAACGAATACATCGATAGGTCGTGTGGAGAACCAAAGCGTTTAGGATCTTTGGTAGTGTTAACTCTGCCGCGTGGAGCGCGGGCAGAGCAGAGTCTGGTTGGAGTACTGCGGTTGAGCAGGTGTGTTGTGTGACGCTCCGCGAGTTGCCGCACTTTCGGGGTTTGGCAGCATGTAATTGCGCTCGACTTGCTATGATAGTTTCTGGCACGGTGTCGCGGACGGGAAACATTAGCTGGTGCACATCAAGAGCACGTTTCGCCTGGTGACCGTGTCGAGAAGAAGGCGCGCCAACATCCAGCTTCTGCAACAGCGACGACCGACAATGAGTGACTGTCGCCACCTCCTCGGTCGACGACTTCAAACCTTCAATCAACCAACAAGGAAGACTAAAAGCACGTAAAGTTTTAAAACTGTATGGCAGACCTCAGCTTTTAAGATTGTTGCATCACAAAATTACAGCAACTTAGTATGAACCTTTGTTGCTCATTGTCCCAATTGCATTACCAAGCAGGGTCCCTTCCTTTTCCGAAATGAACCCGAGTGTCGTTGAAATTCAGACGCCAGCATTAAAGTAATATCATTCCATTTCACTGCTTTAATTTCAAAGTTCAGTTAAGGTATTCATATTTAGATTACACAAGCACAAATTAAGAGTGCGAGTTTTGTTATCATATTTTAGCTTACCTGTGACTGCAGCTCAGCTTGGTACGTACTAAATTTTACTATTGTTAATTGTTCAGAATCATTTAATTCAAGTTCAAAGTTAAATCTCTTATTTCTAAATTGCGTAGATTCAAATAGCTTTTGAAATGATTGTTGAGGTAGCCCAAGACTAACCGTATTTTACTGAATTTCGATGTGCTTCAGAAACAAAGTTCACTATTAATTTCAGTCACTAAATTAACTTTCAATTTTCCGGTTTTATTAATTCTTTTGCTATATTAAGTCAGAGTGTAGCGAAATTTATTACTTCTGACAAACATTCAGTTTTCACACTACACGTGTCAGCCTTCAGTTGCCACGCTTCTAGTGCTAATTATATGTGCAATAACCTTTCTTTTTCAGTTACTATAGTAATTGTCCATAGGACTGGCGACCGTAATTTTCCCCAAATCTCAAATATCTAATTACCGCTAGTTAATTGTTGACGTAACGGCCGCACATTTACTTTCTTTATTAACTTTACCCTTTTTCAAAATTAATTTCCACCAGTTTCATTTGCATTTTTCCTTTCATTTAGATGTAACCCTTTCCTCCCTCTTTACTGACAGATAAACTTCGGTGACGATTGCTTTTCCCAAATTCCAATTAGGTACACGCGGTTTAATTTTTCACTGTCATTAAGGTCGATAAGTGGGTGGGAGGTTACAGTGGAACGTAATTTTATTGAACTGTTGTTATTGATTTGTGGCTTTAAAAAGTGCATTAATTCTGCTGGAGATTCTATCAAGGTAGACTTGTGGCTTTAAAAAGTGCATTAATATGGCTGGAGATTCTATCAAGGTAGACTGCTGTTACGTATCTTATTTTCTGTGTTGTTGATGATTCTCGAGTTAGGCATATACGTTCTGTTCTGCTTTTGTGTTTTACATCTGCAATATGATTTTGTGATTACGTTGGGGTCAAAATCATTTTATAGGCTATATAACGAAGTGTGGTAAGTTCTTTTTGAATTGCTGGCTTTTCTAATTGGAGGGTATTTGATCTATTAATCATTGAATGGAAAAATGCTATTTTATGAGCCATTGGGTAAAAGGAATTGTCATTTATAATATTGTCAGAAGTGATAGTCTTTCAATAGATGTTAAATGCGTGGAGATTATTATTTTTGCCAATTGTGAGGTCTAGATAATTAATAGTATTGTCTTTCTCAGTTTCCATAGTAAATTTAATTTTAGGGTGCAGCTGGTTGAGTTTTTGGTGGATATTTTCGATATCTGCGTGGCTGCCGTCTACTAACATGAGGGTATCATCTACATACCTAAAATGGTAAGCAATTTGGTCGAGAGTAGACCAATCTGAGTTAAAGTATTTCTCTTCCAGAGCATTTAGGAAAATATCGGCTAATGTGCCTGCTACACTATTGTCCATGGCTACTCCATCTGCTTGCGTATAAATTTTGTTGTTAAATTCAGAATAATTTTGTGCTAACGCTATTACCAAAAGATTTACAATGTCAAGTGTTCCAGCCGTGGATATTTTCCTGTATTGTACCAGGTTATATTTTATTATTTTGATTTTTTATTGCACTGGCACCTCGGTGTATAGATTAGTGACATCAAATGAAACAAATTTACCATTAGGTGCTCCACTCGTAACTGTCAACCTGCCGTCACGTCGTAATTAACATTTAATTTCAACATCTTGACACCATTTACGACCTTGATAAAGTAGTGACAGTTACAAAACAGCTCCACTAACGACGCAATATGGACGTCACATCAATCTAGACGTGAGTACAAGACAGCTACTTTAATATGAATGACATTGGCATCCATACCCGCTCTCACCAAATTTGTAATTGCAGGTACTTGAAAATGGCGATTAAACCGAAACAGACTGTCGTAAATAAAGATTACTTATTATATGCAGTTATTTGATGTATCTACTCTAACCACCACGTCGTTATCAGACGTATATTACGCTACTGGCCCTAAAGAAGAAGAAAAAAGTGCTAGTCTCCTTTTAATGTCCTCCTTGCTCTTCTACTCATTGGTTATTTTGCTGCCTAGGTAACAGAATTCCTTAACTTCATCTACTTCGTGAATATCAGTCCTAATGTTAAGTTTCTCGCTGTTCTCATTTCTGCTACTTCTCATTACTTCCAACCGCGCTGCTGCTACGGTCGCAGGTTCGAATCCTGCCTCGGGCATGGATGTGTATGATGTCCTTAGGTTAGTCAGGTTTAAGTAATTCTAAGTCTAGGGGACTGATGACCTCCGATGTTAAGTCCCATAGTTCTTAGACCCATTTGAACCATTTTCTTTCATTACTTCCATCTTTCTTCGATTTACTCTGAAGCCATATTCTATAATCATTAGACTGTTTATTTCATTCAGCAGATCGTGTAACTCTTCTTCGCTTTCATTTAGGATACCAATGTCATCAGCGAATCGTATCATTGACATCCTTTCATCTTGAATTTTAATTCCACTCCTAAACCTTCCTTTTATTTTCGTCATTGCTTCTTTGATGTTCAGATTGAACAGTAGAGGCGAAAAACTACATCCCTGTCTTACACCCTTTTTAATCCGAGCACGTCGTTCTTGGTCGTCCACTCTTACTCCCTCTTGGCTCATGACATATTGTATATTACCCGTCTCTCCCTATGACTCACCCCTGTCTTCCTAAGAATTTCGATCGTCTTGCACCATTTTACATTGTAAAACGTTCTTTCCAGATCGACAAATCCTATGAAGGTGTCTTGATTTTTCTTTAGGCTTACTTCCATTATCAAGCGCATCGTCAGAGTTGCATCACTGGTGCTTTTACCTTTCCTAAAGCCAAACTGATCGTCATTTAACACATCCTCAATTTTCTTTTCCTTTCTTCTGTATATTATTCTTGTCAGCAACTTGGATGCATGAACTGTTGATTGTCTGAAAGGAAATACCATCGTGTTCGGCCTATGGCTGTGGCGCATCGTACTACGTCAGCAGCAGCAACTACAGCAGCAGTTGTTCCGACTGTAACACAATGAACTGCTGCAAACTGGTTACTTCAGTGTCAGCTCCGAGCCATACGTCCTGTAGCATCAATTCCACTGACCCCAAAGCGCCGCCATTTTCCACTTAAGCGGTGTATAGTGAGAGTTCATTGGGTGGCAGAGTGGAGGTCTGGTGTATTTTCTGATCAAAAAAAGCTGATTCTGCCTCGGTTCGAGTGATGGCCGTGTATTGGTTAGAAGGAGGCCAGTTGAGGGCCTGCAACCAACACTGGATCCACACTTGGAGTTATGGTCTGAGGTGCGATTTCGTATGATAGAAGGAACACTCTCGTGCCTATCCCACACACCATGACTGCCAATTGTATGTCAGTCTGGTGATTTGAGCTGTTGTGCTGCCATTCATGAACAGCATTCCAGGGGGTGTTTTCCAACAGTATTACGCTCGCCCACGTTGTTGTAAGCCAACGTGCTCTACAGAGAGTAGACATGTCGCCTCGGCCTGCTCAATCACCAGCCCCGTCGCCGGTCGAGTACATTTGGCACATCGTCGGATGACAGTTGCAGCGTCACGCACAACCAAATTTAATAGTCCCTCTATTGACCGGCCAAGTGCAACAGGCATGGAACTCCGTCCCACAAACTGATACCCGGGACCTACGCAACACAATGTATGCACATTTGCATGCTTGTACTCAATATTTTGACGGTTACACCGGTTATTAATGTACCACCATTTGATATTTCCAATGGCTTATCCCGCCATTACATTAACCTGTGATAGTGCAATGTTAATCACTTAAATATGTTACTTGGACAAACGTATTCCCAAAATTCTATTACTATACACTAATTATTTTTTGGTGTTGTGTTTTTTTCTGCAATGTATATAGGACAACTTAACAAGACTCTAAGCAAAAAAAGGATTCGGCCATTCAGCTGATACTCATCGTTACTTCACTGAATAAGCCAATCTAAGAACACTGAGATACGCGAGATCATTTCACTATCCTTTCAGAAACTTCATTCTGCCTCTTTCTTTTTCCTTCAGAATCAAATCCCAAAGAAGCAACATGCGCATCATATTCTATACAAGGAATAAAATAGCAAAGAGCGTAAATGATGGTTAACGTCTCTAAAATTTATAATTTTTAATAAGTAGGAAATAAAAGGAAAGCTGTAGTTTACTGTCTCACTGACGTCGCGAACATTATTAAGGGAACACAGAAAGTAGTATGATTTTGGGCCTTTGGAACACTTTGACTGAACTTGAACTCTTTTTCTGGCAAATAAAGAAGCTCAGCACGGGCAGCATAAGTTATAAATGCTAGTTGCCTAGATGCAACGGCCGAGAAGCTTTTCAGCAGTAAGCTGATACACAGTTTTACCAGCAAAAATTCTGTCTCACAAATAAAAATCATATAGATCACAATATCACATCCCAGTATTTTGATAGGCATTCGGACGACACAAACAACGAGTATGTAGCTGCCATCTTTGCCATGTTCAGTAGCATTCAAATTCTGAATTTTGCATAAACTGGCGTCATGTTAAAAAGTACCCGAACGACCTGTACCATTTATCAAAAATACGTAAAGATATAAATAATACTGGCGTAACTAGTATTTGCATGTGTGTATTATTTATCAGAAAATGTAAGCAACAATTGAATTGTGTAAACCGGTGTCATGTTCGAAAGTATCCAAATGACGTGTATTAGTCATCAAAAAAATATGGTAAGGGTGTAACTTGCAGCATTTCCACATCAATATATGAGTAAGTGCTCGCACACACACACATACTAATAATCATACGTTAAATCAAATCAATTATACCGAATTAAGTTTTATATTTTAAAAATGATACCGAAAAGAAGAGTTTTACACACACAGACACACTGGTTATGTCAAGTATCACAATGTTAATTACATATCTATATTCCACAAGCTGCGATAAGGTCGCGAATTGAACAGTGATTCGAATGTAGAACAAATTTCCTTTACTTCACGTCTACGGTCACAATTTTTTTATCATCAGACTACCGGTTTGGGTCTATAATGAACATCTTCAGTTCTGTTTTATTAGGACATGTTTTTATAAAACAGATCTGAAGACGGTCATTATAGATCGAAACCGTTAGTCTGATGACAAAGTATTTGTCACTATAGACGTGAAGTAAAGGTACTTTATGTATATCTAAAGTCTAACATGTCTGTTAAAAATATTAAACGGTGGAAATTGCAATTTTTCCACATCTAAAATATTTGTATTCTTTATCTAACATAAATCAGCTTCATCAGCGACACTATGTTTACATCAAGTGTCACAATCTTACTACCGCATCAAAAAATAATGCTTTCTACAAAAACAAACTGAACAAGCATGCAACTGTACAAGACACATATTGGCTGAAGTAATATGCTAAGCAGGCAAGCAGTGATAGCTGTCGCAAATAAATAGGCAGTTTGTATTACTGTTCTATAACTGCCAACTACTGGAAGAGTGCAGTTAACGGGTAAATTACCCTTGATGTATAAAACATTACTGTAAGCACTCAAATGAAATGCCACAGTGCTGTTTGGCCACCTAAGTTGTTCTGTAACAGTACAAATCGCATTTTCAAATGGTTCAAATGGCTCCAAGCACTATGGGACGTAACATCTGAGGTCATCAGTCCCATAGACTTAGAACTACTTAAACGTAACTAACCTAAGGAAATCACACACATCCATGCCCGAGGCAGGATTCGTACCTGCGACCGCAGCAGCAGCGCGGTTCCGAACTGAAGCGCCTAGAACCTCTCGGTCACAACTGCCGGCCGAAGGGACCTAACACAATTGAGGGGAGGGAGGGGAGGAGAGAAGAGATAATGTGTGAAAGAAACAATGATTAATGTTATTGTCCAATGTAACTTTTTTGTTGCTTTTGATCTGTCACTTAATCTGATTTAATTGAGGATTTTCATCCTGCCGCTCACCTAAATCTGCAAACACGTGGGTAATGAGTGGCGGTGGCAGCAACAGATTGTAAACTCCCAGCAGAAATATTTAAATGGAAATGGAAAATGGAGCCAAGTGTAACCTTCCCACAAAATAATAAAATGAATTTGAGCCAAGTGTAGACTGCCCAAAGAATATTGTTAAATGGAAATGTGCTAAGTGTAACCTCGCGACAAAAAATAATAATTAAATGAATTTTTCTAATATTGTGACCTCTGAACAAAATTGGCCCCCATTTATTGTCTGTGTGCAGCAATGCATTCACATTTAATGTTATCACAAAATTCTATTCTCATTAAATGTCAAGTTCGAAACAGAAAAATTCCTAAACACCAAAAATAATAAAAAAAGTTTTGTAACCTGATGAATTTTATGAGGACAGCAGCGCTGCCCTTCGGCCCTGTATTCTGAATAAAAAAAAGCAAAAATTCTTACCTCAATAAAACTGCAATTATATCTGCTCTTAATTAGTCATTTTTCGACACAGCTTCGTGCAATGCTGGCGTATATTTTTTTTTTATTCTTGAATGCAATGATAATGCATTGGAAAAATTCTTTAAATTGAAATGAATGCTTTTCTTTAGAAGAGTTACTTTATATTATAAAAATTATTATTGGGGCATTTTTTTTTTGAACAAATTAAATTACAGTTAACATACATTATTAAATACGCGCAAGGCTGCTTCTTTACCTTCTACAACAATACTCATCCTTCAGAGTCCTGACCAGAGTCGCGAGCAGAGCACACAGCCGACGCATGCCGACTCCACCAGACTACTACTGTTGACTCACGCAGACAAGCGCAGACTAGCGACAAGCAATAACTAACGACAAACTACTCTCCGGTCGGAGATTCTGTCATGCCTCGCCCATCGCCGGCAAAGCATACGTCTTACATAACCCTCCACTGGGGAAGGGGGGGGGGGCAAAAATTTGGCAGCGATGGTGAGTCAATTGGACTTAACTAACTTTAAAATCACAGAATATATACATATATATAGGTGCAGAACATGAAATAAAATATAGTGCACATGCACTGAGTACAGAACATATCAGGCATTGACAAAATGTATACACAATGAGTACAAAACATATTAACAAATGGCAAAAGTGCACACGCACTGTAAAACTCTTTAGCATTTTTACAACAAATAAACATAATGAGTACAAGTCATATTGACAAATGACAGAAGTGCACACGCACTGTAGTTCAGAACATATCAGCAAATCACAAAAATGTATATGCAATGAATACAAATCATGTTAACAAAATGACGAAAGTGCACACGCACTGTAGTACAGAACATATCTGGGAATCACAAAATGTATACGTAATGAGTACAAATGGCATAAAGTGCACACGCACTGTAAAACTCTCTAGCATTTTTACAACAAATAAACATATCAAGGAGTGAAATAAAGTGCACACGCACTGTAGAAGTCTTTAGCATTTTTACATATCATGGAGTAAAATAAAGTGCACACGCACTGTAGAAGTCTTTAGCATTTTTAGGACAACTGATCTTGTTAACAAATGAAATGAAGTGCACACGCACTGTATATGTCTTTATCATTTTACAAGAATTAGGAAAGGAATGGGAAGGATTGCGTCATGGTTGTAGCACTTACGGTTGCACGCGGCTGCACTGAAAGTCCATGTCTTTCTATAGAAGCACAACACCAAGTGAGACAATCTGAAGCTCTTTTCCTTGAAGTATTAATCAGTGTAGCCAAGACACTGAAATGTCGTAATAATATTCCATGCTATCATTTGGTAGTACACTAGGTACACCAAACAGTGGGACCATAATAACATCTCCATCGCTCAAGGTGGTGGACAGCATGTTGTGTCAACACCATGTTCTTGTAAAGTAGACCAACATAGAATTAGTGCAAAAACCAAATATAGTGCTCCATGATCATGAGGATAGACAGAACAAATGGATATTGCAGTAATTTCTGGTAATTAGGTCAGAAGGTGAAGGACATTAAGTCACATAGTAGTCTTCATTGAGAATTACACTAGTCTAACAACTGATTTGAGTAATTGGTGGCACTCATCGCCCAGTTACTGAACATTTCTGTACCATGTATGTAGTATTACAGAATAATGTTCATAAATTATCTGAATATAGTAATTATTGGCACTCATTGGCCAGATACAAAGCATTGTTTTATGCATTACTCAGAAGTCATCATTCAAAACAAGAGTTAATTATTGGCATAGCATTTATACATAATTAATCTAATTATAGTAATCATTGGCATCATAGGTCATCTAATTACAGTAATCAGTGGCATTCATTGGCCAGTTACAAAGCATTTTTTTATGCATTATTCAGAAGTCATCATTCAAAACAAGAGTTAATTATTGGTATAGCATTTATACATAATTAATCTAATTATAATAATCATTGGCATCATAGGCCATCTTATTACAGTAATCAGTGGCATTCATTGGCCAGTTACAAAGCATTTTTTATGCATTTTTCAGATCATTCGTAATGAGTTAATTATTGTCATAGCATTTATACATAATTAATCTAATTATAGTAATCATTGGCATCATAGGTCATCTTATTACAGTAATCATTGGCTTTCATTGAACATTTATAAAGCTTTTTTTTGTGCTAGCAATGCATTGCGTTGGGATCGATAATTAATTACTGGGGGATAACAATATTTGCTTTTGAGTTATTGCTGCAAATGAAGATGTGTAACGTCATTCGTCATGAGTCAGCTGTAGCAAGGTTATGAAACAAGTAGAGTATATGTGATCACATTCATAAATGACATAGGTTTAACGAACAACTGCTTATAGCACATTAATTTCATGAATAATTTCTCCTGCAAAATATACAAAATGGATTATTAAACTGACAGAAGATGGTTGGTTGGTTGGTTTGTGGGATTAAAGGGACCAGACTGCTATGGTCATCGGTCCCTTTTTCCTAATCCTAAAAACACCCACAGAGAATAAAAACGATTAACAGAATAGAACACAGACGACACAGAACAAGAGAAACGGAGATAAAGACCAGGCAAAACGAAGTGTAACGGTGGTTGGCCGACCATAGGAACAAAAAAAGGAAAAGCCAACCACCGAGAACACATTAAAAACCGAGTTTAAAACCGTAGGCCAAATGCCAGAATCAACACAAAACAATAAAATAAAACACAAACACTCAGATTAAATGATAAAAACCCCCTGCCCGAATAAAACGTAAAACTAAGCCAGCCATAGCAGGGTCATCAGATAAAAGGGCAGGGAGCGTGTCAGGCAGTGCGAACGTCTGCCTGAGCACAGCTAAAAGCGGACACTCCAATAAAATGTGCACCACAGAGAAAACGGAGCCGCAGCGACACAGAGGTGGGTCCTCACGGCGCAATAAGTGGCCGTGTGTCAGCCGAGTGTACCCAATGCGCAGCCGGCAGAGGACAAGAGACTCCTGGCGGGAGACCCGAATGGACGACCGCCACACAGTCGTCGACGCCTTGATACGACGGAGTTTGTTTGGTACGGGCAGGTTGCGCCATTCAGCGTCCCATAAATCGAAAATTTTGCGGCGTAATAGGGCCCGCAAATCAGGCGCTGGGAGGCCAATCTCCAGAGGTGGTTGACTGGTGGCCTCTTTCACCAGGCGGTCAACATTCTCATTCCCGGGGATCCCAGCATGGCCTGTGGTCCAAACAAAGACCACAGAGCGGCGGCAACGGTCAAGAGTATACAAGGACTCCTGGATAGCCATCACCAGACGAGAACGAGGGAAACACTGGTCGAGAGCTCGTAAACTGCTCAGGGAATCGCTACAGATAACGAAGGACTCACCTGAGCAGGAGCGGATATACGCTAGGGCTCGAAAGATGGCGACCAGCTCAGCAGTGTAAACTCTGCAGCCAGCCGCCAAGGAACGTTGTTCGGAATGGTCCCCTAGAGTGAGCACATAACCGACTCGACCAGCAACCATCGAGCCGTGAGTGTAAACAATGCCAGAGCCCTGATACGTGGCCAGGTTGGAATAAAAGCGGCGGCGGAAGGCCTCTGGAGGGACTGAGTCCTTCGGGCCCTGTGCCAAGTCGAGCCGAAGGCAAGGGCGGGGCACACACCATGGGGGCGTGCGCAGAGGAGCCCGGAAAGAAGGTGGAACAGGGGAAAACCCAAGCCCAGAGAGGAGCTCTTTGACGCGTACGGCGATCGGACAACCCGACCGGGGCCGACGTTCTGGCAGATGGACGACTGACTGCGGGAACAGGACACGGTAATTTGGATGCCCGGGCAAGCTAAAAACATGGGCTGCATAAGCAGCCAGTAATTGTTGGTGTCGTAACCGCAGTGGAGGGACACCTGCCTCCACTAGTATGCTGTCCACAGGGCTGGTGCGGAAAGCACCAGTGGCAAGGCGTATCCCGCTGTGGAGAATTGGGTCCAGCACCCGCAACGCAGATGGGGATGCTGAGCCATAAGCCAGGCTCCTATAATCCAGACGGGACTGCATTAACGCCTGGTAGAGTCGCAAAAGGGTAGATCGGTCGGCGCCCCAGCGGGTGTGGCTCAAGCATCTCAGAGCGTTTAGATGCCGCCAACACGCCTGTTTAAGCTGCCGGATATGAGGCAGCCAAGTCAACCAGGCATCGAAAACCACCCCCAAAAACCTGTGTGATTGTACCACTGAAAGAAGTTCTCCGTTAAGAGAAAGCTGCGGCTCCGGGTGGACAGTACGCCGCCGGCAGAAATGCATAACGCAGGTCTTGGCTGCCGAAAACTGGAACCCATGAGCTACAGCCCAAGACTGCGCCTTCCGGATAGCGCCCTGTAGCTGACGTTCAGCAGCTGCAATGCCAATAGAGCTGTAGTAAAGGCAGAAGTCGTCAGCATACAGGAAAGCGGAGACAGAACTTCCCACGGCCGCAGCGAGCCCGTTAATGGCTATTAAAAACAGGCAGACACTTAAAACAGAACCCTGTGGCACGCCGTTCTCCTGGACGTGGGAGGAACTATATGAGGCTGCGACTTGCACGCGGAAGGTACGATACGACAGGAAATTGCGGATAAAGATCGACAGAGGGCCCCGAAGACCCCATCCATGAAGCGTAGAAAGGATGTGATGACGCCATGTCGTATCGTACGCCTTCCGCATGTCGAAAAAGACAGCGACCAGTTGCTGACGGCGGGCAGTACGGATGGCCGACTCCAGGCTCACCAGATTGTCGGCGGCGGAGCGGCCTTTACGGAACCCACCCTGAGACGGAGCCAGAAGGCCCCGAGACTCCAGTACCCAATTCAAGCGCCGGCTCACCATCCGTTCGAGAAGCTTGCAAAGAACGTTGGTGAGGCTGTCCACCTCCAAAGGGCTCTTGCCCGGCTTCAAAACGGGGATGATAATGCTTTCCCGCCATTGCGACGGAAACTCACCCTCGACCCAGAGACGGTTGTAAAGGTCGAGGAGGCGTCGCTTGCAGTCCACTGAAAGGTGTTTCAGCATCTGACAGTGGATGCGATCGGGCCCGGGAGCGGTATCAGGGCAAGCGGCAAGGGCACTTTGAAATTCCCACTCACTGAATGGAACATTGTAAGATTCTGGATGGTGGGTGCGAAACGAAAGGCTCCGACGTTCCATCCACTCTTTAATGGAGCGGAAGGCCAGTGGGTAATTGGAAGAAGCGGAACTAAGAGCAAAATGCTCTGCCAAGCTGTTGGCAATTTCGTTGGAGTCTGTACAAACTGCTCCATTCAGTGAGAGCGCAGGGACGCTGACAGGGGTCCGATAGCCGTAGACGCGTCGAGTCTTGGCCCAGACCTGCGATGGTGTGACATGGAGGCCAATGGTGGACACATACCGCTCCCAGCACTCCTTCTTGCCTTGGTGGATAAGGAGGCGGGCCCGTGCACGCAGCCGTTTGAAAGCGATAAGGTGGTCTATGGTGGGATGTCGCTTGTGACGCTGGAGCGACCGCCGGCGATCTTTAATCGCTACAGCGATCTCAGGCGACCACCAAGGCACATCCCTCCGCCGAGGGGACCCAGAAGAACGGGGAATGGCAGATTCGGCGGCAGTAACGATGCCGGTGGTGACCGATTGAACCACCGCATCAATGTCATCAGTAGAGAGAGGCTCAATAGCGGCAGTGGAGGAGAACAAGTCCCAGTCAGCCTTATTCAGAGCCCATCTGCTAGGGCGCCCAGAAGAGTGACGCTGTGGTAGTGACAGAAAGATCGGAAAGTGGTCACTAGCACACAGGTCGTCATGCACACTCCATTGGACAGACGGTAAGAGGCTAGGGCTACAGATTGAACGGTCAATGGCGGAGTATGTGCCATGCACCACACTGAAGTGTGTGAAGACACCATCATTTAACAGCGAGAGATCGAGCTGCGACAATAAATGCTCAACGATGGCGCCTCGACCTGTTGCCACTGACCCACCCCACAGAGGGTTATGGGCGTTGAAGTCGCCCAATAACAAGAAAGGTGGCGGCAATTGGGCTACCAGTGCAGCCAGGACATGCTGCGAGACATCACCATCCGGTGGAAGGTAAAGACTGCAGACGGTAACAGCCTGTGGCGTCCACACCCGAACAGCGACAGCCTCTAATGGTGTTTGGAGAGGGACAGACTCGCTGTGCAGAGTGTGAAGGACATATATGCAGACGCCACCAGACACCCTTTCATAAGCTGCTCAGTTCTTATAATAACCCCGATAGCCACGGAGGGCGGGGGTACGCATTGCTGGAAACCAAGTTTCCTGAAGAGCAATGCAGAAGAAAGGGTGAAGGCTGATAAGTTGGCGGAGCTCAGCTAGATGGTGGAAGAAAACGCTGCAGTTCCACTGGAGGATGGTGTTGTCCATGGCTGGGAAAGGCGTGACGGGACTGGGAAGGCAGATTACGCCACTGGGTCATCTGCTGCCTCCGATGGAGCACCCGTGCAAATGCCATCCATTGCGTCCGAGGGACCGGCGAGATCGAGGTCCTCAGCGGACGCCAGAATCTTCACCTCATCCTCAGAGGCAGAGCTTGTAGGAAGCGGTGGGATTGCCACCGCAATATCGTTGGACTTGGGGACTTTCTTCTTTTTCTGCTTGTCGCGCTGTGCCTTCGGTGGTTCAGGCTTCATGGGCTTCACTGAGTCAGTCTCAGGGACAGACGACGACCGTGAGGCCCTACAACCAGGGACTGGTGGTTGTTTCAACCACTTGCGGGCGTCCGCTTTTCCACTGGTCGGAACTTGCAAAGGGAGGTCCCCAAGGGATCCCTTCCTGGCGAGAGTAGCTGAAGAAGTCTTACGCTTCTCCGGCTGGGAAGGGGGAGCTGATGTCCCCGATGGTTGGGAGGGTGTTGCTCCTGGAGAAGATGGAGCAGGAGCAACAGGGTGTGAAGTGCCCCCCACAATCAAGGGGGCTTTTGGATGCTGACTAGTCATAGAACCAACCGTATGGGACAACACAGGAGATGGAAGTACCGTCGTTGCAGCAGTGGCGTACGTTGACGTCATTGGCACAGGATGGAGTCTCTCATATTTCCGCCTAGCCTCAGAGTAGGTCAGGCGGTCCAGGGTTTTATATTCCATTATCTTCCGTTCTTTCTGGAAGATCCTACATTCCGGCGAGCAGGGGGAATGGTGTTCTCCGCAGTTAACACAGATAAGAGGCGGGGCACATGGAGTATCAGGATGCGAAGGACGTCCACAATCCCGACACATGATGCTGGAAGTACAGCGAGATGACATGTGCCCGAACTTCCAGCATTTAAAACACCGCATCGGAGGAGGGATATATGGCTTCACATCACAACGGTAAACCATCACCTTAACCTTTTCGGGTAAGAAATCACCCTCAAAGGCCACGATGAAGGCACCGGTGGCTACCTGATTATCCCTCGGACCCCCATGGACGCGCCGGACGAAGTGAACACCTCGTCGTTCTAGGTTGGCGAAGAGTTCATCGTCGGACTGCAGAAGAAGATCCCTGTGTAATATAATACCCTGGACCATGTTTAAACTTTTATGGAGAGTGATGGTGACGGAAACATCCCCCAACTTGTCACAAGTGAGCAACCTCCGTGACTGGGCAGAGGATGATGTTTTGATGAGAACCGACCCAGAACGCATTTTGGACAAGCCCTCCACCTCCCCGAACTTGTCCTCTAAATGCTCCACAAAAAACTGAGGCTTAGTTTGCATAAAAGATTCACCATCGACCCACGTACAGACAAGGTACCAGGGTGAATAATCTCCACTGCTGTCTTTAGCCATGCGTTCCTCCCATGGAGTGGCCAGGGAGGGAAACGATCTTGAATTGAATTGCTTGCCATTGAGGTTAGACCTCGATCGCTTAGAGACTGCTGGTGGAGGCCCACCAGCGAGAGATGATGTACCACGCTTCATTGCGGGTCATCCGCCCTGATGCCACCCACTCCGACCAGGGGCTCTCCCCACGGGCGCCACCCAGCCGCAGCAAAGACCACCTGGCAGGATGGCCTTTGCCGGGAGTCCCGATGCCCCAGAGGGATAGGCATCTACTCCTCGGCATACGTGGGGAGGTAGCAGCTCAGGCATCAGCAGTGCGATCCCTGTGTAGTCAGGGGGCTACCACCAAGAGGGTACATGACGGCCCCACCACAAGGGACTGGCTACCGTGCTGGATGTCGGGTGCCGAATATCCATATGTGTCAGGAGGGCAAAGATGGAAGTTCATAATGGAGGGCATGTATGCTGCCCGGAACACACAGCAGCTGATGGGGCTGGAAGCAAGGTGTAAGGCCAACTCCATGACAAGATTGGGTGTGCCAGATCTTAGGGCAAGAGGGCTATATAATACACCACATAAGGCGTCCTTCCCCAAATGGTACGCACTAACAGAAAATTTCGAAAGGTAGCGGTCAAACCCCTTAGGAGACCATCACATTAAGGCCGAAACGTTTGAGACTCCTTTTAGTCGCCTCTTACGACAGGCAGGAATACCGCGGGCCTATTCTTACCCCCGAACCCGCAGGGGGGAAACTGACAGAAGAAACGCATATTATGCTGAAAAGTAGTGAACTTCGAATTAACAGGTAGTGAAATGTGTATAAAAAATACATATGTTCTCTAGCTGTCCTTTCCAAAACCTTCAGTCATCATACCATGCGATATAAGACATACTGTCAAAACGAACTGCAACAATTATTTAAAGAACTACATAACATCTCTTAACTAACAGTAAATATGTAAACTTCATCATTATTTTCATCTGCAAAGAAAAACTTCATTATCCATATTATCATAACTCCATTATTATCATCACCTGTAAAGAAAAACTTCATCACCATTCGTTATCATCTGCAAAAAAGTCACTTCATTATTCATTATACAACTATTCCTTATTTCTAGCATATTTCATCACTAAAACTAAGATGTGTAGTTCTGTCTGACAGCCTGCATCAATCGCCTCGTATTCTGAAAGAAAAAATTAGTTAAGACTGCTATTCTACGATGTGTATAGTATATTCTTGTTAATGCTTGTTAATTCTGATCCATTTACTATTCGTCACGAGGTATTGCATCCTCTTTAGTTCATTCCGAAGGTGAAATTCCCATTTCTGTTTAATTTATTTCGTTTACACGTTATTTCTTTCTGAAAGTGATGAACAAAGTTTAATGTCTTGCATTTAATTCATATACTCATTAAATAAAAACTGGTTTATAGTAACATAATTGAGCATACAGCATAGCATGACAGAAAACGTAATATGTCAAAAACATCGACAGTGTTCAGAAGCAAAAATGTACACAGTGTATCACAATGTAGCAGCAAAAAAAAAACGTAAAATAGTCACGATGTTGAGATATCATAAGACGAAATGTTAAAGTCAATTGGTGTTTGTTATATCTTAAATATTTCATAGTGCATACAAACAAAACAAGAAAACAATCATACATACATAAAAAATGGAAAATATGCACGGTCTGATGTGTAACGACAAGAAAAGCGACCTGCTAACCTTACCTTGCCGGGAACTTGCCAAGAAAAATACGACAATCATTAGTAAGTAGTCACATAAATACGAGGGCGGTTCAGAAAGTAACCTCCAATTGGTCACAGTGCGGGTTGTGGGGGGAGTAGCGACGCCATCTGTGCGTTCACGCACTCAACAGCTCAGTCGGCATCAAGCCGTGGTCGAGTGAACGTCGTATCTGCGCTAGTTTGGTTTTTGTGGCAGTTTGAAATGTGTGCTGCAATAGAAAACCCCGCCAAATGTGAAGTGCATGCTGTCATAAGGTTTTTTACAGCCAAAGGATATTCTGCAGCAGCTATTCATCATGAGCTTTGTGCCGTGTACGGACCAAGAGTTATGAGTGAAGGAGTTGTCCGTGAATGGGTACGTTTATTTAAAAGTGGACGAGAAAACGTTCATGATGAAGAGAGGAGTGGTAGACCATCATTGGTGACTGACGAACTCGTTCAGACAGTTGATGCAAAAGTTCGTGAAAATCGACGTTTCTCAATGTCGGAGTTGTCTACTGGTTTTCCACAGATTTCTAAGACTCTCTTGTACGAGATAGTGACAGCAAGATTGGGTTACCGTAAGTTCTGTGCACGATGGGTGCCCAAAATTCTTACCGACCACCACAAAACTCAAAGAATGGCCTCTGCATTAGACTTTCTGACACGTTATGAGGACGAAGGAGAACCATTGTTAAACAGAATCGTGACCGGTGACGAAACCTGGATTAAGTACGTGAACCCTGAGACAAAAGAACAATCAAAGATGTGGGCACATTCAAATTCGCCTACCAAACCAAGAAAAGCCTCGCAAGATTTTTCTGCCAGAAAACTGATGGCAACGGTGTTTTGGGATGCCAAAGGGGTGTTGTTGGTTGAATTCATGGAACGTGGTACGACCATTAATCAAGACGTGTACTGTGAAACAATAAAAAAGTTACGACGGGCTATACAGAACAAACGCCGTGGTATGCTGACTTCCGGTATCGTTTTTTTGCACGATAACGCCCGTCCTCACTCTGCTCGCAGAACAACGGCCCTTCTTGAGTCCTTCAAGTGGGACGTTATCAACCATCCACCTTACAGCCCAGACCTGGCGCCAAGTGATTATCACCTCTTCATGCATTTGAAGAAATGGCTCGGGTCACAGCGGTTTGATGACGACGAAGAGCTCAAAGATGCGGTCACAGGCTGGCTCCAGGCACAAGCGAGTGATTTTTATGCAGAAGGAATTTCAAAGCTTGTGAAGAGATACGATAAGTGCCTCAATCGCTATGGAGACTATGTAGAAAAATAGTGCAAAGATGTAGTTGTAAGATGTATATATTAAAATATTTTTATTTAACTTGGTGTATTTTTTTAAATCAACCGGAGGTTACTTTCTGAACGGCCCTCGTATAATTGCATAAGTGGTCAAAAAATGTGTAAGTTCATCCGGAAAAATATGCACGGTCTGATGTGTAACGACAAGAAGAGAGACCTGCTAACCTTACCTTGCCGGGCACTTCCCAAGAAAAAAAAATACGATAATCATCAGTAGGTGTTCATGTGAATATAATTGCATAAGTGGTAATAAAAAATTTAGGAAATGGCATTACAGTGTGATAAATCATAAAGTATGTTCATTCAATAAAAGGTTTGATGTTCGACATGTGGTGGTTCCCTTTGGTTTTTCTGGTTCTCAAAGTTTCGACGTGTACTACATTGGCGTGAGGAATGCTGCGAATCCGATATGGACCTGCGTATAGAAGCTCAAATTTACTGCACCTACTCTTTCTTCTGTTGGATAAATAGTGTGTACGTACTAATATCTTCTGTCCAATGTGAAAGTCACGGCGTGTACAAACCTGTTTTTGCTGTCTTCTCCGGCGCTCTGCGGCACGTTTCATGTTGTTCAGCGCAATTTCAATTATTTCATGGTGTCGTAGTCGACGAGATGTAGGAAAGGTTACTAATTCTTTAATTTTGTTAGGTGGTTCAACATTTTTCAGTATAACAGACGGAGATAGCATAGTAGATTCATTTGGTATGGAATTAATTACATCTTGGAATCAGAGTATGTGTGTGTCCCAATCAATACGTTTTTTATGGCAGTATATTCTACACAGTTTACCAATTTCTTTCATTAATCGTTCACAAGGGTTCGAAGAAGCATGGTACCTGGATATATAGATCGGAGAAATGTTTCTAGCTCGTAACATACGTGTCCATATAGCAGATCGAAACTGTGATCCATTGTCGGAAATTACTTTCAACACATGCCCTACATGAAATACAAAATGTTTTACAAATGCTTTCGAAACAGTTTTAGCAGTAGCTTTGCGTAACAGAGTGAAGGTAACAAATTTTGAAGTGAGTTCAACAGCGACAAAGATGTAGCAAAAACCTCTATTAGTTCTGGGAATCGGACCAAAAATGTCTACAGCGGCCGTATGTCTCAATTTAACAGGTACAATGGGATGTAATGGAGGAATATGTGAAGTCGTGTCTGATTTAGCTTTCTGGCAGATTTTACATGACGCTAAAACTCGTCGTATACGTTTCTCCATGTTGGTAAAATAACAGTTCTGTCTCAGTATAAGAAAACATTTTCTGGCTCTGTAATGTGCGTAACTTAAATGAGTATACCAGATTAATTTGTTAACGAGTTCGTCAGGAATGCATAATAAACAATTGTTGCTGTCAGGATGAGAGCGGCGAAACAGAATGTCATTGCGTACAGTGTAATGGTTTCTAATGGTAACATTATTCCTATTTTGCCAAAGGTGTTTGATTTCTTTCCATACGTTGTCTTTACTCTGCTCTTGTGCTATGTCTTGTAATGACGACGAAATGAAATTTTCAAATGCAACTTGTTGAATGTACATGACGCTGAAATTTGCTTTTGCAGAAGTTGGTTGCGATGTCTTGCTGATTGTTGTTAAGAGAACGGGATAGTGCGTCTGCTACAATATTTTGTGTGCCGGGAAGGTGAACAATTGTAAAATTAAATTCCTGCAAATAAAGTTACCATCTACTTAATCTGTCGTGTGTAAATTTAGCCGAAAGTAAAAATTGTATCGCTCTATGATCTGTGTAAACGGTAGTGTGTCTTCCATAAAGAAAATGCCTAAATCTGGTAAAAGCCCATACAACACATAATGTTTCAAGTTCTGTAACAGAATAATTCCGTTCAGCAGGTGACAGAATGCGACTTGCAAAAGTGATGTTTTTAATTACTATACAACCATCTTCTTCAATTTCCTGAAAAATATGTACGCCTAAAGCGGTGTTAGAACTGTCGGTGGCAATAGAAAAATTTCTGGAAAGATTTGGGTGTGATAAAAGTGGTGCATTCAACAAAGCATGTGTCGGGTTCACAAATTCAGAATGTGCTTGCCTATCCCAGGACCAAATAGTGTTTTTACCTGTCAATTGACATAATCTAGGGGTGTCTAAAGCAGAGTAATGAATTAATTTACGAAAAAAGTTAATTAAACCCAAAAAACTGCGTAGTTGTTTCTTCGTCGTAGGAACAGTAATTTCACGTAAAGCTTGAAGTTTTTCCGGGTCAGGCGTAATGCCCTCTGCTGAAATTACATGTCCAAGAAATTTTATAGAAGTTTTACCAAAGTACGATTTACTGAGATTAACTGTGAGTCCTTGTGCACGAAAAGTTTGCAACAGTCGTTCAAGAATCAAATTGTGTTCAGACCAGTTAGCTTCTGCAATAAGAATGTCATCTACGTACGTTGTGATTCTGTCTTTAAGTTCTGTCGGAAGTATAATATTCAAACCGCGAATAAAAGCTGCTGAAGAGATTGTTAAACCGAACGGTAATTTACAAAATTGATAACAGTCACCAAAACAGAGAAATGCTGTGTACTTTCTGCAGTTCGGATGGAGCTGAATTTGCCAAAATCCCGATTTCAAACCTAATGTGGAATAAATAGCAGTACCATGAAATTTCTGTAGAAGTTCTTCTAGTGTCTGTGGGCGATCTGTTTCATTAATAATAATGTCATTGATGTGACGCGAATCCAGTACGAGAAGAAGTGAACAATCCTTTTTCTTAACAATATGGAGCGGGTTTATGTACGGACTAACTGCCGGTTCAATAATTCCTTGGTCAAGCATAGCTTGCAATTCTTTCTTAACTTGTTCTCTATGAATATACGGAATGGGATAATGCTTGGCTTTAAATGTGTCGTGCTGTTTAACTTGAAATTCATACATAAAACCGGACATAGTACCAGGAACGTTGTCAAAAACTGGAGCTTGCTGTAAAAGAATTTTGTGTAGTTGCGTGCGTTCGTCGTCTGTATTTGCACAGCTCTGTTTAACTTTATTAGAAATCATCTGCATAACGTCACAGTCGGCTTCGTCTGGAGTATTATAGTTGTGTACGTACGTATCTGTGAACAATGTGGAATTACAGTCTATGTTACGTGATGCAGAAATGACCTCTGTACGATTAATTCTTTGTTCTTCCGCAGATAATGAGTGTTGAAATTCTAAAGCCAGTTGTACATTTTCATTCTTTAACATTAAATAGGAGTTTTGAAAGTCAATAATTGCGTCGTGTTGTACCAGAAAATTAGTACCTAAAATAATGTCCGTCGTCAGTAAGGGAATAATACAAAAATTTGAGTGAAATGTATGACCTGCAATACAAAATGATAAATGTGTCTGTAATTTTACATCCACTCCTTTACTAGATACTGCTCCTTTCGCTTTCGTTTTGCCTAATGGTAACGTAGGATAGATATTCTCTTTGTTACACTCCTTGAAAGTTTCTTCGTTTATAACTGACATAGGTGATCCAGAAATTCGATGATCCTATTTTTACTTCGATGACTGGGTGTGAAATGGTTTTTTGAACAACTGGTCTTTCCTGCAAAAGAGTGTCTCGGATGTCGTCAAAAGTAATAACATTCTCGTGAATAAGATTCTGCGTGTCAAAAGTAGTGCTTGCGTTGCTGGAAGATGCGACCTGTACAGTATCTAGTCAAATTCTATCTGACGTGTTATTATTATCAGGAGGATGCTGCGGCATTTCAACTATTTGAACTGTTCTGTTATTTCTTCCTGACGTATTACGTTCTGGTTAATACCTACTGTCAGTTTCATTCATGATAATATGTTGTTGCTGATGTTCTTGCTGCTGATAAGACCGACTGTTATTAAACGTACGCTGAAAATTGTGCTCATTAGTTTTACGTCTGTCATGATAGTCATTTCTATACGGTGCATTGCGATACGAATTGAAATAGTGTGTTTTCTGTACATACTGATTTCCTTGTTGCTGTGTGTTACTATTTGTTGGAGCTGACGCTATACGCGTACGCAGCGAAACATTAAAGCTTGGTTGACCTTGTGCATTACATTGTTGGTTAGGTATGCTAACCGGTTGGTTTTGTTGCTGTTGTTGGGAAAAACCTCTATTGTTACCAAAATGTGGTTCCTGTTGCTGATAATTTTGACGATACTGATAATTAAAATTTTGCCTGTTATTAAAATTCTGGTGGTTGTCGTTCCTGAAGCGTCTATTAGCTTTGCTATTGAAATTGCGTGGCTGATCGTAATTGCTGTATGTTTGTAGACCTTGGTTATTATATGAAAAATTTTTGTTTATAAACGAATAATCCGATTGCTGCACTTCAAAAGCTGTAACAGATCTCTGAATGCCGAAATATTTTCCTTCTGCTGACCCGTTAAAAGTGACACTCTTAATGACCGTGGTAATTTAGAAATGCATAATTGAATAAGTGCAGATTCACTGTATGGTTCACTTAAGTACTGGTTTTGTTGGACCATGTGCTCAAAACATTGCGTGACAGTGGAAAAATTTGAGTTCTCATAATTCGGTAAACTAATTAATTGATCCTTAATTCCGCGCTGTGTCGTCTTCGACCAATACGCTGACCGAAAAGCATTCTGAAATTCTACTACCGAATAGCATTGCCTCGCGATCGGTCTCATACGAGTTGCCGGTTCGCCTTCCAAAAAACTGCAAATAAATTCAAGTTTGTGCGTTACAGGCCAAGTCGGTGGAAAAGCAAAGCTAAATTGTTGTATCCAATCCCATGGGTGAATGTGTGTTCTGTCATTTTTAAATACTTTAAATTTTCTCACTGATAGAAAATGTTTGTAATCAAAATTATCGTCTCTGTATGTCTGAACAGGTTCACGATTGTATGAGAATCTATTTGTCTGTGACTGTTCGGAATCTAACTCACGTACTCTCTGTAAATTACCTAAATTATACTGGCTGTGTGAGTCTGACAAATGTTCGCAAAGTGGCGTCTGCTGTGATGTATTAAACGCTGAAACATTTTTCATCTCTGTTACCTCTTGCTGTAAAGTTGACAATTTTCTACGTAATGTATTATTAGATGAATCTATCTCACTGATCATCTGCTGTAAATTTTGGAATTCAGTTGTTTGATTAAACGAAATCGGTGAAGTATCGTCTGATTTGCTATTATTACTTTCAATAACGTCAATACGACTGGTCAATTCATCATATTTTTCAGTCAGTATTTTTACCTGATCATCGTTTTTAGTGTCAGAAGCATTAATTTGTTTTTGTATTTTACGTGTGGTTTCGTTCAATTTTTTAACGTCAGCTTTGATGACATCGGAATCCTGTGTTAGTTCTAATTGTTCGAGTCTGTCGGTCACTGTCTGAAAGTCTACTGTGTGTGTATCTGTTTTTGTTTTAAGATTGGAAATTTCATCACGCAATTCTGTGATCAACTGTTTGATAGTATTAATTTCGTCTGATACTGTAGCAATATTGTTGTCTACGTATGTTTTTGCTTTCGTAAACAATTTACGTTTATCTTCCTGTCTCTGCGCGGTAATTGTTTCCATGACTTGTCGCTTTACTTTATTCTGTTCTTGTATAAATTTACGGAAACGCGTTTCACTGTTTTGCAGGCGATGATTCAAACGTTCGTCAATTTCACTGTTCTGTTGGTCGAATTTCGCGTCTACTTTTGCATCCAGTGTGCGCGAAAGTTCTGCTGTCATTAATTTAAACTCGTCACGTAATTGTGTTGCTTTTTCAGAGCATTGTTTACCGACTGCACTAATTTCGTCTCTAAGTGATTTTGTTGCAGCTGTTTGCATATCCCTTAATTCCTGAGCAACAGATCTAATTTCTTCACTACTTTTCCTAGCACAAGCCTCAATTTCCTCACGTAATTGTTCTTTAGTATCATGACATTGCGCGGCAACGGCTGTAATCTGTTCACTAAGCTGTCTGGAATTGTTGTCTAATTTTTCATTAACTTGTTTGTTCTGTTCACTAAGTTGTTTGAAATTTTCACTAAGTTGTTTGTTAAAGTTGTCTTGTGTTTCATTCTGTTGTTTGGAATTTTCATTAAGTAGTTGTTTAACATTTTCATTATTTTGTAGTAATAATGGCATAACTTGATCCCAGCCAAAATCAGCGGCTCTATTCTCTGTACTGTATGATGGTGTACCTGCAATTGTCACATTTTGTGTAACCATTTGGTCATTCTGTGATTCTCGAAAAGGTTTCCCAATCGGATGTGTACTGTTAGTCACTACCTCGGAATCTAATAAATCTGCCGTATTTTGAGTACACTGTTCATTTTCGTTAGAAATAATTATCTGTTTGCTACGTAAATTTTGCAAATCGGGCGTGTCGAACTGGGCAGCGTACATTGTAACAGAACGTCCCGCATCATCAATTGTCGTCAAATTAACAGAGGACACAATTGAATTTATTTGTTCATCATTAGGATCCAAATCGTTACTAGCGGTCGGTACGCACTGATTGTCTGTAAATGGAGGATTGTCATCATTACACTGAGTGTCGCAACTACTATCGGTCAAATTATTAGAATCGGCTATTTCACTCATTACAAATCGCGATGTACTATTAACAGTTTTTCGCGGCATTTTTCACAAATCAAAATAATTCACAAATGAAACAAAGACAATGCAAAATGCAACAAACACAAATACAACAAAGAGCAACAAATTGCCGATGATCTGTGAAAGAAAGAGTGGCAAATTAGTAAAATGCGTTGCACCAGATGCAAACTACATTTAAGTAAATAAGAGCAGATATATGACTACTTATCAGAAGATTCACAAAGAAATACGATCCTGGCCGGATGTCGCCAAGTGTAACCTCCCAGCAGAAATATTTAAATGGAAATGGAAAATGGAGCCAAGTGTAACCTTCCCACAAAATAATAAAATGAATTTGAGCCAAATGTAGACTGCCCAAAGAATATTGTTAAATGGAAATGTGCTAAGTGTAACCTCGCGACAAAAAATAATAATTAAATGAATTTTTCTAATATTGTGACCTCTGAACAAAATTGGCTCCCATTTATTGTCTGTGTGCAGAAATGCATTCACATTTAATGTTATCACAAAATTCTATTCTCATTAAATGTCAAGTTCGAAACAGAAAAATTCCTAAACACCAAAAATAATAAAAAAAGTTTTGTAACCTGATGAATTTTATGAGGACAGCAGCGCTGCCCTTCAGCCCTGTATTCTGAATAAAAAAAAGCAAAAATTCTTACCTCAATAAAACTGCAATTATATCTGCTCTTAATTAGTCATTTTTCGACACAGCTTCGTGCAATGCTGGCGTATAGTTTTTTTTTTATTCTTGGATGCAATGATAATGCATTGGAAAAATTCTTTAAATTGAAATGAATGCTTTTCTTTAAAAGAGTTACTTTATATTATAAAAATTATTATTGGGGCATTTTTTTGAACAAATTAAATTACAATTAACATACATTATTAAATATGCGCAAGGCTGCTTCTTTACCTTCTACAACAATACTCATCCTTCAGAGTCCTGACCAGAGTCGCGAGCAGAGCACACAGCCGACGCATGCCGACTCCACCAGACTACTACTGTCGACTCGCGCAGACAAGCGCAGACTATATAGCGACAAGCAACAACTAACGACAAACTACTCTCTGGTCAGAGATTCTGTCATGCCTCGCCCATCGCCGGCAAAGCATACGTCTTACAAGATGTGCGATAGAGGTAACGCTCAGGCATCTTTGGTGGTGACCTGCCAAACGTTGCGAGAGCAGTCGTGCAAACACAAAGACGGAATAAAAAATTTCGTTCGAGGCAAATCTGACGTTTATTTCGAAGGCAGTCAAAGCTTTTCTTTATTCTTGCTATATTCCATCGCGGTCGACTTCGGAGCTTTCCACGAAGAATGGTTGGCTGCCTTGCTGGATAAAATTAAGAGTTATGTAACGGACGTACTTCACACTACTGTTACTTTATATGTGAATTTAGTGTTTTGCCCCTACAGCACTACTGAGCGAGGTGACTCAGGTGTTCGTACACAGGAATCGTATTCGGGATGACAGCGGTTCGAATTCCTGTCTGGCAAAACAGATTTAACTTTCCCTAAATCGTTTAAGGAAATGCTGAAATGGATCATTTCAAAACAATACGGCTGATTTTCTTCCCAGTGCTTCCCCAGTCTGTATCTGCATTTCGTCTCTAATAACCACACATTCGACGACATATTAAATCATAAGCTTCCTTCCTTTCTTTCCTCTGGTATGTCTCATATATTAGTCCATACAGAGCACTGCTCTGGTGCGTTTCCCGCCGTCTTTAAAGATTCGGTCTACCGTAGATACTTCAGAGACGTAACAGAAATGATCACATGGACGCTTTATTAAATTTTTTCACGATATGAGAGTTATCAGCGCTGTTGCCATCTTTCCATTGCAGTGCAAGCGGAAACAGCAGCTGTCTGACGACACTGAGACGTTTCCATTGAGACGTTAGTCCGCCTCCGTAGCGTAGCGGTAGCGCCACCGCCCATCATGCAGGGAGCCCAGGTTCGATTCCCGGCAGGGTACTGGGTGTTGTGTGTCCTTCATCATCATTGACTCCCAAGTCGCCGATGTGTTCACCTAAAAAGGACTTGCAATAAGGCAGCCGAACCCACCCAAATGGGGCCTTCCGGCCAAGAATGCCGTACGACCATTTCGTTTCATTGAGACGTTTACAATAACGCGTTACGTTCTTGGTTGAGGTAGGCCCGTGAAGCTGCCGGTGTCCTGTAAACTGCACCCAGTGAAATTTGCGCCCGATGAAGGTCAAGGAAAGGTCTGCTAATCTCCCCGTCGAATCTCCGCAACTTGCACGGCAGGTAGAAGAGCCGAGGCTGTAGGAACATCGACACGGGCCACATTTTACGGAAATGTGCGGCCACAATAACGTTGGCGGCAACACGGTCACAGTGTCACTGCAATACATTGCAACATGGAACAGCAGGCTGTTGCAGGTGGTTGACGACGTACTGCGGAGGTTTTGCTCGTGTTGTCCACCAAGGTGAACATTTCGTATGCCCGGTCCATATCTATATCCGTCCTTATCTGTGTATGTTTCGCTCTCACTCTCAGCCTTGTGTCCTCTTTCTCACACTGAGAGCGCTGCGGTGACACTTCACGTGAAACAATGTTTTTTTCTCTTCAGGTCGAAAGTCGGCGCGCGTCTGTAGAGGTACTCGATGTGTTTGTTGTCTACAGGGATGCAGAAGTGGGCAGAGTAAATCACCATTACATCCATGGATGTGATACATATGTCTACGACCAAAGCTGTCAAAAACAGAAAAAAATTTATACAAAAACCGAAAACTAAAAAAGGACATTCTTACCGCTACCGTCTTAGTAGAGTATCTGCAGTAGTTAACTACTGTATAATTTTATCCTCTGTCTAAACTTTTGTGACGTTTCATCACACGTTATGTTTGTTTTCACGGCCATCATCCGCAGTATCTGCTATAATCAACTGCTAATAGCTCTTTATTCTCGAAAGTTATGAGTGCTATTGACAGAGGAACCCACACTGATTCCATACATCTGGGTTTCCAGAGGGCTTTCCATACGTTCCTCACAAGCGGCTTCTAATTAGATTACGTGCCTGTGGAGTATTGCCTCAGTTGTGCAACAGGATTGGTGAGTTCCTGTCACAAAGGTCACAGTTCGTATTAACTGACGGGAAGTCATAGAGTAAAACGGAAGTGATATCTGGCATTCCCCAAGGAAGTTTTATAGGCCCTCTGCTGTTCCTAATCTATATAAACGATTTAGCAGACTATCTGAACCGCCGTCTTAGATTGTTTGCAAATAATGCTGTCATTTACCGTCTAGTAACGTCATCACAAGATCAAAAATAATTTCGAAATGATTTAGACAAGACAAGATATGTGTGTGGCAACTGACTCAAAAAAACGAAAAATGTGAAGTCATTCAGGTCGCTACTAAAAGAAATCCGCTAAATTTCGGTTACACACAAATCTAAAGGCTGTCAGTTCAACTAAATACTTAGGGATTACTATTAAGAAATCTTAAATTGGGACGATCATATAGCGAAAATGTTGTGGGGAATTCAAACCAAAGACTGAGTTTTATTGGCAGTACACTGAAAAGTTGCAACAGGTCTACTAAAAGAGACTTTCTACACTACGCTTGTTCGTCCTTTGCTAGAGAACTGCTGTGCGGTGTGAGATCCTTACCAGATAGAAATGACGGAGAACTTCGAGAGAGTCAAAGAACAGCAGCTCGTTTTGTACTATCGCGAGAGTGTCACTGATATGATACGCGACTTGATGTCGTAATCGTTAAAACAATGGTGTTTTTTGTTGAGGCGAGATCTTTTCACGGGCTTTCAATCTCGAACATTCTCCTCTGAATGCGAAATATTTTGTTGACGCCCACCCCCTACTAAGAGGGAAACGATCATCATCATAAAATAGGGGAAATCAGAGCTCGCGTGGCGAGATTTAATTGTTCTTTTTCCCGTGCGAGAATGGAACGATAGAGAAATAGTATGAAAGTAGTTTCAATGATCCCTTTGTCCGGTGCTTACGTGTGAATTGCAAAGTTGTCACGCAGATATAGATGTAGATGTTTTCCATCTTGCTGCAGTTTTGACATCAGACGCGTTTCGCTTTTATTTACAAAGTACGGTCAGTGGTCGTTGGTTTTTTTGCCTCTTGTCTACATATTCTGAAAGACAGGAAAAGCAGTGGCTTGCAGAATATATAAACAAGAACAAAACCGCTAACTACCACAGATGTTTCTTTCTAAATAAAAGCGAAATGTGTCTGTTGTAAAATGCACATCAATTGCCGTAAACTTAAGACAGTAAAACCAATACTATTTGCTTCATAAAACGTGATTATGTACAGTATTTTCCAACATTTTTTACTGCGGTGCTTATATACATTAGGCCGAGTTTTCTCGCCCCGTAACTCTGGCCGTAATTGTAGAGCAATTATGAAATTAATAGTTATCTCACTGTAAGTGATGAACCACAATAAAATATCAACATAATGTATTTGATTGTTGTTTTAAGCTACTTTACTAAATTTCTTGAGTCGCTACACCAAAGCGTTGCAAATGCCTAGTAGTAAGTGGCGTATCAATGAGACGTTCACTTTAAAGAGGTACGTCAAACTTCTGTATGAATCACCACCAGCCAAAAGCTGAGAGGCTCTAACTCCTATACAATCATTCATATTGATACAGATCTAACCAATTATCGGGCGAATTACTTTGAAACAATACACTGAAAATCGTGTTTCAGCGCTCTGAAACAGGTAGGTATCCAGTATCTGTTCACAAGTTAAAGTTTACACCAACGAAGATCGATTTATCTTCTTCTTGCTAACTTTTTTCCTTGTGGAAAGGAAACTCACTCACTTCCGGTATGTCGCTTTCGTTCATTTCGCGGTGATAATGCGGCTCCTGTAAACACTACTGTCCTGGAAATGTTTTGCCTCAAATAATGTCGGGCAACAGTGGCCAGTAATGTTGTAGTACATTTGGCTGTCATTCGTGTAGCTACAATGTTGCCGGATAACTTTGCTGGGAGGACTTTTGGAGTGCAGGTAGACAGACGATGTCTCACAGGGATCGTTTCTGGTTCGTGAGGATTTTTGGAGTTCAGGTAGGCCGTAACCGTGAACAGGTAGCTCCCAGGAATACTGAGTGAAAGTTTCACAGATTTCTATTTGGGCGTAAATTCCACTCGGTACAGTTTTCTTATACCCTAAGCTATCGCGCCCAGCCCACTGCAACTATCAGAGGTCAACTTCGCCGACTCAACTATATGGTTTCGCTGGGAAAACCAACGTTCCGTCCCCGTCTGCAACGGGGTCGTGAGCTACATGTACGACAGATGCAGACAATGAATCGATTCTAAGTGGCAAAATTTAGTAGTAGCTTATTTTCGCGCCTTGAAGTAACATCTTTTTTGAAATTCGAGCACAGTTTGGCCGTTCTTGATTGTTGTCTCCGGCTACCGTCGTCGTCACAAGCTGGACGACGACTGCACATCCTGTTCGACATTAAATAACAGATACCTTTCAAATTCACAAATCTCGCTTTCCACTCTAGGTCATCAGCAAGTTATTTTGTCGAAAGCAAACCTGTCGTCGAGCTTCAAAAAATGTGATACTTCTGTCCATGGAAGTAGACTCCAGTGAATATTTACGTCAGACTTGATCAGATATAAATTTTGTTCCACAGACTCAAAAAGTGAAGATACTTATGGGTGTGGAACACGTCATTAGCGAACCACGGTCTACACAGGTCGTACATCGACGCCCTATACCTCTTAACAACAAATAATCCCGAACAGACAGGGAGCAATATGACGAGTACAGGGATTAGTGATCACAGTGTCGTTGTGCCGAGACTGTATATCCTAACACGGAAACCCACCAAAAATAAACTCAAAATCTAATCAGTTAAAAATTCACTTACGCCTTCGTAAGAGTCAGCCTCCATTCCTTCTGAACTATGGAAGTGTAGAACAGATGATGCGGCAAGACACAATCAGTACTTTCACTGCGTGATAGCACAGGTAACGTTACCAACGACAGTGCCACTAAAGCGGAGGTACTAAATACAGTTTTCCGAAATTCCTTCAGCAAAGAAGACGAAGTAAATATTCCAGAATTCGAATCAACGTCTGTTGCCTACATGAGTAACTTAAAAGTAGATATCTTCTGTGTAACAAAGCATCTCAAACCACTTAATGAAGGCAAGTCCTCTGTTCCATATTGTACATCGGTTACATTCCCTATAGTCACGGTATGCGCGATTTCCCACGTCGGAGGTTCGAGTCCTCCCTCGGGCATGGGTATGTGCGTCGTCCTTAGTGTAAGTTAGTTTAAGTTAGATTAAGTAGTGAGTAAGCTTAGGGACCGATGACCTCAGCAGTTTAATCCCATAAGCCCTTACCCCAAATTTCCAAAATTTCCTTAAAAAGCTCCGTAATTAACAGTCATATACAACCGCTCGCTCGATGAACGATCCGTACCTGAAGACTGGAAAATTGTACAGGTCACACCAGTAGTCAATGCAGGAAGTAGGGGTAATCCCATGAATTCAGATCCATATCGTTGACGTCGATATGCATCAGGATTTTGGAACATATACTGCTTTCGAACATTATGATTCACCTCGAGGAAAACGATCTGTTGGCACATAGCATGGGTTCAGTAAATATTGTTCTTGTGAAACATAACTAGCTCGCTATTCTCACGAAGTAATGAGTGCTATTGACAGAGGATCTCATATCGATCCCATATTTACAGATTTCCAAAAGGCTTTTGACACCGTTCGTCATAACCGGATTATAATCATGTTGCGTGTCTGTTGGAGTATCGCTTCAGTTGTGCGAATGGATTCGTGATTTCCTGTGCAAAAGATCATAGCTCGTAGAAACTGACGGAAAGTCGTCGAGTAAAACGGATGTGATACCTGGCGTTCCCCAAGGAAGTGTAATGGGCCCTCTGCTATTCCTAATCTACATAAGAAACTTAGGAGACAATCTCAGCAGCCCTCTTATACTGTCTGCAGATGACGCTGTCATTTATAGCATTGTAAAGTCGTCATAAGAGCAAAACAAATTGCAAAATGATTTAGGCAAGTTATATTTAGACAGATGTATTGCGAAATGTTCCAACTGACTCTAATTAACGCAAAATGTGAGGTTACTCATGTGAGTACTAAAAGGAATCCGTTTCAGTTACATAACAAGCCACACAAATCTAAAGGACGTCAATTCAACGAAATAGCTAGAAATTACTGCTGTGTTGGCAGAAGAGCCAACACCGTGTTGCTAGAGGAGGCCGAAATGCACGCGTTTAATTACACGCAGACTGGCGTGAGGTCTGGAACATTACAAGGAAATGAGAACTTAGAAAAACGGACGCAGTTGCTGTAATACTTAACTTTAATCCATAATTGTAGAACATCGCTCTTGGTTCAAATGGCTCTGAGCACCATGGGACTCAACTGCTGTGGTCATAAGTCCCCTAGAACTTAGAACTACTTAAACCTAACTAACCTAAGGACAGCACACAACACCCGGCCATCACGAGGCAGAGAAATTCCCTGACCCCGCCGGGAATCGAACCCGGGAACCCGGGCGTGGGAAGCGAGAACGCTACCGTACGACCACGAGATGCGGGCGAACATCGCTCTTGATGATACATGCTTCACAATATAAATATCAATTGAATACGGCGCCTTGCTAGGTCGTAGCAAATGACGTAGCTGATGGCTATGCTAACTATCGTCTCGGCAAATGAGAGCGTAATTTGTCAGTGAACCATTGCTATGAACGTCGGCTTTACAACTGGGGCGAGTGCTAGTAAGTCTCTCTAGACCTGCCGTGTGGCGGCGCTCGGTCTGCGATCACTGACAGTGGCGACACGCGGGTCCGACGTATACTAATGGACCGCGGCCGATTTAAAGGCTACCACCTAGCAAGTGTGGTGTCTGGCGGTGACACCACAATTACAATTACGAAAAACCTAAATTGGAACGATCACATAGATAATAGTGTATGGAAGGCAAATCAAAGACCGCGTTTTATTGGCGGAACACTTGGATGATGCAACGGTCTACTGAAAAGACTACGTGCACTACATTTCTCCGTCCTCTGCCAGAGTACTGCTGTGCAGTATGGGATCCTTACTAGAGTGAACTGACGGAGGACGTAAAAATAGTTCAGTGAAGGGCAGCTCGTTTTGTCTTATCGTGAAATAGGGGAGATAGTGTCACAGATATAATACGCAGTCATTAGAAGGAGGGCCTTTCTTATTACGGCGAGATCTTTTCACAAAATTTGAATCTGCAGCTGACTCTCCCGAATGCGAAAATGCTTTGTTGGCACCCTCCTACACAGGGAGAAATGATCATTGTAATAAAATAAGACAAATCAAAGCACACACGGAAAGATATAAGTGTTTGTTCTTCCCACTCGCTGTTAGAGAGTGAAACAGTAGAGAAATGGTGTGAAAGTTGTTCGATGAACCCTCTGCTAGGCACTTTAGTATGAGCTACAGGGTGGTGATGTACCTGTAAACTACGACACATCGTAAAACATGCTATGGAAAATAGAATGAATCATTGATTTTCAAACAGGATCTATGAGACTACGACGTAAAAGCTTGGAAATTTTTAATATATTTAACATGTAGGACCGTGAAAGGTTGCATTCCATAAACTGGAGTACTGAGGCACATACAACACTGCGCTTGCGCACTGGAACGACAGAGATTATTCCGCGCACGTGCGACTGAGCACTCAGTGAAGCGATCTGCAGTTAACACCCGTTCTCCGTGGATGGAATGGCCACTCAACCAGGTACTTATCATTGCCCAGAATTGCAGCAATTGTGCAAATAGCTCACGTAAATCTAGGTCTGTAATTGACACTTCCAGGCAATATTCAACCAGTAGTTTGATGGTTCCGTTATGGCACGCAGAACAGCTGCAGCCCGTTGTCACGTGGATCCAGAAAGACTTTTATACGTGGCCTGAAGCAGAGAGCACCATAATCTCACGAATATGTCGTACAGCTTCTCTAATGTTGCGTATGTTTTTTAATCTCTGAACTAGTACTGAATGACATCACATATAAGTTTGATTTGGTTTTCTTAGCTTTCTTCATAATTTTGACACCAATGTACTTCAACTCTGGGATTACGGCGCACAGAATTATTCTGCTGAAAAACTCAGTGACTGGTAGGTAGAGCCAGGAAAATGTTCCCAAATCATAATGTTGCCAGCAGAACTCATTAGACATCCCCTGATACCCCCGTCAAGCAAGTGTTATTCTGCAAGACAGATTGTACTGTCATCGCGATCAACTGGTATCATGATGCATTGTCTGAACAGCCCATCTGTGTTGCTCCAACATCCACCTGCGTCTAAAGTGGTGAGTGATGTTTCCCAGTATTTTGCACACGCATTTCGTAGTCAGAAGAAAGGTGAATTATGGATGATGACGCTGATCAGCATTTGATATTCCTAATTTTGTAAGTGGGCTGCTTGTGTGTTGGCAGCGCTGTGCAGCTCTTTGCATTGGATCTCTGACTGCGCTTTCTTTGCAAGAGACTCTGTGGCTGGTCTGACTCGTTGTTGGAAGTTAGTCGCCATCAGTGATGTAAGTATGTAAGTAGGCTGTTTAGGTTTTCTTATTGGTAACGCCACGTAGCGCCTTGTATGAAAATCACTGGCTGTGCTGTGTGCAGTCTGTGGCTAGTTTGCATTGTTGTCTGCCATTGTAGTGTTGGGCAGCTGGATGTTAACAGCGCGTAGCGTTGCGCAGTTGGAGGTGAGCCGCCAGCAGTGGTGGATGTGGGGAAGTGAGATGACGGATTTTTTAGAGCGGATGATCTGGACGTGTGTCCATCAGAAATAGTACATTTGTAAGAATGGATGTCATGAACTGCTATATATATTATGACTTTTGAACACTATTAAGGTAAATACATTGTTTGTTCTCTATCAAAATCTTTCATTTGCTAACTATGCCTATCAGTAGTTAGTGCCTTCAGTAGTTTGAATCTTTTATTTAGCTGGCAGTAGTGGCGCTCGCTGTATTGCAGTAGTTCGAGTAACGAAGATTTTTGTGAGGTAAGTGATTTGTGAAACGTATAGGTTAATGTTAGTCAGGGCCATTCTCTTGTAGAGATTATTGAAAGTCAGATTGCGTTGCGCTAAAAAATATTGTGTGTCAGTTTAGTGTTGATCAGAATAGGTAAAGAGCGAAATGTCTGAGTACGTTCAGTTTTGCTCAGCTGTTTGAAAATCAAATGATGTAAGAGATTTATCAGCACAGTAATTCAATAATTTTTCTAAGGGGACGTTACATATGTCGACCCTTAGCCAAGGATACCTCACTGGAATCTTATGATTTTTTCTTGTAGTTTGTGTAATTAGTGCAGCCTTTGTTTATTGCTAGCGCGTAATTGTAGAGAGAATTTCCTTTGCAGTTGTAGTTTTTCATTCTTGTATAGTAAAACAGTTGTGGCATGCATGTAGATTTGCACCAGGTATTTCGCAGCTGTGCTTGCAATTAACGAGATATTATTTTCAATGCTATGTTAATGTGTTTTCTTATTTTGCTCTTCAAATTGTGCTTTTCTGTGTTGTCGTGTGAAATTTTGTGACAATAATGGCGTGTGAAAAACGTAACACTAGGCTCCAAAGTAAACTGAGAAATGACAGTGAAGACGAAAGCAGTGTGTTAGCGAAGCCGAGTAATGAATTAACTAATGTTCAAAGTAGTAATTTGGTAATTGTGCATAGGGAAATGGAGCGGGCTGCAAATAATGGTGTAGGCAGTGAAACAAATTAGTGAACATGGAAGCATTATCGATCGATCGGTCGGCAACAGCTCGCCTCAGGAATCCGAAATGACAGGGCACAACCTTGCAAATACTGTAGATGCAAGTTTTGCGTCCTCACCGTTTCTCAAATAAGTCAAGACACATTTTCTGCTTGTCAAAATGTGAATTTTGCCGGTGCAAATGCACTGCCGAAAAGCATAGAGGAACAGATTCCAGACAATAATACATGATTATTGCAAATTAATGCAATAAATGAAACAAAATCAGAGACAAACACCGCAACAGTTAGACACAATGGAACAAAATCAGAGACACACACAGCAAAAGCTTCAAAAGTTAGACACAATGGAACAAAATCTTCGGAAGTTAGACACACTTGAACAAACACGTGAAGATTTAACTACTGAGTTACATAACATTGAATCGAAATGTCAAAAAGTCTGTAATGACGTAAAAACACAAATTTGTGAGCATTTTCAGCCTATTTTTTCGCGGCATGAAAATGCATTACAGAAGCACGAAGCAGCCATAAAAGAACTCCAAACCATTGTTCATGAAAATCATGAGACCTTGTGGGCTAAAATTGACTCAGTTGTATCTACCGATTCGGTTACGCTACTTGCAAAAACTCAGGAAAACTTAAAGGACACAGTAGATACTCTGAAAATTGGTTCATAAAGACACATGGAGGAAATTAGTTCATTAACAGAGAAAGTAGTCGAACTTTCGGATCAGCTAAATAATTTATCTACGAAGGTAGATGATAATCTGAATGACGCAAGACCGGTAGTATTTAATGACACACAAGAGCATGAACAAATTAGGAAATTCAAACAAAATCAGAATCAAATTAATACGCAACACCAAAGAGAAATCGGGGAAGTACAAGATCAGTTGGCAGAAGTAATACAAGAATTACATATTTCAGAGGGCACTCGCGCTCCAACACGGGAAGAGGGACTTAGAAATACGGAAAAGCCACAAAATAATAACACAGCGCATTTCGGAAATTATGAAAGAAATTGGCAAGGTGCACCGAATTTTGAGATGGAATCGCCGACACGACGTTACAATGACCGATATGCGAGTCGCCGACACGATGATTTTGACTATAAGCTGTTTATTACTACACGTAAATTGAAAACATGTAAGAATTCTGGCAACGACATTCATCCACAAGCGTGGCTTCATCAATTCTCTCATTGTTTTCCCCCAAACTGGTTATTAGAGTATATATTAGAATTTATGTGTAGCTATTTAGAGAATGAACCAGCTGTAGGAAAGCGATCGGTCATTCACGATTGCCACAGTGAAGGAGTATTTTATCATGCCTTCCTCTCAACATATTGGTCTCAAGCCACACAAGACCGAGTAAAACATAGCATCATAATGATGAAACATTTCGAACAATCTGAATTTTCCAGTCTTGTGAAATATTTTGAAGACATGTTGCACAAGAATCAGTACCTGTCAAACCCTTACAGCCCTTCAGAACTCATCCGCATTTGCTTAATCAAATTGCCTGAACATTTACGACATATTATTTTGGCAGGACGTTGCAAAGACGACATTGAAGCTTTTCAGGGACTGTTACAAGAATTGGAAATTGACACTGACAATCGCGGAACGCGAAAATAGGAGCACAACAATTACATGTCACATCCATCACAATTCCGCGATGACAGAAATAATAAATGAACACGACAAGGCTATTCTTACAACGTAAATCGTGACCAAAACAGACACCACCCGTATGACAACCGTTGGCAGAGTAGTAATAATTACAGGGAAAGATCACCTCTCCGCGGTAATGACTATCATAGAGACAATCAGAGAAACAGACAATCTGGGAACCAAAATAATTATTATCAAGGGAGACAGAATAACTTCAGAGGCAACGGTCCAGCGCGCAGTTACGATTCGGGGAGAAATTCTCCACCACATGACCGACAAGAAAGAAACTATGGAATCCACCGACATGACGACAGACAATATGATCGTAACGACAGGCCTGAATTGCATCAGGACTGGCGGGATTTAAACAGGGCAGGGCCCATTCGACAAGGTGAATTTGTAGAAGTTAGGTCTCCAAATCCCAATAACGACATGCGCCAACAAAGAGACAATAGGCAATGACTCATACTGCTGGCAGCCATAAAACGTACTTATGAAACTGACGACGCAGCTGCTGTAGCTAGTAATTACGTAAAAATGGAAGACATTAGGGACATCTTACTCCAGGAACACGACGTAAAACATAACAACATTGCATATCCTGTGATTCACATTACAGTAAATGACGTAAAATTTACGGCAGTACTTGACTCTGGCAGTCCCATTTCAGTAATTAATGAAACAGCTTTTAGCAAATGCAACAAATCGAACGATTGCCCCACACTTCCTTTACGTAAGATTAAATTACAAGGTGCAATTTTTGGAAAAAGTGTAGATGTACGTGAACAAACCAACTTAGAATTCTTTTGTCAAAGCCACAACTTCTCTATCAACTTTCTTATTGTTCCATTATTGTCCACGGAAATTATATTGGGAGTAGACTTTTTCAATGAATACAAATCAATCTTAAACTTTCACGATGCTGAAATAAGTTTAGAAAAAGAAGGTAAGTCAGTAGCTTTGAAATTTGAAGATTGGCTCTCAAACCATGACGAAGAAATTAGTCGGCTTTACCTCCTGTTAGACAACAGTTCGGAATTTTCGACGGAACTTGACACTAACAATCACTCTGCAAGTACTGAAAGGGATGATATCGACGGCGCATTTGATACTAATGAGTTAATTCAGAATAAAATTCAAACAATTTAGAATTGTAATGACACTGATAGGCAGGACCTTTTTGAGATTTTACAAGCACATTCCAGAGTTTTTACTCACAAAACAGGAACAACCAAGGGATTTCAATACCAATTTCGTGTTCGTGAGCATACTAAATTTTGTGTTAGACCATACGTAATTCCAGCACATTATAGGGACCGTGTTTGAACATAAATACAATCTATTATTGACGAGGGCATTATTGAGCCTGCAGTAAGCTCATACAACAATCCATTACATGTTGTTGAGAAGAAAAATGGATCGATCAGGCTTGTCTTAGATTCGAGACATATCAATACTATCATCACTCCTGAAACAGACAGGCCACAAACGATGGAAGAACTTCTTCAAAATTTTAATGGTGTAAAAGTGTTGTCTTCTATTGATCTCAGATCCAGCTTTTATCAGATCGAACTTCATCCAGAATGTAGAAAATACACAGCTTTTCTTTGTTTCGACGTTTGTTACCAATTTCGGAAACTTTCTTTTGGTTTGAACATTTCTTCAGCAGTGTTCATTCGTGGGCTAAATTCCATATTATCTGATTTCTTAAAACGTCACATCACCTTATATGTGGATAATATTCTAATAGCAGAAGCCTCTTGGGAACAACATAATCGCATCCTCAACAGTTTGTTACGTATTTTTGCAGAATCTGGAATCATAGTTAACTTGGAAAAGTCTGAATTCGGTAGGTCAAAGGTGAGGTTTTTGGGACATATTATTTCTTCTGAAGGCATTCAGCCGGATCCTGAAAAGTTAGAAGCAATCACAGCCATTCCAGTTCCATCCACAAAAAAACAAGTCCGCAGTTTTCTAGGTCTCGTAAATTTTTACCGTCGTTTTCTGAATATGCAAATTCTAGTTACACCAAAACTTTGTTCTCTCACTGGAAAAAATACTATTTGGAACTGGGACGAACAACCACAGTTGGAATTCAATTATTTGAAAGAATCGCTACTTAACGCGCCAATACTAGCTCATCCAGATCTGTCACAAGATTTCTGCCTTAGCACGGATTCTTCTAAAGTCGGTCTTGGTGCCCATTTATTTCAAGAAGCCATAGAAAATAACACTACTGTTCAGAAAACCATTGCTTTTGCTAGCCGAGTGCTAACAAAATTATTCTGTTACCGAATTGGAAGCTTTAGCTATCGTTTGGGCATTTAACAAATTCCGTTTCTTTCTTTCTGGTAAGCAAGTAAAAGTATACAGTGATCATCGTGCATTACAATTTCTTATGTCTTCAAAATTAAGCCATGACAGGTTAAAACGTTGGACATTGTTTCTGCAAGAATTCCACTTCACAATAGTCTACATTCCCGGCAAGGAGAACATTGTTGCGGACGCACTGTCACGCGCACCGGCTGGGCTTGATAAAAGTAACACAGAAGGCAACCTCGAGAAAAATTTCAGTATTCTTTACATTCAGAAAGTCGCCTTTGAAAACTTCATCACCACATTTTTAAAGGACATTGCTCATGAACAAGATAAAGATCCGAATTGGAAAGACATCAAAAGTAAATGGCATGAAAAGACACACACTCAGATTTGGCATTATTATCTGGTTAGAAACAACATACCCTTCAAACGCTGTACTGTTGATGACAAGCTATGGGTACTCTGCATTCCAGACGATTTTGTTAATAAGCTCATTTGGTACATTCATTTCAGCTACGCACATTTTGGTCCACAAAAATGTTATCATATTCTTCGAACGACTTGTTATTTTAACAATATGGAAAAGAGAATTCGAAGTGTTTTGTCTATTTGTAAACTTTGTCAAAAGGCGAAACCATCTACTATCTCACATCGTGCTCCGTTGTTTGCTATCATTCCTTCCAAATTAAAAGCATTTGCTGCTGTTGATCTCTTGAGACCCCTTGTCAGAACATCGAATGGATTTTCGTACGTTCTAGTCGCTGTTGAATTTACTTCAAAATTTGTTTCTTTCACACCATTACGTAAAGCCACTGGACGGTCTGTATCCAACGCCTTTGTTAAAAAATTTCTTACGTGAAGTTGGACACGTTGCTAAAGTCATTTCAGATAACGGACCGCAATTCAGGTCTGCTGTTTGGTCACGCATGCTTTAGAACCATATAATCAAACCTGTTTTTATTTCATTGTACTCACCACATTGTAACCCGTCTGAACGGATTATGAAAGAAATCAATAAGCTTTGCAGACTTTATTGTCACAGAAAGCATCAGCATTGGGACAGATATTTACACTTATTTCTAAACATGCTGAATGAAATGCCTCATGACTCCACTGCTTTTCCACCTATTCTTGTACTGAAGAACGAAGAACCACCGAACAGAATCAGAGAGCTTGTACCTTTTCCGAATACACGTTAAGTTCGACACAAAGACATAATTGATTTGGCTATTAAAAATATAAATTCTGCAGCAGACAAAAGGAGAAAACTACACGGTAAAGCAAATGCAAAGAAATTATATATTGGTCAGAAAGTTCTCAGTAAAGCTCATTCATTGTCACATAAGAAGAAACACTTGAGTTACAAATTCTTTCTGATTTACAATGGACCTTACAGAATCCGACGTATACCACATGATAATTGCGTTGAAGTTGAAACTCTGCGTACTAGGAAGAGTAGAGGTTTACACCACATTTCACATGTAAAACCGTTTATTGAAAGATAATCTGCTTTTTAACTTTGTCTTTGCCATAAAATTTTTCACTTCACGCTACTAGTACAATTTTTCACACTCAGAAACTGTTAACATGTAACAATGTTTTGAAGTTAACTATCCAGTCTAGAACCTAGGGAACATATTTAGACAGTATTTACGAGTGCATTGTTATAGTGAACAGACGACACAGTGTTATTGTGTGTGTACATTCTTGCTTGTTAGTTGTACGATTATGTAACGACTATAAGGATTACATACTTAGAACATATACGGGTACTGCTAATGAGACTTTAATACAACATTTTGGTTTACTTGAAAATACATTCTTTATTTGAAGTACTTTCTGTGGGATTAAAGATGACTTAGCATTTGGTTTCTTTGACAGCTACATGATTATATCACGACGCTACTAATGTGTGACACAATTTAAATTGTTGCTTTTGCAGTGTATCTGTTTTTCTGAATTTTTCTGGAAAGTAAAACATGTTTTAGTAGTAACTATTGTGGTATAGCTACAATGAGACAGCCTTTTCCGTAGCACAACAATACGTTACAGTATAGTACTTTCTTGATCACGGTACTGTATGTAATAACTACGATATCTATACACATAGCATTTCGCTTTTGATTGTTATGAGGTAAGTACATCGACTTCAACAGAACTTTGCTTACGGACGACGATAATTACGACACTTGGCACATTTTTTACCCTTAAGTAATGACAGAGATTATGTTACAACAAGACGCACGGTTTAGCACTACAGTACACGTATTTGAGTGATTGATTTTGTACTTAAAACATTTATGTTTAAAGATTTTTGAATTACAATGATACAAAGGTTTTCCGCGATACATTTTCCACGATACATAATCTGTAACACCTGAGGGTATAATTACATTAATCCTCAGGGGGTACACGCCTACTTTGTGTCCCATGTGTCTGGCAAGCACAAGGAGGCCTAGCTAATTTGCTTATACAACTTCACACATCGGTACCATATTTCTCTAACACATAAATTAAACAGCTATCTGATCATTTAACTGAGAGATAAACATTTTTTTACTACATCAGTGACACACGTTTACACAATTACACAGTTGGATAACTTCACAATTGTGAAACTGTATTTTGTCTGTACTGTGTGAACTGTTCATATTTTTTCGGAGCCATTGTGATACTATGAGAGATTTGAATGATGTATTTAGTATGGGATCATGATTTTTGAAGTACGTTTGAGGTAGATGACACTACTGAAATGAGCAAAGAATTTTTTTTTAGGTTTTGAAATTATTGGAGAAAGCTACGACGTTTTTAAGATTTGACTGAGGTGTTATGATGTTATTATTACGACAACGATGTGTATTATGCTGTTGAGGAATGTTTATTATGATATGTATTTATTATGATGAAATACTGAAGAAGTTTCGACGAATATGTATATGTGTAATAAGGTAAGGAATAATGAGTAGTGGTTAGCGACTCTGGTTTGTGAAAAAGGATGTTGGAAACCAAGAATTGTACTTTAAGAGTTATGAAATGTGTGTATATGCGTAATGTATCACAATGCCGGCGGATATTTTTTGGACACTGTTATATTTACAGGATTTTGTTTCTACACGTTTGTAACACAAATTCTTAACTGTCATATTTATAGGATTTTGTTTCTACACATTTGTAACACAAATTCTTAACCTGTGAAATTTTTTTATATGAGACTGCCACTGTAGCGGAAACTTCTGTCGTAAATATTTCGGTAAGAAAGGTAAGTGACCTTGACGTAATGCGTTTTGGGCGCCCAGCTGAGAGATAGTCGTCTGACAAAAGAAAGCCATTAGGTGGAGAAAAAAAGAGGCCATTATCCTCGCTATTGACATTCCTTTGTAGAAAGCATCGCAAATACGACACGCTCATTACTTAGAAAGATACTTACATCTGCAGACCTGATTATGACAAGCGTCTTTCTACGAGAGTTGAGAGAACTTCTACTAACTTATGAAATGTCACATGACTATTGAATGATATTTTTATGCTTTGCTTTTCATAGTTGCTTATTTCATTTGATATCTGGTTTCCAGATGTGTTGCAGCATTGGTTTTATAAAATAAAATTAAATGCATTTGCTAATGTGAACACTTTCTGTCAACAGATCTATTAAATAATAATTTTATGATCCACGTCTTCGAAAAAGGAGCACTTGGAAAGGAAAGAACAATAAGAAGGGATTAATAACAGTTATTGCATACATAATTTTCTTTTCAACTTCTTGGTAATTTTTTTGGTAGAATAACTTCTTGTGGTGCACCACTTTAATGACATAGATATTAAGATGTGAATAGACATTTCCCTTTTCTGCATTGTTGTCTTTAGTGTAATATTTTTTCTGCTTGAGCTTTGTCATGTTTACGTATAAGTTATAGCATTTGCTGCTGCTGTTTGCCAGGAATAGTGTTACTGAATTTGACTCTGTATTACTCTGTTAAGCCAGTGATACTACTGATTTATTTTTCTTGTTTGCTGCACAGTGCCTTATATTAGTTGTAATATTGCAATTGCTTTGCTAATTTAGATTTCGTGCTGCTTGCTTTGCCAATTTGCATTTTTTTGTCATTGCTGTTTGTGTTAATTGTTTTGTTCTGCTGCATTGCCTTGTCCCTTAGTATATATATCTGAGCTCAGTAGATTTAAGTTAGCTTAAGATGGGGTAGGCTATATATGAGAACGAGTTGTGATGAATTGGATGAAATGCATTGAGAAGCTATAAGAAAATGGTTTGGCCAAAAAAGGATTTTGAAAGAGGATATGAACAAAAAAGTAGGGTTTAGAGACAACAGGTTTAGGTAGGATTTTCTTGGAAATAAATGATGAGGTAAGATAATGGAAAATAAATAATGAGGTAAGAAATATGTGAACATATAAATACAGAAAGCATGCTTGGATAGGATTTTTTTGGTGGAAACAAATGTTGAAATAAGATGAAAGATCTATGGAATGAAGTTTTGGGTTGGACTCCAGTACCAAATGTTACACTGAAAACAAACCCTGCACTTTCCTCTTGTGTTATTCTGCTATGTGTTTGTGTACCCTTGTTTATTTGTGTTTTTCCTGTCTTTATGTGTTTAAAAAAATGGTTCAAATGGCTCTGAGCACTATGGGACTCAACTGCTGAGGTCATTAGTCCCCTAGAACTTAGAACTAGTTAAACCTAACTAACCTAAGGACATCACAAACATCCATGCCCAAGGCAGGATTCGAACCTGCGACCGTAGCGGTCTTGCGGTTCCAGACTGCAGCGCCTTTAACCGCACGGCCACTTCGGCCGGCTTTATGTGTTTAGCTGATGAGAGTTATGTTGTAGAATTTTTCTATGTTAGTTACTTTGTAAAGATGTTTAGACATTATTTATATGTTCTGTTTTGTTGCTCATGTGTGAAGTTGATGTTTCAAAAGTTATTCTGATCTTTTATATATTTACTTATGTCATAATTCCTGTAACACTGATGTATCTGTTTATTTCTATTCTTTTGTAAAGCCTGTACTACTACAAATGTTACCTGTATTGTTATGTTCTTTAATGATGTATTCTGTACCTTTGTTATTGTATTCTTATGTAATAAAATTGTAATTGACACCAGTTCATCAAATTATTAACTTGTAAGTTACATTTCACTGCACACGTTTTTGTTGGTCATAGTATATGGACAATATGTGAGAAGTAGGGACTGATAGTGTTTGCACGTGTGTTAATAATTCAGCAAGGGACTGGCTAACAGCATTGCTGGTTCTAAGGACATTTCAAAAAAAAATTTTGTGTGTGCACAAGTGGTGATTCATGGACTTGCTGTATTGTCCGCAAGACTCTTCAATGGCGGTTGTGCACCTGCAAAGTCGCAACAGATGGCTGTTGGCTATCTCTACGAGGATTACGGTGGGTCTACATCTTTGATGGCCCACCAATACCATTATTTGTACAAGGACTACAGTGGGTCTGCATCTTTGATGGCCCACCAATACCATTATTTCTACAAGGACTGCACTGGGTCTGCACCTCTGGTGGCCCACCAATACCGTAATCTCTACGGGACTACAGTGGGTCTGCTCTGTGATGACCTACCTACCAATATTCTTCAAAACTTCGACTGACTCTGCTGTGGGTTTGCTCTGTTGTGGCCCATTACCTGTCTGCATGTCAAGAGTCAGCACTGTCTTTCCGTTGGAAGGTCAACACTACTTCTTCAAGACTGCATGGAAATCCACTACTTCCGTGTGTATTTTCTTTTACTGCTCAGACTTTGAGAAAAACACTGCTATTTTACTGTGATGAACGATCAGGACTGTCTTCCCACTTACAAAGAGTGTTTGAAGACAATGGGTACTCTCCACAACAAATACATAGGGCACTGAAAAAGAAACAGAAAGAGACCACAAAGAAAGCAGAAGAAGATGAAGAAACCTTTAAATCGATGGCCTTCCTGCCATATGTGGGTAGCCTCTCATCAAAAATAGGACGCATTCTCGGCAGACACAAAGTAAAAGTGATTTTTCGTCCTCCACCTAAGACAGCTGCACTCGTGGGCTCCGTCAAAGATGATTTGCTGCTCCGAAAATCTGGAGTTTACCAAATTCCATGTGAATGTGGCCTTTCTTACATCAGACAAACAACTCGTACTGTCCAAGAAAGATGTACAGAACACCAGAGGTACACACGACTTTTACAACCTAACAAGTCGGCCGTGGCAGAGCACTGTATTGATAATGGTCACAGTATGTTGTATGACAACGTCGAAATTTTGGCAACTACATCGTCATTTTGGGACTCGATAGTAAAGGAGGCAATTGAAATTCGCTTGACGACGAACTTAATTAATAGAGACAGTGGTTTCGATCTTGATAAATCCTGGAATCCGGCACTTGCTGTAATAAACTCGCAAAGACGTCGTCACAGTGCAGCTCACAGTGATATATCGATATGCCAACAAAGATCAACTGCGGAGTCATAGATACAACTCGCGCATTATGCACGTCTCTGCCGCCGACCAACGTCTCTGGCGCATTTGCATCTGTGGCCGCATGCGCAGTCGCGCGGTACAACAGTATAAAGGGACGAAGCAAGCACTGGAGCGGCAGTCTTGCGGCTCACTCTGAAGATGGTTGAACGTTTTACGGCCGAAATATTAGAAGGAGAAGAAGAAGGAAATTTCTTGCGGCTGCACACCCGAAACTTAATGGAACAGACTTTGGTATTATTTGAGAATTTTTGGTAATTTCCCTCCTGCTGCACGTAGTTGTTGCTTGCTTGCGCACTGGAAGGTTTTTATCAGATTTGTGTATGCATACATTAAGAGTAATATTCGTATCTTTGTTGTGGCTCGAGACATGATTTATTGATTACATACATCGTAGAATAATTAAAGTTGCTGCTAATCACATAGTTGAACAAAATAAAAGGTCTGTGTAAAGTTTGTCCGTGTTTAAATCATCAACTTGTGAATATAGTAAATTAAAGTATTTATTGGTTTCTTTCATTCCTCCACCGCTTAAGACTTTGTGACCAAACCCATCCTGATCATTCAGTTTCTGTATAAAAAAATATGTCAGTAGTTGTATCACTAGTTGTGACCTTGCATTGCACTCTGCATGAATCGCAGTATTTCTCTTGAATTGTTTTTAACATGTTGTTGGTCACGCAGTTGCAGCGTCAAGGCGAGGTAAGTTGTCTGTTGCATACAGGACCACTGCAGTATAGTTGTAGGAGACTTAGAGAATATCTTAAAACTAGCAGTCAGATACTAGAGAATTGATTTTTTATGGTTTGTGGGAAGAGTAATTACGTTCTGTCTATTCTTACGCTCTAAGGAAACTTCATGGGCCATGACTACAACTACACTCACTATTTGCTGCATGATCGACAGAAGCTACAGCGCCCCCTGGTTCTGAGTTCAGGGGAAGGCACTGACGAGAGACGTCAAAGGATCTGTAAAAAGCTAGGTTGCAATTCTTTGACTCGCACCATAAGACTGAGAACTGTACGACCCCCAAGAAATGGGTCAGGTGCGCACTACAAATTAGAAGCTGCTACGCACGTAGCTGACTGTGTACGGGGTGCACAGAGTGTATGTTACGTGACTCTTCGTTCAGTACAGACATGATATTAGCGTTAAACGTACAGATAATTGGTACCGTAATATGTACCCACTTCAATGTTTTAGTTGATTTTTTTTCTGTGTCAAACAGTCTTTCCGCAAAAACGTCACATAATTTAGTAGTTGATATTTTCTGCATGGTCGTAAATGTGCCACAAAGTAGACTACGCTTGTCAGTATAGACTATCCATCCATGCATCCACACCACAACACCTGACCTGCTGCCCAGGGGAAATTAAACATTAATGGCTTAATTGTGTCACACATAATTCGACGTTCTAACCAACCTAAAAGCATACTACTAGTAATGGGCATAGTTATTAGACTGTAAATAAAGTAAACACTGATGTAACATTCTTCAGTACACTGTCATCAGTGATTTACCGAAATATCTGCACTTACGCCCTTACACCCTGTATAGTGATGGCTGTAAGCTTCCACAAAGTATTAGTGTGAGATCCAAAGAAATACCTCATCCTTTTCATATCGAGCGACAATTGCCAATACTAACGCAACTCACTTTCCAGTTCGATGTTTACATTATCTTTTGGGGAGGCATCAGTAGGTACTGTAGCTACACGTATTTCCGTAAGCTGGCAATTCTTGAAATGCAATTTTTTATTCTCGTCAGTCATTCAGAAAGGTAGCGGAGGTATGTTTGCTGAAACAGAAAACCGATGGTGGTGATACGGAATCAAGGAAGATTAGGGTTTAACATCTCGCCGATGATGACATAATTAGAAATTAAATACAAACCCGAAGAAGAATGGGGAAGTAAACTGACTGTACCTTATGAAGGCAACCATCCTAGCATTCGCCTTAAACGATTTCGAAAAATCACAGGAAAACCAAACCCGAATGGTCGGAGGACTGGGATTTGAACCTGCGACCCCCAGAGTATGAGAGAGTGTGTAACCACTGCATTTCTTGTTCGATGGTGTTCATGAAACTGAAGTGGCATCGCACCAGACTTCCATTATCGTACCATGTGTAAATTATTGGTAACTATGACTAAATTAAGGATGCAAGACAGGGGTGTAGTCTTTTGCCCCTACTGTGCAGTCTATACGTCGAAAGAGCTACGACGGAGTGGAATTAAAATTCCAGGTGAAAGGATATCAGTGTTAAGATTCGCTGATGACATTGCTATTCTCAGTGAAAGTGAAGAAAAATTACAGGATCTACTGAACGGAATGAACAGGCTAATGAAAGGAAATGATTGTGCTGCACTGATGACCGGGAGGCCCCGTTCGGGGAAATTCGACCCCCCTATTTGCTAGTCTTATTTAAGTCACGTCACATTGGGCGACTTGTGTGTCGGTGGTAATGCAATGATGATGAAAACACAACACCCAGTTCACGAGTGGTGAAAATCTACAACCTGGCCAGGAATCGAACTTAGGTCCGCTGCATGGTAGGCAATTAGTTACCAATCACATAAGCATGCGCACAGTCTAGTGAGTAGAAAATGTTGATTGAGACTAAATCGAAGAAAGACGAAAGTAACAAGAAGTAGCAGAAATGAAAACACCGAGAAACTTAACATCAAAATTGGTGATGACGAAGTAGGCGAAGTTATGGAAATCTGCTATCTAGGCAACAAAATAGCCCGTGGTGGACGGAGCAAGAAGGGCATAAAAAGCACACTACCACTGGCAAAAAGGGCAGTGTTGCCCAAGTGAAGCCTACTAGTATCAAACATAGGCCTTAATTTGAGAAAGAAATTTCTAAGAATGTACGTTCTGAGTACAACATTGTATGTTACTGAATCATGGACTATTAAGAAAACTGTAACAGAAGAGAATAGCAGCATTTGAGATGTGGTGCTACAGAAGAATGTTGAGAATTAAGTGGACTGATAAGGTAAGGGATGAGGAGGTTCTCCGGAGAATCGACGACGGAAGGAATATATGGAAAACACTGACAAGAACAAGGGAGAGGCTGATAGGACATCTGTTATGATATCGGACAATAGCTTCCATGATACTAGAGGAAGCTATAGAGGGTAAACACTGTAGAGGAAGACAGAGATTGGAGTACATCCAGCAATAAATAAGGGCGTCGGTTGCAAGTGCTACTCTGTGATGAAGAGGTTGGCACAGGAGAGAAATTCGTGGGGCGCCGCATCAAACCAGTCAGAAGACTGATGACTCAAAAAAAAAGCTATTGTCTTTTCACTTGCTAATGTATGAACAGAAATGTGTTAAAACCTCTTCTAAACAGATCCTCGTTAAAATTTCATGCTTTTCGATTAGTAAATATCTGTTCTTACTTATTTTGATCTCATCAGCCTGCGCTGATGTTTATGAAGTCGTTGAAAGATATGACAGTCCTACCCTGTCCTACCTACACGCTTTTCAAATTTTTGTATTCAGTTCAGAGGCGAGTCCTACATTTTGGGCAGGGAAGGAGGAGACAAGGTGGCTGTGCTACAGAAATTTTCTGTCACCTTGCCGTCCCCGAATTATCTGGAGTAAACGAAGTTGTCTTCTTAAACTGATATAATAAAAACAACAACAGCGGGAAAGTTTTAGTCACTGTCATGTCTGAAAACCTTATTCCAAATAATTTTTTTTTTACATAAAGAAGAAACAGGTGTAGCTCTCGGGGGTGGTGCGGGCTGCAGCCCCATACTCGCATTCCCATGCTCTGGATTCGCCTCTGATTCTACCTGAAGGCGAAAATGAGATTAGCTTTATTGTCGAGCAGCCATGTCGGTATTCGAGAATGTGCTTGAGGTATGTGACTACAGTAAGCAAATTCCTAAGGTTTTAGCTTCCGGCAGTCATGCAAAGATGAGGAGGCTCGGGTAGGGATGGAGTGGAGAGTTGCACCAAACCAGTGTTCGAACTGAAGACCACAGCAGCGACACGTAGAATGCACCAGTGTCTTTGCGTCAACCAAAGAAGAAATCGTTTTTTATGTGTTCCTGTTTTTCGCACCTTGCACCACCAATAATAAGGACTGACTCCGACATTGTCTTGACAGGAACTGGTACTGCCACGCTATCACAGAATACTTCATATTTTAAGCATCCAATTAGTGGCTCTGAGCACTATGGGACTTAACATCTGTGGTCATCAGTCCCCTAGAACTTAGAACTACTTAAACCTAACTAACCTAAGGACATCACACACATCCATGCCCGAGGCAGGATTCGAACCTGCGACCGTAGCAGTCGCGCGGTTCCGGACTGAGCGCCTAGAACCGCTCGGCCACTCTGGCCGTCCATCCAATTAGTGCTTTAAGTTTTGGGATAATTGAAAAATAGCTCGTAATGAATCAGTTCTTTTCTTATATCCTTGCTACATGACCAGCCTCTTCCATATTACCAGACTCGTTAAGTGTTTCACCGACTTGATAATGTCATGAAATGCATGATCATATTTAAGGGTCTAAAGGGACAAACAGAAACATATACTTTCATACGTCACTCTCAATGTGATTCAATAATATGCTACATGAACAAACTTATATATAACTAGTATTCGGCGCCGACTTCTGGTACAGTTCTTCTAGGACCACAGCAGGCTCAAGATGTTGAACTCCCGTGTAATTATCTCCTCAAGATTTTGCCAGGCATTTGCATAGTATCTACACACCTAAGACTCCAACTCGGTTCGTACGTCCAGAAAATATTGATCTCCGTAGCCCGCACTACCAAGTTCTTGCACGTTGATTCTTGTAAGTTCGTAACTGGTTAGGAGATGTTCACTGGCGACTGGATGTTATCAGTTGCTCATTGAACATAAAATTATACACACTTACCCAATTGTAACCTATCTGACGCCATTCATAAACAGATAACACTATTTTCTTGTCGTCATATCAAGTATTTTCAGAAATTACCGACGGTATAAACTGACACTTCAAAGACATGCCAACTGCAACACATTTACATCACTGGCATTCAGATCGTACACTCAGGCAAAAACAGTACACTATCTGATCAACAGTATCCGCCTTTAACTCTTCTGGGGACACTTTCAACGAGAATCTGAATAAGGGGGAGAGTGGCAACTGATTCTTCATCAAGAGCCGTAACTAGAAAAGGTTTTCCATTTGGTTTAAGTTGGGACTCTGAGCAGGTTAGTTCATTTCAGGAATTTCATTGTCCACAAACCGTTTCCTCACAGACGCTGGTTTATGACATGGTGCATTGATGCTCATACAAACAATCATCGTCTGTGACTTGTGTCTCTAACGTATGCAGTACACATTGTTGTAAACATGTTTATATCCTTGCGCATTTAGCGTTTTCTCAAGCGCCATTATCAAACAACATCGTAACCACGAAAAACACTCCCATAACGTAACACCACCTCATCCGTACTTCACTGTTGGCAATACACAAGTTGGTATGTAGCGTTCCTCAGGCACTTGCCAAATTTAACACTCTCATCGGATTGCCACAGGGTATGGCGTGATTTACCACTCCAAATCACTAGTTTCCAGTTGTCCATTGTCCAATGGTGTCCCACTTTACTCTGCCTACACGGAAGTGTGGCTTATGAGGAGCTGCAAGGCCACTGTATCCCGTTCTTTTGTGCTCCCTATGGATATTTACTGTGTGGCTCGACTGCTGGTAGCACCTTGGAACTCACTATTGGTTATTTCCGCTGATTGCATTAAATTTTTTACAACCACCCTCCGCGGTCACTGTCCGTCGTTACATGAGGTCCGTCTGGTCCTGTTTCAGCTATTACTGATCCATCGCGTTTCCACCTCACAGTCACGTCACCAACAGTCGACTTGGGCAGCTTTAGAAGGATTGAAATGTCCTTGACGAATTTGTTACTCAGGTGACATCTAGTGACTAGTCCACATTCAAAGTCACTGAGCTCTTCTGACCCACCCATTCTGCTGCTAATGCTTCTCTGCTGATACCAGAATACTCCCCGCACCTTTTTATACTCTCCTGAAATCTAGTGGTCAATTCCGTATTACGTAGGGGCCTGCGGATAGTTTTGATTAGATAGCGTACGTCTCCTCCTCCATGAACCATGAACCTTGCCGTTGGTGGGGAGGCTTGCGTGCCTCAGCGATACAGATAGCCGTACCGTTGGTGCACCCGCAACGGAAGGGTATCTGTTGAGAGACCAGACAAACGCGCGGTTCCTGAAGAGGGGCAGCAGCCTTTTCAATAGTTGCAGGGGCAACAGTCTGGATGAGTGATAGATATGGCCTTGTAACACTAACCAAAACGGTCTTTCTGTGCTGGTACTGCGAATGGCTGAAAGCAAGGGGAAACTACAGCCGTAATTTTTCCCGAGGGCTTGCACCTTTGGTTAAATGTTGATGGCGTCCTCTTGTGTAAAATATTCCGGAGGTAAAATAGCCCCCATTCGGATCTACGGGCGGGGACTACTCAGGAGGACGTCGTTATCTGGAGAAACAAAACTGGCGTTCTGCGGATTTATTGTTATTATACAACTTATGTATAATAAGCATCGTTTTTCAGGTATAAAGAAGAAAACAAAAAGAATCACCAGCGTCTTTTGCATATGACTCAATAGCTGTGTCCGCCGTGACGCGCCTAACACTTCCCGCACGAGTCCCATATGCACTCCAGCCTGGTGCTCTGTCATTTCTGCACTAGCGTGTCTGTTTTAGCCAGCAATTCTAAACTAGACGAGTTAGGAACGGACACTGATAGAACGAAATTATTGTGGCGCCATTTAGCACCTGATAATGGTCTGTCAGTAACACCTGCTCACTGTGCTGTACACTAACACAAATTGACCGTGAACGTGATCAAGCGACGTTGTAGTACTGAAGTCCGTCATCAGAACAAGAGCCTCTACATGACGTGAAAGCGGTTGGCATGCCGAAACATCGCGTGTTCTGGAAGACCGGAGAAATATTAGAAATCAGAGGTTATAATATTAGCTATGGTTATAAACATGGAAGTGAAAAAACAAGGGAGATGGCGCTATAGACTTACGCTGTACATTGTTTCCAAGCCAGAGTCAGGGGGGGGGGGGGGGGCTGACGCCGCAATTTCGAATGTTTTTCTGTTCTTGAATGAGTATTCAAAAAATGGTTCAAATGGCTCTGAGCACTATGGGACTTAACTGCTGAGGTCATTAGTCCCCTAGAACTTAGAACTAGTTAAACCTAACTAACCTAAGGACATCACAAACATCCATGCCCGAGGCAGGATTCGAACCTGCGACCGTAGCGGTCCTGCGGTTCCAGACTGCAGCGCCTTTAACCGCACGGCCACTTCGGCCGGCAATGAGTATTTGCTCTGTTAATAAGAGACAGTAGGCCTCGTTAATGCAGCTTGTTTTTTGTCGATATAATTTGAATAACCAAGAAGTGAAGAATGTGATGTGAAAAAGAATGCTTTCTTAATCCCTTTAATTCCAATTTTACGGTTTTTCTATCGATACTAAAAGAATCTGGAACTTCGAAGTCAATAGTCATTTGCTTACTGGTACTGCTTCTTGTTCGTTATATTTTCAGCTTTCAACTCGTATGCGCAACATTTTTTAATGTTCACTAAAAAAAAAAAAAAAGCTTGCCTACATTTTTCCATAAACGTGTATAGTGAGGAAAGAAACAGGGCATACTATCGCATCATATGCATACCAACAATGTGAACTGTTACTGATATGTCAAAGGAATAGAACTGCACATATATATCCACAGTAGTTTACATTCCTCACTTTGAAATCTTATCTATGATCAGTGGCGGATTTAAACATTTTGCTCCCCTGTTTACAGCATATTATATGCGCCCCCCCCCCCCAAAAAAAAATAATGTTTTAAATGATAACTATTACCCGATCACTTTACAATTGCCGTTTTGGGTGGAAGCGCTGTGAGCTGTTTCGTACTCTCTATTCGTTGTTATGAAGGACGCGTCAGCGGTCTAGTCGCGCTCAATCAAAATGTAAATGGTTCCTGAACTGTACTTAGTGTTCGGCAGCGGATAAAACAAATTTAAAACTGCATTGTGTTAACACTTTCGTCTGTCGGAAGACAAAGACAACAGAAACGAAGGAAAATAACTTTTCTTTTATGGTCTAAAAATTCAGCAGAGCATGTAGGAGCAACGGATTTTTGTTATATATTCACTTTTAATATGTTCTTTTACACGAAACCATTGAAAATGAAAATAAAAACGTTGTGTTACGATCTAAAAATTGAAGCGAACGTGTCATTCGTTAGAAATTAATACGTACTTTTACAGAGATGCGTTCAAAATTAAAATTAAAATGTCGTTTTACTATCTAATAACTTGAATGTGTAGCAGATAAAAAAAACACGTTCGGTATTAATACGTGAATCTAAAGGAAAGCGTAAGAAATGAAAATGAAATAGAGTTTTCGGTGCACGAACTAATAACTAAATACAGACGAACAAACACAGAATTGGATTTTCCATTACATAATTTAACAGACTAGTGTGGAAAATTCAAATTTGTTTTATAATCTAATAGTTAACGTGCAAAGCATTAGGGTCTGTGTAGCTATATTTTGCATAATAAGTGTACACAATACCTTTAATCAATATAAGGGCTGAACAGTTTTGTACTGCAGCTACAGCTCTCACCATAGCTCTTTCTAACGGTATTAGCAAAGCTTTTACGTATTTATCGACAGAACTGAACTACGTTATTTATTAACACTTTTTCATCTGAGCGTACTCTCCGATATCGTATATTTCCGCGATAACTATACATTTCAGCAGACGCCAAAAATTCGCATCAGTTGTAATATACTACAGTATCAGTATGACTTGACTGTACAGCACCGAGTGGTCTGGGTCATTCGGGTACTGTTCAGTATTGTCGGGCGCCTTCGGTCACGTGTGCCCATAAACAAGGTTTAGTTCCGCATTCTGCCATCGGCAGTTGTAAAATAAACAGGTAATACGTGGTTTGTAAATCCAATGAATGTGCTCTAAGTTATAATAAAAATCACATTATAATCTTAAATTCTTAAAACTAATATGAAGAAATAAACAAACTCATCAGTCAGCAAAGTTTCCATCTGGCTTTGACGGCAGAAAACTCGTTGATCATATCTTCACAGTTCAGACGATTATCAGTTAGGAGGTTGGCTTCGATGTGAAGAATGGACAAGGAGTTCAATCTCTCCTCAGAGAACGTAGAAAGTAGGTACGATTTCAGTCTTTTAAGAGCCGAAAACGAGCGTGTTGCTAAACAATTTCTAAGTGCCATACATAAAAATACTCTAAGAGAAATTTCAACATTCGGAAAAACAGACTGTAACCTCTCCTTTCGTAAAAAATTACTTATTTCGACTGGTATATCATTAATCTCAGAATATTTCAAAAGTTCCACGAAATGTACACATTCAGTAGGGAAGGAAGGCTCTAAATCTGTGTCATATGACGTTTGGAGTTTTGCTGCACGTTCAGCAATATCGTTAGATGAACTGTTCTTTAGGTTACTGAAAACTGTGAAGGACCTCACTTAAAACGTCCGGGCTGATAGGCCGTGGTCGAAGTATAAAACTGTCTCCTGACGGTTCGTCTCCGACTGCGGGAGACATCCTCGGAGGTAAACCGGCGAACTGCATACTTCGACCACGACCTATCAGCCCGGAAGTTTTAAGTGAAGACAATACCGGCCGTGAAACCTTACATTGTATGATCAACTGTGAAGGAGTCCAACAGTGTTCTATAGCTTTCCTTCCTCCTCATTAATTCATCGCACTAGTTGTCGAATACTGGGAGAAATATTTCGACTCTAAATTTTTCCTTTTCAGTCAGAAAAAGTTTTACAGAGTCCGCTTCTTCATCATCATGAACTTCGCGTTTTCATGATATTTTATAGGTGCATTCATAGTCCATATCAGTCATAATCCCCATGGATTTATTTTCATAATAGTCGCACATACCACGAATAGATGCAATAAATCCTACAAGTGATTCATATAATTCATGCACTATTTTAGTAACAATATTTTTACTTTGCAATTTCAGATTTACACTATTAAATCTCTGAAGTATGTCCTTCCAAACTGTCATCATGAATACTGTTTCTAGTCTGTTGAGTTGATTCAATAATGCTGAAGCCTCATTTCGCACAGGTGGTTTTTCAGACATATTATTGGCAATATGTATGAGGGCATTGATAACGCCCTCCCAGTTTCCATATAGACTTACACACGCTTCCTCTCTTGCTGACCAACGTGTTTTTGATAAACTTTTTACCATCTAGCTTCCTGGTTTCATGAAAGAAAGAAGCTTATCTCAGCGCTGTGTAGAAGCAGAGAAAAAATTATAAAGGTTTTGCACTACACTGAAAAAGAACATGCTTCCCGACAACAGCTTGCAGCACTGGCGCCGACTAAATTCAAAGAATAATAATGGGCTTTCGGATTTCGATCTTTAATGCGTGCCTGCAAACCAGTGCAGGTTCCTGACGTATTGCCTGCGTTGTCATATGACTGGCCTGTACAGTGAGTAATATCAGTGGAATTTGGAGACAGGACTTTTAATATGGCCTCAGCTAAGTTTTCGGACTTGTGTCCCGAGTTTGGTAAGAACAGAAGGAAACGTTCAACAGGTTCTCCATTCTCGTTCACATATCGTAATATGAAAGATAATATCAATATGTGAAATGTCTGCAGTAGACTCTACTATTATAGAGAAATATTTGGCCTGTTTTATTTCACTTATGATAATTCTTTCTATTCGTTCAAAAAGAAGCTCTATTATTTCATCACAGGTTGTTGAAGAAAGATAACTTGTATGTCCCTGCCCTGGATTTCCATATCGTTCAATGTGCTCTGCGAGAAAAGGATCAAGCTCGGCTATAAGTTCAAGAGACATCATAAACTGACCATTATGTAATGAATGGAATCTTTCAACGTGTCCACGTAGAGGAAGTCCACGACTTAGATTCTTCACTACTGCAAGCACCCTTTTCAGAACACTGCGCCAGTACATTTTTTTTCTCAATGGTTATCTATTGTTCCAAGTGTCTTTTTTCTTGTTAAGAGTGTTAACTCAGAATTTTTGTGTTCAAGTGAATTCTCATGATGAGATAAAATATTAGAAATGTTTTTTCCAATCTGCAATACCATTAGTAGCAATCGTGGCCTTACCTTCGAACAATTTACATGTGCACAAAAAACAGTACCGTTGCTACAGGAGTATACTAGAAAATCAACCAAAGTTCATTCACGATTTAAAAGTTTACGATAAAACACATCTCTATTGAAATATCTGGTCTTATGGCCTATTGATCTTCTTGAATTAGAAAAATCACCGTTACAATTTTGATTAATGTTACGTTGTAAGAGTGTCGAATATTGTTGATTCATTGACACACCATTCTGCAGGATCATCACTAACGAGGTTTTTTTTTTTTTTTTTTGTAATGTCTGACCCGACACACAGTTTTTCGTGAAACTCTAAATGAGGAACAATTTGTTTTTTTTTTCGTTTTTAACTTTTATTTAGTCTGTATTTACTTCTTTTACAACAGCTACAATCCCGGAAGTATCATCCGTACTATTTGAATTCGAAGTAGAACCAGCAACATTTTTTGCGAAAAATTTATCTACCCGGCCAAGCGTTTTTAGAACATTGGCTTCTTGTTCTCGCCTTTCCTTCCATAATTTCCGAAATGCCACCCCACGTAATTTTGCACGTTTGCTTTTTTCACTGTTATTCATGTTAAGGCACTTACAAAATTGTCAACCAACAGTCAAAACAAAAGAAAAAATTTGTAAAAAGGAAAGAAAGAAAGACTTTATTCACTTCCAATCGAACTACACTGCACATGAGCACAAACCTTTTTTTTAAACACGGCACAAGAGCACAAAGATTTTTGCTAACACGGAGCGATGGGCTGAATAACTCGCATTATTCGACGTAACTGTGCTTTGAATAAGCAATGCAGAATAATTTAATTTCATTGTCGCCTGTTTCTCTGTTTTCAGTGAACATTAGGAGCACACTTGCCGGTTGGAATTCGTCTCGTAAAGGAAATGGGACAGTCCCTTTTTTGGCTTCTGTTTCCCACGTCGCCGGAATTTTAGCTGGGACGCAGATATGTGCTGAATATTCTTGACACTGTCTTTCTAATTTAAAAAAAAAAAACAATAATTTTTGCAATTTATTGCAGTGAGGTGTGCTGGATCGAGTCTTATCCCACTTATTCTTACAACATTTTAGCGGTTTCTGTGGGCAGAGAAGACAGACTACAAAGTTTATTTAGTCTTGTTGGCAGTTGGTGTGGTGTGTTGTCATTTGTGTGAACACTGCAGTTATGTCTACACGCAAATGCACTTTTTGTTCCATCATATAATAAAAATAACCTTTCCCCGAGAAAAAAAGCTTAGTTAAAAAGTTAAATATAAAATTTGCAATGCCACGTACTATTAGATTGAACAGAGTGGTAGCTGTGATATCGTGCAGGCTGCAGCACAATAAATGAGACAAACGAAAGTTGGTTTCTTCTACTTTTTTCACCAAAAAAATAAATAGTATTTTTAAACTGTTGTGGTGTGTATTTCACACATTATTAGATATTCTGCTTACGTTTTTTTCGTATATACATGTGTTTAAAAATGTAAAACATTCCCAGTATTAACATGTTTTGTTAAACGGGTGTAATTAAATCAAAGCTCAGATATTGAAGACCACAGAGCTTTCACATTAATTACAATAATGAAGGGTTGACTTGATACTTCTCATAATTCCTACAAGAAATTAAGTAGAGTCGGGTTTTCCATACTGAGGCCCACACATGTTACAGTATTTAAGAAACTGCTGATAAGTTTATCACAGCTTTTCAGGGGTCCTGGTATTTTCTCGGGGAAAATATTGAGGGGTTAGGTAGAAGCCGACAACATTCTCGGAATAATAATGTTTCAAACATTGTATTGTAGATTGCCGTCCTGACAGCTTACTTCAAAATATTTTGAACAATCATGAAGATGATACCAGACAGAAACCCAATGTTAAATTTCCATTCAGTCACCAAGCAAACTATGTATATTTTTAATCTTGTATTGTCGAATTTCGTTCTTAATGCTTATTTAAACTGGCAAATTATTTTAAAATATTAAAAAATTTGGTCTTTTGTAAGCGTAGTTATTTTGAAAACGTTAAAAGTTAAAATAAGTACAGAGCAAAAAACGCCGGCCCCCTTAAAGTGCCGCCCCTAGGCCCGTGCCTAGCGGGCCTATATGTACATCCGCCACTGTCTATGATGCGTTATTCAGTGTGTGCCAGTAACAGCAATTTACAGGGTAAAACAACGATATAACCTTTTCAAACAAGTTCCAGCATTGTGCAATGCTATCAAAGTGATTAAGGGAATGGTCTCAAATGTTTAGACCTCGTAAAATGGATATTTTGCTTTACGTTTATGTAAGTAATTTTTTATAACGATAGCCTTACCTGTGTAACATGTACGCCTACCTTCCCGACAGTAGCCTATTTGCTCCTTATCTCGCCAGTAACTCTGTCAGTTTTTCAGGAATAATCAAACATATCAAACTTGGAATATATGTTTACCTTGATCATACGCTTGATTTTACTTTTGAATGCCATTTTCATGTTTTCAAAGTATATGTTCAAAAAATGGCTCTGAGCACTATGGGACTGAACAGCTGAGGTCATCAGTCCCCAAGAACTTATAACTACTTAAACCTAACTAACCTAAGGACTTCACACACATCCATGCCCGAGGCAGGATTCGAACCTGCGACCGAAGGGGTCGCGCTGTTCCAGTCTGAAGCGCCTAGAACCGCTTTGCCACTCCGGCCGGCCAAAGCATATGTGCCTACACTATGCTTTGTGACACACCAAATGCCTAACACCTTTTACAGATCTATACAAGATGATCATTGGCGAGCAACACATCATATCCTTACAGCATATTTTTTGTACTGAACATCTTCTTCCTTAAAAATAAATTACCGCAGACTATTATTCCATATTCTCCACTTACGAATAAAATACGATACCTTTAAACTTTATGTTACCATCGTACCGATTAAAGCACCCATAAACGACGCAAGCCGGCAGTTTTGATGAAACAGCTATGTCTCCACACAATCGAAGCACTAGTTGCTAATTGAGATACGACCACGAAAATCGATAGATATCCCCAACGGTCGAAATTGGGCATGGTGCATCAGAGTGACGTCAACGGGAAGTATCGCCACAGTGAACCATGGAGGTAGAAATGCGGTGAATCTTGTGTTTTGGGCTATGCAAAATGGCGGACGTCAACTTCAAGTTTGTGATGCGATGATAACTCCCATCTTTTTTCACCTTCGCGCTTACGAAGTGCCGATAAAGACAGAAATGCCTGGTTCCATAATACACTGCAGGAGGGAAGATTGAAGAGAAGAAGAAGAACATGCAGGACGGGAGAGCGGCTGTTTTCGAGGGCCAGTCCTAGCAGTTGCCTGAAAAGATTTAGGGAAACATCAGGAACCCTAAACCACTGGCCTGGTCATGGATTTGATCTCTAATCCTAGTTGTTTATACAAAGCTCCACCTACTTCACTATGCAAAATATATAAAAAAAAGAACCGTTTAGGCTTCTAGGTTGTAAGACCAACTAGTCCACACGCTAAATGGACAATAAGTCTGGCACAAACGTAAATGTGATGAGAGTTGGATGGGAGTAGGCTCTATTATGTCCTAAGTGCAGGTCTGACGGAGTTGATATGTTCAATGGACCCGTGTGGGCGTTGAAGTATGGATTTATTGGATGCAGGATTGAACATGCGCTGGTCAGAGTAAGAGACGTTACACAGTTACAAGGCAAATCAAAGACAACCGAACTGTTTCGCGGAGATGAGTTTACATACAACGGAGACAGTGGGAGACATTTCTGACAACGATGGAACTATTCCGTAAGTCTGATTACTGCTAAACATAAGTTGGTGCCTCACACCTATGAGGCGATCTGATTAACATACAGCGACTGAGTCTACATTCTTAGAGCTGTGTGAGTAAAGCAGTCTGCTTCCTGTACCTCTTGTAAAACTTATACCGATTAGGAGTAGGTTTATTTTATGTAACTGTGTATTTGCAATTTATGAAGTGTGTGTTATATGCTGTTTAAACTCCTTGATGTATGGCAAGAAAATTAGAGTTTTGTAATGTATATATGAAAAAAGCAAAAGAATATGTTGAAATTTTAAATAATTATAATATGAATATGTTTATATAAAGAGTATATTTGTTAAAAGCTGGTTCATTCTTAGGGCACTTGTATTTGTAACACTGTAGGAAAGTCCCTCCACAACGGAAGTGGCATGGCGCGATGTAAAAGGTGGGTTTCGCGGTCGAACTGAGCGGCTCCTTTGTGGGAACGACACGCAGTATGTGGCTAGCCTTAGCACGGTACACCTCGACGGTGCTAAGAGAGGCAATTGGGAGCTGCATTAGAAGGGATTTGCCTCGGATGTGGATTTGGCTATTATTTGGTATTCAAGGAATAACGGAATGGATTTAATATGTTGAAAATACGACGTCAAGAAGAGATTTTATAGAGCATTCGCACATCAAGAGCGGTTAGCCGTCATTGGGCCTGCCACCAATCTTCGCCACTGATCCACAGACTTCGTACATTCAGTTAAGTAATGTATATGGGCATGGCCCAGTTAATTTGTGTATTGTTTCAATAATAATCACATAAAACATAAATTCGTGTCCGAAACCATATTTTCAATCCTGATCACGAACCTGCGCAGGGTCCTCACCCAAGTGCTACTAAAACCGAGTATCCTGATTTAAATGAACAATCTTGCATTCATGTGTTTAAAGGTGATTTTTTGTCTAAAGTAAAAGGGGCAGTAAAAGTTCATGAACTACTCCAAGTGAAATTGTTAAGGTAGGAAGTTTAAGTACAAAAAATTCAAAAATCAATTAATAGGAAAGTGAAGTTGGAAAGGCTTTTGTAAAGTATCCTTAGTTGATTATAAAAAATAGTTGTATAGGATTACAGTGGAAGATTGTGTAAATATTATTACAAAGAATACCTGCTTCACAGGTAATTAAGGTTCAAGTACATACAAATCTTTAATGAGCAGATTTACGGTAGTATTGTTAGAAGAAAAATTACTCAAATTTTTAAAGAACGTGTATTTTTGGTACCCTTCATGAAAGGTTCCTTTTTTTGAAGTTTATTAAGCCCTGTGTTGTATTTTACTGTCTTGCAAAGTAATTTAAGTGAATAATTATCTTTTAGAATTAGTCTTTACTATTGTAAAAATCAAAGACCTTTAACTAGTGAAACTATACTAGTCTATGGGTCCCCATCACATTCTCCACCTATTAGAAAAAAATGAACTATTACTGTTGCTGAGGAAAATTGCTATATGTAGAGGAGCTTAAACAGAGTATTTATGAAGTTATTCATCTTTATTTGTGTTTTTCATGTCAGTCAAGATAGAAGCCCCTCAAGTACAAATTTAGTTCTGCACTTCATGCAGTGACATTTCAGTATTTGATTAAGTAATGCTCTTGAGTGTGGCTGTCATTAGTAAGGGCTTGGTGCAGATATGCTCCCCATAATTTGCTGGTGTGTGTGTTATTGGTAACTGCTGCTACACACAGTACAGAGCGCACTATGTCAGTTTGTATCCTGTTTGCTATTCAGAGGGAAATCTCAACAAAAGTAACTTCAATAACCAATATTCAATTTTCTGAAACATAAGTTTCTAATCTAATGTACCCAATTGGGCTGAAGACCGTTCACTTTTTTTATTCTTTTATGATTTGGAGTTTTGCTATTTGGGGAGCAAAATAACTGATGATGGTCGAAGTAGAGAGGATGTAAAATGTAGACTGGCAATGGCAAGGAAAGCGTTTCTGAAGAAGAGAAATTTGTTAACATCGAGTATAGATTTAAGTGTCAGGAAGTCGTTTTTGAAAGTATTTGTATGGAGTGTAGCCATGTATGGAAGTAAACCTGGACGATAAATAGTTTGGACAAGAAGAGAATAGAAGCTTTCGAGATGTGGTGCTACAGAAGAATTCTGAAGATTAGATGGGTAGATCACATAACTAATGATGAGGTATTGAATAAAATTGGGGAGGAGTTTGTGGCACCACTTGACAAGAAGAAGGGACCGGTTGGTAGGACATGTTCTGAGGCATCAAGGGATCACCAATTTAGTAGTGGAGGGCAGCGTGGAGGGTAAAAATAGTAGAGGGCGACCAAGAGATGAATACACTAAACAGATTCAGAAGTATGTAGGTTGCAGTAGGTAATGGGAGATGAAGAAGCTAGCGCAGGATAGAGTAGCATGGAGAGCTGCATCAAACCAGTCTCAGGACTGAAGACCACAACAACAACAACATGATTTTACCACTTTCGTCGACTCCCAAGAATAAAGCCCGTTTGGTTTTTCTGTTATTTCACCAAATTCGAAATTATAGTCCAATACCCTTGCCCATTAGACACGCGCGCGGTCGAATTTCGAAATACTCTCAGAGGGTAACGTTAGCGTCTTTCACGGCACGTTAGTGTTATACGGTCAGTCTGATCTTCAGTGGTAATCTTGTGTACTATAGGCAAGTTCCAAATATCACACCCGGCATTGCTGACAGCTGCGAAAACTCTACTGAAAGTACTGCAAAAGTGTTCATAGCTTCTTCGTTGACTGATTTAGATAGTTCAAAACGCACACGTCACTTGCGTCTTCATTGAAAGTGAAGCATTTATTTCATCCTGGAGCTGAATTCTACATTTGTCTTCGAAAAAGGCCATGAGAGCGCTCCCTTAGCCCGTGTATTGCGTAGGCGTCAGAAGCGACTGACAGCGAGTGACGTCTGCATGCGCTGCACTCCAGGAACAAGCGGCAGCATACGGCGATACCATGGAGGTAAAAATAAGAGTTGTCATGACGTCACAAACTTGAAGCCGGTCCAAGTGAAGATCCGCCATGTTAGCTACCCCAAGACATTCGCTTCTGGTGGTTTGATTGCGTGTAGTCGTGAAGTGTTTTGATAAAATAATGCCGGCTTCCGTCGCTTACGGGTGTACTAATCATTCTGATTGTAGTCTAAAGTTTAAACAAACCACATTTCATTCGTAAGTGGACTTATTTAAGCGCTATCTTCTTATATATACTTGAAATTCTGATGCACTGTAAAGTTTTACAGTATGGTTTTATTTCTGTGATTTGACGTTAGATTTCCTATCAATCCAATGCGAAGAGCTCTCTGGAGATGAGCAATACACTTGGTTTTCCTTGTTTGGTTATTCACAAGTAACTGAAACGTCCTGGCAAGAAATATCCTGGAAATGGGGCTAATGTTTTAAAATGCAAGAATTTAATATAAAAGTAATGTAACTACATTTAGTTAATTAAATCTTCAGTAAAATGTGTAGAACACCTGTTACAGTGGTTAAATTACAAGTACTTAAAGGGTTACATATTTGTTAAAGCAAAGTTCCCTATCTAAGACCAGGCTTAGATCATTACATTAATCACTGTGTTACCCTGTAAGTTGCTGTTATTTGCCACACTGAATGTCACTTGGTAGGTACAATTTAAAAACAAAGCGGATGTGTAAACTACAATGGGCCTGACAATCTTAAATTCACTGCTTTTCCTTCGTAATTTAAAGAATCTTCCACTTTGTTGACGTGACAGCTGGCTTGTTTATATCATCCCTGCATACATCTATGGGACACCAAAGGAAAACAGGTAAGTTTCTTGCAAACGTGAACATTTAAAATTTACATTTGACTTGAAAATGCAACGAATACAAATCAGTGCCTCTAAACTATCAATCATTGCCTTTGGAGTTCTGGCTTTATCAATTATCGACACAAACACAATGAAAGTGAATAGAAATAGATTACGAAAGCACGCTTTTCATAGCGCATACTTCTGTTCTCGATTATTCGAAGTGTATAAACAAAAAGGCATTACAGTACTGAGGCCAGAAGCGTCATATTTTCGTGTTGTATTACTGTATCGAATACGCATTTAAGACCAGAAAAACGTTTGAAGTTGCGTTCCTTATGCTGTGTTTTTCACTAAAACAGTGTAACATTTACTATATAAAACAAATATCGCGTGCACGCGACAGAAATAACGAACAAGAAGCAATTTTTAACACTTGTCTGCTAATGTTTTGGGAGATCCAAGATGGCGGCAGGCCCCGCCCACTGGCTTCAATACAACGTACAGCGGAAGTCTGTAGCGCCATCTCCCCTTATTCTACCTCCATGGGCGATACCCTCGGCTGTCCTGCGTGCGAGAAACCTCCCGCTGGAGCAGACCAGTTGTTTCTTTATCACTGAGACCCTAAACTGTAGAACACTGTAGCTCGAGACTAAGGCTATGTTATTAGCTTTTCTTAGGAAAATAAGGCGTAATAAAGGAGGGCGGTGCATGAAATTTATGAAGGGAGGAATCTTCACGGAGAATTTTATAATTTATATCATCAGCTACGAAGACAGACAGAAAAATTCTTCGAATGTACGTGGATGAGCAGAAAGGCGTTCGGCTGTCTCATCAGTAAATTAACGACGAATGTTTCTTACATGATCGATAGCTTTCAACAACCGGTAAGTGCGAAAGAATGACTGTTTACCATAAATGTAAGAGAATGACTGCTGTTCCCTGAGGGGTATCTGTGGTTTGATGGTAGCGTCTTCGGCTCATAACTGGGATTGATGTTTTAACCTTCCGGCAGGCGCGCCTATTCCAGGAACGTGTTGTAAAATTTATGACATGAACATTTTTCAATAAAAACAAGCATGTGCTGAACAAAATATTATATTTACTGAAGCAAGCAGTTCACATTCAGTATATTCAAGATTTATAATAACAGTTTTTTCTCTTGTAGTTGTTTTAATAACAATTTAGCCAATTATTCTGACGTATGTTCACTTTCATAACACTTGTCACAGACAAAATGGTTCTTAGTGTGCTGTTTACAAAGTTGTTACCTCTATTACATTTAATTGACTTGGATGAATTTTCTTGACGTCCACAAAGGATACACGTACCGCGTTTTTTTTTTTTTTTTTTTTTTTTTTTTTTTTTTTTTTTTTTTTTTTTTTTGCTGGAAGTTCAAGATGCTGATCTTCAGAAGTCGATGCTTCAGAACCAAACTGCGTAATAAACACGGTGATATTGGCTGGTAATGATTTGAGTTGAGCTATAGACACGAGTTGTTCTTTCGTAAGACCTTCTACTAGCTTCTTGAGATAAATACGCCTACGTGAAGTAATCTCTGGTTTTGTGTAGGAAAACAATATTTGTGAATTAATGCAGCAAAGTTCAAAAAAATGAAAAAATACCCAATTGCCACCTCCTAGCAATTTTTGAAACTGAGTAACAGGCACACATTTCATCTACAAGTAAACTCCACCGTTTGTCACATTGTAGTCAGCTATGATTTCAGGTTTGTGTGTTTCTTCATCAACTGTCGCCATGTCATACTTCGTAGACAGAAGTACAACAGCACGGTTTTTACGAGGACCGTCTGAAACTAAAGTCTTATCCTGTTGAAATCCAAACATTGTACATCCTATTTCTCTTGTTTGTTTGGGAGAAATTCTGGAGGGATTTCAAGTCTATTCTTCCTCAGAGTACCAACACAAGTGATTTTCTTCTGCAGCAAATATTCAGAAAGGAAGTAGCAGTTGTCAGCTGTAAGGTTCCTATTAGAGTAAGAATTTTGATGGTTAGTAACAAAGTGTCAAATACTGTACGAATTGCAGCCAACTTACCAGTTTTTCTCCTGTCGTTCCTCGTTTCGATGTCGTCAAACTGTATACAGCTTAGGGGAAACAGAAACCTTTTGTAACTCACTGCAGCCCTAAGCAACTGCATTCTTGTTCCATCTGCGCCCAGAGTTCCAGTACATTAGCATGATGGCCTTTTCTTGTTCCAATCAAAAAAAATTATCCCAAACACAGCCATTAATTCGTGTCTTGATGTCACTTTATTATCTCTTCCGCCCGAGACTTGACGTGTGCCTATTTTATATACGTATTTCTGTCGTTTAAGATTTCATCAATAATGGCAAGGTCAATTAATTTAAGAAAAGCACTAGCGTCATCAGTTATATTCATCACATTTCTCTTCGGACCTGGTAGAATTTTCACAGTGTTTTTTCTCTTGGTTTTTGACGTTATAGCACGCTCACTTTTGCACCTATCCGTAACTTTGTCTTTTCCAATAAAGAACTCCCGCACATCTGCTGACTCTTTGAGATCATCACCATCCTGGCCTTAAAGTTCAGATTCACTACCATGGTCCGCAGATTCAATGTTTTCATCACTTGAATCCACTTCACCTTCCTCCAGGTCTGAAAAGTCTGGACAGATTTCATCATCACTTTCTTCGACTAGTCTGCGAATTTCTTCGCCCAATATACACTTTGGACTGAAATAAAACATCAAAAGAAATTAAATGAATAAATAGATTCAGATGCCAGTAAAACTAAATTAACATTTAATGTGCATCTATACGAAATAAAAATAAGTGTAGTTAACTTTTTATTACGCTTACGTCTGCATATTGACTACTGGAACAAAGTTTGCAATTGTCACACCAGCAGGCACGTGTTGTACTTTTACAACATTCGCATTTCGTTGCCTATAAGTCAGAAAACAAACTGAGAAAGCTAACCAAAGAAACAAAGCTGATTTAACATTGTCGAGAAAACATCAATAACTGAATACATGGAAGCGGAGGCGCAATAGCTCAAGGTCAAGACATCATCAAGACATCGATTGGGCATAAAAACCACTGCTATTGTACTTTTTACAACAGCTGCCCGTTCGAGGGTTAACTGACAGCTGCAATTCTGTATATGAAGTTTTATGTTTACTGTTTACACTGCATCAGAAAGTATATTTTTAAGGTCTTGCCAAAGAGCTTAATCCTTAAGTGCATACACACCTGTCTTCATCATTGAATTCCCAATAAAATACAATGGACAACCATGAAATTTTACTGATATTTGATTGTTGGAAACGGATTCATCACCTGTTAATGTTAAGGCCAAGTGTTTTTAATAACCTAAATGGTCTTCTAAGTAAAGCATACAAAACTTTTAAAAAGACCGTCAAAAGTTTTGTGAGACCATTTCTCTAAAAGTACGAAAGGAAAAATATTAGAGAAACATTTGATGCAGCTCATTTTCTGTACATGATTTCGAGCATTATTCAAAGGCATGTCAAATGTTTGTCTGATCCGTTTTATTGCTTTTAACAAATCACATTTCAAAAAATATTTGACCGATTTCTTTCATTTTTCTATTTTCAAGTTTTATTCAAAAAGCATGATCTTATTGATACCACATTTGCCTTCCTAACGTCTTCTTTCACGAAAATCCTAAATTTAGTATTTGATTCGAAGGAAGCCTTTTCACAGTTAAATATCACAACAATTCATCTTTATGCACCAGATAGCTAGGCCTTGAACATACGAACTTTTTGACATTTCATTTACGTAGCTAGCAGCAGATTTTCGTGAAATATTCAATTTTTCTTCATCTTCGTAATTAATTTTTCCTTAATTACCCCGATTACTTTCAAGCAAATAAATATTTCTTTGTCTGGCTATAAAAATTCTGGCAAAAACTCATTGTTTTCGCTCTGCTTAACATTTGCGTGCTGTCATTTCCAGAAAACCTCTTTTCGATATCTTGAAGCATTAATGAGATACGACAAGTTTTAAGACCACATGATGTCCGATGCGCAGGAAAGGATTCGGACACGCCGAGAGCGGATCGTCCGCGGTTATAGCAACCAGTATCTCGAAAACGGAAAGAGATATCATTCCGCTCTCAACTTCAAATACAATTTCGGTACACTGGTTACATTTCATACGCAACAATGTGTGGCCTAACATGAACTGTCAGGAAATTCTACGCAACGGGAATTTACCTCTGCAAACTGTTTAAAAGTTTGGTGCAGTCATTTACTTAGTTTCGTGCAGCACGGTAACTATGAAGAATAACTAAAATAAATTCAGACCTTTACCGATCGAGGATATCGAGCTGTAAGAAGGGGGGGCATCAAATTTTTCCACCGAATAGTTTTCTTAAAATCGCATGATAAGTATTTCATAGCTACCGGCGCGTCCGTTGTACTGCTTTGCCGAGAAGACTCGTCTCTGTCGATCTGACTGTCGCGCGTGCTACAGTGATGAGATTCAAACACGTCTGAATTCGTAAGCCGCTAGTTGTAGCAGAGAACAGGCAGCGCTATGAACATCGCTCACGGAGGACTCTTCCGTAACTACAACTCCGCTTGTGTTTTGTCATCCGAAGGTGTTACGCGCTGTCGACCGCTTCTGTCGCTACATAGGACGCGGCCTCAGAGACACAACCACTTCGTCTGTGCCATTAAATAGTTGCCACCGAAAATTGGTATTAATTTGAAAAAAAAGATGGAGTTAGAGCGATGTACAGTGGTTGGAAAACCATGGAGCTGATTTGTTGGGAAATAGGGATGCATTTTTGTTGATAATTTAAATCACTTGTAATTCATTTCAGTTGGATCCTGCATTCGCCTTAAATTTTGCCTGTGTCGTCCTCCGTCACAAGCCATGGCGGATTTCGTTCATCATTCTATTATTACCATACATTGCTTAAAGTCATCATTAACAGAAGAGAACTATACTATATGAATGTGAATGCTATATGAACTACACTATATGTCCGAATGAATAGACACCATGCGTTCATATAATTGAGTCACCACGATTGTCTATGAATTCATCATTTTCAGTGCGAATGCACTATCACATTCGACAACGTCAAAGCAGCGAGCATGGAAGATATGGACAGGTTCTCCGGATAGGTGACGCTAGATGGGAATGTGGGGCGGCCGAGGGGTGTACTGAGACTGTCGGCGGAAAGGTTATAAACACAGTGTCCCCGTGGCACAGGTGGTTAGCGCAACTCCCTAATAAGTAGGAGATCATTAGTTCGAATCCCAGTCTGGAATACATTTTCGCTAGGCGCCGCTGACTCCCAATCCAACTGACATCACGAGTTCCTTCGCTTCGCTTTCCTTTCTCCCTCTTCCAGTTTCAGTATACATAAAAAGAGCACTGCAATGATTTAAATAATAAAACACTGCGCTAGTTGCCTTTCTCAAACATAGCACGATGCATTTCATGAATTTAATCATATTTTCAAGTGGTACTATTTATATTAGTATTTTATGCGGCGTCTGCATATGTGTGTTGCTCTGTTTGTCTTGCCCTGCTATCCAGTCGTCTGTTCATGAATCTATTGCAATCGGAGATTCTGAAAATATAATTCTTGGAATTTTTTTAGGCGCTATCATCAGAAAATAGTATGTCTTATGCATCTTCTTAGAGATATTGTGTCTCCTTCATAGCGCATAAATTAACATACACGAAAAGCAATCCCTCACGCTGTTTCTTTACGAAAAATCATTGTATTCCAGGTCTTTGGGAAGTAATATTGTTGTAAATCTTCGTACGGCGTTAAGATTTTACGTAAAGAAAGAGCGTGGGTGCTGCTTTGCGCGCGTGTGCGCGATGAAGGAGACACAATATCTGTAAGCAGATATATAAGAAATACTATTTTCTACGATTAGCGTCCAAAACATCCAAAAAATTAAAATTCCAGATTTTCTGAGTGCAGTAAAAACAAAATCGAACGAATGAAGGGCAGAGCGAGAGAGTCATAACAACATACATGTACACATCACACCCAGTTCTAATGTAAATACCAGCACTTCAAGTTATAATTAAATTCTTAAATGCATCATGCTATGATTGGAAATAACGTAACTGATTCAGAGTTTTATCTTTTCAAATCATTAATGTCACAGCTGCAAACTTTCGAAAAACATCGATTATGATACATGAAATTAAAGAATAAAAGAATCTGATACACGCAAAAAGTAATGAAGCTGCATAAACAGAAAACCAGACACATAAAAATAGTCTCGCTATATAAACAAATATCAACAGACACTACACAAACCTTATTGGTTGTCACCTTACCAAGATAACAAACAAATAATGTAGGTTTATAATTTATTTAACGATGATTTTTTTTTAAAAATAAAGCGCTCTTGCACACGTTGAGTCACTGCAGTTCAATTGAGCGGAGAGGGTTGAAATTTCCATCTGGCCCTCGTGATTTAGGTTTAGCATGGTTTCCCTAAAACACAGCAGGCGAATGCTGAGGTCGTTTCTCCAGGTAGCGTGAGTCTAATTTTCTGTCCCATACTTGAGCTGTTCCACTTAGCGTCCCATAATTTGAACGTCAACATATTTTCACGACATAAACTACCTTTCTGTAACGCTGATTACGCGAGGTTGACTATAGCTCTGTACAATCGTCGGAATCTGTCAGGGTGGATCAGCAGCACGAGAAGATCATTCGTGGATGATGCAGTTGTATGGGAAATTATCTTAGTTGGACGATCGCAGTAAAATGCGGAAGTAGTTGGACAAAATTTCCACTTGGTCTAATGAATGGTAGTTCCCTTTAAATGTGGGTAAGTATAAGATAATGTTTATAACAAAGAGAAATAACTCCATAGAATAAGGATATAAGATTAGTGTTGAACATCTTGAGCACGTCACATTCTATCAGTATTCAGGGACAATACTAACAAGTGATATGAAAAGGGACGATCATGTAGAATCAGTATTAGTGTAACACCCCACCCGTCACTTATCTGGTTTTGGTGTGTCTTCACCCCAGGTAACTGACTAACAGATCAACAGACAGTGCAAAACTGCCGCAATGTCGAATAACTCAAAGAAAGTAATAAGGCCCTGTGACTCCTGATTGAACTGCGGTAGCAGTGTTGATATTAATTGATTCAGAATTGATCCCTTTTAATTAAAAAGGGGTGCACATTGATGTTATATTCAGCTATTGAACACCAGATGCAAATTTTGAACATAAAATTAATTAAGAAAGTGACTTGGGAATTCAACTACTTGATTGAAAACAGATGCAGTCAATTACCACAGATTTATTTTAACTCACGACCTTCAATCATCACATTACATGACTCTCCTAACAGGCAGTGGTAATAAATTGCGTTTGCATGGAGTAAAGCGCGATAACTCAAAAGTAATTCCTATCGACTGACCCAGGAGTAATGCAAAGTGTGAGAAGAATTCTACAACACAAGGCCCATGAAACCCTCGTGGAAACTTTGCCGACGTGATCCAGCAAATTAATCAGCGGCCGGAGCGGGCACAATATCACCGAATTCAGCGTGGCGGAGCAGCATCGTGCGGACGTCGGTCCACCTCGTGGTGCTGCAAGGCTGCACTCGTCTATTCACTCCTAGCTATCTTGCTCAGTACATAGCTGAACCAAAACTTCCTATCTCCAAGCTCAATCGTTCCATTTGCTAAGTCCTAAACTGCAGAGATGCTCACTCTTTCTCAGGCAAGCTGAGTCAGGAACACCATGTCCACAATCTAGGCAAGCTGGGAATGGAAGACCTCTATGGAGACTTCTCACAGTCCACTCTTCGCCTCCGTTTCCCCTCCAGCAAAATCACTTACGCCAATTGCAGTGCAAGTTGCGTTAATTATGCATCGCTTCCCTGCGCCGACCAATGCCTGCTGTGGGAAGTGAACAAATTCCCACAAAATTTCCCTTCCTCTAAACTTCTGCTATTTAGCTCCCCCCAGGCCACCCATCAAGGTTAGCGTCTGCACAAACACCAAGTTTTCCGGAATTCTGATTCCCAGGAGAGTACTTCAAATTCCTTGGTCCTACATTCCCATCAGAGGCCGGCGTATTTCATTCTGTCGCTTTTCACCTGATTTACTTCAGAATCTGCGGACCGTGAATTCAGCATGAAGTTGCTATAGTCACGAACATGCATATTTTGACCTCTGTTGACTGCTCCACCGTAGCTTTGCGTGGCTTTCTCGCATGTTTCACTGAAAACGGGACGACGGACATTTATCAACGGGCGTACAAGTTCTCCGTCTGCTTCACGGTACATCAGCATGGGGTCAACCAGCCCCCCCTCACTGTCACTCATCTTAAGGCAGCTGGAGGCCGCGCCCCAGTACCACTTTCTCAAGAGTTAGAGCTGCCCTAAGCTGCCTATTGTCGCTTCCCTTTGCTGCTCCCCCACCGGCCACGGTGGTCAACTCGAATACTTCCCTGGGGTAAACTAGCCTCTAGTAAATCGACGCATTTCCACAAAGTTTTCATGTTGTGTGAATTACTTTAAAACCATCACCCGACATTAATTATTCCAATATGTCCATACTATACCCTCTACAAGATGCATTGTGTCTTGTCAGTCATTTTTTGTTCAGCCCTACTGTTCGCTCAACGTGAGTTAGGTGATCTTTAATGACTTCATGTAAGGGGCATAGTTCTTGCCATCTTACATTAGAATAGGTGATTTAAATACTTATATTCACTGGAAAGGTACTGAGAAATTGCAGTGCATTTGCAAACGAAATCGCATACATTTCGCTAGTGTGATAAATCTTAGAGTACTGTTCTGGCGTTTAAAGTCATTTTGATGGTGGGCATGACAACGAGAACAAATTAGGGGTGCGCTGTCGCGATCGCATCTGATTGCTCTAGTCCATAAAAAAACCTTAACAGAAACGATTTGTAAGCTTATATGGGATTCCTTGATACCTAGGTAACGTAGTTTTGGCGAAACCCTGTTGAATAAATCATAGAACCTGTATTCGAAGAAGACCGTGCTATCTTTCTGATATCAGCATCGTATATCTCGAGTAGGGATCTTGAGAATAACATAAGGGGATTAGAGCACCTACAGAAGTATACTGTCACGTTTCCCTCCCCCGAGATGCGAATGGAATATATATAAAATCAGTAATAATCGATATGATGTACCATACACCATGCTTTGTTCTGCGGCTTTTCGAGTATACAGGATGTAACTAAAATGGCTTTGCAGACTCTGAGGACAGGTTCCGTCCACCTAAACCAGAGAAAAAGTCTAGTAAACATTGGCGCTAATACGCGCACCTTAAGAGCTAAAAATTCTCGTTCATCTTCGCTATGTGAAACACACGTCTTCCACTGCAAGTTCTTTGTTTTCCATATTTTGGGAGGAGGTAGTATGGACCACAACAAGAAAAAATGCATGGGCTCTAAAATGCATATTTTAAGAGCTACGGGCATTTGTAGAGTCCACATTTACTGTACTTCTTTCTTGTTTTGGTCCGTACTATCTTCTCCTAAAATATGGAACACAAAGAGCTTGCAGTAAAAGAGATTTGTTTCACAGTATCTAAGATTAACAAGTGCTCGTAACTCTTAAGATATACATTTTAAAGCCTATGTTTAGTAGACTTTTTTCTTGTTTTGTTCTAAGGAAACTGTCCTCAAAGTCTATAAAAGGAATTTAGTTATATCCTATATACAGTATGCAGATGTAACTGTAGAACCTTTTTCAATTATTCGACGACAGTGCAGAAATTTCAGAGCAGATGAAAAGCGTAAAACAATTTCAGACGTGATTTTGGTGTATTATTTTTAATAACGCCGTTGCTTCCAAAATAATAAAAATACAATATGGATTAGCGGTGGCGCAGTTTAGCTACACACCATCAGATATTATCCCGCAGTTCCGCATATTTTGCTGCTTTTTCAGGCTCATAATTTATCAATAAAAGTTTCCAGTAATTGCAATACGTTCAGACTAGAGTCTCACATTTGTTATGCAACATACAACGATTGGAAAACCACGAAACAATAATATGAAATCGATCCGTGGAGAAACCTACAAAAACGTGGAAATAATGTTTGCTGGATTTGATGTTATTTTCAGTTTTAAATAAGCAATAAACTCCTTGCGATAAGTAGGCCCTAATGTTTCACATACTCTGCAAAGTACGTCTTCTTTGCTGGCACACGAATGCAGAGACAAAAAACTGACAATCAGTAGCGAAACACGCATTAACAAACGTCTCTGATTAGCTGCTGTCGCAATATAATCTCTGACGAATGATATAGTCTTTGTTTTGGGCGTGCAGTTTACTAGTGAGTCGCCTCTAGTATTCTGTTTGGCTGCTCGTCGAAGTGTTGTGGCAACTAGGACTTTAACCGAACCGTGAAAATGTTCGGCGTTATTGCGTCAGGAAAGTTAGTGCAGACAGACTTCCAGCAGTGCGGTGAAACAAAATTTGCAACGACGGTGATGGAGGCAGATTCTGTTACAGACGTCGTCGTGTTCCTCACCGGCGCACAACCGTTTCCCCCAGAGACGGCGGGACTCGTCTACTTCAGCTGGCCGGATGCAGAAGCCCCGCCCACGTGGCATTTGCTGGGCTACATATCAAACGACAAGCCGTCTGCAATTTTCAATATTGCTGACCTCAAAAAAGATAACCCTAAAAACTTCGCGGGGTTCTCATTTGGAGAACAGAAAATGTCGCATCACGCTCAAATCGGAATATCTGTGGAGCCTTCGACGGTTGTTTCAGAACAAGCGTCTCGTGCCGTTGACAGAACGACTAAGCCAATTGTGGAATTCGGACAGAAGATGATAGAAAACTTCGTGAACTACGTCGCGAGTTTTACCCTATCTGTGCAACAGGTTACTCCTGCAATAGATGAAAACTACGTACCATTATCCGCTTTACGTAACTGGTATAATAATTTTGAGCGGAGGCTGCGCATCAATCCAACCTTCTGGAAATAATGAACTGCTGTTAAGATTGTTATAAAAATCGGAATTTTGTTTTGTGCAGGCAATGATTGTTTACTAGAACGAACAGTTGAAAGTTTCTATAGAGAATACTGCTCCGTTCTTGTGTAAATTTGCTGATTAATGCTAATGGAAGAGCGAAAGTGTATGAAGTCTTATGTAAGTATATTGATTGTTGTATAATAATCTTTCCTGAATATATTGAAAGTCATTTTAGCTGTGTATAAAAAGGGAGCACTGATGTTAAAATAATTAAATTCCCTTGTTGTGGGAACTTAGTAGCCTATTTGGTTCCTAATGACATTTCTGCGACATTCCTTCTGTTTTAAGTACTCATACAATACCTATGACCAGCACGTACATGTATTTAAGTCAAACAGCGGTATGTGACTCCATGCTTCCTAGAAACATACAGTAGCGTATACATTACGTTGTTACGTAGACAGGTTCTTCAAAGTGCCTATGTTAGAATGCTTGTTACGTTAACGTGACCTAGTTTTCTTGGGGCTAATTTGCAAAGCAGGTAATATGTGCTGCCACATTCATTGTTACTACATATAATTCAGGCTTAAGTAAGCTAAATCATGTTCATATGATCCTTCTGTAATTATTAGTGCCTTTATTATAATGATCGAAAGCTGTAGTCTCTGAATTAGTGGGATACACTTTTTTCCATGACAGCTGATATCTTATAAAATTTTTCGGTGAAGGCAAAAACTATTTCGTCATCAATTTACTAATTTCATTTTGTTCCCCGTCTCTTCCTACGTTCTGGCTGTATGCTGTATCCTCCACAATCGGAAATATCGGAGCCTTGTCTTGAGACTTCCCATTCACAGCCCGGTGCCTCAGTCTGGGTCGACCGAAGCGTCCGATCCCACCCGTCGGCTTTGACCCGTGACGTAAGGCTGTTGTGGTGTGTGACGTCACGACTGCGCGGAATTTAGTTTGTGAGAGTGGCGTGTTTGTAGGTGTCGTTTTGATGCGATCGGTGATGCTTTTGGTTTAGTTTGCGAGTGTGACGTTTGTGAATTTTGGTAAATTGCTTTATTTATGTCTTTGGTAGGTATGGATATGACAGGGTCAACAGTTTTCGGTTGTCGCCTATGATGGGGGACAGCGCGTTGTCTCTAATAAAATTTCTTTAACTATTCGAATTTTTGGATGAAGTCGTAAAGTGTTCAGTATGCTGTGAAGAAATGAGGCTTACTTAAAGTTCCGGCGTCTCGGAGCAGGGACGGCTTTATGTGGAGATGTTGTAAGGATAACAGGTCAAGGGAAGTGTTCGATCCCAATGTGTGGCCGTGAATGTTGGTTTTGGTACCGGGAGATGTTTTTGAGTTACATAGGTCAAGGGAAGTGTCTGATTCCAGATGATATTGTGTTTAGTGGTTATTTGGGGAGTTTTGTGATGTCGGTTTTTCGTCGTTTTTTTTATGTATGGGGGCGGGTGTCTACATTTGTTTATATTTAGTTTGTCCACACCCTAAAAACCCCTATTTCCCGCGCTCGTCCCGTTAGTGTCATTAGGCTTTTTGTGGAACGTGTGTATGTTTGTTTTTCGATGTATTTTCGTCCTCATAATGTGTACGTAACGACTTTATATGCGACATATTGGAATCTTGGTTTAGGTCGTTTCCGCCATATTTGTGACGTCATGGGTCAAAGTAGACGGGCGGGATCGGACGCTTCCGTATTTCCCCTAGTATATAACCCAACTAATCCATCCTTCGTAATTATAAGCGTCTGCAGTAGACTACTTATCTTAGCTGTTCTTTCCACTAAGAGACCGTACGATGTGTGATTGTAGACTTCTCGGCGCATAATAGTGATGAAAAGCTCTCGGGTTTCAGCAGGATGGTAGTGTTAAAATACCGCAACATTTCAATGCGCCAGAAGATAACTGGTATGACACTCTCAGAAACGTCGTGTTTCAATACTGACACACGGCTGGAAACCAGAGCGCTTTAATCTCCAACTGACACGATGTTTTTCAGCTATGTGGTTCAAAATGATTTTCTTCCGTCTATTTTGGCAATTTTCGTTGATGGTTTGTAAGTGTTAACCCTAAATCACTAAACCTTCGTAAAATTTACTATTACAGCAGGTATAAAACAGGGCATTTTGTACTTAATTTGGTATGTAATACACCTTTGTGAATCTGATAATTTTAAATAACGCGTAACCTCAATATTATGACCTCCTTTGAATAAAATGTGTAGTAGTGAACTTAACAATGGTTTAGTAGCAATGAAATATTTTCCCCCTTTAGCGTTCTAGAGTTAAGTTGTTTGGTGTACATTCCTAGTAACAACGTGTAGTGCTCTTGGGGGGAGGGGGGGGGGAAGGAGAAGGAGGGGGGAAGGCACCGCAAGCCAGGTCTCCCTCTCTCCCCAACAGAACAGTACACGCTCTTATTAGTAATGTACACCAAACACAAGTGTGTTCTAGAACACCAAGAGGGAATATGTTACATTGCTGCTAAACCAACGTAAAGTTCACTACTACACCATTTATTCAAAGGTAGTCTTAATATCTAGGTTATGCATTAGTTAATTCCAGTTATCAGCTTTCCAGTGGTATGTCACACACCACATTAAGTATAAAATGCCCTGTTCTATACCCTACTCCATGTACAATGCCGCTCCTGTAGCGTTTGCCACTGAAGTTTGTTGAGCATATCTGCAACGCTCTCACGCAGACTAAACGACGCTGAGACGAAATGCACCGCTCTTCGCTGGATCTTTCTTGTCTTTTCTATTAGTCCTATCTGGTAAGGGTCCCAGACTATCGAGCAGTACTCTAGAATCGGCCGAACAAGTTCCTTGCAAGTCACTTCTTTCGTGGATGACCTATGTTTACTTAAGAATCTTCATATGAATCTCAGCTTGGCAACTGCTTCCCTTAGTATTCGTTTTATTTGGTCATTCCACTTCAGGTCGCTCTAGATAAGTACTCGTAGGTATCTGCGTTAGCTAATGTGCCCAGCGATTGGATTTCTTCTGTATTTGCAATACGTTGCATTTATTTACATTCAGGAGCCAACTGTATTCCCTTCACCATTCACCAATCCTCAATAGGTTTTACTGTACTTTGCTAGTCTTCTGGTATTGATACAGTCTTACAGACAGCCAGGCTGCGGGCATGTGGCCCAGGTACTAATATTCCATTGGCAGTTTTCATTACCGTTGTCTTAAGGCACTGCGTGACTCAATATAATTATTATATGTGTCTACAAATATTGTTAATGCATTTGTGACGGAAAGACAACTAATCGGAGATGCAAGTGGCAAATTAGGAAAGTACTGACCTCACAGGTACTATTCGCCTGCTTTAATCCACATAACTCACACACGCCACACGTGTCACAAGCTACATCATTTACTTTCCGGAATTGTTGTTAGGTTCAAAACGTACGACAAATTAGCATTTATGCCGCCTTTGTTGCCTTACGAAGTTAGGTCCAACACCCCCGCTCCCCCGGCTCTAGAACTATATTTTATGTTTAATTACCTATGACACCTGCACGTCTATTACGACGATGAACCTCAAATGATTCAAAGCTGTTAGTGAAAATAAATATTTCAAGAGGTTTACTAATTTAATGTAAGTACTCAAAACTGTTTTCATAATTGATCAGCTTGATTAATCTCTATAATTAGTCTTCGTTACTGCCGAACAAAGGATCGTAATTACCGTTAGTATGTATTTGTCACTCTTACTCTTGTATTCCTGTTATGACTATTTTTCTTTAGTAGCCACTTTAACAGTTAAATTAATGTGCAGAGTTAAAGAGCTGCAACACTTCGTTAAAATTGTTTAACATTCGTGTCCTCCTGATATCTGGTTGACACATTAAGCGCGAATCTTTCTGTTTTAGTCCTTTCGTTCGTTGCCATTCGGAGAGCAGAAAACGCTTTCTAGTTAGTTCTTTTCACGAGCAAGTCACTTCTCACTTTATCGCCAGACAATCCACTACCAGACAGAATCGTATTGTTTCTGCAGACAGTCTTTTTTTTTAACGCGTAGGCAACATTCAGCAGTTGGCCTCACAGTCTTTACATTTGTGTTAAGGCGTGAGCCATTCATCAGAAAGGAGAGCCTTTTTTTTCTATCTTGTAACAGGCTGGTAGCCTGTAAGCAGTTTTGTGTGTGACGTGAAGCTCAGTACAAGTTTGCACAAAATTATAACAAAGCGAAAACGTTTTTTGTTTTTGTTATAGCCACTGTCAATTGATCGATTTGTACTTCTTACTCTGATTTTATTTACGTCCCACATAAACCTTTGGAGCGCCAAGTAAATCGTAATGTCTGCCCAAATACAGCTATGCCTGTGTCGGTGCGAGACTGATCAATATTCCCCCAGGCTCTGCAACACACTAATATACGAGCAGACCATCAACCGACAAATTCTGTCACGAGCAAAAACCAGTGGCGCAATTTACACTTCATCATCAGGCGTGTAAGTTCCTCGCGACTCCGACTTCACCACCCGCACATCATACTGTTGCTTGTCCTCCTCTGCAGCGCCTTTTTTCCAAACGTTCACGAGGCACAATGCTGTTTGGGATTCGCGTGCAGCATGTGCTGGAGTCACTAGGTGTGGAGCCAGTTCGACCCCAAATCCAGAGTTTTAACGGTCTACCGCCATGGTTACCGGAGAGGCCCAGAGTGATATTAGATTTGGTGCGGTACAGGAGAGATAGCACTCTCGCTTCAATTTGTAATGCGATATTTTCTAACATTTTGTCTTAGCACCACCTCCCTGCGGGTCCAGGGGTTAGAGTATGCCTGAAGTATTCCTGCCTGTCGTAAGAGGGGACTAAGAGGAATCTCACATGTTTCGGCCTTCATGTGATGGTCCCCTGTAGGGTTTGAACTCTATTTTTCAAAATTTTCCCGAAGACAGAGCCAATTGGGGAAGGGCGCCGTACATGGTGCGTAGTGTCAATCATGCACTGAGACCTTTCTTCGTCGTCGTGGATCTGTAGTTCCGCTCATTCTCCAGCTGTTGGGCGAGATCACCCTACAGGATGTGTTTTCCTCCATCCTATATACAGTATCGCTTTCTGCGCTGTCGACAATAATAGACTTCTTAGCTCGTTTGCGCCTGATATCCAGCGTAGTAGCCAGTCCGTTATGGTGGGGCCGCCATGTACCCTGTCGATTGTAGCCCCCTGGCCATGCAGGGATCGCTCTGCTTATGCCTTTTCTGTTAACTCAGCACGTATGCCAAGGAGTAGATGCCCATTACCCTGGGGCATCGGGACTCTCAGCGATGTCCATCCTGCCAGGTGGCCTTTGCTGCAGCTGGGTGGCGCCCGTGGGGAGGACCCCTGGTCGGGGTGGGTGGCATCAGGGCGGATGAGACACCATGAAGCGTAGTATGCCATCTCTTGCTGGTGGTCAAACACCAGCAGTCTCTAAGCTGTCAAGGTCTAACTTCAATGCTAAGAAATACGACCCCAAATCGTCCCACGCCCCCCCCCCCCCATCTACCACCCCTCCTGGCCACACCATGGGAGGAATGCCAGGCTAAGGATGGCAGTAAAGCTTATTCACCTCGGTACCTTGTATGTACGAGAGTTGATGGGGAATCTTTCTTGTCCATGAAACCTCGGTTTTTTGTGGAGGATTTAGACGACAAGTTTGGAGAGGTGGAGGGCTTGTCCAAAATACGGTCAGGATCGGTCTTGACCAAAACAGCATCCTCTGCCCAGTCACGGGCACTACTCGCCTGTGACAAGCTGGGGGATGTTTCTGTTTCCATCACGCCCCATAAGAGCTGAAATATGGTCCAGGGTATCATATTTCACAAGGACCTTCTTTTGCAGTCTGACGAAGAGCTGCGCGGAAATTTAGAGCGGCGAGGTGTCCATTTTCTCTGGCGCGTCCACCAGGGTCCAAGCGATAACCAGGTTGCCACCGGTGCCTTCATCTTGGCCTTCGAGGGTGACACATTGAAACGTCCCCTTTGAATAATTTATATCAGACTGTGCTTATAACTGACGCACAATATTTTTTAGCGCAACGCAATCTGACTTTCAACACACAATATTTTGTTAACGCAACGCAATCTGACTTTCAAAATTCTCTACAAGAGAATGGCCCTGACTAACATTAAACTATACGTCTCACAAATCACTTACCTCACCAAAAATCTTCGCTGCTCAAGCTACTGCAATACAGCGAGCGCCACTACTGCCAGCTAAATAAAAGATTCAAACTATGGAAGGCACTAACTACTGATAGGGATAGTTAGCAAATGAAAGATATTAATAGAGAACAAACAATGTATTTACCTTAATATCATATATAGCAGTTCATAACAAATTACAAAACTCCGCCATCTCTCTCCCCACATCCACCACTGCTGGCGGCTCACCTCCAACTGCCCAGCGCTACGCGCTGTTCACAGCCAGCTGCCTAACACTACAATGGTTGAGTATTACAACAATGCAAAGCAGCCACAGACTGCACACGGCACAGCCGGTGATTTTCATACTGAGGTGGCGTTACCAATAAAAAAACCTAAACAGCCTACTTACATAGCCCCCATGCTCCCCACAAAAAAATTTTACAAATTGGGTTGAGCAGTGGGCAATACATATTTGTTAAAATTTTTCATAATCGTAATTACAATAACAAAGAAATCAAATGCACACACTTATTGATACAATGTTGGTCAAAAGCTAAAATTTTCTCACAGTCCATAAAGACAGTCCTAATCGTTCATCACAGTGAAATATCAGTGTTTTTCTCAAAGTCTGAGCAGTAAAAGAAAATGCACACGGAAGTAGTGGATTTCCATGCAGTCTTGAAGAAGTATCGTTGTCCTTCCAACGGAAAGACAGTGCTGACTCTTGACATGCTGACAGGTAATGGGCCACAACAGAGCAAACCCACAGCGGAGTCAATCGAAGTTTTGAAGAGTGTTGGTGGGTAGGTCATCACAGAGCAGACCCACTGTAGTCCTGGTAGAGATTACGGTACTGGTGGGCCACCAGAGGTGCAGACCCACTGTAGTCCTTGTAGAGATGGCCAGCAGCCATCTGTTGTGACTGTGCAGGTGCACAATCACCATTGAAGAGTCTTGCGGATAATTTAGCAAGTCCATAACCACCACTTGTGCACTCACAAAGTTTTTGGAATAGTCCTCAGAACCAGCAATGCTGTTATCCAGTCCCTTGCTGAATCATTAAAACATGTGCAAACACTATCACTCCCTACTTCTCACATATTGTGCATATGCTATGACCAACAGAAACGAGTGCAGTCAAAATATACTTAATTTGAAGACCTGGTGTCAATTACAATATTATAACATGAGAATACAATTACAAAGGTACAAAATACATTAGTAAAGAACATAACAATACAGATAACATTTGTAATAAAACAGGCTTTACAAAAGAATAGAAATAAACATATACATCAGTGTTACAAAAATAATGACATAAGTACATACATAAAAGATCAGAATAGCTTTTGAAACATCTACTTTACACATGAGCATTAAAATAGAACAGAATTACTAATGTCTAACATCTTTACAAAGTAAATAACATATTATCAATGCAAATTATATTTGAGGATAACAGTATTCCTCATCATAGTGAATGTAGCTTAGTATTAGAAAAATTCTACAACATAAGTCTTATCAGATATACATATAAATACAGGAAAAACATAAATACACAAGGGAACACAAACACATAGGGGGATAACACAATGAAAGGACAGGGTTTCTTTTACTGCAGTATGTTGCAAACAAAAACTTTCTTTACTTCTCGGAGATCTCCCTTCATTCCTCATTATTTCCAAAAGTCCTATCTATACCTGCTTTCTGTACTTTACTCGTATAGCTTCTCAATGCATTTTTTCCAATTAATCGCTACTCATTATCTTATAGGCTACCCCCTCTTAAGCTAACTTATATCTACTGAGCTCAGATGCTAAACTAAGGGACGAGGCAATGCAGCATCACATAAAACAATTAATATAAACAGCAATAAAAAAAAACGCAGATTTGCGAAGCAAGCAGTATTAAGAAATTAGCAAAGCAATTGTAATATTACAACTAATAAAGGCAATGTGCAGCAAACAATAAAACTAAATCATTAGTAAAACTGGCTTAACAGCGTAATACAAAGTCAAATTCAATAACACTATGCCTGGCAAACAGCAGCAACTTATACCTAAACATGACATAGCTCAAGCAGAAAAAATAGTACACTAAAGCTAACAATGCAGATAAGGGAAATGTATAATCACATCTTAATGTCTAAGTAATTAAAGTGGTGCACCACAAAAACTAATTCTACAAAAAAATTACTACGTACTAGAAAAGAAAAGTATGTATGCAGTTCCTGTGAAGCTAAATGATATTTTTTTTTTGCTCCCTCATTCTTCATTTTTTTTAAATTATTATTTACTCGATCTGTAGACAGAAAATATTTACATTAATACATCCATAAAATTTTATTTTTACCAATGCTGCAGTGCAGCTAGAAACTAGATATTAAATGAAATAAGCAACTATGTACAAAGCAAAGCATAAAAATATCATTCAGTAGTCATGAGGTATTTCATAAGTTAGTAGAAAAATCTCTCAACTAGAGAGACAGTAGTCATAATCAGGTGTATAGACATAAAAATATTTCTCGTCATTTCATTAGGCATTTCTGTCGCCATATGGCATTTCTCTCAACTAGCACGACAATAGCCGTGAACTGTTGCGATGCTTTCTACAAAAGCGAGGATAATGGCCTCCCCCTTTTTTTTTTCTACCTGTGCCCCTGGAAGGCTAATGGCTTTTTTTTTTCGGGCGGCTGTCGCCCAGCTGCGTGCCCACGACGCATTACGTGCAGGTGGTCACTGAACTTTCTTACCGAAATATTTACGACAGCAGTTTCCGCTACGACAGTCTCACATAAAAATATTTCACAGGTCAAGAATTAGCGTTGCAAATCTGTAGAAACAAAATCCTATAAATATAAGTGTCCCAAAAAAAAAAAAATATTCGTCAGCATTGTGATACATTCACGCATTTACACACATTTCATAATTCTAAAAGTACGATTCTCGGTTTCCAACATACGTCTTCACAAGGCAGAGTTCCTAACCGCTACTCATTACTCCTTACCTTATTACACATATACAAATTCGTCGACGCTTCTTCAATACTTCAACATAAGATACATAGCATAATCAAATTCCTCATATAGCATCAGCTTCTTTATCATAAACATACCGCAACAGCATAATACATATCGTCGTCGTAAAAATAACATCATAACACCTCAGTCAAATCTCAAAATCGTCGTGGTTTCCTCCAACAGTTTCAAAACCTAAAAAAATTCTCTGCTCATGTCAAAAGTGTCATCTACCTCAAACGTACTTTAAAATCATGCTCCCTTACCAAATACATCATTCAAAGCTCTCATAGTATCACAATGGTTCTGAAAAAATATGAACATTTTACAAAGTACAGACAAAATACAATTTCGTAAGTGTGAAGGTATCCAACTGTGTAATTACGTAAACATCTGTCACTGACGTAGAAAAAAAATGTTTGTCTCTCTCAGTTAAATGATCTGATAGCTGTGTAATACTGTGTTGGAGAAATATGGTACCGATGTGTAAAGTTGTATAAGCAAATACCATATTAGCTAGGGTTCCTTGTGGTTGCCACACACATGGTACACAAAGTAAGCGTGTACCCCCCTGAGGATTAATGTAATTATACCCTCAGGTGTTACAGATTACAGCAATGGAATGAAATATATCACGGAAAACTTTCTTTGTAATTCAAATATCTTACAAAATAAATGTTTTAAGTACAAAATTAATCACTCAAATACGTGTCCTGTAGCGCTAAACTGTGCGTCTTGCTGTAAGATAATTCTGTGGAAGTGTCGTAGTTATCGTCCTCCGAAAGCTAAGTTCTGCAGAGGTCAATGTACTTACCTGATGATACACAAAAGTGAAATGCTTTGCGTATAGATATCTTAGTTATTACGCTTATTGTTGTGATGAAGAAAGTACTGTGCTGTAACGTATTGTTGTGCTACGGAAAAGGCTGCCTCATTGTTGCTATACCACAAAAGTTGCTACTAAAATATGTTTTACTTTCCAGAAGAATTCAGAAAAACTGCGCAGATATAAAACAGATACACCGCAAAAGCAACAAGGTGAATTGTCACTCCTTAGTAGCGTCGTGATAAAATCGTGTAGCTGTCAAATAAACTAACCACTGTGTCACCTGGTATCTCTCAGAAAGCACCTTGAATCCATAATGTATTTGCAAGTAAACCAAAATGTTGCATTAAAAAAAACAGATTATCTTTCAATAAACGGTTTTACATGTGAAATGTGGTGTAAACCTTTACTCTTCCTAGTACGCAGAGTTTCAACTTCAACGCAATTATCATGTGGTATACGTCGGATTCTGTAAGGTCCATTGTAAACTAGAAAGAATTTGTGACTCAAGTGTTTCTTCTTATGTGACAATGAATGAGCTTTAATGAGAACTTTCTGACCAATATACAATTTCTTTGTATTTGCTTTACCGTGTAGTTCTCTCCTTTTGTCTGCTGCAGATTTTATATTTTTAAGAGCCAAATCAATTATGTCTTTGTGTCGAAGTTTACGTGTATTCGGGAAAGGTACAAGCTCTCTGATTCTGTTCGGTGGTTTTTCATTCTTCAGTACAAGAGTAGGTGGTAAGGCAGTGGAGTCATGAGGCATTTCATTCAGCACGTTTTGAAATAAGTGTAAATATCTGTCCCAATGCTGATGCTTTCTGTGACAATAAAGTCTGCAAAGCTTATTGATTTCTTTCATAATCCGTTCGGAGGGGTTACAATGTGGTGAGTACAATGAAATAAAAACAGGTTTGATTTTATGGTTGCGAAGCATGCGAGACCAAACAGCAGATCTGAATTGCGGTCCGTTATCTGAAATGACTTTAGCAACGTGGCCAACTTCACGTAAGAAATTTTTAACAAAGGCGTTGGATACAGATCGTCCAGTGGCTTTACGTAACGGAGTGAAAGAAACAAATTTGGAAGTAAGTTCAACAGCGACTAGAACGTACGAAAATCCATTAGATGTTCTGACAAGGGGTCCCAATAGATCAACTGCAGCAAATTCTTTTAATTTAGAAGGAATAATAGGAAACAACGGAGCACGATGTGAGACAGTAGATGGTTTCGCCTTTTGACAAAGTTTACAAATAGACAAGACTCTTCGAATTCTCTTTTCCATATTGTTAAAATAACAAGTCGTTCGAAGAATATGATAACATTTTCGTGGACCAAAATGTGCGTAGCTGAAATGAATGTACCAAATGAGCTTATTAACAAAATCATCAGGAATGCAAAGTACCCATAGCTTGTCATCAACAGTGCAGCGTTTGAACAGTATGTTGTTTCTAACCAGATAATAATGCCGAATCTGTGTGTGTGTCTTTTCATGCCATTTGCTCTTGATGTCTTTCCAAATCGGATCTTTATCTTGTTCATGAGCAATGTCCTTTAAAGATGTGGTGATGAAGTTTTCAAAGGCGACTTTCTGAATGTAAAGAATACTGAAATTTTTCTCGAGGTTGCTTTCTGTGTTACTTTTCTCAAGCCCAGCCGGTGCGCGTGACAGTGCGTCCGCAACAATGTTCTCCTTACCGGGAATGTAGACTATTGTGAAGTGGAATTCTTGCAGAAACAATGCCCAACGTTTTAACCTGTCATGATTTAATTTTGAAGACATAAGAAATTGTAATGCACGATGATCACTGTATACTTTTACGTGCTTACCAGAAAGAAAGAAACGGAATTTGTTAAATGCCCAAACGATAGCTAAAGCTTCTAATTCAGTAACGGAATAATTTTTTTCAGATTTTGTTAGCACTCGGCTAGCAAAAGCAATGGTTTTCTGAACAGTAGTGTCATTTTCTGTGGCTTCTTGAAATAAATGGGCACCAAGACCGACTTTAGAAGAATCCGTGCTAAGGCAGAAATCTTGTGACAGATCTGGATGAGCTAGAATTGGCGCGTTAAGTAGCGATTCTTTCAAAGAATTGAATTCCAACTGTGGTTGTTCGTCCCAGTTCCAAATAGTATTTTTTCCAGTGAGAGAACAAAGTTTTGGTGTAACAAGGATTTGCATATTCAGAAAACGACGGTAAAAATTTACGAGACCTAGAAAACCGCGGACTTGTCTTTTTGTGGATGGAACTGGAATGGCTCTGATTGCTTCTAACTTTTCAGGATCCGGCTGAATGCCTTCAGAAGAAATAATATGTCCTAAAAACCTCACCTTTGACCTACCGAATTCAGACTTTTCCAAGTTAACTGTAATTCCAGATTCTGCAAAAATACATAACAAACTGTTGAGGATGCGATTATGTTGTTCCCATGAAGCTTCTGCTATTAGAATATCGTCCACATATAAGGTGATGTGACGTTTTAAGAACTCAGGTAATATGGAATTTAGCCCGCGAATGAATGCAGCTGAAGAAATGTTCAAACCAAAAGAAAGTTTCCGAAACTGATAACAAACGCAGAAACAAAGGAAAGCTGTGTATTTTCTACATTCTGGATGAAGTTCGATCTGATAAAAGCTGGATCTGAGATCAATGGAAGACAACACTTTTACACCATTAAAATTTTGAAGAAGTTCTTCCAACGTTTGCGGCCTGTCTGTTTCAGGAATAATGATAGTATTAATTTGTCTCGAATCTAAGACAAGCCTGATCGATCCATTTTTCTTCTCAACAACATGTAATGGATTGTTGTATGAGCTTACTGCAGGCTCAATAATGCCCTCGTCAAGCATTGATTGTATTTCTGTTCTAACACGGTCCCTATAATGCGCCGGAATTACGTATGGTCTAACACAAAATTTAGTATGCTCACGAACACGAAATTGGTATTGAAATCCCTTGATTGTTCCTGTTTTATGAGTAAAAACTGTGGAATGTGCTTGTAAAATCTCAAAAAGGTCTTGCCTATCATTGTCATTACAATTCTCAATTGTTTGAATTTTATTCTGAATTAACTCATTAGTATCAAGTGCGCCGTCGATATCACCCCTGTCAGTACTTGCAGAGTGATTGTTAGTGTCAAGTTCCGTTGAAAATTCCGAACTGTTGTCTAACAGGAGGTAAAGCCGATTAATTTCTTCGTCATGGTTTGAGAGCCAATCTTCAAAATTCAAAGCTACTGACTTACCTTCTTTTTCTAAACTTATTTCAGCATCGTGAAAGCTTAAGATTGCTTTGTATTTATTCAAAAAGTCTACTCCCAGTATAATTTCCGTCGACAATAATGGAACAATAAGAAAGTTCATAGAGAAGCTGTGGCTTTGACAAAAGAATTCTAAGTTGGTTTGTTGGCGTACATCTACACTTTTTCCAAAGATTGCACCTTGTAATTTAATCTTACGTAACGGAAGTGTGGGGCCATCGTTCGATTTGTTGCATTTGCTAAAGGCTGTTTCACTAATTACTGAAATGGGACTGCCAGAGTCAAGTACTGCCGTAAATTTTACGTCATTTACTGTAATGTGAATCACAGGATATGCAATGTTAATATGTTTTACGTCGTGTTCTTGGAGTAAGATGTCCCTAATGTCTTCCATTTTTACGTAATTACTAGATACGGCAGCTGCGTCGTTAGTTTCATACGTGCGTTTTCTTGCTGCCAGCGGTGTGAGTCATTGCCTATTGTCTCTTTGTCGGCACGCGTCGTTATTGGGATTTGGAGACCTAACTTCTACAAATTCACCGTGACGAGAGGGCCCTGCTCTGTTGGAATCCCGCCAGTTCTGATGCAATTCAGGTCTGTCGGTATGTCGGTAGATTTCATAATTTCTTCCTTGTCCTTCACGTGGTGGAGAATTTCTCCCTGAATTGTAACTGCGCGCTGGACCGTTGCGTCTAAAGCTATTCTGTCTCCCGTAATAATAATTATTTTGGTTCCCATATTGTCTGTTTCTCTGATTGTCTCTGTGATAGTCATTACCGCGGAGAGGTGATCTTTCCCTGTAATTATTACTACTCTGCCAACGGTTGTCATACAGGTGGTGTCTGTTTTGGTCACGATTTACGTTATAAGAATAGCCTTGTCGTGTATTATTTCTGTCATCGCGGAATTGTGACAGATGTGACCTGTAATTGTTGTGTTCCTGTTCTCGCGTTCCGCGATTGTCAGTGTCAATTTCCAGTTCTTGTAACAGTCCCTGAAAAGCTTCAATGTCGTCTTTGCAACGTCCTGCCAAAATAATATGTCTTAAATGTTCAGGTAATTTGATTAAGCAAATTCGGATGAGTTCTGAGGGGCTGTATGGGTTTGACAGGTACTGATTCTTGTGCAACATGTCTTCAAAATATTTCACAAGACTGGAGAATTCAGATTGTTCGAAATGTTTCATCATTATGATGCCATGTTTTACTCGGTCTTGTGTGGCTTGAGACCAATATGCTGAGAGGAAGGCATGGTAAAATTCTCCTTCACTGTGGCAATCGTGAATGACCGATCGCATTCTTACAGCTGGTTCATTCTCTAAATAGCCACACATAAATTCTAATCTGTGTTCTAACGACCAGTTGGAAGGAAAACAATGAGAAAATTGATGAAGCCACGCTTGTGGATGAATGTCGTTGGCAGAATTCTTAAATGTTTTGAATTTACGTGTAGTAATGAACAGCTTATAGTCAAAATCATCGTGTCGGCGAGTAGCATATCGGTCACGTGTCGGCGGTTCCATCTCAAAATTCGGTGTGCCTTGCCAATTTCTTTCATAATTTCCGAAGTGTCCTGTGTTATTATTTTGTGGTTGTTCCGTATTTCTATGTCCCTCTTCCCGTATTGGGGCGCGAGTGTCCTCTGAAATACGTAATTCTTGTATTACCTGTGTCAGCTGATCTTGTACTTCGCGGATTTCTCTTTTGTACTGTGTATTGAATTGATTTTGATTTTGTTTGAATTTTCTAATTTCTTCATACTCTTCAGTGTCAGTGAAGGCTACAGGTGTTGTGTCATTCAGATCATCATCTACCCTCGTAGATAAGTTACTGAACTGATCTGAAAGTTCGGCTACTTTATCCGTTAATGTACTTATTTCCTCAGTGTGTTTTTCTGCTGTGTCTTTTAAGTTTTCCTGGGTTTTTGCAAGTTGCGTAACCGAATCGGTAGATGCAACTGAGTCAAATTTAGCTTGCAAGGTCTCATGATTTTCATGAACAGTAGTTTGCAGTTCTTTTATGGCTGCTTCGTGATTCTGTAGTGCATTTTCATGCCGCGAAAAAATAGGTTGGAAATGTTCACAAATTTGTGTTTTTACGTCATTACAGACTTTTTGACATTTCGATTCAATGTGATGTAACTCATTAGTTAAATCCTCACGTGTTTGTTCAAGCTTATTTTCCACTGAGTCTAACTTTTGAAGCTTTTGTTCCATTTGTTTCTGATTTTGCTCAATTGTGTCTAATTTTTCAAGCTTTTGCTGTGTTTGTCTCTGGTTTTGTTCAATTTGTCTCTGATTTTGTTCCATATGTCTCTGATTTTGTTCCATTTGTTGCATTAATTGCAATAATAATGTATTAGTGTCTGGAATCTGTTTCTCTATGCTTTTTGGCAGTGCATTTTCACCGGCAACATTCACATTTTGACAAGCAGAAAATGTGTCTTGACTCATTTGAGAAAACGGTGATGATCCAAAACCTGAATCTACAGTATTTGCGAGATCGTGTCGTGTCATTTCGGCTTCCTGAGGCGAGCTATTGCCGACCGATCGATCGATAATGCTTCCCTCTTCACTAATTGTTTCACTGTCCACGCCATTGTTTGCAACCCGCTCCATTTCCCTATGCGCAATTACCAAATTACTACTTTTAACATTAGTTAATTCATTATTCTGCGGCGCTAACATACTGCTTTCGTCTTCACTGTCATTTCTCAATTTAGTTTGGAGCCTAGTATTACGTTTTTCACACGCCATTATTGTCACAATATTTCACACGACAACACAGAAAAACACAATTTGAAGAGCAAAAATAAGAGAACACATTAACATAACACTGAAAATAATATGTAGTTAATTGCAGCTGCGAAATACTTGGTGCAAATCTACATGCATGCCACAACTGTTTTACTGTACAACAATGAAAAACTACAACTACAATGGAAATTCTCTCTATAATTACGCGCTAGCAATAAACAAAATCTACACTAATTACACAAACTACAAGAAAAAATCAGAAGATTCCAGTGAGGTATCCTAGGTTAAGGGTCGACATATGAAACGTCCCCTTTGAATAATTTATATCAGACTGTGCTTATAACTGACGCACAATATTTTTTAGCGCAACGCAATCTGACTTTCAACACACAATATTTTGTTAACGCAACGCAATCTGACTTTCAAAATTCTCTACAAGAGAATGGCCCTGACTAACATTAAACTATACGTCTCACAAATCACTTACCTCACCAAAAATCTTCGCTGCTCAAGCTACTGCAATACAGCGAGCGCCACTACTGCCAGCTAAATAAAAGATTCAAACTATGGAAGGCACTAACTACTGATAGGGATAGTTAGCAAATGAAAGATATTAATAGAGAACAAACAATGTATTTACCTTAATATCATATATAGCAGTTCATAACAAATTACAAAACTCCGCCATCTCTCTCCCCACATCCACCACTGCTGGCGGCTCACCTCCAACTGCCCAGCGCTACGCGCTGTTCACAGCCAGCTGCCTAACACTACAATGGTTGAGTATTACAACAATGCAAAGCAGCCACAGACTGCACACGGCACAGCCGGTGATTTTCATACTGAGGTGGCGTTACCAATAAAAAAACCTAAACAGCCTACTTACAACATTACCCGAGAAGGTCAAGGTGATAGTCTACCGCTGTGACGTAAAGCCATTTATCACTCCCACAATGTGGTGCTTTAAGTGCTGGAAGTTCGGCCATATGTCTTCCCACTGTACTTCCAGCGTCACCTGTAGGTATTGTGGATGTCCTTCACATCCCAATACTCCCTGTGCCCCGCCTCCCATCTGTGTCAACTGTGGAGAGCACCATTCACCTTGCTCACCAGACTGCAGGATTCTCCAGAAAAAGAAAAATAATGGAATACAAGACCGTGAACCGACTGACCTACACTGAAGCTAGGGGAAAATATGAGTGGCTACATCCTGTGCATATGAGGTCAACCTACGCCGCCGCTACGACAACGGTTCTACCAGCTTCCGTTCCGCCATGTACAGTTGGCTCTGAGCTGTCGACTCCACCTGCCCACTTGATGGTGTGGGACACTTTCCTCCCTGTTCCTCCTGCACACCCTTCTTCAGCTCCTCTCGCCAAGAAGGGATCCCTTCCCAGGTTCCTACCAGTGGCAAACCTGACATCCGCCAGTGGCGGAAGCAACCACAGGTAGCGGGTTGTAGGGCTTCATAGTCCTCCTCAGTCCCTGAGACTGAATCAGTGAAGCCCTCCCAGCCAGGCAAACCTAAGGAGCAGCGAGAGAAACCTAAAAAGAAAAAGACCTCCAAGAACTAAGTCACTGCAGTGGCACCCCCACCACCACTACCTACAAGCTCGGTGTCTGAGGATGAGGTGAAGATTATGGCGTCTGCTCTGGACCTAGATCTCGCTAGGCCCTCAGACACAATGGATGTCGATCGCACAGGTACTCATCTGGTGGCAGCAGGTGACCCTGAGGCGTAGACTGCCTCATTGGGTGTTTCATGCCTTCCCAGTCTCATGATCACGTTATCCTCCAGTGGAATTGCGGCGGTTTTTTCCACCACCTGGCGGAGCTACGGCAACTGTTAAGCTTTACACCTGCTTTCTGCATTGCCCTCCAGGAAACCTGGTTCCCGGCAATGCAGACCCCTGCCCTCAGTGGCTATAAGGGGTATTACAGGAACTGTAGCGACTATCATAGTGTGTCAGGTGGAGGTTGCGTCTATGTCCTGAACTCAGTATGTAGTGAACTTGTCACTTCAAACCCACCTTGAAGCTATGGCTATCAGGATAGGGACGACGCAGGAAGTAACTGTCTGCAATGTATATCTTCCTCTAGATGGTGCAGTACTCCTGAACGTATTGGCTGCACTGATTGATCAACTCCCTAAACCTTTCCTACTTTTGGGAGATTTTAATGCGCATAACAACTTGTGGGGTGGCGCCATGCTTACTGGCTGAAGTAGGGAGGTCGAAAATTTACTGTCACAACTCGACCTCTGCCTCGTAAATACAGGTGCCCTCACACATTTCAGTGTGGCACATGACACATACTCGGCCATTGATCTCTCGGTTTGCAGTCCTCGTCTTCTCCCATAAGTCCACTGGAGAGCACGACTACCTGTGTGGTAGTGACCACTTCCTACCTTCCTGTCACTTCCCCCAGCGTCATGCCCACGGACGCCTACCCAGATGGGCTTTAAATAAGGCAGACTGGAAAGCCTTCACGACTGCTGTCACCACTGAATCTTCCCCACATCGTGCCATCGATGTTGTCGTTGAGCAGGTCAATACAACGATCGAATCTGCAGCGGAAAACGTGATCCCTCGTTCTGAAGGGTGCCCTAAAGAAAGGCAGTACCTTGGTGGTCGCTGTAAGTCGCTGAAGCAATTAAAGAGCGTCGGCGGGCTCTACAGCGACGTAAGCGGCACCTTCCCCTAGAGCACCTAATAGCCTTTAAGCGGCTCCGTGCCTGCGTTCGCCAGCTTACAAAACGACGGGAAAAGGAGTGTTGGGAGAGGTATGTGTCGACCATTGGGTACCACACGCCACCTTCCCAAGTCTGGACGAAGATCAGACGTCTTTTTGGGTACCAGACCCCAACAGGTGTCCCTGGAATCAACATCAATGGCGTGTTATCTACGGACGCAAACGCAATTGCCGAGCACTTTGCCGAGCACTTTGCCGAGCACTTTGCCGAGCACTTTGCCGAGCACTTTGCCGAGCACTTTGCCGAGCACTATGTTTGAGCCTCTGCGTCGGAGAACTACCTCCTAGCCTTTTGCACCCTCAAACGGCGGATGGAAAGGAAAGTCCTCTCGTTTACTACACGCCACAGTGAATCCTATAACGCCCTATTTATAGAGTGGGAGCTCCTCAGTGCCCTTGCACATTGCCCCGACGCAGCTCCTGGGCTGCATCGGATCCACAGTCAGATGATTAAACATTTCTCGTCTGACTACAAATGACATCTCCTCGTAATCTTCAAACGGATCTGGTGGAATGCATCTTTCCATCACAATGGCTGGAGAGTACAAACATTCTGGTGCGCAAACGCGGTCAAAACCCACCTGATGTGGATATCTACCTGCCCATCAGCCTCACCAACTTTCTTTGTAAGCTGCTGGAACGTATGGTGTGTCGGCGGTTGGGTTGGGTCTTGGGGTCACGTGGCCTACTGGCTCCGTGTCGGGTCGGCTTCCGCCAGGGTCGCTCTACCACTGATAATCTTGTGTCCCTAGAGTCTGCCATCCGAACAGCCTCTTCCAGACGCCAACATCAGGTTGCTGTATTTTTTACTTACGTAAAGCATACGACATGACCTGGCAACATCATATCCTTGCCACATTGTATGAGTGGAGTCTCCAGGGCCTGCTCCCGATATTTATCCAAAACCTCCAGTCACTCCATACTTTCTGTGTCCAAGTTGGAGCCTCCCATAGTTCCCCCTGTATTCAGGAAAATGGCGTTCCACAGGACTCTGTATTGAGTGTCTCTATTTTTAGTGGCTATTAACGCTCTAGCAGTAGCTGTAGTGCCGTCAGTCTCACCTTCTCTGTATGCGGATGACTTATGCATTTTGTACTGCTCCTCCACTACTGGTGTTGCTGAGTGGCGCCTACAGGGAGCCATTCACAAGTCGCAGTCATGAGCTGTAGCCCACGACTTCCAGTTTTCAGCCGCGTAGTCGTGCCTCATCATTTCTGTCGGCGTCGCACCGTTCATCCAGAATCAGAACTTTACCTTAATGACGATCCACTCACTGTAGTGGAGACACATCAATTCTTAGGACTGGTTTTCGATGCCCGATTAACTTGGCTTCCTCACCTTCGTCAGCTTAAGCAGAAGTGCTGGCAGCACCTCAATGCCCTCAACTACCTGAGCAACACCAATTGGTGTGCAGATAGCTCTATGCTGCGGCAGCTCTACAGAGCTCTTGTTCAATTCCGCCTTGACTATGGGTGTCTGGTTTAGGGTTCGGCGGCTCCGTCAGCGTTGCATTTACTCGACCCAGTGCACCCTGTGGCGTTCGCCTAGTGACGGGAGCTTTTAGAACGACTCCAGTGTCCTGGTGGAGGCTGGAGTCCCTCCATTGAAGGTTAGGCGTGCACAACTACTCACCAGTTACGTTGCACAACTTCGTAGTTCTCTTGCGCATACGAATTACCGTCTCCTTTTCCCAACCACGGCGGTTCATCTCCCGCGTCGGTGGCCCAGGTCAGGGCTTAAAATTGCGGTTCGCGTCCGGTCCCTTCTGTCTGAACTGGAGTCCTTCCCGTTACCACCTCTCCTCGAGATCCATTCACGTACACCTCAATGGTGTACACCTAGGCCACAGATTCTTCTGGACCTTTCGCATGGCCCTAAGGACTCCGTTAACCCTGCGGCTCTCTGCTGTCACTTCCTCTCTATTCTCGACTTTTACTGGGGCCATGAAGTGGTTTACACTGACGTCTCGATGGCTGATGGGTACGTAGGCTTTGGGTATGTTCATGGGGGACATATTGAACAGCACTCCTTGCCAGATAGCTACAGAGCTGGGTGCCATATCTCAAGCCCTGGTGAGTCATTTCTCCTGTTTACTGACTCCTTGAGCAGCCTACAAGCTATCGACCAGTGATATCCCCGTCATCCTTTGGTAGCATCCATTCAGGAGTCCATCTATGCTCTGGAACAGTCTCGTCGTTCAGCGGTGTTCCTGTGGATCCCAGGACCTGTCGGAATTCCAGGCAACGAACTTGCCGACAGGCTGGCCAAACAGGCTATGCGGCAACAGCTTCTGGAGATGGGCATCTCCGAAACTGATCTGCGTTCTGTCTTACGCCGCAGGGTTTTTCGGCTTTGGGAGACGGAATGGCATAACCGTATGCACAACAAACTGTGTCATTAAGGAGACTACGAATGTGTGGAAGTCTTCCACGAGGTCCTCTCGCAGGGAATCAGTTGTCCTCTGCCGGCTCCGCATTGGCCATACGTGGCTAACGCATGGTTACCTCCTCCTGCATGAGGACCCACCTCGGTGTCGCTGTGGCTCACAAATGACGGTCGTCCACCTCTTGCTGGACTGCCCACTTTTAGCCGCTCTGTGGCGGACTTTTAACTTTCCCAGCGCCCTACCTTCTGTGTTGGGCGACAATGCCTCAACAGCATCTTTAGTTTTACGTTTTATCCGTGAGGGTGGGTTTTATCATTTTCTCTAAGTTTTAGCGCATGTCATTTGTCCCTCTGTGTCCTCTACCGTAGTGCTTTAATGGTGCAGATTTTAATGTGTTGCAGAGTGGCTGGCTTCTTCTTTTTATTCTCATGATCAGCCAGCCATGGTAATCTGCTCTCGTTTTGATCTCTCATGTTTCTTGGGTGTCTCTGTGGTTTTCTTGTCCGATTTTGTTCATTTTAGTGTTTGTTGCCCTTCGGTCATTCTTGTGGTTTTCTGCTTTCATCCAGCTGTGTTTTGTATGTCTCGATTATTTTACTCCCATTCTTGTGGAATTATTTTAATCGGAACGAGGGACCGATGACCTAGCGATCTGGTCCCTCCTCCCCTCTTTTAAACCAACAACCAATCTGAGTGTGTGTATGTTTGGGGAGAAATGGAGGATGGGGTTGGGTTGTTTGGGGGAAGAGACCAAACAGCGAGGTCATCGGTCTCATCGGATTAGGGAAGGATGGGGAAGGAAGTCGGCCGTGCCCTATCAAAGGAACCATGCCGGCATTTGCCTGGAGCGATTTAGGGAAATCACGGAAAACCTAAATTAGGATGGCCGGACGCGGGATTGAACCGTCGTCCTCCTGAATGAGAGTCCAGTGTGCTGACCACTGCACCACCTCGCTCCCAACCAATCCGAGCACCACGACTACGTCGCTGTTTTTACGGATGAGTCGAAACAGGGAATCCTGTTGGTTGCCCTGTTGTTTTCCTAGATCGTGTCCTGAAAGTCACTCCTTCAAGCCTTTACTGCCTTTGATGCAGAATTGTATGAAATCTTGCAGGCACTGCAGCAGATCTGACTAAATTTCTTGGCTGTTCAGTTTCGCTGAGTGCCCTTCACTCTCTGAAATGAAATGTCTGTACCCAGCAGGTAAAGTAGTCCAGACTATACAGGATAGCGTTGTCCACCTACAACGGCTGGGAAAGGAAGGTCTTCCTACTGGATACCAGGGCACCTGGGAATTGTGGGAAACAAAAGGGCGGATCCAGCAGCCAAAGAGGCGTGCCTTGATCTTCAGGAATTTGTGTGCCATCCCCCTGCGTGCTACGACCTCGCTCCAGAGTGTTGCGTCGGTGGGAGGATGAGTGGCTGGAAGTAATCGACAATACACTCCGTGTCGTAAAGGCCATAACTAGACTTCCTTCCAGCCACGTCGATGGGACGAGGTCCTCATCAGTCGCCTTTGCACAGACCACAGCCCTATGCTTCATGACTCCTTGCTCCGGCGAGATGACCCTCCAGTGTGTGGTGCTTGAGGCTTAGGGACCACTGTGCGCCACATTTTATTAGAGTGCATTTTCTTTTCCGTCCAGCGGGCAGCAGCTGATTTGCCGACAGATCTGCAGTCTATTTTAGGTGATGATCAAACGAATGTGGTTAGAGTTTTAAAGTTTTGTGAATTATCCAACGTTTTTACAAAATTTTGGGTAGATGGTTTTAATGTGTTCAAGGCATGACCGGCTCGCCCATATTTTACATAAGTAGCCAACCAGGGGCATTTTCCTATGTCTTTCTTTTAGCTCCTTTTTCGTTTCACTTGTGTTTTGGTCTTCTGTATAGCATCTTTTATTCTTTCCCGTTGTCTTAATGTGTATGGTGACATTTTACTACTTTTCTCCACATTCGTTACTTCCAATATGAGTAAGGGCGGTGATAACCTTGCCGCTGAGCGCCCATAAGTCCCCCCCCCCCCCCGCCACACACACACACACACACACACACACACACACATACACAAACACACACACACACACACACACACTTTATTTTTATATCTGGTGTAACAGTTTGTTGTGATATTAAATGTTATGATGATACAAGCTCATCAGCCGCAGGTAAATTATGTGGCAGCCATCGGATCCTTTGAAGCGTACTGGGAAAATGCAGTCAGTCTAAGAGGAAGATTGCTTACAAAACAGTCAGGTGACCAACCATATAATGTTGTTTCAGTGTGTGGGACCCACACCAGATAGGACTAACAGAGGCTAACTAATGTATACAGAGGAGGACAGCACCGATGATCAGATGTGTGTTCACCATGGGCGAGCATCACGGAGATTGAGATGGTAAGAGAGGAAATCCTAGTACGTGGTACATGGGAAGTACCCTCTGCCATGCACTGCAGTGGTTTGCAGAGTGTACAGGCAGACGTGGAACATCAAATGAACTATGGATTAGTAGAAAATTCTATTCGTCGAGCTTCTACATGTGTAAATGATTTCAACTCCCGTCATTATTATTATTACCAGCAACTTCTTCTACACAATGAATGGAAGTTGAGAAAGGTGAGAAATATTGCACATATTCTACGTTCCCAAACATAATGCAGCTTGCGTAGCGCTACGCAATTACAAGATAACTAAAAGGGGCAAGAGGCATGAGATGAAATGTTACAGTGGATAGTCGTGATACAAATCTGATTTTATTGGTTTTTTGTTAGTACAAGTTGTGAAACAGTGAATTTGACATAACTTTATACAGTCCCATGAAAACAACTTATTAAAGTAATAAAGTAAAGAAACAGGAGCAGTGATTCCGTTAAGTTATTTAAATTTGGGCAGTTTGTATTCAACAGATAAGCACTCCCATTTTATTTCAGTTCCTTCCGTCTTTTCAATGCCGAACATTACTGACGCTTTAATAGTAAATTTCAATTGTAGCTGGTCCGTACTTCGGAATGCAGAGAACGAAGGGGGCTCCTTTGTGTATCGAAATAAATATTCACGAGTTGTAGTACGCACTATGTCGTTAATTTAATGAGTATGACTATTTGAGCACCGTTTCCGATAAACGGCGAATAGTTTTCTTTTTTAGACGCCCGGTAGACAGGCATTACGAGTATTAGACACCGAAATTGCTGAAAGGGATTTTTAGACTGTTCAAAAGCTTCAGCAAGCTTCGCGATCCGCTAGCACTTGGAGGATTCATCTAAATATTTGTCCTTCAATTGCGCGCTGTGCCTGAAGAACGACGCATTAAGTAAATGAAAAGCCTTGGTTCTCCATCGAACTACGTATTTCAGAATCGCGAGATAGAGCTGAGATAGTTGTTACATTTTCATGAGAGGATCTGTACTGTTCGAAGAGTGTAACGTTTCGTCTCGTATTTTCTTTTGTGTTAGTTACAAACTTGATTTACCAGAACGTTAATAAGAACCGGGAAGGGTAGTGGGTGTGTGTTTGATAAAGACAACGCCTTCTTCACTGCTGTATGTAAACCAGTGAGGCCATCAGGTGCACCGAAATCCTTGCAACCCTTTAACATGTAACACAATACTAACAGTAACCGACAGAAGCACAATTTTGGAAGTGAACTTCAGAGCGCGTTCGGCTGCCGTCGTTTTCGGAGATATTATTTTTATGTATTATATGTTACTCGAAGAGAAAATACATTTAACATCTGATACGCTAAAAAATAACTGCTGGATCGGACCTCAGAAATGGGTACCTTTCTTCAACACGAATATTGTTATGAGATTTAAATTCGTTCGGGAACGAAAGTCGTAGGACAAACCTTACCTCCTTAAACAATTGTTGGTAGAGACGGTGCTAGTTAACACTCAAGAAGGAAAAGTAACTAATGCGTTCTTTTGAACAGTTGGAGCCAGTTCCTTCGACGTTTGTGTTGTCATTCCAGCAGGCATCTATGGAGCTGGAAAGATTTTCTTAAATGACGTTACTATAGGGTCACAACATACATTAGTTCACATTCACTTAGTGGCTGGGTTTGAAAAAGCGTGAATCTGTCAAGTTTCCTACGCCCTGATACTAATACTTCAGACATGTTGAAACTAGATGATTAATGCCTCAGTTCTGTCGGTAAGTAACGAGTACACGCTTAGAGACTCTACTTCTACGCAGCCGCACCACAACAGTAAACTGTGAGGAATCGTTGTGTATTTGGTCCCGGATCATTGCAAGGAATGGGCTGAATGTAACTTTTCAGACAGGAAAACAGAGTGACCTTAGTTGTCATTCACTAGTGGCTAGAGCAGAAAGTACAGAAACTGTATTTTGGTAGTACCATAAATGATTCTTGTGTATCACATGCCAGGAGGGTGATATGTTATGGAGCGTACGCGAACGTCTTGAAAAATCATAAAATAAATTTTTATAACTTCTGCCTTACATAATACACCAATGGACAGTGCTGTTGGAATCATCCTACCCGGTCAATCCAAAAAATTTCGAGACTAGATTAATAAAAATAAATATTCAGATGGTGGTTCTAATGCTTCAGGCGTTCTACATAGTCTTCCTCGTTTGAAAAGAACGCACAGAATGCCCATACAACCATGTGCAACTGTCAGAAAGATCCTTCTTTGAGATGTTATTTAACTCGTGCGTCACATTGGCTCTGAATGTCGGTTATGTAGTTTAAGCTTTGAACTTCGTTGTTTTGTGGTAAGTTCGTACTGATAAATCCGCGATGCTTTTTTCAGAAAAGAACTTATGTTTTGCATTTCAATGAAGTCGCGGCGGACATCCACGCGTGTTCGGGCGGCAAGGAGTGCAGGAAAAACTTCGCACGCGCTTGTTTTCTTCAAAACGTTCTGGAGAATGTCTGTAACACTTGATTTAGAGAAGTTGCTACGTTGCGATTCGTGCAAGATCAACGTCGATGCACTATGGTCGCACGTGTCCTACTTAATACTGCCTGCTGACGGATGAGTGGTCGAACGCACTCTGTTGTTTACAGTTGTTCGTTCACGTTGCCAACCCAGTAAATCTGCTGAAATCACTTACACGCCAGGAATAAATCAGTCTGAACTTTTTGGGCTGACAGTATATACGCCCAGTCTGACAGTCACACCTGACATATTTGGCCTTGCTGATCGTTCTTAGAGTTGAAGTATATTTTTGTAATGAAATCAGTAAATGGGCAGGAATGCGGAAGACTATCAGGCAGTGGTCGTCAGACATTTTTGCTCAAGACCCGATACGGACGTCGTGGTGCGGTACCTCGAGTTGCATAATATATTGATCTTACTAACTGGTAAGCTATTAAATTAGTATGTCATCACCCCCCAACAGACTTGCAGTAGTAAGGGCGCGGCAGACTAGCCGCCGTTCCCGAAGTACTGGTCTTTAAGTCGGTACCACTCGTAACACTTCATATCGATTATTCTGTTTCAGACTGCTGCCGCCCTCGGCACCCCAAAGTTGAGACAATGTAGTCACCTGGCGGAGTGTTCTGTGAATGGATGACTGCCGACCAAGCAAACCTTCTGGTTTCTTAGAAAACCGGGCATTTTTATTGCAAACAGTAGCCAATATTTAACTGTGATACAATCTTTCATGAAACTTCTGGATTACATAAATAAATTGTTGTACATTTCTTTCATACAGTATAATTTTTAACGTAGAAACATCAGAAAGGAACGCAACTTTTCAACAAACTTTAACGAAATGAAAGTGAGAAATATTCACTTGAAGTTTGACACAATTCTTCTAGCACAAAGTCAGGATCACCATATGAGTCGTCGATACAGCAACCTCCACTCTCGTTATCAACAAAATCTTGCTGCAATTCACGTACAGTTTCGTCGTCCATAAGAGAACGAGAAGCTATGTATTTCGTTTCTTTACGTACTGAACGACCAGCTGCCGGCCACCACAGCTTGACTTCACACAACAAACGGCTGTTGTAAAAACTGTCACCCGCAACATAAAGAAGGCCGATCGAACTCGTCAGTGTACGTGGTTTCGTATTAAAAAGTTGTAGAAATTGTATGACGTACCATGTCGGGATCAGCAGTCCACAGAAATTTTCGCGTTACATCAGTTGAGGGTATTGACAAAGTGTTTGTAACAGTAATTGTACTTATGTTTAAATGCTTAAATGCTTTATGCAGTATGAGACACGATCACAAATGTTTACTAAACGTTTTGATTGTCTTTTTCTTTCACTAGATGCGTTCTTACAACAGACTCGATTTCATATTCTGTGCTACAAATATGTACCGTATTTGAAGATCAGTCGCTCTAATGAGCTTTCATGAATCTGTTATTTCCGTTTGAAATGTATACCGTAACAGCTGATTGGTACAAGGCAACGTAAGCCAGTGAGTTGTTAGCACTGGAAGACAAGTAAGGAAACATACCCTTCCTCACACCCTCTAGCCCCACAGTGGCTTACTTACCCCTCTGCACCTACATAGCTCAATGCCAAATGCACCAACGTCAATTAAAATTAAACTCCTCTCTCCATCTGATCAGCTCTTCGAAATCCCAACGGCACCGTCCGATTCTGTGTCATTCTCAGCCGACTGACGTCGTCGGATGCGTGTGTGGAAGGGCGTGGGGCTAGCACACCGCTCTCCCGGCCGTCCTAACTTTTTTTGGTCTGGAGCCGCTATTACTCCGTCAAGTAGCTCCTTAATTGGCATCACAGGGCTGAGTGCACCCCGGTAGGTCAAGAGCGCACGGCGGCCCGTATGGTCACCCATCTATGTGCCAACCACACCTGACTGTGCCTAACGTCGATGATCTGACGGGAATCGGTGTGTCCGCCCCGGCAGGGCTTTGACTCAATCACAATTAAGCATATCTTAAAACACTACTTGCTCTGTAGTTTTTTTGTTGCTAAGGAGGAAAACTAAACTCTTACCCACTTCGCATTAGCTGATGTTTTTGGATTCGGTTGTTACTTGCTAGATGCATACCACCATAAAATATGAGTGAGAACCGCGGGCCGCCAGAATAACTGATAAGGGCCGCAGTTTGACGACCACTGCTGAAAGGAAACCAGCAAAACTACGTCGTTCTTTACCAAACTGGAACCATATGAATTAACGGAGGCAACGTAGATGGAAAGAGATAAAAAAGGTCGTTAATATTGTGGCCAATCTGCAACAATTTCTTTCTTTTATTTATCGAGAATTAAGAGCCTTTGTTTTCTGAAGGATAATTGCAATATATTGCTACATTAAACACCCATAAGTATACTCGTTAAGGATTAAAACAAGCTCTGACATGCTGTGTCATTGCTTTCTGGTGCGGACCAAGAATGGAGGGGCGGCGGGGGAGGGGACATGCATCATCTTTTGATAAACATTACGTGCTCTGATACCATGAATAACAATGTTTCATTGCTAGTGTACTTTGTATGTTAATTCGATAATGTATTGAAACAGTTTGTGGTAGAATTTGTCGTGGTTTACGTACTGCTTCTTAATGACGAACTCTGTAAGCATAAATCATAGATTGCCACATACTCTCTGGTGCACCAAGAGATAAGTGCGTATTTTCAGTGTCTGGGGCATTTCTAACTGATGTATTCGCAGATTTGTTCACAGCGGCTTCTAAAATACATAAAAGAACTCGAAGCGACTTTATTTTTTATTTTTTTGTTATTTACATGTCTAGTTCCGTAGGTCGGCCGCTGTGGCCGAGCGGTTCTAGGCGCTTCAGTCCGGAACCGCGCTATTGCTACAGTCGCAGGTTCGAATCCTGCCTCGGGCATGGATGTGCGTGATGTCCTTAGGTTAGTTAGGTTTAAGTATTTCTAAGTAGATGGGACTGGTGACCTCAGATATAAAGTCCCATAGTGCTCAAAGCCATTTGACCCATTTGGTTCCGTAGGACCAAATTGAGGAACAAATCTCAAAGGTCATGGAACGTGTCAGTACATGAAATTATAGCATAAAAGTAATAACAGATAAGATAAAACGTTTATGTCAAGCCATAAGTTTAAGTAAATACAATCAACAATATAACATACGAACTACCTTAATTTTTCAAGGAACTTCTCAACAGAATACGATTCGCCCATGAGGAAACCCTTCAGTTTCAATTTAAAAGCGCGAGAATTACTGCTAAGATTTTTGAATTCGAGTGGTAGCTTACTGAAAAAGGATGCAGCAGTACACTGCACACCTTTGTGCTCAAAAGTTAAGGAAGTCCGATCCAAATGCAGATTGGATTTCTGTCGAGTATTAAGCGAGCAAAATCTGCTAATTCTTGGAAATAAGCCGATATTGTGAACAAGAAACGACAGTAAAGAACATACATTTTGAGAGAGCAAAGTCAAAATACCCAGACTAGTGAACAGGGGCCGACAAGAGGTTCGCCAACTTACACCACTTATTGCCCGAACTGCCCGTTTCTGAACCAAAAATATCCTTTGAGAATGGGAAGAGTTACCCCAAGGTATAATACCATACGACATAAGCGAATGAAAATAAGCAAAGTAGACTAATTTTCGTGTCGGGCGATCACTTACTTCATATACCATTCGAATAGTAAAAATGGCAGCATTGAGTCTTTGAACAAGATCCTGAACGTGGGCTTTCCATAACAGTTTACTATTTACCTGAACACCTAGAAATTTGAACTTTTCAGTTTCACTAATCATATGCCCATTTTGTGAAATTAAAAGTCGTGTTTTGTTGAATTGTGTGTTAGAAACAGTAAAAACTGAATCTTACTGTGATTTAGCGTTAGTTTATTTTCTACAAGCCATGAACTGCACTACACTATCTAACCCCCCCAACTGACCGTACCCCACTCAGACCCCCACGTCACAGCTATTCTCAACACTGTGAATAATGACCTTTTGCTGTCTGTTGTTAAAGTAAGAAGTGAACCATTTGTGAGCTACTCCCGTATTCCGTAATGGTTCAACTTTTGGAGCAATATTTTGTGATCAACACAATCAAACGCTTTAGTTAAATCAAAAAATATGCCTAGCGTTCGAAACCTTGTGTTTAATCCATCCAGTACCTCACAGAGAAAATAGAAGATAGCATTTTCAGTTGTTGAACGACTTCTAAAGTCGAACTGTACATTTGACAGCAAATTATATCATATAAAATGATCAATTGTCCTTCCACACATAATATTTTCAATAACTTTAGCAAACACTGATGGCATAGAAATAGATCTAAAATTGTCTACATTATCCCTTTTTCCCTTTTCATAAAGCGATTTTACTACTGAGTACTTTAAACGTCCAGGGAACGGACCATTCCTGAAAGAAAAATTACAAATATGGCTAAGCACAGGGCTAATATGTGCAGCAAAGACTTATGTACCCCATTCTCGAACGGACTGTCTTCGGGCTTCTGGGTTAAGAGAAACTGACGCACTCAGAAGAACAAGGAGTCTGGCAATCAGTCTCTCTCGTTAAACGCATACAGAGCACAAATTAAAGAAAGAAAACTTTATTTTTGGCACATAAACAGTAGAACAGTTATTGCGATTATCAGTGTAACTAAAAGTATTGACACACTTACGTAAACTTTTTGGCTCACGATTCTGTTTTACTATGGGAATCTCGGAGAACATAGCTTAAAACGTCAAGAAACCACGAGACAGTCGACAAATCTCATGCATATTCTGTTTTTCCCAGTCTAGCAGAGAAAAGTTATACCTGGGCTGTTATAAGGCCACTCTGTCGATTCTCGACGACTCTGCTAAGAAAGTATGCACTCAGGTGTTTGCAAGGACCAACACAAAAGTAATGAGACTGATGTTACAAATTTCACTCGCCAAGTTGATTCAGTTAACTTTCAAAGTAGAACCCACTTGAAGCCACTCAATCCGCATTTATTCTTTTCACTATTCAAAACGTTTCTGCACGTCGTTTTCCGTAATCGTGCGTTCAAGCTGCAGTCTCGTTGTTATAAATAGCTCTTTGCTGCTGGCATGTAGCTGCTCGCTGGGAATCTGTACACTGGAGCCATTCACGTCGGTACTTGAGTAGATCACTTGTAGTGATGTTAAGTGAAAACTGCTTCTATCTCTCGTCTGTGAGCGTTCGTTTAAAAATGTGGTTATTGTCAAAGAGAAAGAAGAGGTGGTACCGGTATACTCTTTAAATGTAGAACATCTACATGATCCATACTTTCACCAGCCCGTACGACAGCCCAAAAATCTATGGCACTTCGACAGATGATTTTAAGTGACCACGGTTGGCGGTAGACGACTAAAGTTTTACTTTCGTAGCAAGGTACATGTCCTCACGGTGGCTGATAAGAATCTAAATCGGTCAACTGGCAAGTTTGCCAGATGTGGTCAAGACAGTTGAAAATTTCAAAAATCTAAGAGATCAAAGAAGTACACATTGGAAAGCCCATTACCATGCATTGTAACGTTAGAGGTTTGCAAAACAGCAATAACTTTTTCGTTAAATAAACTAGGAAGTAAAAAAAAGTTGTCGATGTGCTGTGCCTGCCTCACAAACATTCAAACACAGAAAAATGTTAAAAGTAAACGATCATAAATCAGCTTTCTAAAACAGGACAGGGAGCTGCTGTGTATACGACAATCACACATTATACGTTTGTAAACTCCGCTTTTTCACAGTGAAACAGATGGAAGCATACGATACTGCATAACACGACGCTTGCCATAATTTTCTTTTATGCATTCTTACCGGAAGACTGTCGAACTTTCGAATTTTTTAACTGTTGTCTCTCGTCTGACAAAATGAGGCAAATAATTGATTTCAATAAGACTTCTTGAATGATAATAAGAAAACTCATGATGCAGAAAATCACCGAATATCAAATTACCAGCGGTGCAGAAAAGTAGCACCTATAATATTAGGTATTTTTACGTGAGAGAACACACAGGATCGTTAATGTCAGTGTAGTTTTAACTGTATTACGAGACCACAAGACCAATGGGTCATAACAGGCAGCGCAACTTAGTGAAGTCTTAACTGGGAAAAGTCAGTTGTTACTGTGATCATAACAAGTAGCCGACGGCCCCAACGACGTATCAGTTGGAATGAGGTAGCCTATGTCAGGCAGAGGGAGTGTATATTTTAAATATAGTGCATTTCTAAGTAAATTTCTCTCCATTTAAGAGGTGCTTCCCAATGAAAAATGTGAAATACTGTTGCAGTACTGTATGTTAGAAGCTTTTATAACAAAAGGTATTGAAGTATCAAGTGTCAGATAGAAGTGCACAAAACAGCCAGATAAGCTCAGCTGTGCAAGTGCTCTCATGTAATAGGAGGTATTGTTGTTCACAGCGAAGAGTGAATAAAAAAAAAGCTTGCTTGATGTGTAAGAAATTAATAGTTCTGAAAATAAAATAAAAGCAATATGCAAGTAGTTAGAAGGGAAACTGAGGAGTCTGTCAAGGAACAGGGTCAGGTATAATTAAAGATAATATTCAAGTCGTCCATGACTAGAAGTATGTAGTTAGCTAAACGTAACAAACTCGATATGATCTGCTTGGAAGAAAAAGCGTTGCCATATATGAAGGAATCAGTACTAAAAGTAATCAATCACTTTGATGCTATTCTACCTTCTTTCAGAGAAATTAAGCAAATAATTAGTTCCCAGAAAGGCAAAACTTCACTTTTGCCTAATAGTATTTCAAACAAAGCATTACAAGCATGTGCTCTTGGTGTAACTATTGTGCACATGTACACACGGTGTAACGCGTGTAAATGCAGATATTTTTGTATGTCGTACCTAAACAGGTAAACGCTTAAGTGTGTTAGTTGTTTTTCCATCTATGTCACAAAATTTACGACCTGATGTTTTCTACATGGTCGTAACCTCACCGCAATGTGGACTTTGATTGTCAGACAAGACGTGTAACAGTTAGAAATATTAGTCTGCAAATGACGAAAATACTGCTGTAATGTTGTTCAGTGCACCGTCCTCAGTCAGCGCTGCACTTACACACAGTATATGTACTGTGCCATGTTCACATCCACACAAACTGAAGTATACCATTGTCAGACATTAGTTCAACGCCTACTAGGAAGGCCTGTAAGAGTGTTGACCCTTTCATTATTAACATTTCACAAAAGTTTTATAAAAGGTAATGCACTTCCAAATAGGCGAGCATGTATACAAATAAGAGTTTCTAAATCAGTCTAAATTTGACCACAAAAGGATCTCTACACAGAACATGCGGTCTACCATTTCATGCGACATGTGTTAAAATATCGAAATGACGATATTTCCTCTACTGCGATCCTTCTTCGCAACACTGCAGAGAGTAACAGACAAAATACTAAGAAAAATTTTTTCGCCGGTAATGTGTTTGTTACTTAATGTAGAAAGAACACAATTAATTCTATGTTGTATAAGAGTGTTCTCGTCCTACACAGTGATACTCTTCATCGCAGACAAGATTTTCTCCTCTTTCTGATCACTTCTAATAATCGTCTTTCTTTCCCTATTTTCTTTATCACCTATTTCTTCGTAAGCTTTCTTTTCCAGAGCCACATTTCCAAACTTCCTACACATCTATCTCCTTTGTTTTTAATTGTCCGTGATTCACTCCTAACACTACATCCCAGACATATCAACAGCAAATCTTTCCTACAGATCCACTGAAATTCTTCAAGATGGTAGTAATCGCTTAACCTTTCCAAATGCTTTCTTTCCCATAGATATCCTCCTCCATACTTCCGCTCAACTTGCGTTCCATGTTTTTAAACTTCCCATGTACAAGAAGAATTTTGTCCTACGTTTTTACCGTTAAAAATATCAACTGGGGCTTCCTCCTTTATTTTCTCATCACTTTTGCCCTTCTACATCTACATCTATACTCCGCGAGCCACCTTACGGTGTGTGGCGGAGGGTACTTATTGTACCACTATCTGATCCCCCCTTCCCTGTTCCATTCACGAATTGTGCGTGGGAAGAACGACTGCTTGTAAGTCTCCGTATTTGCTCTAATTTCTCGGATCTTTTCGTTGTGATCATTACGCGAGATATATGTGGGCGGTAGTAATATGTTGCCCATCTCTTCCCGGAATGTGCTCTCTCGTAATTTCGATAATAAACCTCTCCGTATTGCGTAACGCCTTTCTTGAAGTGTCCGCCACTGGAGCTTGTTCAGCATCTCCGTAACGCTCTCGCGCTGACTAAATGTCCCCATGACGAATCGCGCTGCTTTTCGCTGGATCATGTCTATCTCTTCTATTAATCCAACCTGGTAAGGGTCCCATACTGATGAGCAATACTCAAGAATCGGACGAACAAGCGTTTTGTAAGCTACTTCTTTCGTCGATGAGTCACACTTTCTTAGAATTCTTCCTATGAATCTCAACCTGGCGCCTGCTTTTCCCACTATTTGTTTTATGTGATCATTCCACTTCAGATCGCTCCGGATAGTAACTCCTAAGTATTTTACGGTCGTTACCGCTTCCAATGATTTACCACCTATGGCATAATCGTACTGGAATGGATTTCTGCCCCTATGTATGCGCATTATATTACATTTATCTACGTTTAGGGAAAGCTGCCAGCTGTCGCACCATTCATTAATCCTCTGCAGGTCTTCCTGGAGTACGTACGAGTCTTCTGATGTTGCTACTTTCTTGTAGACAACCGTGTCATCTGCAAATAGCCTCACGGAGCTACCGATGTTGTCAACTAAGTCATTTATGTATATTGTAAACAATAAAGGTCCTATCACGCTTCCTTGCGGTACTCCCGAAATTACCTCTACATCTGCAGATTTTGAACCGTTAAGAATGACATGTTGTGTTCTTTCTTCTAGGAAATCCTGAATCCAATCACAAACCTGGTCCGATATTCCGTAAGCTCGTATTTTTTTCACTAAACGTAAGTGCGGAACCGTATCAAATGCCTTCCTGAAGTCCAGGAATACGGCATCAATCTGCTCGCCAGTGTCTACGGCACTGTGAATTTCTTGGACAAATAGGGCGAGCTGAGTTTCACATGATCTCTGTTTGCGGAATCCATGTTGGTTATGATGAAGGAGATTTGTATTATCTAAGAACGTCATAATACGAGAACATAAAACATGTTCCATTATTCTACAACAGATTGACGTAAGCGAAATAGGCCTATAATTATTCGCATCTGATTTATGACCCTTCTTGAAAATGGGAACGACCTGCGCTTTCTTCCAGTCGCTAGGTACTTTACGTTCTTCCAGAGATCTACGATAAATTGCTGATAGAAAGGGGGCATATTTATTTTCATGTCCTATCCCTCGCCCCTTGCAGCAATACTCTTCAACATATACCGTAACTCCCATTGTGATTAAGCTAGTACTGCTTGATTATCCGCGTATTTTATAGTCCATCTTCTCCTCCAATTACAACGCACCTTGTGTGTTTGTGGCCTCACCTACCAGTCCTTCACCAGTAATGTTGAACTACTTACGAACTGTCATCAATTATGGAGGGAAAAAATGAAAGAATAAAAGGAAGGAGTTGGAAGAGAACTGGGACGATTGACGACATTAGAAACGGACGAACATATAAAGGGATGATTGAAGATGCTCTGAACAGGACACGATGGAGAATCAGTTGAAACAGTGAGTCAGACTTTGCACTCTCAGTACCGGCCCAATACTTGTCCATGATCGCAAAATCCAGGAAATTTTAGCTGTATTCAGAACTTTGTATCGTGGAAAATATCGAACACGCAAATACAAAATTAACACTATTTTAAGACCATTTCTTTAATATGCAACTATGAATAAAATGTGGTGTAACATGGGCAAATTATATTATTCTACATGGCATTGTTTCCGTAAAATTAGAAAAATCGTACATTCAATACATAATGATCAATGCTGAATATCGAATACAGTAGCATTTTCTACATAGATTCATACTGTATTTTCTTATGAATTTTTTTAAAACAAGGTTCCATACACAACGCCACGCAGCACTGTAGCATTCATAACGTCTCCTCGCGACATGCTTTCCCACTTTCTGTCTTTGATTTTGAAGAACAAACATAACGTGCACGGAAGGATTTTTTGCTTGAGTGTGAAAAGTTGCAGGAAATGTGTCTGTGTCAGTCACTCTACAGGTCCATTTTGGTTATTTAGAGCTGCTGGCAAGATTAGTAACGAAATCAGTTATTGTCATTTGCTTGGTACGAAGTGAACTGTGTAAACAAAATGTATTCGACACTCAAAGAGCAAATGAAGAAATAGCTTCCGCCACCATTTTGAAGTTCTGTGACCGAACACACTGTACTACAGTCGCCTCCAGACACTTGCGTCGTCAAAATCTTCACTATCTAGAGCGTCGACAATGACTCTAACATTCAATAAATCGCCAATTTCTTCATCAGATAACCAAGATACGCCATTTCTATTACACAAAATGCCAATAATGTGCTCTATCTGCAGGTGAAAACAGTTAATCATAACGAAGGAAATACAGCGATAACAAGACGCACATTCGCGCCATCTGTACACGCAATTAATAAATAATAGTATAAATATGGCATATCGATAGTCAGAGGTACGAAAACAACGCGCAGGGTTTTTTTAATCAACAAACCAAGCTGGCCCATTGAACCTGTAGGCTTGGCGCTTTTGGAAGTGAGTGCGGCCTGTAGAATCTATGGATTTGGTGCTGAGAGAGTTAAGAAGGTACCAGTTATTGGAAGTTTGATTGTTGCAGTTTCACCTGAAATGGACATAAATGCTAATATTCCCCCCAACTCCCACTCTCCCGCCACATTCTCTCTCCCCTGCCACATTCTCTCTCCCCCGCCACATTCTCTCCCCCGCCACATTCTCTCTCCCCCGCCACATTCTCTCTCCCCCGCCACATTCTCTCTCCCCCGCCACATTCTCTCTCCCCCGCCACATTCTCTCCCCCCCCCACATTCTCTCTCCCCCCACATTCTCTCTCCCCCCACATTCTCTCCCCCCCACATTCTCTCTCCCCCCCACATTCTCTCTCCCCCCCCACATTCTCTCTCCCCCCCACATTCTCTCTCCCCCCCACATTCTCTCTCCCCCCCACATTCTCTCTCCCCCCCACATTCTCTCTCCCCCCCACATTCTCTCTCCCCCCCCACATTCTCTCTCCCCCTCATTCTCTCTCCCTCCCCCACATTCTCTCTCCCTCCCCCACATTCTCTCTCCCTCCCCCACATTCTCTCTCTCCCCCCCCGACACATTCTCTCTCTCCCCCCTCCGACACATTCTCTCTCTCCCCCCTCCGACACATTCTCTCTCTCCCCCCTCCGACACATTCTCTCTCTCCCCCCTCCGACACATTCTCTCTCTCCCCCCTCCAACACATTCCCTCCCCCCACCCCATTCTCTCTCCCCCCACCCTAACACATTCTCTCCCCCCCAACACATTCTCTCCCCCCCAACACATTCTCTCCCCCACACACATATTCTCTCTCTCTCTCTCTCTCTCTCTCTCTCTCTCCCCATAGTGTCACCTGTCTCCCCCCATGCCCTCTGCCCCCACATTCTCCCCCCTCTCCCCCAGCCCCCATGCCATAACCCTCCCCCACCCCACCCTCTCCCCCCATCCCTCCCCTCACCCTCTCCCCCACCACCCCCTTTCTCTCCCCCACCACCCCCTTTCTCTCCCCCACCACCACCACCTTTCTCTCCCCCACCACCACCACCTTTCTCTCCCCCACCACCACCACCTTTCTCTCCCCCACCACCACCACCTTTCTCTCCCCCACCACCCCCTTTCTCTCCCCCACCACCCCCTTTCTCTCCCCCACCACCCCCTTTCTCTCCCCCACCACCCTCTTTCTCTCCCCAACCACCCCCTTTCTCTCCCCAACCACCCCCTTTCTCTCCCCCACCACCCCCTTTCTCTCCCCCACCACCCCCTTTCTCTCCCCCACCACCCCCTTTCTCTCCCCCACCACCCCCTTTCTCTCCCCCACCACCCCCTTTCTCTCCCCCACCACCCCCTTTCTCTCCCCCACCACCCACTTTCTCTCCCCCACCACCCACTTTCTCTCTGCCTCCTCACAAATTCATCTTTGAAGTAGAAGTTGTCAAGAAGGAAAGATTTTTATACCTTTAATTTTCTGCTAGTACATTTAGTTCACAAGAAATAAGGTCAAATATTTTTATGTCAGTGCTTTTCTCCTTCCTGTGTAAAATACAGACTGAAAAGAGCTCCGAAGTGGTTTTAGTTTGAGCTCGTGGTTGCACGTCTGTCACTGTTCTGACGTTTGACATCCGAAGCCTCTGAATCGCCGAGTCCCGGGTTCGATTCCCGGCCTGGTCGTAGATTTTCTCCGCCCAGGGACTGGGCGTTTGTGTTGCCCTGACCATTTCATGATCATTCGAGAAAGTGGCTAGACTGGACAGCGAAAAATTGGGAATTTCTACGGGCACTGATAATTACGCAGTTGAGTGCCCCAGTAAACGAATAGCAGCTGACGTTTGACGAGAGCCTGGTGGACTTTGCAGAAGAGAATGGAGGTAGTGGCAGGACCCTCGTGCTTTCGACAGATTCGTCTGTATCCGCATGTGACGTCACTTCCGTCGTTAGCAGTTCACTCCCAGTAATTGTAATAACACAGTCATGCATGTCGAGCGTAAACCATTAAATGTGCGGCAAAGCACGATCCGTCGAATTGACGAGACAATTACGTTAACGTGTAGTCTAATTAGGGAAATCAGTATTCAATTAGTCAACGAGTGGAAAAGCGATAGGTAACGACTTTCTGGTATAACTGCATTAACATTTACAAGCCACAGAGAAGATAGTCCTACCATATGAAAGCACTCCTCGATGCGAATTGTATGAGTTGTACATGTATCTATTTATGCACCTAGTTATCCGATGAGAAGCGTCGGAATTACGTAATTAATTAAATTCAGCATAACTTACTATACATATATAGCATTGCAGCATGCGTTGGAAAGCGTAACCACACGTTGTGAACAACATTTAAGTACGAAATTTTGTTTCAGATGAAAACAGTATGCCGGACTTGAACTAGAATCTGGTAAGTAGTGAGGTACTGGTGTAAATAATGCTGTAAGGACGGGCCGTGAGCCGTGCTCTGGTAGCTCAGTAGGAAGAGGACTTGCCTGGAATTGGCAAAGGTCCCCAGTTCGAGCTCGGCTTTAGCGCACAGTTTTAACCTTCCACGAAGTTTCATATCAGCGCGCACACTCCACTGCAGAGTGATAATTAATTAAGGAAAATTGTAGATGGCACGTTCTCACTTTTTAATTGCTATTTCTGCATAATTAATCCGATTTTTGCATAGTTTTCAATATAATTTAAAATCAGAGTAACATAAATCTGGGTGCTACCAGTGACACCAGATGAGAAAGCATGTCATTTCCAAAGACACTGATTTACCACTTACATGTGTGCTGTAAATGTTTAAGCCACAGTTTAAGACTATATTGCTTCCATTTTAATTTCGATTGTGGGTGAATTACTGTTCCTAAAATGTCTTATAAAAGGCATTTTAAATATTCGCGGCACGCATTTTAGGTATCTATAGTTTTAAGAAGGCACACAGTGATAAAATATTGCAATTCTGGCTGGTGAACAACAAAATGAGGTCCTTGCAATTAAGGGGAAACAGGAATGCCTTTTATAAAAGGGCAGCCACGTTGCTCTCGGGCAGAGCGCTAGAAGCATTCGAAGAGGAAAGATCTGCCTCTCTCAGTGCGGTGATATAGCTGCATGAGGTTTTCGTGTCTATCGATATTTGCAATTTATCTGAAACGTTGCGAGTAGGACTTCTACGCTGGCAGTAAAATTAAAATCTCTACCAGGCAGTTGGCTATACTTGGGTTATTTGGGCGCAGAGCCGGTCTGCACTTTGAATTACATCAACGAAGTCGAACTTATAACGTTTAAGCGTTCCATTTCTACAAACTTACATGTGGGTCAGCAGAATTTTGAATTTTGGAAGCTAATACAAAATGTTTTATTTGCGTTTATAATTACCTCGAAAAATTATGTTTGCTCCAGTCATACTTTGGTCGGAATTACAACAGCAATTAGGTTAGTCTTCACCAGTTCACTCTCGAATGTGTGGAACTGATTTAATAAATAGTGCGAATTTTAATTCCTAATCAGTTTGTGGGCTTACATTACATATCCAATCTTGTTGTTGTGGTCTTCAGTCCTGAGACTGTTTGATGCAGCTCTCCATGCTACCCTGTCCTGTGCAAGCTGCTTCATCTTCCAGTACTTACTGCAACCTACATCCTTCTGAATGTGCTTAGTGTATTCATCTGTTGGTCTCCCTCTACGATTTTTACCCTCCACGCTGCCCTCCAATGCTAAATTTGTGATCCCTTGATGCCTCAGAACATGTCCTACCAATCGGTCCCTTCTTCTATTCAAGTTGTGTCACAAACTCCTCTTCTCCTCAATTCTATTCAATACTTCATCATTAGTTATGTGATCTACCCATCTAATCTTCAGCATTTTTCTGTAGCACCACATTTCGAAAGCTTCTATTCTCTTCTTTCTAAACTATTTATCGTCCATGTTTCACTTCCATACATGGCTACACTCCATACAAATACTTTCAGAAACGACTTCCTGACACTTAAATTTATACTCGAAGTTAACAAATTTCTCTTCTTCAGAAACGCTTTCCTTACCATTGCCAGTCTACATTTAATCTCGTCTCTACTTCGACCATCATCAGTTATTTTGCTCCCCAAATAGCAAAACTCCTTTACTACTTCAAGTGTCTCATTTCCTAATCTAATTCCTTCAGTATCACCCGACTTAATTCGACTACATTCCATTATCCTCGTTTTGCTTTTGTTGATGTTCATCTTATATCGTCCTTTCAAGACACTGTCCATTCCATTCAACTGCTTTTCCAAGTCCTTTGCTGTATCTGACAGAATTACAATGTCGTCGGCGAACCTCAAAGTTTTTATTTCTTCTCCATGGATTTTAATACCTACTCCGAATTTTTCTTTTGTTTCCTTTACGGCTTGCTCAATACACAGATTGAATAACATCGGGGAGCGGCTACAACCCTGTCTCACTCCCTTCCCAACCACTGCTTCCCTTTCATGCCCCTTGACTGTTATAACTGCCATCTGCTTTCTGTACAAACTGCAAATATCCTTTCGCTCCCTGTATTTTACCCCTGTCACCTTTAGATTTTGAAAGAGAGTATTCCAGTCAATATTGTCAAAAGCTTTCTCTAAGTCTACAAATGCTAGAAACGTAGGTTTGCCTTTCCTTAATCTTTCTTCTAAGATAAGTCGTAAGGTCAGTATTGCCTCACGTGTTCCACCATTACTACGGAATCCAAACCGATCTTCCCCGAGGTCGGCTTCTATCAGTTTTTCCATTCGTCTGTAAAGAATTCGCGTTAGTATTTTGCAGCTGTGACTTATTAAACTTATAGTTCGGTAATTTTCACCTCTGTCAACACCTGCTTTCTTTGGGATTGGAATTATTATATTCTTCTTGAAGTCTGAGGGTATTTCGCCTGTCTCATACATCTTCCTCACCAGATGGTAGAGTTTTGTCAGGACTGGCTCTCCCAAGGCCGTCAGTAGTTCCAATGGAATATTGTCTATTCCCGGGGCCTTGTTTCGACTCAGGTCTTTCAGTGCTCTGTCAAACTCTTCATGCAGGATCGTTTCTCCCATTTCATCTACATCCTCTTCCATTTCCATAATATTGTCCTCAAGTACATCGCCCGTGTATAGACCCTCTATATATTCCTTCGACCTTTCTCTAACAATATTATATTTCGAAGGAAATACCAACGCCGGCCGCAATCGTGCATCCAAATAAAATTTGTGCCGGACTGCTGCTCGAACCTAGGTCTCCCGCCTAACACGAGCTACTGCTTTAACCGCCTCGGCCTACCGAAAACGCTTCCCGTCGGACCTAAACTCTCAGCCTGTCACACGCTAGCAGCGTCCACTGTCCATATAGCATCTAGCTCGCAAGGGGTCATATGTTCCCCCAGGTGGCTGGGAACCTGTTGTACATCTGCACTGAAGTTATCAAAGCAGTCAGGGCTACAGATACACTATATGCAGTACTACAGACATAGTATACGTTGCGGATACGGCAATTGCAAGCTTTATATGGGAGATCCGGGTTCGAGTCCTCGTCCGGCACAAATTTTTAACTTTCACCATCGAGTTGTTTCGATACACGGATGCGGCTGATTTCGGCTTTTCCTTTGAAGTACGATATTTACGGCCGCCGTCTCAACAACGTGTCGAACAGAGCAGACAGCGCCCGAACGCATATTATACAAAATTACTAACAATCTTTATTGTTGATTAACAATAGCCGTGGCTTTTTTTTATTGAGAGGAATAGAAAGCGATCCGTGCTGCTAAGATTACGACTCTTGCTACGTAGATGAACCAAAGACATTATTCACAGATCGCACAGAAAGTTCCGAAGCGGATGGATAATTCCATAAGCTTATACCATAGTGTCGCAAGTTAAGTTGTGATAGTGGATGCTATTCTTATTCCTAGTACTGCCTTTATGAATGAATGCTGCTACTACTGTGCCCCTTTCTTTACAACAAACGTAAGAGGCTGTTGCCGGTGTGCCTAATTTTTAAAATACTTGCCTACATGAATTAAGGGAATGGAAAGCAGATATTATCCTTACCGCATGTTTCTGTGCAGTGAATACTATGTTTGTGTGGAATTGCCCCAGAAAACTATTCGGTAGACGTCAATGAATGTAATGCATGGTAAGCCATCGCCCAAATTAGCAATTACACGTACAGCAAGCTGTTGAGATCTATGATACGTGATTTCAAACTCAAGTTCTGATCAGTATGCACGTCCAAGAATTTTGAGTAATCAGTGTTGCATATTTCATTTCCTCTGTACTCCATTATTAATGATAATGGTGTTTGTGAGAGTTACTATTGATGAAAGTAAACTCCTATGTGAGACTCAGTCACGAAAAATTCTGCCATTACGCATTAAATGTGTCTGGACTGTTGACCTCGAGAAGAATGCTGGATAAGGTTGTCCCTGACATGCCAGATCCACCTTCCGAAAGACCCCCCACCCCACGTCCCCTTTTCCCCGATTCTCGTAGCTTTCTCTGCGAACCATCAGGCAACACTTAAATTCCAAAATCCTTATTCTTCCTTTCCGTAGAAAAATGACTCCTTGTAGCGATACTGGTATTTGGTGGAAGATTATGGAAGAAAAGAAAACACGAAATTTAGAACGCACTACAGCCATAGTTGTGGTCTGCTCTCATAGCGCAGTAAAACAGCACAGTATTTGTTGCATCTACATATGTACAGCAATCGTGCGAAAGATGACCAAATCGGTTAACCATTTGGTGTTTGCTTCCCTCGTCAGCACAGCGTCCATTCGTTTATTAAGCCGGTGCCGTGCGCTGCCGGTGTTACAAGCGAACATCACACACGGCGTTAGATGTGCACGCTGTGACATTTGTCCTTTCACTGCCTCTGCGTCTAGGGTGCTCACTTCGACGTCAGCAAAGCGCCAAACTAGCAGACACAGAGTGGCGTATAGTTCGCCGGTAAACCCCGCAGCAATGCAGCAACTAAAACGTCTCACCGCCCGTAAGACAGCTCGGTAATGTGTATGTCGTCCTGAGTGCGCCGTCGCTTACGGAGTCCTGCGGTCGTGGCCACGTCAAAGCAGCACCCGCGGCGCCGGGCAGCCACTATCGTCAACTGCTGCTGATGCAGTTCCTGCCCCTGGCATGGCTGGCTCGGCTGTGGCCGTATTATACTGCGAGAACCGCTCGCTGCGACAGAGTACCCGCTCTGCGTAGTTGTTAGTGCAGCCCAGTAACGGCTGAATGCTGTTAAACAACCGGTCATGTTTTTATACCGAAACAAATATTCAGCGGGCATTCAGTTAGTCGCGTGATGTGTGACACGGTAAACCCTTTTTCAAATGAAAACAGCGTGCGTGGTACCACGACATTATATGATTGTTTTTGTTTTTTGTGTAACGTAATGCTAAAGCTGAGTGCCGCAATACTCTGTGTGTGTGTGTGTGTGTGTGTGTGTGTGTGTGTGTGTCTGTGTGTAGGGGGAGGTGAGAGGAGAGGGAGCATAAAAACTAACACCCGAACAGGTCTCGGAAGGCCCAACGTCACCGACCGACCGCCGTGTCAACCTCAACCGGTAGACGTCGCTTGATACGGGTATGGAGGGGTATGTTGTCAGCACACTGCTTTCCCGGTCGTTGTCTGTTTTCGTGGCCGGAGCCACTACTTCTCGGTCCAGTAGTTCCTCAATTGGCCTCACAAGAGGTGAGTGAACGCTGCTTAACAGCGCTCGGCAGACAAGTACGGTCGCCCATCCACGTTTCAGCCAAGTCACAGACCTTAACTTAGGTTATATTTCGGGAACCACTGCGGCAAGGCCATTGGCGCTGGGTGGAGGGCATGCTTACAGATCTGAAAATGAAGCAAAACTATGTCTAAGAGTGCCATCGTGATTATGTCAGGAAGAGCGCTAGCTGCTATCGAGGTTCCAGGTTCAATCTCTGGTTTGAGCGGGAAGTTTTCCTCGTTGCGGTCCTTCCAGGACAGCCCCAGATCCACTCAGATTCATATCAGATGAGTAACAGGGATCTTCCCTGGGGGTAAAAGTGGCCGGGGCCATCGGCCCGCAACCATCAATCTCGCAGTACTACGGCGAACGAAAAGCTCCACTGTACGTGCAGTCAGGCAAGCCCGTTCACGGTTGAATGCCACAGACTTCACATCTATATCTACATCGATACTCTGCAAGCCACCGTACCTGCGTGGCGGATGGTAACCTGTACCACTACTTATCATTTCCTTTCCAGTTCCACTTGCAAATACATCGAGGGAAAAACGACTATCTGCATGCCTCCGCATGAGCCCTGATTCCTCATATCTTGTTGGTCCTTACGCGCAGTGTGTGTTGGCGGCAGTAGAATCATTCAGCAGTCAGCTTTAAATGCCGATTCTCTGAATTTTCTCAGTAGTGTTCTTCGAAAAGAACGTCGCCTTCCCTCCAAGGTTCCCCATTTGAGTTCCCGAAGCACCTCCGTAAGAATTACAAGTTTTTCGAATCTACTGGTAAAAAATGTAGCAGACCGTCTCTGAATTTCTTCGACGTCCTTCTTCAATCCGACCTGGTACTGATCGCAAACACTTGAGCAACATTCAGGAATAGGTCGCACCAGCGTCCTATACGTGGTCTCCTTTACAGATGAACCACACATTCGAAAATTATCCCAATAAACCGAAGTCGACCATTCGCCTTCACTACCACAGTCCTCACTTTATTTTTTATGTCTAAGATTAGAATTTTAATACTGGGGGCTTCTTTTGGCAGACTACTCCCCTGTCTAATAAACTTCACGCAATCAAAGACACTCCCATCATGTTGCGTTCTTCCCTCCGCTTTCCCATCCTCTGCCGTCTTCGTATCGGCCATACTAGGTTGACCCATGGTTTTTTACTCATCTACGTCTACGTGATTACTCTGCTATTCACAATAAAGTGCCTGGCAGACGGTTCAATGATCCACCTTCAAGCTGTCTCTCAACCGTTCCGCTCTCGAACGCCGCGTGGGAAAAACGAGCACTTAAATTTTTCTGTGCGAGCCCTGATTTCTCTTATTTTATCGTGATGATCATTTCTCCCTATGTAGGTGGGTGCCAACAGAATGTTTTCGTAATCAGAGGAGAAAACTGGTCATTGAAATTTCATGAGAAGATCCCGTCGCAACGAAAAACGCCTTTGTTTTAATGATTACCACTCCAATTCACGTATCATGACTGTGACACTATCTCCCCTATTTCGCGATAATACAAAACGAGCTGCCCTTATTTGTACTTTTTCGATGTCATCCGTCAGTCCCACCTGATGCGGATCCCACACCGCACAGCAATACTCCAAAATAGGGCGGACAATGGTGGTGTAAGCAGTCTCTTTAGTAGACCTGTTGCACCTTCTAAGTGTTCTGCCAATGAATCGCAGTCTTTGATTTGCTCTACCCACAACATTATCTATGTGATCGTTCCAATTTAGGTTATTTGTAGTTGTAATCCCTAAGTATTTAGTTGAATTTACCGCCTTCAGATTTGTGTGACTTATCGCGTAATCGAAATTTAGCGGATTTCTTTTAGTGCTCATGTGAATAACTTCACACTTTTCTTTATTTTGGGTCAATTGCTACCTTTCGCACCATACATATATCTAAATCATTTTGCAATTCGTTTTTGTCATCTGATGACTTTACAAGACGGTAAATGACAGCATCATCTCCAAACAATCAAAGACGGCTACTCAGATTGTCTCCTATGTCGTTAATATAGATCAGGAACAATAGAGGACTGTAACACTTTCTTGGGGAACACCGGATGTTACTTCCGTTTTACTCGATGACTTTCCGTCTGTTACTACGAACTGTGACCTTTATGACAGGAAATCACGATTGCAGTCGCACAACTGAGGCGATATTCCACTTTCTGTGGTTCTCTGAGACCCTCTAACCTAAAAAAAAACGCCCATTCCCTTCCACAGAACCCCCGCTACCCGTGTAGCCGTTTTCTGTGTGTAGTGGTCTCCTGATCTATTAAGCGTAGCCCGGAAACCCACCACCACCCGATGGCGCAAGTCAAGGAATCTGCATTGTACACGGTCACAGAACCGCCTGAGGCTCTGATTCAGACCCTCCACTCGGCACTGCAACAAAGGACCACAGTTGGTTATATCGACGATGCTGCAAATGGTGAGGTCCGCCTTAATCTTGCAAGCAAGATTGGCAGTCTTTACCATTTCCGCTAGCCGCCCGAAACCAGAGAGAATCTCCTCCGATCCAAAGCGACACAGGCCATCGGTACCGACATGAGCCATCACCTGCAGTTGGCTGCCCCCTGTACTCTTTATGGCATCCAGAAGTACCCTTTCCACATCCGGAATGATTCCTCCAGGTATACACACGGAGCGTACACTGGCTTCCTTCCCCTCCTTGGCAGCCATGTTCCTAAGGGGCGCCAATACACGCCTAACGTTGGAGCTCCGAACTACCCAACTACCCAACTACTAAACGTCAGGCTTCAGTAAAAGATGCACCTTTGCCAGTCTGGTAATGTATGTCTGTGTACCACGCAAACGTGTAATGTAACGCATGGCAGTTAAGCAACTGTATGGAATCAATGGAGTATGATGGGTTGAAGGGGAGCCGTAACCGAATGGCAGAGATGAATTATGTGTCTGGAGATACCCATGACCAATCCCTGAAAGAAGTTGCCCGATTTCTTGGTGTATCGACGTGTCCAATGTGTCTACAGGGAATGGCGCACCATTCAAGTCATCTAAGAACAATGATCGTAAAAAGAACTTAACAGACATGATCCGAGACAAGTGTCGTGGCTTGTCGGTGTAGGTAATTCAGGCCGGATGTGGTTCTATGATGTTTTTTGGGGGGGTTTTCGTACCATTATCTGGTTATCAGGCCTCACTCATTCAGGTTACTGTTGACATGTACCAGATATTGCCCTTTGTCGTACAGCTTCATGATGAGCATGTTGGAGACACTCCATCTTCCAAGATGACAACAGCCATGTTGACAGTCTGTATGCATACGTCCCTGATTTGACGAAGATTCAGGCACTCTATCGCACCTCGACTGGTCGCCTAGAACAGCCAGTCTTAATGTCATAGAAAACGTTTGGTACCTTACGGAACAGCAGATGAAACATAGTGTAACATAGCAGTTTAGATGATGGCTATGATACATCTCTCTCTAGAGCACACGATATAATATTTAAATTTATACAGGTTAATTTAAGTTTGTTTATTCTTTGTTTTGTCTTGTGACATTAATGCCGCATATCACTATGAATTACTCATTCATTGTTGCCACCATTTCGTGGTTAATTATAATTAAAGTGTATTGGGTATATTTGCTAGGAGGAAAGCTTTGACAATTTTCTCACTGGGAAGGTATTCTCCTGCTGTCGTCTTCTGGGTCCTCTTTGTCTGCAGGAGGTGGTCAGTGACACTCATTAGGAAAGTCACTGGGAGAGGCAGTTTTCACGGAAATAAGGCTGCGGCCTGCTTTGTTCTTTCGTTGGCAGAGCTGGTGCCTCTCAGAGAATAATGCAGCACCATTTTTTCCTGTTCTGTTCAGTCATGACAGGATAAGACACCGAGACACCGTCCTATCAGCGGGGGAAGGTCTACTGCTTTTGCTCCAGAATTTTGTAATCCCGATCGAATTGAGTTTCGCCATCACTGGGCTCAGTATGAAGCAGCCAACCAATTGCCGGGACGCTCATCCGTTACAGAACCAACGTCTTATTTGTCAATGCGTGATTTGTATGCCAAGAGTGGGAAGTTTTCTTCTTTTCAGTATTCCCTGTTTTTTTTTTCGTGCAATAAGCGATATTCTCGACCATCACATTGGCAACAGCATTGTGGCATCCCTTCCATACAGAGTATTTTTTTTTTTTTTCGAGAGTAGTGTGTCGCCTTGGGAGATCTGTCTCTTGATCACTCGATTGCCGCCCGCCGTGAGTGTCACCCATCTCCCAGCCGCCGTTTGGTGCTAATGGGCACACAGTTTGCCGACTTCCAGGAAATATAAGTGTTGCAGTCACAGAGCGTGTTGCATATTCTGAGCAGCTGGGTAATTGCTTACTCTGCCATGCAACTTTTGTTGCTTAATTTGGTAGTAATTGGAGGCGTCTTGTTCTATTGCTGACTTTGATTTAACGAACTGCCCGGATGAGTACATCTCGTTGTGCTTTCTCTACATAGTTTTCGCACATTTAGGTACCTCGCTACAGTATTAGTGTCATTTTGTAACTTGATTTGAGTTTTAGAGAACTTCGTTCTCTGTTAACTTTTCATCTGATTTCTGTCAGTCATTGGAGCAAATAATGTTAAATAAGTCCTCACTTGGATTCCAAGATTCTTTACAGTGTCCTACAGCTTAACCATTGTTAGACCCGCGCGACCGCTACGGTCGCAGGTTCGAATCCTGCCTCGTGCATGGATGTGTGTGATGTCCTTAGGTTGGTTAGTTTTAAGTAGTTCTAAGTTCTAGGGGACTGATGACTTCAGCCGTTAAGTCCCATAGTGCTCAGAGCCATATGAACCGTTGTTAGACGTCCCAGTAATAACAACTTGGGGCACAACTGAAAACGAAACGGTCCAATCCGACATGTCAAAACCTGCACTGATATTTTTTATGCAGGAAGAATACATCGAAGTTGCTAAGACACACTACAATTTTTTTTTCCAAATGTTGAAGATTGTCAAATTGGTAGTTCGCCAAGCAGCAACAGAAACGTACACCCCTGCCATAGCTATAGCACACAGCGCATGCGCAACGCGGCTCGAGCATATCCTTTGTTGACGGCACGCTGGTAACCAGGTAACGCGGCACAACGCAATTATAATTTGTAAAGCGAATTTCAGTGTCCGTTGATAGTATCTCTGACGAAGTTGTTAATAGTTACTATTCGCTCGAATTTGTAACTCTTTTAATATACATAACAATCAGCAGTTGCCTTTGTGGTATCACTAGGCATTAACAATGGATATAAAACTGAATTAATTTTCTTCGTGGTTTCCGTATATATGCTTGCTAATAGCATCTCTCTTGTGCAGGTTCCAAAGCTCACAAGTTTGTTTTCAACCTTGTGAAGCTGAAATATGAAGTATGTAGAATGCAATCGAAATCACCTACTTCCGCTGAAGACACACACGTGTTTTTATTACTTAATTTCTCCATCATTCGTTCGAATGATGTCGCCCTTTTCCGTGTATCGCGGCTCGAACGATGATTGTTGTGTTACTAAAATCCAGAACAAAAACAGAGGACCTTCCAAGCCCAAAAAAAACATGTTCAGTAATAGCGTTCAGTGACAAAGGGAAGACTGTAAAACTATTGGTTAATCGAAGGAATGAGAAAACACGTAAACTTCATCAGTGTGCAAAGCCGGTTGTGTTTCGTTAAATTTGAAGTTAAGTTGTATAAATGGAAGAAACTTACACGAAGTACGAAATACGCGCTAAAATGAAATTCGCAGAAGGGTGAAAGTAAACTATTCGAAAGATTTAGAACAGCTCGCGAGAGTCATTACCATTACCGAGGGAGACCTACCAGACCGGGCACTCTGAAGTACAAGTAAAATGAACATTACTGAATTCAAGGCTTCTTCGACCTGCTTAAACAGATTCAGGAAATCATACAGAAAATGAAGTTTCAAAGTTACGAAGCTTAGCTGAAGTAAACGTGTAGACGGGATGTCATTAATAGGTAGTACTACAGAGAAATTCGTGGCTGACGTTAAGACGAAGTTGCTTGTTATCCCCTAAAATGCTGCATATAAAGCCAGTCACTGATTTCGTGCAAGAACTGCGCGCCAACTGCACATCATTTCTAGCAGGAAGAAAGTGTGTCACTTGCTTAGTCGGTGTGTGGTGTGACATATTTAGATGCAACAACCCCAGTGGTAAGTATCAGTGCTGTTTTCACATATTTACAACTGTCTTCAGAAACTTCAAGGCAAATTAGAACCGCAAATTTAAGAAAAAGACTTTACTGCAAAAATCTTGTAATCGAAGTAGCAAAATCTGGAAAAACGGAAGAGAATAATTTTCATCGTTACATCAGAAACTTCTTCGTACCCTTAGCAGAAAATAACTGAATTAAAATTCATTGCTTTTATTGGACTACTGGACTGGACGCAGCGATGCTTCTGCCTTTAGGAGGACGACGACGACGAGAACACTGGTAATATAATTCAGATTCCACCCGGAACTATTAGTGCGATTCAGCCTCCCGATAAAAAAAATTTTCGACAGTGTAAAGTATTTTTCAGAAAATTGATGGACAAATAATTTCCGATAGTTATCTGCCATTTGTAGTTTTTCATTGGAACAGTATTCTTAAACTTCACTCATTTCTGCATCGTCAGTACCCATAACCACATTTCACGGATTTGATCAAGTATGCTTGGTATGCAGCACAGTACTCAGAATGACTACGACCATTTCCTACTCCATTCCATCACTCCCTAAATAAAACTAGTAAGTACTGTGAAGTATTTGAATGCATTAATTTTTTCTTTTCTTTGATGTGCCTGGTGTAAGGAAAATGTTTGTTTTCATCATCAAATGGACGCTTCGTGTTTTTTGGCGACTACATGGAATAACTTCCCCCATGAACCATGGACCTTGCCGTTGGTGGGGAGGCTTGCGTGCCTCAGCGATACAGATGGCCGTACCGTAGGTGCTACCACAACGGAGGGATATCTGTTGAGAGGCCAGACAAACATGTGGTTCCTGAAGAGGGGCAGCAGCCTTTTCAGTAGTTGCAGGGGCAACAGTCTGGATGATTGACTGATCTGGCCTTGTAACATTAACCAAAACGGCCTTGCTGTGCTGGTACTGCGAACGGCTGAAAGCAAGGGGAAACTACAGCCGTAATTTTTCCCGAGGACATGCAGCTTTACTGTATGATTATATGATGATGGCGTCCTCTTGGGTAAAATATTCCGGAGGTAAAATAGTCCCCCATTCGGATCTCCGGGCGGGGACTACTCAAGAGGACGTCGTTATCAGGAGAAAGAAAACTGGCATTCTACGGATCGGAGCGTGGAATGTCAGATCCCTTAATCGGGCAGGTAGGTTAGAAAATTTAAAAAGGGAAATGGATAGGTTAAAGTTAGATATAGTGGGAATTAGTGAAGTTCGGTGGCAGGAGGAACAAGACTTTTGGTCAGGCGATTACAGGGTTATAAATACAAAATCAAATAGGGGTAATGCAGGAGTAGGTTTAATAATGAATAAAAAAATAGGAGTGCGGGTTAGCTACTACAAACAGCATAGTGAACGCATTATTGTGGCCAAGATAGAGACAAAGCCCATGCCTACTACAGTAGTACAAGTTTATATGCCAACTAGCTCTGCAGATGATGAAGAAATTGATGAAATGTATGACGAGATAAAAGAAATTATTCAGGTAGTGAAGGGAGACGAAAATTTAATAGTCATGGGTGACTGGAATTCGTCAGTAGGAAAAGGGAGAGAAGGAAACATAGTAGGTGAATATGGATTGGGGGGAAGAAATGAAAGAGGAAGCCGCCTTGTAGAATTTTGCACAGAGCATAACTTAATCATAGCTAACACTTGGTTCAAGAATCATAAAAGAAGGTTGTATACCTGGAAGAATCCTGGAGATACTAATAGGTATCAGATAGATTATATAATGGTAAGACAGAGATTTAGGAACCAGGTTTTAAATTGTAAGACATTTCCAGGGGCAGATGTGGATTCTGACCACAATCTATTGGTTATGAACTGCAGATTGAAACTGAAGAAACTGCAAAAAGGTGGGATTTTAAGGAGATGGGACCTGGATAAACTGAAAGAACCAGAGGTTGTAGAGAGTTTCAGGGAGAGCATAAGGGAACAATTGACAGGAATGGGGGAAAGAAATACAGTAGAAGAAGAATGGGTAGCTCTGAGGGATGAAGTAGTGAAGGCAGCAGAGGATCAAGTAGGTAAAAAGACGAGGGCTAATAGAAATCCTTGGGTAACAGAAGAAATATTGAATTTAATTGATGAAAGGAGAAAATATAAAAATGCAGTAAATGAAGCAGGCAAAAGGGAATACAAACGTCTCAAAAATGAGATTGACAGAAAGTGCAAAATGGCTAAGCAGGGATGGCTAGAGGACAAATGTAAGGATGTAGAGGCTTGTCTCACTAGGGGTAAGATAGATACTGCCTACAGGAAAATTAAAGAGACCTTTGGAGAGAAGAGAACCACTTGTATGAATATCAAGAGCTCAGATGGCAACCCAGTTCTAAGCAAAGAAGGGAAGGCAGAAAGGTGGAAGGAGTATATAGAGGGTTTATACAAGGGCGATGTACTTGAGGACAATATTATGGAAATGGAAGAGGATGTAGATGAAGATGAAATGGGAGATACGATACTGCGGGAAGAGTTTGACAGAGCACTGAAAGACCTGAGCCGAAACAAGGCCCCGGGAGTAGACAACATTCCATTAGAACTACTGATGGCCTTGGGAGAGCCAGTCATGACAAAACTCCACCATCTGGTGAGCAAGATGTATGAGACAGGCGAAATACCCACAGACTTCAAGAAGAATATAATAATTCCAATACCAAAGAAAGCAGGTGTTGACAGATGTGAAAATTACCGAACTATCAGTTTAATAAGTCACATCTGCAAAATACTAACGCGAATTCTTTACAGGCGAATGGAAAAACTGGTAGAAGCGGACCTCGGGGAAGATCAGTTTGGATTCCGTAGAAATGTTGGAACACGTGAGGCAATACTAACCTTACGACTTATCTTAGAAGAAAGATTAAGAAAAGGCAAACCTACGTTTCTAGCATTTGTAGACTTAGAGAAAGCTTTTGACAACGTTAACTGGAATACTCTCTTTCAAATTCTGAAGGTGGCAGGGGTAAAATACAGGGAGCGAAAGGCTATTTACAATTTGTACAGAAAGCAGATGGCAGTTATAAGAGTCGAGGGACATGAAAGGGAAGCAGTGGTTGGGAAAGGAGTGAGACAGGGTTGTAGCCTCTCCCCGATGTTATTCAATCTGTATATTGAGCAAGCAGTAAAGGAAACAAAAGAAAAATTCGGAGTAGGTATTAAAATTCATGGAGAAGAAGTAAAAACTTTGAGGTTCGCCGATGACATTGTAATTCTGTCAGAGACAGCAAAGGACTTGGAAGAGCAGTTGAACGGAATGGATAGTGTCTTGAAAGGAGGATATAAGATGAACATCAACAAAAGCAAAACGAGGATAATGGAATGTAGTCTAATTAAATCGGGTGACGCTGAGGGGATTAGATTAGGAAGTGAGACACTTAAAGTAGTAAAGGAGTTTTGCTATTTAGGGAGTAAAATAACTGATGATGGTCGAAGTAGAGAGGATATAAAATGTAGACTGGCAATGGCAAGGAAATCGTTTCTGAAGAAGAGAAATTTGTTAACATCGAGTATGGATTTAAGTGTCAGGAAGTCGTTTCTGAAAGTATTTGTATGGAGTGTAGCCATGTATGGAAGTGAAACATGGACGATAAATAGTTTGGACAAGAAGAGAATAGAAGCTTTCGAAATGTGGTGCTACAGAAGAATGCTGAAGATAAGGTGGGTAGATCACGTAACTAATGAGGAGGTATTGAATAGGATTGGGGAGAAGAGAAGTTTGTGGCACAACTTGACTAGAAGAAGGGATCGGTTGATAGGACATGTTCTGAGGCATCAAGGGATCACAAATTTAGCATTGGAGGGCAGCGTGGAGGGTAAAAATCGTAGAGGGAGACCAAGAGATCAATACACTAAGCAGATTCAGAAGGATGTAGGTTGCAGTAGGTACTGGGAGATGAAGAAGCTTGCACAGGATAGAGTAGCATGGAGAGCTGCATCAAACCAGTCTCAGGACTGAAGACCACAACAACAACAACAACATGGAATAAACAAGGAACTGTTTCAGTGATAGTAAAATACACATTATTCAGAAATTATCATAAGAACTATGCTACAGGAATTGTTATGTTTAAGTCAACAAACGAAACTTCCTAGTGACGGAAGTTGGCCTATAATGTGAAGTCCTACACTGTTTTGATTTTCTTTTCTCTGCTAGTCACTTGACCAACAATTAGATCTATAACAGTTTCGCTCTTGAAATTAACTGCAATTTTTTCAAAAAATGATCTGAGACGTTTCTGGAGTGGTTTAATTGCTTAAAATACGCTTGTGTGCATTTTGGACTTTGCGTTGCGCGGTGTTACTTTCACTCGTCACAGCTTATTCGCCGAACGCGTACAAGGCAAGATCTGTACAACCCACTGTTATGTGCAGTTATTCGTGCGGCAAAATTGAATAAGCTTTACATTTCTGAAAAAAGCTCTGGAATACGCCTTGGCAGCTGAAATTTTCACAGTGCATTTCTTTCTGTTTTTTCTTCCTGTGTTAAAAATTACAGGGTAAGTTTCGACATGTCGGATTGGACAATTCCCTTGTACGATTGTTGGTCTCATTGTGACGGCGTTACGTTGTGCACAGTGACCAAACTCAACGATCAGCTGTCTTAAAATTCAGAGAAGAACGAGAATTGTACCCGCTCGTCTTGTATGATCAAAGATTTGTTTTGCAAGGAGCACTGCACTTACGCTCATCGCCTCTGATTCAGAAATGGGATGGAACTTTCGGTACGTTTATGTGTTAGTACGTTTATGTGTTGGTACGTTTATGTGTTGGTAGGTTTATGTTTATATGTTGGTAGGTTTATGTGTTGGTAGGTATTAAGGTAGTCCGATACTACAGTCTAACCACTCGCGACACTCCGTCTCGTTTTTGTTACGACAGCAGCGCACCAAGCGTCCGGACAAGCGACACTTATGAATATAATATCGGATAAGTGCGAATACAGACATTTACTTTAATTTACAACATAGCTTTTATAATAGAGAGTCTATGTAGTGCCATAAAAATCTAAGTGGAGTTTTCTTCGCTACACTTTCAGCCATATCAGTGAATGTGTAGCGCAGGAAACCTACATGGAATGTAATACCTACATTATTTAGCATACCAAATAACCAACCACAGCTGCAGCTTAGGTAAAAACCACACAGACGTGATAATAAATCGTCAAAGGCAATTAGACTGTTTGGCAAGACAGAAGAAACGAGTTTCACAATTGTTACTATATCTGAGCCACAAGCGGCGAGATTCTTCAACGCACTTTCTTTTGAAGCAAAAGTAATTACGTTCAGAAAAATATTAGTGTATTAGAAAGTCAAGTGAAGTATAAGAATGGGCGAATATTACAGTCCATAAAAAAATTTTATGCGTCAGAGAACCTATGATAATAACGGCAGGAAATATGTTTTTATATTCTCTTGCATTTAGCGGAATGAGCAGCAAATATTTCATATACACATATTTCATATTTCACTTCTTCGTGAATAAGTAGTAGCTTGTCACGGAGTCATTGTAATTGGGCTATTGTTACATGTTTTTCACGGTAATTCATATCTCTCGGTAATTTACTAACGCATGGAACCCAAAAACATAATAGCTTATTCTTTATTTACGTATAAAATAATTAAAAAGAAATTATCTCTACGACGCGTGTGAATAACAACTTTCGCACCAAAGACTGTTGTGATCATATGTATTAGACTGCGCTGATACTCTGATAAGGAAGTAACTATGTCATTAAGTTGTTAGACACACTCTGGATTTTCATCTTTGTATTCAGTTCGTAGCTGAAACTGTATGTTTTGCGTGACGGTTATAACAGAACAAACACTGCTGGAGTTCACAAAAATGAAGCTGTATTTCGTTTCACGAAAAGTTCACCTGTTTCATAAAGTTTGTATGAAAGTTCCATATAGCAAAATTTACGCAAAGTCGATAAATTACACGGTAACGGAAACTGACGGGACCATGCAAATTAGTAACTCCATAATAGTAAAGACATCTGGTCGACAAAAATCGTTTCTGCCTTTAAACATAAACTTTACTGATGTTTGCTTGATAACGTTTTGTGTGAAATAATCGACTAAATCGCTCGCGTGGCATATTTAATTATACAGTACTGCGTATAGAGAAGGCTGTTAGCCTGCTGCTGAAATCACTATGCTCCAGTTTGTTAGCTCTACGTGATCTTATCACCAATTACGGACATCTGCTGGATATAGCATAGCTGACGGAAGTAGTGGGCAGTCTTCGTAGCCGAACTGATCCCATTATCGAGGACAGAGGTGATCTCACACACTATTAGACTGATGTCTCCCGGAGAGGATTAATTTTGTGTCTCGCTAGCTTTTATTTCCCTTAAAAGAGGAACCACAGGATGTTCTCAGAACAGAGGGCCCAGAATATTTACTGTGTCTCCTTGAAGCATGTGTAAGTGAAAAAGATAGCTCTGCGTTATATCACTAATTAGACTTTATGCTAAGGCATTTTCGTGGATGTCTCTTGACTAAGAAAGTAAATAGAAACGGAAGATGTCTCAGAAGCAGAATATTGAAAAGAGGAGTAAATCTGTGTGCATTAAATCTTTGTAAAAAGTGTTACAAACGTTCTATCTTTATTGCCAGTAACTGTCATTTTCGTCTGCGTAAAGAACATTCGCTCCTTCTGCACAAGAGATACCTCAGCAACATTTACGAATTATGTTGACTTTACATTCTCTCTCTCTCTCTCTCTCTCCCTCTCTCTCTCTCTCTCTCTCTAATTTTCGTTATGATTATTTTGCATATAAATATTTGCTCCGAAATGAGTGAAATATTGTTTATCTTTTCACCAAGGAGAATTTGTTTAAGAGACAGACAGACAGAAATATTCTGTTCGTCATGTTTAAGAGTTTACTTGTCTACAGCGACTGTTCTGAGAAACTGAATATTAAAACCAACATTTTTCGAAAACATTTAGGGGAAACTAGCCTACAATAACATGAGAGTTTCTCACTATATGTTGGCGTTTTTCATTATACTACGGTAGAATTCCTTATAACAACAATGTTATTGTATGCAGAAGCTAGAATGAAAAGTGCCGTGTTAGAACTAGTATCTGCACATCGTTCGACCACTCTTTACTTCGAGCAAAGAAGCCGAGGCTAACGAGAGTGGTAACGCCTTCAGCGGTTTTTTTTATTTTTTTAAGGCTGGTATTCGAGCAATAAATGTGAACAATTTGGCACAGGTGGCTAATAGTATAGTGTCTCCCAACGCCTTGGGCACAGCCGCTGAAAGACACAGAAGAGGACGTTCACGTGACACAGGTGGAAAGGAAAGCACAGAAACATGACCTACCTGAGGAACTCGAAACAGGAACCAAGCGGCTTAAATTTGGTAATGTACTTGAGGCAGCGGATGTGCTCGGTGTTTACCGCCTTACGGAAGCAACGCTTTGCGGGATGTGCGATAAGACGAATAAACGGTACAGGGCATCTGGTGCTGACATTTTTAAAGTAAGACGAGGGCTTCATTTCTGAAAAATTTTGTTTTTGTATTTTGACTGTGAGTGCTTACGAATGAAGGATTGACTTAGGCAGCCAGATGATGGGAGTCTGACTCCCAAAATGCGTTGCTATTGATTATGTTACTGATATTAATGATTGTTTATTAAACTACTTACAACGATGTGTTCTGTCGTTGAAAGTTGTTGTTTATTCGTTGCTCTTCACAAGTTTTTGTCCTGTTCTTATCTTTTGAACACAAAGAAGCTAAGATAGACATCTAAGGAACAATATTTCGAAATAATGGGGGTTAGCTCTTACGTTTAAACATCACAACCCTGTGACACAATGGAACAGCATGGACCTAGATAAGATGACACGCTATACAGCGGTAGGCTAATGCAATTATTGTGGATGGAAAGAGTTTCAAAACACTTAAGTTTCTCCGCTTCTGCATTACTTTAAATATGTTGACGTTTAACACGTTGACGTCCGTACGCACAGTGACGGATGTTTCACCGCCAGGCCAGGCAATACCATGCACACGGCGTTAAGGCGTACTGCAACGGGACGTGTTTCTCACCGCGTAGCACGCCAGACGAGCTATCCGTCGATGCTGCCGCTGCATGCTCTGAAACGAGTTGCTTCATCTCACGGAACGTGCTCCTTATGATGTGAGACCTCAGCGCTCTCCAGTGGCAGTCTGCAGTATCTGTTGCGTAAAGCACAGTTTCTTTACCAAAATGGACGTGCGTAAAACAGCTGCGTCAGCTGTTGGCACTTGTTGAAAAAAAAAAAGGAGGAAATCGCGAAGCAAACTCTGAACTTGTCGAAGGTTAGAACTGCGAGTTATGCTGTACAACGACCTGACATACATACTAGTGAAAGTTATTCATTAATTTAGTTGAATCTGCATCACATTTTCGGTTTTAAATTGAATATAATTGTAGCGTTTAATATCAGTTTACTCAAGCGTAGTACCCTCATTCCCGATGTTGCATTGATTACCATCGTGCTGGAGAAGCGCACTTCTTTACATGGATTCGTTTAGTAATTTCATTTGAATGGAAGGGGGGGGGGGGGGACTTTTTCGTAGCTGCTCACTATAACTGAAAAAAGATATATACTGCCAAGATAAAAACATGAGGCAGTCCATAAAACCAAGAGAAAGGTACATGTATTTTACACAAAATTTCCTAAGAGCAAAAAATTCCAGTCGGTAACTTGTCTTTATTTTCTAACATAGACTGGCAGCAATGTTAAGATTTCAATTTACTAGGAAAACATTCCAGCTGTAGGTCTTTGCAACAAGAATTGCATCAAGTGCATTGTTTATAATAAATATCGTCGACTACTGAAGGTAATACTTATATTAATTTAATAAAAAGGACCCAGACTCTTTTAGAAAGCAAAAGATCAGAAAAAAATTTTGGAAGGTGGCGGAGGCAAACCTGCTACCTTTTATTTCACAGCTCACCATGCTTTTTACTTAGCTATAGAATGAAATTTTCACTCTACAGCGGAGTGTGTGCTGATATGAAACTTCCTGGCAGATTCGCGGAAGAGGTTCCGTGAAGTTTGGAAGGTAGGAGACGAGGTACTGGCGGAATTAAAGCTGTGAGGAGGGGGCGTGAGTCGTGCTTGGGTAGCTCAGTGGTAGAGCACTTGCCCGCGAAAGGCAAAGGTCCCGAGTTCGAGTCTCGGTCCGGCACACAGTTTTAATCCGCTAGGAAGTTTCATACTTAGCTATAACTTAAACATGGCAACCAGGCCTCCGTTCGTGGTATACAGTTTCTAAAGACTTTATCTACAAGTGTCATTATTTGATATTTAACTGCGACAAATTGTATCTAAACGACGCGCTTTGAATATATCATCATTGTGCGGCATCACTGAAATGGCACACAGGGTATAACACGAAAAACATTTAATACAGGAAGCCTTTATCTACCGATACCTAGTTTCTTGTCATTTTATTATAACAAATAGTAGTTAGAATAGCAAGTTTCTTAGAGATCCCCATGCTGCTGAAACAACTTGTATTCATACCGCGTACTCCATGATAAAGAAAATCCATCGAATACTTAGTTTAACTAAAAAATATGGGACCCGCAACGAACTCTGTACGTCACACTAGTCGCCCAGCCCGCCATACATTGTGAACGCTCGGCTCTATGTCGAGCCCACGGGAAATCAGTAGCCAATGAAAAGGCATCCATTAAGTCTTAATTTTGTCCCGCGTTATAGAGAGTTTGCATGTGTTTAAATGCGTAGTTAAGACGAGGGCTAGTAGAAATCCTTGGGTAACAGAAGAAATATTGAATTAAATTGATGAAAGGAGAAAATTTAAAAACGCAGTAAATGAAGCAGGCAAAAGGGAATACAAACGTCTCAAAAATGAGATCGACAGGAAGTGCAAAATGGCTAAGCAGGGATGGCTAGAGGACAAATGTAAGGATGTAGAGGCTTATCTCACTAGGGGTAAGATAGATACTGCCTACAGGAAAATTAAAGAGACCTTTGGAGAAAGGAGAGCCACTTGTATGAATATCAAGAGCTCAGATGGAAACCCAGTTCTAAGCAAAGATGGAAAAGCAGAAAGGTGGAAGGAGTATATAGAGGGTTTATACAAGGGCGATGTACTTGAAGACAATATTATGGAAATGGAAGAGGATGTAGATGAAGATGAAAAGGGAGATACGATACTGCGTGAAGAGTTTGACAGAGCACTGAAAGACCCGAGTCGAAACAAGGCCCCAGGAGTAGACAACAATCCATTGGAACTACTGACGGCCTTGGGAGAGCCAGTCCTGACAAAACTCTACCATCTGGTGAGCAAGATGTATGAGACAGGCGAAATAACCTCAGACTTCAAGAAGAATATAATAATTCCAATCCCAAAGAAAGCAGGTGTTAACAGATGTGAAAATTACCGAACTATCAGTTTAATAAGTCACAGCTGCAAAATACTAACGCGAATTCTTTACAGACGAATGGAAAAACTGGTAGAAGCCGCCCTCGGCGAAGATCAGTTTGGATTCCGCAGAAATGTTGGAACACGTGAGGCAATACTGACCTTACGACTTATCTTAGAAGATCAGTTCGATTAACACATGCTTATTCCGCGCGAAATTACAATCAAACCAGCCGTGGCTTGTAAACTAGAATCTTGTAACAATACATAGTTTATGAAAGTGGCAAGAGTTGCAGTCCGCCGGCCGCGGTGGTCTCGCGGTTCTAGGCGCGCAGTCCGGAACCGTGGGACTGCTACGGTCGCAGGTTCGAATCCTGCCTCGGGCATGGATGTGTGTGATGTCCTTAGGTTGGTTAGGTTTAAGTAGTTCTAAGTTCTAGGGGACTGATAACCACAGCAGTTGAGTCCCATAGTGCTCAGAGCCATTTGAACCATTTGAAGTTGCAGTCCAGATGAAAATGGGACACGCATGCCACGGTAGACGAATGTTGAAAATTAGGTGTACTGATAAGGTAAGAAATGAGGAGGTTCTGTGCAGAATCAGCGAGGAAAGGAATATGTGGAAAAACACTAACAAAAATAAGGGACAGAATGATAGGACATCTGTTAAGACATCACGGAATTACTTCCATGGTGCTAGAGGGAGCTGTAGAGGGTAAAAACTGTAGAACACAGAGACTGGAATACATCCAGGAAATAATTGAGGACGTAGGCTGCAAGTGCCCTCTGAGATTAAGAACCTAGCAAAGGAGAGGAATTCGTTGCGGGCGGCATAAAACCAGTCGGAAGACCGACGACATAAAAAAAAAACACCACTGCAATTGACGTTCCTGATAACTGCAACACGCTTGCAGCAATATGTGTAACAATACAATTCACATACTGATTGTTCGCCCTTTCGTAGCGAGACGAAAAGTAAAAGAATTCACAATATTACAACAGATTGAACAAATATGAAGTGTCTAAAAACAGGCCGGTTGAAGTGGCCGAGCGGTTCTAGGCGCTACAGTCTGGAACCGCGTGACCGCTACGGTCGCAGGTTCGAATCCTGCCTCGGGCATGGATGTGTGTGATGTCCTTAGGTTAGTTAGGTTTAAGTAGTTCTAAGTTCTAGGGGACTGATGACCTTAGAAGTTAAGTCCCATAATGCTCAGAGCCATTTTTTTGTTCTCAACGCAGGACCGAATGAATATTGGAAAAAAGTGTATTTATGAGAGGGTTATCGTTAAGCTGTCATCAGGATTTACTGCGCACTATAGCTTTCGAGTGGATCTAGCGGGACCAACAGCCTCCGCACAGCTGAAAATCGTTGTCGTTAAAACCGGAAAATGTCTTGCGCGACGGCATTTTGCGGTTGCGTTCTCCTAACAGGTTTCGCGGCGCGTCTTCGGGCCAAGTAACAGTTTGCTTATTCCTTACACAGTGGTATGGAAACTTCCCTCCAACGGCCCGAATTCCCTTTTCTTTTATTACGCTGCGTGATTGGTAACTACAGTAATCTCTAAAATATGATAACCGTCTTAATTTCTGACCACTGACGGACTCGGGGCAGCAACCACAACACTAGTTTTGCGTTCAGGTGTAGTCGGTTTTAAAACCCTGTCCGGCCATCCACATCAACATTGCCCGTGGGCAGACACCTCTGGCAAAAGACTGACAAGGGAAGCTTCCCAGGTGTAAATAAATGATCGTGATGAAACTTGACGGGTATGTAGAATGAGCAAAGTAATGCAATACGCATATTTTGCCCGGTTTCACTTTTAAGGGGCAAGACACCGCCATAAAGGTAATTTGGCATTATTGGTTTAGAGGGAATATCTTCGAAACCATGAAACATAAACAAATGTGTTTCATACAGAAGTTGAAATGTAATCAGCGTTCGTAAAAACTGTTTTATAAACGTTTATAATAATTTGAAATTTTGCAAAAATACCCCAGCACTATTAATTACATCTAAAGGAATCTTCTTCCAATTACTTTGAGCGGTTATCTGTACGTCATGCATGCATCAGTGACCTCTAGGATTGCATTTGCATCCAATATATACTGGTTGAAGCACCCGTGGCAACTTTGTCTCGCGTTATTTTTACATGTTTATGACTTGATGCTGTGCAGCAGAATGAGAGGTTTATAGTAATTCTGAAGACAGCTATTGCATAGCCCATGTAGGTAGCCTTGTTGGAAAAACTTTGCGATAAAAACAGTTGAATAAAAAAATTATTTTCCTTTCCTGATTTATTTGTAATAATAGTCCACTGTCGATAGTTACATGAAATAACTGGCATCTTGTTCAAGCAGTATTTAATTAAAGTTCTTTACTCAGTTGTAATTTGCAGATTGTGATGGCAACAGTATATTTAGTTCTTATGGAGACATTTTATTTAAAGAAATATTCATGATTTATTATCCCTGCAAACTACGTGAGCGTCAAAATTCAGTGATCACAAAATTGTTTCTGTATTCGAATAGTTTATCTGAAACACATCGTTCTCCACTTTCAAGCAGACATCTAACTTTTCCTGAAAATGTAATACTTCAAAAGTTATTTGTATTTAAAATTTTCTTGTTCCAGAATTATCCAATCTTAAATTGTAATTATTTCCAAAATCCAGTGCTACAGTTCTGTACTCCCATTTTTTCTCCCTCCAAAATGTACACTTTTATTTAAATAACCTGTTAGTTTGTTAATTAATCCCGTTTGGGAAAAATATTCACTCATTAGCTGGTTATACAGTTCTTCTACACAAATGATAAAACTGTAACAGCATCACATCTGTCTGTTTGAACAAACTAATCTCCAAAACTACTACACGAATTTTCATGGGATTTAATAGGTAACTTTAGCGTAGCTTGGAACAACATACAGGCTTTATTTCATCAAAAATGGATAAAGGGAAAAAAATCATGATCTGAAGTTTTATCTAAAAATCATCTGCTTACTTAGTAATTCACATGTTTAATCATAACAGCACAGTACACCAAAGAACCAATAGATGGCGCTGTTAGTTTCTTAGCACTCCAAAGAACGAATAGATAGCACTGTTAGCTTTCTACCTCAGTAACGGAAGTATTTTCAGAATTTTATCTCAGTGACACAGTAAGGACCGCAATCTTATTTTAATGGCTACAAACGAACAAAGAATTTACATATATGGACGTACTGATTTCGCTTTGTGTATTAAAAACTTATCGACATTACTTTGCTTCTTTCGATTGTTTATCTTTACATTTTTTGCTAGGAAAAACGAATTTATTAAGTTTGTTTTACGATTTGGGTGCCTGCTCATCACATTTTGATTTGTTTTTTAATGAATAAAAACGCCTAGAAAACGGTCGAGTCTTTCTGAATAACTCAGAACGTTAAAAGACTGGGGACTATGCAGTCGCCGGCCGGAGTGGCCGAGCGATTCTAGGCGCTACAGTCTGGAACTGCGCGAGCGCTACGGTCGCAGGTTCGAATCCTGCCTCGGGCATGGATGTGTGTGATGTCCTTAGGTTAGTTAGGTTTAATTAGTTCTAAGTTCTAGGGGACTGATGACCTCAAATGATAAGTCGCATAGTGCTCAGAGCCATTTGAACCATTTGAACCATTTTTTTGAACTATGCAGTCTTAAAAATCCAACGAGGATCGGGGTGTGACACTTACTGTGGCTCGAGAACATCAGGCTTCAGCCCGCTCTTTGGAAACTCTTTCCGGAAGTCAGTGCCGCCTTAGCTCTGATCCAGATCTTTATCTCAGATATCTTCACTCAGAGGCTTAAAGTTACTTCTCTTCAACGTAACATTATATAAGAGGAAATTTTGACAGGAAGTGAAGCAGACGAACAAGTTTTTTTACCCCAGATCCTGCGTGTTCCTAACAATTTACGATTTTGCGCAAAACCTGTACAATTCCCGTTGAGCTTATGTTACGCCACGGTGATAAACAAACCACGGGGCACATGCTGCACGTAGCTAGCATGGATCTTTGTGTCAGCTGCTTTTCGCGTGTCCAGCTCTCTTCTGTGTTAGTGAAGCCAACAAGCTCCTCGTTCATGCCCCCACTTATACTACTTCAAACGTTGTATACAAAGAAGCTTTATAAAGCAAAAGTAAATTCTATGCATACGAAGTCTCAAGCACAGCTATAAATAAATAACCAGGCCATGCTCGGTTTCTCAGCTAGTAATTCAATAAACTTTGTTATCTGTCTATTTTATCTTTGTGTCTTTCATTTTTTCTGTCTGTTTAAAAATAGTGCTTCATTTTACCAATTTGCAATTTCTATACTACGCCACATCTATAAATAGGCGCCACGCGCTTATCCCTAGTCTCAGTCACTATGTCAGTTAGTCAGCCAGCGCCGTGTAGTCAAAGAGGCCATTCGCATTGATGTTACCACCGCGTATGATAACCAATCACAAACGGCAGGTGACAGTACTCCCAAAGTGTTTCGAAGGGACGCGTAAAACAGTGCAGTCGTCGTCGTATTGCGGAAACAGAGCTATTTATGTGACTGGCATTTGTGTAAAGGGTGGAAACATTCCCAAGAAGGCTACATTTGTAAATTGTGCGTGCTGTCGTGGTTAAAGTACACCGTGCATGGCAAAATGGCGCTATCCAAAACTGCCAAAACCGGCGCAGAGGCAACAGGGGAGAATAACGGCTGTGTAGACGTGCAATTGTTGAGCAAGTGACTGCCCAGATGAATCAATAGGCTGCCAACGGTGTCTCCTCAACGACCGTTCAGTGAACGTTTCTGTGTACGGGCCTCATCAGAACGCGTCTCGTTCATGCACCCATGCTGGCAGCTGTTCATCGGCGATGAAGGCTGTGATCTGCATGCCGGTAAAAAAATGGCTCTGAGCACTATGGGACTTAACTTCTGAGGTCATCAGTCCCCTAGACTGAGAACTACTTAAACCTAACTAACCTAAGGACATCATACACATCCATGCCCGAGGCAGGATTCGACCCTGCGACCGTAGCAGTCGCGCGGTTCCAGACTGTAGCGCCTAGAACCGCTCGGCCACTCCGGCCGGCGTGCATGCCAGTACGGCAACTGGATGTCTACTGAGTGTCGACAGATGACCTTTTCATCGCATAGATGGCAGCTAAGGTGTACGACGTGAAACATCTTAAAGCAAACATCTTGTAACAATCATCTGAAGGGTCCAGACAGGAGAAGGGAGCGTTATGATCTGGGGAATGTGTTCGTAACATTCCCTGGGTGATCTCTTCATTTTGGAAGATCCAATCGACAAAAGTACATATCTGTCGTTGAGGACCAAGTCCACCGCTTTGTTTTTCCCCGGCATGATGGCATATACCAGCAGGACAATTGTAAGTAGGCTGTTTAGGTTTTTATGTTGGTAACGTCACATAGCGCTCTGTATGAAAATCACTGGCTGTGCTGTGTGCAGTCTGTGACTGGTTGGCATTGTTGTAATAGTCGCTATTGTAGTGTTGGGCAGTTGGCTGTTAACAGCGCGTAGCGTTGCGCAGTTGGAGGTGAGCCGCCAGCAGTGGTGGATGTGGGAAGAGAGATGGCGGAGTTTTGAGAGCGGATGATCTGGACGTGTGTCCATCAGAGACAGTAAATTTGTAAGACTGGATGTCATGAACTGCTATATGTTATGACCTTTGAACACTATTAAGGTAATTACATTGTTTGTTCTCTGTCAAAATCTTTCATTTGCTAACTATGCCTATCAGTAGTTAGTGCCTTCAGTAGTGGCGCTCGCTGTATTGCAGTAGTTCGAGTAACGAAGATTTTTGTGAGGTAAGTGATTTGTGAAAGGTATAGGTTAATGTTAGTCAGGGCCATTCTTTTGTAGGGATTTTGTCAGATTGCGTTGCGCTAAAAATATTGTGTGTCAGTTTAGTGTTGATCAGAATAAGTAAAGAGCGAAATGTCTGAGTATGTCCAGTTCTGCTCAGCTGTTTGAAAATCAAATAACGTAAGGGGTTTATCAGCACAGTAATTCAACAATTTTTCTAAGGGGACGTTTCACAATCCAAGGCGCCACACAGTTCGTAATGTACATGCGTGGTTCGAAGAGGACCAGGATGAGCTAATCACATCCCTCTGTCCGCCAACCCCCCCCCCCCCCCAGATTTAAACCCAATGGTGAATCTGTGAGACTACTTCGATCGGGCTGTTCGTGTCACGGATCTTCAACCGACAAACCTCACTGCTGGCCATGGCGCTAAATAGATACCTTTCAGACCCTCACTGACCCTCTTCCTACACTTCCCGCAAAGGTCCGCACTGCAAATGGTGGTTATTCAGGCTTTAAACGGGTGGTCACATCAATGTGACTGGATAGTTTAAGTGCGTGGCGTGCTAGCATTCAACCAGTTTCGACTAGTCAGGTTATTCGCTTTTTCAGTCAGTGTCCGGTAATTAAAATGAATATAAATATAAATTCATATAAAATGTATATAATGTGTATACATGTATATAATTAAAATATCAGTATGGTAAAGTTCTCGGTGAATATTTTGTTGATTATTGCCACTTGTGAAATGACTGAGCATTACTCTAGTCTGTGTAGTTTATTGAGTTGTGAAAAGTTGTAGATGTCGTATAGTTTACAAATCTGATTATCAGACTGAACACAGTGTTAATAGATGTGAGGACAAATGAAAACCACATTATACATTGTTGTGTACATAATCTAATAGTTCACGATCACAAATAATCACAGGAAGGAGATTAAAGCAGCAATTCTGTGAGACCTGTTAGACAGAAGGGTATGATACAGGTTGCTAAGTTATAGCATGTTGGCCAGCTTCATTCATGTCGTGGTCATGGAACGTCCAATTACGACTGCTGCTCTCGACCGTTGTCATGTCTCCGCATCGACCCATTTTACCGCGCTGATTCCATACATTCGACGGAATCATACACATCATTTCACTGCCTTGACTTACCTCAGTAGTGAAGGCTCACATGATCGCGTGGTACAGGTTCCCACCATCCACAGCGCTCCAAAGCGATCAGTGAGCTCTTTTAAGCGGACGATTAATATCTTGTCCGGTGATGATCTTGAACCAAAGGACGTACTCAGCAGCTGAAGCGAAGCGTGTTTGGCAGTGGTGAGACGTTCCTTTACTATTAAATTAATTGGCCTTTGTTATCACTGAAGCAAACACTATAGTTAGACGTTAAAGCCATTGAGTATTTCACAACAAAAATCTGGTTACGGTCAACATCATCTCAAGGAAAACAGCGTTACGTTGTCAACATAACCGAATTGATTCGACAATACAGTGCGGTTTTTTTTTTTTTTTTTTTTTTTTTTTTTTTTTTTTTTTTTTTTTTGTCATCAGTCTACTGACTGGTTTGATGCGGCCCGCCACGAATTCCGTTCCTGTGCTAACCTCTTCATCTCAGAGTAGCACTTGCAACCTACGTCCTCAATTATTTGCTTGACGTAGTCCAATCTCTGTCTTCCTCTACAGTTTTTGCCCTCTACAGCTCCCTCTAGTACCATGGAAGTCATTCCCTCATGTCTTAGCAGATGTCCTATCATCCTGTCCCATCTCCTTAACAATGTTTTCCACATATTCCTTTCCTCTCCGATCAGTCCACCTAATTTTCAACATTCGTCTATAGCACCACATCTCAAATGCTTCGATTCTCTTCTGTTCCGGTTTTCCCACAGTCCATGTTTCACTACCATACAATGCTGTACTCCAGACGTACATCCTCATAAATTTCCTCCTCAAATTAAGGCCGGCATTTGATATTAGTAGACTTCTCTTGGCCAGAAATGCCTTTTTTGCCATAGCGAGTCTGCTTTTGATGTCCTCCTTGCTCCGTCCGTCATTGGTTATTTTACTGCCTAGGTAGCATAATTCCTTAACTTCATTGACTTCGTGACCATCAATCCCGATGTTTAGTTTCTCGCTGTTCTCGTTTCTACTACTTCTCATTACCTTCGTCTTTCTCCGATTTACTCTCAAACCATACTGTGTACTCATTAGACTGTTCATACCGTTCAGCAGATCATTTAATTCTTCTTCACTTTCACTCAGGATAGCAATGTCATCAGCGAATCGTATCATTGATATCCTTTCACCTTGTATTTTAATTCCACTCCTGAACCTTTCTTTTATTTCCATCATTGCTTCCTCGATGTACAGATTGAAGAATAGGGGCGAAAGGCTACAGCCTTGTCTTACACCCTTCTTAATACGAGCACTTCGTTCTTGATCGTCCACTCTTATTATTCCCTCTTGGTTGTTGTAAAGATAATTAAACCTCTTAACAGCCTGTAAGATCTCTGGCTGTAGGGCTGAGCACAGGCCCGTCCGACCGGTTAGTGTGCTTAATTTACGATAAATAATGCACAAACGATATCTCCTTTGCTGGAATGACAAGGACTTTATTTCTTCGTAGACGCAGTGTATTCCAAGACAACACTCGTGAGAAAACGGAAAAAAAACTCTTGTTGACTGGTTACAGTCATGACAGAACTTAGAGTACACATGAACATAAAATGGCTCTGAGCACTATGGGACTTAACATCTATGGTCATCAGTCCCCTAGAACTTAGAACTACTTAAACCTAACTAACCTAAGGACAGCACACAACACCCAGCCATCACGAGGCAGAGAAAATCCCTGACCCCGCCGGGAATCGAACCCGGGAACCCGGGCGTGGGAAGCGAGAACGCTACCGCACGACCACGAGATGCGGGCCACATGAACATATAAATTGTTATAAACTAAGAGTAAACCCACACACTCAACAAACAAAATACAGCGCTCCTGGCGGCCAGCGCCGAACTAATTTCATAGCGCGAATTCGAACACTTGCCTGCCACGACACTCACGTAATACACTCGGGTACTACGCTGCACGGAACTGCTGGCCGCGGTCACTGCAATAGCCCTCTTGGCGGAAGCGGAGTGCCGTCCATGAAACGCGCCGGAAAGGGGACGCGTCGACCAGATCTCGTGGTGAGCCAGTCACCTAGAGCTGACTTCGTGGCAGGCGCTGGTGCCGGAGTTGCTTTTGCTGGACCAGGTGCTGGGCTGGGCGAGGCTGTGTCCGTCGAGTCTCGGTGGGGGTCGGCTCATTGAAGACGTATGCCAGCTTGACGCCGTCAGTTTCAACGGTTGAGTGTTTTCCGTCAACCAGAATGTACAAGAGTGTGGTCTCCCCTGCTGATGTGACCCGGTGTATGGCGGTTGGAGGACCGGTCTGACGCCATCAGGACGTAACATGGTGTGTGTGTGTGTGTGTGTGTGTGTGTGTGTGTACACGCACTGAGGTCTTTGTGGATGAACGTGGAAACAGTTCCGTGTCTAGACGGTTGTGGACGTCGGAATTTCTTGACATTGAAACGTCCCATTAGAAAAATTATAAATGTCTGTGCTGGTAAACCTCTTACGTTATTTGATTTTCAAACAGCTGTGCAAAACTGAACGTACTCACACATTTCTCTCTTTACTTATTCTGATCATCACTAAACTGACACAATATTTTTAGCGCAACGCAATCCTACTTTCAATAATCCCCACAAAAGAATGTCCCTGACTAACAATAACCTACACCTTTCATACTGAGACGTGTCCACAGCAAAATCACGACCTTTTTAGCGGCAAGATTAAGGAAAAATGCGTTTGAACCTTTGCACAACCTGTGCAAACACGAAAACATACGCCAGGGACGAAACTTCCTAGCAGATTAAAACTGTGTGCCGCACCGAGACTCGAACTCGAGACCTTTGCCTTTCGGGGGTAAGTGCTCTACCACTGAGCTACTCAAACACGTCCCACGACCCGTCCCCACAGCTTCAGTTCTGCCAGTATCTCGTCTCCTGCCTTCCGAACTTCACAGAAGCTCTTCTACGAACCTTGCAAAACTGGCACTCCTGGAAGAAACGATATTGCGGAGACATGGCTTAGCCACAGGTAGGAGTAGTTTGGAAGGTAAGAGACGAGGTACTGGCGGAATTAAAGCTGTGAGGATGTGGCGTGAGCCGTGCTTGGGTAGCTCAGATGGTAGAGCATTTGCCTGCGAAAAGCAAAGGTCCCGAGTTCGAGTCTCGGTCCGGTACACAGTTTTAATCTGCCAGGAAGTTCCATATCAGCGCACACTCCGCTGCAGAGTGAAAATCTCATTCTGGATACGCCAGGGTTTCTGCTGAGATGTCCGCAGGTGCCGCTTCTGGCCAACGTCTGAATCGGTCGATCGTCGCCAGTAGATAAATTTGACCGTGCGAAGGCGGTAATGTTCCGCCGGCGTCGACGACGTGTACATATGTGAAACGAGTGGCGGTAAGTTCCGATTGGCGCATGCACGTGCCGACTGACCTTGCTATGCTAGCACCGTATGCATCATCGTGTCCACTTACCGTGGTCTTCCTTCATCCCTGGCCAAACAAAGCAATCTAAGACCAGGTTGTGCAAAGATTCAAACGCATTTTTCCTTAGTCTTGCCTGTAAAAAGGTCGTGATTTTGCTCTGGACACGTCTCAGTACAACTTGATTAAAGTGTCGGGAGCGCTAATTGCGGGTCCAACGGCGACTTTGTTTCCTGCAACAGCTCTTGCAGTTCGGGGTCTTTGAGTGCTGCGAGATACGAATAGCCTGTGGCGGAGATGCTGCTGACACGAGACAGTCTGACACCACATTGTGTTGAATGTTGGTGCTGAACTGCGCGATGTACTACAGCTGGTTGTGCTACGTCGGTGAACAGACGATGAGGTACTGTCGCAAGGCAGCGGTTTGCAATATGTGAAGATGGTAAACTCGCGGGCTTCCAGCTGAGGAGGAAAGCATTTGATTGCCTCATACATCGCTAACCGATCTCGACTGTATGCGCTCCACTTTTGTTAAGATGTCGGCAATTTCCGTGTAAAGATGGCTAGAGGCTGACTCCAGCACTACATTTTGCAGAGTTGCGACCATGATCACAACAGATATTTTGAACAGTACAAACCCTACTGCGCATCTTCTTCGCCACTACCTATGTTTAAACTCACATCCAGTTCCCGGAGCCAATTATGGCGGGGCCTACAATTTAACGTGAAATCAGAACCACAAAGTGAATTCGTTTCTTACACTCATTGTGTTGGCAAGGATAATATCGACGTTGACACTTGTGACAGAGTCATAATCAAACTGCAAGCATCGGAATTGTCAGCTACAAAACAGTATTAAAACATTTTTCCTACTAGCCTATATTTTACTGTTATGTAACACATTCTCACAAAGGTAGCCCAATATCGTATCATAAAACGATGAAGGACTTGGGAGTAACTTTCGATGAGCACCTCAACTGGTGAGAAACAGTACTGCAACGTGCAGGAAAGTTTCTGCTTGCGTCTGCGCCCTTCTGGAGTTTTCGAGCATGTTTCCAGAGGAAAGCAATCGTGATGCCGATACTCCACTACTAAGATGTACTTCATCACGGGTGGAGTGGTGAGAGCTCTAGACAATTAGAACTGATCACAAATCTTTATAGGTGTTGCGTCTGCAACATCCGCCTGTTTGACATTGTGGCTACTTCATTATTCGCTATCTCGACTTAATCGGCTCGTCTGTGTGCACAGACTCCTGTGCCCCGGATCAGTGATCAAGTACCAATCACTTCGCCATAATCGAAACATAGGATAGCTCTTATTTAGTATCCTGGCTGTGCGCGTCTATATAAATTCGTCAGTTCCTTTTTCTGTTGCAGCTGTCTGCTTCTGGAACAAGCTATCTTCCACTCCGCGCAAAATTCAATGCCCCTCCGCGTTTGCCCCCGATCGAACACGTCGGAAACGATTCTTGAATTTCTTCAGAGTCTTAACGTATTCCTCTGAATTTGTGGTTGACCCTCTTGGCATCACATCCACGACAATGACGCCATCACAATTCCAGAAGACTGTCGCCATGTCTTTTCCGACAGAGGGGGTTGTCTTGAACTTCTTCTTTTGTGGTGAATGAGGATGACACCGCTCCATGGACTGCCTCTTTGTTTCCGACGCGAAGTGGTGCACCCATGTTTCGTTCCCTGTAACGATCCGTAACAGAGACGCCTCTCCGCCGGCCTCAAAACGCTCCAACAATTCAGATGAAATGGCCTTTCTTTGCATTTTGTGGTTCGCTGTGAGCCTTCGTGAAACCCGCTGTGAGCCTTCGTGGAACCCATCGTGAGCACCTCTTTGAATATCCGAGTCTCGATCATTGCAGACGCACTTCCAGTGCTGACTGACAGCTGTAGAGCCAATTGTCGAGTTGTGATGCGCCGGTCGGCACGAATATCGGCATCCGCACGATTCGGTATGTCTAGAGCAGTGACTGTGACAGGACGTCCCGAGCGTGGCTGATCATGGAGCTCTGTTTCTGCATTTCTTGAGGCTGTAACTTTCTTTACCCATCGCCCAAGTGTACTACGAACTGCAGCATCGCCATATATGGCAGACAAACGTTTATGGATGTTCACCACCGTTTCTTTTTCTGCACATAGCACACTGCTTGTAACGTGAGTCGTATATAGACGTCATTTTTAACGCTGTACTACGGCTCTGTCATCGGCTAGAATGGTTCGAAACTTCACCGGCCCACAGAACAAACAACAAATGTGAAGCACAATCAAGGACGTCGGTCTGTGTACATTAATGGCCTTTTAAAAAAATGTGGGGCACTGCTTATTGAACGACAGTCGTATGTATGAAGCAGGTTAGATTTTAACCTCTCAGGGTGGGTTGGATACCACGACGCCTCTGTGTTTTGATACGAGTGCTGCATAGCAGTTTCTGCTATTAAAGAAGCGCCGAATGCATGTGAATTAGCTTTCCTGTCTCCTAAAGAACGTAGCGAGTATTATGCACTCTGTCCTCGGTTATCGGACTAACCAAAAAAGTTTTATGAACATATGAGATGACGGGAGAAACGTTCTGTTACATACTCAATATAATTCGTGGTGAGCTTGAAAAGCAAGTTATAAACAGTCTGTTTCGCTACATTTCACACGAGTGAAAGACAAGCATAAACTGTGAAAGGTGGCTACACTGAGCCACAGCGCCAGAGATCGCTAGAGAGCATTGTTCCGCCGCCTCCACGGGCTGTCATTATTGAGATGTGCTAGAGGTCACTGCTTGGGGAGAGCTCGTAGTAGTCAGTTGGTGTTCAGATGTGCTAGTAGGGAGTGCTTGCTGAGATGTGATACTGAAAGGTTCTTGTTCAGATGTGGTAATAGCGAGGCGGTGTGGAGATATATTGTAATTATGAGAGTGATTTTGGTCAATATATGAAGGTAACGAAACTTGATTTATTTTTCATTATTTCCATGTTTTAAATAATGCGTCATTACAGGTTCAGTCAACAAAGCATCTGGCTTGTGTTCTTGGATTAGAGTGTAATTCTGGTTTTCTTGAGTAATTATGGTATTTCTATTTCCTTTAATTAATTCAGTATAAATGATATTTAAAATTTCTTGTGTTGTTGAAGAAGAACCGTGCCAGATGCGTACGTTGAGTCATACTTCCACACACAGAACAGTTACACTTGTGCTTTGGTTTCGTAGGTTTTTATAGTTGCTGGGGACTTAATTAATTAACTGTGTTAATGAAAATTTCCATTTCATTCTTTGTTATTGTTCTAAGCAGTCAGATTGCGTAACAATAACAGTCAGGGCCAACCGTTACGAGACTTCGTAATCGGACAGACAGCTACTAAAAAAAAAAAAAAAATTAAAATTATTTGCATTAATATTTTTATTAAGCCCCCATGCACGTGGCGTCCACTGCTTCGGATCGTCCCTTGGAATTCTTCTGATTGTAGAAATAGTAGACAGTAGGATTGTTGTAGTAATTTGTAGTTAGTAATTGTAGTCTATATTGCATGTGTAGATTTGGTAATTAGCATTCTTCTAATGGTATTTTTCAAAATTTAATTTTTATTGCCTTGTATACGCGTTTGACGATTTAGTGCAATTATTTCAATTGTTCGTTAATCGTGTTTGAGGGAAACATTTCGAGTGAATGATTGTTGGAGATAAAGTGTCATTGTGTGCAATTTTCATATAGTGACGAGTTTTGTATATTTTGTAAATGATTACGCGATCAATGAAAAAGGCAAAAATGATGAATAGTGAGAATGACGAAATTGTTAACATGGCGAACTCGCCAACAGAGGAAAACAGTGTGATGAATAATGAAGTGGAAAACAATGTAATAAGTCGGGAAAATAGTCCGGAACCATTTCAAAATTTTTCTCAATCAGAAAATTTACAGAATATGAGATTAACGATAGAAGATTCTGAAATAGTATCGAACACAGATAGCTTTACAGCAATGACGAAGGAAACTGGTTTTGCGGGAAATGTTAGGGGCGAAAAGAATTGCGAACCGGCTACTATGGAGCAGTTGTTGGGTGCAATATTAAATTTGGGATCACAATTAGGGACAATTGAAACAGCAATAGGAAGAATTAACGCGAAGATGGAAACAATGGAAACACAGTTAGGCTCACGAACAGGGACATGTTTCAAAAACACGAATGATGAATCAAACAAAGAAATTAGAGAAGAAGTACAACCGGTTTTGAATGCTCACAATAATAGTTTAATTTCAACAGGAATTAGACAAGAGGAACAGGACAGAGAACGGGAAGAAAAAGATCGCGTGATAGTACAAAATTTTTCAGAGTTAAATTTACAACGTGCATACGATAAGGAAGAAATATTTGAAAGAATCGAGGAATCAGTGCCAAATGACAGAATAAATAACTTAACGCAACAGTGTGAACAGTTAACTACTAAATGTGACAATACTGAAACCCGAGTCGCGACACTTACGGAAGACGTAAATAAACAGAAAGAGCAATTAGGTGACTTATCGGAAAGAGTTGAGGAGATTTCTGATAAATTGACAAATCTTAGTTTACATGGGGACAGAGATTCGGATGATACAGCTCCATTACCATTTGCAGAAACCGAAGAGTACCAGAACATAAATAAGCATGTTGAAAATCAGGGAAAAGTTAACGAATGCGTCAAAAGGGAATTTGAGGCATTACAAAAGCAAGACAAATATATTGAAAGCGAAATCGTAGGAAAAGACAGCAAAAGAAATTTAGAATCACAGGTAGCAGAGGGGTTTGAAGAAAGTAATTTGTTTCATTTACGGGACGCAACAAGAGAGCGCCAGGCGCGCGAACTTGACAATAATCGACATTGGGACTGGGACAGACGCGGTAGGTCTTTGTCGCCACGAGGCGAAAGCTTTGACTATAAACACTTTTTGACTGTTCGGAAATTTAAGATCTTTCGCAATTCTAAGAATGACATACATCCATGTGCGTGGTTAGATCAATTTACGTACGCACTTCCGCCGAATTTGCCACTAAGTCACAAACTGAAATTTATGTGCAGCTATTAAAGCCCTCAGGGGATTCACTACACTAAGTGAATATGTGCCGTAGCGATCACAGGGCCCCGAGCTGTAGTGGTGCTATTTCCCTTTTAGTTTTCTGCACCGCTGCCTACTCTTTCACTATTCTTTGCATCTATAAAAACAACTCTTCTACTATCAATCTATCTAGACAGTAGGTAAAGAATAACCAGATTTGACTGTTTTACCCAAAAGTGACTTCGGAAATTACCGTTTGGACTTCATATATTTTCTGCAGCATTCATTCGTAGTTTAAATGAAATTTTACCTGTTTATCTTCGTGACAATATTACTTCTTATGTTGACGACATTCTTATTGCTAAACGTTCTTGGAGTGAGCATAACAAAATTTTGGATTCATTATTACGTATTTTTGCACGAGTTGGCATGACAGTGAACTTGGAAAAATCTGAATTTGGTCGTTCTCAGGTGAAATTTCTCGGTCACATTATTTCTACAGAAGGTATTCTCCCTGATCCAGAAAAACTAGACGCTATTCGTAATTATGCTGTTCCTTCCACAAAACGTGATGTTCGTAGTTTCCTTGGTGTTTGTAATTTTTCTTAGACGTTTTGTTAGATTGGACAATTTGGCCACACCTCGTTTATGTGAATTATCTGGAAAGAATTCTAATTGGTGTTGGGATGAGGAAGCTCAATCAGAATTTGAACAACTTCGTGACGCTTTAGTTGCTGCTCCACTTCTTTCACATCCGGATTTGTCTAAAGATTTTTGTTTGGCGACGGACTCATCATACAAAGGCCTAGGTGCACATTTATTTCAAGAGATAGAAGAAGACGGCGTTGTAGTACAGAAAACTATTGCCTTTGGAAGTCGTGTTCTCTCTAAATCCGAAAAGAATTATTCGATTACGGAACTTGAAGCTTTGGCTGTTGTTTGGGCTTTCACAAAATTTCGCACATTTTTGTTTGGCAGACATACTAAGGTTTACACCGATCATCGAGCTCTGGAATTTCTTATGTCGACAAAATTAACTCATGGCAGATTGTCACGATGGGCGTTGTACCTACAGGAATTTGATTTTCGTATTGTTTACATACAGGGATCTTCAAATATTGTTGCTGATGCTTTATCACGTGCACCTATGGGTTTGAAACAATGTGCTGAAGAGGACTGCAAAGAAAACCATTATTGTTTGATGTACATTCAAGGTGTTGCGTTTGAGAACTTTATTTCATCTTCGCTCCAGGACATCGCTAAGGAGCAAAATAAGGATCCAATCTGGAAGGACATTAAGGAAAAGTGGAGGAGAAAAAGCGTAGCGATTAGACAACATTATTTAGTTCGCAATGACATTCTTTTCAAACGAAAATCGGTCGACAACTCTGTTTGGTTAGTTTGTATTCCTGATGAGTGGGTCAATAAATTGATTTGGTACACACATTTTAGTTATGCGCACTTTGGTCCCAGAAAATGCTTTCATAAATTACGAGAAAATTGCTACTACAATAATATGGAAAAACGTATTCGATCTGTTCTTGCCAAATGCAAATTATGTCAAAAGGCTAAGCCGCCAACTGTTTCTCACAGAGCACCGTTGTTTCCTATCATTCCAGCGAAATTAAAGGACATGGCTGCAGTCGATTTGTTCGGTCCAGTGGTTCGTTCTACTAATGGTTTTGCGTATATTTTCGTAGCAGTGGAATTAACATCAAAATATGTGTGTTTTACACCTTTACGCAAAGCAACAGCTCGTTCAGTATCTAATGCTTTCATCAAACATTTTCTTAAGGAAGTTGGTCATGTTGATAAGGTTATATCAGATAATGGATCACAGTTTCGCTCTAAAATTTGGCTTCGTACTCTACGGCGTCGTAAAATTAAACCAATCTTCATTTCACTTTTTCACCCTCAATCTAACGCTTCAGAAAGATGGATGAAGGAAATCAATAAATTGTGTCGTCTTTATTGTCATCAGAATCACAGAACGTGGGATCAGTATCTTCATCTTTTTCAAAACATTCTGAATGAACTTCCTAATGATTCAACTTCTTTACCGCCTACACTGATATTAAAGAATAAAGCACCGACAAATCGCATTTCTGAAATCGTTCCTTTTCCGCCTTCACGGAAACTGCGGCATTCTGAAGTTGTCAACCTGGCTCTACAAAATATTGCATCGGCGGCTGCAAGAAGAGAGAAATCAGCGAAACGTCCTGGTCGTTTAAAAATCTTGTCAGTTGGCCAGAAGGTGTTAATTAAGTCCCACCGTTTATCTCATAAAGGAAAAGGCTTATGTCGCAAATTTTTTCTGCTTTATAACGGTCCATATAGAGTTCGCAAAATTATACATGATAACACTGTTGAAGTAGAAACTCTTAAATCTCGACGCTCTAAGGGAATACATCACATATCTAACGTAAAAATTTTTGTGGAATGACATACTTGTGAGAAACCAACAGTTTACGTAAACATGGAGAGAGTACAAGGATACCGCGCTGTGTTTGGCGGCGGCACATACTCAAAGCAACAGTCAGTCTGCGCGCCGCACAAGGCAGTCGTTGACCGCAAACAATTACCTTCCTACGTCACGCGCCTACAGCTGATCGAGCGCTCAGTGCGAATGCACTGACAGACGTAAACAAATACACAGTCTAATTTCTCCGACTAAATTCTGTATAAAGCTATAAGGACTTCATAAATTATGTTATTAACGTTCAGTATTTTTCAGGATACGGTTGTATAAAGTATTTAAGACCTTCAGGTAAATTCTGTGCGTGTCCGACGTTAAGACGACTTGCTTTGGAGAAAATTTTCAGGAAGAAGGTCATTTCGAAGATGAAACTAATAAACTAAAAAGGGTAACTATTAATTGAGTTTATTTTTCAGGTAACATAATTTCACTTAGGTACGTACTTTAGACGTAATTTGCTGCTCGCGATTACGTGACTCATACTTTGTGCTAAATTTTATGTTCTATGAAATTACTTGTGAAGCGACGTGCTTGTGTACATTTACTGATTTTGACAATTATTGATTAATGAACAGTGTTATTACTTGCGTATATTATGCATCGCTTGGCTGCTATGCTTTTTCACTGACGTCATATTTTTTTTATTATGTGCCTGCTGTGCTTAGTTATTTAAATTATAATTGTCACCTGATTAATTGTGCTGATGTGGTTAGATATGTAAGTTATACTTTGTGATTTATCTGCTTGCGCCTTCATGTTTACTTATTAAGATTACATATGAAGATTTATTTGCTTATGGCGATGTGATTCTAATGACCTGTTTATTGTGTAAGGCATGTTTGCTGCTGTGCGTATGGATTGCATATTTACACATTTCTGTTTTGTTGTCATAACTACTCTTCAATCTAGTATATAGAAATGCTGATATACTGTGTACAAATATAGAGTTTAGGTTACACTGTGGTATTAATTATAGATTGTTCACTTGGCAGAGCCTCGTTGTAGGGATTGTGCTGCATCCACTTGTTGACATTCTGTTCTCTACTGGTATATTTACTCGCTATTGCATGTTTTGCTTACGCTCAGTGCCTTATATTTTTAAGATAAGAAAATGAACTGCTATAATTCGACGAACGACATTAGTAAAAGAAAGTCATAGAAGTCACATGAGCTGAGGTTTTATGGAAGCTGTATAAATTTATGCTAATAGGAAGGAAGCTAACGACATGACAGACCAAAACTAGGTTTAGACCATTGACAGTATTACACTGCATTTTTCGTGAGCAATTGAAATAGGAAGTGACACTTGACACAAGGAATACTCCACATGATTGCTTCTGCCATGATTCTTGAAGTGGTGTACACACTGTGAAATATTATGATTATTCACACTCCGTAATCGTACTTAATTACTGAGAGTTATTCGAACTAAGTCTGTTAGAGGTCATGTATGCATTTCTTTTATTTAATGATGGACAAGGAACCAAAATGTATCTTATAATTTATAATGAGTAGAAAATTTGGGTCAGATGGAATACACAGAGGTTGTGTGTGGACAATGTGTCTTCGGATTGTATGGGATGCTGAATTGAAGTTGCACTAGGATTTTATCTGTACTTGTTCGAGGAGACTGACTAGAGGAAAGAGTTGTTATGGAAGTGAAATGATATTGGTGCTGAGGTTTATATGTATCGACGTATTATTGAAGTATTAAGATTAAGTGATGATTATTGGAGTTTGGTGGATAAGAGGTAAAGTAAGTGAGGAGCATATTTTTTTTTGTTGGTCCATATGGAACAAGGAGGATGAAGATGGCAGACTAGAACACTCAAGTAGAAAGAAGATTGCCTACACACACACTTTGTTAAATCAATAAGCAGTATACATTTTTTTTTTGAAGAGAGGAAGTATTTGCATATCTTGGCTCACTGACAGTTGTTCAGCAACAGTACAATTTGATCTGGCTTGGCAAACATTGGTCTTGACATGATGACTATGACGTTGACTAACTATTATTGACTGTTATACATTGCTGCCACTACTACTTGGTACACATGATGAACATCAAATCTTGGACGGAGTTACATTTACACAGTTAACACTATTCAATTACACAGTAGCACTTAATGAGGATGAAAGATGAGTGGATGTGTTTTGTGTGTTTTCCTTTCCTAATCCTACCCACCTATCTCCTAAATATTATTTTATTTGTTGGTAGTGGCTTGCACTGACACCCATAAATATTATAGGTTAACTGTTATTGTGTACTGTAATAGTTAATGTGACAATTAACTGATATCATTTGTGTGTTTATTATGATTTGTATGTTTAGTGTAAGAGCATTGATTATATTTTGTTAAAGAAATTGTATGTGCATTCAAACTATTGTTCATGACTGAACTGTCTCAGTAGTTATGGTGAATAGTATGGACTGTTACTTGCACTTTTTCTACATGGTTGGTGCCACAAGGACATGTTTAATTTCTGCTGATGAACTGTGTGATCAGTGATTGTAAAAAATTATGGACTGTTACTTGTACCTTCTCTACATGATTGGTGCCACAAGGACATGTTTAATTTCTGCTGATGAACAGTGTGATTCGTGATAGTGATAGTCCATAAAGACTGCGGTCAGCACCTGATCAACATTGCTGGTACCACTGATGGACTGCTTCTACCGAAAAGATGTCACCTGTTGATGTCTGCACCTGCTCAACATTGCTGGGTGCCACTGATGGATTGCTTCTACTGAAAAGATGTCACCTGTTGATGTCTGCACCTGCTCAACATTGCTGGGTGCCACTGATGGATTGCTTCTACTGAAATGAAGTCACCTGTTGCTGTGTGCACCTGCTCAACATTGCTGGGTGCCACTGATGGACTGCTTCTACTGAAATGAAGTCACCTGTCGCTGTGTGCACCTGATCAACATTGCTGGTGCCACTAATGGACTGCTTCTACTGAAATGGTGTTACTTGTTGGTGTCTGCACCTATTCAACAGTACTGGGTGCCACTGATGGACTGTTTCTATTGAAAAAATGTTACTTGTGGTATTTGCACCTGTTGACCATTGCTGGGTGCTACTGCTGGAACTGTCAACTGCTTATTCTTGGGCTATGGAAAGCGTTTATGTGAATATTTGTATAAACTGATTTATTGTGTATTACTGTTTGTGGAAAGTTATGAGACTCTTACCTGCACATATTCGTCATTGCTGACGCTATTGATTGAACTGTTTAACCACATAATACTTGTATAAACTGTTATGTAAAGTCACATGTATGAAAGAATTTGTATTGCTTACTGTATTCTATATAATAGGTTATTGAAAGGTCAGTGCAAAGCCAAAATTTTATCTAGTTATATGATATTTACGTATTAATATTATCTTTTATTTTTGTCTGTATTTTTTTGACGAATTTGGTGGTATTTTCACCACCAATGCTGGCAAAAATACCATCAAATTCTAGCCGTGGAGGAAGGGCATATGAAAGGTGGCTACACTGAGCCACAGCGCCAGAGATCGCTAGAGAGCATTGTTCCGCCGCCTCCACGGGCTGTCATTATTGAGATGTGCTAGAGGTCACTGCTTGGGGAGAGCTCGTAGTAGTCAGTTGGTGTTCAGATGTGCTAGTAGGGAGTGCTTGCTGAGATGTGATACTGAAAGGTTCTTGTTCAGATGTGGTAATAGCGAGGCGGTGTGGAGATATATTGTAATTATGAGAGTGATTTTGGTCAATATATGAAGGTAACGAAACTTGATTTATTTTTCATTATTTCCATGTTTTAAATAATGCGTCATTACAGGTTCAGTCAACAAAGCATCTGGCTTGTGTTCTTGGATTAGAGTGTAATTCTGGTTTTCTTGAGTAATTATGGTATTTCTATTTCCTTTAATTAATTCAGTATAAATGATATTTAAAATTTCTTGTGTTGTTGAAGAAGAACCGTGCCAGATGCGTACGTTGAGTCATACTTCCACACACAGAACAGTTACACTTGTGCTTTGGTTTCGTAGGTTTTTATAGTTGCTGGGGACTTAATTAATTAACTGTGTTAATGAAAATTTCCATTTCATTCTTTGTTATTGTTCTAAGCAGTCAGATTGCGTAACAATAACAGTCAGGGCCAACCATTACGAGACTTCGTAATCGGACAGACAGCTACTAAAGCAAAAAAAAAAAAATTATTTGCATTAATATTTTTTATTAAGCCCCCATGCAACTGTAGCACAAGGTACTCTAGAAACCTAAAGCACTTGAACATGGACATACATACCGTACATCACATTGGAAAACCACTTCATATTAACAGAATCACTGCCCAGTTGGCATAAAACGCCAATAAGCAGTAACAATAATTTGAAAAAAAAAATGAAAAGAAATGCTCGTACGGCATTGTTTGCCGGGAGACCCCATTCGTGTTCGGCCGCCAAGTGCAAGTCTTATTTCAGTCGACGTCACATTGGGCGACTTGCGTGCTGTTGATGAGGATGAAATGATGATGAGGACAACACAACACCCAGTCTACGAGCGGAGAAAATCTCCAACCCTGCCGTGAATCGAACCCAGTTGTAGATAACTAATGATAACCTACCACAAAAAAGATCCAGTACAGTAGCTAAAAGCATATAAGAGACGCCACCCTCTTCACTTGAACAAATTAATTTTTGAGGTTATAATCTATGTTTCAAATTTTTTATAAAGATTTTGCCTATTTGACATTTCGAATAAACCTGCGATTTCAATCCATAGATTCCGAACTATATCCCGGTTATGATAATTTCATCCTCAGGATGCCACAAAGTCACTCTTTGCTGGACTAAACTTACCAGATTCTCACGCTTCATATTTCGTGTGCGAGAATGTCGGTCGATTTGACCGCAGAAAACAAACTGATCTGAATTTCGCCGCTTGTCATCCGAAGTCTATAAGTTCGGGAAGGGTCGGCTATACTGTGACCGTGCAAATAGGGGCGTACTGATTTGAAAAGATGGGCCGTCTTCGGCCGATATCGGTCGTCGGCCGAATCCACCGATATCGGAGCCACTGTGACCGCAGCCTAAGCTGCTTCCGCTGTAACCCTAGCAACGCCAGCCGGCGTACATACGGAAAATACAGGGTGTTTCAAAAATGACCGGTACATTTGAAACGGCAATAAAAACTAAACGAGCAGCGATAGAAATACACCGTTTGTTGCAATATGCTTGGGACAACAGTACATTTTCAGGCAGACAAACTTTCGAAATTACAGTAGTTACAATTTTCAACAACAGATGGCGCTGCGGTCTGGGAAACTCTATAGTACGATATTTTCCACATATCCACCATGCATAGCAATAATATGGCGTAGTCTCTGAATGAAATTACCCGAAACCTTTGACAACGTGTCTGGCGGAATGGCTTCACATGCAGATGAGATGTACTGCTTCAGCTGTTCAATTGTTTCTGGATTCTGGCGGTACACCTGGTCTTTCAAGTGTCCCCACAGAAAGAAGTCACAGGGGTTCATGTCTGGCGAATAGGGAGGCCAATCCACGCCGCCTCCTGTATGTTTCGGATAGCCCAAAGCAATCACACGATCATCGAAATATTCATTCAGGAAATTAAGGACGTCGGCCGTGCGATGTGGCCGGGCACCATCTTGCATAAACCACGTGGTGTTCGCAGTGTCGTCTAAGGCAGTCTGTACCGCCACAAATTCACGAAGAATGTCCAGATAGCGTGATGCAGTAATCGTTTCGGATCTGAAATATGGGCCAATGATTCCTTTGGAAGAAATGGCGGCCCAGACCAGTACTTTTTGAGGATGCAGGGACGATGGGACTGCAACATGGGGCTTTTCGGTTCCCCATATGCGCCAGTTCTGTTTATTGACGAAGCCGTCCAGGTAAAAATAAGCTTCGTCAGTAAACCAAATGCTGCCCACATGCATATCGCCGTCATCAATCCTGTGCACTATATCGTTAGCGAATGTCTCTCGTGCAGCAATGGTAGCGGCGCTGAGGGGTTGCCGCGTTTGAATTTTGTATGGATAGAGGTGTAAACTCTGGCGCATGAGACGATACGTGGACGTTGGCGTCATTTGGACCGCAGCTGCAACACGGTGAACGGAAACCCGAGGCCGCTGTTGGATCACCTGCTGCACTAGCTGCGCGTTGCCCTCTGTGGTTGCCGTACGCGGTCGCCCCACCTTTCCAGCACGTTCATCCGTCACGTTCCCAGTCCGTTGAAATTTTTCAAACAGATCCTTTATTGTATCGCTTTTCGGTCCTTTGGTTACATTAAAACTCCGTTGAAAACTTCGTCTTGTTGCAACAACACTGTGTTCTAGGCGGTGGAATTCCAACACCAGAAAAATCCTCTGTTCTAAGGAATAAACCATGTTGTCTACAGCACACTTGCACGTTGTGAACAGCACACGCTTACAGCAGAAAGACGACGTACAGAATGGCGCACCCACAGACTGCGTTGTCTTCTATATCTTTCACATCACTTGCAGCGCCATCTGTTGTTGAAAATTGTAACTACTGTAATTTCGAAAGTGTGTCCGCCTGAAAATGTACTGTTGTCCCAAGCATATTGCAACAAACGGTGTATTTCTATCGCTGCTCGTTTAGTTTTTATTGCCGTTTCAAATATACCGGTCATTTTTGAAACACCCTGTAGCAACCTACTGACTACGGGCCAGTCACGCCACCGCGGGCTCACCGGCGACCTGTGCACTCATGCGCGCCCGGACTAGTTGAGAGCATACGCCCCGCCACGGACGGCAGTGTTGAGTCTGGCTGCAGTCTTGCAAAGTGTTCGTAGTCACCGCTTGTAACTACGGACTTACGCAGACTTGAAGTGACAGTGTTGTATGAGTGTGATAGAGACTCAGTGTACAATTCCGTCTGTCAGTGTTGGTGTTCAGATCTTGTGTGAACTTCAGTTGAGAGATTAAACTTGTTTTTCCACTCACGACTCCAATCTTTGTTGTTCCGTACGTCCCGGATACAACATCATCATCATAAAATAAGAGAAATCTTAGCTCACCTGGAAAGATTCCCGCGTGCTGTTCGAGAGTGGAACGGTAGCGTAGCAGATTAAAGGTGGTCCGATGAACCCCCTGCCAGGCATTTAATTGTGAGTTGTAGAGTAGCTATATAGCTATAGATGCAAACTTCAACCAACGCTCGACACGTAGTGCCTGCCACGTGGTTTTCTTGTTCGCACAATGCATTGTAATCTCTAATGTCTTCTGTTTTCATGAGAATAACACTAAATTTGTCTTTCTTCTACGAAGAAGCCAGTGTGAGGCTTATTACCTCACTAAAAGTGTGATTTCGTTCTTGTTTTCTCAGTTTACTCCCGATCATATCAAAATCCCTTTATTGTTAACAGCAGAAAGGAAACACGTCCAAGACATACTTCCCTTCTGTAGCAACTGGTGAATTATATTTGTTACTAGAGGCCCTTTATTGACTGTGGAAAAGTTATGTATCTGCAGTAAACGGCGCTCCTACCACGTTCGACTTCTTTAATGCAAAAAAAAACGAATTTTGCAAATTTTGAACATATATCCTTTCTGCAGTTAACGATTCACATGTACTCGGGAAAAGTGTTTACTGTGGCAAATATCACAAACAAAGCTGCCTCCTCTCATGATGTAACAACTTTCCAAGCTCATCACGAATGTCAGCATTTATTAATTGCCAAAGTCTCACCTACTGTGACTCCACCTAACATCGAAATTCGCAAAGAGGTAGAGAATACCAGGTCTGGCTGCGCATAAGGGCTTTTGTTTTGGCTAACGCGGACACCAGAGTCAATTTTCTAGTATCCAATGGAAGGAGGGGTTTTTTCCAGCCAGGAGATTAGGGATAGGACTTCCGCAATTATTCTAAATCGATTGCGATTAGAGCCTTCTATATGGGCAACGGGGCCAGTGAGTTTTTCCATGATGGCTGATGGTTTGTAACATATGTTGGAAATAAAAGTTGAGAAACTGCCTGGCAGGAACCAGTTAGAAAAGTGACAATGGAAATTCCTTAATTCTGTCCCTGAAGATGACTGGCTGAAAGGCGTGGATGCAAACGAACATCGTGGAGCTGCTTAGAGCTATGACATCAAGGAGCTGGCTGGCAGCCCTTGCGGGTGAATCGCATGGGAGTGTGACGTCACCATTACTGTCGCATTTTCGTCTTAACAATTTGGCCAGTAAAGTAATTTGTAAGAATGGTCCAAATGAGATGCCTTTCTATGAGTAAATTGCTATGACCTCTCAACAACGATTTCTCCCAAGCAAATACACATACCAATGCGAAGGCCAGCCAGATTGCATACCAGCTCTTGAAAAATGGTAAACCTGACCGTACCAGTAAAATCGGGAGACGAACTCTGGAAAGGGAGCCCGAGCAAGAGGGCAACTTTCTGTCTCGACCTTTCTCTCTGAGCGACCTCGACTCTGCTCTAAACAAGTGCAAAGTGGGAAAAGCAGCAGGGGTAGATGATATAAGAACTGAACAGATCAAGAACTTTGGTCCAGGCGCAAAATGCTGGCTATTCGAACTAATGAATAATTATATCAAGAGCTGCAAGATACCGAAATCCTGGAGGAAAGCAAAAATCATAGCTATACATAAGCCAGGAAAAGACCGGGATGATCCCAAAAGCTATAGGCCTATCACCCATCTATGCCACGTGTATAAGGTGTTGGAAAGGCTAATCCTCCAAAGAGTAACAGACATGATAAACGATTACTGATCCCCCAACAAGCAGGATTCAGACAAGGGAAGAGCTGCACAGCACAGGTGTTCAAGCTGACACAGCATATAGAGGACGGCTTCGAAAGGCGGCAGATCACAGGAGCTGTGTTTATAGATCTCTCAGCAGCCTACTACACTGTCAACCATAGACTCTTGTTGCTGAAGTTATACAACCTCACCAAGGACTACCAACTAACCTGTATATTAGAATTCTACTGCAGAATCGAAGATATTTTGTGGAATATCAAGGACAAACAAACAGAACACAAAGCTTCATATATGCAGATGCCCTGTAATCACAGCGCAAGGATATTACTTTGAGAGTGTGGAGCAGAAGCTCACTGATGCTTTGACAAAATTGTGTGTCTATTACAGGGACAATCAGCTGGGACGAAACCATCTAAAACCCAGATCTGCACTTTCCACCTTAGAAACAAATAGGTTAGCAGAACTGTACAGATAGAGTGGGAAGGAACATTTCTAGAACATTGCAAGACACCAAAATACCTCGGGGTCACTTTGGGCCGTGCTCTCACATACAAGGAGCACTGCTTAAAAACAAAGCAAAAAGTGGCTGCCCGGAACAATGTTGTTAGGAAGCTGACAGGAAAAACGTGGGGAGCACAGCCAAATACAGTGCGGACATCAGCACTAGCGCTATGCTACTCTGCAAAAAATGGTTCAAATGGCTCTCAGCACTATGGGACTCAACTGCTGTGGTCATCAGTCCCATAGAACTTAGAACTACTTAAACCTAACTAACCTAAGGACATTACACACATCCATGCCCGAGGCAGGATTCGAACCTGCGACCGTAGCAGTCGCACGGTTCCGGACTGCGCGCCTAGAACCGCGAGACCACCGCGGCCGGCGCTACTCTGCAGCTGAATAGGCTTGCCCAGTATGGTGCAGATCCACACATACCAAGAAAGTAGATGTTGCTGTGAACGAGACATGTCGTATCATCACGGGTTGTCTGAGAGCCACACCCGTGGAAAGACTGCGCTGCTTATCCGGCCTAGCCCCTCCGGACATCCAACGGAATACAGCAGCACAAAATGAAATTAAAATGGCACTAACTTCCAAAGTCCACCCACTACATGGCCATCAACCGGCACAGCAAAGACTTCTGTCTAAAAAGAGCTTTCTTCACAGCACAGTAGCATTCGCTGACACTCCACACCAACACGGGGAGAAGAGATGTCACGCCAGATGCCAGCATCTGGAGGAGTGGCTGATTCCACAAGAAACTCTTCGCCCAGGCCACACAGAGAAAAGGTCCACATGGATATCACTTGCTCGCCTGCGTTCCTGTGTCACAAGATCGAAGAGCAACCTGCAGAGGTGGGGCTTCCAGGTGGACTTTCTCAAGTGTGACTGTGCAGCTGCCGTGCAGACATCATCACATCTGCTACAATGCACATTACCTCCAACTGTGTGCACTGTGGAAGATCTTGTAAATGCTACACAAAGTGCACTGGGCGTTGCTAATTTTTGGGCATCCATTGTATAGTAAAATTAACCTATATATATATATATATATATATATATATATATATATATATATATATATATATATATATATATACTGGCCATTAAAATTGCTACACCACGAAGATGCTGTGATATGCAAATGATTAGCTTTTCAGAACATTCACACAAGGTTGCCGCCGGTGGCGATACCTACATCGTGCTGACATGAGGAAAGTTTCCAATCGATTTCTCATACACAAACAGCAGTTGATCGGCGTTGCCTGGTGAAACGTTGTTGTGATGCCTCGTGTAAGGAGGAGAAATGCGTACCATCACGTTTCCGACTTTGATAAAGGTAGGATTGTAGCCTATAGCGATTGCGGTTTATCGTATCGCGACATTGCTGCTCGCGTTGGTCGAGATCCAATAACTGTTAGCAGAATATGGATCGGTGGCTTCAGGAGGGTAATACGGAACGCCGTGCTGGATCCCAACGGCCTCGTATCACTAGCAGTCGAGATGACAGGCATCTTATCCGCATGGCTGTAACGGATCGTGCAGCCACGTCTCGATCCCTGAGCCAACAAATGGGGACGTTTGCAAGACAACAACCATCTGCACGAACAGTTCGACGACGTTTGCAGCAGCATGGACTATCATCTCGGAGACCATGGCTGCGGTTACCCTTGACGCTGCATCACAGACAAGAGCGCCTGCGATAGTGTACTCAACGACAAACCTGGGTGCACGAATGGCAAAACGTCATTTTTTAGGATGAATCCAGCTTCTGTTTACAGCATCATGATGGTCGCATCCGTGTTTGGCGACATCGCGGTGAACGCACATTGGAAGCGTGTATTCGACATCGCCATACTGGCGTATCACCCGGCGTGATGGTATGGGGTGCCATTGGTTACACGTCTCGGTCACCTCTTGTTCGCAGTGACGGCACTTTGAACAGTGGACGTTACATTTCAGATGTGTTACGACCCGTGGCTCTACCCTTCATTCGATCCCTGCGAATCCCTACATTTCAGCAGGATAATGCACGACCGCATGTTGCAGGTCCTGTACGGGCCTTTCTGGATACAGAAAATGTTCGACTGTTGCCCTGGTCAGTACATTCTCCAGATCTCTCACCAATTGAAAACGTCTGGTCAATGGTGGCCGAGCAACTGGTCGTCACAATACGCCAGTCACTACTCTTGATGAACTGTGATATCGTGTTGAAGCTTCATGGGCAGCTGTACCTGTACACGCCATCCAAGCTCTGTTTGACTCAATGCCCTGGCGTATCAAGGCAGTTATTACGGCCAGAGGTGGTTGTTCTGGGTACTGATTTCTCAGGATCTATGCACCCAAATTGCGTGAAAATGTAATCACATGTCAGTTCTAGTATAATATATTTGTCCAATGAATACCCGTTTATCATCTGCAATTCTTCTTGGTGTAGCAATTGTAATGGCCAGTAGTGTATATATATTGTATTCTTTGACTGGTTTAATTTATAAACCATAACGTATGTAGTAATATAATGCAGTAATGTATGCAATAATGTTTTAGTTTGCTTCTGACACAAAATAAATAAATAATGTAAATGCCCACTAAAAACTACAGTTATTTCCAGTAGGATCTAGGTAACATACCTACATGGTACAAAGGCTAGTAACTAGCTTTTTATATACAATATTACACTTCACAGAACGTTAAAATTCAGTAGACCGTAACAGAAAACAGTTATCCCTTACAAACGTCTGGGATTAGTAGTGTATAGTGGTGGTGAGATTACATCCATATAAGAATGACCATAAATTGTAAAAAGCAGACGCGGTTATGAGTGACCATCTTGTTGCGACAGTGTAATGGGCGTGGCTGGGCTTATAAGCACTACAATATTAACATAAACATAAACTTAGTTCTATTTATTTATACTTATTAACAACGAAGCAGCATAAAACAACGTTTACCATAACATAACATAAATTAAGTTACTGAAAACAATACTAAATTTAGTATAAATTCAAGAATAGCAATCTGAAGCTGATGGAATTTACATACAATCTGATGTATTATACGTGTGTTTAGCATAAAATTAATGGTTTCTAAGTATTTCCCGGAAAACTGGAGTGTATGAACTTGATTCGCGACAACCCGAGGATTTAAATAACTGGCAGCCATCATGCTCGTGGTGAGTTGGTCAGTTGGACACATTCGGCTTTGAGTACTAGAAGAGGCAAAACTTATGTATGAGCGATGAACTGATCTCCTCTCAATAGTCTACAAAACTTTAATGTTGAAAAGGAGATTTGTGGTATTCGCGTGTGATGACAGCGAATACTCTGAAAATATATCGGTTTGAGAACTATAATGATTCACGTCAGGCGAAATAATCTAAACTCTGAAACTTTACTGATAATATTTGCTAGTGATATGAAATTGTAATTTTAACTCTTTTAATAGCTACTTTAATTTAAAACATATGCCGAATAAACTTTGATTTATTTCCCTATCTTTTTCCGGAGGTTTGTGCGACGTTTCACATGAGATATTGCTCTGGTTTAGTTTTAAGCTCTCAAACCGTTGTACTTCAACTCATAATAAACAGTTACTGTGTTGATACAGTGATAAACTGAATAAACGGAGTTTTTGTTAAAACGTAAAATACTGCGAGTTGTGAACATTATATTTTCACCGCAAATAACTGGCTGCGTATTTTTGAGCTTAACAACTAGATTTTCAGGTTAAATGTGACAAATGCTTTTGTTTAGCCCCCTAGTGATTAGCACCCTCAAATCTTAAAAAGCAAACCACGCGTTCAGATACCCTACGGACAATGACTTTTTCAACTAACTTTCAATTCATAGCTTATACGGGTGCACATGGGGCCCCACAGCCTAATTTTTAAAGAAGAATTTCTCGGCAACAACAATGTGTCTCCAAGCAACAAGTTGGTAGCAAGAGAACCACTCCAAAAAAGATAGCAATACGAGCAGGATACAAAGTTGAACGGTGAAATAGCTTCAGTTTATTGCTTGAGTACAAACAAGCTGCAGTTTATTTATTAAAAAATGCGTAGAAAATAAATTCATCCCATACTGATACACTGTTTAAGTTTGCGGGACCTATTTTAGGCCTGACTCACATAAAACATGGAGACTTGTAGACATGCAGAAAGGCAGAATGAACGATTACAGCCTTTAAGGAGGAGTGTAAAGGAAATGCATAATGGACTCGCATTCGGGAGGACGGCGGTTCAAATCCCCGTCTGGCCATCAAGATTTGGGTCCTCCGGGAGTTCACTAAATCGCTTAAGGAGTACCCCGAGGAGCTTTTTTTTAAAAAAATGGCACAGCCCATTTCTTCCCCCACTATTCCGTAATCTGAATTTGTGTTCCGCCTCTAATGGCTTTGTTGTCGACAGGACAACTCTTCCTTTCTTCCTTCCTTCTAAAGAAAGTGCTGAGAAATTGCAGTCTCATTCTTAGCAAGAGGGGTCTGCTTATGAAAACTGTTATTTGTCTGCCAAGGGCAACGGCCTTGCCGCAGTGGATACAGCGGTTCCCGTCAGATCACCGAAGTTAAGCGCTGTCGGGCGTGGCCGGCACTTGGATGGGTGACCATCCAGGCCGCCATGCACTGTTACCATTTTCCGGGGTGCACTCAGCCTCGTGATGCCAATGAGGAGCTACTTGACCGAATAGTAGCGGCTCCGGTCAAAGAAAACCGTCATAACGACCGGGAGAGCGGTGTGCTGACCACAGGCTCCTCCTATCCACATCCTCATCTGAGGATGACAAGGCGGTCGGATGGTCCCGATGGGCCACTCGTGACCTGAAGACAGAGTGCTTTTATTTGTCTGCCAAGATCGCCGTGATAACAGATTAGTGGATTACTAATTTCAGCAATATAAACTGCCATCTTCCGATCTGAACATGTACACTGAAGTGCCAGACGTCACGGGATTGCGATACGCACATACACAGATGGCGGTAGTATCCCACGCACAAGGTATGAAAGGCGGAGCTGTCATTTGCACTTAGGTGATTATGTGAAAAGGTTTCCGACGTGATTATGCCCGCGCAATTGGAATTAACAGACTTTGAAAACGGAATGACACTTGGAGCTAGATTCATGGGAAATTCCATTCCGGAAATCGTTAGGAAATTCAATATTCCGGAATCCAAAGTGTCAAGAATGTGCCGAGAACACCAAATTTCAGTCATTATCTCTCACCACGGACAACTTAGTGGCCACAGCCTTCACTTCAGGACCGAGAACAACGGCGTTTGCGTAGAGTTGTCAGTGCTAACAGACAAGCAGCACTGCGTGAAATAACAGCAGGACAGTGCGGAGAAATTTGGCTTACTGGACTACGGCAACAGCATACACCACGAAGCCATCCACCCTAATTCTCAACAAGGTACTGTGCAAGCTGGTGGTGGCTCCATCATGGTGTGTACTGTGTTTACGTGGAGTGGACTGGGTCCTCTGGTTCAACTGAACCGATCACTGACAGGAAATGGTGGTTCAAACGGCTCTGAGCACTATGGGGCTTAACTGCTGAGGTCATCAGTCCCCTAGAACTTAGAACTACTTAAACCTAACTAACCTAAGGACATCACACACATCCATGCCCGAGGCAGGATTCGAACCTGCGACCGTAGCAGTCGCGCGGTTCCAGACTGTAGCGCCTAGAACCGCTTGGCCACTCTGGCCGCCCAGGAAATGGTTATGTTCGGCTACTGGGAGATCGTTTGCAGCCATTCATGGACGTCACGATGTTCCCAAACAACGATGGATTATTTGGAATTTTTATGGATGACAAGGCGCGATGTTACTGGGACACAACTTTTGGAAATTTGTGGTAAGAACTACGGGAACAAACTGCTGAGGTAATCGGTCCCTAGGCTTACGCACTACTTAATCTAACTTAAACTAACTTACGCTAAGGACAACACACACACCCATTCCCAAGGGAGGCCTCGAACCTCCGACGGGGTGAGCTGCGCGAACCGTGACAAGCCGCCTGAGAACGCGCGCGGGCCACAATAATTCGCCATTGGTTTAAAGGACATAATGCACAGTTCGAGAGAATGATTTAGTGACTGCGCCACCAGATAGCCCAAGGTTGAATCTACGGTAGTATCGCCCAGCTTCTCGGTGAGGCAAACCGTGCAGCTGTATCAAAACGCCTGCAGCTATAATTGTGGATTGTACAGGGTGTTTCACAATTCACTTCTCAAGGGTGTAGAGGCGACTTAGTAGATGAAGTTTTACATAGGAACTCATGTCCACAAACATCATCTAACGACACTACACATCGTCAAAGTTATAGGTGCCAGCGCCTGCAAATGTATGGTTGGTTGGTTGGTTGGTTTTTTGGGGGAGCCCGCATCTCGTGGTCGTGCGGTAGCGTTCTCGCTGCCCACGCCCGGGTTCCCGGGTTCGATTCCCGGCGGGGTCAGGGATTTTCTCTGCCTCGTGATGGCTGGGTGTTGTGTGCTGTCCTTAGGTTAGTTAGGTTTAAGTAGTTCTAAGTTCTAGGGGACTGATGATCATAGCTGTTAAGTCCCATAGTGCTCAGAGCCATTTGAACCATTTTTTGGGGGAAGAGACCATACAGCGAGGTCATCGGTCTCATCGGATTAGGGAAGGAAGTCGGCCGTGCCCTTTCAGAGGAACCATCCCGGCATTTGCCTGGAGCGATTTAGGGAAATCACGGAAAACCTAAATCAGGATGGGCGGACGCGGGATTGAACCGTCGTCCTCCCGAATGAGAGTCCAGTGTGCTAACCACTGCGCCACCTCGCTGGGTCTGTAAATGTATGTATACACACCGTTTTAGCTTCTGATATCTCTGAGAGTGGAATACATGTACCGGTACTGTTATTGCAAAGAATGTAGGATATGCAACTTTCAGTGCTAACAGAAACCAAGAAAAGGAAAAAAGTCCAATAACCAAGGGCTCTAAACGGCATACTTGAGGAGCTATGAGCAATTTTTCATCTTTATTCAACAAGTTCTCATAGCTCTTAAGGTATGCATTTTAGATCCCATGTTTACCTAACATTTTTCTTGTTTTGCTCCATACCATCACCTTTGAAAGTTGCATACTCTACATTCTTAGCAACAACAGTACCGGTCATGTATTGCACTGTTAGAGGTATCAGAACGGTTTTCGCCTATAACTTTCGACTCCTCTGTTTCCGGTACAGCGATCCTTACCTCAAATTGATGCATTATTCTTCTCCATCATCTGTGAAAGTCTGTAACATCATCATGGTATCACCCTGTATGTGCACACATTAACAGGCGCCGGCGCCAATAACTTCGACGCTCTGTAGCGTCGTCGGATGACGTTCCTGGACATGGGTTCCCATGTAAAACTTGATCCACTGAGTTCTACAAGTGTGTAACATGAATTGTGAAGCACCCTGTATTGATTCTTCCCCTTCATATTTTCAATGAATTAATTTAGCTATTTTTCATGTTTAGGTTAGCTATGGGTCAGAACTATGGATTTTAAATGCTGTTCTGAAAAGAAGAATAACAGCCGTGGAAATGGACTATTTACGAAGGAATGCCAGAATATCAAGAATCGAAAAGAAAACTAATGACAAAGTGAGAGCTCGAATGAAGACAGATGAAACACTGATAGACAGAATTGAAAAAAAAGTGGTACGCACATCTGTTGAGAATGCCAGATCATCGACAGCCAAAGGAAATTTCTGAATGGAAACCACCTGTCAGACATAAATGCGGGAGACCACGACGTTCTTGGAATGACCACACCATCGGAATTATGGAGCATCGCGGGATACGTAAGCAGGAGGCACTGAATAGACAGGCTTGACAGAAAATATCAGGAATGCAACAAAATGTAGTGAAAGGTGGCTGCACTGAGCCACAGCGCCAGAGATTGCGCCAAAGAGTATTATTCAGCCGCCTCCACTGGCAGTGCTTGTCGAGATGTGGCAGTAGTCAGTGCTTCTTGAGAAGTAGTAGGAGTCAAGTCGTTGTTGAGATGTTGTAGTAGGGAGTGCTTGTTCCATGTTTTATGCAGTTGTTTGATGGGCTAGACAGCAGATGTTGTTCGAATGGAGATATTGTAATGATCAGAGTGCTTTTCGTCAATATATATGAAGGTAAAAAAAATTCCCTTTTCTTTTATTATTTCCATGTCTTAAATAATGCGTCATTACAGGTTCAGTCAACAAAGCATCTGGCTTGTGTTCTTGTATTAGAGTGTAATTCTGGTTTCCTTACGCAATTATAGTATTTCTATTTTTTTTTATTACTTCAGTGTAAATGGTATTTAAAATTTCTTGTCTTATTGAAGAAGAACCATGCCAGATGTGTACGTTGAATCACACTTCCACACACAGAACAATTACACTTGTGTTTTGGTTTCGTAGGTTTTATAGTTGCTGGGGACTTAATTAATTAATTGTGTTAACGGAAATTTTCTTTCATTCTTTCTTGTTATTCTATGCAGTCAGATTGCGTACTAAAACTAGTCAGGGCCAACCGTTTACGAGATTGCGTAAACGGACAGTCAGCTACAAATTAAAATTATTTGCAGTCAGTTTAATTAAGCCCCCATGCAGTAGTTGTTAATTGACCTCCGTACTAATTAATCCTGTGACAATAATAGTAATAATCTGCGTGTTTATTTTGATATCTTCCAAATGAACAACAATTAGATTATCACATAAAACTTGTAACACCCCACCCGTCACTTATCTGGTTTTGTTGTGTGTTCACCCCAGGTAATTGACTACCAGATCAACAGAGAGTGCAAAACTGCCGCAATGTCGGATAACGCAAAGAAAGTAATAAGGCCCTGTAACTCCTGATTGAACTGCGGTGGCAGTGTTGACATTAATAGATTCAGAATTGATCCCTTTTAATTAAAAAGGGGTGCACATTGATGTTATATTCAACTATTGAACACCAGATGCAAATGTTGAACATAAAATTAATTAAGAAAGTGACTTGGGATTTCAACTACTTGATTGAAAACAGATGCAGTCGATTAGCACAGATTTATTTTAACTCACGACTTCAATCATCACATTACATGACTCTCCTAACAGGAAGTTGTAATAAATTGCGTTTGCATGGAGTAAAGCGCGATAAATCAAAAGTAATTCCTATCAACTGACCCAGGCGTAATGCGAAGATTGAGAAGAATTCTACAATACACGGCCCATGAAATTTGCCGGGGTGATCCATCAAATTAATCAGTGGCCGGAGCGGGCGCAACATCGCCGAATTCAGCGTGGCGGCGCGGCGTCGTTATGCGGACGTCGGCCGACCTCGTGGTGCTGCAAGGCTGTGCTCGTCTATTCACTTCTAGCTATCTTGCTCAGTACATAGCTGAACGAAAACTTTCTATCTCCAAGCTCAATCGTTCCGTTTTCTAAGTCCTAAACTGCAGAGATGCTCACTCTCTCTCAGGCAAGCTGAGTAAAGAACGCCACGCTCGCGCTCTAGGCAAGCTGGGAACAGAAAACCTCTACGGGGACTTCTCACAGTCCGCTCTTCGCCTCCGTTTCCCCTCCAGCAAAATCACTTACGCCAATTGCAGTGCAAGTGGCGTTAATTATGCGTCGCTTCCCTGCGCCGACCAATGCCTTCTCTGGGAAGTGAAAAATTTCCCATAAAATTTCCCTTCCTCTCAACTTCTGCTATTTAGCTCCTCCCAGGCCACCCATCAAGGTTAGCGTCTGCACAAAACACCAATTTTTCCGGAATTCTGACTAGGAGAGTACTTCAAATTCCTTGGTCCTATGTTCCCATCGGAGGCCGGCGTATTTCATTCTGTCACTCTTCACCTGATTTACTTCATACTCTGCGGACCGTGAATTCAGTGTGAAGTTGCTATAGTCACGAACACGAATATTTTGGCCTCTGTTGACCGCTCCACCGTAGCTTTGCGCAGCTTTCTCGCATGTTTCACTGAAAACGGGATGACCGACATTTATCAACAGGCGTACAAGTTCTCCGTCTGCTTCCCGGTACACCAGCATGGGGTCAACCACCCACTCACTGTCACTCATCTTAAGGCAGCTGGAGGCCGCACCCCGTTACCGCTAAGCCGCCCTAAGCTGTCTATTGTCGCTTCCCTTCGCCGCTCCCCAGCCGCGTGCTTTGGTCAACTCTGCATACTTCCCTGGGATGAACTAGCCTCTAGTATATCGACGCGTTTCCACAAAGTTTTCATGTCGTGTGAATTACTTTAAAACCATCACCCAACATTAATTATTCCAATACGTCCATACTATACCCTCTACAAGATGCATTGTGCCTTGTCAGTCATTTTTGTTCAGCCCTACTGTTCGCTCAACGTGAGTTTGGTGATCTTTAATGACTTCATGTAAGGGGCATAGTTCTTGCCATGTTACAAACTCAACAGATCCACCCAAATAAAACCAACGTTTGTACTCCATCTCAGCCTGATATTTCACATATCTCTTTATATTATTAAGAATATATCTTTCCGTTTATCTTTAAGTATGTATCAATGAATTGCTTCATCATTTACCGAGCGAGGTGGCGCAGTGGTTAGCACACTGGACTCGCATTCAGGAGGACGACGGTTCAATCCCGCGTCCGGCCATCCTGATTTAGGTTTTCCGTGATTTCCCTAAATCGCTCCAGGCAAATGCCGGGATGGTTCCTTTGAGAGGGCACGGTCGACTTCGTTTCCCGTCCTTCCCTAATCCGATGAGACCGACTTCCCTGTTTGGTCTCTTCCCCCCAAACAACCCAACCTTTCATCATTTACTTAGTAGTAACAAGTAACAGATGTAAGTTAAACAAACCCACAGCTCTACCGTATCCAAAACTTAGTTCTGTTTCTCGTAATCCTTTCATTCTCTATCACTGAGGCCCATCCAATTTTATCACTATTGGCAATATAATTATTCCATTTCAAGTTTGCATGTCACCTGATTGCATGAGCGAATACGAAAGTTAAGCTAAACAAACTTCATAGAAAAGGACTTGCATAAGATGTGATCCAAAAGTAACGAGAATTTTTGTTTTTCTTGTAGAATCTTTATTTATTCATCAACACCAACCTTGTCCCCTTCAAACTAATCTCCCTCACATACAACACACTTACGCCAGCACTTCTTCCAATCTTGGAAGCAATTAAGGAACTCAGTTTTCATTATGGTGTTAAAACTACTTCAGTGATTCTATTTGTATGGCATCAATGGTGGCAAAACGATGTCCTTTCATGGTTTTCTTCAGCCTCCGGAACCGAAAGAAGTTGCAGGGGGCCATGTGCCGAACACGGTGGCTGAGACATCAAAACGGTTTTGACATTTGCGAAAAAATGACAAAGAAGCATTGAGGTGTGAGCAGGAGCAATTTCCACGACTGGTTTTTCCACAATTCTGTCGTTTTCTTCGGAATACTTAACGCAAACAGTACATAACTTTCAGGTAGTATTCCCTACTGGACATTCACCCATAAGGCAGGAACTCATAATGCATTATCCCACTGTAATCGAAGAAAACATTGTGAAGAATTTTCACATGTGATCGCGCTTGACGAATTTTTTTCGGTCTTGGCTCTTCTTCTTTGCCTTGCTTTAGACGTCATATCCGTGTACCCGTGTTTCGTCACCTTTTATACATTTCTTTATAAATTATGGATCGTTATCCGATTCATTCAGTAATTCCTGAGCGATGTCTGCGGGACGTCAATTTTTATCGAAATTCAACAGTTTCGGAACAAACTTTGCTGCTATACGTTTCGTGCCCAAAAAATCTGAAAAAATTGCTTTGTATCAGCCGAAGGATACGCCGACATCGTCAGCAACCTCTGTGACGTGATTCGGAGATTTTCCAGAACCATTTTCTTTACTTCTACCACATTGTCGTCAGTAGTTACGTGCTAGGGCGTCCAGTGCGGTCGTCCTCTACAGTCTCCTTCGATCGTCTTGGAAACATTTATACCACTCGTAAACTCTTGTCTTACTCATAGCAGATTCGCCAAAAGCCGCAGTTAAGATTTCGAATGCGGTGCTGCACTTTATTCCATTTTCAAACAAAATGTAATGTAAATTCTTTGATCCATCTTTTTCGAAAGCACAAATTCGCCGAGCACTCGAAAACACGTATAGCGTTTTCGACTGTCAACAATAAACCAAATATTCAAAACAGCTGAAAATGCAAACATACATCAGGTACATGCGTGGCAACAATATAACAAAATTGAAAATCTGCTGTATAAAGCCTATGAAATTAAAAAAATTCCATTGCTTTTTTATAACACCTCGTACACCACTTGAAATTTTTAGTCCAATGGATGTACAAATCATCCCAATCAAAGATCTCCAAATGCTTTAAAGCTTTCTCTGAAATAAAAATGTTGTTTTGCCATATGTTCCTTGCATTTCGACATAATTTTTTCTGTTTTTGCTACACATTCTTTGCACCGAGTATTTTCCAGACACCATCATTGTTTACAAAGTATTACAGTTTGTATCTAATATTTATATGTATAGTAAAGATTTAAGTGTCAGGAAGTCTTTTCTGAAAGTATTTCTATGTAGTGTAGCCATGTATGGAAGTGAAATATGGACGATAAATAGTTTAGACAAGAAGAGGATAGAAGCTTTCGAAATTTGGTGCTACAGAAGAATGCTGAAGATTAGATGGGTAGATCACGTAAATAATGAGGAGCTATTCAATAGAACTGGGGAGAAGAGAAATTTGTGGCACAACTTGACTAGAAGAAGGGATCGATTGGTAGGACACGTTCTGAGGCATTGAGGGATCACCAATTTAGTATTGGAGGGAACCGCGGAGGGTAAAAATCATAGAGGGAGACCAATGCAAGAATATACTAAACAGATTCAGAAGGATGTAGGTTGCAATAGTTACTCGGAGATGAAGAAACTTGCACAGGACAGAGTAGCATGGAGAGCTGCATCAAACCAGTCTCTTCACTGAAGACCACAACGACAACATATGTAATGTATAACGACAGAGAAAGAAGCCCATGAACACTACTGGTATTCTATTTTAGTTGCTTTATTTTCGCTTTTAGTCAGAAACCTCCTCCACTAAACAGAGTCACAGGTTACCCACAAGTCGTAACACAATACATACTTGTAGTATTAACACATAAAATTCCACCAGCTGATGGAGGTTTAAATCTTAGAAACGCGGCCGGCCGGTGTGGCCTAGCGATTCTAGGCGCTTCGGTCTGGAACCGCGCGACCGCTACGGTCGCAGGTTCGAATTCTGCCTCGGGCATGGCTGTGTGTGATGTCCTTAGGTTAGTTAGGTTTAAGTATTTCTAGGTTCCAGGGGACTGATGACCTAAGATGCTAAGTTCCATAGTGCTCAGAACCATTTGAACCATTTTTTAGAATCGCGTTGAGGATATAAATAAACAGTAAGTGCTAACAGTGAACTGGTCGTTTCATTCGATATCAATAACAGTCACCGTAAAGCCTAACGAAAGGTGTTCACATCTAAAGTGACTCAGAGAGTTAAGATATGGATGCACCATCTAAAGCAATGTCCCAGAAAAGGCGATTTAGTCTCTAAACGAAACATGCTTCATTAGCATACTAACCACAAGTATACAGGAATGTCCCAGGAAAGGCGATTTATTTTCTAAACGAAACAAGCTACATTAGCATACTAACCATAAGTTGAAGGGTCGTCGCAGTTGTAACTCGACAATTTGAGAGAATATTGTGAGAGAACATTGCGGCTCAACAACATTACCACGTTAATCACCGTAAGAGTGGTTTGATATTCTACGCGAGGACGAACCGCAACATTCTCCTAGATCAGGGATCTCCAAACTTTTTAGTCCGCGGGTCACATTGACTCCTCCACGAAGTCATAAGGGCCAAGATCTACCAAGTGGGATTAAAGCACCCTAGCACGATTTTTATTTAATTACATAATTTTGATTGGTGAACGTACCTGACCGAAATTCTGGCGTATTTTATTCTGGCGAATTTCACCGACAAAAAAGTATGTCACTGCACATTCTTCACGAAAGCGTCCTTCAAAGTTAACGAAATCTCAAAATCATTGTTAGCAACACTATTACTGCAAGACGTAACAGAGGTAATGTCAACTCATTGTTATTTCAAGCGGCCCAACAATGAGTTTAGTTATGTAGTCTTGTAGTGAGTATCAGAGCCATTGTCGCGGTGTATTGGTCGCGATAGGCCTCGAAACTCAATTGTTGGTACCACCTCAAATATTTGGCGGGCCGAATACCGGGGATGTCCGGTCGGTTATCGCCGGCCGGTTTCGGCCCGCGGGCCGTAGTTTGGAGACCCCCGTCTTGGATTACAAACCGCAGCGCAAGCCGCGAGGACGCCGAAAACGCGAGGGAGGGTGTAAACAAGCAGCGCGTGCGGCTGGACAACTCGCTCCGGACGGGCGGGCGCACCGCGGAACAGACAGCAGACAGTAGCAGGTTGGCAGCGCGGCAGGCGGCGGTGGGGCGGCGCGTGGTGCGGCGCGGCGCGGCGACGCTGTGTCTGCCCGAGGTTGGCACTCCTGGGGTTGGCCGCCGTCCCTGAGCTGGCGCAGCGCTCACACCAGTGCCAGCGTCCGCCACGAGCAGTCGTACAGAAACAACTGCCTCTGCAGCCGCTGCGCTGCGTTGCTCTTCCCTCTCTGTCTCTCGCGTGCGCGACGTTGTGTTTCGTCAACAGTGCTTCACGTCCTCGCCTAATCGTGAACAGTGCTACCGACTCTTCGCAGTGCAACGGTCCAAAAGATAGTCGCAGTGTTGGATTACAGTGCCCCTAGTCGACGCCAAGAAGCTTACCGAGTGCCTGGTAAGGCCGCCGGCTACATTTTCCGGCGCTGCGCTGGAGGCGTGTTTGGTGTAAGAGGGACGACTGCAGAGCTTCGAGTGAATAGTTCGTCGCCGACTGGTACTTGCAGAGGACTATCACAGGTATGTAGAGTATTATAACGCCTTTTCGAATGAATTGTTGCATGTTTGTGACCGTAGATCGAATATGGCTTTCTTTGAATCCTAAACGAATGTAAACTGTCGACTAACCTGTTCCTCTTTCCGACGTCAATGACCGTAGCGCATGAAGTATACATGTGTGGCCAGTGAACTATCGATGGCAACACACGCTTACATCGTAGCGTCTTCTCGAGTCGCGCTTTATGCTACATGAGAACAGGGCTGTATTATTGTCCCGCTCTTAACTTCCTATTAGCTGCTGTGCACGGAGGACACTGAAGGCTACCGTCTACGCGAGAAGCATCACGGGCGAAAGCGTGTGTTGTAGCAATGTGGACAGCGACATAGGAGTGAATGAAGCGTCGTCGCTGTCACGTGAGACGCCATTTCTCGCACGCTGTGCTTCGTGGATCGCTTTTACATTTCACGCTTGAGTTAGTGTTATGCTGAGACCATTCACCAACTAGTTATTACCGTGTTGTCGCACAGATTGCAGGTCTGTCCTTCTTGTGTGAGGATATTTATGGTCGAAATGTGCATACCTCCAGGACTAATATTTTCTTCGAGTCAACGCGTGAGGTGGTAAGAAAACAAGTGTCATAGACCAAACCTCTGCATACTTGGGTAGGACTTCTGATATCGATAAGCAGCACATGATCGTTGCCTAACGAGTGGGCACAGTGCGGAGACAGGATTTACACTGATAGTACGTTCAAGCACCTATCATTTTGACGTAATGTACCATAGATTCCCCAAATGATGCTGTGCTTCCTTTTCATCTTTGCCGCATGAGTTGTTGCTTCGCTTTTCATTAATACATTGTTTCCGTGCAAGGAAGAGACCTGGAGGCATGAAGTACTTTTAATATGGTATTTTGGAATATGAATGGCGACTTGTAAGTACCCTGTAATTACCTGTGTAATACCGACGTTTAAATCATTTTCTCGCGAGAAAAACAGTGAAAAAACCATATTTTTTTCCTTTTCCCTGCGAGCTTGTGGGGGGGGGGGGGGGAGGCGGCTTGACCCGAGTATGGTTGCCCTTGTTTCCGTGCGATGTCAGACCCAAACAGCGATATCGTTTCATAATATGATCAGTGGTACAAGGTCGACGTAAGGGACTTGCTTCACGGAATGTAAATGCTGAATGGCACCTTTACTGCCGAGCAAGTTAGTTCGATGGTTAAAGTACAGGACATGCACTCTAGGGCAGTGTGTTTCAAATCTCCTCCTTGCCAGCGGAATTTGGCTCTACTATGTTTTCTGTAAGTCTCATACGACGAATTTCCTGCCTCATTTTTGCCCACTTCTTCTGTTTCAGCGCTAATGGCAGACCATGAAACTGTATTTTGTCTTTTAGGCATTCTGATTTTCTTTGTTTGCTGCTGCGTGATATTTTCACGACAACGTGCTGCACAAAAAAAGATAGAGCACAATGAAAACATTGCGAAAAGCGAGCGTGCGGCTCTTTGAGGTAGAGATCAAGTCACCTCCCACGCAGTGACGTCGTATGCGCTATTTTGCGCTCTGCGTACTAGTCGGGACGGTGCTACGATAGACGCCCAGCAGCACAGAGCAGGTGGACGTACCGAATTGCTTTCGACGCTCGGTGGTGTGGCAACGACTGGTGAGACGCTGGTGTGAGGGAGAGTGACATCAGCGGAGGTGGTGGACCTCGCAGGCGGCAGCGTGGCCGGTGGCCGGTGGCGGTGTCGAGTTCCCGGGCCGGCCGGTTTCTCTGCGGGAGAAAGCACGGGCCGGCTCGGCTAACCCAGTTGGCGGCGGGTGGTTACAACACGGCCTGAGTACCGCGCCGGAGGCTCGCTCGCCGCTGCGCCGCCGCCAGCGATCGATAGCAGACACGCGCCGCGAGCTGCGTGCAGTGCGTGCGGACGCAGAGGCCCGCCCGCCTGCCTGCGTGCTCCATTTTGGCCGCCGCGTAAACAGTGGGCGGGTGCCGCGTGACGCAACAGCTGGAGCACAATCGCACTCCAATAAGAGCTTCTCTGACCCAAGTTTAATTAACTCCACTTTGCAGATCTATTTTAGGTACGTCAGCATGCAGTTCAAAATGAAAAAAGTTTGTATTACTTTAACTTATTGATCGTACATGGTGCTAGGACTTTAACTATACTAGTTTCGGGAAAGTATTGGATGAAACTTCCTGATAGATTAAAACTGTGTGCCGGACCGAGACTCGAACTCGGGACCTTTGCCTTTCGCGGGCAAGTGCTCTACCATCTGAGCTACCCAAGCACGACTCACGCCCCGTCCTCACAGCTTTACTTCTGCCAGTTGGTAGAGCACTTGCCCGCGAAAGGCAAAGGTCTCGAGTTCGAGTCTCGATCCGGCACACAGTTTTAATCTGCCGGGAAGTTTCATATCAGCGCACACTCCGCTGCAGAGTGAAAATATCATTCTGGAAACTATCGGATAAAAGTTACGTAGTAATGCCACCCTTCTTCTTCCGTACCTCATGTACGAGTTGTACGTAATGTGCACCAAAATCCTCGCCGGGCACTTGTGTATCATCTAATAATGGGCAGATACTGCAAAAAGGCCAAGAAAATAATGCCTACAGGAGAAATGCAAGACTGCAAAAGCACGCATGTCTACCGGAAAGGTACATACTGCCCGTAGAAAAATTGAAGGCGCATTTCGAGAAAACAAGTTCTGTCAACATTATTAGTTAAGGTACCAAAGCAAAGAACGTAAGGCTGAAAGGTGTAGGTACTTACTACGAGTGTATAAAAGGGAAACAAACTTGTACACTGAAGTGACAAAAAGTAATGGGATACCGTTATGCACATATCCAGACAGTGGTAGTATCGCGTGCTCAACGTATAAAAGAGCAGTGCTTTAGCGCAGCCGTCATTTGTTTCCGACGTGATTCTGGCCGCACGACGGGAATTAACAGACTTTGAACGCGGAGTGGTAGTTGGAGCTAGGCGCATGGGGCATACATTTCGGAAATCGTTACGGAAATCATGATTTCGCGATCCACAGTGTCAAGAGTGTGCCGAGAAAGCAAATTTCAGGCATAACCACCCCCACGGACAACCCAATGTTCGGCGGCCATCATTTAACGACCGGGACCAGTCGCTTTTGAGTAGGTTTGTCAGTGCTAACAGATGAGCAGTATCGCGTGAAAGAACCTCACAAATCAATGTGGGACGTACGATGAAAGTATCCGTTAGGACAGTACGGTGAAATTTGGCCTTAATGGGCTATAGCAGCGACACGAGTGCCTCTGTTAACAGCCTCTTCTGGGCTGGGCTCGTGACCATATCGATTGGACCCTAGACGACTGGAAAACCGTTGCCTCGTCCCATGAGTCCCAATTTCAGTTGGTAAGAGCTGATAGCAGAGTTAGAGTGTGGCTTAGACCCCACGAAGCCATGGACCCAAGTTGTCAGCTATGCACTGTGCAAGCTAATGGTGGAGAGCCCTAATGGTGTGACCTGTGTTTACATCGTATGGACTAGGTCCTCTTGTCCAACTGAACCGATCATTGACTGGAAGTGGTTAAGGTCAGCTACTTGGAGACCATTTGTAGCCATTCATGGACTACCGATTTGGTCACTCAGATGGCCCGACATGAATTCCATCGAACATTTATAGGACATAATCGAGAGGTCAGTTTGCGCACAAAATACTACACCGGCAACACTATCGCAACTATGGATGGCTATTGAGGCAACACTGCTCAGTATGTCTGCAGGGGACTTCCAACGATTTGTTGTGTCAACGCCACGTCGAGTGGCTGCACTACACCGTCTAAAAGGAGGTCCGACGCGACATTAAGAGGTATCCCATGAGTTTTGTCACCTCATTGTAGAAAGGGAGGAAGAAGTTGATGAAGTTGAGATTATAGAACAATATGATAGATAACTGGATGATTTAATTCGAAACAAGGCCCTTGCGGTAGACGACATTCCCTCGATTGTTTAGTTCTTTTAGAGAACGTACTATGAAAAAACTAATGCACCTGGTATGAAGGATTCATAAGACAGGCGAAATAGCCTCATACTTCTAAGCGAATGTAATAATTCCAGTTCCAAAGAAGGTGAGTGGTGACACGTGTGAATATTACGGAACCATCAAGTAACTCATTTTTCCAAAATGATGACATGTTTTATTTCAGAAGAATGGAAAAACTGGTAGAAAGCGACCTCGTGTAAGATCAGTTTGGGTTCTGGAGAAATGTGTCAACACCCGAGCTCATACCGATCCTACGACTTGTCTTAGAAGACAGACTGAAGGAAGATAATCTTTCGCTTCCAGCACTTGGAGATTTAGGCAATGATGTTAACAATGTTAAATGAAGTTAGCAGGGTTAAAATACAGGGAGCGAAAGGTTATTTACAACGTGTAAATAAACCAGACGGTCGAAAGACATCAAAGGGAAGCAGCAGTTCGGAGGATAGTGAGACAGAGTTGTCGTTTATCTCTTATGTCGTTCATTTTTTACATTAAGCGAGAGATAAAAGAAACCAAAGAGAAATTTGGAGATGGAATTAAAGTTCAGGGAGAAGAGAGAAAAACGTTAAGGTTTGCCGATGACAATGACACTGTAAGTCTGTCTGAGACAGCAAAGGACTTGGAACAACAGGTGAACGGTATGATTAGTGTCTTGAAAAGAGATTATTAGATGAACATCGACATAAGAAAAACAAAGATAATGAAATATAATCGAATTAAATCAAGCCATGCTGAGGGAATTAGATTACAAAAGTCACACTAAATGAGCTTGCTATTTGAGGAAGGAAATAACTGACTATAGCCACAAAAGAGAGGATGTAAAATGCTGGCTGGAATAGAAAGAAAAACATTTTTTTGGAAAAGAGAAGTTCAACATCGAACATAAATTAAAATCTCAGTAAGTCTTTCTAGGGATATTTGTGGAGTGTAATTTGTACTGAAAGAAGATTTTCAAATGTTGTGTATAAAAGATAACTTGACAAAAAGATGGGACAGGTTGATAGAATACATCCTGACGCATCGAGGAATCGTAAATTTGGTAATGGAGGGAAATGTAGGAGTTTGTGTGTGGGGCGCCTGGGGGGGGGGGGGGTAGTTAAAAAATGGTTCAAATGGCTCTGAGCACTATGGGACTCAACTGCTGTGGTTATCAGTCCCCTAGAACTTAGAACTACTTAAACCTAACCAACCTAAGGACATCACACACATCGATGCCCGAGGCAGGATTCGAACCTGCGACCGTAGCAGTCCCACGGTTCCGGACTGCGCGCCTAAAACCGCGAGACCACCGCGGCCGGCAGGAGGGGGGGGGGTAGTTAGACGGTAAGAACGGTAGAGGGAAAGCAAGGCTTGGCTACTGGAAGCAAGCTCCAATCAGTGTGGGTTGTAATAGTTACGCAGAGATGGAAGAGGTTTGCACAGAACAAACTACCGTGGAGAGCTGTCTTCGGACTGAAGACAATAGTAGCAGCAACGTTCAAAGGTCTGCAGCGTTATCTTCGCATCCTTACAACAGTTTTCGTCTAAGTGTTGTAAGCTGTCGTTTACGTATGTCCTGGCACTAGTAACTGAACCGATCATTTTCACCGCACGATAATACCCTGTCTACCTGCACTCTACCGTAGTTTTCCTATACTCGGTGAGACAGTGACAAAATCTCTCTGTCTTTATAGTATTTATTTATTTTTTACTATGCCAATGTATGTTTCGCAGTCGCAGCTCCAACATCAACGCTTCGGGTTCTTATGTAACTGAGATGTCACCACCACAGAAACGCGTATATGTGGGACCTATACTGCTTTCTTAACTGCTGTTGACGAGACTGTATTGAAATATATACTGAATAACATACGCAGACGTCTGTCGAAGCGTAAGGTACACACCTTCGAAATTTATTATTTCATTGTAATGTCAACTAGAAAAGGAATCAACTACATTCGCAGTTATGATACACAAATGGTTCAAATGGCTTTGAGCACTATGGGACTTAACTTCTGAGGTCATCAGTACCCTAGAACTTAGAACTACTTAAACCTAACTAACCTAAGGACATCACACACACCCATGCCCGAGGCAGGATTCGAAAATGCGATCGTAGCGGTCGCGCGGTTCCAGACTGTAGCGCCTAGAACCGCTCGGCCACCCCAGCCGGCGATACTCACATCAAGAAAGGTTTTGCATCATCTCAGTTCCGAGAGTTCCGGAACCTGTACAGAAAATTGGAATAGATATCAACATAAACATCATTTCCGCCCTTTTTATTGCTCATGAAAACCACACATTGCATGTTGTGCCACCATACAACGAGACCTTAAGAGGTGGTGGTCCAGATTGCTGCACACACCGGTACCTCTAATACCAAGTAGCACGTCCTCTTGCACTGAGGCATGCATTCGTTGTGGCATACTATCCACAAGTTGATCAATGCACTGTTCGTCCAGATTGTTCCATTCCTCAACGGCGATTCAGCGTAGATCCCTCAGAGTGGTTGGTGGGTCAAATCGTCCATAAACAGCCCTTTTCAATCTATCCCTGGGCATTGTCGATAGGGTTCATGTCTGGAGAACATGCTGGTCACTCCAGTCGATCGATGTCGTTACCCTGAAGGAAGTCATTCACAAGGTGTGCACGATGGGGGCGCGAATTGTCGTCCATGAAGACGAATGCCTCGCCAATATGCTGCCGATATGGTTGCACTATCGGTCAGAGGACAACACTCACCTATCTTAAAGCCGTTATGGCGCCTACCATGACCACCAGCGGCGTACGTCGGCACCACATAATGCCTCCCCAAAACATCAGGGAACCTACACCCTGCTGCACTCGCTGGACAGTGTGTCTAAGGCGTTCAGCCTGACCGGGTTGCCTCCAAACACGTCACCGACCATTGTCTGGTTGAAGGTATTTGCGACACTTATCGGTGAAGAGAACGTGATGCCAATGCAGAGCGGCCGATTCGGCATGTTGGGCCATCTGTACCGCGCTGCATGGTGTCGTGGTTGTACAGATGGACCACGCCATGGATGTCGGGAGTGAAGTTGCCCATCATGCAGCCTATTGCGCACAGTTTGTCGTAACACGACGTCCTGTGGCTGCACGAAAAGCATTATTTAACATGGTGGCTTTGCTGTCAGGGTTCCTCCAAGCCACAATCCGTAGGTAGCAGTCATCCACTGCAGTAGTAGCTCTTGGGCCGCCTGAGCGAGGCATGTCATCGACAGTTCCTCTTCCTCTGTATCTCCTCCATGTCCGAAAAGCATCGCTTTGGTTCACTCCGAGACGCTTGGACACTTCCCTTGTTGAGAGCCCTTCCTGGCACAAAGTAACAATGCGGACGCGATCGAACCGCGGTATTGACCGTCTAGGCATGGGGCTGAGCTACAGACAACACGAGCCGTGGACCTGCTTCCTGGTGGAGTGACTGGAACTGCTGTCTGACCCCCTTCATCTAATACGCGCTGCTCGTGCATGTTTGTTTACATCTTTGGGCGGCTTTATTGACATCTCTGAACAATCAAAGGGACTGTGTCTATGATACGACATCCACAGTCAACGTATATCTTCAAGATTTCTGTGAGCCAGGGGATGATGCAAATGTTTTTTGATGTGTGTATAAGTTTTAACAAAAGTCTATGTATATTCCAATACATTTATGTACGAATTACACAGTAACTTCGGAAACAACATTTAAGAATGCCTTGTAACTGCCACAGATACAAGTTTCTGGCCTGTTGACATTGCAATGAAGGTCCTCGCGCAAGAATCGCATCCTTGATGATGGAGCTGTGACTGCGAAATGTACAAGGACGTAATAAAACGCTAGAAAAAAACAGTAGACGAATTTTTCTATTAAGCTTTCCATTTATATCACTGCTCCGGTTTTGCCGAGAATACCACTATGGCTGCCATAAAACTGACTGGGAACGTTATAAAAATATTTACATGAAATCCGCCATGCCCGTCTTCGTATATGCTCGATGACACCCCTCCGTTTTTATTTTCGAAGTGATCTACGATCATCTATCAGCCACGTGAGATTCAAATACTTTTGTGACTGGACTGGAAAGTTCCTTGCAAACAGAACACAGCAAGTCTTACTTGTTCTTAACGGAAAGAAATTTTCGGGTGAAATAGTAGCTGGGGGCGTTCCGTGAGGAAGCGTTTACAGGACCGTTACTGTCCACAGTACACCATCTGATGAAAAGTATCCGCACGTCTATTAGTGATATTAATACGGGCTGTGTCCGCCCATCGCATCTGTGACCGCTTGAACTCTGCTGGGGATACATTCAATGAGGAGTCTCATGTCTGTGGAGGAATGGCAACGCATTCTTCGTCAGGTACCGAAACCAGAGGAGGTAGCGATGTCTGACGCCGAGGTCCGGAGCGACGTCGATGTTCTGACTCAGAAACGTCTTCCATTGGGTTCAGGTCGGGGCACTATGTACGCCAGTCCATTTCAGGAGTGTTATTGCCCATAAACCACTGCATGAGAAATGCTGCGTTATGACAGGGTGCACTGTCGTGCTAATACGATCGTTTATTCGTCTACTAAATGCAGTACACAATTTCATATCAGAGTGAAGACCTTTCTGAAAGTGAAGAACACCTAACGAACAGCCTTACTAAACCTTATGAGTATTTTGAGACATGGCGACTGAGACCAAATGTTTCTAAAACCGAGGTAAGCCTGTTCCACCGCTCTAATCGCCTTTCATCAGCAAAGATCAGTCCACAGTTCGGCCCTCTTGGCACAGTCAGATGCAACGAAAGCCCAAAATACCTGGGAGTCACTCTGGACAGAACTTTACCATACAAAAACACCTTTCCAACTTGGTCAAGAAGATACAAACACGAGTCAACCTTGTGAGAAAGCGGGCAGGCAGTACATGGGGAGCAACCACATCAGTCCTCTGAGGAGCATCCCTTGCACTGGTATACTCTGCAGTAGAATACTGTGCACCAGTTTGGCTCCGAAGCGCCCACGCAGTGATAGTAGACGTCAAACTGAACTCAGTTATGAGAGTAATTAGTGGTACAGTCCGGTCTACACCTACTTGCTGGCTACCAGTGCTTTCAAACATCTGTCCACCAGACCTCCGTCGAAAGGCTGCTCTTTACAACCTCTGTGAGCAAGTTTCTGAAAACAACTCGATCCCTCTTCATGACGATTTGCTATCACTGCCCAGGAATCGCCTCAAATCTAGAAGACCAGCATGTGAAATGGGAGTCCAAATGCTATCCACAGGATTCGACCAGGACGCAGAGTGGAAACGTGACTGGCAAGCTACAAGAACCCGTAACCACGAACTTGTAGACAATCCAACAGTTCCAGGCTTCCACCAAACAAGGGAGGTGTGGATGCAGGTAAACAGATATCGGACTGAAGAGGGTAGGTGCAAGTACAACATGCACAAGTGGGCCTTTTCAAGTAACAGTGTGTGTGATTGTGGTGACACCCAAACAGTGAGCCACATTGTGAATGAATGTCCAATCAGACGCTTCCCTGGTGGCACTGAGAAGCTCCATCAAGCATCCCACGAGGCACTCCGCTGGATCTAGTCCATCAACATCCGAGTGTAGTCTGAGCCGTTTTAAAACTTGTTTACTGTATATAATTTCACATGTTCATTTTTATATATATTTCTTTGTTTTGCTAAATGTGTATTACTGTAATTGATTCATATGATAATAATAATAAATAGCCGGCCGGGGTGGCCGAGCGGTTCTAGACGCTACAGTCTGGAACCGCGCGACCGCTACGGTCACAGATTCGAATCCTGCCTCGGGCATGGGTGTGTGTGATGTCCTTAGGTTAGTTAGGTTTAAGTAGTTCTAAGTTCTAGGGGACTGATGACCCCAGATGTTAAGTCCCATAGTGCTCAGAGCCATTTGAACCATTTTTGAATAATAAATACGTACACAATGCTGTAAAATGTGTTCACATCCTTCCGCATTTAGCGTTTTCTGACCACAGAAACACACAAGTACCTTAACACCACCCTTTCGTCGTGTTACAACGTGATTCGTTACTCCAAGTCATTCGTTTCTACTCATCCACTGTCTAGTGGTGCTGCTCTATACAGCACCTCAAGCATCGCGTAGCATCGACTACAGAAACGTGTCCCTTTTGAGGAGCTGCCCATCCACTGTGCTCCATTCTTTTTAACTCCTTCCGCACGTTGTGCTAGACCGACTACTGGTAGCATTTGGGAAGTCACGGGTGATTGCTTCCGCTGATCTTACGCAATTTTTTACAACTACGCTCCGCAGTGCTCGACGGTCACTCGAGTCTACTCGGTTTCGGCTTAGCTGTGGTTGTTCCTTTGCGTTTCGCCTTCACAGTCACATCAGCAGCAGCCGACCCGGATAGCGTCAGAAAGGTTGAAATATCCTCGACGGACTTGTTACTCAGGCGACGTCCAATGACTGGGCCACTTTTGAAGTCTCGTGACCGACCCATTCTCTGTTACTACTTTTGCGATGACAAACAACGCTCACCGCCTCCATTTACACTGGCGGGTCGGCCTCTCGTGACATCTAGTGGTCAATTTTGCACTATGTAGGAATGTCCGGATACATGTAATCAAATAGGTACGTAGTATGTCCAAGATAAAAGCGACCCATAGTAGCACGCAAAATCATTCATTTTATTTAAAATCATAATATACTATTATTAATCACAACAATTTCAAAATCACGAGATATGCTGAATGTCATAGAGAAAAAAAGGTGGTCAGCGCGACGGAATGCCATGTAAAGGGGCCCGGGTTCGATTCCCGGCTGGTTCGGATATTTTCTCCGCAGCCGGTCGGAGATTTTCTCCGCTCAGGGACTGCGTATTGTGTCGTCCTCCTCCTCCTCATCATCATATCAGCCTCAAAGACACGCAAGTCGTGCAGTTCAACTCAAAAGGCTTGCACCAGGCGACCGGTCTACCTGACGGGAGGCCCTAGACTAACATTTCACTCCAACATCGTCTGTTTGCCTGTTTCAGTTTTCCGGCGTAAATTTTCCTTCAGTAAATCTACCGTTTCAGGATTGTTTTCGCTTACTGTGAGGATTGTCGGCGGACCAGTAGTGATTAGACCGGCTGTTCATATTACCTGAAAGGTGAAACTGAGCTTCATCACTGTTAAAGTAAACGGTAACTTCAATTTCGGCATCCGCAACCTCTTTATGCAACCATTCGCATGGTTTAACCATCTTTTTTTATCAGCGGGAAGAATGCCTGATAATAAGAAACGCGTCATGATTTCATGTGTAACCACTCAGGCCGCGCGGAGTGACCGCGCGGTTTGAGGCGCAATGTCACGGATTGCGCGGCCCCTCCTGCAGGAGGTTCGAGTCCTCCCTCGGGCATAGGTGTGTAAGTTAGTTTAAATAGTGTGTAAGTCTAGGGACCGCTGACGTCAGCAGTTTGGTCCCTTAGAAATTCACACACATTTAAACATTTGTAACCACTCAAATACAAAATGACAAGACATAGGCTACGCTTAATAGCTGTCTCTTAAGAAAGCGTCGCCCGCCAGCCGTTGTGGCCGAGCGGTTCTATGCACTACAGTCCGGAACCGCGCGACCGCTACGGTCGCAGGTTCGAATCTTGCCTCCGGCATGAATGTTTGTGATGTCCTTAGGATAGTTAGGTTTAAGTAATTCTAAGTTCTTGGGGACTGATGACCACAGCAGTTACGTCCCACAGTGCTCAGAGCCATTTGAACCTTGCCGCAGTGGTAACACCAAATCACCGATGTTAAGCGCTGTTGGGCTTGGCTGACACTCGGATGGATGACCCTCCTGGACTGCTGAGCGCTGTTGGCGAGCGAGGTGCACTCAGCCCTTGTGAGGCCAATGGAGGAGCTACTTGATTGACAAGGAGCCGCTGTGGTCACGGAAACTGACAACGGCGGTCTTTCGGTACCATTGGGCCTTCCGAGGGCTATTCGGACGGAGCGTTTAGTTTACCGGTTAACTCATTAGCATAAAGGATACCCCAGAAGGAATGGTCAGTATTCAGGAACATGACAAGAATGCTCTTTGAAGAAAAAAAACATATACCGTAATCCGAATGTTTTCCGAAATAGAACAAAGTACATTGTTATTTACGACATTGCTGGCTATACAGGCATCTGGTTTGAATCACAGATAGCAAAAAGTTGTGCTGAATAATTCATATGATGTTGAAAAGGTAGAACATTCTAGAGACTGGAGAGAAATGACATTCATGTCAGGCGGACATCTCGAGCAAAAATGGTTCAGATGGCTCTGAGCACTATGGGACTCAACTGCCGTGGTTATCAGTCCCCTAGAACTTAGAACTACTTAAACCTAACTAACCTAAGGACATCACACACATCCATGCCCGAGGCAGGTTTCGAACCTGCGACCGTAGCAGTCGCACGGCTCCGGACTGCGCGCCTAGCACCGCGAGACCACCGCGGCCGGCCATCTCGAGCAAATAGACTAAAAGCAACGAGGTAAGTTGCGCTAGAATAAAACGTCAAAGAGGTTAAATGTGTTCTGTCCGGGAAACCATTCGCATTAAGGTACATGTGGCAGTTTATTTTATCAGTGCTGCGTTTCAGCTAACTTTTTTGGGCTGCGCAGGAACTTTTGGCGGACGTCGTCTACCTGCATGTTATAAATGCACGATCCTCGTCCAGGAGTTCACATACGTTTCCATTATCTACATCCTGTCTTTGCTAAGTATTTATCCGCGTGACATCTGCTCCTTGTTTGTGATACACACGCCTGAACTACCTTCGTACCACAATAAACGACGAAAACTGAGCATAGCATAGCACCATTTGCGCCTTCTTCCAACCGTGTGCAGTCTTCGTAACAAGACTTCGCGTAAGTGTGTCACATACATAATGAATCGTGTGTGTGAGTTGCATGATGGTATCTGTGTTAGTTTTGAATCTAGAAAACAATTAAATTATTTGTCCGTGTTTGCTATATTACTAGCGGGGCGAAGCAGCCTGCAAATTTCTTTTATCAGTAAAATTATGGCATTACGAGCCAGTTTGCTGTCTTCATAGCATACGTGAGTGGTGTACCTAGCAGTTTCACCATATGCAAGACGATATGTCGTCACGTCGCTTACTGCGACAAAAACATGCCACAAACCCAGTTTCAAATGCAAAAAGCGAGGAAATCTATCTGATACCGACGATAGCGTAACCATTAAAACGCCGAGAGGATGTACATAAAAGGTCAATTGAATTATAAACGCTGCAGTTAAATGAATGGCTGCAATGACACGAAATACTATAGGCGAAAACTGCTCAGTAATGCTGATTCATCAATGCAATGAATACGTCATGACTAATGAAAATTTGTCGTAATGAAACTTTGACTCGGGCATCGAGATGTGCTCTTATAGGCAAATTGTTAAGTTAAATGGTAGCCAAAATAAATAAATCTGGTTGCCAATCGTTGTCTGCTACAAAATTTTCATTAATCTCGACGTATTCATGAACCAGAGGGTGGCTGATGCAGAGCCTTTTTTGTTAGTTGAAAATATCAGTACATGATTGGGAGTGTTCAGAGAATCTAAAAAAATACTTTTCTTGTTAAGGCTAGAGTTAAACCCACTAACATGTTTGTTAGAATCAACTATAGGGAAAGTTTACCGAGCGAGGTGACGCAATGGTTAGCACACTGGTCGACTCGCATTCGGGAGGAGACGGTTCCAACCTGCGTCCGGTCATCCTGATTTACGTTTTCCGTGGTTTCCCTAAATCACTTCAACCAGAAGCCGGGATGGTTTCTTTGAAAGGGCCGGCCGACTTCCTTCCTCATCCGTCCCTAAGCCGATGGGACCCATGACCTTGTTGTTGGGCCGGCTGAGGTGGCCGAGCGGTTCTAGGCGCTACAGTCTGGAACCGCGCGACCGCTACGGTCGCGGGTTCGAATCCTGCCTTGGGCGTGGGTATGTGTGATGTCCTTAGGTTAGTTAGGTTTAAGTAGTTCTAAGTTCTAGGGGACTGATGACCTCAGAAGTTAAGTCCCATAGTGCTCAGAGCCATTTGAACCATTTTTTGAACCTTGCTGTTTGCTCCCCTCCCCGAAATTAGCAATTTAGGAAAGTTCCTTTTTTATTTTTGCTGGGTCCGATTGTGGAAACATAAAAGGTAATCACAGTTTAGCAAAAGGTGCAACAGATGGTAAAATTGTGTAACACTACGCTTTTAAACAGATTTTTAGTTAATTTTCATCAACAAAGACAGGCATCTCGCAGAATTTATTTGTTGTTGTTGTGGTCTTCAATCCTGAGACTGGTTTGATGCAGCTCTCCATGCTACCCTATCCTGTGCAAGTTTCTTCATCTCCCAGTACGTACTGCAACCTACATCCTTCTGAATCTGCTTAGTGTATTCAACTCTTGGTCTCCCTCTACCATTTTTACCCTCCACGCTGCCCTCCAATGCTAAATTTGTGATCCCTTGATGCCTCAGAACATGTCCTACCAACCGGTCCCTTCTTCTCGTCAAGTTGTGCCACAAACTCCTCCCCAATTCTATTCAATACCTCCTCATTAGTCATGTGATCTACCCATCTAATCTTCAGCATTCTTCTGTAGCACCACATTTCGAAAGCTTCTATTCTCTTCCTGTCCAAACTATTTATCGTCCATGTTTCACTTCCATACATGGCTACACTCCATACAAATACTTTCAGAAACGACTGCCTGACACTTAAATCTATACTCGATGTTAACAAATTTCTCTTCTTTAGAGACGCTTTCCTTGCCATTGCCAGTCTACATTTTATATCCTCTCGACTTCGACCATCATCAGTTATTTTGCTCCCCAAATAGGAAAACTCCTTTACTATTTTAAGTGTCTCATTTCCTAATCTAATTCCCTCAGCATCACCTGACTTAATTCGACTACATTGCATTATCCTCGTTTTTCTTTTGTTGATGTTCATCTTATATCCTCCTTTCAAGACAATGTCCATTCCGTTCAACTGCTCTTCCAAGTCCTTTGCTGTCGCTGACAGAATTACAATGTCACCGGTGAACCTCAAAGTTTTTATTTCTTCTCCATGGATTTTAATACCTACTCCGAATTTTTCTTTTGTTTCCTTTATTGCTTGCTCAATATACAGATTGAATAACATTGGGGAGAGGCTACAACCCTGTCTCACTCCCTTCCCAACCACTACTTCCCTTTCATGTCCCTCGACTCTTATAACTGCCATCTGGTTTCTGTACAAATTGTAAATAGCCTTTCGCTCCCTGTATTTTACCCCTGCCACCTTTAGAATTTGGAAGAGAGTATTCCAGTCAACATTGTTAAAAGCTTTCTTTAAGTTTACAAATGCTAGAAACGTAGGTTTGCCTTTCCTTAATCTTTCTTCTAAGATACGTCGTAAGGTCAGTATTGCCTCACGTGTTCCAATATTTCTACGGAATCCAAACTGATCTTCCCCGATGTCGGCTTCTACCATTTTTCCCATTCGCCTGTAAAAGAATTCGTGTTAGTATTTTGCAGCTGTGACTTATTAAACTGATAGTTCGGTAATTTTCACCTCTGTCAACACCTGCTTTCTTTGGGATTGGAATTATTATATTCTTCTTGAAGTCTGAGGGTATTTCGCCTGTCTCATACATCTTCCTCACCAGATGGTAGAGTTTTGTCAGGACTGGCTCTCCCAATGCCGTCAGTAGTTCTAATGGAATGTTGTCTTGTTTCGGCCTAGGTCTTTGAGTGCTCTGTCAAACTCTTCACGCAGTATCGTGTCTCCCATTTCATCTTCATCTACATTCTCTTCCATTTCTATAATATTGTACTCAAGTACATCACCCTTGTATAGACAATCTATATACTCCTTCCGTCTTTCTGCTTTCCCTTCTTTGCTTAGAACTGGGTTTCCATCTGAGCTCTTGATATTCATACAAGTGGCTCTCTTTTCTCCAAAGGTCTCTTTAATTTTCCTGTAGGCAGTATCTATCTTACCCCTAGTGAGATAAGCCTCTACATCCTTACATTTGTCCTCTAGCCATCCCTGCTCAGCCATTTTGCACTTGATCTCATTTTTGAGACGTTTGTATTCCTTTTTGCCTGCTTCATTTACTGCATTTTTATATTTTCTCCTTTCATCAATTAAATTCAATATTTCTTCTGTTACCCAAGGATTTCTAATAGCCCTCGTCTTTTTACCTACTTGGTCCTCTGCTGCCTTCACTACTTCATCCCTCAGCCCTACCCATTCTTCTTCTACTGTACTTCTTTCCCCCGCTGCTGTCAATTGTTCCCTTATGCTCTCCCTGAAACTCTGTACAACTTCTGGTTTAGTCAATTTATCCAGGTTCCATCTCCTTAAATTCCCACCTTTTTGCAGTTTCTTCAATTTTAATCTGCAGTTCATAACCAATAGATTGTGGTCAGAGTCCACAATTGCCCTTGAAATGTCTTACAATTTAAAACTTGGTTCCTAAATCTCTGTCTTACCATTATATAATCGATCTGATACCTTTTAGTATCTCCGGGATTCTTCCTTGTATACAACCTTCTTTTATGATTCTTGAACCAAGTGTTAGTTATGATTAAGTTATGCTCTGTGCAAAATTCTACCAGACGGCTCCCTCTTTCATTTCTTAGCCCCAATCCATATTCACCTACTATGTTTCCTTCTCTCCCTTTTCCTATACTCGAATTCCAGTCACCCATGACTATTAAATTTTCGTCTCCCTTCACTATCTGAATAATTTCTTTTACCTCATCATACATTTAATCAATTTCTTCATCATCTGCAGAGCTAGTTGGCATATAAACTTGTACTACTGTAGTAGGCGTGGGCTTCGTGTCTATCTTGGCCACAATAATGCGTTCACTATGCTGTTTGTAGTAGCTTACCCGCACTCCTATTTTTTTATTCATTATTAAACCTACTCCTGCATTACCCCTATTTGATTTTGTATTTAGAACCCTGTATTCACCTGACCAAAAGTCTTGTTCCTGCTGCCACCGAACTTCACTAATTCCCACTAAATCTAACTGTAACCTATCCATTTCCCTTTTTAAATTTTCTAACCTACCTGCTCGATTAAGGGATCTGACATTCCACGCTCCGATCCGTAGAACGCCAGTTTTCTTTCTCCTGATGATAACGTCCTCTTGAGTAGTCCCCGCCCGGAGATCCGAATGGGGGACTATTTTACCTCCGGAATATTTTACCCAAGAGGACGCCATCATCATTTAACCATACAGTAAAGCTGCATGCCCTCGGGAAAAATTACGGCTGTAGTTTCCCCTTGCTTTCAGCCGTTCGCAGTACCAGCACAGCAAGGCCGATTTGGTTATTGTTACAAGGCCTGATCAGTCAATCATCCAGACTGTTGCCCCTGCAACTACTGAAAAGGCTGCTACCCCTCTTCAGGAACCACACGTTTGTCTGGCCTCTCGACAGATACCCCTCCGTTGTGGTTGCACCTACGGTACGGTCATCTGTATCGCTGAGGCACGCAAGCCTCCCCACCAACGGCAAGGTCCATGGTTCATGGGGGGGGGGGGGGGGGGGGGAATTTATTTATCGGTATAAAATAATTTTCTCTACATTGCTCTGGACAAGCCATGTATCTGCAGCACTTTATTTATCGTAATACACGATGTTGTGACGTAAATGTGAGCTCCATCACACATGCTAGTGGAGAAAAATATTTCTTTCTAAAACGTGTCCAGCAGTGGAATGCTGGCAGCCGTGCTGTCATATAAATTTTCACTGGAGTAAACAACTGGTTACATCACGTGAGGGGTATTAGTTCGATGTACTAGTCGTGGCACTCCACGTATTCCTCACGACACACTGTTTTCTGTGGATATCAGTAAATGATAAGAAGGAGTGTATCCCTGTTCATTTGCACTGCTAGCATGGTAATATCTTCATTCGGCTAGGCGATTTGTTCTGAGTAAGGTGGTATTACAACTTTCAGGCGTTAATTCTATTTGTGCAGTACACCTCCTTTTAAGCTTGCCCGCAGTGGAAGCATTGCTTGTAGCGCAACGAACTTAACCATCATCTGCCGAAAATTTAAGCTGTTTTTCGTGGCAGACCTTAAATGGTTCCTGTTTCTTACATGAAACTATTAAAAATAATAATAACAACACAAAGTGAGTCGCGGAAACTTGCTACATAAATATGAATACATTTGTAAGCGACGTTAGTAAACGCTCCACTTAAATAAATTCCAGTCGTACACATAAATTATTCAGAAACTTTTTTATTTTTCTCATAAATGTGCACTGATCTTTACGTCCGTAATTTAGGTGATAGAAAGTACTGTTCATCCTTTAATAATAGAAAGGAAATTCATGCGCCTGACATTTATTCTTAAAACATATGAGTTACTGTTACTGTTCTGTTGAATTTTTTGTGGAAAACGATTTGGACGGGGCAGCTAGTGTAAGAACGTTGTTATATTTGTTCTGAAATCATAATTAACATTTTAATTTCAGGGGTTTATTACTTTGTAGCTTGTATACTGTAATCAACTGTGTCAATTGGGCTATTTTCATTGGATTCGAAGTTCATCTTAGCTGACGCTGTAATTTAGTTAAGAACCTGTTTGGTGTTTGCGAACGAATAATCGATCATTCGCCACGGAAACACTGATTTAAAACCGTTAATCGAACCCACAACCTCTTACTTAAGTGCATTCTACAGAATCAAGCTCGATTACTATTCCCTGAACTCGATTTCTCCGTGAACTCGTTTTCTCTCTAGTGACTATTTTAGATTCCTTAGATAAAGCGATAGCCACACGGGATTGGTCCAGCGGTCTGAGGCGCTGCAGTCATTGCGGCGTATCCCGGCGGAGGTTCGAGTCCTCCCTCGGGCATGGGTGTGTGTGTTTGTCCTTAGTATAATTTAGGTTAAGTAGTGTGTAAGCTTAGGGAATGATGACCTTAACAGTTAAGTCCCATAAGATTTCTCACACATTTGAACATTTTTTGATAAAGCGATATCAAGCTGGCTCAGTGAAAGGCTATACTTAATGGCGCCTACGGATAATATTTGGGAGCTAACCTAAATTTATTTTTGTTCACACAACAGATAAAATTATCAGATAACTTTCTCTTTAACGTGTACTGCTTGTTCTGGTGCGAAATGAATTTTTTCCTTGCTTCAACTCTCCTTGCAGTGTCAGGAAAAGTAGTATCACGAACTCGGTTCGTGGCAATAACTTCTCGCCACTGATGAATTACTCAGGTAACAATGTCAACGAAGGCGAAATAATAAAAACGCTCTATCTGATTTGAGATATCCTTCATTGCCCACCAGATCACAATAACATGACTATTTAATCGCGGTTCTTTACTGTGGTAATAAAAAAAACACATTTTTCTGTTTGTTGTGGTATTATAATCCAGCTCGCATCTAGAACAGTAGGACCAAATTAACCCAATTTGCTGAAGTGGCGTCTTCTCTTAGTCATACCTCAAACCTCTTCATCAATAGCCACAACAAGAGAGAATATGAAGCGGTTATTGGGACCAAGTGCAGAGTTAAAGAGGTCGTGATGAGGTAGCGGGGAATAGCGCTACACTCCCACACTGGAGGTACCGGGTTCAGTCTGCAGGACAGCCCAGGTCAGCTCATGCTGCTATTAAACTGAGTGCCGGGGATCTTTCCCGGAGGTAAACGGCCGGGGAGATGGGCCCGCCAGCGCCGCGGCACAACCTGCAGTTGTCCAGAAGCCCATCCACGGGTTGAGCGCCATAGGCTTTACCTATTACCAGCAGTAAGTTAGACTAACGGAGAGAAACGTTTACAAAAATAAGAGCTCTCGTAAGCAGGAAGTGGGAAAAGAGTTCTCAGTTTAATAGCACACATTAACAACCATGGGCGTCCGCAGAAATTTTTCTAAGAGCGATGAACATTCAGAACTTGTCAGTTTTTATATAACTGATTCGGCGAGTCGTATCGTTCCCCAAGATCTAAATTTGACAAGTACTAGATAGAACGTGATGTATCTCAAAACATAGATTGTTGTTATCTTGCCAGCCGGAGTGGCCGTGCGGTTGTAGGCGCTACAGTCTGGAGCCGAGCGACCGCTACGGTCGCAGGTTCGAATCCTGCCTCGGGCGTGGATGTGTGGCAGGTTAGTTCTAGGCGACTGATGACCTTAGAAGTTAAGTCGCATAGTGCTCAGAGCCATTTGAACCATTTGTTATTATCTTAGTATTTTTATAGCTGATTACTTTTTTACCTAATTGGTAAGCACATTTCAATAGTGTACGCAAAGTACGCCATTTTATGTTATTAATATGCACATAGACGCCGTATTCTTGCCTCGGTTCTCTTCAATTATATCCTCTTATGATTAAATTCAGGGTGTCCAATGATCTGTGAAATAGATCTACAAAATATTAACAAAAATAGTTTATTCGTAGTCCCTTTACGTTAGATTCAAACTGAAATTTAAAAATCTGAAACAGAAAAAAGACAGAATGACGGAGTAAATCGTGCTGGGTATCAACAAAAATTGGACATTAATGCGCCTTGAAGTGGACAAACAGGAAAAACATTTGAAAAAGGCTTAGGCAGCTGTAGTGCATCACGGGCCATACGTGGCAGGGATGAATGACGGCTGCGGGCCTGTGTACAGGTGGAGAGATGTCCAACTGTTGAGCAACTGACCGCCAGTATGGAACAAGGGGCTGTTCATCGGCGATGTAGACGACTTTGCACACGAGTACTGCAACTGCTCGTGCACTGAGTGGCGACAGGTAGCCTTCTCAGATGAATCACGTTTAATGCTCATGGCCGTTGGCGTGTACGACCCTGCAACCATCGTCGGAAGGGTACAGGCCGGGGGAGGGAGCGTTAAGGTTTGGGGAATGATTTCGTAACAGTCGTCATTCTGGAAGGCACGGCGGTTCAACACAAGTGTGCACGTATCCTTGGGAACAATGTACACCCATACACGCAGCTTGTTTTTTCTTCGGCACAATGGCATCTGCCAGCATGACAATGCAACGTGTCACACAGCTCGCAGTGTACGTCTTTGGTTCGAAGAGCACTAGCATGAGTTTACCGTACTCCCCTGGCCACCGAACTCCCTGGATTTAAACCCAATCGAGAGACTGTGGGACTACCGCGATCGGGCTGTCCGTGCCAGGGTTTCTCAACCGAGAAACCCGGAGCAGCTCGTCACGGCACTGAAGTCGGCACGACTCGCCATCCCTGTCGGTAGCGTCCAGAACCTCAAGGACTCTCTACTCGAACGTCCGCGCTGCAAATGGTGCTTACTCAGGCTTTTGGCATATGGTCACGTTAATGTGCGTGAACCGTTTATTGACCGTCGCAGGCGGCAGTGCTAAATGTGCAGTTTAGTAATGTCGCAGGTCATTACTGCTACAAATTCCAGAAAATTCTGTACATCTACATCTACATGGATACTCTGCAAGTCACACTTACGTGCTTGGCAGAGGGTCCATTGAACCACCTTCACAATAATTCTCTATTATTCCATTCCCGAAAAGCGTGCGGAAAAGGCGAGCTCCTCTATCTTTCCTTGCGAGCTCTAATTTCCCTTATTTTATTATGATGATCCTTTCTCCCAATGTAAGTCGTCAGCAAGAAAATATTTTCACATTCCGTGGAAAAAGTTGATGATTGAAACTTAGTGATTAGATTCCGCCGCACCGAAAACGCCTTTGTTTTAGTGATGTCCACCCCAAATACCGTATCATGTCAGTGACACTCTCTCCCCTATTTCGCGGTAATATAAAACGTGCTGCTCTTCTTTGAACTTTCTCGATGTACTCCGTTAATCCTATCTAGTAAGGGTCCCACACCGCGCCGCAGTTCTCCAAAAGAAGACGGACAAGTATAACGTAGGCGGTCTGTTATTCTAAATGTCCCGCCAGTGAAACACAGTCTTCGGTTTGTCTTCTCCACAACATTTTCTATGTGTTTTTCCGATTTAAATTGTTCGTCATTGTAATTCCTAAGTATTTAGTTCAATTTACGGCTTTTAGATTTATCGTGTATCCTTTTAGCACTCATGTGGATGACCTCACACGTGTCATTATTTAGCATCAATTTCCAATTTTCACACCATACAGATGCCTTTTCTAATCGTTTTGTAATTTGTTTTGAACTCCTGATGACTTTACTGGGCGACAAACGACAGCATAAATGAAAAGGCTGTACCCAGATTCCAGATGGGGGCAAGTGCCCCTTTTTGCCTCCGTTGTGAATGTCCATGGAAGCAACTACGGTTTTTGCTTGTTCTGCTGTAAATCGTCGCTGAAGTCACTGTATTTAACGACCATTCCATACCAATGTGGATCTCGTACTATGCAGAACATTACTGTGGTTTTGACCTCGTTTTTTTTCCTTAGCAAGTAAACTGAATACTGTAACACGTACATCTACATAGGCGATTATGAAGTGCATGGCAGATGGCACTCCCATTGTGCGACGTATTGGGGTCAATTCGCGTTCCATTCGCACGTGGAACGCGGCAGGAATGACTGCCTATGTGTATTTGTGCGCGTCGTAATTAGTCTTGGCCGTAATTAGTCTTGACCTTGCGGTCCCTGCGGGGACGATGCGTAGGAGGCTGCCGTATAGTCCTACTCCCTCACTTAATACCGTTTATTGATGCTTTATAGGCAGGCCTTTGCGTAATGCCTAGCGTTTATCTCCAGGCGTCTGCCAGTCCAGATTGGTCAGCGTTTCTTCCGCAAGTTGCACAAACCCCTGACGAATCGTGTTGCCCTTGTTGTGTACATTTCGTATCCGCTGTACTTTCTCTTTGGTTTGGATCTCATACACGGGAGCAATATTGCTCTAGCGTTTCTCTTTTGAAACCGATGTCATCTTTCAAGTATCCTGTCAATAAACCAAAGTCTGGCACCTGCTTTACCTAGGACAGTGATCATTCCTTTTCATATCCCTATAAACTGTTACACCGATGTGTTTGTAGAGTTTTCTGTCTCCACTTGTGGCTCATTCGTATTGTATACAGGATTTTCCAGGAGGAATGGTCATTATTCAGGGATATGACAGATACGATTATTCAAAGCAATGGAAATCCAGTAACCATCGACTCTATAATGCATACCTTAAGAGTTATGAACACTTGTTTAGTAGAAGAGATTTGTTTCACCGTATGTAAGATGAAGACGTGGTCATAGCTCTTTAGGTGTGCTTTTTAGAGCCGAAATTTTCTAGACTTTTTTGCTTACAAGGGGATTGTACGAACTTCCCCTTGCCGATTTGATTCATGTTGACAGGATCTATAGGGCACGACTAGGACTTCAATATACGAAAACAGGAAGACGGAAATCTCAACCGTTTTCCAGAAATTCGACTTTGGATAGTTTACGAGTGCTTGTATGCGTTGGATGGTCGCTAGTGCTAAAGACTTTCCCAGACGAGAGAGTAAGCGCGTAGTTTCAAAAGTGCGAAGTCTTTGGATCCAATCTCGCTACCGGCACTACTTTTTTTCATTCTCACTTTATTCTAACAGATTTATTATGAGTGTGCAAATGATCACCATTTAATAACTCATTATTTGCATAATATTTATACTGAAAAAAGGAAGAAAAATTTTCGTAAGTAGATTGGAAGTAAAAAAAAGGATGCACAAAAATTTCAATGAAATAAGTGTAGCCATTCTATTGATGTTACTATCTCTACATCTGTGACAAATACAATCTGTAAATATGGAGCACTGTACGAATCAGGATGATGCTAATCATAGAAACATGGGAAACAATAATTACTGCGACACAAAGCAGTTGTAATGAACGCCGAATTTCTGTATGTGCATGATTTTTTCCAGTGTGTCTGCTGCGAAACAAACCTGATTTGCATTCATAATCGGTTCCCGGTCGTTTCATAGTTTCATGGAGTGTCACCCATATATGTCATTAGAATTACGCGAGAAGAAAAAAAAGAGACTACCGGGCAGCGAGATGCATTCAACATACCTGGCGCTTATCAAACTAAGCGCTATTACGACTGCTTAATCCATGAGTACTAACGACCATACATAATATTTAAGTACGCGCAAACTTTTCACTCGATTTTCTCATAAACGGTTGAGAGTTGCGTCTTTGTGTTTACTTATGTTGAAGCCCCAGCCGTGCCCTACCCACCCTGTCGATATGAATCAAATCAGAGCGAGGAAGTTCGTGCAGTCCCCTTGTTAGAATAATCGTTCCTGTCATATCCCTGCATATTAACATTCCTCCCGGGACACCCTGCATAGAACATTACGTTTTTGTTACGAAGTGTATCCTTCACTCCATTTCTTAAGTCTTGCTATCTTTTTTGGCAGAAGAGTGACTTCTGTCACCGAACTCTCATTTGACCATCCACATCTAAGTTCTACGTACTTTCCCTGAGTCACTTCAGGATAATGCCGGGGCGGTTTCTTTGAAGAGGCCACGCGCGACTGGATTGCAAAATTAAGTTGGGTTCGTAATGAATTTCGATAATTAGGTGAGTTGCTAGAGACTATAACTATTAACGTACAGCACTGCAGATGGTTTGTGAGACCTGGTATGGAAATAAATCTACTGGGTCACGGTGTCTCACGTCGGCTTTGAGGTGTGCAGCGTGGAGAAGAGGGATTGTTCGGGGCGTTTTAGTGTGGACTCAAAGAAGAGCCGCGGACAGCCAAACTTCAGGAGCAGCTTCGAGCGAACTGCTTTCGTTGTTGTCGAAATAGACAGGATTCAGAGTCTCTTCCCACAGAAGTAGCGCGCGTTGCGGCGAATGGGGGCTAAGAGCTACTCTGGTGCCCATAGTCAAAGTTTAACGTTTCTTTCCAGTGACTTCAGTTGATCAGCAGACACTGTGAAGGGAGGGGAAGCCATTTTCAATTTACATGAGTGCTGTAATAATTAGAGTATCAAAGGTAAAGAAAATAATTTTACTGTCTTCGACCTCAGCAGAGCATTTATGATCCTGTCAATCTTGAATTAAGTTCTTTCGTGTTTCGATGAACGTACACAGTTCAAAATTTACCAGGAAAGGAAAGCAGAGTCTCTACAAGGTTTGTTAAATTTGATCCAGCGTGTGGATGGAACACAGTTGATATAATCGCAGAGGATAGTTGTGGAAATAGTATTATCTGTATTCACAGGTAATAGCTAGATTGGCGATCCTAACCCAATTATTTAAAGTGATAGTTGAGCAATGTTACGTTATCCTGGAACAAGGTTTTAGTGGACAGAGAGATCACGGGCACTCAAAGATCGCTTCCAGGAGGGGATAGAGCATTTGAATCTTTAAATATTCTACCCACTTCTTAATGTCTGGCAACTAGTTCTAAATTTAGAGAAATATGAAATTTGGCAATGATAGAACGAAAAGATGAGACAAGTTTGATTGCAAGATTAAGGAGTGATGAAACGAATTAGTGATGGCATGGAACTTGTAACGTAGTAAATTATTATTAGTTGTCATCTTGCATTGAAAACGTAGCTTGCCGTGGAGCCGGGAGGAGAGGAGATGTCGGTTCTGACGCTCGTACAGCGGACGCTGACTTCTGGGCCGGGCGAGCAGCACACTTACTACTTCACGCAGCGTGCAGTACGTTACACATACTCCCTATGAATCTGAAGAAGAACTGTCAAATAGTAATCGATCTTTTTCATACTTATAGCACCAAATTCTATGGGTAACACAACCATACTGTTAAAACTTCAAATAAATAACTTCGCTACTTTACGTAATACACATAATAACCGTGCTGGTATTGTGAAACTGAGTTAGGAACTGTAATGTATTCGTCAATAGTATCAGTTCAAACTACAACCTCGGGAATTGGTTCATATAATCAAATTTTCTTTAATTTCATTGCCACAGATTCCTGACCTAATTAACAATGTTGTTGTTGTCGTTGTTGTGGTCTTCAGTCCAGAGACTGGTTTGATGCAGCTCTCCATGCTACTCTATCCTGTGCAAGCTTCTTCATCTCCCAGTACTTACTTCAACCTACATCCTTCTGAATCTGCTTAGTGTATTCATTTCTTGGTCTCTCTCTCTACGATTTTTACTCTCCACGCTGCCCTCCAATGCTAAATTTGTGATCCCTTGATGCCTCGGAACATGTCCTACCAACCGGTCCCTTCTTCTAGTCAAGTTGCGCCACAAACCCCTCTTCTCCCCAATTCTATTCAACACTTCCTCATTAGTTATGTGATCTACCCATCTAATCTTCAGCATTCTTCTGTAGCAACACATTTCGAAAGCTTCTATTCTCTTCTTGTCTAAACTATTTATCGTCCACGTTTCACTTCCATACATGGCTACACTCCATACAAATACTTTCAGAAACGACTTCCTGACACAAATCTATACTCGATGTTAACAAATTTCTCTTCTTCAGAAACGCTTTCCATGCCATTGCCAGTCCACATTTTATATCCTCTCTACATCGACCATCATCAGTTATTTTGCTCCTCAAATAGCCAAATTCCTTTACTACTTTAATGTCTCATTTCCTAATCTAATTCCCGCAGCATCGCCCGATTTAATTCGACTACATTCCATTATCCTCGTTTTGCTTTTGTTGATGTTCATCTTATACCCTCCTTTCAAGACACTGTCCATTCTGTTCAACTGCTCTTCCAAGTCATTTGCTGTCTCTGACAGAATCACAATGTCATCGGCGAACCTCAAAGTTTTTATTTCTTCTCCATGGATTTTAATTCCTACTCCGAATTTTCCTTTTGTTTCCTTTATTGCTTGCTCAGTATACAGATTGAATAACATTGGGGAGAGGCTACAACCCTGTCTCATTCCCTTCCCAACCACTGCTTCCCTTTCACGCCCCTCACTCTTATAACTACTATCTGGTTTATGTACAAATTGTAAATAGCCTTTCGCTCCCTGTATTTTACCCCTGCCACCTACAGAATTTGGAAGAGAGTATTCCAGTCAACATTGTCAAAAGCAATTAACAATACATTGCAAAATTATTATTTCATTGTTTTGTTGTGTGAGTGTTTTGGAGAGACTGAGACAGTGAATGGAGGACATACGTAGAGGGAGAATGAGATATTTTATTAAAACTATGTGAATGTAAGCGTGAGAAATTTGTTGTGTAATAGGGGAATTTGTGGCGTAAGTCCGAGTGAGACTGACTTTGTAAAAGACGGCCAGAAGGGGCGTTAGGTATTAAATTTATTAGTAATTTATTTTGTGGAAAGGAATCGTAGAGAGCATTTTGTTTTCATTAAATTTTATCTAGTTTCGGAATTACGAGATTTCTAGTCTACATTACGTGTGATAATCTGATTGGCTGAAATTAGAAATACCACGAGTGTGGAAGTGCTCGAAATGATCTGATTTGGCTGTTAAACATAATAGCCAATAGAAATTCAGCATTTCCCGCGCATTTGAGTAGGGCTTAAATCATTGAGTCGAGATAGTCGCTCGGGAGCCCTCTTCTAGTTACCACTTATGTTAAATGGCGCTGATCCAATTAGTATCAAAATGAAGAAATTCGCGCGTTTGATCAGTTCTTGTGTAGTTCATGAAAAGCGACTACTTCGTGCAGTGTTTTGAGAGCGTTTGAGCTTCGTAAGTGGCGTATTTTAGGAGATTTCGCGTGTGAACATTTCAAGTCCTACATAAACTCCGCGTGGAGTGTTTCGTGCAAATTACGAGGCATTATGGCGAGCACTTCCGTACCAGAAGACTACTGAACGACTGACTCTGCTAACTCGCAAGTAGTCGTGAGTCAGTGACTGTTTGGGACGTTTAAAATATCGGGTTGGACTAAATATCTTCTGGCTGCTTTTGGGTGTGAACTTGTTACAGAGACAGTCAGTAACATTGCATAATTAGTGTCGGGATATTTAATAAGGCATTCATAGCCATTTCTGTGTTTGAAAGACAATATAACAGATTATAGGAAATTTTAGACTTTTTCAAACGAGTCAAACAAGAATCCCGAACGCCTGATACTTTAACTAACTTTCAGATGCTGCTCATGGTTTGGAGTTATGTGCCCTTTGCGTGTTGGGTATTCAGCTCACTTTTCGTCAACGCTGCTTTTATCGGCTAAACCAGTATATACCATCGCAGAGCGAAGGGGCAAACAACCCAAAACCTACCCAGGTAGGTGGACTGGTTGTGTAAAGGACAGTGAGAGAGCTACCCTCCCAACCGCAAACTACTAGGGAATAACAATCCCGGGTGATGCGAAATTATGATACCATGTATTTTTGTTTGCGAGTAAATTAAGCTCCTTGTTTCCTCTTGCTGATGACGTACTGAAGACCTACAGTTTGTCCACGGAACACATATATTGAACGTTTGTAAGGAACCTGTGCATGCGAACGGGATCCTAGTAGGTTGGACTAACAGACGACATCGAGCGTATACATAAAATTACGCTACAAACGCCAGAAGGCATTTTCACTCAGCAGCGGAGTGTACGCTGATACGAAACTTCCTGGCAGATTAAAACTGTGATGCCGAACCGTGACTCTAGGCTCTCATGGCAAGTGTTCTAAAAAAGGGCCGGGTTCGAGTCCCGGTCCGGCACACAGTTTTAATCTGCCAGGAAGTTTCATATCACGAATGGTCACACGCTTGTTTTCCTCACTGAATAATGTCACAGAAGTGGCCAAAACTCTTAGCTGAGAGACAGATGGGGAAAGACGGTATTGTCTAGCGAAAAATGATATTGTATGAACTCATCTTCAGTGAAAACTCAAATTCCATGCTCATCACTCTCACATGGATGGTCAGAATAAGATTAATTCAGCTGACACAAAAGATTACAAGACATCATTCTTCCCACTTTCGCAGGCCGGTGTGTCCGTTCTAGGCGCTACAGTCTGGGACAGCGCGACCGCTACGGTCGCAGGTTCGAATCCTGCCTCGGTCATGGATGTGTGTGATGCCCTTAGGTTAGTTAGGTTTAAGTAGTTCTAAATTCTAGGGGACTGATGACCTCAGAAGTTAAGTCCCATAGTGCTCAGAGCCATTTGAACCATTTTCCCACTCTCCTTCCGGGAGTAAAATGGAAGGAACATTTGCCAAGAGTTTGCAGCCGATTGTCGAAAGCAACGTCGCAGTCAGTTGTTAAATCAAAATGACACATTTTCATGGGTTCAGCTTCAGGTCATAAAGAAATAAAATTTTGCTACTTAATTATATAACAGGCAGTCAAATGAAAACGAAACGGATGGGGAAAAGGAAGTAAATAGTTTATTACTTCAAAAGTAATCTAGATAACTGTTAATATATTTATCCCAGAGGAGACAACACGGTCAGTACCGTCATGGAAATATGTTCGGTTGCCTACGAAGCCGTGATTGCACCCAGGCCTGCTCCTCTTCGTCCGAAGAAAATCGACGGCAACAAATGTCTTTTCAGGGCTCCAAAAAGATGGAACTGCCATGCGGAGAGATCGGGACTGTATGGAGGATGCGTTGGGGCCCGCCCACATGTTGCCAAGGTTGTTTCGAGTACGCTGCAGAAGTTTCACTGTGAAGCACTTCCACAGCTTCCACACACCCACGACCTCACACCATGCGATTTCCATATTTCTGGAGCCTGCAGAAAGGTATCCGTGCCCGTCGATTTGCTTCGGATGAAGAGCTGCACGCCTGGATACAATCACGGTTCCTGCGGAGGCAAACGGTGCCTGCTGAGGCAAACGTATACATTTCGCCATGAAGACAATGGCCGCCTTGTCTGACAGTGGGATAAATTTATCAATAATTACTTTTGAAATAATAAACGGTTTATTTACTTTTCTCCATCTGTCTCTCTTTTCTTTTTTACTGTTCCTTACAGTTCTCTCTGTCTCGGACACTAACAAAATGTTTTGGTGCAATTTTATGTTCTATCCGTTCTAAAATATGGATGTCCCGACGATTAGCATCCAGCTATCGATAACCCGTGACTTCTGTGAGATATTTTTATACTTCTGGGTGAAGCATAATCAAGGAGATAGCTTAAAAAGGGGGTATGTCGAAACAAAAGCTCACCCTCAAGCCGCAAAAGCGCCGCAAAAATCGACTTCCGATTTACGTGGCTCGAAATAGCACTGTTTGATTACCGGTAAAGTTCCTACGTGAAAGCTGTTCTTGTTGAGCTGCATTTTGAAACGTATTTCATCAGTTGCTGTAATGAAATGGCAAGTGGCCATCGAGGGAACAAATTACACGTTTCTGATTTGTTTTTCCTACACACGTACACACATGCGCACGCACACACACACACACACACACACACACACATGCACACGCACACAGCCACATCAGATTTACGACAGCGCACTTATTCATACGCATGTGTCTTCCAGCATCAAGTATGTGACAATAACCAGATAAAGCTGGAGGGACGTGGATGGTTAATCTGAACGTGCCGACCACATTCCGTCTTTTGAGACGGCATACGGTTCTGTTAGTTTTCCTTCAGTTATTCTGCGGTCAGGCATATAATTTATCTGTCGCAAGTGATGTTGTAGGTGTTTTTCTCCAACAACTACTTAACACAGAAATTTATATCTTGTGTATCATCGACGGTAAATACTAACGACAGGCGACTTGTTTGTAATCATGAAGTGATCATTCACTTAAAGAATGTGGAACAAGTCGCACATAATTTATCCTTGTCTTTGATACCGTACTCCATACTAATGATTCAGAGTATACATAACCCTGTTTTTGTCTTCGTTGTCACGTAACAACTTCAGTCCTCTTCTTCGTTGTTGTTTCCTATTTTTCCAGTACTCCTCACCATCTTTTGCCTTTCTTGTGTCCACGCTGATCCCGATTTCATATTTCTTCTTCTTTATTCTTAAAAAGGTATCTTTCTGTTATTTCCGATTCTTTGATTTTGTTTCTTTCTAGTCCTTTTCTTATTTCTGCAATCCATGCTGTAGCCAATTTGTTTTTGCAAAAATAACGGAATGTTGGTCTCGTTACTCTGGTCTCTTTCATTCGGCAGAGTTGTCCAAAGAAGGTTAACCTTCGCCTTGCCGTTACTTCTGATATTTTCACTATATTTTCGTACGGCTTCCCGTTACTTGTCACTCCAGATTTCCTGAAACTGTTGCAAAATTGTTTGAAAAAGCCAGACGGTGTTTTTTTTAATTTCACTTGTTTTTCCCAGAATTATTGGTTAAATTTTATGATTTTCAGCACCAAATTCCTGATCCTTACAACTTTTTCCAAAAATAAATAGCACAGCTGATATGCCATCTCCTTGTCTAGTACCAGTTTTTATTTCAAATGGCTGAAGTACTTCTCCCATAAATTTAACTATATGTATCGTAATTGTTAGAGTTTCACGAATTTTGTTTACTAATTTTCCTTTAACACTTAAGTCTGTAATGATTTCATCTGTTGTCACTCGATCTACCAAATCAAATGCTTTCTTGAAAACAATAACTAATGCTATCATAGATTTGCTGGTTAACATTCTGTGACTAATTATTGATTTTAAGTTAAATCTGCTGATATTCTCCCAGTTGTTTGCCTAATATTTCGTTAACTCTGTTCAGGTGAATTTTTTGTAATATTCGGTAGACCACTCCTCTGTAATGATTGACATTTCGTTTCTCTTTACATAACAGTCAACTGGCCACTCGGGAACGGGAGAGTCTCTAGCTATCACAGCCGCCTATAAATTCTCTGCTGTTTGGTAACGTTACATGCTTAAAACGAAAGTTGTTTCGATGGCCGCAGGTCAAACTAACCATGGTTGCACTGGTCTTGTCTTAATCCGAACTTTGAATTGACTTTTCCAGCTGGTTATAGGAGGACCTACAGTTTGGCGTAGACTCTAAACCACAGTGCGTACAGAAGGCATTGCCTGAGGTGACAGAAAAAGACAGAAAAAAGATGCTACAACCAGCCGAGGATTCAACCCCACACCTTTTGATTTGTAGTCCTAACACTGACCCACTAAGCCAACAAGCCACAGTATACAAAAAAATTGATCTCAATTCGCGTATCGGACAAGTGCAACGGCGAAACTGAAAAACAGTGTAAAGCGCGTGATATTAAAACAACCGCGCCGACCTCCCTACAAGATAATGATTGCTTTTACTCGCCACGACCTCTGTTATCAGAAGCAGTTAAGTCTTGATAAGTGTTTCAGTGTCTTGTGCTCGATGGAGTAGGTCGTCAACGACGCTAAAACTGTCATGGATCGGCAGAGACAACAAAAGGTGTATAAGCAACGAAAAAAGTCACCATTTCTGGATTTTCTTTTATGCATCTCTGAACACATGAAGAAATACAAGTTTCGAATTTCTGTCAGGGAGATTTGCTTACATGCGCACAAGTCCGAACACGTCGAAATCACGCTTATTTATCGAATCTAATAACTTCTGAAATAGCGACCAGTTGATAAAATTTTAGGAAGGATAATACAGTCATGCGACGGGTTACACCGTGTATCAGTAATAGTGCCCTCGTTAGGATACTGCCGTGATTTAAGTGTTAAATGTACAGGGTTATTACAAATGATTGAAGCGATTTCGCAGCTCTACAATAATTTTATTATTTGAGATATTTTCACAATGCTTTGCATACACGTACAAAAACTCAAAAAGTTTTTTTAGGCATTCACAAATGTTCGATATGTGCCCCTTTAGTGATTCGGCAGACATCAAGCCGATAATCAAGTTCCTCCCAGACTCGGCGCAGCATGTCCCCATCAATGAGTTCGAAAGCATCGTTGATGCGAGCTCGCAGTTCTGGCACGTTTCTTGGTAGAGGAGGTTTAAACACTGAATCTTTCACATAACCCCACAGAAAGAAATCGCATGGGGTTAAGTCGGGAGAGCGTGGAGGCCGTGACATGAATTGCTGATCATGATCTCCACCACGACCGATCCATCGGTTTTCCAATCTCATGTTTAAGAAATGCCGAACATCATTATGGAAGTGCGGTGGAGCACCATCCTGTTGAAAGATGAAGTCGGCGCTGTCGGTCTCCAGTTGTGGCATGTGCCAATTTTCCAGCATGTCCAGATACACGTGTCCTGTAACGTTTTTTTCGCAGAAGAAAAAGGGGCCGTAAACTTTAAACCGTGAGATTGCACAAAACACGTTAACTTTTGGTGAATTGCGAATTTGCTGCACGAATGCGTGAGGATTCTCTACCGCCCAGATTCGCACATTGTGTCTGTCCACTTCACCATTAAGAAAAAATGTTGCTTCATCACTGAAAACAAGTTTCGCACTGAACGCATCTTCTTGCATGAGCTGTTGCAACCGCGCCGAAAATTCAAAGCGTTTGACTTTGTCATCGGGTGTCAGGGCTTGTAGCAATTGTAAACGGTAAGGCTTCTGCTTTAGCCTTTTCCGTAAGATTTTCCAAACCGTCGGCTGTGGTACGTTTAGCTCCCTGCTTGCTTTATTCGTCGACTTCCGAGGGCTACGCGCGAAACTTGCCCGCACGCGTTCAACCGTTTCTTCGCTCACTGCAGACCGACCCGTTGATTTACCTTATAGAGGCATCCAGAAGCTTTAAACTGCGCATACCATCGCCGAATGGAGTTAGCAGTTGGTGGATCTTTGTTGAACTTCGTCCTGAAGTGTCGTTGCACTGTTATTACTGACTGATGTGAGTGCATTTCAAGCACGACATACGCTTTCTCGGCTCCTGTCGCCATTTTGTCTCACTACGCTCTCGAGCGCTCTGGCGGCAGAAACCTGAAGTGCGGCTTCAGCCGAACAAAACTTTATGAGTTTTTCTACGTATCTGTAGTGTGTCGTGACCATATGTCAATGAATGGAGCTACAGTGAATTTATGAAATCGCTTCAATCATTTGTAATAGCCCTGTATTTATAGGTCGTCCGCCTTGATCATTTGGCTCAACCCAACAGTCATTGTTTTCACCTACAACCGACGCTAGTTTGCTCTTCTTAAAAGTTACTTTAGCTTCACTGGTCGTCAGATTGCTTTATACCGCTCCCAGCACCTATCTTCTCACTAAAGCTAACAAGACAACAAAACAGATATTCACACTGTTGAACAGTGTCTCGGCATGTCTAACACCATCTACCTTTTCTTTTCTCGAAGTAATTGTTTAGTAAATACGTGCCTACTCTGAGCTGTTTCACGTATTCTAATTCTCTTCTGTCCCTACAAACTTATCGTACTCTTTCTATTAGTACATTCACCTTTTAACCTGCCTCATATTCCAGTAAAGTTTCCCGATAGGACCCTTTCTCGCCTGTTGTTTCTAGCATGTGCTTACATTTGACGCAGCCGTATGTAGTATCGCAATTTAGATGCTTCATTTCTTCTTCTCAGCCGTGCAGAGTGGACGCGCGGTTTGAGGCAGCATGTAACAGATTGCGCGGCCCCTCCCGCCGTAGCTTCGAGTCCTCCCTCGGGCATGGGTGTGTGTGTTGTTCTTAGCGTAAGTTAGTTTAAGTAGTGTGTAAGTCTAGGAGCCGATGACCTCAACAGTTTGGTTCCTTAGGAATTCACACACTCACTATTCTCCTCAGGTCATCCGCAAGGTAAACTTTAACTTTCATAAAAACCTGTACTGCTGAGTAGTTTCAGCAGCTTCCTCCACGATTGAAATCAGTGAAGCGTATTTCTTGGAAACATGTGTGTCCCCCTGTATCAGTATGTTTCTCATATCGTCTAGAATTTGGTCATGTGTCGTTTTGGTTCCTAAATACATCAAACCTGCCACTTCTGTGTTGGCTTCCTGTATCTAGATATTTATCAAGGATAGAAGTTAATGAGTTGCTGCTTCGCTAAGTTATCCTGAACCCAAATCCAGTAATGCTATTGCTTTGTTTGGACTGGAAGTATTCTGTCGAATCTCGTCATTCGTAAATCTTCCAGCGACAATAACTTTATCTGCCCGCCACGCTCGAACTTGGGCCCTTGCCTTTCGGGGGCATTGATGTTGTAGAGCATGAGGCATCCGTCTACATTTACTGATTTGCCTCAAAGCTTCTGCTTCCCTATACGTGTCGCACCGAAGGACGTGCTCAGACACCTTTTTTCGGTAGAATCGTTACATCTACATCTGTAATCCGCAAACCACTGGAAGTGCATGGCGGAGGGTTCCTTCCACTTTACCACGTATTTGCCTAAGGAGCACGGGAAGAATGATTGTTCTGCTACCTCTGTGCGCGGAGTGCCTTCGCAATATCTACGGGATCCCTACACAGGGGACAGGAGTATATTCCTAGATTCTTCATTCGGTCTTGATCCTTGAAACTTCTCGCAGGCTTTCACAGAACAGTTGGGTTCTGTCTTCAACCGTCTATCTGTTCAGATCTGTCGGCTTTTCCGTGATTTTCTTCTACGAGTCAAACAAACATATTACCATACTGTTGTCCATCGTAGTATGCGTTCAATATATCTACATCTACATTTATACTCCGGAAGCCACCCAACGGTGTGTGGCGGAGGGCACTTTACGTGCCACTGTCATTACCTCCCTTTTCTGTTCCAGTCGCGTATGGTTCGCGGGAAGAACGACTGCGGGAAAGCCTCCGTGCGCACTCGAATCTCTCTAATTTTACATTCGTGATGTCCTCGGGAAGTATAAGTAGGGGGAAGCAATATATTCGATACCTCATCCAGAAACGCACTCTCTCGAAAACTGGACAGCAAGCTACACCGCGATGCAGAGCGCCTCTCTTGCAGAGTCAGCCACTTGAGTTTGCTAAACATCTCCGTAACGCTATCACGCTTACCAAATAACCCTGTGACGAAACGCGCCGCTCTTCTTTGGATCTTCTCTATCTCCTCTGTCAACCCGACCTGGTACGGATCCCACACTGATGAGCAATACTCAAGTATAGGTCGAACGAGCGTTTTGTAAGCCACCTCCTTTGTTGATGGACTACATTTTCTAAGGACTCTCCCAATCAATCTCAACCTGGTGCCCGCCCTACCAACAGTTAGATTTATATGATCATTCCACTTCAAATCGTTCCGCACGCATACTCCCAGATATTTTACAGAAGTAACTGCTACCACTGTTTGTTCCGCTATCATATAATCATACAATAAAGGATCCTTCTTTCTATGTATTCGCAATACATTACATTTGTCTATGTTAAGGGACAGTTGCCACTCCCTGCACCAAGTGCCTATCCGCTGCAGATCTTCCTGCATTTCGCTGCAATTTTCTAATGCTGCAACTTCTCTGTACACTACAGCATCATCCGCGAAAAGCCACATGGAACTTCCGACACTATCTACTAGGTCATTTATATATATTGTGAAAAGCAATGGTCCCATAACACTCCCCTGTGGCACGCCAGAGGTTACTTTAACGTCTGTAGACGTCTCTCCATTGAGAACAACATGCTGTGTTCTGTTTGCTAAAAACTCTTCAATCCAGCCACACAGCTGGTCTGATATTCCGTAGGCTCTTACTTTGTTTATCAGGCGACAGTGCGGAACTGTATCGAACGCCTTCTGGAAGTCGAGGAAAACAGCATCTACCTGGGAGCCTGTATCTAATATTTTCTGGGTCTCATGAACAAATAAAGCGAGTTGGGTCTCACACGATCGCTGTTTCCGGAATCCATGTTGATTCCTACAGAGTAGATTCTGGGTTTCCAGAGATGACAGGATCGCGAGCAAAACACATGTTCTAAAATTCTACAATAGATGGATGTCAGGGATATAGGCCTATAGTTTTGCGCATCTGCTCGACGACCCATCTTGAAGACTGGGACTACCTGTGCTCTCTTCCAATCATTTGGAACCTTCCGTTCCTCTAGAGAATTGCGGTACACGGCTGTTAGAAGGGGGGCAAGTTCTCCTCTTTCGTACAGATCCCACACACTTGAGCAATATTCTAGGATGGCTCGCACGAGGATTCTGTAAGAATTCTCCTTTTGTAGGCTGACTGTCTTTCCCAGCATCTTATCACTGAACTGAAGGCTGCCACATGCTTGACCTACGACTGAGCCTAAATGACAACACCCTTCCATATTCCTACAAATTGATACTCCCAGGTACTTTACAAGAGTTGACTGATGCCAATTGTGACTTGTTGATATTAGAGTCATAGGATATTAAGTTTTTACATCTTGCGAAGTGCACAATTTTACGTTTCTGAATCTTTGAAGTGTGTCTTGAACCTTTGCACCACTTTGAAATCATACCAAGACGACTGACGAAGGGCTTTCAGCATTTTCTTCATGTAGTACTTCGTTACTTCATTGTTGATAACTCCGTCAGTTTCAAAAAGTCTGCGGTTATTATTAATATTGTGCACCATGTCATTAACAGACATCATGTACAGCACAGCCCCGAAACATTTCCCTAGGATACACCTGAGCGTAAGGGTCCAAATTTGAGTTCCTGTGATCACTGCACACTTTTCACCTGTCGGGAAGTCACATAATTGCACTTGCTCTGTTACAGAGTCGAAGAATAATTCTGGTTTATCGTTGATATTTCTGCCCCTTGCATTTTGTTTCCGACTTTATTCTTCGCATTTTCGATATTTATACATTTGATCCCTTCTTATTACCTCCTCAAAACGTATCCCTTTTTCTTTAAGAAATGACATATTGCCAAATGGAAGTTTGCAGCAGTGTAAGTGTTCATACAGTAATTTTTATATTTAATTACTACAAATTTAAAAATTAATAGTTTCAGCAAATTACTGACGCCTTCAAGTGTGATAATTATTCCACGCACAGTTTTGTTATTGTGTGTAAACTGTAGTTACATCCATACTGACAGAAGAGAAAGAAGGTTTGATGCAGATTTCATTGATGCATTTTATAATATTTTCATTATGTTCAGTATGCATGACGACACTATTCGTAGAGTAATTATCATACCTAAAATGACAATAACGTGCTGCAATCGTTAATGTTACTATTTGAAGTAATTAGTCGATCCTGACATAACAAATTATTACATGAACCATTTTCTTTAATCTGGTTCGATTATAGTTCCACTTGCATATACATAGACTTATAAATATTTTGCGTTTTTCATCCCTCACTCCTTGGGAGGGGGGCAGGCTGATGAAGGGTTTTCTGAGATTAAAAGAAAAAAAACTAAACTTTGCCCTAAGAGGCCATGAAGGTCCGACAGCACCGACCGGCCGCCATGTCATCCTCAGTTCACAGACGTCACCGGTTGCGGATACGGAGGGGCATGTGGTCAGCACACCGCTCTCCCAGCCGTTATGTCAGTTTCCGGTAGCAAAAAAAAAAAAAAAAAAAAAAAAAAAAAAAAAAAAAAAGGTTCAAATGGCTCTGAGCACTATGGAACTTAACATCTGTGGTCATCAGTCCCCTAGAACTTAGAAGTACTTAAACCTAACTAACCTAAGGACATCACACATCCGTGCCCAAGGCAGGATTCGAACCTGCGACCGTAGCGGTCGCGCGGCTCCGGACTGAAGCGCCTAGAACCGCTCGGCCACAATGGCCAGTGAACGGTAGCAGCCGAGTAGGTTCGCTGTTTCCGAGACACTCGTCCGCTGGCGCTGGGAATAGTAATCTGCCCTATATCGAAGCCGCTTATGCCTGTGGATTTCACTATTTTCGGCACGTGTCGTCTTTAGGATAATTCCGCATTCGTCTCTGTGCCGCTTATATACCTTCCTTACAGCGTCATGTACCAGCAACCCCATCTGGCGATAATTCAGCCCCGCGGTGGGCAGCGGTCATAAATGGTTCAAATGGCTCTGAGCACTATGGGACTTAACTTCTGAGGTCATCAGTCCCCCAGAACTTAGAACCACTTAAACCTAACTGACCTGAAGACATCACACACATCCATGCCCGAGGCAGGATTCGAACCTGCGACCGTAGCGGTCTCGCGGTTCCAGACTGTAGCGCCTAGAACAGCTCGGCCACTCCGGCCGGCAAATGTTGCTGTTCTTGAGCGAATATGAGTAGTGTATTTTAATTCTACGGAAAATTCTTGTAAGACATATGGCGCATGGATACAGTATGTAACCATACTGGCTGGTCCCGGCGGAGGTTCGAGTCCTCTCTTGGGCATGGATGTGTGTGTCTGTCCTTAGGATAATTTAGGTTAAGTAGTGTGTAAGCTTAGGGACTGATGACCTTAGCAGTTAAGTCGCATAAGATTTCACACTCATTTTGTAACCATACTGACTTCCTGCGAAAATAACCAACCTGTGGAAATAGTATCCTTGCATTATTTCAAAGAGCCTCTATGATGTCTTCTGCCACTGAACGTCGATGTTATTGTAGTTTCAGACGGTACTAACCAACCTAAAAACATTCGACATGTAATGGCTGTAATAATTATTAGTGTACAAATGACATTATACTGACGTCATTTTGTTCAGCCACCAATAGAAATATCTCCACTTATACCCGTTACACCCCGTATATTTGTGTGGTGTGGATAGGAAGATGGTGGAGGACAACAACTTGACAGTGGCCACGTGTTGGAGCCGGCACCTACATGCCGAGAGTGTAAGCCGTCGGCACACGGACCGTGCTGTCGAACGTCAACGTTGAGCGTGCCAAGTTCAACGTGCTGCTGAACGCTCAGGAACGATGCGACTTGTGCATACGGTACGTGGGCCCCAACGTGGTATACGCGATCGCAACGCACTCCAGCGGCAGTTGAGGGATGTTTCTAGTTCGTAAATCACGCTGTTTACTCAATGGGTGCGTGTAAAATTCCCACGTTAGCTCTATTAAAATGTACATTACCTTCATCGTCCACGAAAAGGAAAGTACCTTGTCCAATCAATAAGGACACAGGCTTATAAAAGTTCCATTACAAACAGTGCGGTACAAATTTGGAATACTTCCCCGCATAAGATAAACATTATTTCATCATCCCCACATTTTAGTAAAACCCCAAGGTCAGTCTTAGTTCATCACTGTTCCTACCCAGTAGCAGAATCTTTGCAACATGTGAATTACGAAGCGTAAAAGAAAAAGGAGCAGAATATCTTTATACAAGTAGCGCAAGCTGTCCTGTAGATTAAGCCAATCGAACAGTCACCCCTCAAAAAAAGATGAACTTATATTTACATAACATCAACTATTATAGTATATACTTATATTAAACTAATAATAAAGTATCAGAACCTAATAAAAACGCGAATGTTAGGAACAAAATTTCGAAGTGTTACGACGCGAACCACCGCCCCATGAAAAGAAAAAATCATTAGTGGATACATACGCTACTCACTACGCTACACCAACAACACGGCTTGGGTGCTTAATCATAGTATCTTACCCCTTGCTAAAAATGTTAATCGTAGGTAATTATGTTACTAATTGAAATTTAATTATAACAAATTGTACCAAGAACAATGCGTTTTGGGTGGATCTTCAGTGCGCCGCTGCCTTCAAATAGCCTAGTCTCATAATACACAAGTTACAATAATTCTTTGGCTTCGAATATGATGTTTCTCATTATTTTATTGGATCGAATCACACAACTAACAACGGGTTTTCCAGTGATTCTCAATTTGCTAGTGCTCAGAAACGGCATATATACATATAGGCTTGAAATGAATGCCAATATGGCGCCTAACAGCTCTGTACTGAAGGGAGACGGCGTGCGTGTGACGTAGGTGGCGTTGTTGCATCTCATTGGTCAACGCTCAGACGCACGCTCAGAATATCTGACATGCCAGATATTGCTCTGCACGTTCGGAAAGAATCCGGAACGTGCTATTCCACGCTATGGCGTCAGAAACTTGGCACGCTCAACGTTCGGATGCACGGTCCGTTTGCCGACGGCTTAAGGCTACTAGAACGTGCAGTCAAGGACGAGACAGAGAAATTGGGTTCCGCGTTGGAAATGTAGAGCTTGCGACGCTAGAGGCAGAGGCGCCAGAGCAGCGACCTACAATGCAGGCGGCTGTACGAGGCACGTCGCGTGCGCAGCCTGCGCCGGCGTCGCGTGGCGTGACGCGGGGGCGGCCGGCGATACGGCGAGCATTAGCATACTGACGGCCGGCAGCCGGCCGGTGTGCGGGCCGAGCCGTAGGTCAGTGGCCAAACGAGTTCCCGCAACGGCCGAGCCTTGTAACACTGCTCCAAGCCCCCCCCCCCCCCCCCAGCACTGTAGCACAGCGCGCATCTCCGCCACAAGGCGGGTGGCTGGCGAGGTAAGCGTAATGCTGCACGCACGGTTCTCGTCTCGCGGAAATTTTCAGCTCGCAGTTACGCGCGGTGGAGAACAATAACAGTGCAGATGAAGCACCGCTGTGGAACAAAAGAAGAAAAACTAATTTACGCTAAAAACCTTTTTAATATCACACGTGTTTCAAACGCACTGAAATGTATAAGATCATTTCTCACGGCGCCTTATCGGTTCCTAACGCCCTTACAGGTAGTCCTGAAAATCTGTGCTTGTGAATTTTTAGTAGCTACGAAAATTACTTTTTAGAATTTAAGAACTTACAACAAAAAACGTGGTGCGAAAGGAATAGATAATTGTAAAGAGGTTAACTATTCATGCATAAATTATGTATTGCATGGGTCCCACGTTTTTCGTGTTAAATTCTAGAACTATTTCCACAGCTATTAAAAATTCACAACTACAGATTTTCAGGGCTATCTGTGTGAGATGGGAAACTGTCTGGGGCTAGGAAAATTAATTATTTTATATTTTTTAGTCCGTTTTGAAAACGTGTTGTATTAAAAAGTTTTTATTTAAATAATTATTTTCTGCTTTTCAGTCTTGTGTGTGTCAAATTTTTCAATCGATTTCGCCGCGCAGGTTTAGCCGAGCGGTCTAAGGCGCTGCAGTCATGGACTGCGTGGCTGGTCCCGGCGGAGGTTCGAGTCCTCGCTCGGGCGTGGGGGTGTGTGTTTGTCCTTAGGATAATTTAGGTTAAGTAGTGTGTAAGCTTTGGGACTGATGACCTTTGCAGTTAAGTCCCGTAAGATTTCACACACAGGCACTCAATCGATTTCAAACATTTTGATGGGATTACAACAGAGGCATAGGGTAAATTTCACGATTATTTCAGTTTCTCTTCACCTGAGACGACCAGTACATTGCTTTCTCCTAGCATTATCTCACGAAAAGACCCCAAAGTTGAAAATTAGATAGAATGTAGCTCACATGGGGACTTAGCAGCAACCGTTCTTACCACGAAACATTCGCAAGTGGAACAGCAAAAGGGAGAAATCACAGTGGTACACAAAGCAGGAGTATACACCGTACACGAAACACGAAAGCGGGTTAATATTGCTTTTCATCGAGTTCTGAGAAATGTTGGAAGTTCCAAGTCTCACACTCATCGGGAAACAACAGGTAGTTAGTTAGTTAGTTAGGTACTTTCATGTTCCATGGATCATTTGCACGATAAATGATGATGTGGAATGAGTCACTTTACACTCACGTTGCAAATTAATTTTTCAATTTGTAATTTCTAAATATGGCTACATGTATGCAAAGTGATGGCAGTTGCTCTGTTATCCAATGAAAGCGAAAGCTAAATTACCACAAAAAAACAACAAAATAAAATTCAAACAGCAGAAATGAGGTTCCCAAGGAAGACGAAGGGCTGCACAAGAAGAAATGAAGATGTTGGAACAAAATTAAATATTTTCAGTATCAATGAACAAAATTCAAAATTATCGTGAAGTTGGAGGCGACACCTCGTGAGAATGTCACGTCACAGAATTCCCCAGAAGATCCTGAACTACAAGCCGAATGGGAAAAGAGATACTGGAAGACCTCGAAAAAGATAAAAATGATTTTGTTTGTGAGTTTGGAATAGGCAATAGCCTAATCCTTGAGAGGAAGATGGTGATGATATGATGACTACGTGCCGAACATTTTTATGTGTTATTCCTGAAGAAACAGCTACTTGAATTCAGGTAACAGCACGAACTGTGCTCATCTTCACTCTCCTGGTACGTGTATAATGTTTCCTAAAACGCAATAATACCCTAAAACCAGATCATTCCTTCAGAAAGTCAAATACTGTACCGTACTGTTGTCTCACAGGCTGAGCATCTCCAAGTTCTGTGACTCCTATTAGCTATTTTGTCGTAGTTACTAGTTGTTACTTAGCAGTGGTAAACAAAGTGGCCTCCGCCACACACCAGACAAGAAAGCGGGTTAATATCGTATTGTCATCCAATTCTGAGCTGTGTTTAAATTTTTCAAGTCTGTAGCTCATCGGGAAGTTAGTTTAAAATGAATTGCAAAATTTGTATCAAAAACACAAAGAAGCGACCTGATAAAAACGGGTTAAAAGAATAATATTTGTGCGGAGACGAATATCGGCACGGTGTACTCAGAAATGAGATGTTAAGTTGACTATCGCATATTTCTTTGATTGAGCGACTGCAGACTAGTCGCCCTCACACCCTGATTTAAATTCAAAGCTGCTCTGCCGTTTGTTAGGACGCTCTTGATAGTAGCCAATCCTTACAGGGGGCATTAATATTATCCAGAATGAGATCTGAACTGTTACCACGCTTCATCCTCTTCTCTTTCTGTACGTTACAAATATCGAGTATTGGCTCTGAGCACAATGGGACTTAACATCTTAGGTCATCAGTCCCGTAGAACTTAGAGCTACTTAAACCTAACTAACGTAAGGACATTACACACATCCATGCCCGAAGCAGGATTCGAACCTGCGACCGTAGCGGTCGCGCGGTTCCAGACTGAAGCGCCTAGAACCGCTCGGCCACCCCGGCCGGCACAAATACCGACAACAGTACACTATACACTATACTTTACTGCGCCAATCAGACAACTGCGCGTTATAGTAAGTTGCGCTTACAAGATACAACATCCCCACACTGCAAGGAAATTCGCTAATGCATAGGAATAAAGAATATTTTCAAAGTAATGGTCCTCGATCACCCTTAGTGATCTGTCCGACAACTATGCCGTACCATTTTACTTATCTTTCTTATTTGTGCCCTGCTGAGACTGTAAAGTAATACTCGAAGCACGCAACGTTAAACTCGGAAGGCAGTAACTTGGCGTGTTGCTTTTTTTTTTTTTTTTTTTTCTCCGCGTTATGTGACAGGTTTCATTAAAGCTGTCTGTTCGCCTCAGGACCCTGACCTTCATTGCATCAATACTAAGGGACTTGGTGTTGCCGCAGATGTTTCGATAATATCTGTAAAACATGTTGCAGTCGTATAGATCACAAAGCGTCATTAGGTATATCTCTTGCATTAATACGCCAAGCCTGTTTTATATAACCGGTGTCACTTGTGTGACAGTAGGGACTTTCGAAGAGCAGTTTATTCACGTCTGCCGCCAAAGTCCAGAGTCGTCGTGGCTTAGGCCTGTTCGAAACATGTGGCTGCATTCTACTAGTGCATGTTTCGAGACATTCCTAAATACATTCCAGTATATTACGGGTGGGTCCGGCGAAGACTCAGTTTTCAGTACTCCAGCAAATCGTGTTTGACACAGGTAAGCATTCACAATTCTCGATGCCGGTGTATATAGTTTGTTACGATTGTCTCAAACTTTACACGTTTCTTAAAGCACTTTAAATCATCATCTTGTTGTTCACAAACAAGGAATGTCAGTGCTTCGATTACGAAAAGATTGACATTTCCGCTGCGCGTATATTATTTATTATTCAGTCCAACAAACGAGAAGACTGTCCTGTATTTTCACGTCCACAATCATAGTACGCTGTCGCCGATTACTCCAAATATATGAGTTCGGCATTTTTTGTTCTGTTTGTTTACTCAGACACGAGTGTTTACTTTGACACGTGTTTTGTATGATAAAACGGTAGGGATCCACAATGTGTTCCTTGTTTTATCAGCAAACATGGTTCTAGAGATAATAAGTTAATCTTGTGATATGATGGCTAGTGCGTCCAAAACATAAAGAGTGACTTCTTCTGTTTCAGAATGTATCTTTCACTGTGCCTTCGTTGTAATGAAACACTTTCAAAGACTGTAAGGATCCAAAGGATAAAATTTCAAAAAATGTAATAGTATGAAATTCACCTTTCGTTGTCACAGGACTTACTAACGAAGCGAATCGAAAGACAAAGATCTGGGTCGTGGGCCTGGTGCGGCTAAAGGCTTTTATCTTTCAGAAAGTTTCGTCTTATATTGTTTCCAGTAAATAATTGTCAAAAGATAGGAGTGGTAGGTTTGAATGCCGATTCACAACAAACTTCTCAGACGCGCAGCACTACCTGCTACACAAAAAGTTCATAATCACTATTTGCTAGCTATATGGCGTACCCGCGTACATTTTGCATGAATTAGAGATGTCCACAGTCACATAGGAAACTGGATTGTATGTCCTACACCCTATTCTTACTTGCTTCTTTTACATCCTCAATTGCTTCAACACCAAGGAAAGTCTACGAGAGAATTTGTAACTTTACATGTTACTAACGAGTTCGGCAATGCTTCGCAATTGCTATACAGGGTGTTACAAAAAGGTGCGGCCAAACTTTCAGGAAACATTCCTCACACACAAATAAAGAAAAGATGTTATGTGGACATGTGTCCGGAAACGCTTAATTTCCATGTTAGATCTCATTTTAGTTTCTTCAGTATGTACTATACTTCCTCGATTCACCGCCAGTTGGCCGAATTGAAGGAATGTAATGTTGACTTCGGTGCTTGTGTTGACATGCGACTCATTGCTCTACAGTACTAGTATCAAGCACATCAGTACGTAGCATCAACAGCTTAGTGTTCATCGCGAACGTGGTTTTTGGAGTCAGTGCAATGTTTACAAATGTGGAGTTGGCAGATGCCCATTTGATATATGGATTAGCACGGGGCAATAGCCGTGGCGCGGTACGTTTGTATCGAGACAGATTTCGAGAACGAAGGTGTCCCGACAGGAAGACGTTCGAAGCGAATGCGAATGGTTCATCCAACAATGTGTCAATCCTCATTTCAGTGCAAATGTTCTCTTTACGGACGAGGCTTCATTCCAACGTGATCAAATTGTACATTTTCACAATCAACATGTGTGGGCTGACGCGAATCCGAACGCAATTGTGCAATCATGTCATCAACACAGATTTTCTGTAAACGTTTGGGCAGGCATTGTTGGTGATGTCTTGATTGGGCCCCATGTTCTTCCACCTACGCTCAATGGAGCACGTTATCATGATTTCATACGGGATACTCTACTTGTGCTGCTAGAACATGTGCCTTTACAAGTACGACACAACATGTGGTTCATGCACGATGGAGCTTCTGCACATTCCAGTCGAAGTGTTCGTAAGCTTCTCAACAACAGATTCGGTGACCGATGGATTGGTAGAGGCGGACCAATTCCATGGCCTCCACGCTCTCCTGACCTCAACCCTTTTGACTTTCATTTATGGGGGCATTTGAAAGCTCTTGTCTACGCAACCCCGGTACCAAATGTAGAGACTCTTCGTGCCCGTATTGTGGACGGCTGTGATACAATACGCCATTCTCCAGGGCTGCATCAGCGCATCAGGGATTCCATTCGAAGGAGTGTGGATGCATGTATCCTCGCTAACGGAGGACATTTTGAACATTTCCTGTAACAAAGTGTTTGAAGTCACGCTGGTACGTTCTGTTACTGTGTGTTTCCATTTCATGATTAATGTGATTTGAAGAGAAGTAATAAAATGAGCTCTAACATGGAAAGTAAGCGTTTCCGGACACATGTCCACATAACATATTTTCTTTCTTTGTGTGTGAGGAATGTTTCCTGAAAGTTTGGCCGTACCTTTTTGTAACCCCGTGTATATGCATGGGAACTGTACATCCTAATCTCTTTCTCCCCCTCTCTCTGTGCATCCTTCCTCCCTCCTCTCTTTGCCCGTCTCCTCTTTCTTCCTTCCCGCCAATCATCTTCTCTCTCCTCTGTATGTCAATTTACGCCCCTCCCCCATCTTGAGTCTGGTTTATTGTCACTGCCAACGAAATCCTGATTGGGGATTGAAGTCGCTTAAAGTGATTGGGTAAATCCGTTTGGATCATTGGTATACGGTGTAAGAGGCAAATCTCTCCGGTGGCTGTGGCTGTGAGGATAGAAGCTTCAATGACAGCATTTCACATAGATGCAATCTGCGAATGAATAGGACTAAAAGTTTCGGACAATTAAGATTCCACAGTAGTTTTCGAATCGTAAGCCATAAATACAACTTTCCAGTTGTGTGTTGAAATCGGCTGGGAGATAGAAAACAACACACAGTTGTGTATACAATTTTAGTTTAAATTTATACATAAGGAATATACAGGGTGCTCGTAAACAGTCAGAAAAACATGTAAAAGTGTCGCAGGACTGGTTATGCTGAGAAAAAAATCATTGAGAAAAAAATTCGATATGTTGCATCGTTTCCTATTTAATTAGCATTGAAGTTGCCACCCAGATCGCGCGCAAATTGAAACAGCCTGCCAGAGATGGTGTCGTCAGATGTATTCTTCGTTTGGTTTCCTCAGACCGAACAAACCTAGCTTTTGTTCACCTAGCTTAAATTTATCACCTTGTAAAAAGGTACATTTTAACTGACAATGAGCGTTTGAACAAGTGGTAACTCTCAGACATACATATGTCTGTGCGTTACCGCAGTATATAGTGCGCGCAACGATCTCATCGGGCAACGCCAGTGCTAATCAAATCAGAAACTGCGCAGCTTAGAGCTTTTTTCTTAACAATTATTTCTCAGCTCAGCCTACCCTCCCCCCAACACCATTACAAGCTTTTCAGACTGTTTCTGACCACCGTCTATAGTATATGCATGTATTTATATAACAAACATATGTAGCCTATGTCCGACAGTATCAGATAGATTATATAATGGTAAGACAGAGATTTAGGAACCAGGTTTTAAATTGTAAGACATTTCCAGGGGCAGATGTGGATTCTGACCACAATCTATTGGTTATGAACTGCAGATTGAAACTGAAGAAACTGCAAAAAGGTGGGAATTTAAGGAGATGGGACCTGGATAAACTGAAAGAACCAGAGGTTGTACAGAGTTTCAGGGAGAGCATAAGGGAACAATTGACAGGAATGGGGGAAAGAAATACAGTAGAAGAAGAATGGGTAGCTCTGAGGGATGAAGTAGTGAAAGCAGCAGACGATCAAGTAGGTAAAAAGACGAGGGCTAATAGAAATCCTTGGGTAACAGAAGAAATATTGAATTTAATTGATGAAAGGAGAAAATATAAAAAATTGCAGTAAATGAAGCAGGCAAAAAGGAATACAAACGTCTCAAAAATGAGATCGACAGGAAGTGCAAAATGGCTAAGCAGGGATGGCTAGAGGACAAATGTAAGGATGTAGAGGCTTATCTCACTAGGGGTAAGATAGATACTGCCTACAGGAAAATTAAAGAGACCTTTGGAGAAAAGAGAGCCACTTGTATGAATATCAAGAGCTCAGATGGAAACCCAGTTCTAAGCAAAGAAGGGAAAGCAGAAAGACGGAAGGAGTATATAGATTGTCTATACAAGGGTGATGTACTTGAGTACAATATTATAGAAATGGAAGAGAATGTAGATGAAGATGAAATGGGAGACACGATACTGCGTGAAGAGTTTGACAGAGCACTCAAAGACCTAGGCCGAAACAAGACAACATTCCATTAGAACTACTGACGGCATTGGGAGAGCCAGTCATGACAAAACTCTACCATCTGGTGAGCAAGATGTGTGAGACAGGCGAAATACCCTCAGACTTCAAGAAGAATATAATAATTCCAATCCCAAAGAAAGCAGGTGTTGACAGATGTGAAAATTACCGAACTATCAGTTTAATAAGTCACAGCTGCAAAATACTAACGCGAATTCTTTACAGACGAATGGAAATCTGGTAGAAGCGGACCTCGGGGAAGATCAGTTTCGATTCCGTAGAAATGTTGGAACACTTGAGGCAATACTAACCTTACGACTTATCTTAGAAGAAAGATTAAGAAAAGGCAAACCTACGTTTCTAGCATTTGTAGACTTAGAGAAAGCCTTTGACAATGTTAACTGGAATACTCTCTTTCAAATTCTGAAGGTGGCAGGGGTAAAATACAGGGAGCGAAAGGCTATTTACAATTTGTACAGAAACCAGATGGCAGTTATAAGAGTCGAGGGGCATGAAAGGGAAGTAGTGGTTGGGAAAGGAGTGAGACAGGGTTGTAGCCTCTCCCCGATGTTATTCAATCTGTATATTGAGCAAGCAATAAAGGAAACAAAAGAAAAATTCGGAGTAGGTATTAAAATTCATGGAGAAGAAGTAAAAACTTTGAGGTTCGCCGATGACATTGTAATTCTGTCAGAGACAGCAAAGGACTTGGAAGAGCTGTTGAACGGAATGGACAGTGTCTTGAAAGGAGGATATAAGATGAACATCAACAAAAGAAAAACGAGGATAATGGAATGTAGTCAAATTAAATCGGGTGATGCTGAGGGAATTAGATTAGGAAATGAGACACTTAAAGTAGTAAAGGAGTTTTGCTATTTAGGGAGTGAAATAACTGATGATGGTCGAAGTAGAGAGGATATAAAATGTAGACTGGCAATGGCAAGGAAATCGTTTCTGAAGAAGAGAAATTTGTTAACATCGAGTATAGATTTAAGTGTCAGGAAGTCGTTTCTGAAAGTATTTGTATGGAGTGTAGCCATGTATGGAAGTGAAACATGGACGATAACTAGTTTGGACAAGAAGAGAATAGAAGCTTTCGAAATGTGGTGCTACAGAAGAATGTTGAAGATAAGGTGGGTAGATCACGTAACTAATGAGGAGGTATTGAATAGGATTGGGGAGAAGAGAAGTTTGTGGCACAACTTGACTAGAAGAAGGGATCGGTTGGTAGGACATGTTTTGAGGCATCAAGGAATCACAAATTTAGCATTGGAGGGCAGCGGGGAGGGTAAAAATCGTAGAGGGAGACCAAGAGATGAATACACTAAGCAGATTCAGAAGGATGTAGGTTGCAGTAAGTACTGGGAGATGAAGAAGCTTGCACAGGATAGAGTAGCATGGAGAGCTGCATCAAACCAGTCTCAGGACTGAAGACCACAACAACAACAACAACATGTCCGTCAAAAAGTTTATTACAATATCGTGTAAAAATTTAAAGTAAATCGGTCAAAACATTTCGAAATGTTTGTTAACAAATTTTCTCCGTTACCTATTTGGACGTTAAACAACGAACTTGTCTTTATGTAATAGTGTAGGTTACCAGGGCTGTTGGGTAGTTCAAAAGCCTATAGTTTCTGAATGTGGATGCTGTCTGCTTTCTCGCGGGTCATACTTCTCTAACGCTTCAGTTGCCTCCCATAGCGGGGATATACATTTGAGCCGACTAGTGCCTAAAATATCTTGAGGTAGGAGAGAGTCGGACTTTCTCTTGTTGTTCCCATAGGTATCTACATGGCTCTTCTAACTTCAGAAAGTCCGTTGTGCGCTTCTGAGATTATTATCTTTGCTTTCTGTGGCTGAACATCCGCTCCAGCTCCGTGAGTATTGCAGTGCATACACTGATCAGCCAGAACAACGGACAATAGACATGAACCCGTCCAGGCGATACCAGCGTCGCCTGGCGAGGAGTGACTGCTTGTCAAGCACACGCACGGTGCATGCAGCATCAGTGAGCGTGCTGTCCGCGTGTAGCCTGGGGAAGACGCTCAGTCTATCTGCGTTTGACAGACGACAGATTGTAATCGCCTAGAGACTCGACACGAACATTTCGGAAAGAGCACGACTTTTGGGGTATTCGAAGACTGAAGGCTTTCACGACCGGATGACAAAGTTGCTGGTAAACCTTTCGGGATGTGAGGTCGTGGTCCAAGAAACTCTTCTGCTCCTGACGTTTCGTCTAGGACTGCACTGGACATCAGAGGCGTTCCTCCACTGAGTCTTGCCGACTGACAGGTCGGTCGTCCGAGAGCGAGATATACACTGTAGGAAAGGGAGCGTGGTCGAAGTAACACATGTTACTTCGTGAGCACCACGTCGCACACTACAACAGCATGGACTCCGTTACAGATGGGCAAAAAAACGTGCAGAGTGGACGCCCCAGGACTGGCTTCGGGTGTTGTTTAAAGACGAAATTCGGATCTTTATGCACCTTGGTAATAGCAGACAACCTGTTTTGAAACAACCCGGTAATATCTAACGCCTCCACCACTGTGCCCAAAGTGTGCAACACGGTGGTCGTGGTGTGATGTTCTGGTGTGTCGTTACACGGGGCCACCGCACCTCCCGTGGCTGTCGAGAGCAAGCTCGCTGCTCTGCGGTACAGGGACGAGATTCTGCAACCAATGGTGGGGCCGTATAACCAACATTTTAGGGACAGTTTCTTCCTGATGGATGGTAAGTCGTATGATCATCGCGCTATTCTCTTGAACACATTCCTTCGCCTGCCTCTTGCCCAGATATGATTTCAATCGAACCTCTGTGGGATGAGTTGAAACGAGCTGTTTTCGGACAACAACAGCCATGTACTCTGCGCAACTAACGGAGAATCGCCATTGAAGAGTGGGACAATTTGGACATGGGCTGGCTGAATGGTACCATGGTATGTCACGGCGGATTCAAGCCTGCTCCGAGCACGTATTGACGTTGCCCGGGAGGGTTATGAAGGAGACGATTCTGACGTTACGGATGTGTTCGTTCTTTTGATTTCCTGATGTGGACGCTGCAGATGAATACATACAAAAACCTCAGAGCCAGTTTTGATTTTCTGTGCCATGACTTTCGAAATAAAGGGGTTATGCAAATCTTTTGTTGGTGTCATTCTAACTGCGTCAACGTTGACACTATCGCACAGAGAGCTAATAATGAGGGGAAGGCTGGCGCAGACTCGCTTTGCGCATAACACTTCCTACTAGAGCTACCAACTCCCCCGTACGAGGGTTAACTGAAAAGTAATGACTCCACCTTCGTCACTCTTCAACAGTTGGCAACATTGGTTTGCGGCAGGTACTGGCTTGTTCCGTAGCCTCTTCTCTACAGCTCCAGTTGGCGGGAAGCCTTACCATTGAATGGTTATGTTGTTACAGTGTAAAGTATGGAACCCTGCGCAGACGGTCGGTCAATGCGATTTAAGCAACGTGCAGTCACTGAATTCTTGACAGCAGAAGATGTTACTCCAAAGGAGATTCATCAGAGAATGAAAGAAGTTTATGGTGGTTGTGTTGATGTGAGTACTGTGCGTCTTCATTCTCGTAACGCGAGAGGAGTTTCTGGCAAATTTCAAGTCTATGCTCTATCTTTTCAGGAGTCAGCATCCGGGGGACCCATTGTGCACAGATCTTCCGACAGCCAGGCAAAGCAATAATTTGACCCGCACGCTCTTGCGAAATGCCGATTGTGCTTGCAATTTCTCTCTGAGTGATAAGACGATCGTCCTGAATCAATCTATCAACGTTTTTCTTCTGAAACTCGGTGGGTGCTGTGAGAGGACGTCCAACTCTTTTGTTTGTCACGCAGGTCAGATGTTCCCGCCTCAACATTTTTAAATATACTCGCCCAACGACGCACAGTACTCACAACAAGACAATCACCATAAACTGCGTTCATTCTCTGATGAATCTCCTTTGGGGTGACATCTTTTCCTGTCAAGATTTCAATGACTGCACGTTGCTTAAATCGCATTGACTGACCGTCTGCGCAGGGTTCCATACTTTACACTGTAACAACACAACGGTTTAGTGCTAAGGCTTCCCGCCAACTGGAGCTGTAGAGAAGAGGCTACGGAACAAGCCAGTACCTGCCGCATACCAATGCTGCCAACTGTTAAACAGTTACGAAGGTGGAGGCATTACTTTTCAGTCAACCCTCGTATTTCCAGGGCTCGCCTGTATTATAGCAATTTTTTTTTTAATCCTGTCGGCTCCCTGACTGACACCGTGTTTCTCCCCAAATTTCGTCAGTGATCACTGTTATAAATATTAAGTATTTTCGAGAGTTCAAATTCTGTGAGCGGCAGATTTCTAAAAGTCTTCGTATAATAAACGACGCTATTGTCGATATATGATCTTTCTCCTGTTCGTGGTTCTACGGAGAGAAGACGGTTTGGGTGAAGGGAATGCGTCGAGCGGAGGAAGAATGACATGACCTACGCGTCCTGACGGGTCGTGAGAGGGCAAATGTTTACGTGTTTTTCGGTCAGTCACGGATGCGCTGGACTCGTACCAGTCAGCAGCTGTGGTGTAAATAAGACGTGGAAGTAATAAGGACTCTCGAAAGTGGATTATACAGACATTCGTGTTCAGACACGCTCGTTACATTGTTTACTTCTGAATTGACTCTAACAACAGTTCTGTGTGGTATGTAAGCATGACTTCAGCGTCGCTCACAAGGGTAATGCCGACTGCAGCCAATAACATTTTACTACAAATTAACACTTTTTGCGTTTCGTCGTAAGTACTACTGCTAATCCTCGTGTCTTGCCACACATGACGCTCCTAGGTCAAGTGGGAAGCGCCTGCAATGGCCGATAAGTGAGTTAAGTGAGTTCTTGCACAGAACTTCTTTAGCTGAAAGATGTAGACGTGAAGGCGTCCTAAAATTTATTCAAATATTTGGTAATGACAGCAAGGACATGAAAAATGTTGCAGGCCAACAAACAAAAGGTTTTGTTCAAAATATTCAAATGTGTGTGAAATCTTACGGGACTTAACTGCTAAGGTCATCAGTCCCTAAGCTTACACCCTACTTAACCTAAATTATCCTAAGGACAAATACACACACCCATGTCCGAGGGAGGACTCTAACCTCCGCCGGGACCAGCCACACAGTCCATAAAAGTTTTTCATACTGTCAAACATAACATCAGCTACGTACGTACGAATTGCGGAAATAAATTACCAAACGTTGTATTCCATGAGTCTAACTTGGCTAGGATGACGACTAAGTTGTAAGGCAGAATCATTGTGTAAAATGTTTTGGTTCCAAGTAGTGTTCAGAGCTTCATCGATGTTTTGGAAGATCCAGCTAAATTAGGCAATTTTTTCGCTATTCCAGCTGATGCCTGCGACCACAAAAAACAGGAAAATGTTCCCCCTCTCTGTAAGGTATTTTGATCATGGAAAGGAAGTAGACATAAGTTTCTTTACTCCACCAAACAGGCTCGTCATAACCGAAAGTTGGTCGGCATGTTTCTACATCTGAAAGATGATGTCTGTTCAGATATCGTACAAGTAGCATAAGACTGGCGCAAGCACTGCCACTACGAGGATACAAACCAGGTTTGCTTTAAATACTCGCTGTAACGGTCGTGAGTGCTAGTTTCCTTTTAAATTGGATGTGGCGAGTAGATATTAGTCAAGAATGCCTTTAAGCAGACGAAGGCGCCATTAGCAACACCTCACCGAGAATTTAACAACGTCGTGTATAGGGCTACGAGAAGCTGGATGTTCCTTCTGCGATATTTCAGAAAGACTTGGCAGGGATGTAGCCACAGTATATTATTGCTAGCAGCAGTGCGCACGAGAATATATGGCCGCAAGGAGACCGGGCTGCGAAAGCCACGTGGCACTAACGAGATGGAAGACCATCGTGATCGGCGTGTGCCTCTGGCGCATCATACGGCATATGCAGCAGCAGTTTGAGCAGTAGTTGGCATCACAGCGACGTAACGAACTGTCACAATTCGGTTACTTGAAGGACAGCCTCGATCCCGACAGCCTGTAGCGTACATTCAACTGACCCTAAACCACCGCCATTTGAAATCTGGTTCTGCCTCGGTGTCACTGATGGCCGTGTGTTGGTTCGTAGGATGCCAGTTGAGGATCTGTAACCAACCTGTCTGTGTGCTAGACACACTGGACCTACACCTGGAGTTATGGTCTCGCGTGCGATTTCGTATGACAGCAGAAGCACTCTCTTGGCTATCCCACGACTCTGAGTGCAAATTTATACGTCAGTGTGCCTGTTGTGCTGCCATTCGTGGACAGCATTTCACGGTGTGTATTCCAAAAGGATAACGGTAGCCCACATATCGGCGTTGTAACCCGGCATGCTCTACAGAGAGTCGACATGTTGCCCTGGCCTGATCGATCATCAGATATGTCTCCAGTCGAGCACATGTGAGACATCATCGGACGACAGCTCCAGCACCGTCCTCAACCAGCATTAACCGTCCCTGTATTGCCCATCCCACAAACATGACATCTAGCACCTGTACGGCACAATTCATGCACGTTTGGATGCTTGCATTCAACATTCTGGAGGTTACATCGGTCATTAACGTACCAGGATTTCATATTTGCAATGGCTTTTCTCGCACTTACATTAACCTGTGTTCTTGCAATGTTAATCACTTACACATGCTACCTAGACAAATGTATGCCTGAAATTCGATTATTCTATAGTAATTATTTTTTGATGTTGCGCCTCTCATTTCAAGAAAATACTGTGTAATTGTGCTTCTGAACTTTATTGCGATTAGTTCTGCCCAAAACTTCCATGAAATCGTGGTGAGGTGTTGGTCATCTCCCTTAAAATCGCGATGAAATGCTGGTCGCCCTACATCGTACTGCGGCCAAAGCTGCTACACAAGCTGACAGCTAAGGGAATAAGTGAACGACGTAAGCAAAGACGGCTTGACTCGGAGATAGTCGTGGACGCTCAAGAAGCTGTAAGGAGCACCTTTTGGCTGATCTGCTGCAGAAACGCGCAGGTGAACGGAGGAGAGGGGAGCCAGGGCGGCCGCGCTAGCCACCTGCCGGCGGGCCGCGGAGCGAAAGCGGTCGCGCCTTGCTGACTGGTTACGTGGGCGTGCGTCACCCGGCCTCCATTCCTGTACTGCCCACTGCGTGGATTAGGGGCAACATTAAGTTATGCCACTGACCCGACCTTTCAATCCTCGATTAGTGTTAGCATTATATGGTTGGCGGGTCAGCTGAACTTAGCCGATTCCGACTGTCCGCTGCGATGCATGATGTAATGACTCCATACGTGAGCAGACATACGCAGTACAGTTCACTGACAAGTGCTGTTGCTGCGGTCTTCGGTCGGAAGACTGGTCTGATGCAGCTCTACGCGCTATTCAATCCTGTGGAAACTTGTTCATCTCCACATAACCTCTGCAATGGTCATCCTCTTAAACTGGCTTCTACAGCCAAGTCCTGTCTTACTCTGCAACTGGAACCCTCCCTCCTACAAACACACACACACACACACACACACACACACACACACACACAGAGAGAGAGAGAGAGAGAGAGAGAGAGATAGAGAGAGAGAGACTCACTCACTCTCTCTCTCTCTCTCTCCCCCTCGCTCTCTCTCTCGCTCTCTCTCTCTCTCTCTCTCTCTCTCTCTCTCTCTCTCTCCCCACCATTACCAAAACAACGATTCCTTGATGCCTCAGAATGTGGCGTATGAATTGGCCCCCGTTTTTAGCCAAGTTATCCCACACATTCGCCGGTCGTGGTGGCCGAGCTGTTGTAGGCACTTCAGTCCGGAACCGCGCGACTGCTACTGTCGCAGGTTCGAATCCTGCCTCGGGCATGGATGTGTGTGATGTCGTTAGGTTTAAGTAGTTCTAAGTTCTATGGGGCTGATGACCTGAGCTGTTAAGTCCCATAGTGCTTAGAGCCATTTGAACCATTTTTGAACCCACACATTCATTTTCTTCCCCATTCGATTCAGTATTTCTTCAAAAGTTACCCGGTCTACCCATCTGAGGTTTCGTCTATAGACCCACAGTATTATTACGCTTGTGTATTATTTTATGGAATGTAAGATGTGGTGACAGAACGTTATGCAACGAGTCCCGAGGGCATGGTGGAATTGGTTGGTCACAATTTGAAGGCAAAGAAAGTGAACACGATACCATAGTGACCTAGATTAGGCAGAAAGATGAAAGTCTGGTTGTGATTTGACGAAGAATGTGTGTAGGGAACCGGTTATTACAACAGTGATAATTTATTTCGTAAACCAACACAAGACCTATTCGTTGTTTGATAAACAACCAGCTGAGGGTACGGTCAACGAAGGAGGAAGTTCTGCCGTTAATCGTATGGAAAATGTGTTACAGAAAGCGCGATTAAGTAGCAACTGGCACCGCTGTCAGTCGCGCGACCGGTAACTGGCCACCGACGGCAGAGAGCCGACGGCCGGGAGATAATGCGGCGGCTGTCGAAGATTCCCCGCTGAGACCGACTGCAGACAAAAAAAGAATTAAGTTGTATTGTCAGTCTTTATGCTCTGTCTGATATGATCTGATGAACGGCAGCTGTTCAGCGGGTAGCTAGAATTGATTGACTAACTTAAGTGACTGTATGATAGACGGGGATAAGACTGGCACCACAACACTGCCGGAACAAATCGCAGCACCAAAATATAATTGATGTAGAGTAGTGAAATTTCGTGAACACTTTTGCCTAAGTAACATATTTAAGCGATTAATATTGCAGGGTCACAGGTTAAAGTAAGCGCGAGACAAGCCACAGCATATGTGAATTGCTGATACATTAATAACCGATGTAACCGACATAGTGTTAAATACAAGCAAGCAGACATGCACGGTTGCGGTGTGTCTTGTACCGGTGACACATGTCAGTCTGTGGTATGGAGTTCCATGACGGCTGTACTTGGCCGGTTAATACAGGGACCGTTAACGCTGTTTGTAGATGACGCTGGAGTTGTCGTTCGATGAAGTTTCTTATATACTCGATTGAAGACAGATTTGGTGATCGAGCAGGCCTAGGCAACATGTCGACACTGTAGAACATGTGGGGTTACAACAGCGGTATGTGGGGCTGTTGTAAAACATCCCTGGAATGCTGTTCATGAATGGCAGCACGACAAGTCGAATCGCCAAACTGTCGAATCGCCAAACTGACGTATAAATCTGCTCTCAGAGTCACGTGATAAACAAGAGAGTTCTCCCTGTCATACGAAATCGCGCCCCAGACCATAACTCCACGTGTAGGTGCAGTGTGTCTAGCACACAGACAGGTTGCTTGCAGATCCTCAACTGGCATCCGTTTGACCAACACAGACCATAACTGACGCCGAGGCAGAACTAGCTTTCATCAGAAAAAAACAATAGACCTCCGCCCTGACCTCCAATGAGCTCTCAGTTAACAGGACTAAAGTCCCAAATGGCGATGGTTTGTGGTGGAATGTACGCTACAGGGTGTCTGGCTCCGAGCTGTCCTTCAAGTATTCGAATTGTAACAGTTCCTTATGTCGCTGTGGTGGCAACTGCTGCTCAAATAGCTGCTGCAGTTGGAGTACGATGAGCCACAGGCATACGCCGAACTTGATGGTCTTCCATCTCGGAGTGCCACGTGGCTTTCGGAGCCCGGTCTTCTCGCGACCGTACATTCTCGTGACCACCGCTGCCATATACAGTGGCTACGTTCCTGTCAAGTCTTTCAGCAATATTGCAGGTGAAACATCCAGCAATGTTGTTCAGTCCCAGCGATGTATTCATAATGGCCCGTTTGTCTCCTTGGAAGCATTCTTGGCTAACATCTACTCACCAAGTCCAGTCTCAAAGGCCGTTACAGCGCCTATTTAAAGATACTAGCGCCACTCTTATGCCACTGACGCGAAATCTGAATAGACGACATCTTTCAGACGTAGAAACACGGCTACCAATTTTCGTTTCTGACGAACAGCTCCTTCTTGATGTAGCGATTTTTTTCCGTCAGTGTATGTACTGTGTTCCAGGTACAGTTTATGACTTGTGATTAGTAGATGACGTTTTGTTGAAAGGACTTCAGTATCGCATAAGTGTTGTGGTAGTGCAAGCCAAGCAGTTTAATTTACGTTATGATTTAACCTCATTACTAGGAAGTGACAGTTTATTTATTCAGTGGTTACGAGGTTGACTTAAGCTAATTCTTGCATACGGTCAGTTACGACTATTCTCCCTCGACTCTCCTAGTTAGTCGGTTGAAGAGGAATAAGTCGGGGCTTCTAACGATTGTTACAATTTGAATAATTACGAAGATTTCATTTAAAGCTCCGTTGCTGTATGGTTTCCCAGTGACTCGATACGGCATCTTGAAGCACTAAAATTTCCTCAGATCAGGCGGTTAGCTAAACACCTGCTTCCGATTAACATAAAGACCGAAGGATAGGAGCAACGGCATATGTGATTTCATGAAAACAACCATCGTTCGTTTTAGTGACAGTCGTCGTCATCGTCGTCGTCGTCGTCCCCCGCTCTTCCTCCTTTCGGCGGTAATTTAACCACGCGAGCGACGTCTCTGGCGATCCAGAAGCTGAATACTTGGCAGTTCGTGGCATGAGACCCAGTGTCTTCGATGCCCAGGTCCCCGACGATGAGCTGGCTCGCTTCACCGCGCGCCAAGGACAACCACTACCGCAGCGCGACAAGTCCAGCGAGCTATCGGAGAGCAGTGTGGTGGCTAAAGGAAGAAGGCATTTGACGTCATTAGAGACGGCGCACACGCTCGAAATGTTACTAGGTTGGTGAAGGAAATCGACCGAGTCCTTTCAGAGGAACCATCCCGGCGTTCGCCTGGAGCGATTTAGGGAAGCCACAGAAACCAGAGTGTGATGGCGTCGTAGACTCTCTGTAGTTATTGCTGGGTTGATACAAAGATTCGGGAATAAAGTTGTCTGCGTTCATTAATACGTCTGAAAAACCTTCTCAACTGAGATATTTACAAATTCATTCTCCGACAGCGTGCTCATTCTCACTGTCTTCCTAGGGGAAGACACGAACTTGCAGCTTGCCACAAATTATCGCACCCAACTAAATCACTGATAATGCACGTCGATCTCTTACAACATTGTGGTACCATTCTCCGAAGTTGCTGTTCATTACGCTGAGGTCATACTGGTGCGCCGGCCGGAGTGTCCGAGCGGTTCTAGGCGCTACAGTCTGGAAGTGCGCGACCGCTACGGTCGCAGGTTCGAATCCTGCCTCGGGCATGGATGTGTGTGATATCCTTAGGTTAGTTAGGTTTAAGTAGTTCTAAGTTCTAGGGGACTGATGACCTTAGAAGTTAGAAGTCCCATAGTGCTCAGAGCCATTTGATTTTTTATTATTATTATTTTTTTTTTTATACTGGTGCAAGTACTTACAAAACAATTCTCTGGTGTCACCCTTCACGGATATGATAAACGAGTTCGGGTGGCGATCACTAAAACAAAGGCGTTTTTCGCTGCGGCAAATTATTTGCACACAATTTCAATCACCAACTTTCTCCTCCAAATGCGAAAATGTCGTGTTGACGTCAACTTACATAGGGATAAATGGTTATCGTAATAAAATTAGAGAAATCAGAGCCCGCACGGAAGGAACGGTAGGGAAATGGTCTCATGGTAGTTCAATGAACCCTCTGCCAGGCACTTCTAAATGATTACTCTGCAATTCACAATTAAGGGCCAGCCAGAGGGTTCATCGAACGACTCTCTAGCTATTTCTCTACCGTTCCACTGTCGAACAGCACTGGAAAAACGAACACTTAATCCTTCCTTGCTAGCTCTGATTTCTCTTGTATGATCATTTCTCCGTATGTAGACGGGTGCCAACAAAATTATTTTCGCATTTGGAAAGCTGGTGATTGAAATTTCATGAGTAGATTCCGCCGCAACAAAAAACACCTTTCTTTTAATGACTGCCACCCCAATACGCATATCACATCCGTGACTCTCTCCCCAATTTCGCGATAACACAAAACGAGCTTCCCTTCTTTGATATTTTTCGACATCCTCCTTCAATCCTATCTGATGCGGATCCCACACCGCACAGCAGTACTCCAGAAGAGGAGGGGTAAGCGTAGTGTAGGTTGTCTGTTTAGTAGACGTGTTGCATTTTCTGTGTGTTCTGCGAATAAATCGCAGTCTTTGGTCCGCTTTCCCCACAGCATTATCTATGTGATCGTTCCACGTAAGAGTTAATTGCAGAGTCTTCATGTAGATGTAGATTTCCGCAATGTCATCATGTCCAAAGATGATAGTAGAACAATTGAAATTGCAAGATATGTTCAGGATTGACTGGACGATGTTACGGATGAACAACATTTCTTTTGATCCTCATACTCGTTCAGCTTGAATATTGTCGATACTCTGTGGTCCGTAATAGAGAATGGAATCGGGTGCAGCTGTCCTCCTTGCTCAAGGAACGAATGCAGCATTGCACCAAGAACTACGCGCACTTCATTCGTTAACTGTGTGTTTCTCGGACCCTTGCTATCGTTTTCTTCCAAAGTGCCTATTATTAATACTGTAGTATCTGGACACTCCGTGGAATGCCAGTTAAGCGCTGCACAACATTTGTTGTACGGAATTACGGACAAAGGAACAAGTGAGCACGTCTTCGCCACAAATAAGTCACAGTGAATGAAAAACTCTGTGATGATCGCTAAACATATCATAAAGAAAATAGTGATGCAAACGTTGTTTCCTGAGACATTCCATCAGTTACGAAACAAATAGTCACATCTTGCAGCCAGCTAGGGTCATACAATTTTCAGTTCGATGTCTCTGCTCTGGTGGTATCTACTTTCGAAACCGTCCAATTGTCTCGATGGTTCTCTGACTTGCTGTTTGCTACAGCGTTCCTGTCGTAACTGTATTTACTGCTCGTTCTGGAGCTCTTGTCTGTTAATATCGTGAGGTTATAGCAAAGAGATTCCGTGAATTCTATACAAGGAAGAAGTTTCAGTTATGTTACCATTAAGAAAGCAAATTTTTAATTTATTCGTTTAAATGGATATGTATGTCTCGGCATAACCACGTCCTGACAGTAGGCAAATGCCTTGCTTGTGGACTGGATTCTTCTCCTAGTCGGACGCTCATGAGAGGTCGTCACCCCGAATGAGTCGTGGCCCGGCGGGCAGTGGTGGCGCGACCCGCAGGTATTTCCTGCGATAGTATTATCATATCGCCTGTGTACTCGGTCAGCTACGGCATTATGATCATTTTCGTCCGAGCGGGACGACTGCTCCTGTACTGTACGATAATTCGGCTCGTTTGTGAAGGAGGAGATCCATGTGTCAAATTGTTCCCGAAAACGTGCGTTGTTGGTAGTAGCAATAAAGAAATATTATGCTTTTTGATCTGCTCTTTCTTCCGTCCTAGAAGTTTTCGTTTTGCTGCACGTATTCTGGCTGCGGCGACACACACACACACACACACACACACACACACACACACACACACTTAGCGACGAGCGGTACGCGAAACAAACTAAGTGGCGTACTGCTTCGCTGATTTTATCGGAAAAGTTTATTGGCGGACGGGATTAATTGTCTGCACTGATATGTACACTACCTGATACAAAAAAGTGAAGCACACGGCAGGCATGGTAGGATTTCAATGTAACTTCGTACACATACGTACATACCATCGGGAGGTACGTTAATGATAAGAGTTGCATTTCTCCGTAACGGATAGAAGGGGCAGAGTGCATTTGTGTTGTTCGCCGGCCCTGGTAGGGTATATAAAAGTCGTGAACAGCGTCGGGTGTTGAGTGACCACTGTGAGATTCCGAATTCGTATGAGACAGTTTTATCACCGCCTGACAGATTTCGAAAATGGCCTCATTACAGGTTTCCATTAGGCCTGTTGGTCGAATGGTGCAAAATTCAGACTTATAGGGCATTCGGATGGACTGCGTGGAAACGTGAGGGTAGGCACAATCGTTAAGACTGCGGTCGACCAAGTGACCACCGGAATGGAGGATCACCGTATCGTGCACAGTTCACATCGTAACCCCTTCACATCTGTGGCTGCCACCCGAGGACGAGTAATGGACTCCTAGCAACTCAGTATGTCAACCTACACGATTGGTCAGAGACTGGCAGCAGCTGGACTAGAGAACATCCGTCCCATGCGTAGGCTGCCGTTAACGCCTTAATACATACGGCTGCGTCTGGAGTAGCGCCGGGAAGCACGGCTGCTGACGAATGACTTCGCTTCGTGTTCAGCGACGAATCGTGGATGACCATTGTCGGTGAGTAAGGAAGCCTTCTGGTGAGAGGTCCCATGCTCCTAACGTTGGGAGACACAGCAGTGAGCCGGCCACGGTGGCCGAGCGGTTCTAGGCGCTTCAGTCCGGAACCGCGCGACTGCTACGGTCGCAGGTTCGAATCCTGCCTCGGGCACGGATGTCTGTGATGTCCTTAGGTTGGTTAGGTTTAAGTAGTTCTAACTCTAGGGGACTGATGACCTCAGATGTTAAGTCCCACAGTGCTTAGAGCCATTTGAACCATTTTGAACACAACAGAGCTACTCTTGTGGCATCACAGTGTGGAGACCCACCAGGTATGACTTCAAGCTACGGCTGGTAGAAACTGAGGGAACTGCGAGAATGACGACAGAGCGGTACGTGACGGACACCCTGCGTCCTCGTGTGTTACCTCTTATGTGTGGTGCCATTTTTCAACAAGACGATGTTCATCCACACATGGTTTGTGTCTACATGAACTGAGCGTGATCTTTTGTTTCTCCTTCGGCCACCAAGATCCCCAGATCTGTCCCCGATAGAACAAGTGTGAGATATGGATTCCGTCCTAGCGCGAGTGTGGATGATGTCAAGGACCAGTTACAACAGTTTTGGGCCAGTTCGCCTGAGAAGGATATGACGTTTTTATGAGATCCTTCGCAACCGAAACAATGCGTGTGTCCGAACCAGAGAGGGGTCCAACGTCATATCGCTAAGTTCTTTATAAATCTGACTCGACATTGTGAGGACTGAAATAACTTCGCGTACCATCTCAAGCTGTGAAATTTCATTTTGTTTCCTGCTCCCGTTCTGGCTGCTCATTTTTTTTCCCTCAGGCAGTGTATTATCAGTTTAAATAGGGATCACCAACTTCACTTTGCCGGCCGCTGTGGGCGAGCGGTTCTTGGCGCTTCAGTCCGGAACCACGCGGCTGCTACGGTCGCAGGTTCGGGCATGAATATGTGTAATGTCCTTAGGTTAGTTAGGTTTAAGTAGTTCTAAGTCTAGGGGACTGATGACCTCAGATGTTAAGTCCTGTAGTGCTTAGAGCCATATGAACCATTTGAACTTCACTTCGACCCCCGAGACAGGGTTCAGAACAGTCGCTTCTACTATATCACTAACCAGTGGCCTGTACCAATCCAACTGCTTTTAAAAGACTCTCATATCCGACCATTGGATCGGGAAACGAGTTGCACGAACAGTGACTACATAGTATCAAAACAGTTTCGAGTCTCTCTAGGCGATAATCCCCTCTACAAACAAAATAAGGCAATAGTCTTCAAGTCATGCAGGAGGAAGACACACAAAAAAGAACGCACTGAGGTTTCCATGAGAACAAACGAAATTTATTGTCGTCTACATCTGCCACCCGACGGTATGTGGTGGTGGATACTTTGTGTACCAGTGTTATTTCCCCCGTTTTCATGTTACAATCGCGAATGGCTCACGAGAAGAGCGGTGTAGGCCTCTGTTTCAGCTCGAATCACGCTTAGTTTACCTTCGTGGTATTTTCGTGACGTACGCGCAGGTGGAAGCAATATGTTGGAGGACTCTTCTGGGAATGTACGCTTTCGTCTTTTGACAGTAAACCACACTGTGATGCGGAGCGCTTCTTTTGTAGCGTCTGCAACTGGAGATGGCCGAGCATCTCCGTGACGCTTTCGCGCTTGTCAAATAAACCAGTAGCGAAACCTCCTGGTTTCCTTGGAATCTTCCCTATTTCGTCCGTCAGTTGTATCTGGTACGAATCTCAGGCTCAGTTATTGGTCGAAAGAGCTACGTACCTCCTTTGTGGATGGACTACACGTTCTGAGGCTTCTTCCATTGAATCTCAGTCTGGCATCCGCCTTGCCTCCTCCGACTGCTTTTGTGTGGACGTTCCACTTTAAATCGCTTCTGTTAGCCGTCGCCAAGTCCGCCTCGTTCGTTAAACACCACCTCAGTTAGCTAATGGCTCCACGCCCTGGTACGTTTATTGATCGCAGACTACTGACTTTCGAAATACACACCGGAACACCACCTTCGCACCAGAAAGTTTAAAACTCGCCTACTGCAGCCCACGAGCGTGAGATGCCAGCAGCTCCACGAAATCGTGAGATGCCGGCAGCTCCACGAAATTATTTATCATTCCCCCAATCAGCTTTAGCAAGAGAATTGAGCCGTTTCTATTGGCCGTGTTCTGTTAACGCTAAGGACACTTGCTGTAAGGTGGCCTTCGTGCCACGAATCTCAGATGTTTATTTACTAACCTGTGCCGGGAAACTACTGCCATTCTGAAAAAATCATTCTCCTAAAGACCCCCTCCACCACAGCTCATGTAGGAGGGTTAAGGAAAGACTGGCCCAGAAGACTGAAAAAAGCCTCCTTTTCCGGACAGCGGAAGTCAGCCCTGGCATAAAAACCAGACAGAGAACGATGTGATGTTACCTCCCGTCTCTCAATGAGGTTTCTCAGGGGCAACATTAATTAGTAGCGTAACTCAACAGTCGCGACATGGAGGGAACCTACATTCATGATGTGCTATCTCTTTAGATAGCACCATATAGCGCAGCTCATTAAAACTCCTCTTGGTTTAACCGAAACGTTACCTTAATAGACTCCATCATCAGAACGTTTTCTGTGAATTGGGCTTACATCAGGCCAGTGAACAGGCTGCCTGGCGTCATTGTTCGAAAGCGATACTCGATCAGACCCACGCGATTCTCTCAATAAAATATTTTGTACAGCAAGGGGATGATCGGATAAAATATCTCAGAGGAGAGGGGGTAGGGGTGTCTAACTTTTTGCTGTAAAGTAGTTGGCGAAAAAACACAGTGTTCAGCGTTCGGTCGTCCATCTACGAACAATCCGCCGCCAGCCTCTCCTACTTTTTCACTGAAACACATATACGCAGTAAAATATAAATTAATTACATGACATGGAGACAGGATGGTTGCCCTTTTGCAGTAATGAACTCGACTAATTATGTGCAATAGATAACTATTAAGCCATAAAAATTACACTCAATTCAAATTACGCATGTTCCGTACCTCACAAGCGAAATCCTCTTTTTTTTTCTCAGCGACATTGCTTTAACTTAATGTACGAGTCTGGAAGATTCACCAGTGTAAATGTCCTCTGGAATTATAAAAGTGGTAACTGGTTTGTATATAATGACACATTTTTTGCAGATATACTTCGTAGTACTTTACCCGTCTTTTAAATCAGGTCAATACGTAGATCAATTACATAATAATACGATAATAAGAATAAAAGGAAACACTTCGTCGAGCAATCTCGCGCGGTCAGTAAGTGATATGTTGCACACGTTTTGATTTCGATACCATTTGAAGCCATAGTGCTCCATCTAGCAGCAGGACAGTTTGTATCGTGATAAACTGCACACTAGTTTATTTATCAGTGATGTCACGAACACTTGGAAACATGGAAAAGTTTGTCCAACACACACAAGATAAAGGTGAAATTGTGGTGGTAGTAGATTCATCGGTAACCATGGTGATGAATAGTATCATCGAAGTTGCCATGAGAAAAACGTATTAAACAGCAAATAAGTCCATACCTCATTAAACATACATAATGTGAAACCGGAAAGCAAATAATTGTACATACACGGAATTCAAGGGGGCAAAAACGGAACCGAGAGGCAAAGACGTGAATCTCAATCGAAAGAGAAGAGAGATGTTGGACAATCAGGAGTACTGAATCATTTCATTTTTCGTTCCACAGAAAAAGGGAATAGCTCCCGGTGTTACGATTGCGTTGTTTTCTACAAAGCCCACACTGCTTCCTTTCCCTTTAGTTTTTTTGAGCCGGCCGGAGTGGCCGAGCGGTTCTAGGCGCTACAGTCTGGAACCGCGCGACCGCTACGGTCGCAGGTTCAAATTCTGCCTCGGGCATGGATGTGTGTGATGTCCGTAGGTTAGTTAGGTTTAATTAGTTCTAAGTTCTGGGGGACTAATGACCTTGGAAGTTAAGTCCCATAGTGCTCAGAGCCATTTTTATTATTTTTGTTACAGAATTTAACAGTCAGAGACAGTAGGGATTGATTTTCACAGGAGTACTCTCACAGAATGAGGAAGGAATACGTAATTGGAAAAGTGACGCTCTCAGAAAGAAAAGAGTGGATGGTTAAGGGGAAGGGGGGGGGGGGGGTGACAGGGAACCTTGTTGTTTGTCTATGAACTTGCCACAGTAGAATACAAGTTGTGTTTCTTTATCTCCCGCTTTCAGAACTAAAACTTGGTTCAGAACTTTTTGCTAGAAAGCATCGTCTATCGAAATAGCGGGAAGCCGTAATGTCGCTTGTAGACGCATTTCTCAGATTACTCTATTTCTTTTTAAGCATTTTTCGGTTTTCGTGTCGGAGGGAACATTACGGGAAGCAGGACAGGACACAGAAGAGATTAACAGATTGTTTAGCATTCCAGCATCATCCTACAAAGTGCTCGGGCAAGTGTGACGTCATCGTAGACTTTCCACTCGTAGTTCGCACAGTGTCCTACTCCGAGTTGGCTGCACTCTACGAGCGCTATAAATTTAGTTATTGACTTTTATGTCGTGGCGCAAGACTTCGTAAGGACCGGAGGAAAAACGTAGAAGAAAAGACTCGTTATTTCTGCTGCTTTGCTTCGTTTCTGTTCGTTGTCAGTTCTTTGCCACTACAAAGCGTGTGTGATATTGCCGGCGCAATTAATACCTAGAAAAGAAATATTCGTAAAAATAAAAAAAGACGAATTGGCTTGTGTGAAGAATCTCATAGTGTCCTAAAAGAGATTAATAGCTCAGTCGCGAAATATTCTTGCGCTGTGCGTAATGTGGCCGGCCGAAGTGGCCGTGCTGTTCTAGGCGCTGCAGTCTGGAACCACGAGACCGCTACGGTCGCAGGTTCGAATCATGCCTCGGGCATGGATGTGTGTGATATCCTTAGGTTAGTTAGGTTTAACTAGTTCTAAGTTCTAGGGGACTAATGACCTCAGAAGTTGAGTTCCATAGTGCTCAGAGCCATTTGAACCATTTTTTTGCGTAATGTGTGACGAGTATTTGTCACGTAGGCACTAGGATAATTTACAGGACGAAAAACAACGTGAAATGTGGTGACGGTGCATAACTTACTTATCGTCTCAGTGTGTTACTGTATTCGTGATTAAGAGAGGTCACAATTCGTAGTAACAGATGGAAATTCAGCGAGTAAAAGAGAAGTGATATCTGGCGTTGCCCAAGGAAGTGTTATAGGCCCTCTGCTGTTCCTAATGTGTATAAACGATTTAGGAGACAATCTGAGGAGCCCTCTTAGACTGTTTGCAGGCGATGCTGTCATTTACCGCTTAGTAAAATTATCAGAAAATAAAAAAATTGAGAATGGTTTAGATATCCATATGGTGCGAAAAGTGGCAACTGATCCTAAATAGAGAAAGACGTGAGGCGAGCCACATGAGAACTAAAATGAGTCCGTTACATTTCGATTAGACGATAAATCACACGAATCTAAAGGCTGTCAATTCACTTAAATACGTAACAATTACGAATACGAATAACTTAAGTTAGATCACATTGATAATGTGTTGGGGAAGGATTATTTAGAAGATACAACGAATCCATTGAAGAGACAGCCAAGGCCACGCTTGTCTACCCGATTGTGGAGTATAACTGTGCGGTGTGGGATTCTTAACAGATAGGACTGATAGAGGACATCGAAAAAGTTCAGAGAAGGGCAGTCCGTTTGAATTATCGCGAAAGTAGGGGAGAGAGTGTCACGTATATGATACGCTGTCATTCAAACAAAGGCGTTTTTCGTTGCGGGGAGAACACTTCGCGAAACTTCAAACAACAACTTTTTCTTACGAAAAAAAAAACTATTTTGTTGACGCCGACGTACATAGGGAGAAATGATCATCGTAATAAAATAAGAGAAATCAGAGCTCGCGCGGAAGGTTTAAGTGTTCATTTTCCTTGCGCGCTGTTGTAGAGTGGAACAGTAGAGATAAAGTGGATAGTAGTTCGATGAGCCCTTTGCCAGGCACTTAAGAGTGAATTGCAGTGTACTCATGTATACCGTCCAGTCACATTAGTGTGACCACCTGTCAAATGAATGAATAACCACCTTTTGCAGCGCGACACGTTCAGGAAGAGAGCCTTGACGTTTTCGACGGTACCGCCTGGGATGTGGAGCCCAATAGAGGTGGTCCCAAATATTCTCGTTTGGGTTAAAATCCGGGGAGCTTAGAGGCAAGGGGAGTACGGTTAACTCATCCTGGTCCTCTTAGAACCACGCACGTACGCTGCAAGCCGTGTGATACGTTGCACTGTCCTGCTGGTAGATCCCACTGTGCGGAGGAAAAACACACTGCGTGTAGGGGAACATACGGTTTCCAAGAACAGATGCGTACTTGTGTTGATCCATTGCGCCTTCCAGGATGATGAGATCGTCCAGGGACTACCACGAAAACATTCCCCAGAACATAACGGCCTCTCCTTCAGCCTGGACCCTTCCAACAAATATTGCAGAGTGTTTGCCATCTGCCCATAGAGCAAAACGTGATTCGTCTGAAAATACCACCGGCCGCCACTCAGTGGACGTCCAGATTCGGTAATGGTGTGCAAGTTCCAGCCTTCCTCGCCGATCAACAGTAGTCAGTATGGGTGCATGAATCAGGCGCCTGCCGCGTACACCCATAGGCAACAACGTTCAATGAACGATCGTTGAGGAGACAGAGTTGGTAGCCCCTTGGTCCTTCTGGACGGTCAGTTGCCCAACAGTCGCCCTTCTATTCGCCTGTACACATCTCCGCAGCCGTCGTTCGTCCCTATCATCTACGGCCATGGTGCACCACAGTAGCCTCGGCGCTTGTTTTGGATAGCGCCACTTAGCCATTCACAATGTGCTTTAATTACAGCGGCACACGAATTGTTTACAAACTTAACCGTTTCGTGAATCCTTCCACCTTTGGCCCGAAATACAATGATCATGCCCTTTTGTATATCAGAATAAATCGCTCCGTATCTCCATTATGACAAAGACTGCATTGCTTCCGCATCCTCCGGGCGTGCTTTATATACGCTCCACTGCTAGTGCTGCCACCTGCCGTCCATGAGTGGTTACTGGTCGTTGACGTCGAACACATGCATTGGTCACATTACTGTAACTTGACCGTGTAGATGTAGGTGTAGACGATGCTGTGGCAGTAAACTGCTTTCCATCCTTTATATTGTTACTGTGTCGGACGAATTGCTGTATCATCATTTTATGTGTGCACCTCGTCATACTCTTGAAGTAGGTTCTTGATTCAGCACAGGATTTTGAATTACAATATTTTCCCATTAGGATCTAATCATTGTCCGCATTACACTGTCTACTAATGGCGCACGGTGATATGAAAAAATACTGCAATTGACTGTAACTACACAGCCTGAAGGCTAACGGCATCGCGGCGTGTGACTATTGCATTTTGGAAATTGTGAAGACAGAGAAAAAAATCAAAAAATGGGCTAGGGAACTAACTGGTATAATTATTACCGTAATTAAAATTAAATGGAAGTGGTGAAAACTTGTAGCCAGGTGAATGAATGGTATATGAACCAAGGATATCCCTTGCTAGATGACGACAAATAAGAAAAGTGGAGAAAATAACATAATGTCATTATAAAACACATGGAGGCGTATAGATGGAAACCGTAATGCACGGGTTAAGTCCTAAGGAAGGCTTTACCCAACAGCAGACTTCGGATAACTGATAATGACATATAATGAGATGACTTTGGATGCATATTAACTTACAAACTGATTGCCATTCGGCTACGAGCCTGAAACCAATTATTTGAAAAAAATAGGCTGATACTTCCATTGGTGAAGATACGATGCCGTTAGAGCGTATTGCAACGTCTTCATGTAAAAAATTCTCCGTGGAATGGTGTGATACTCATAGCATGGAGCTCAGCCTCTTTCACAAGTTCTACTGAATTTCCGAACGTTGTCTTAAGTGGTTTAGATATGGTTCGCCGAACGTCAGACAAAAGTGAAAGGTCAACCTAAAATAAATAGCAGACTTGGTCCGTCATCTGTTAACATGCAAGTGCCGAAGAAATTCGACAACGAATAATTTTGGGAAAAGAGAGTTACTGTTCTTCCTGGCCGTCATAAAGTGGCTGTACAGTTGAGAGTTTCGATAAGCTAAAGCATGTTATTTCCAGTGAAAACTAAAACCAGCGCGTCTAAGAGAACGGTTATCGTTTGTTTTAAATGTGGGGCTCACTACTCGTTAGTTCTGATGTTTCCATATCGGTTCCGCTTCCATTGTGGAACAAAGTTCAAAATAATTCAGTGCGTTTCAGATTACTGCTTCTATTAATTCTATTCACTTCTTTTGATTGTTTAGTAAGGCCTAAATGGACTGACACGCTATTCTGCGTCCAATGCTTCATAGAATTTTTATTTTCGTATTATTCGCCGCAGCTTTTCTCAACCGCCGTGGCGCGACACATCGGTGTGTCGCGAATACGTATCACGTATGTCGTGATATATTTATGTTCCTGCTTAAGAGTAATAAGTTTCCATTATTGTATGCCCTATTTTTACGTTCATATGTTCATATTCAGGTGCCCTATAAATCTGTAAAATTTGTGTCTGATAGTCGTCCCATGCAGCTTTCTTACATCTAGGAAAAAAAATCACCTCTAGGGAGTGTCGCCAACGTTTGAAACGTGTTTTCGTGCCCTCCCAAAGAAAAAAAGTTGAGAAATGCGGTTCTAGCGCAATAATTTCTAGAATTTCAGGCTGCCTTCAGAATCTGCAAGCTTGGTAGTGAATACGAAAGCTGCTGATACATTAGTGTAGCGTCCCACCAGAACACATTGCTGTTACTGTGACCTGGATATTGGTTTCTACGTTTGGGCTGCTCGTATCGCGCCTGTACTGTGCTGTTGCTATGTTCTACACTTTTCAGCTTCTGAGGTGCTGCTTTACTGTCGTATAAATTGATCTCGTGCCCCTCTGTATAAAACGTACCACGTTCCTTACTAATATACTCTATACGCCAGGTTCTTTCTTCGAGGACTGTTTGTTTTCATAATGAAACCGGTATTTGCCAAATTTCGAAGTAATTTTTGTACGACATTTCATATTTTCTTAATTTTAGCGTATTCACAATATCAAACGTAAAACTGAAATTTTTTCAATAGAGCCATAGGCTAAATTTTCCATACTAAATGACACGAGAGAAAAAAAAACTGGACGACCTGTAAAGCTTAATGATGTGCCAAGGCCGCAGTTGTGAATTACCTGGCGTCCAGATTCGAAGCACTGCCGAGTAACACATTGCTGAAGAGGGTTTCGCGTGAGACCTTCGGAGCGAAGCAGCTTCTGCTATAGAGATGGCAACACCAGTGTAACTGGATAAGACTTGTACTATGGAGATTCGTGGTGACCTCCGAAGACTGCCTTCAGCAGCTGCAAGATTGATGGTGAAATACGAGAGCTGATCCATCAGTGTAGCGCCTCTGAATACATCGCTCAGTTTTCGCAGCAAATATTCTTCAGAGTTATGCTGACACCGCGTAGCCTCTGAACTTTAGCGCGTCTTTTTTTCTGTTTCTGTGTTCTGCTCCAGACTTGAATTATCTGTTGTCTGCAAGGAAATCTGAATGATTCCATGCCTCAAATTATCTCTACCATAGACTGCTTTAGCATTTTGAATATTCCTTGTAGCATTTAAATATAGGATGTAAATTCAGTGTCATTTTTCTAGAAACATCCATATTAAGATGCTAATATTTTTGCATGTAATATCGGCAAGCACCCACAATTATTACGAAACTATCCACGAGCTGCTCTGGTACGAATCATGGGGAGCGTACAGAAAGACTTTGCAAAACACTAAATAACATTTTTGGCAAAACAAAAAAATTACTTCTGAATATAATTGATAGCGTATTCAATGCATTTAGCTAGACGAGATTCCAGTTCCTGTACTCCATAATTAAGCTCGCCGGCCGCGGTGGTCTAGCGGTTCTAGGCGCTCAGTCCGGAACCGCGCAACTGCTACGGTCGCAGGTTCGAATCCTGCTTCGGGCATGGATGTGTGTGATGTCCTTAGGTTAGTTAGGTTTAAGTAGTTCTAAGTTCTAGGGGACTGATGACCACAGATGTTAAGTCCCATAGTACTCAGAGCCATTTTTTAATTAAGCTCAGGTCGTGTAATGTTGGCATCACACCGGTTGATTTATCATCTGACTCACTTCCTCGACGCGTTTGCACCTATTCAATGAGCAAACGATTCAACAGCATAGCGTAGCGTTTAATGATTTTTCAGTTATAGTCGCTGTTAGTGATACCTCGCAGATGCTAGAAAAACATCGCTTTTCCCACTGATTTTTTTTTTAGATGTAATTTGACCTTCGACAAACAACTGTTTCGATAGCAGTGTCGTCTCCAGGGTGACATGGTGGATCAGCGTTTCACCTAGAGTCGTAGGACACAAGAAGTCATCCGCATTACGCTTAAGCTTTTCCATACACTACACTGTAATGTTTTCTCGTCAACAAAAGCGGCATCGATCGCTGAAGGCCTGTTCATATACATAACATCTTTCACGGTATTACGTGAGCGTTCATACGAAATTCCCACCATTTCAACAATCTGATGGTTCTTAATTGGATAGTCTACTGTCACGATACTGGGAATTTTTATCGACCATTTCATCAGGAGAACTTGTTATCAGATGTGGTGGACTATTGGTCTCGAGTAGTTGCACAGCCCCCATGTTCTTCCCTCAATTCAGCTTGTAGCTGAGCCCACTTTTTAAATAAAATAACTGGTCACTGCATGATGCCCGATTCAGCTATTTCTACGACCTCTTACTAACAAATAATCCTGAGTTAATAAAGAGCGTCATAACGGATACAGGGATTAGTGAACACAGGGTTGTCGTAGCGAAATTGAATATTGTAACCCCCAAATCCTCCAAAATAAATGAAAAATTTACCGATTCAAAAAAGCAGATAAAAATTCTTGTGACGCCTTCCTGAGACACAACCTCCACTCCTTCCAAATTAATAATATTTGTGTAGACCAGATATAGCTTTAATTCAAAGAAATAGTATCGGCAACAATTGAGAGATTTATATCCTCCTTGGTACACCCAACGGGTTAGAAACTGTTGCACAAACAACGAGACAAACATGCTAAATTTAAACAGACGCAAAATCCCCAAGATTTGCGATCTTTTACAGAAGCTCGCAATTTAGCGCGGACCTCGATGTGAGATGCCTGTAACAGTTTCCACAACGAAACTTTGTCTCGAAACCTGGCAGAAAATCCAAAGAGATTCTGGTCGTATGTGAAGTATGTTAGCGGCAAGAAACAATCACTGCCTTCTCTGCGCGATAGCAATGGAGATACTATCGAAGACAGTGCTGGCAAAGCAGAGTTACTAAACACAGCCTTCCGAAATGCCTTCTCAAAAGAAGGCGAAGTAAATACTCCAGAATTCGAATCGAGAACAGCTGCCAACATGAGTAACGTAGAAGTAAATATCCTCGGAGTAGTGAAGCAAATTAAATAACTTAATAAAGTCAAGTCTTCTGGTCCAGACTTTATACCAATTAGGTTCCTTTCAGAGTATGCTGATGCATTAGCTCGATACTTAACAATCATATGCAACTGTTCGCTCGACGAAAGATCCGTACCCAAAGACTGGAAAGTTGCACAGAAAAAATGGTTCAAATGGCTCTGAGCACTATGGGACTCAACTGCTGAGGTCATTAGTCCCCTAGAACTTAGAACTAGTTAAACCTAACTAACCTAAGGACATCACAAACATCCATGCCCGAGGCAGGATTCGAACCTGCGACCGTAGCGGTCATGTGGTTCCAGACTGCAGCGCCTTTAACCGCACGGCCACTTCGGCCGGCGAAAGTTGCACAGGTCACATCAATATTCAAGAAAGGTAGTAGGAGTAATCCACTAAATTACAGGCCCATATCGTTAACGTTGATATGCAGCAGGATTTTGGAACATATATTGTGTTCGAACATTATGAATTACCTCGAAGAAAACTGTCTATTGCCACACAGTCAACATGGGTTTAGAAAACATCGTTCCTGTGAAACAGAACTACCTCTTTATTCACATGAAGTGTTGAGTGCTATTGACAAGGGATTTCAGATCGATTCCGTATTTCTGGATTTCCGGAAGGCTTTTGACACTGTACCACACAAGCGGCTTGTAGTGAAGTTCCGTGTTTATGGAATATCGTCTCAGTTACTTGAATGGATTTGGATTTCCTGTCAGAGAGGTCACAGTTCGTAGTGATTGACGGAAAGTCATCGAGTAAAACAGAAGTGATTTTAGGCGTTCCCCAAGATAGGGTTATAGGCCCTTTGCTGTTCCTTAGCTATATAAACGATTTGGGAGACAATCTGAGCAGCCGTCTTCGGTTGTTTCCAGATGACGCTGTTGTTTATCGACTAATAAAGTCATCACTAGATCAAAACAAATTGGAAAGCGATTTGACACTAAATAACGTAAAGCGTGAGGTCATCCGCATGAGTGCTAAAAGGAATTCATTAAACTTCGGTTACTCGATAAATCAGTCAAATCTAAAGGCCGTAAATTCAACTAAATTCCTTAGAATTACAATTACGAACAACATAAATTGGAAGGAACACATAGAAAATGTTGTAGGGAAGGCTAAGCAAAGACTGCGTTCTGTTGGCAGGACACTTAGAAAATGTAACAGACCTACTAAGGAGATTGCCTACACTACGCTTGTCCGTCCTCTATTAGAATACTGCTGCGCTGTGGGATCCTTACCAGATAGGATAGACGGAGTACATCGAAAAAGTTCAAAGAAGGGCAGCACGTTTTGTATTATCACGAAATATGGGTGAGAGTGTCACAGAAATGATACAGGATTTGGGCCAGACATCATTAAAAGAAGGCGTTTTTCTTTGCGACGGAATCTTCTCACTAAATCCCAAACAGCAACTTTCTCCTCCGAATGCGAAAATATTTTGTTGACACCTACCTACATTGGGAGAAACGATCACCACGATAACATACGGAAATCAGAGCTCGTACGGAAAGATATAGGTGTTCGTTGTTTCCGCGCGGTATACGAGATTGGAATAATAGAGAATTATGAAGGTGGTTGGTTGGTTGTTTTGGGGAAGGAGACCAGACAGCGTGGTCATCGGTCTCATCGGATTAGGGAAGGATGGGGAAGGAAGTCGGCCGTGCCCTTTCAGAGCAACCATCCCGGCATCTGCCTGGAGTGATTTAGGGAAATCACGGAAAACCTAAATCAGGATGGCCGGACGCGGGATTGAACCGTCGTCCTCCCGAATGCGAGTCCAGGTTGTTCCATGAACCCTCTGCCAGGCACTTAAATGTGATTTGCAGAGTATCCGTGTAGATGTAGTTGTAGATGTACGAAACGTGTGAAAGCAATCACTTAGAATAGCTGTCAAAAAAAAAAAAAAATATGCCCTGCGTCGTGGGGACTGGGTATCAATTTTTTTGGATGATGGCGACATTCCTTCATTTAGGCTGTATAGATATTACACTGTCCATTCACAGTACTGTGATCACGTATCAAAAGCCTGAATAACTATCTTTAGCAGCACGAACCGTTCCGAGACGTGCAGGAAGAGAATCGGGGAGGTTCTGGAACGCACCGACAGGGATGTGGAGGCATGCCGACTCTGTTGCCGCGGCCAGCTGCGCTAGGTTTCTCGGTTGAGGATCCATGCAGCTAACAGCGCGATCGAGATGGCCAACAAATTCTCGATTGGGCATAAATCCGAGAAGTTTGGAGGCCAGGGGAATACAGTAAACTTATCCTGGCGCTCTTCGAATCACGCGAGCTGTGTGACACGTTGCATTGCCCTGCTAGTAGATACCATCGTACCGAGCAAATATGAACTGCATGTAGGGGTGGACGTAGTCCACAAGAATAGAGGCATACTTGTGTTGATCCACTGCGCCTTCTGGAATGACGAGGTCCACCAGGGAATTCCACGAAAACATTCCGTACATCGTAACGTTCCCTCCCTCTACGTAGATCCTACCGACGATTGTTGCCGGGTGTTTGCATGTCCGATGGACCGTAAAACGTGATTCATCTAAAAAGGCCACCTGCCGCCACTCAGTGGACGTCCAGTTGCAGTAATGGCGCACATATTCCAGGCTTCGTGGCAAATGAACAGCAGAAGATAGACCATTTATAAAACACTAATACGATCTATTCTTGAGTACTGCTCGAGCGTTTGGTATCCCTATCAGGTCGGATTGAGGGAGGACATAGAAGCAATTCAGAGGCGGGCTGCTAGATTTGGTACTGGTAGGTTTGATCATCACGCGAGTGTTACGGAAATGCTTCAGGAACTCGGGTGGAAGTCTCTAGAGGAAAGGACGCGTTGTTTTCGTGAATCGTTACTGAGGAAATTTAGAGAACCATCATTTGAGGTTGACTGCAGTACAGTTGTACTGCCACCAACTTAAATTTCGCGGAAAGACCACAAAGATAAGATAAGAGAGATTAGGGCTCGTAGAGAGGCATATAGGCAGTCATTTTTCCCTCGTTCTGTTTGGGAGTGGAACAGGGAGAGAAGATGCTAGTTGTGGTACGAGGTACCCTCCGCCACGCACCGTATGGTGGATTGCGGACTATGTATGTAGATGTAGATGCTGAACTAGGCGGCCGCCGCAGAGCCCTATAATCCGCAACGTTCGCTGAACGGTTGCTGAAGAGATACTGTTGGTATCGCCTTAAAAATGGCTCTGAGCACTATGGGACTTAACATCTGAGGTCATCAGTCCCCTAGAACTTAGAACTACTTAAACCTAACTAACCTAAGGACATCACACACATCCATGCCCGAGGCAGGATTCTAACCTGCGACCGTAGCAGTCGCGCAGTTCCGGACTGAAGCGCCTAGAACCGCTTGGCCAACGAGGCCGAAGGTACCGCCTTAGTTCATCTGGGCGGACAGATTCTCAACAGCTGTAAGTCTGTCTTCCCGTGCACATCCTTGCAGCGGCCGTTCCCCCCTGTCATCTATGGCCCATGTTGCAGCACAGATGCCTCGGCGCCGGTTTTGGATAGCGCCATTTTGCCAAGGACGGTATACTTAAACACGGCGACACTGGCGCACTTCACAAAATTGGTCTTCCAGAAATGCTTCCAACCTTGGCCCGAAAGTCAATGATCACACCCTTTTGGATTTCAGATAAGTCGCTTCTTTCCCGCGTTATGACAACGAATGCACTGTTTACCATCCAAGCAAGCTTCGTCTGTAGGTGAATTTGCCCCATATTGATGGTGCAGTGTTTACTGGGTGTGTATTGCCTTCTCGTGTTTGAATGTGTCTGCGTGGTGCCAGGAATTAGATTTGGCTGGGAGATTAGCTTCCGTGGCCCTACTGCATTTTTTTTTTATCTAATGGGACTTAACTGCTAAGGTCATCAGTCCCTAACCTTTCACACTACTTAACCTAAATTATCCTAAGGACAAACACACACACCCATGCCCGAGGGAGGACTCGGAACCTTCGCCGGGACCAGCCGCACAGTCCACGACTGCAGCGCCTTAGACCGCTCGGCTAATCCCGCGCGGCCCTACTGACTTTCAAGTGGGCCGCGCTGTTTTCCGCATCCTCCTGACACGCTTTATATACCCTTAAACATATAACACCTCAGCCTCAGTTGCAAATGAGGCTGACGTGTTATATGTTTAACTATCACAGTTGCTGACGGGGCTGCACGATGTTAAGAATTCTTATATACCCTTGACTGCTAATGCTGCCACCTGCCTTCTGTGAATGGTTGATGCACGTTGACTTTGAACATAGGCGGTGGTCACGCGAATGTAATTTCTTAGTTACGCTAGTCTCGGGTTAAAAAACCATTTTCATATATTCACCGTGAGCAGGGTAAAAATGTGCAGCTATTGTGATGGCTTTCAAATTATACTGCTCGCGATGCACTGACAGTCTTCCATCACACATATGTATTGCTACATATGTTTCGACGGAATGGAAAAATAGTAATAGTGATATCATCAGAACATTTATTTATATATACATCCATACGCGTATCGCGAAAACAGTGTACATCATTCAAAGCAGGTGTCGTCACTGTGGTACGCGTTTGACTATTTCGACAAATTAATTATCATTTCATCGCGATTTATATTATATGTTGATTACATATATCACTATTATTATGATTATTATTATTATTACTATTATTATTATCCGAATTTGGCCAACCCACTACCACGTGAAACCGCTAATTTATGAAGTTTTCCTTTTTTTTTTTTTTTTTACTTTCCAGTTCATATCCATCCTCTCTTCTTTTTTGTTTTTTCCTGGAAATTCTCGATTTTTGTGTTCCTTTTCCCGTAATTAATGTTTTCTTTGTCTTTGTCTGTTATTCCCAACTGCTGCAGATCTTTCTTAATATATAAAAACCCTGAAATTTGGATTCTTGAATTTGTGTTCAAATGGTTCAAATGGCTCTGAGCACTATGGGACTTAACATCTGAGGTCATCAGTCCCCTAGAACTTAGAACTACTTAAACCTAACTAACCTAAGGACATCAAACACGTCCATGCCCGAGGCAGGATTCGAACCTGCGACCGTAGCAGCAGCGCTGTTCCGGACTGAAGCGCCTAGAACCGCACGGCCACCGCGGCTGGCTCACACACATCTATGCCCGTGGCAGGATTCGAACCTGCGACCGTAGCAGCAGCGCTGTTCCGGACTGAAGCGCCTAGAACCGCACGGCCACCACGGCTGGCTCACACACATTCATGCCCGAGGCAGGATTCGAACCTGCGACCGTAGCAGCAGCGCTGTTCCGGACTGAAGCGCCTAGAACCGCTCGGCCACAACGGCCGGCTTGAATTTGTGTCAGAGATGTTGAATTTTTTTGCCACCTTCTTCTTATCCAATCTTTTTAAGTGTTCGTAAAATTTAATCCTCCGGTTTATCATTGTACCTATTGCATTCTCAGTTTTTTTTCTTACGCCACCTTTTTGCTTCTCAATTTTCAAATCGCATTTGCATACGTCAGGCCGAAAATTTTTCGAAGTATTGTTCTTCCTATTGCCATTACTTGTATGTACATTATGGTATTATATTCGATTTTTTCGTAGCAAGGGTAGCTCCGCATAACCTCACATACACCATTCAGATGCCAAACTGCATAACAGACAGCTCTCACACATACGCAATTTCGGAGCTACACGTGTAAACGAAAATGACCGCTCGAGCCAGGAGTAAAATGCTAAGGGCGCTGCAGTAGACTCACTTGTCTCGAGTAAATTGAGACAAGAAAGTCGATCAAGTAAAAATGTCTGTAGTCAACTGCGCTAACGCCGCTGTTCGAATGCTGGCGCTCGGTCATTCAATAAGCTCGTAAAACTTCGGATATCCATTTGTCGAAAGCGCTTGAGAACGGTGTCGTTTTAGAGCGGCATTCGTTACGTGTAAGTATGTACAACAACCGTGCGAAAGATGAGCGAGCTCGGTGACGTGCTGGGTGTATGCTTGCCTTGGAAGTGGGCGCGTTCTATTGCACAAGAGGACGATGCGGCACATGACCGGTGTGTAGGGCGGGCACTTTCCTCGGCGAACTGGTTCTGCGTGCTGGGCGGGTGGCAGCTGCTGCCAGCCAGGTGCATTCCATTCTCTAGTCTCTGTTCCCCGGCAGCTGATGAGCTGCGCAGTTTTGGCGATTTATTGGTTTCAGTGTGTTACTGGACGTTTATACGGTAAGCGGCATGAAGCAATATATGGCTAAGACTTAAGTTACTTACAGTTAATATTCTCAGATGAAAGAAATAAAATCTTTCCGATGCACCGGGTAAGCGTTTTTCCAGTTACATGGTTCGGTTCAAATCCCAGTCTGACCATCTTCATTTGCTGTTTACGTGATTTCAAATGGCTCAAATGGCTCTGAGCACTATGGCACTTAACAACTGAGGTGATCAGTGCCCTAGAACTCAGAACTACTTAAACCTAACTAACCTAAGGGCATCACACACATCCATGCCCGAGGCAGGATTCGAACCTGCGACCGTAGCGGTCGCGCGGTTCCAGACTGTAGCGCCTAGAACCGCTCGGCCACTCCGGCTGGCTTTACGTGATTTCCCAAAATCATTTATAACAAATTAATATCTCTCGCTGTGTCAGAGATTTGCAGTCTGTGCCATTGCAAATGTTTAACATCGTTTCCGTAATTCCGTGTTTAGTATTCTTCAAAATAATGTAGGCAAGTAAAGTCCCCTTTGTATCACGACTGTCTTCATGTAACGATGCATTTCGTTGTTCTTTGTAATTTTCGTTATAAAAATAAAGTTATCGAAGATCATTTATGCTTTTATTCAGACGCAGTTGATCCTTATTCCTTTACTAATGAGTAACGATGCATATAGAGTGTGTGTGTCTTTCAACTGATTAACCATCGTGAGAAGAGATTGTTTGTTGACGTGTCGATTGCGCGCCATCACATACGTAAATTTCTTATTACGAAGCCTGATTACTGTTTCTGTGCAATGCAAATCATTTGTTGCCTTATACTTTACGTTATCAAGTACCGCTGTCACCAGACTTTTTTCGCTCCCCAATGACTAAGCGCTGAACTCTAAAAGATATCAGAAAATAGCAAGTAATCGAGCCGTCTTTGACCTGGTAGCAGTCTTAATACAAGTTGAACATTATAATGCTGATTATTCGTGTTTTTTAATGTGCTCGTGCTGTGGTCGCTGTGACGTGTCCTACCTCCGAACAATTACCGTTCGCAGTATTAAAGTTCAGTCATGAACCATGAACCATGGACCTTGCCGTTGGTGGGGAGGCTTGCGTGCCTCAGTGATACAGATGGCCGTACCGTAGTGCAACCACAACGGAGGGGTATCTGTTGAGAGGCCAGACAAACATGTGGTTCCTGAAGAGGGGCAGCAGCCTTTTCAGTAGTTGCAGGGGCAACAGTCTGGATGACTGACTGATCTGGCCTTGTAACATTAACCAAAACGGCCTTGCTGTGCTGGTACTGCGGACGGTTGAAAGCAAGGGGAAACTACAGCCGTAATTTTTCCCGAGGACATGCAGCTCTACTGTATGATTAAATGATGATGGCGTCCTCTTGGGTAAAATATTCCGGAGGTAAAATAGTCCCCCATTCGGATCTCCGGGCAGGGACTACTCAGGAGGACGTCGTTATCAGGAGAAAGAAAACTGGCGTTCTACGGATCGGAGCGTGGAATGTCAGATCCCTTAATCGGGCAGGTAGGTTAGAAAATTTAAAAAGGGAAATGGATAGGTTAAAATTAGATATAGTGGGAATTAGTGAAGTTCGGTGGCAGGAGGAACAAGACTTTTGGTCAGGTGATTACAGGGTTATAAATACAAAATCAAATAGGGGTAATGCAGGAGTAGGTTTAATAATGAATAAAAAAATAGGAGTGCGGGTTAGCTACTACAAACAGCATAGTGAACGCATTATTGTGGCCAAGATAGACACAACGCCCATGCCTACTACAGTAGTTCAAGTTTATATGCCAACTAGCTCTGCAGATGATGAAGAAATTGATGAAATGTATGACGAGATAAAAGAAATTATTCAGGTAGTGAAGGGAGACGAAAATTTAATAGTCATGGGTGACTGGAATTCGTCAGTAGGAAAAGGGAGAGAAGGAAACATAGTAGGTGAATATGGATTGGGGGGAAGGAATGAAAGAGGAAGCCGCCTTGTAGAATTTTGCACAGAGCACAACTTAATCATAGCTAACACTTGGTTCAAGAATCATAAAAGAAGGTTGTATACCTGGAAGAATCCTGGAGATACTAAAAGGTATCAGATAGATTATATAATGGTAAGACAGAGATTTAGGAACCAGGTTTTAAATTGTAAGACATTTCCTGGGGCAGATGTGGATTCTGACCACAATCTATTGGTTATGAACTGCAGATTGAAACTGAAGAAACTGCTTAAAGGTGGTAATTTAAGGAGATGGGATCTGGATAAACTGAAAGAACCAGAGGTTGTAGAGAGTTTGAGGGAGAGCATAAGGGAACAATTGACAGGAATGGGGGAAAGAAATACAGTAGAAGAAGAATGGGTAGCTCTGAGGGATGAAGTAGTGAAGGCAGCAGACGATCAAGTAGGTAAAAAGACGTGGGCTAATAGAAATCCTTGGGTAACAGAAGAAATATTGAATTTAATTGATGAAAGGAGAAAATATAAAAATGCAGTAAATGAAGCAGGCAAAAAGGAATACAAGCGTCTCAAAAATGAGATCGACAGGAAGTGCAAAATGGCTAAGCAGGGATGCCTAGAGGACAAATGTAAGGATGTAGAGACTTGTCTCACTAGGGGTAAGATAGATACTGCCTACAGGAAAATTAAAGAGACCTTTGGAGAGAAGAGAACCATTTGTATGAATATCAAGAGCTCAGATGGCAACCCAGTTCTAAGCAAAGAAGGGAAGGCAGAAAGGTGGAAGGAGTATATAGAGGGTTTATACAAGGGCGATGTACATGAGGACAATATTATGGAAATGCAAGAGGATGTAAATGAAGACGAAATGGGAGATAAGATACTGCGTGAAGAGTTTGACAGAGCACTGAAAGACCTGAGTCGAAACAAGGCCCCGGGAGTAGACAACATTCCATTAGAACTACTGATGGCCTCGGGAGAGCCAGTCATGACAAAACTCTACCATCTGGTGAGCACGATGTATGAGACAGGCGAAATACCCTCAGACTTCAAGAAGAATATAATAATTCCAATCCCAAAGAAAGCAGGTGTTGACAGATGTGAAAATTACCGGACTATCAGTTTAATAAGTCACAGCTGCAAAATACTAACGCGAATTCTTTACAGACGAATGGAAAAACTGGTAGAAGCGGACCTCGGGGAAGATCAGTTTGGATTCCGTAGAAATGTTGGAACACGTGAGGCAATACTGACCTTACGACTTATCTTAGAAGCTAGATTAAGAAAAGGCAAACCTACGTTTCTAGCGTTTGTTGACTTAGAGAAAGCTTTTGACAATGTTAACTGGAATACTCTCTTTGAAATTCTGAAGGTGGCAGGGGTAAAATACAGGGAGCGAAAGGCTATTTACAATTTGTACAGAAACCAGATGGCAGTTATAAGAGTCGAGGGGCATGAAAGGGAAGCAGTGGTTGGGAAAGGAGTGAGACAGGGTTGTAGCCTCTCCCCGATGTTATTCAATCTGTATATTGAGCAAGCAGTAAAGGAAACAAAAGAAAAATTCAGAGTAGGTATTAAAATCCATGGAGAAGAAGTAAAAACTTTGAGGTTCGCCGATGACATTGTAATTCTGTCAGAGACAGCAAAGGACTTGGAAGAGCAGTTGAACGGAATGGACAGTGTCTTGAAAGGAGGATATAAGATGAACATCAACAAAAGCAAAACGAGGATAATGGAATGTAGTCGAACTAAGTCGGGTGTTGCTGAGGGAATTAGGTTAGGAAATGAGACACTTAAAGTAGTAAAGGAGTTTTGCTATTTAGGGAGTAAAATAACCGATGATGGTCGAAGTAGAGAGGATATAAAATGTAGACTGGCAATGGCAAGGAAAGCGTTTCTCAAGAAGAGAAATTTGTTAACATCAAGTATAGATTTAAGTGTCAGGAAGTCGTTTCTGAAAGTATTTGTATGGAGTGTAGCCATGTATGGAAGCGAAACATGGACGATAACTAGTTTGGACAAGAAGAGAATAGAAGCTTTCGAAATGTGGTGCTACAGAAGAATGCTGAAGATAAGGTGGGTAGATCACGTAACTAATGAGGAGGTACTGAATAGGATTGGGGAGAAGAGAAGTTTGTGGCACAACTTGACTAGAAGAAGGGATCGGTTGGTAGGACATGTTTTGAGGCATCAAGGGATCACAAATTTAGCATTGGAGGGCAGCGTGGAGGGTAAAAATCGTAGAGGGAGACCAAGAGATGAATACACTAAACAGATTCAGAAGGATGTAGGTTGCTGTAGGTACTGGGAGATGAAGAAGCTTGCACAGGATAGAGTAGCATGGAGAGCTGCATCAAACCAGTCTCAGGACTGAAGACCACAACAACAACATTTTATTACACATTCATTCTTTGTGGAATACTTTACGCACTGTCCGCTCCCAGTAGCTGAGTGGTAGTTTAATACTTGATGAGTAAGATCCTTAAAATTTGATTGTCCGCCTCCGTAGTGTAGCGTTAGCGCCTACCACGGAGAGGGCCCGGGTTCGATTCCCGGCAGGGGACAGTTGTGTGTCCTTCATCGCAGTCCCGAGTTCGAGTCTCGGTCCGGCACATAGTTTTGCCGGCACGGTACCTCAGCGTGTTCGGTCAGAGAGCAGGCTGGTCTCTGTAATAAAGAAACTGAGTGAAGGGATCGACAACGAACTTCAACGGATGTCATGTGACGTCGAACAAACACAACGAACAATAAGGAACAAAAGAAAAAAAAAATGCCGGCACGGTAACTCAGCGTGTTCGGTCAGAAGGTTAGCTGACCTCTGTAAAAAGAAACTGAGTTAATGAATCAACGACGAACTGAAACGAGTGTCTTGCGACGTCCGCCCCGAGCAGATGCAACGAACGAAAACGAATAAAATAAGTAGACAGTGTGACAGAATGTCAATCCTAAGGGCCCGGGTTTGATTCCCAGCTGGCTCGGAGATTTTCTCCGCTCAGGGACTGGGTGTTGTCCTAATCATCATCATTTCATCCCCATCGACGCGCAAGTCGCCGAAGTGGCGTCAAATCGAAAGACATGCACCCGGCGAACGGTCTACCCGACGGGAGGCCCTAGTCCACGACATTTACTTTACTCACTCTACGCTCACACATTTGTGATTATTATACGTACACTTTAACCTGGTAGTTTTACTTTTTTTGAACTGTGATTGCATAAGATAACGCAAGATATAAGATAACGCAAGTTGATATCTGGCCCGAACTACAACGTTTACTTCTCTGACAACCTAAGCAAACAATTGCGCGGCAGCCGTCACCAAATGCTTTGTGTCCGTCGCTTTGCCATGGGTTGTGCGTTGCTCGTTGAAATGAGTGGAGACAGCTGATCCTAACCTGCCACAGGGTTTAAGTTCGACTCTCCCAACACCAGAAGGGATCGACGATCCCTGTGACCTTGCGTGAGTTTTGCTTTCGGGATCGTCGATCCCTTCTGGTGTTGTGAGAGTCGTCCAATCCCTGTGTGCACGTGTCAGTTCCGCTTTATCCGCTGCTAGTGCTTAGCGCTGCTGCTCTAGATCGCGGTGTCCCGTGTTCGATTCCCAGCCGGGTACGAGATTTTCTTCGCTCGGGGGCGGGGCATATGTGTTGACCAAATCATTTCATCTCACCTTCATCGACGCGCATGTCGCTGAAGTGGTGAAACTACAAAGACTTGCACCAGGCGGTTGAAAAACACCAGATGGGGTCTCCTAGCCAATAATGCCGGCGTACGGTCATCTCATTTCTGCCTTCGCAGAAGAACAGAACATCGTTGAAGGCTGCCAGCCCTGCGAGCGTAGGTGAGCCTTCTCAGCCCGCTCCGGTTTGCATCGGACGAAGTAACAATCGTCGGTGCTGAGGTGGGTTCTTGGCTTTACTCGTGTGGGCGGGGGGAAGATGATTCTGTAACTTCCTTAGTGTGTTTTAGGCACGTTTCTCATTGAACCAATACGATACACGATACGTTGCAGCAAAGGTCGCGCGTCGCGACGGTTATTCGTGTTCCCGTAGAAGCGATACATCAAGCAACGAGACACAGCAGGCGGCAATAACCTCGCGTGCGGCGCGTAACTGCCAATTTCATCGCGGAAAATGTCAAATATACACTGTCCAATACATTAACGTGAGCCGGCCGCTGTGGCCGAGCGGTTCTAGGCGCTTCTGTCTGGAACCACACGACCGCTACGGTCGCAGGTTCGAATCTTGCCTCGGGCACGGATGTGTGTGATGTCCTTAGGTTAGTTAGGTTTAAGTAGTTCTAAGTTCTAGGGGACTGATGACCTCAGATGTTAAGTCCCATAGTGCTCAGAGCCATTTGAACCATTAATGTGATCAGTTGTCAAAAGCCTGAATAACAAAGTTCTGCAGCGCGAGAAGTGCAGGAAGAGAGTCAGTGAAGTTCTGGGAGGTACCGACAGCGATGTGGAGCTATGCCGATTCCAGTCTCGTGGCCAGATACGCTAGGCTTCTCGGTTGAGTATCCACAGGGCGAACAGCGCGATCTAAATTATCCCACACATTCTCAATAGGATTTAAATCCGGGGAGCTTGGTGGCCAGGGGAGTACGGTAAACTCGTCCTGGTGCCCTTCGAACCACGCAAGTACTCCGCGAGCTATGTGAGACGTTGCATTGTTGCATTGTTCTGCTGGTAGATGCGGTCCCGCCGAGGAAAAAAAAATTTACATGGATAGATATATACTTATGTTGATTCACTATGCCTTCCAGAATGACGAAGTTACGCAGCGAATGCCACGAAAACATTCCACAGACTATAACGTTCCGATCTGCTCGTGGAATGTCTGCTTTCAGACGTTTCACGCTGTACACGCCAACGGCCACAGTCCGGCGGGGCATAAAACGTGGTTCATCTGAGAACGCCACTTGGAACTAGGCGCTTGCCGCGGAGTCCCATACGCAGCAACGTTCGCAGAAGACATTGCTAGTAGCCCCTGCGTGGTCAGTTGCCTAGCAGTTACACGTCTGTTTGCCCTTACACACCTCTGCAGCCGTCACTCACCCCTGTCATCTATGACCCGTGATGCACCACAATTGCCTCGGTGCTGGTTTCGGATAGCGCCGTTTGCCTTGCACAGTATACTTCAACCCTAGCGGCGCGCGAATAACATACAAACTTCGCCGTTTCGGAAATGTTTCCACCTTTGGTCCGAAAACCAATGATCACGCCCTTTTGGAAGTCAGATACATCGTTCCGTTTCCTCATTACGGCAACGACTGCACTATTTTCCACGTCTCCCGATATGAAACCCTCCACTGCTAGTGCTGCCACTGCCGTCTCTAAGTGGTCATTACTCGCTGACGTAGAACATAGGCAGTAGTCACATTAATATGACTGAACCGTGTATGTCACGTATTTACTCGAGACTGGCAAGAGATATGGGGCTCCTTTCAATGTTAAAAGCAGTTTCAGTATACTAGCTACTTTGGTACGCCACATTATATGACCTAAAATGCATCGAACATAAACTGGCCAGCGACTACATTTTTTACTGAAAACTTTTCCAAATATGCGCTGTAATTTAAATAATTTCAAAGTATCACTTGAACTGTGGGCAATATCGAAAAGAAAATCAGTTCATTATCAGTGTGTGATATCAGATTATAAGATTTTACCGAATAGGTTCCACAAAATCGCGTGGAAAAGACTGCAGATTCGAATTTTTAATTTTTTATGAGAAAAGCAAAACCTTTACTCAGAAACATACTAAACAGACGGATGAAGCATTGCTTCATCTACATAAAACAATTTCTTACACACATCTGACGACTTGAAATTTCCCTTCCCGTGTATCGTACGACAGAGCCGCGTGGAGCAACCAGCGTTCTGTGTTGCGCCAGCGATTCGCAAGAAAATGTTGTCGGTATTGAATCACTGTCGTCTGAGTGTGAACCAACTATGTCGCTACCAGTACGTTTCTGCGCGCTGCACCGGTATGGGTCGCTGCTGCATTGTATCGCGAGTCGGATCGCTTATCGCATCGCCTCAGTGTGAAGCGCGTGTTATTTGAATTTTTTTCTCACTAACTGTGTGTTGCACGACCGTATTAATGAGATCTTTTTACTGCAGATCTATTTCAGTTGCCGTGTAGCTCTTTTGAGTGCAATGTGATTTGTATGTAATTGTAATGAACATAGCTATACAGGAGCTGAATTCGATCTGCAACAAACGGATTAAAAGTTTACCACCGATGGTGTCCTTCCTCCTACCTTGGACCTATTTTATTTCGTATTAGTTTCGCTTTTCAGGAGCGTGCATCTTCAGGTATTCATTGCTCTGACGGAAATATGTTATTGTTTTAAAATACCGTTAGGTGTCTCTTATTAGAGCAGTGAACACAGCTCACTTTATGCTCCATAAACTAAACTGCTTCGTTCGAGGGGGAAGGCACATCTACTAATTCAACGTTAGAGACAGCAAACTTATGTTACATCTCTTGTAGTGAAAGACTCTCTGTACCTGCATTTAGCTTGGGGCACTAATGAACTACCATCCAAAAATATAGTACCAGAGCAGAGGGGCGGATTCATGGTTCACTCCTCACACGATGATGTTCCAACTGATCGCATCGTCATGGCTGCCATCGATCAAAATATACACAGACGGCCGGCCGCGGTGGTCTCGCGGTTCTAGGCGCTCAGTCCGGAACCGCGCGACTGCTACGGTCGCAGGTTCGAATCCTGCCTTGGGCATGGATGTGTGTGATGTCCTTAGGTTAGTTTGGTTTAAGTAGTTCTAAGTTCTAGGGGACTGATGACCACAGATGTTAAGTCCCATAGTGCTCAGAACCACCATACACAGACGACTACAAAACAAGAGGGGGCACTGGCTTCGCTTATTTCTGCGGGGATCCAGTAACTGGGCTATATTTAAGCTTCCGGCTGAAGCAAGCATCTTCACTGCCTTTAGGTATACTGCAAATCTGGTCAGTGACATCCTTATTGTAACGGATTGTAGGAGTGCATTTGAAGACCTAGAAAAACAGCAATGGGTCTCCAAAACTATCCGCTGTGTGCTTGGTGTACTTAAGTTAATCTACCAGTGCAAATACCAACTTAAACTTATCTAGTTATTATGAATAAATGGCCACTGGTACCTCGTATAACGAGTTGGTGCATCAACTAGCGATATGAAATGTGACTGATGGCCGACTTTTGCTACACTTGTCTACCGCATATAAATTTCATTGCTGGTATAAAAAAGCAAGTCTTTCACGAATGGTTACACGAGTTACAGCTTTCACAGCACTCGAAAGGAAGAGATTATGCAGCAATACAGCCGAATATTCCGTGAAAAAAACCTGACTTTTCAAAGATAAAGCTGTCTAGTCAAGAAACCGCTACTAAAACGCGCATCTGGCTGGGTCACGGCTTTTATCCTTCACATCTTTACAGGATAAAAGTTCAGACATCTTCCTACTACGAAGTATTATATCCAAATGAAATCGCAGGACCGAGCCACGTGATACTTGGGTCTTCATGCTTCTCACGGCCGTCATCAGAGCTGCAGTGCTTCAACGTACGCCTGACACAGGCCTATTTCGTCAGCGGTCCACGGAGGGCTATCTCAGTATCGCCCTGTTTCTACAAAACGTGGATAAACGGATGTAAATCAGGGAAATGAATCCAGAGTGACAAGATGTGGTATGTGGTTCATGCACAGTGTTGAACAGTCGACGGCCAGCAAGGGGGAGATGGGGGGGGGGGGGGGGGCAGCGAGACGGTCTTGCTGTCAGTGGTGTGGTCTTCGCGAGAATTCGTAAGTTTTAAATAAACGCGATTTATGTGGAGGATTGTCTACAACTCATGTGAACATCAACTCCTCGCTGTTAATGCCGTATGCTCTACCATTTCTGTTGTACACAGTGTATCATGAAGTATAACTTGTAATTTAAAATGCTTATGTTGTAGACTATACAGGGTGGTCCATTGATGGTGATCGGGCCAAATATCTCAACAAATAAGCGCCAAACGAAAAAATTACAATGAACGAAACTTGTCTAGCTTGAAGGTGGAAACTAAATGGCGCTGCCATAGGTCAAACGGATATCAACTGCGTTTTTTAAATAGGAACCCCAATGTTTTATTACATATTCGTGTAGTACGTAAAGAAATATGAATGTTTTAGTTAGACCATTTTTTTCGCTTTGTGATAGATGGCGCTTAATAGTCACAAACATATGGCTCACAATTTTAGACGAACAGTTGGTAACAGGTAGGTTTTTTAAATTAAAATACAGAACGTAGGTACTTTTGAACATTCTATTTCGGTTGTTCCAATGTGATGCATGTACCTTTGTGAACTTATCATTTCTGAGAACACATGCTATTACGGCGTAATTACCTGTAAATACCACATTAATGCAATAAATGCTCAAAATGATGTCCGTCAACCTCAATGCATTTGGCAATACGTGTAACGACATTCCTCTCAACAGCGAGTAGTTCGCCTTCCGTAATGTTCGCACATGCATTGAGAATGCGCTGACGCATGTTGTCAGGCGTTGTCGATGGATCACGATAGCAAATATCCTTCAACTTTCCCCGTAGAAACAAATCCGGGAACGTCAGATCCGGTGAACATGCGGGCCATGATATGGTGCTTCGACGACCGATCCACCTGTCATGAAATATACTGTTCAATACCGCTTCAACCGCACGCGAGCTATATGCCGGACATCCGTCATGTTGGAAGTACATCGCAGTGAAACATCTTTTAGTAACATCCGTAAAACATTACGTAGGAAATCGGCATACATCGCACCATTTAGATTGCCATCGATAAAATGGGGTCCAATTATCCTTCCTCCCATAATGCAGCACCATACATTAACCCGCCAAGGTCGCTGATGTTCCACTTGTCGCAGCCATCGTGGATTTTCCGTTGCCCAATAGTGCATATTATGCCGGTTTACGTTTCCGCTGTTTGTGAATGACGCTTCGTCGCTAAATAGAACGCGTGCAAAAAATCTGTCATCGTCCCGTAATTTCTCTTGTGTCCAGTGGAAGAACTGACAACGACGTTCAAAGTCGTCGCCATACAATTCCTGGTGCATGGAAACATGGTACGGGTGCAATCGATGTTGATGTAGCATTCTCAACACTGACGTTTTTGAGATTCCCGATTCTCGCGCAATTTGTCTGCTACTGATGTGCGGATTAGCCGCGACAGCAGCTAAAACACCTACTTGGGCATCATCATTTGTTGCATGTTGTGGTAACGTTTCACATGTGGCTGAACACTTCCTGTTTCCTTACATAACGTAACTATCCGGCGAACGGTCCGGACACTTGGATGATGTCGTCCAGGATACCGAGCAACATACATAGCACACGCCCGTTGGGCATTTTGAATAGCCATACATCAACACGATATCGACGTTTTCCGCAATTGGTAAACGGTCCATTTTAACACGGGTAATGTATCAAGAAGGAAATAGCTTCAGCACTGGCGGAATGTTACGTGATACCACGTACTTACACGTTTGTGACTATTACAGCGCCATCTATCACAAAGCGAATAATGTGGTCCAATTAAAACATTCATATTTCTTTACGTACTACACGAATATGTAATAAAAATGGGGGTTCCTATTTTTAAAAAACGCAGTTGATATCCGTTTGACCTATGGCAGCGCCATCTAGCGGGACAACCATAGCGCCATCTGGTTTCCCCGTTCAAGCTAGACGAGTTTCGTTCTTTGTAGTTTTTTCGTTTGATGCTTATCTCGTGAGATATTTGGCCCGGTCACTATCCATGGACCACCCTGTATACGGGCTGTACGTAAAGTCCGGGAATACTTTCAATTATTTATTGCACAAAACCAGATATTGTACAGATATCATACATATGTCATTTTGAAGAGAAACCCTGAAAGTTTTTTTTTTTTTTTCATGAATACCGCCAGAGCGTAGTTTGGTAATTTGCCGATAGTCAAAAAAAAAAAAATGGTTCAAATGGCTCTGAGCACTATGGGACTTACGAGTAACTTCTGAGGTCATCAGTCCCCTAGAACTCAGAACTACTTAAACCTAACAAACCTAAGGACATCACACACAACCATTCCCGAGGCAGGATTCGAACCTGCGACCGTAGCAGTCGCGCGGTTCCGAACTGAACCGCCTAGAACCGCTCGGCCACCGCGGCCGGGCGCCGATAGTCAGCTCTAGTCCCAAACGTGGTGAGTTCAGGTGCGGAGCGAGCTTTCTGTGTGTTCATGAAATGGCCTCCCCGATCACCAGATCTCACTCCGTGTGACTTTTTTCTGTGGGGACATTAAAGATCTGGTGTATGTACCGCCTCTACCACATGATGTAGCAGAGCTCCGGGAGAGAATACGGGAAGCGACTGCCACAGTCTACGATGCCATGCTGGGACGGGTATGGCAAGAATTCGATTACCGTATTGACGTCTGCCGGATCACTCACGGTTCGCATATGGAATGTTTGTAAAGAAAACTTTCGTAGTTTCTCTTCAAAATGCAATACGTATGAGGTCTGTACAATGTTTAGTTCTCGTGCAATAAATAATTGAAAGTGTTCCCGGACTTTATGTAAACCCTATATTGTGTAACCATGTCGTCACTACTCATTTCTCTGGCGTGATGGTTAATGCGTAAGGCCAAGTAATAATTTTAAATATAGCATGAAGTGCTGTGCTTTTATTTGGTTATGGAACTGCACGTTTGATAAAATCGAGCAGATGTAACGCGAGAAAATGTCAATGTACGTAGTTCAAAAATGGTTCAAATGGCTCTGAGCACTATGGGACTTAACTGCTGTGGTCATCAGTCCCCTACTTAAACCTAACTAACCCAAGGACATCACACACATCCATGCCCGAGGCAGGATTCGAACCTGCGACCGTAGCGGTCGCGCGGTTCCAGACTGTAGCGCCTAGAACCGCTCGGCCATTCCGGCCGGCGTCAATGTAGTCTTTGAGAATGGAGTTGCAGCTCCGAAAACCGTTGGACTAAATAGGGAGGATAAAATATTGTGACTCAAGACGGCGTATTATGAACAAAAATATTTCTAACCTGTAAGTCACATTCCCCGACAGCTTCTGATGAAATGTCAGTTAATAATGTATGTAATACGTGTATTGTGACGGTTACTCTGCACATTAATTTTTAAAGGTCGTTGTGTTCCCCGCAGGTAGTACCTCCTCAGTTTCCTGTGAATATGTTGTGTTCTACGTTTCGTTCGGTGTGGCAGAGTCCGCTAATGACTGATGATCGACTACACCCCTTATTTTTTCTTTATTTTATGTTAGTTCAGTGGCAGGAAGTCCGCCCGGAAACTACACGCGTCAGTTATCGCTAGGGAGGAAAGCCGTTTGCGCTACCTGTCCTCCGGCATTCACATAAACTGACACAGCGCGTTTTCGTATTTCGTTTGTATATTGTGTATCGGAGGCGCAGATCGTCCTGATATCTGATTAACGTTAACTGAGCGAGCGAATTATAGCCGGATCCGATTTCACATCCCAGTCCCGCAAGCCAGCGCACGCGCTTCGACATTATTACGGCTATGAGTGGAACCGAGTATTATATATACCGGTGTGCAGAAATTAAGGGCGGAAGTAACTTTTGCATAATGTGTCACTGCTAAGTAGCGTAGCCTGATGAAACTTTGACCGTAAATAGAAAAGACTACTACAGTATAGTACACAAGGTTGTGTATCTGAAAGAAATACGCAGTGGGACGAACATTAATGACACATTTATTGAAAGCCAGTAATAATACTCAAGTCACTGGGATTCATGTTAGCCCCCTGTATATTAGAATAGGTGGGGTATGGCTCTCAATGTGGAGTGTGATGACCACGGACGGCAGTGCATGGTCAGCAACGAGCTCCCCTGTTGGGCTCAAGGTAGTAAGGAGTTCTTTTGGCAGGGCGTTCTATTTCTGCGCCAGCGGGCTTGTCAACATGTAACTTTTTAGACGACGCTTACGATAATACTTGAGACAATATTAGCCTTTCAACAGAGACAACTATTCCACGTATTGGAGATGGGTTTCTAGATGCTTTCAAAACACCCAGTACGCCAAAGCATAACTGTACGAACTATCATCGGTTTTTCAACAAAATTCAGCAATTAACATGTGAAACGAAATAGGGCCTAATCATCTCCGTATAAGCGTATTTCATTTTGCCACTCGTCACTAGCAATAAACACTATTTGCCATTTTTACGACCGAGTAAATTTTCGCCCCCCCCCCCCCTCCCCAAAAAAAAAAAAAATTATCTGAACACAGAAACTGTTCCAGGTTACAGATCTGAGAAGACCCATGACAGCGCAGATGTTCGAGAAGTGTTCGTGACTGGCACAAATGAGAGTTTAAATAACGCAATGAGGCACTGTTTTAATAACTCCACTATACATGTGTGATCTCGACAAACGGACACCCTAATATGTTGGTTAATTCATATCGCTGTTTTAACTGAAGAAAGGTGACCGGTCATACGAACGAATACTAGATACCAACGATTGAATGCGCATCGTGCACATCATACTGATCGATGCGTCGGCAGGTAGCGTGTAGAATGCTAATTTCTGAAGCTATTCGGATCACGTATCAAACTACCTATGCTTCTGGACTCCGCACGTGAGCAGTCTTCGCCTAGGGAACTTCTCTCCTGTTACCGTCGTGTCTTTCCTTCTCCAAGTCTGACGCAGACTCACCCTCCTCAACCTTCCCCTCCAACCCCCCCCCCCCATCCCCCGACCTTCACTGCTCCATATCCTTCTTTACGTTCCTCTTTCTCCTATACCGTATCGTCTCGAAGAGCTCCCGTAATCATGCTACTTAGAGGTTCTGTAACTCCCCTTTCTTCACCTACTAACTTTCACTTGCGATGTTTCACACTCTTCAGTAATAATAAGCATCCTGTAGATAAATCTCTCGTTAATGTTCTTTCCATAATTTCTCACACTGTCGCCTCTAGCTGTCAAATTCCGTCTGTCACAGAGAGAGCTAATAATCAGCGAACAGCTCTGTAACTATTTTTTTATATATATGGAATCATATTGAGGCGCCGGGGTTATTGTCCTGCACTATCTTGGCAGGACATTCCAGTGTCGGTGTCTGAGTAGGTTCACGGTCTTCCTTAACGTCTTTTATGATCCACGCCTCAAGTACGATGACTCTGAGTGAAATAAGGTTCTCCAGCCGTGCTCATACGGCGCTTAAGTAGAAACACGAGTGAAGTTCGCCTGAGCAGATCGTTCTTTGTCCCACTGCGTGAAACCCCTATCGATGACGTCAAGGATACACTGTTAAGAGTCTCAAAGTACGACAGAAGAGCAATTACAGTGCAGTGGGTCACTTTGTAATCACTGACACAGTACTCGTTAAAGCCTGTGATATGGTAAGTGAGCGGGATTCACCTTATAAGAAAGGATTTTCGCATAGATATCGACCGCATGTACCTGAATGTTGGAAAATCAGACTTCCATCCACTCTGTAATGACAATGATACGTCAAGTAAGTTCGACATGCAGTCACACGTCAGCATGGATCGAAAGCAAACCAGAAGATGCTACCAATGTGACAATAATAACGGTCGCCAACCTAATTAGGCATTAACTGAGTTTCTTCCCTGTACAGGTTGGTACATATTCATGCAAAACAACAAATTGTAACACCGCATAATATAGAAGAATTTTAGAACCAGAAAATCTATTGAACTGATAGTTTCATGTTCTGTACTGATATGCAAAATCATGAATACATAACACTACACTATAATGTTTACTACAAAACTTTATACTGTCTATTAATCTGATTAAAATCGGGCATAGGTTACCCTAGAAATTGTACTTTCATGCCACACACAAAATGCCAATTTTGATAAAGATAAAACACATAATTTTGACTTTTATATTGACTTTAACTTTTGCTGGTCAAACCAATTTAGAACACTTCAGAATTCAAATGAATGAGGGGGGGACCCTGAAACTGTTATGCCGGCCGGAGTGGCCGAGCGGTTCTAGGCGCTACAGTCTGGAACCGGGCGACCGATACGGTCGCAAGTTCGAATCATGCCTCGGGCATGGATGTTCAATTGGCTCTGAGTACTATGGGACTTAACTGCTGAGGCCATCTGTCCCCTAGAACTTAGAACTACTTAAACCTAACTAACCTAAGAACATCACACACATCCATGCCCGAGGCAGGATTCGAACCTGCGACCGTATCGGTCGCGCGGCTCCAGACTGTAGCGCCTAGAACCGCTCGGCCACTTCGGCCGGCCGGCATGGATGTGTGTAATGTACTTAGGTTAGTTAGGTTTAAGTAGTTCTAAGTTCTAGGGGACTGATGAAATCAGAAGTTAAGTCCCATAGTGCTCAGAGCCATTTTCTGAAACTGTTATGATCGCTGTATTTAAAAAAAAATGATTACTGAATTTATTATTCATTCAAGATTTCCAGTATATAAGTTACTACTCTTTTCATCTTATTTACTGATCATTTAAATGCCTTTAAATCTGTCTCGAAATAACAAACTTCATTACTATATCAATACTAAAGTTATCTTTCGACTTCATTAGACCTTCGCTATTCATTTACTGGTTCATTAACAAAACATTTCTTTAAACACCATCCTAATATAGCTAGTTCTGCAAATAATTATTATTAATATAATTTTTAATTTTCATTTCGGGACACTCGGATTGCACAACGTTTGGAAAGGACCCTGTCTAGGTTAGTTGTGAGGATAATTAAATGATGGAAAAATTCTGTTAAAATTTAGGTTATTATTGCACCAAACAAACACAGTTCACTCTCTGATCCACACGAATACAGTACTAAAAGTTTCAACCTGCTAGTATCGATGTGGCGATTGGCGGGCGGCAAGAAGGCGAGGCACAGAGCACACATACAACCACAGCTATGGCTCTTGATGTATCGGCAGTTTAATTCTTCTTAGCGTCGCAATACTTTTCCATTTACTGCCTATGGAATTTTGCCATGCTGTGTGGGCGTTGGAACGGCATACCCGAGGCTCAGTGAAGCTATGTCTTCCAGGAGAGCCTCCTCGCTCCAGAAGGTGTTGCTCAAACCAGTGCCAAACTCCAACTACTGCTGTGCCCGTTATGCCGTGCAGTACCCGCGCGCATTTTCCCGCGCTCGCCTGCCATCCACCTTTTACCGCTCCCTGACAGACCGGGTATTCACCCGAGGTAATGCATTCTACATATCCTAACACATTGCCTACATATGGACTAGACGCACAGTTACAATTTTACACATCTTACAACAGTTTCAACATTTGTTACATTTCAATTTTATTACAATATTACTTAACATTTGACATAAACATTAATATTCACATTGAAACTTATTTACAGTTTTCTTAACATAATGGCATGAAACAAAAAGCAGAACATCAATTACACAAGTTTATCGTAAAATCAGATGAAAAGAATTACTTACATGTACAATAGTACAGAGTCGTTGTTGTTACAACTTCTCCTCCGAGCAACAGTTCAGGATTACCAAAGTTGACCCCAAATTGGATCGTACCAGAAACCTTCTAGATGAAGGAAAAAAAAGAAACAGAACATGGTAATGGCAGGTGATCATATGATCTCCGACATCTGTGTAAGCGTAAATATTACGCTCCTGTTATTATTCATTATTTATGTATTTTTCTATTTTTAATGAACTTGGTATTTGGCTTTCTGATCATTTAATCAACACTCAGTTTGTAATAGAACGTAGCTGTTAGCGTCGTCTTCAGGAACTGCAAGAATGCATGTACACTCATTTATCTTTCTGTAAAAAGCCCACACTGGAACGGTACCTTTAAAACGCCACCCATGTTTGCAGACGGGACATAGGCTTTGCGAGCTTCGTCAGGTATACCCTACCTTTTTAGTCCAAGAAACATGATTAGTTGATGGATTTCAAGTTCTCGTTATCTGACAGAAATGTGACGTCAGAATGATACACTTAAAAGACAAAGCACGGTATTCCCAGTGGGTATGTTTTCCTTTCCTTTACTGGAACACTCATAGTTAAAACGCTCGTGTTGCTCTCGGTCCCTTATTACTACTTCAGGAGTTATAAGATGGTTTGATATTGGATAACTAAGCAAATGGCGAACACAAACGTACACTTAACGATTTCCTATTTATTATCTGAAGATTTTTGTAAAATTCGTTTCCAAAAAGAATCACAGTTCAATTTACTGAATGTCGTACTGCTATGAAACACATTTTCTGGGAAAAATTTCCCATAACTCGAAAAAATATTAAGCCACCTATAATCACAATAACGAATTGTGCTTCAAGAAAGGCCATACACTGCAGACTACTCTCTGCATGTTAGCATTGTCGTTTAAAATGCAATATTGACGCCCGATTCTGACTCAACGACGTTACATAATATCACTGCCTTTCTACATTAACAGTTTTACACTGTATCGCCAAAGAAACTGGTATACTTGCGTATTCAAATACAGATATATGTAAACAGGCAGAATACGGCGCTGAGGTCGGAAACCCCTATGGCAGATAAAGTGTCTGGCGCAGTTGTTAGATCGGTTACTGCTGCTACAGTGCCAGGTTATGAAGACATGTGAGTTTGAACGTGGTCTTACAGTCGCCGCAAGAGTATTGGGACCCAGCGTCTCCAAGACAGCGATGAAGTGGGGATTCTCCCGTACGTCTATTTCACGAATGTACCGAGACTGTCAGGAATTCGGTAAAACATCAAATCTCCGACATCGCTGCGGCCGGAAAAAGATCCTGCAAGAACGGGACCAACGACGGCTGAAGAGAATCGTTCAACGTGACAGAAGTGCAACCATTCCACAAACTGCTGCATATTTCAATGATGGGCCATCAACAAGTGTCGGCGTGAGAACCATTCAACGGAATATCATCGATGTGGGCTTTCGGAGCCGAAGGTCCACTCGTGTACCCTTGATGACAGCAAGACACAAAGTTTTACGCCTCGCCTGGGCCCGTCAAATTCGACCTTGGACTGTTGATGACTGGAAACATGTTGCCTAGTCGAATGAGTCAAATTGTACGAGGTGCATTCAAGTTCTAAGGTCTCCGATTTTTTTTCTCCGGACTGGAAAGAGATAGAAACATGCGCATTGTTTTAAAATGAGGCCGCGTTCATTGTCAATACGTCCCAGAGATGGCAGCACCGTACGGCAGATGGAATTTTACCGCCAGCGGCGAGAATGAGAACTGTTTTAAATACTTAAAATGGCGACGTTTTCCTTACTTGAACAGCGTGCAATCATTCGTTTTCTGAATTTGCCCTGTGTGAAACCAATTGAAATTCATCGACAGTTGAAGGAGACATGTGGTGATGGAGTTATGGATGTGTCGAAAGTGCGTTCGTGGGTGCGACAGTTTAATGAAGGCAGAACATCGTGTGACAACAAACCGAAACAACCTCGGGCTCGCACAAGCCGGTCTGACGACATGATCGAGAAAGTGGAGAGAATTGTTTTGGGGGATCGCCGAATGACTGTTGAACAGATCGCCTCCAGAGTTGGCATTTCTGTGGGTTCTGTGCGCACAATTCTGCATGACGACCTGAAAATGCGAAAAGTGTCATCCAGATGGGTGCCACGAATGCTGACGGCCGACCACATGGGTGCCCGTGTGGCATGTTGCCAAGCAATGTTGACACGCAACGACAGCATGAATGGGACTTTCTTTTCGTCGGTTGTGACAATGGATGAGACGTGGATGCCATTTCTCAATCCAGAAACAAAGCGCCAGTCAGCTCAATGGAAGCACACAGATTCACCGCCACCAAAAAAATTTCGGGTAACCGCCAGTGCTGAAAAAATGATGGTGTCCATGTTCTGGGACAGCGAGGGCGTAATCCTTACCTATTGCGTTCCAAAGGGCACTACGGTAACAGGTGCATCCTACGAAAATGTTTTGAAGAACAAATTCCTTCCGGCACTGCAACAAAAGTCCGGGAAGGGCTGTGCGTGTGCTGTTTCACCAAGACAACGCACCCGCACATCGAGCTAACGTTACGCAACAGTTTCTTCGTGATAACAACTTTGAAGTGATTCCTCACGCTCCCTACTCACCTGACCTGGCTCCTAGTGACTTTTGGCTTTTTCCAACAATGAAAGACACTCTCCGTGGCCGCACATTCACCAGCCATGCTGCTATTGCCTCAGCGATTTTCCAGTGGTCAAAACAGACTCCTAAAGAAGCCTTCGCCGCTGCCATGGAATCATGGCGTCAGCGTTGTGAAAAATGTGTACGTCTGCAGGGCGATTACGTCGAGAAGTAACGCCAGTTTCATCGATTTCGGGTGAGTAGTTAATTAGAAAAAAAATCGGAAGCCTTAGAACTTGAATGCACCTCGTATCGAGCGGATGGACGTGTACAGGTATGAAGACAACCTCATGAATCCATGGACCCTGCATGTCAGCATGGGACTGTTCAAGCTGGTGGAGGCTCTATAATAGTGTGGGGCGTGTGCAGTTGTAATGATATGGGACACCTGATACGTCTACATACGACTCCGGCAGGTGAGCCGTACGTAAGCATCCTGTCTGATCTCCTGCATCCATTCATGTCCATTGTGCATTCGTAGGCAATTTGGCAGTTCCAGCAGGACAATGGGACATCCCACACGTCCAGAGTTGCTACAGAGTGGCTCCAGGAACACTCTTCTGAGTTTAAACACTTCCGCTGGCCACCTAACTCCCCAGACATGAACATTATTGAGCATATCTGGGATTCCTTGAAACGTGCTGTTCAAAAGAGATCTCCTCCCCCTCGTACTCTTAGGGATTTATGGACAGTCCTGCAAGATTCGTGATGGCAATTTCGTCCAGCACTGCTTCAGACATTAGTCGAGTCCATGGCACGTCGTGTTGCAGCACTTCTGCGCGCTCGCTGGGGCCCTACACGATATTAGGCAGGTATACCAGTTTCTTTTGCTCTTCTGTGTAGAAGAATATTATCTATGTGACAGGAGGTAAAATGCTCTTTTGGTCGAGATTCGTAACTGTAGGAGATATTTTTTTCATTTCAGTTAACAAGCTGAATGTGGTTTTACTATCGCATTAATGTTCACGGTAATCTCAGCCATCATTAATACAAGTTTCAACTTTTATAATAATGACAGACCTCGTAAAAGTAGCTCTTTGATAATCTGAAGGTAGCAGGGGTAAAATATAGGGAATGAAGGTTATTTAAAACTTGTTCATAAACCAGACCGCAGTTGTAAGAATCGGAGGACTTGAGAGGGAAGCCGTAGTTAAGAAGGAAGTGAGGCAGGGTTGTAGCCTATCCCCATGTTTTTCAGTCTGTACACTGAGCAAGCAGTAAAGGAAACCAAGGAGAAATTTCGAAAGGGAATTAAAGCTAGGGTGCAGAAATAATAACGTAATGGTTTTCCAACCACATTGTATTTCTGTCCGGGATGTCAAAGGATTTGGAAGAGCATTTGAATTGATAGTGTCTGGAGAAGAGATTATAAAATGAACGTAAACAACAAAAGTAAAACAAGGGTAATGGAATGGAATGGAATTAAATTAGGCGATACTGAGGGAAGTAGCTTAGGAAATGAGAAACGAAAAGTAGTAGATGAATTTTGCTGTTTGGGCAGCAGTAAAATAACTGATGGTCGAAGTAGAGACGATATAAAATACAAACTGGAAGTAGCAAGAAACTCATTTCTGAAAAAAAAGAATTTTTAACGTCTAATATCAACTTAGGTATTTGGAAGTCTACTCTGCAGGTCTTTGTCAGGAACGTAGCCATGTACGGAAGTGAAACGTGGATAAAAAGTGAATAGAAGCTTTTGAAATGTGGTGCTTGTGAAGAACGCTGAAGATTTGATGGTTACTTTCAGTAACAAATGAGGAAATACAGAATCGAACTGGAGAAAAAAATGTATGGCACAACTTGGCTAAAAGAAAGGATCAGCTGATAAGGCACATGCTGAGCCACAAGGAAATTGTCAGCTTGGTAGAGGAAAGACGGATGGAAGGAGACCAACGCTTGATTGCTGTAAGCAGCTCCATATTGATGTAACTGGGCATGGCGCAATGGGACGTCCAATTGAAACAGCAATAAACGCGATCAAACTCTTGTCCACGTACCGTAAAAATTATAATTTTCCGTAATAATGAAGAAAGTCAGACACCGTCTGCGTAACTTTTTTATGTTTATTCGGATTACCGGTTTCGACCTGATTTATAGCTCATCTTCGGGTCCAGGCCTAATTACTGCAGTTCGTTACCAGAACGAAGATTCAGTTAAAATTTTTTGGTTAGATATGGATCTGAAGACGACCTCTAACTAGAGTCGAAACCGGATAATTGGAATAAACTTAAAAATTGACCCAGATTGTGTCTTTCTTCATTAAATTAAAAGTGGTCAAGGTGCCTTCAGTAATGAAATTCCGGTAGTGTTTGACCAAAAAATTCTTTTTATCAAAACATTAGTGGAAGTATAATTATCGGCACTGTTTGGAAACTGACATGGGCGCTGGCTTCGGAACAAACTAATTGTATAATTTGAAACAAGATTAAAAATTATTTTCGATAGAATAGTGGGTATCGTCACTGATTGAGAGGCGAGACCCTTTTTTTTCCTGTTCTGCACTTCCGTGTTGATAGTCGCCAATATTTTATCTCGTTTCTTTATCGTGCTATAAGTACCGACATTATCTGAAAGTGGTACTTCGCACTTAACGGCATTATGAGATGGGATACATGAAGAATTAGCTCATCTATATTTAATTTTGGAAAGACCTAAGAGAAAGAGAGTTTTTCATGTAAATTGTGTTTCTGCTTATACATTTCATATGTTTCAGAAATAACTCTTGCAGCTGTAGCTGTTTAAACAGAATTGAGAATAGTCCTCCCACGACGAATAGTTCCGCATCTCTTACTTTTTCTCCTGTTTGTAATTTCCGGACGATAACGAATTTTTTTATGACAACATCGAAACCGCGTGGTAAATGTTGAGCAGACTTCAAGAAATATAATTAGAGCACAGTGATTGTCAAAACCACCGAATGTATTGGCATGGCAGCATAGCGAGACTATGTTCTACAATGTTGTGGTTTATAACGGAAACTGAGGGTAGATTTAAGTTTAACATCTCGTCGAAAACGAGGTCATTAGAGATGGACTACTCCTTTCCCTGTCCGAGCTTGTACTACAAGTTTTTCTCAATGGAATTATCGCCACATTTGTCTTCTGTAATCCAGAGGACCCCAGAATAACTTAAACCTGGAAGGCGTGTCAGGGATTTGAACCACGCTCCTTCGAACGCGAGTCTAGTGCCTTCACCACTGAAAGACCCCACCCGTATTGTGATTTGAGCTTGCAGTTTTGGTTTTCCATTTCTTGATTTCCACAAATGGCTCTATGTGCAGAATTACGACAAAAAGCTTTCATTTCTCTGTTAAGAGAGAAGGCAATGAACGCCTTGTCGGATGCATTTGTTTTGATGGAGTCTGACGGTCGGCTGCCGTCGTCACTTGCAGTAAGCATTGCTACAAACCACACAGAAAAATAGTGGAAATGAATTATCATAGGCAATAATATCTCACGCCGTACACTATTTTCGACTTGTTATTTTTGCTTGCGTTTACTGTTGACTAAAAAGGGACTTTAGTTACTGGCTGTTGGCAAGCGTACACTCCACATAGAAAGATTTCCATTTTTCTGCTTCTATTTTCGATAGTGACCATAGTTAGGCTATTATTTTGGAGGCGCTATTTCAATCCATGGAAATGCAATAATTTTAATAAAAACAGTTAATTTATTTGTAAATGTGCACCGTACGTTGAGTTCCATGAGCTGCACGAACTTCATAGATGCATTTCTAATTGAGGCGGTGTCGTGGGTTCAAGTCTCCTCTCCCTCACCACGCAATGGCCTGGTCCGTAGTGTAAGTAGAAAACCGTATTTTGTCATTGCCACACTCTCTCCATGGCTGCATGACGCTTTCAGCGGCCAGTTACGACAGGCCCAGCAAATAACTAAGACGACCAACACGATAGAAGTAAAACTCGAAACATCGAATTTTTAATACACAAGTATTCAGTCGCAAAAGGTGACATCGCCGGGTATGGTCGTCGATTATAGAAGTCCAGTGGAAATTATTAAATTTATATTAGATATCATGTGGTTCCATGAATTCCCTTGTAAATGGTAAAGCGGTTAACAACCGGAAGGTTGGTTTGAACATCATCGTGATACATTAGGCACGGTCCTCATTGGAGATTCCACTGACCTTCCTTTTGATTTACCTAGTCAGTTACATGAGGACCTTCTGCTTTTACTTTGACTCTAAACCAAGTTGCTCAACTCAACATTTATCACGGTAATAAAACATTTTCTGGTTTTCAGACCGAAGACTGGTTTGATTTCCACGCTATTTTATCCTGTGTAAGTGTCCTTATCTCCGAATAGCTAATGCAACCTACATCCTTTTGAACCTGCTAACTATTTTCATCTCTTTATCTCCCTTTACAATTTTTTTCAACACTTCCCTCCAGTACTAAACTGGTGATCTTTTAATGTCTCAGAATGTGTCCTATTATGCTACAAATCTCTTTTCTCCCCAATTCTATTCAGTACCTTCTCATTAGTTACGTGATCTATCCATCTAATCCTCAGCATTCTTCTGTAGCACCAAATTTCAAAAGCTTCTATTCTCTTCTTGTCTAAACTGTTTATCGTCAATGTGTCACTTCCATACATGGCTACACTCCATACAAATACCTTCAGAAAAGACTTCGTAATACTTAAATCTATACTCGATGTTAACAAATTCTTCTTCTTCTTCTTCGGGAAAGCTTTTATTGCCGTTGCCAGTCTACGTTTTACATCCCCTCTACTTCGGCCATCGTCAGTTATTTTAGTGCCCAAATATCAAAACTAATTCACTACCTTTAACGTCTCGTTTCCTAATCTCATTGCCTCATCATCGCCTGATTTAATTCGACTACATTCCATTGTCCTTATTTTGCTTTTGTTGATGTTCATCTTATATCCTTCTTTCAGGACCCCTGTCCATTCCGCTCAACTACCCTTCCAAGTCCCTTGCTGTCTAACAGATCACAATATCATCGGCAAATCGCCAAGTTTTTATTTCTTCTCCCTGAACTTTAATTCCCACTCCAAATTTATCTTTAGTTTCATTTAATGCTTGCCCAGTGTACAGATCGAGTAAGATCTGGGATAGGCTACAACCCTGTCTCACTCCCTTCTCAACTACTGCTTCGTTTTCATGCCCTTCGACTCTTGAAACTGTCGCCTGTTTTATGCAGAAGCTGTGAACAGGCTTTCGCTCCCTGGATTTTACCTCTGCTACCTTCAGAATTTCAAAGAGTGAATTCCGGTCAACATTGTCAAAAGTTTTATCTAATTCTATAAATGCTATAAACGTAGGTTTGTCTTTCCTTAACCAGTCTTCTAAGAGAAGTCGTAGGGCCATTATTTGCATCACACGTTTCTACATTTCTCCGGAATCCAAACTGATCTTTTCCGAGTCGGTGAGTGCATCCACTTTCCGAATGGAAGGTAACCTGATTTTCCGAGGTCGGTTTCTACCACTTTTTCTATTCTTCTGTAAAGAATTCGTATTAGTATTTCGCTACAATGACTTATTAAAAATATAGTTCGGTAATATTTACATCTGTCAGCACCTGCGTTCTTTGGAATTAGAATTATTACATACTGACAGCCGCCAGTTTCATACACTGGGTGGTGTGAGAACGCTGCCAGAAGCATCTTGTTAAAAAACCCTGATTTTATATGCTATCTCACTTAGGTTTTTCATGGTTTCTATAAATCGCATCAGACGAATGCTAGGTTAGGCAGGACCCACATGAAATCGACGGAATTTAGTTTAGTTTTTGTTCCTTCTCCAGAAGCAGATAGGTCCTTTCGCTGTCGGTCCCATTTTCCAGACCTTACACTATTAGCTATTATACACTGCTGCTTTTCTCATTGCTAGTTAGAAGCGTAATTTGCATTTAACAACGAAGAGATGTCAACCGGAGAAACAGAATGTACGTCGGAGCAAAGGTTTGTTTCCTGTGCTGACAAAAGCTACTTCTCGCTTATTCCTCGAGCGGTGTAGTAGACGATAAAGGCTACCGTAACTGAAAGACTAAGGGCTAGAAGTTTTGCACGGCGATGGATTGAGAACATGAGGAGGAAACAAGTTTCTTTCTAGAAGTTTGGCTTGGTTAGTCTGCTGAAATGTTTAAAACCGTTATCAATTTTGTCACGTTTTCGAATTCTTGCCTACAACTGTAAAAGTATTTCGTGCAAAACTTGCCTCGTCTGTTCAGTGTGGGGTAGTGCTTTTTGTCAAAATATTCTTATCGAATCCATTTTTCGCGCGCTGAATACTGTTTTTTGCATATAGCTTCTGCTCTATTATCAGAAGCCGACCTTCCGCCGGAGGTTATCTTTTGCCAGTGTCCAGTGGACATGTTGACCCGACTTTGCCAGATATAAAACTGCAACTCTGTAGTATTTAATATATACTGCAAACTAGGTTCTTCTCTCCTTTTCCATTGATGAAAGTTAACGGAAGAGTTTCTCAATGTTGTGCAAGAGTGAGGTTTTTTTTCGTTCATCGCGAATCAAGAATTATTCCTTGTAGCATCTCAAAAATCAGTCCTTACGTTTCCTCAGAAACTAAAACGTTTCAGATACTCATTATTTCGTTCTTTAGCTACCATTCAGTGCGAGCGGTACCCAGGGCGGATTACATGCAGTGAGAAATACACTCCTGGAAATTGAAATAAGAACACCGTGAATTCATTGTCCCAGGAAGGGGAAACTTTATTGACACATTCCTGGGGTCAGATACATCACATGATCACACTGACAGAACCACAGGCACATAGACACAGGCAACAGAGCATGCACAATGTCGGCACTAGTACAGTGTATATCCACCTTTCGCAGCAATGCAGGCTGCTATTCTCCCATGGAGACGATCGTAGAAATGCTGGATGTAGTCCTGTGGAACGGCTTGCCATGCCATTTCCACCTGGCGCCTCAGTTGGACCAGCGTTCGTGCTGGACGTGCAGACCGCGTGAGACGACGCTTCATCCAGTCCCAAACATGCTCAATGGGGGACAGATCCGGAGATCTTGCTGGCCAGGGTAGTTGACTTACACCTTCTAGAGCACGTTGGGTGGCACGGGATACATGCGGACGGGCATTGTCCTGTTGGAACAGCAAGTTCCCTTGCCGGTCTAGGAATGGTAGAACGATGGGTTCGATGACGGTTTGGATGTACCGTGCACTATTCAGTGTCCCCTCGACGATCACCAGTGGTGTACGGCCAGTGTAGGAGATCGCTCCCCACACCATGATGCCGGGTGTTGGCCCTGTGTGCCTCGGTCGTATGCAGTCCTGATTGTGGCGCTCACCTGCACGGCGCCAAACACGCATACGACCATCATTGGCACCAAGGCAGAAGCGACTCTCATCGCTGAAGACGACACGTCTCCATTCGTCCCTCCATTCACGCCTGTCGCGACACCACTGGAGGCGGGCTGCACGATGTTGGGGCGTGAGCGGAAGACGGCCTAACGGTGTGCGGGACCGTAGCCCAGCTTCATGGAGACGGTTGCGAATGGTCCTCGCCGATACCCCAGGAGCAACAGTGTCCCTAATTTGCTGGGAAGTGGCGGTGCGGTCCCCTACGGCACTGCGTAGGATCCTACGGTCTTGGCGTGCATCCGTGCGTCGCTGCGGTCCGGTCCCAGGTCGACGGGCACGTGCACCTTCCGCCGACCACTGGCGACAACATCGATGTACTGTGGAGACCTCACGCCCCACGTGTTGAGCAATTCGGCGGTACGTCCACCCGGCCTCCCGCATGCCCACTATACGCCCTCGCTCAAAGTCCGTCAACTGCACATACGGTTCACGTCCACGCTGTCGCGGCATGCTACCAGTGTTAAAGACTGCGATGGAGCTCCGTATGCCACGGCAAACTGGCTGACACTGACGGCGGCGGTGCACAAATGCTGCGCAGCTAGCGCCATTCGACGGCCAACACCGCGGTTCCTGGTGTGTCCGCTGTGCCGTGCGTGTGATCATTGCTTGTACAGCCCTCTCGCAGTGTCCGGAGCAAGTATGGTGGGTCTGACACACCGGTGTCAATGTGTTCTTTTTTCCATTTCCAGGAGTGTATGTTACACTTCCCGCCTGGGCATATGAAAAACGGCGTTTCTTAAACACACGGGGCGCTAGGAGTCCTTTACTCTGTGAGAGGCCGGCCGGAGTGGCCAGCACTGTTCTAGGCGCTACAGTCTGGAACCGCGCAACCGCTACGGTCGCAGGTTCGAATCCTGCCTCGGGCATGGATGTGTGTGATGTCCTTAGGTTACTTAGGTTTAAGTAGTTCTAAGTTCCAGGGGACTGATGACCTCAGATGTTAAGTCCCATAGTGCTCAGAGCCTTGTGAGAGCCATCTGTCGTAAGATCATATTGACATTCTATCACTGAATATTTGCATGTCAAAACGCGATTTTCTAGGAACTAGCTGCATTGTGATGTCGATAGGCACTGTGTAATGGGATACGATGATTCGTTCACTTCCCCCTTGTGACTAGTGTTCGCGCTTCCGAACGATGGTAAGTAGAGCTCGTGTGGTTGATTTCCTACCGCGTCCGAGAATCTGCTGGCTACTATAGCAGGTTAAAAGGGGGTCCAGCGATTAATCGTAATGCTTCACGCAGTCAGAAATCTACTTTCACCCCTAGTACTAGTCGCTAAAGGCGACACATCAGGCTCCAGTTTCAGAATGACAATTCCAGTTTCTGGGAAGTATTCGTTGGTTACAGATTCGCAATTCACGCCGCTAGTGCTGGACTTAGCTGTCATTCTGGCGATGTTCAGACGCTCTCTTTCTACGACCGCTAACTACAGTGGTGTGCAAAACTTAAGGTCCAAAGTAACTTTCGCATGAGGTGTCACTGCAAAGTGGCATAGCTCGATGAAACCTGGATCATACGTATAAAGAACTGCTACGGCGTAGTTCAGAAGGTACCTGAAAGAAATACGCAATGACACGAACGGAAATATCACTTATGTACAAAGACAGTTACATTCAAGTCACCGCGATTCATGATGTCCCGTGGACATTACAGAAAGCGGGACAGGATTCTTAATTGGGTGTGTAATTACCGCGGATGGCAATGCATTCTCTCGCCCTTGCTCCCACAGTGGCCACAAGGTTGGTCAGGAGCGCTCCATTCCGCCTCCAGCGCCGTTTACAGCTGCTGCAAGGTAGTTGGTTGATGTGGATGTGCTGCACCACCTCTCTCCACAGCATGCCAATTTAAGTCGGAGGAAGGGGCAGGTGAGTCCAGCCCCCAAATATCCTCTCGTACAAAGGGCTCCTCTACCTGCGTTGTTCCATGCGATCGCGCGTGGTCATCTATAATGAAGTCATAACCGAGTAACGCACCCCCGAAAAGACACGCGTGGGGAAGGAGTGCAGTGTCACAGTAACATCGACCAGAGAGTGTACACTGTTCTACGGTCGCAGGTTCGAATCCTGCCACGGGCATGGATGAGTGTGATGTCCTTAGGTTAGTTAGGTTTAAGTAGTTCTAAGTGTAGGGGACTGATGACCTCAGATGTTGAGTCCCATAGTGCTTAGAGCCATTTGAACATTTTGTACACTGTTCAACGATTTGGAGATCAGTAAGCCCGTGCAACATTAAACCTTCCCACCCCACAGTACCTGCCCCACCATAACGTTGTAAAACGTGCATACACCCTATCAAGAACCTTGTCCCACCATTTGTAATGTCCAAGGGACCACCATGAATCGCAATGCCTAGAGCGTTAATTATTGTCTTTGAGTGAAAGTGGCATTTCTATTGATATCGTATTGCGTATTTCTTTCAGTTATCTTCTGTGCTGCACTCTAATAGTTCTTTGTATGTGTGGTCCAAGTTACATCGAGCTATGTTACTTGGCAATGACACATCATGTAAAAGTTACTTTCGGCCTTAACCTTATACCAGTGTTCGTGCCAGATTTTAACCAGCGGAAATTAGTGTAAACTGGAAGAGCTGTCCATGATACGGAAGAAACTAAATACAGTTATTGTGAATCTTCAGGTTTAGGCGGCGCAAAGACTGTTCCACTAAGGTTCGGGTGTGCAGCCGCAAGAATTCTCCTTCTTCTTCTTATATTTCGGCTGTATAACGTTCAGCCATCTTCAGAGTGAGCCGCAAGACTGCCGTTCCAGTGCTCGCTTCGTCCCTTTATACTCGTGTACCGCGCAACTGCGCATGCGGCCACAGATGCAAATGCGCCAGAGACGTTGGTCGGCGGCAGAGACGTGCACAATGCGCGAGTTACATCTATGACTCCGCAGTCGATCTGTGTTGGCATGTCGATATATCATTGCGAGCTGCACTGTGACGACGTCTTTGTGAGCAGGGATGGAAAGGAGGGATGCCTTCCATTCTTGGATGTTCTGGTTCGGCGCAGAGAGGATGGCACTTTGAGTCGACGCACATGGATTTGTATTTACGTGCAAATAGCTGCCGCCATCCTGCTCAGACGATGAGTGTTCTCCGAACTTTGACCCACAGACCGCATATTATTTCTGACGAAAGCAGTCTGCAAGATGAACTTTCCCATTTACAAAGAGTGTTTCAAGACAATGGGTACTCCCCACAGAAAATACAGAAGGTATTCAAAATGAAACCGAAAGAGGCCACAAAGAAAGCAGAAGTAGACGAAGAAACCTTTAAATCGATGGCCTTCCTGCCATATGTGGGTAGCCTCTCATCAAAAATAAGACGGATTCTCAGCAGACACAAAAGTGATTTTTCGTCCACCTAAGACAGCTGCACTCGTGGGCTCCGTCAAAGATGATTTGCTGCTCCGAAACTCTGGAGTTTACCAAATTCCATGTGAATGTGGCCTCTCTTACATCGGACAAACAACTCGTACTGTCCAAGAAAGATGTACAGAACACCAGAGGTACACACGACTTTTACAACCTAACAAGTCGGCCGTGGCAGAGCACTGTATTGATAATGGTCACAGTATGTTGTATGACATCGTCGAAATTTTGGCAACTACATCGTCATTTTGGGACTCGATAGTAAAGGAGGCAATTGAAATTCGCTTGACGACGAACTTAATTAATAGAGACAGTAGTTTCGATCTTGATAAATCCTGGAATCCGGCACTTGCTGTAATAAACTCGCAAAGACGTCGTCACAGTGCAGCTCACAGTGATATATCGATATGCCAACAAACATCAACTGCGGAGTCATAGATACAACTCGCGCATTATGCACGTCTCTGCCGCCGACCAACGTCTCTGGCGCATTTGCATCTGTGGCCGCATGCGCAGTCGCGCGGTACAACAGTATAAAGGGACGAAGAAAGCACTGGAACGGTAGGCTTGCGGCTCACTCTGAAGATGACTGAACGTTATACAGCCGAAATATTAGAAGAAGAAGAAGGAGAATTCTTGCGGCTGCACACCCGAAGCTTTATGATACACTGTTATTGTAATGTCAGATCTAAAGTAAACCAAATTCGATGGCACTGTCGCCCACGAAGGCCTAATAATCGACCGCTGCTTCAAACTGCTTCTAACGTGAAACTGGACGACAGTACTGTAGGCACATGAGATCATTACAACATTAACACCGCCGTTAGTACAGAAGTTGGCAACTGTAGGCGCTACTGCTGCTTCAGCTAGCTGCCACTGAAGCTGAGCGGACCCGTTCACGTCTTCAAACTAATCGAGCCAAGGTTTGAAACAAATCCCTCGTGTAACAGCCCCACACTGAACGTTCAGCTACTGAGGCAACAGTACTCTTGCAGCGTATGTCAAAGATGTTGGCCGTGGCTTGTAGGTAAATCTTTAGCGAAGTAAATAACTGTTTTCTTTCAATAATCAGTTATCCCAATTAAACGCAACACTCCACAATAGACATAACTACAATATATGTTACACAGCATGCAAGCGTAAAACTTTCCTGAGCATATATATAGATGTCAGTCTGAAACTTTCACATCGTATAATAACTAAAATGATTACCAGCGATACCTGAACGTCCCATCGACTTCGGTGTAGTTGGAGACGTATTTTTTTTTTTTTTGTTTGTCTTTGAATACACCAATACAGTCAGTCCAAACTTACGGTGCGACCTATCCTTTGGAGGCCTCAGTCTATTGTTTCTCCAGTTTCTGAGGAACTGTAAACAAATTTCATTAATATAGTTAATAGCACGTAAATATGGTGGTCTATTAGGCTACTCGACAGATTTCTAATGAATTGAAATAAATACTTACACATAAATACACACACATACGAACACACAGACTGAACTATTACAGTTTAATCCCCACTTTTAACTTGAATTCCACAGGCGATTTATAAACGTTGATATTTATTGTAGTCAAGAAAGTTAACACGTTCGAAGGAAGTTCTTGATTCGCGTGGACCAGCTCTGTAAGTTACCAGTCTGATTCTCCTCTGCACCTAGGGCAGCCAAAATACTGTAGATGGTTCACGTGCTGGAGCTCCCCACAGTCCCAGTATCGTGATGGTATGATGTAGATTCTCTACAAGTGTTGACGGTAGCAGTTGCGGTTGAATCTCAACTTGGCAAGGATCCTTAAAAACTGGCCCTTGTTCTCTATACGCCAGACGAGCTATATTTTATATCCCATTTTTCAGCGTATTAGTGGGTCTTCAGTAAATGTGGGTCCCATTTCCCACGATCCAAGTATGTCCCTTGATCCACACAAATGATACCTCCTTACCGGTTATTTGTAGCTCTGATAACAGCAGCAGCAGCTGTTTTGACACGGTAAATAACAGCTTTCTTTGTCCTTACCAGCTGATATCAGTGTTTACACCGCTATGACCGAATTCGTTATTATTACGTAGTATTGCTCAGTTTGACGGGAAGGCAGAAAGCACTGGTGGTGTTTTTCTTATGGCCTCAGTGCAACTTACGGAAGACAGAACTGACGTCGCGTTGATCGAAGACGCGTCTAATATTTAAACCAGTGTGCCACCTTACCGGTAAGTGCTTAGTAGCGGCTGATTATTGAGGGAAAATGAGCGCATTTCCTAGGATTAGTGTTCTGTTTTACGATCACTGAGCAGGCTGATGGTTTGTGAATTCTACTTTTTCCAACAGTTTTCATTTTGAACGTTTCCGGCTGTCAGTATTTCAAGAATTAGTTGCTGCAACTGGAATTTGTAGAATTTTTTGAGCGTTTCTAAACGTTAGGAGGGACTTGCGGAATATGACATTCTCCAAATAAAAGTGGCGAATATTTTAGCATTATTAAGAAAGTAGAGCTTATCTGTATGAACGCTTACAAAAGTAGATAAGGGTTAGTGAAATGTCATTTGAAAATAACTGCTTTCGAAATTTTTAAAGCTCTAAAACCAAAGAGTAAACGTTTCACAGAAAAGATAAAAGAAAGAAGAAAAAAAGAAAATCTCTTTTGCGACAACAAATCAGCTACCTTTAGCTAATTACACACTAGAGAGGTGCGCTTCAAGAACTAACAATCTCTCGGCAGTTGATACATTTCCGAGAATGAACTGTGCAAGAGTTTGGAAGTTGCTGAACCTTAATTAGTATCTCCAGTGGCTCCCAGAATTCAGATGTGGAGACCTCCCTCGCCATCCTATATACTGTACGGTATACCTTTGCTTGTCCGCGGCTCATGGTCTCGCGGTAGCGTTCTCGCTTCCCGAGCACGGGGTCCCGGGTTCGATTCCCGGCGGGGTCAGGGATTTTTCCTGCCTCGAGATGGCTGGGTGTTGTTGTGTCGTCCTCATCATCATCATTCACCCCCATTACGGTCGGAGGAAGGCAATGGCAAACCACCTCCACTAGGACCTTGCCTAGTAAGGCGGCGCTGGTCTCCCGCGTCGCTCCCCTACGCTCTGTAAAGAAGTATGGGACTCATCATCATCATCATACCTTTGCTTGCGAGACGTTCTCCATCCTTGTTGACACCACGGGAGAAGAGCCCATTCTGCCCGGACTTTTTTGAAAATAATTTATTATCCGACACAATCACATATATTTCTTTACGTCGGCGACGTGGTTTCTGCATGGTGGTAATTGAACCACGGCCTGTATTTTATGATCTGGGGATGACCGATCCCGGCCGACACAGGTCTTTTCGTTGGGAACAAAATGTGATAGTGTCGGATCGTAAATTATTTGCAGATGTAAGTTCTACAACTGTGTTGAAGACATAATTGGATTTCGCCGTGCATTTGATTCCAGATGTCGGGTCTATTGCGGAGTGGGTATCGGTTGGTTGCCCCTGTAACGGCTCGTGACGAATATTTCCCTCGTCAGGCAACCGTAGCTAAACTAGCGGGGCATGATTGTTTATGGCGCACTTACAGATTGGACTGCTATCTGTGTCTCACCTGCTTCAAGGTGTCTGGGGCCTGTAAACTTTCTCACGAGGCTGCTCTTTGGTCATTACGTTGTTGTGACAGTATGGATCTAGTTCTGTGTTTTTCGTTATATTTGAAACGCATCATTCGAAATAACAAAAACTGATTTTTTATCCAAATAGCTTTTAATTTTAATTCCGATAGTCTTTACATAATCAGAATTGTAAAATTTTCCTCTCCATAAAACGTATACAATAAATAAACTATGTGTGAGTCGCTGTGGGAATCATTGAACCCCTACAAATACTTGGATATAAGAATTTGTGGTGATATGAAATGGAATGACACCATAGGCTCATACTTAGATAAAGCAGGTCGTAGGACGGTTCGATGGTTGGATACACTGGAAAAGTCAATGAGTCTACAAAGGTGATCGCTGGATGAAAATACGCTCTCTGGTACAATGGTGCGTTCTTTTTGCTCCGGGAGGAGTCCGAGTGGATACTGTAATACATAAAATATTAATTCATTAACATACGAGGGGCGTTCAATAAGTAATGCAACACATTTTTTCTCAACTAATTTCAGTCGAAAAAATGTGGAATGTGTTGTGCGACGTCGTGGAATATTTCCGCTTCAGCCCCTACAGTTTCTTTAAGTTCGAATAGGTGGTGGCGCTACATGTCGCCTTCAAAGTAGGGTCTGTAACGGAGGCGCGTTCCAAGCAGAGACCTATCACTGAGTTTCGTTTGGCGGAAGGCCACAGCATCCAGATATTCGTAGGCGCTTGCAGAATATCTACGGAGAGCTGTCAGTGAACAAAGCACAATGAGTCGTTCGGTGAGGGGTCTATCATCATCTCATCAAGGTCCGGCAGACTTGACCGATCTCTCGTGTGCCGGCCGGCCACACACGACTGTGACTCCTGCAATGTTGGAACTTGCTGACACTCTCATTCGAGGTGACCGATGGATCACAATCAAACACCTCACTGCACAAGGGGACGTCTCTGTTGACTGTGCTGATACACTTGTCCACCAGTTGGTGTACTCAGAGGTGTGTTTCCACTGGGTTCCTCGCCGCGTAACAGAAGACCGTAAGGAGCAACGAAGGACCATCTGTGCGGAACTGCTTGCGCGTTACGAGGCTGATTGTCGAAAATCGTCACAGGCGTTGAAACATGGGTTCATCACTTCGAACCGGAAATAAAACGGCACTGCATCGAGTGGCGCCACACCACCTCATCTCCGAGGAAAAAGTTCAGAGCTGCACCCTCAGCTAGTAAAGTCATGAAGACGGTCTTGTGGGACTCTGAAGGAGTTTTTCTGTTTTATGTCCTCGTTCATGGTGCAACGATGAACTCTGAACTGTATTATGCTGCCCTCAGGGAATCGAAAAAAAAATACTTCATCGCCACAAAAAATGTAAACGAACTTCTCCTTCTCCATGACAACTCAAGGTTCAAATGGCTCTGAGCACTGTGGGACTTAACATGAGGTCATGAGTCCCCTAGAAGTTAGAACTACTTAAACCTAACTAACCTAAGGACATCACAAACATCCATGCCCGAGGCAGGATTCGAACCTGCGACCGTAGCGGTTGCGCGGTTCCAGACTGAAGCGGCTAGAACCGCTCGGCCACTGAGGCCGGCACAACTCAAGGCCTCACACAAGTCTGCGCACGTTACAAAACTTCACTGGGCTATTCTTTCTCATCCACCCTACAGCTCGCATCTTCTGGTTTCCACCTGTTTGGCCCAAAGAAGGATGCACTCTGTAGTAAGGAGTACGTGGATGATGGGGAGGTTATTGTTGCAGCAAGACGTTGGCTCCGACGTCGACCAGTAGAGAGGTACCAGGAGGGCATACAGGGTCTCCCAGTAAGGTGGCGTTAAGGCCGTCGCATTGAACGGAGATTATGTTGAAAAGTAGGGTATTGTAGCCAACAGAGTGGGGAAAATATGGTGTATAGGAATCCTGCATAAAAGCAACATACTTTCAGAAAAAAAGTGTTACTTTACTTGTTGAACGTCCCCCGTAAATAAGAAGAAATACTTAAGTAGATTAGAAAATTACGTGGTACAATCCATTTCCACAGAAATGTCATGAGTATTTAGAACTGTCTCTGAACATTAACGTATCACCTGATACATGAAAAAATGCAAGTTTCTCATTCAGAGTACATTTAGCCATAACTTTCACGTAGATTCTGCCTAATACACTGATCACGCAACTGTCGTACTAGAAGACGATGATGTCATCTTAAGTCTTCGTAATGGGTTTCAGAGTATGGATGTAGATGTAGACTAAAATATCTGTTCGTGAGGAAACCTTGACGGCATCTTACATTAATATCTTTCTGTTTCTAGCGTCTTCTCCTGGCGACTGGTCTTAACGTTTGTATACTATCGTATAGAACTGTTGGAATTCGTACATATACGCTACTGAGTAACGAATGAGGCACAAGACTCGAAATATCGTAACGATACTGCCTAAAACGTTTCGTTACACGCATGTCTTCTTCCCCACATGCAATTGTTGTCGATTCGATACTTTTCATTCTTTCCATTGCGTACGCTCATTGACCCCAGTCGGTAGTGAAACAAACGAACGTATTTTGTCACTCGTCATGATGTTTTTCTTTTGTCTCGTACACAGTTCCTGTCTGATTCGGGCTGAATCGGCATTATTCGCGATCCTCGAATTCAAAACTCTCAGATACGTTTTCTTGTCGTGTGAATCCAAACGCCGTGCGCGAGCAACATATGGCGTGAGTGATTAGTGTGGGAACTGTAACGTCTCCAACAACAATTAGTTCGCTTATCATTCTTAGAATACGCTCAGCATCTTTCATAACATTAAATCTTTCTTCGTGTCAGCCTAACTGCCGTGGAACAGATCATCCTGTAACCTCCACCCTATCCGAAACCACTCTGCGTCCAAGAGAGAAATGAAACTTTATCTTTTATCATCGGCGCACCTTACCTCTCAACATGTCCCATCTATCCAGCTATTTTCTTTCTATCTAACAGGGGACCGGCGTCTGTGTCACGCTTTTCTCATCTCTTGCTATTAGGTGTTGTATTCTTTCCATCTCATGTGCTAACCTTGCCATGTTATTTCTTGCTCTTCCCCTGACCACTGAACGTCTGTTTCTCGTTGATTCCTTCTCTAGTGTCATACAGTACGTTCTTTTTAGATGTAACTATTCACAATGGACAAGAATGTAATAACGAAATTGTTTAATGCTAATAAGACCAGTACTTCTTAAATTCTACATGTTAATTACTATACTTACTATCATCATCATTATTACTGTAATACTGTATATTCCTCATATATTATACAAACTGTAGTATTTGCTCACTGAAGTCTGATTACATCAAACAGAGAGCATGTAGGCTGTAGTCTTGCTACCTGAAATAAATGAATAAATAATGTCATTAGTGAGCTGAGGTGAATGGAGAGCTTAGTTATATTATACAATGACTCGTTATGTTACTCACGTGAGTTAACACTATAGATAATTTAGTACATGTTCTCATCACATAGTGTAATCATCATGATTTTACTTTAAGAATTATAGAAACGAGCTACTTTATGTATTTTTATTCATATCAGTAGCGTTTCGAATTTCGCCCATCTTCAACTGGTATAAAACGTATTTAAATCTTCAATCAAAATATGTTGTTAAAAACATCGACTGTAATTTAGATGCTGCGACTGCCCTGCGCAAAATAGTTTTGTTTGCCTACCACACTTCTCGAGTTGTCGTTTGTGACACATCGATACTGTGAGAGTTTGACGCAAGGATTTAGATTGTGTCGATTTCTGCAACTCCGCCGTGAACCAGAGTATCTGGAACTATGTTGCGCGCACTTGCCTGAGTAAAGTTGTAACATTATGTGTGTCCATCGACCGAATTTAACTGAATAAGTTCTCCAGAGAATGAAAGACTGAGTGAAATTGTAAAAGTCGCGTGATATGACGTGACCTGTTCTGGCGCAGAGCGCCAAAGATGACTATTGCGATCCGATGTACTCAAAAACGGTCGAAGACATTTTTAAAACCTGACCGCGGTGAAACAAAATATGAGATACAATGTGAAAACAAAATGTGTACTAAATCCTATACCACTTATATTTTGTCTGTCATACAGACGCACGTTATTACAGTTCATTGTAATTTATAGTTAAAAATATGTAATGTGAATAGTTTCGATATGAAACGTCTCAGTATATAAGGAAGTACGACATATAAAAAAAAAGGTCAATGGATATTTACCTGTTTCTGAGGAATTGTAATTATTAGCACAAAAGCTAGCTTATGTGGCATTGTCAGCCGCGACAGTGTTTGAAAAAATGTTTAAAGTAAGTTTCTCTTTAGCTTATTAAAAATTAATTCTAAACTGAATGCAGTTACTTGACTTGTTATTTAAGTAGCAATCACCAGTTAATTTCTCATGCCCTATGTTCACAAATGTTTAATTGTCATTTTAGTACAAATTTTCACAGAAATCATCGACGGCTCCACAGGAGGAAGGAACTTGAAAGAAGTTGTCGTAATCAGCAAACTACTATTCGTCACTGAATGGTAATTCGCTGTACTTTGTTTCCAAACGTAGGTCCCTTTGGTAATCTTGTTGAAATCCAGGCTCAGAAGCTATCCGGCGATAATTTGATTACAATCCCCACTTTTGTTTCCCAGAAAAGTGTATCAAAATTACTGATCGCTTCTTTCAAGTATCCGACACGTCACTGCACGGAACAAGGTGCGCTTATGTCGAAATCTGGCGTACTCGCACGAGGCTAAAAAACGGCATCTTCTAAAACATCAGTTACCATAGTTAACAGCAAAATACTCTCGCCATTCCCCCCCCCCCCCTTCAAAATATTTATAATAATATAAAGTGCCGGAGGGGAAAAATTAAAATCTCGTCCGCCTTTATTGCTGACGTGGATAATGGTAGATTACCATGTGCTGCCGAAACCATATTTATTGTTGTAGGGAGATGGTTGAAACATACGTACGTACTGCGTCTTCTGAAAACAGGTTCTGACCCGCCAGTTGACTCCGTCGTAATTCTGTCGAGCTTCTAATTCCGATGGCCTCTTCATTCAAGATGCACTGCATACGTTGTTCCTTAGGTCCTGCCAGGCGCTCTATTATTGTGTCTTCAGAGTCACTAAGTCTTATATCACTTTAAAAAGTTCTTCATCCATCTTGGGGAAGATAAGTTTTAATGAGTCTTTATCGTTACACAGCCATATTGCTGGAAAATGCACTCCACTCGAACCATTCTATCGGATGACGTGCCCAGAAAGTCGGTAGCCGTACTGAGGCTTTTGTATTTGGTAATGATACAGCGAAACTGCTCGTCTTCGACGAAATATTTCGGAAAACTGTGCAAGTGGAACAATATTGATTTTGGTTTTCTCCTTCTTGTTTCAGGTAAGCACGCGTGGTTATGACTTCTCTACTGTCGTGGCGGGGCGGTAAGTTAAGCGACGCAGGGATGATTTTTGCAAAACAGGGTCTCAACTGTGGCTGTTCATTTTTACCTTCCTATAAAAAACATACAAAGAGTAACAACTAAAGGACTTTATTAAAACTTGCAACACGTATGAAAGATACACTGAATCAAAAATTGCATGTTGTTAGCACGGAGTCGTACACCATACTGCTCTTGTACAGAACAACACTCTCTAAATCACAAGCGTCGATGGCATCAAGCAGTTTTTTTTTGTTTTTTTTTTTTCACAATGACCTCCACGACTGTTTGGTTACGTATTGAAGCAGTTAAGCCATCGCCGTTTTCCCCTTACGCTGCTCCATATCGGGTGTTACAAAGCGGTTTGCACACCTTCGCTATAGTTCAATATGGCAGAACCACGACCGCCTCCGTAGATAGATGGGGAGAGAGAGAGGGGGGGGGGGGCTGCAAACGTTACAGACGCCACACACAGCTCCGCTAATTCAGACGTCACTCGGCAAGCAACTCTCAGAGGACAACACCCCCACAGCTTCACCGAATCAAGATGCAGACGATCCAGTTACATCGCAACAGCTGCGGGATGCAACTTACTCACTCCCGAAGCTCCGCCTCCACCACGTTTTATTACACGATCAGGTCGAAAAATCAAACATACTGGCCGCCCCGTCTTTCGCCCAGCAAGGCCATATTTCGGTGGGACACACTCAGAGGAACCACCGTCAGCGATAGGTCCTCCAGCGCCTGCGGTCCCACGACCTGCAGCCACCTACCACAACACAGTTCCAGATAAAAGGCAGCAACCTTCCGCAGGATTGTTCGCTCGAGCAGAGCGGCAGATAAACCTCAAAATCTCCCGTCTTCCCGGAGATTCCGGATATAGCCAGCGTTAAACACACGGCCCAGCTGCTACCCGCATTCGCTGAGATCCATGCCATAGATGGTAATGGCAGAAACGGTCTAGCTGTTCTCGGCAGCTTGGCACCATCAACACGCAAAAGAGGCAGGCTACTGTGGTGACATCGTTCGTCACGCATCGATAGCGCAAGAGGTCGAAGCAAGAGATTTAGTGTGCGTTATTATCTGTAGAAGAGCAGTGTGGTTTACAACTCGGTACTAACCTCATGCATTTCGTGTTTCGATGTACCTGTCATGTGTTTTGCGAATATTAATAACGTTCATTAGATATTACCCTTTATCCGTCTTTTATATTAGGTTAGCCGGCAGAAGTGGTCGAGCGGTTCTAGGCGCTGCAGTCTGGAACTGCGCGACCGCTACGGCCGCAGGTTCGAATCCTGCCTCGGGCATGGATGTGTATGATGTCCTTAGGTTAGTTAGGTATAACAAGTTCTAAGTTCTAGGGGACTAATGACCTCAGAAGTTAAGTCCCATAGTGCTCAGAGCCATTTGAACCATTTTTTATATTAGGTTAAAAGTGAGTAACAGCACACTTTTAACGTAGTTAAAACCGATTACGAGAAAGAAAACAGACCCGCACATTTTCAGGGCACAGTACAGCACAGCAAAGCACAGTATTTTCTTTCTCGCAGTCGGTTTTAGCCTCTACGTTGCTGTACAAATATACAGGGTGTTACAAAAAGGTACGGCTAAACTTTCAGGAAACATTCCTCACACACAATTAAAGAAAAGATGTTGCGTGGACATGTGTCCAGAAACGCTTAATTTCCATGTTAGAGCTCATTTCAGTTTCGTCAGTATGTACCGTACTTCCTCGATTCACCGCCAGTTGGCCCAATTGAAGGAAGGTAATGTTGACTTCGGTGCTTGTGTTGACATGCGACTCATTCCTCTACAGTACTAGCATCAAGTACATCAGCACGTAGCATCAACAGGTAAGTGTTCATCACGAACGTGGTTTTGCAGTCAGTGCAATGTTTACAAATGCGGAGTTGGCGGATGCCCATTTGATGTATGGATTAGCACGGGGCAATAGCCGTGGCGCGGTACGTTTGTATCGAGACAGATTTCCAGAACGAAGGTGTCCCGACAGGAAGACGTTCAAAGTAATTGATCGGCGTCTTAGGGAGCACGGAAGATTCCAGCCTATGACTCGCGACCGGGGAAGACCTAGAACGACGAGGACACCTGCAATGGACGAGGCAATTCTTCGTGCAGTTGACGATAACCCTAATGTCAGCGTCAGAGAAGTTGCTGCTGGACAAGGTAACGTTAACCATGTCACTATATGGAGAGTGCTACGGGAGAACCAGTTGTTTCCGTACCATGTACAGCGTGTGCAGGCACTATCAGCAGCTGTTTGGCCTTCACGGGTACACTTCTACGAATGGTTCATCCAACAATGTGTCAATCCTCATTTCAGTGCAAATGTTCTCTTTACGGACGAGGTTTCATTCCAACGTGATCAAATTGTAAATTTTCAAAATCAACATGTGTGGGCTGACGAGAATCCACACGGAATTGTTCAATCACGTCATCAACACAGATTTTCTGTGAACGTTTGGGCAGGCATTGTTGGTGATGTCTTGATTGGGCCCCATGTTCTTCCACCTACGCTCAATGGAACACGTTATCATGATTTCATACGGGATACTCTACCTGTGCTGCTAGAACATGTGCCTTTACAAGTACGACACAACATGTGGTTCATGCACGATGGAGCTTCTGCACATTTCAGTCGAAGTGTTCGTACGCTTCTCAACAACAGATTCGGTGACCGATGGATTGGTAGAGGCGGACCAATTCCATGGCCCTCCACGCTCTCCTGACCTCAACCCTCTTGACTTTCATTTATGGGGGCATTTGAAAGCTCTTGTCTACACAACCCCAGTACCAAATGTAGAGACTCTTCGTGCTCGTATTGTGGACGGCTGTGATACAATACGCCATTCTCCAGGGCTGCATCAGCGCATCAGGGATTCCATGCGACGGAGGGTGGATGCATGTATCCTCGCTAACGGAGGACATTTCGAGCATTTCCTGTAACAAAGTGTTTGAAGTCTCGCTGGTACGTTCTGTTACTGTATGTTTCCATTCCATGATTAATGTGATTTGAAGAGAAGTAATAAAATGAGCTCTAACATGGAAAGTAAGCGTTTCCGGACACATGTCCACATAACATATTTTCTTTCTTTGTGTGTGAGGAATGTTTCCTGAAAGTTTGGCCGTACCTTTTTGTAACACCCTGTATATAACGACAGGGTGAACATCAATGACTCCGACAAACTGCAGAGATGGATTACCGACTGATAATGGCGGAAAAAAGTTCCTGCGAACATGTGTCCGGAAATGGACGGTGTGCGAACAGCTGCAACAAATCGTGCCGGAAAGCCGTACAGACCTGCATCGCATCTACGTCACTAGAGACGCTCAAAGTGGCCTGCAAGGGGTTGCATGTGATAAGAATAGTCGAGGTTGTCATGAGGATAGATATAATCCTACTTTGGTTTATATCGTGTTGGCTGGTCACTTGTCTTGAGCTTGTACTAGGGTTCATCTCAATATTTTGTAGAACCCAGTCCTCTACATCTGGTGTACGCACAGTCCGCCGCTTCCCTGCACGTTGCTCTATTTGAAAGGACCATGGTCACACAAACTCCCAAAAAGGGCTTGAAATGTTGTGTGATGTGGCTGGTGTCTGTGAAGGTACTTGTTTTGGTATAGTCGTGTTGCCTTTCGACTCTTTCAATTTGCTTGGACGTAAGAAAACACCATCTCGTCTTGTTCCCGACTAGAATACCGGACAGTTCTGCTGCTTACAGTATGCTGCGTTAACACACAGCTTGCAACACACAATGAATACACGGCACGCAGTCAGAGGAACTTTGATTCGTCAGCACCATCTACCGTGGCAACGATGCATTTCCGGACACATGTTCATAGGACCTTTCTTCCTGTATTTCCAGTCAGGAATCCGGTCCTGTAGTTTGTCGATTTTATTAATGTTCACCCTGTATGTAGCCTATTTCTGTCGGAATGTTATATTAGTATAGATTTATTGTTTTATTTTTGTAATGCACAATATAATCAACTAGTGGCTCTGAGCACTATGGGACTCAACATCTTAGGTCATAAGTCCCCTAGAACTTAGAACTACTTAAACCTAACTAACCTAAGGACATCACACACATCCATGCCCGAGGCAGGATTCGAACCTGCGACCGTAGCAGTCCCGCGGTTCCAGACTGCAGCGCCAGAACCGCTAGACCACCGCGGCCGGCTAATCAACTAGTCACTACGGCACTGCGCAAAAAACAATGCATAGCACTCAGTGCATTGAATACTGATACATTTCAGTTCAGATGCTTAAATTAAAAATATTTAATGTAGTACACTCAAATGAGTTGACCAGTACTTTCAGAACATATAAGCAAATTGTACAGTAACTACACTTTAGACATAATCGTCCGGTGTAAACAAACATGTCAGCTGACAACGTGGCGGATGTTGCACTATTTTTATGGATCAACAAAGAAAATAGAGTTGATGATGCAATTCACGAATTTTATAGATAAACGAAAACCGTTATTTTGCTCGAGGCAGCTACGGTCGCAGGTTCGAATCCTGCCTCGGGCATGGATGTGTGTGCTGTCCTTAGGTTAGTCAGGTTTAAGTAGTTCTAAGTTGTAGGGGACTGATGACCTCAGAAGTTAAGTCCCATAGTGCTCAGGGCCATTTGAACCATTTTTTGCTCGGGGCAGCTCCAGAATCCAGATTGCAGTAGATATTTTTAACGACGTGCTGACTGAAAATTTAAATAGGGAGAGTGGACAAAAATATGGAAACGCCAGAAACACAAAACATTTTTGTGCATAATGTGATTTAGGAAAACCGTTAGCATTCAAAATGGCTTCCAGTCATCTCGGAATGGATAAACGCAAGTCCTGTATGATTTTCAAGGGAATCTTGTACCATTCTGCTTGCAAATAGTGGCCAGATCAAGTAACAGTGTTGGAGGTGGATACCTGTTACGCACCCTTCTCTTCAAAGCAGACCAAGAGGATGAACAGTATTGAGTTCTAGTGACTGGTGGGCAGGGGGATGCGTCAATTCATTCTAGTTCTCACTAAACCAGCCCTGGAAGACGCGAGCTATGTGAACAGCGCCCTGTCGTCTTGGAACATGGCGTCACCATAGGTGAGTATGTGCAGTGGGATGAATCTGGCCAGGCAAAATGATTACATAATCCTTGGAAGAAATTCGACGTACAGAGTAACCATGGGGCACGCGAATACTGAGATACGGCTGCCCAAATCATCACCGAACCCCCGCCTTGTTTCATTCTTTGGACGTAAACTCGCTAGAATTTGGAAGCAGCTTGCTCCGTAGTCCAGGTTTTATGGCTTCGGCACCACGCTTTTACTGCTACGGGTATTTATGTTAGTGATGGGTAGTTTCGGAATTGCAGCTCGCTCTACAATACCCTGCTCATGACACTCCCTTCCTGTAGTTTTGGTGCTGACATGCGTGTGAAGTGCGATATTCATTTCTGTTGTTAGTGACGTTTGCAGCTGTTGTCCTCCCAATTTTCTTCACAAATCTCTTCAATGACCGTCTGCCACAGTCATACAACACGCACTTTCGTCCGCGTTGTGACTTAACGGATGATGTTTTCCGCTTTCCCTGTATGCGGCACGACTCTTCCTTACAGTGCCTCTTCAAAAACCAAACACTTCGGCTACCTTGGTTATGGAAGCACCAACACTGTAGCCACGTTCGAATTCACTGAACTCCGACATAATACACTCACGACTGAACTTGCAACGTATTGAGGACACGACACAGGTGCCGTTCGTGGTCAAATACAACAGCGCAACCTGCAGGCTTGGCCAGCATCTTCATCCATTACGCTCAAGCAAGGATTTCTCGCCACGATTCCATATTTTTGTCCAAACACAGTATGTATTACGCCAACTGAAGATAGATGCGAATTGGTTTAAATAAATGTACACGAAAAATGGCTGGTTGTCACATTTCTTAAAGCAATATAATCCACAGCCACGGAGCCCAACAAACAGTAGAATAAATAAACTGAAGTCTGAGTTTCTGTCGCCAGCCACAGTCACATGAGTGCACAATATTTTTTTTTTAATTATGCGTAATCGCATTCAGTAACGAATACTTCGTTACGGGTATGTGTATCAACACCGAATATATACGGTGTTAAGTACAGTCTCGAGAGAGACGTCGGATGACGTTATGAAATTTCCTCAATATTTCGTCTGCACAAATGACCGACTTCTTCAGGTGCGGCGAACACGCTGCTGAAGTTGTGACCGAACCTTCGTTTGCACCACATTGAGAAGAAACTGCACAGGAATGAACGCGCCAAATTCGGCGACCAATAGCGCAGGTATCCTGGTCCGTAGCGAGAGAGAGAGACAGCTACGCCACATGTCGGGCGATGAACCAACAGCGTCGACACACGCGCAGTGGCTGAAGTCGTGCATCGAAGCTGTTGGTTCATCGCCCGACAGGTGGCGTAGCTGTCTCTCTCACTACCGACCAGGATATCTGCGATGTTGTTCACCGAATTGGGCGCTTCACGCCCGCGGAGTTTCTTCTCAAGTTGGCGCAAATACGAAGCTTCGGTCAAAGCCTCAACGTAAAGTTTGGCTCTATAATCTGATAATCAAATTACGCCACTTCCGGACAACTTTAAGACAGAAGCCGCATCGACGACCAAAACTCAACAATTCGATCTTTTGTCGCAAGAATTTTCCGAGGCTGAGTTCTCTCGCCATTGTTTTTTAACATATATATTAATGACGTCCCACTGTACCACGGGTACCAGTCAGCTTGTCTGCAGACGAGACGGCTTTCTTAACTACAGGAAACATATCGTCTGACCCAGTTCTAGCACGAATGCAACGCCAACCAGACGTCGTGGAGCAGTGGGCACATGGCAGCAAAATACGAGTGAACCCGAACAAGACGAAGGCTGTCATATTTACAAAGAAGACTCCACCATCATGACACACTCCGGTGCTCCGGCCAGCCATTTCCATGGTCCGTCCAACACGGTCAGATACCTAGTTGTCCATCTCGACAAGAACCTGTTCACAACACACATTCGAAAGAAGAAGACAACCAGACTGAGCATGATGAGCGCACTAATGCCATTTCTGAAGAACGCAGATTTGACTCTGCGCACAGAACCACAACTTTACCACGCCACGGTAGAACTTGATGTTACGGATGAACATCGTAGAGAACAACGTGCAAAACAAACAACAACAAGCTACAAGTCCTTCGAAATCGATGTTGACGTTGGATCTCAGGAGCCCCCTGGTAGGCAAGAAACCGAGACCTTCAGCGCGAACTCGGCGAGAAACACCTTAAAGACAAAGTGAAAGACAAGGCCACAAAGACGTTGGACAATCTCGACGCCCTCCGAGGCGTAGTATGCCAAACAGGTCCAATAGGGTAGTTGAACACGCACCCAGATACAAGTACAAAGTTGCCGAGTAAACAGTGTTCGATTCTCCATAAACCAAGACATTAATACGAAGAGAGATTATCAGTCCTACAAATCTGACCATGTTAAAAAGAAAAATTAAACATCGGTTGGTTCACGAACCTGCTGAGCGCTCGAAACCTGGCTGACTGAAGCAATAAATAAAATGTTCAAACCTTTTACTTGTACCATACACTACAGAAGTACAACTCACAGAAGATGATCAGATTTCAAGTAACACACACACATACACAAAAGAATGCCTCAACAGTTTGTCCGCCGCACATGAAGTTGTTTGTCAGCTGCGCCTACGAAATATTGTGGAAATTTCACGACGACATCCGACGTCTCGGCCGAGAATCATATTTACAACTAGTCCGTCGGACATGTCTCAAACAACACAGTAGTAACGTAGTTTAATGCACTATGGGCCCTCTGTTCTGAGGGCTAGTGCAGCAGCCTGGTGTCATTTGTGAGCACCTCTCGCAGACAGAATTGGAGTGACACTGGAGAGTATCTATCGCTGGAGCGCCTCCTGCAGCCGGCTGGGTCCCGCGGCAGGGCGTGGCGGCCCGCAGCTCCCCACGCAGTCTCGCCCCTCGGGATACTGGCCTGCCCTCCCCCAGGCACCGTGGCAACGTCGCCCACCCGACAAGTGCTTCCTTGCCGGCGCCTTCGTGGCCGCATCCCATTCCTTAGGAGCAATTTCCTCTCGTTTCTCATTTAAAAGTGGCCGACGGCGAGCATAATTCCCAATCTACATCTACGTCTGTACTCCTCACGCCACCTTAATATATATACTAATGACCAGCCCCTCCCCCAAGGCACCAAAAGCTTCATATATGCAAATGATTGCGCCCTTACCGCTCAAGCAGACAGCTTCGAAACTGTTGAACAGAATTTGTCAGAAGTCCTCGAACAGCTTGCCACCTACTATAAGGGGAACCATCTCAAACCCAACCCAGGGAAAACCCAAACCTGCGCCTTCCACCTAAAGAACAGACAATCTGCAAGAAGATTACAACTTAACTGGGAAGGAGTGCCCCTGGAACATTGCGAAACACCAAAATACTTAGGCGTCACATTGGATAGAGCACTCACCTATAAAAAGCACTGCATGAACACTAAACACAAAGTAGCCGCGAGAAACAACATTGTGCGCAAACTAAAGGGCACTACATGGGGGGCACAGCCTGGAGTAGTGAGAACCACAGCTCTTGCTTTGTGCTGTTCAACAACGGAGTACGCGTGCCCAGTGTGGTACAATTCTAGCCACGCCAAGCAAGTGGACATACCGCTTAATGAATCCTGCCGCATCATCACAGGCTGTCTGAGACCAACCCCGACTGATAAATTGTACTGCCTGGCAGGCGTGGCCCCACCAGATATTAGAAGGAAAGTAGCGGCCAGGAAGGAAAAGACAAAGGCGTTGACCTCACCTGCCCACCCGCTGTACAAACACCAGCCAGTCCGCCGTCGACTAAAATCTAGAAAAAGCTTCCTGCACACAGCAGAAAACATCGTCGGGACACCGCAGCAAGTGAGGCTGGCAATGTGGCGAGAAGAAAACGCGCACCTTGGGGAATGGTTAGTCCCAAACAAAGAACTCCCTCCCGGCCACACGGAAGGATGGACGACATGGAAATCTCTTAATAGGCTGCGCTCTGGTGTCACACGATCCAAAGAGAATGTGCGCAAATGGGGCCTCTCAAATGAACCGGCGCTGTGTGACTGTGGACACACTCAAACCACCATCCACTTCACGCAGTGTGTACTGTGCCCAGGCACCTGCACCATGAAGGATTTGATGAATGCCACCCCGGCAGCGCTGGACGTGGCCAGGTTCTGGTCCAAGACCTCATAATATATATCTGTATACTTTTATACTCTTTTTGTATTTGTTATATACTTGATATGTATGTGTTAATCATTCTGCTTTTATGTACGATGCTTCTGACACGATTAAATAAATAAAACGCCACCTTATGGTGTCTGGCGGTGCGTAGATAAGGTACCGCTGTCAATTGCCCCCTTTCCAGCTCCAGTCGCGAATGGTGCGCGGGAAGGACGACTCGTAAGTTGGTTGACTTGTCTAGGAAAGTACACTCTCAGAATTTTAGCAGAGAATCGCACCATGATGCAGAACGCCTCTCTTGCAGCGTCTACTGCTGGTATTGACTGAGCATCTTGCGACGCTTTCACACTTACCAAATGAAACTGCAGCGAAATGTGCGGCTCTTCTTTGGATCTTCTCCATTGCCTCTATCAGTCTTACCAATTACGGATCCCCGATTGACGGACAATACACACGAATTGGTCGAACTGGGGTTTTGTAAACTACCTCCTTTGTGGCTGGACCACAATCCTTGAGAATTCTTCCAACGAGTCTGTCTGACATCAGTCTTACCTGCAGTTAGTTTTATGAGATCGTCCCACATCGCTCCCGAGGCATACTCGTATACACTTAATGGATATGGGGTGTTCCCGTATTGGTTTGTAATTGTGTAATCATGCAACAATGGGTATTTCTGCTATTTATACCGGGGTTAAGAAAAACACGGGATTATTTAAAAAAAAACAGCGGATAAAATTCCGTTTTATTACTTTTTGGGATTCTTTTTTCTCATTGCCGGTTAAGTAGTTCAGTTTAAGTATCTGTGATTAATTTATTAGAAACACTAACTCATTCTTACAACTCCTTAATTAGTGCCTCATTTCTTGCCCTTGCAGCATTCCATCATTGAGAGAATCTTCTTTTTAGGAGAGAAAAAATCCGAGAAATAGGTGAAGATATATAAATTTCTGCATTCCAACTAAATCTTGCTTTACAGTCATTGCGATTCTACATAAAGTTTTCTTTCTGGAAATGTAAATGTTATATAACTGTATTTCTTATATTGCAAGACAAGTTAAAACACAATTGTGGAGTAAATAGTTGCCTTCAAATGGTGTAAGGCTAAATACGAGGGTTGGAACGTAAATAGTGGCAACTATTTATTCACAACCGATACAAAAGAGTTACATGTTTGTACCTGTTACTGTCCTTCAAAGTAGTCACCAGCGTTGTGTAGAACCCGTTACCACCGATGTGGAAGGCGTAGTAAACCGTTAGCAGAGCCTGTTCTGTTGATGGTGCGAATGGATCGGCCTACTGCCTGCCGAATCTCTGGAACAGTTCTGAAGTGAGTGCCACGAAGTGGTTCAAAAAAATGTTCAAATGTGTGTGAAATCTTAAGGGACTTAACTGCTAACGTCATCAGTCCCTAAGTTTACACACTACTTAACCTAAATTATCCTAGTGACCAACACACACACCCATTCCCAAGGGAGGACTCGAACCTCCACCGGGACCAGCCGCCGTCCATGACTGCAGCGCCTTACACCGCTCGGCTAATCCCGCGCGGCACGAAGTGGTTCTTTATCTTCGGAATCAAATCAAAATCGCAAGGACTTAAGTCCGGGGAGTATGATACAGTACTTCCCAGTTCCATCGTGCGAACAGAGCAGCCACAGCTTGCGCTGTATGCGCCCGCGCATTATCGTGCAAAATGATGGGTGGGTTGCGCAGAAAGTGTCGCCGCTCCTTTCGCAAAGCTGTTCGCAGGTGATGCTCCAAAACCGAACAGTAATACTGTGCATTGACGGTCTGTCGTGGAGGAACGTAATGCGTTAGGATAACACCGTCACAGCCGTACACGAGAATCACCATAGCTTCAGACCGCTCCATTCGCAACCTCAACAGAACAGGTCCTGCTAACGGTATACTCCGTCTTCCACATCCCTGGCAACTGGTTTTACGCAACGCTGGTGACTACTTTGAAGGACAGTAACAGGTGCAAACATGTAACTCTTTTGTATCGGTTATGAATAAATAGTTGCCGCTATTTAAGTTCCAAGCCTCGTATGTAACGTTTTCTGTGTTAATTAAATTTTCATAATTAAATATAAATGGATTTTATTGGCTTATTTGATGGATTTTTTTATTTTTTTGTCTGCATGGTTTTTTTCGGCGGATTAAATTACAGCAACTCTGATTTATACACAGCACGTTACATATGAGAGTCAGCTGCCAACTTCTGTACCAGTCGCCGATCCTCTCTGCACGTCTTCCTGCATTTCGCCGCAATCTTCTAGCTTGCCGACTGCTCTATTTACGACAGCAACATCCGCAAAAAGCTTCATCGAACTTCTGACAGTAACTACTAGGTCATTTATAAATACTGTGAAATCTAATATGCCCGCATCTCGTGGTCGTGCGGTAGCGTTCTCGCTTCCCACGCCCGGGTTCCCGGGTTCGATTCCCGGCGGGGTCAGGGATTTTCTCTGCCTCGTGATGGCTGGGTGTTGTGTGCTGTCCTTAGGTTAGTTAGGTTTAAGTAGTTCTAAGTTCTAGGGGACTTATGACCACAGCAGTTGAGTCCCATAGTGCTCAGAGCCATTTGAACCATTTTTGAAATCTAATGGTTCTATAACAGTCCCTTGGGGTTTACTCCAAGGTATTTTTATGTCTGAAGAATTTTATCCTTTACGAATAATTTTCTGTGAAAGCCAATCACACATCTGCTCTGAGATTCCGTAACCTCGTATTGTGTTCGTTACAACTGAATCAGAGGTTACGTCCGCTACCCAGGCATCAGTACACTGGTTTCCTCGTGTGTGCCGTACGCTTGATCATGGCATCTTATGGTTCAAATGGCTCTGAGCACTATGGGACTTAACATCTGAGGTCATCAGTCCTCTAGAACTTAGAACTACTTAAACCTAACTAACCTAAGGAGAACACACACAGCCATGCCCGAGGAAAGATTCGAAACTGCGACCGTAACGGTCGCGCGGTTCCAGACTGAAGCGCCTAGAACCGCTCGGCCACCCCGGTCGACTATGGCATCTTAAACGCAAGAGTTAAACAATGTAGGAAAAGGGGAGGAAGAATGGATCCACAGGCACGTGGTCACATGAAACCTTTTCGTTGGCCTACGTTGTTAGGTAGCGTTGTGCGACAAGTAAATGAAAGTGAGTGTTCTAAGAAGAAAACTTCCTACCAAGTTCGGACCACGGGAAACTGGGACAACATTTTGAGAAATGAAGAAACCGATGAAGAGTTCGTATTACAGATAAAGTAGTGACCTTTGCATTGGGCTTTATCGATAAACCACAGGAAACGAAATGGACCCGTACCTCTTCGTATGAAATTTACGGTGGGCCTTTAAAAGTGCTTCACAATGAGAGTGCAGTAAACAAACAGAAAATAGGCAGGAAATGTACCACAAAGCTTGAATATGTAAATGATCAGCATTTCAGCACACAAAATAGGAATAACGCCTTCTACATTGTATACAGGTGTAACGGGAATAAGTTCAGATATTTTTATTTACACACCTCGGTGTATTAATTATTTTTTCTCTGTGTCAAACAGTGTTCCCACAAACACGTCACAAACTTCACGACTTGAGGTTTTTTGCACGCCTGTCAGTACAGACTAACCATTTGCGTCCATGCATCCACACTTCAACACCTAACGTGATGCCTAGGGGGAAATAAGCATTAATGGCTTGCTCTTGCCACATCCACTTGGAGGTACTAACCAACCTAAAAACACACGATTTGTAATAGCTATTATTATTAGTCAGCAAATGATATAAATCCAGATGTAATGTAACCTAAAAACACACGATTTGTAATAGCTATTATTATTAGTCAGCAAATGATATAAATCCAGATGTAATGTTGTTCAGTAACCAAATGGTTCAAATGGCTCTGAGCACTATGCGACTTAACTTCTGAGGTCATCAGTCGCCTAGAACTTAGAACTAATTAAACCTAACTAACCTAAGGACATCACACACATCCATGCCCGAGGCAGGATTCGAACCTGCGACCGTAGCGGTCGCTCGGCTCCCGACTGTAGCGCCTAGAACCGCACGGCCCACCGGCCGGCCGTTCAGTAACCGTCCTCAGTCATCAATAGAAATATTTGCACTTACACCAATTACTTCCTGTATTTAAGTCTTACGCAGCAGTTTCTCACTCAGAAATGGCCTTGACTGTTGGTTATTTGTGCGTGTAAAGTCTCGTGCGAGACAGAAAGAACAGCGGGTGTCGAAGTTCGACATCGCGAGGATAGTGGCGAGTGGAGACGTCGGTTTATCGTTCCGCAATATTGCTGCTCGAGTTGGTCGGGATCCCACGACTACTGTGCGAATGTGGAGTCAGTGGGCTCAGGAGGGCTATAGTACACGCCATGCAGGATCACAACGGCCCCACGCGTTTAGCGCCCGAGAGTAAAGATATACTATTAGCTCAGCTGTGCAGGATCGTACGGCCACGTCACGTACCCTGACTTAGGGAATGGGATTTTCTGCATCCAGGCAGGCATCCAGATGAACAGAGCGACGGCGTCTGGAGCGCCACGGACTGCCAACACGGCGACCATTGTTGCTGTTTCCCATGACGCAGCAGTAGGGAGTGACGCGCGGACACTGGTGTGCTCGACGTCTACACTGAATACAGGAGTGTAACGAGGTAGCCTCTTCAGTCCAGTTCCTGTTCTGCGTACAGCATCACGATGGACGTATCCCTGTGTGGAGGCTGTGAGGAGAATGGATGTTGCCACTTTCCATTCGTCATCGTCATAATGGCTCAGCACTGGCTTTATTTGGATAGGGTGCCATTGAGTACGCAATACGACTAACTACGATTCGCGCAGCCGGCAATTTGGACAGCAGCCGTTACACAACTGACATGTTAAAGCCGGAGGATGTTCTCTATCTTTGCCGTTTCCGTGTTATCTTTCAACACGGTAATGCAACATAGCGTTTTGCCTGTGCTGAACTCGATACAGAGTGTTCCAACTGATGCCCTGCCAGCTCGTTTTCCAGATTTCTTTCCCATCTGGTAATGAATTGCCGAGAGACGGGCACGCCAATACTCGGAAGCCACGGAGATTCATGATCTCTGGCGTAGATTTCAAGCAGCATGGATGGTGATGGATGGATATGGTGTTATGGGCGCTCAACAGTGTAGTCTTTAGCGCCCGTCAAGCAGCATGGAATGACGTACACGCATCTAACATCCAGGTTCTCTCCGATTCTGTTTCTAGCTAAGCTAGGGCCACTATTGCTGCCAGAGTGGCAGCTCTGTGTACTGAATTTCCTTCTGTCTGTACCCCAAACCGCGTACAGACTTAATCATGTGTTGTTCCTATTATTCTGTAGGTGCACCATAAGAAAAAAACGTTAGTTGCTATCCTTCCTGTTGTTAAAATTTCAGTGGGTAGCAGTGCACACGCATTATTGATCATTCGCCAAATCACTGTCAAGTGGGTTACATATGTGTGTATAAGGGGCGATCAAAAAATTCCCATTCGAAGGCCTTAGAGTCCAAAATCGGTATGCCGTTCAGGCAAAATCGCCTCGAGCACTGAGGCAATCATCACACCGACGCACCAGGTCGAAGACTGCCGTTTGGTAAGACACCGTGTTCTGCTGCATGAAGAAGTCAGTAACTGCCTGCTGCACATTGTCGTTCGACAGGAATTGTACACCCTACAGGGCGTCATATTCGCAAGGGAAGAGATCAGGACTATTGGGCGGATGCTGGAGTGTCAGCCACTAGAGCCTCACAGTTGAGGCTGACCTTCCAGATTGACTGGCGCCTTGTGTCGCATCGCGGTTACTAGGAAGGAGGCGCTCCGTTCCAAAACGGTGGTTTTCGACAGAGTTGTTGCCCCATACATATTCTTCATTGTCCGATGCATGTCTTGTCCTTCGGCAGCCAAGAAAACAATAACAGCACGTTGGTCTTGTCGGGACGTGTTTGGTAACAACGTCGCCATAGTTCACATTTCCACATTTACCGTACCTACGTCGGAAAAATCTGAACGGCACACTAATCCCTCGCTTAATTGTCGGTATTTATGTTCCCGCATCGTAGCAACGCCCTCAAACAGAAGCTGTTTGATCGTCCCCTATACAGGGTGGCCCATTGATAATGACCGGGCCAAATATCTCACGAAATAAGCATCAAACGAAAAAACTACAAAGAACGAAACTCGTCTAGCTTGAAAGGAGAAACCAGATGGCGCTATGATTGGCCTGCTAGATGGCGCTGCCATAGGTCAAACGCATATCAACTGCGTGTTTTAAATAGGAACCCCCATTTTTTATTACAGATTCGTGGAGTACGTAAAGAAATATGAATGTTTTAATTGGACCACTTTTTTCGCTTTGTGATAGATGGCGCTGTAATAGTCACAAATGTATACGTACGTGGTATCACGTAACATTCCGCCAATGCGGACGGTGTTTGCTTCGTGATACATTACCCGTGTTCAAATGGACCGTTTACCAATGGCGGAAAAGTTCGATATCGTGTTGATGTATGGCTATTGTGATCAAAATGCCCAACGGGCATCCATCACAAAGCGAAAAAAGTGGTCCAACTAAAACATTCACATTTCTTTACGTACTACACGAATATGTAATAAAAATGGTGGTCCCTATTTTTAAAAAACGCAGTTGATATCCGTTTGACTTATGGCAGCCCCATCTAGCGGGCCAACCATAGCGCCATCTGGTTTCCCCCTTCAAGCTAGACAAGTTTCGTTCTTTGTAGTTTTTTTCGTCTGACGCTTATTTCGTGATATATTTGGCTCGGTCCACCCTGTATATTCTCCATTCCACTATAGAATGTTTGACAGTGGGTATGTCTGTAGCGAGTATACTTTAGCATTTCTTTCATTTCCATTCGAGGTTGTTATGTGGTGGAAGGATGCCTGCTCAGTTCCGCATGCATGATCTTTTATTAGCCTACTTGCATCTTCAAGACGAAAACAACATATGCTTTTAGAAGCTCCCTGAGAATTATACGAAAACTGAAAATCTGAATGAAGAGAGTCCACTAGGCAACAATGCATTAGAGAGACGTTAGTGGCTGCGGCCGCTGAAATCAAAAGAGAACCCACGAATGATGACAAGCAAAGCGTTGGTACAATCTCTGAAAAGATATATGCACGAAGCATACAGAAACTACCACCTTCATACCTTAGCAAAAGACCTGGCAGAGAACCAAAATTCTGGTCAAATGTAAGATCGCTAACCATGTCTAAGGTTTCCACTTAGTCCTTTGTTTACTAGTCTGTTGTCGCAGTTGAACAGCAAAACAAAAGCCGAAGTTTTAAATTTCACATTCAAGAAATCGTTCACGCAGGAGAATCGTACAAGCATACCGTCATTTGACCGTCGACAGACTCCCGTATGGATGACATAGTAATAAGCGTCCCTGGCGTGGAGAAACAACTGAAAGATTTGAAAGAAAATAAGTCACCAGGTCCGGATGGAATCCTAGTTCGGTTAACAAAGAGTACTCGACGGCATTGACCACTTACCTAGCTTGCATTTATCGCAAATCTCTCACTCAGCACAACGTCCCAAGCGACTGGAAAAAGCGCAGGTGACTCCTGTATATAAGAAGAGTAAGAGAACGGACCCGCGAAGTTGCAGACCAATATCCGTAACATCGGTTTGCTGCAGAATCCTTGAATATTTTCTCATTTCGAATATAATAAATTTTCTTCAGACTAAGAAGCTTATGACCACAAATCAGCATGGTTTTAGAAAATGTCGCTCGTGCGAAACTCGACTTGCTGTTTCCTCACATGATATACTGCGGACTATGGATGAAAGGCAACAGGCGGATTCCACATTTCTAGACTTCCGAAACGCATTTGACACGTTGCCCCATTGCAGGCTGTTCGTGAAGGTACGAGCGTGTGGAATAAGTTCACAGGTATGTGAGTGGCTTGAAGACTTCTTAAGTAATAGAATCAAATATGTTGTCCTCGACGGTAAGCGACACAGTCAAGTTGTTTAAGTATCTAGCATAACTTTGCAAAGCGATACGAAATAGACCGAGCGTGTAAGGATTGTAGTAGAGAAGACCGATGGTCGACTTCCATTTATTGGGAGAGTTCTAGGAAACAGTGGTTCACCTGTAATAGACAGCGCATGTAGGGCGCTGGTGCGACCTGTGCTTGAATGCTGTTCAAGTGTTTCAGATACGTACCAGACTGGACAGAAGAGGGCATCGAAGCAGTTCAGAGGCGGGCTCCTAGATTTGTTACCAGTAGGTTCGAACAACACGTGTTTCGGACATGCTTCGGAAACTCAAACGGGAATCCGTAGAGGGAAGGCGACTTTCTTTTCGATGAACACTATTGCGAAAATTTAAAGAACCGGCATTTGAAACTGACTGCCGAATGATTCTACTGCCGCCAACATACGTATATTGCGCTTAAGGGCCACGAAGATAAGATACGAGAAAGTACGGCTCATACGGACGCATACAGACAGTCGTTTTTCCCTCGCTCTATTTGCGAGCGGAACAGGAAAGTGCCGGCCGTTGTGGTCGAGCGGTTCTAGGCGCTTCAGTATGGAATCGCGCGACTGCTACGGTCGCAGGTTCGAATCCTGCCTCGGGCATGGATGTGTGTGATGTCCTTAGATTAGTTAGGTTTAAGTAGTTCTAATTTCTAGGGGACTGATGACCTCAGATGTTAAATCCCATAGTGCTCAGAGCCATTTTTTGGAACAGGAAAGGAAATGACTGGTAGTGGTACATGGTACCTCCGCCATGCACCGTACGCCGGCTTGCGGAGTATCTGTGTAGATGTAGAAATGTACTATTGTTTCCTACGAATTTACACATACAACATAAATTAACCATGATGTAGCTAATATCAGCCTAACGCGAATCTCGACTACGGCCTGGATACATTGATGCAGTCGTATTTTGGAAGAACAGAGTTCGAATTCCTCGCGGTTTTCCTGCCTAAAGTTTCCGATGCTTTCGCTTAATCACTCGAGGCGTATTCTGTAATGTACTCTTCAACACTTTCCATACATTTCTCCCTTTGAGATCTAGCGGCTCTTTAAACGCTTAGCTCCCGTGTTTTGCACATACACAAATCACCCTCTGCCACTAGTGGAAACATAAGGCCATATCTTACTGGTCTGTAAAGGAAGAAAGGACAGATGATTAGGCTTTAAGGCCGGTCCACAAAGAGATCACTGAATTCGGAGTTCAGGCTCTGATACAGGTTCAGAGAAAGCACCCTTTCACTGATGGATATAGGGAAAGCAGAGAAGACCAAATTCCGAATGGGTGTAAGGGAATTTGAACCCGGTTCGTCTCAAATGCGAATCTAGCGTCTTAACGACTTTGCCACCTTACTCGAATTTCTGTGTTGAAGAAGTACGTGTGAGGTCTAAATCTGCCACGGACGATACTAAGTATATAAGTACTGCGGCGGCCTCTAAAACAGTAGCTGTCTGACACATGTACCTGTGCAAAATAACTTTGCCCCGATTTTATGTGTTGTCTGTTTAAACAAGCTACAGACGATCCTGGGCTTCACAATACTGATCTATAACGCGGTGCAGTGTGTGCACATCGGCTGGACAGCTGTGTAACTTCAAGCGCGGAAGGAGTTTCGCATTACACTTTGAACGTTTCCATAACAGCTCGTCGATGACCTTTATGAGTACGCGCACACGCTAGACATACAAGTCAGAGTGTGTTTCAGTGTTATGAGACGCTAGAGCGGCGTTTCCTTGCGCAAACATATCTGTGCACGCGCTGCGCCGAGCAGTCTTCTAACGTTAATGAGATTTGCCGGTGGCTGCGGCTGAGCGCTGCTTGTCCCCACAAGTGGTCTACTGCAGTTTTACTAACACGTCCGTCAGCTGCGCACAGCGCAGCATGCAACTTGCATTCGCTTACCGAAAGTGTGAACTCTGTCGTTAAGCCACTGAGTTCGTGTTCTGGCGGAAATGATTCAAAGGCCTCAATACGGCCAGTATTGCGTAGGATTTCCGTGATTCCCTTGAACCACTTGAGAGAACTTAAAGAACGCCATGACCACTGGTGTAAACGTACACATACGCCTAGTCCAAAAAATGTTTCGAGAATGGATTAATGAAATATACAGAAGAGTTAAGGTGGTGCTTTTATTTCTACATGTTTTTTTATATGCCAGAGTGGTTGTCACCCTCAACAGACTCACGTCTATCCTTAAATTGTTGAAACAACTCACATGCCATTGCTTAACTCTAAGCTTGCTTACCTAAAGTCTGTCTTAGCATGCAGTGAGTTTCAGCTGCAGTTCTGCGGGGCTTAAAAGAAAACATAATGCAGGTCCTTTGTCTCTTCAAGTCGGCCGTTGTGAAATTCGCAGACTCAGTAGAGCACGACGTAGAGAAATCAGCAATGACTTTCACACCGATGCACTCACAATCACGCTACGAGGAAGACTGGCATTTGAAAAACACATCAAGAGGCGCCAAGTGGCGAAAGTTTGGTCTGCTTTCGACCAATATTCAACTTTTCGGAAATTTCGTGTTGCACCTCGTACGAGGAACTTCACCAGATTAAGCGAGAGGACATAGTAAACTTCTTAGTGACGACCAGTAAACCTCCACCTTCAATTCTTTAAAGAAGCGAATTCCATTTTATAGAACAGCTTCACACGTATGATTTCTATACAGATGAATTAATGTGTTCAAATATTTCACGTTAACAATGTAAGTGAGAAAAGTTTGGTAAAGATTTGAAATTAATGTTTTAACTTTGTTGGAAGTCCTAAGTGCTGTGATTATCTAACACTGAATGAGTTTAGTCTGGGAACTTTCGCTCTGTTTTGAGCTAACACTTCACTCATCTCAATGTTACTGACGTCTTATCTCTTGAACTGTGAATCGTATAGTAATTTGATTTTGCATGTACATTGACTGGTGTATGTGGGTACTATCTTCAAAATGTGTAGAGGTAGTACAGTACTAAAGAAGTAATAAATTAAAAAGTCATGCCTGATGCTCAAGTCTTACTGTACGAACAGCAAAAATGTAGTAGGCGACAGTTTTTCCTTTCATGATTTTGTTTGTGTGTATATGTGTGGGAGGAGGGTGGGTTATCATGAGAAAAACATCGAAAAGGGTTTGAAAGTATGTATAAAGTTCGTTGCAAGCCGCTAACTGCTCTCATTCCCAAGTAATGGATGAATAAGTCCGGGTAATTTACGCAGTGAATTACGCTGCCGCAACACGTACTCGTGTACACCGTTTCTAACTGTAGTACTTGGCTTACTGTGTTAAATCTTTAACATAAGATTACGCGTCTTAATGAGTATATTAGGCAGCTTTCCCAATTCGTTTAGTGATTATATGAAATGTTAAAAATCAAATTGTTGTAACCCCTGCTAGCAGTTAGACAGGCAACCGCAACTGGGACCGAGCATCGGATTAGCCATTTAGTAAGAATAATGTGTGACGCAGGCTTGTGAAAAAATGAAGAACTTTAAAAAATATCCTTGCTTTTTCTTGCAAAGATTTGTCAACTCTGAGTGAATCTCTCGCTCGTTGAGCACGACGCTTTGACGTGCATTTTCCCGGGACTGCCTTCCCTGGCGGGTCTGCTTATAGCGCGCAGACAGGCGAGCAAAAACGTCGCGTTTGTCGCTACAGCCAGCTTAACTTTTTTGTCGCCATTTACTGCGGAAGCGCCGCCATATGGCGTCATTTGTGCGTCCGAACCAAACGCACGCGCAATGTCGTAGCGCGATAAAAACCTCGATTCAATTAGTGCGTCCTCACTGCGCCTCAATGATATTATTGGCTCTGTCCAGAACTAAGTTTTGAGTCGACCTGCAAGACGAAATAGGGTGGCAGAGCTGCCAGAATACTGGAAGCAAATGGAAAAAGAACAGGGCTCCGGTGCGATGCACAATTTTCGTCGCCCAACAAGTTTCAGTTAATGCCTGATTCTGAAAAAAAAAAAAAAAAAAAATACCGCAAATCATAATTAATTTCCGAAAATCGTGATTTGACACAATAGCTGCATGTCATTTCTTTATTAAAACACTCAGTTTCGGTCAAACTATAGATCATCCTCAAGCACGAAGAACGGCATTAATTGAAGGTCAAGCGACCAAACGTTTTCGTACGTATTAAGATCAGCGTTACACATCCAGTATATTAAAATTGTAGATTGCAGAAACGGCACCCGATTTACACATTGAACGGTATGTGGGCATACTTTTTTACTGGACATCGACTGTATTGCAGTGTTGCTCTGTGAAAGTCCTCATCGTCCGAAAATCTACGATTACTACGAATGAGTTCCTCGACTGGCTGCACATTGCCGATCGACTTTCTTCCCGATCAGCGTCACACACGCACGTGCGACCTTGTTCAAACTGCTGCCACTATTTCACTATGGCAGGATGCGATACTGCTTCTGCTCTACACACCGGCAGAATATCACAGTGAATCTGTGTGCAATTCTACTTCTACTGCCCCGCGTACTTCAACTCTGGAGTGTGCTCCCAGTCGTTGCGCCACGTCACTCCCTGTCTGCGATGCACCTGTTATGCGTACCGCAGGATCTGCAGGAAACCCGGGACTTGTCCTCTGTTCTGACAATGCGCCCACTCTCCACTCGTGGTGGGCAATGTCTTAGTGGCGAACGACATGTATAACTAACTTTTTGAAGTCCCCTCGCACTATCTGGTTATTTCTCTTTGTTACAGGCATTACCTTACTTTTACCCTCGCTCAAACAAATCTTTATCCACATTTAAACGGATCTGCCATTCATTACATCAAAAAGAGACTCAGTCGATGCCTTTCTCCAAATCCTTACACTGTTAGACGATCTTTCCTGTGCACAATTGAATCGTCAGCGAACAATTTATAGTGTGATCATATATGACGAACTGTACATACAGATTGGACAGAAACAGTCTGAAAAGCTTGTAAGCGTGTTGCAGGGTAGACTGAGCTGATAAATAATTGTTAAGAAAAATATTCGATACGTTGCGCCGTGTCCGAGTTCATTCGCACTGAAGTTAGCGAGTCAGGTCGTTGCGCGCGCAAATTCATGCCGCCCGCCTGAGACGGTGTCGCCAAACGTGTTCGTCGTTTGTTTTCCTAAACCCGAACAAGAGAGCGATACAAAAATTGTACATGGGACGGTAGTAAGCATAGAACCCGAGTCAAAAGCGGGGCAGTCTCGTGTGCTACCATCTCCGCTGTGACAACAACTGACACTAATTGTATCTAGCGGACCGCTTGAATTTGCGCTCGCAACTTATCCTGCAACTCCCTGACTAGCTTTTCAAACTGTTCCTGACCACCCTGTATATAAAGACCGCCCGGCTAGCCGCGCGGTCTAACGCGCAGCTTCTCGAGCGGGAAGGCGTGCCGGTCCCCGGCACGAATCCGGCCGGCGGATTAGTGTCGAGGTCCGGTGTGCCGACCAGTCTATGGATGGTTTTTTAAGGCGGTTTTCCATCTAACGGCGAATCCGGGCTGGTTCGCCTTATTCCGCCTCAGTTACACTATGTCGGCGATTGCTCCGCAAATACTGTCTCCACGTACGCGTACGCCATCGTTACCATGCAAGCATTTGGGGTTACATTCGTCTGGTATGAGAAGTTCCCGGGAGTGGGGGTAGGGGGGGGGGGCGGTACCACTGGGGGCCGAACCGCACAATAATCTTGGGTTCGGTGTGCGGCAGCGGTGAGGTGGGTGGACTGCGGCCTGTTGTGGTGTTGTGAACCACTGAGGACTACGGCGGGACGAAGCCTCTCCGTCGTTTCTAGGTCCCCGGTTTAATACGCAATACACACACCCTGTATATAAGGCGTACTACGAACATAAGAGGTCCTATTAGAGGTCCTTGCGACACACGCAGTGTTAATTTCGTTTCTATTATTCAAGTATTCCTCGAACCAGTCAGACATTTCGGAAAACACTCCATATGACAGTAAAGGAGTTAACCAAAAATATGGAAACACCGCGAAAAGTGCATGCTTTAACGCTAGCCAAGCCTGCAGGTGCGCTGTTGTCTTTGACCACGAACAGCACCTGTGGCATTGTCCTCAGTCTGTTGCAAGTGCCAGTCGAGGTCAGAACAGTCTTCTGTGTAGTTGTGAGTGCATATGTTGGAGTTAGTGAATTCGAACGTGGGCAAATTGTTGTTGCTTGTGTAGTGGGTGCTTTATTATCCACTGAGTGAATGTTGCGTGATCGAGGAGAGGGAGGGGGGAGACGGTCAGTGAAGAGGACTGTGACGCAAAATAAGAGGACAACAGTTGGAAAAGACACTGCAGAAGTGAATGTCGCATTCGCGAACCGTGGCAAGATCAAAATATGATGATAAGCTGGGAATAGCAGCGCCAGCCAGAATTCCATAACCATCACTGATGCGAATCCCCATAACAGGGAAACGCGGTGCCGAATCCGTGAAACCTGTACTATGGAGCGATGGAAGAATTTGGTCGGATGAGTCTCGTTGCACACTTTTTCCAACTTGTCACCGAGTTTGCGTCCCGAGAGTGAAACATGGTGGGGGTTCAGTGACGATTTGGGCAGACATATCATGGTATGTCATGAGTACCATGGTTACTCTGCAGGGTCGCGTTACTTCCAATGATTGATCATTTTGCCCGACAAGGTCCTTCCAATGGTACAATGTTCATTTCCCCAATAGTGATGTTGTGTTCCAAGAGGAGAGGTGTGATAACGTGCAGAGATCGCAGTGGCAGAGCAAAGTCGGCAACGCGAATCAGTACCACAGATATTAGCGAGGGCTCGCTGCGGTCCACGACGACATATGGGAAGCGCTCCAGAAGACTGCACCTCCCTCCCAGCCAGTGTGCGATTTGAAGGGGGGATGGGGGGATCCCCCCCCCCCCCCTCTGCATCAGACCATCCCGTCCTCTGGCTTTAGTTTAGTTTATGCATCCCAACCTGGGATGTTTATTTCCCACGCACTGGAGTGAAACTTTACATATAATTTAAATTTGTGGAGCCGAACACTGAAAGTTTTTAATACAGTCTTACTATTAATATGTTTGCTTATTAATTTTGAAAAAGTGTTATGTAGTAGTTAAGCATTTCAAAACATTTAGAACTAAATCATCATTCTCATGTTGTCATTGTTGCTTTCGTCATCCGTTTCCTTGCGAACTTGCGAGGGAAGTAGTGTGGCAGTCATACCTCAGCAGTCGTACCGCAGAGTTGGGTGAGCTGGGGGCTGAAATTCCCACCCCCGGCCCTGACACAGGGTGGTGACCGGCCCGTTGCCTGTGCGAACATTTACCGTTAGGCCACCTTTTGGCAACGGTATGGCGCGGACTAACGCGCCTGGGACGAAACCACAAAGTAGTGCGAAGTGAGCAACGGTACTGGTCAGACGGGATCGGACAGTCTGACTTCGCTAGCCGCGAACCATGTGGGTGGAGCTTAACGCAGGCTCCCCAGCATCGCGTACTCCAAATTAATTGGTGCCGTTCGTTCGTCGCCTCGCGTCCGCCAGACACGCGGCGATCTTCACACGTTCCCGCTTCAGTAGCTTCATTAGTGAGTTGAGTGCGTCCAGGCCTGTAAGAACTACGGAATTTCAGGATATCATTCAAACAAAGCAAAATTTCTGATTTCCTTAAGAGCAGTGCATTACCTGATACGTGTACAAACTCTGACAGTCAGGATACTAACAGTGGTGCTAAAAGAGTTAAAATAAATAAAAGTATAAATTAACCTGCCGCATGCAACATACGCCGCAAGATGATGCCGTTGTAGCAGGCTACAAGATGACGCACGCCACATTTCCGTAGCATGCCACAATGTTTGCAAGACGTCACCCCGCGTAAAAGGCTTTAGAGCCAGGTCTGTATTGTATGGTGGATGTGATGTGTTGCGTACGAAACTAAAACCTGCAATCGGATCCAAACGTCGTGGAAAACTGTGAAGAGGTGTGCAAAATTGGTTACAGATGCAACCGAAAAACATATTTTCTGATGAAATAAAAAAAAAACTCGTAAAACATCGGGAAAACTGCACTGAAGTGCAGGGAGGTTACGTAGAAAAGTAACGCATGTTTCAGTTTTCTATCATCAGAATAAGTACAGCTTTTCACAAATGTGCCTCTATGTGGATGATTTTGTAAATAAGCTTTACCTATAATGTACTTTTAAAGATATAACAAGGGATGGCTTTTATGATAGTGCATACGCGTGAATAGTGAGTTTCGGCATTAACATCTGTTTATAAATGTTTAACCATGGGTAACGCCACGGTCCAAGCTGGTAACATATATAATTATACTAACCCTCTAAGACATCCCCCCCCCCCCCCCCCCACTGGTAAAAGCACAAATCACACACTGCTCCCAGCAACTGCAGCGCCCTCGCACTGAGGTCAATATAGTGTTGGGCAGGCAAGAGCTCAGCCTAGTTCGAGACCTCAACTGCAGCAATCAACATCATCACCTCGGATCAACGAGTAGTTAAAGTTTCGGACGAACTTGTATTTTTGTACCTCAGGAGAACAGTTTCTTAATTAGTGCATCAGGTGATACTTTGCTAGTCAATGACAGTCGTAAATTATTCAGTACTCGAGTGGCAAAAAAGTGTGTCAAAGTTAAGTAAATCTTTTATTTATTAATGTAATAGAGTGAGGTAATATTTCGTTTGTTCTAGTTTTATGTGCTACTTGACGCAGCAATCAAAGGACCCAGAGTTGTGGCCGACGAAAGTAGTTTCGCCTGTTCGCAACAACAGGGACCTCATTCGCACAGCTCGCATCGTCTAGGACTGCTTTTGCGAGCAGTAGGATGAATTGTTGCTTCTCCCCTGGCCACCTCAGGCAACGGCCTTGCCGCAGTGGACACACCGGTTCCCGTGAGATCACCGAAGTTAAGCGCTGTCGGGCATGGTCGGCACTTGGATGGGTGACCATCCAGGCCGCCATGCGCTGTTGCCATTTTTCGGGGTGCATTCAGCCTCGTGATGCCAATTGAGGAGCTACTCGACCGAATAGTAGCGGCTTCGGTCAAGAATACCATCTTACGACCGGGAGAACGGTATGCTGACCCTACGCCCCTCCTATCCGCATCCTCCACTCAGGACGACACGGCGGCCGGATGGTCCCGGTAGGCCACTCGTGGCCTGAAAACGGAGTGCGCACCTGGCCACCTCAGCCATCACATCTTAGTATTATTGTGCCTTTGTTGTTTACTTTGGAGAGAAGGGGACGTGATAGCTATAAACCTCCATCCTCGGCTGAATCAAAAAATTGCCACTATTTTGCAGGAGGAATTTGGAAGATTCCCTTGAAAACCACACAGCAGTTGTATATATCCATTCCGACTGGAAACTTTTTTGAGTGAGGACGGTTTTCCTACACCGAATTGGGCATGGTAACGTGTTGTGTTTTTGGTGTTTCCATATTTTAGTCCACTCCCTGTATCTTTATTAGTGTAGACTATGCGGTACAGTGTCGAAAGCCTGACAGTAATCTAGGAAGAGGCAGTCTACCTGTTCATCTTCACCTGTTGCTTGCAAGATGTCGTGTACGAGTAAAGCAAGGTGTGTTTCACATGAATGGTTTTTGGGAATCGGTGCCGACTGTTTTAAGAGAAATGTGTCTTTTCTCTCTCTCTCTCTATCTGTTCTGTCTCTCTCTCTCTCTCTCTCTCTCTCTATCTATCTGTTCTGTCTCTCTCTCTCTCTCTCTCTAGAAGTGTCATAATGTCTGAGATTAGAATATGGTCAAGAATTCTGCAAGCGACGTGCGTTAGCGATTCGATCTGTTACCCATTTCGTAAACAGGAGTGACCTGTGCTGTTTCGCAGTCACGCGGCACTAATGGCTGCCCCATGCGAGTCTCGATAAATATGAGCTAGGAGATGAGCTAATTCCGTGGCGTATGGAAAGTAAAATGTAACTAGAATTCCATTAGCGCCCGGTGCAGTGTTCGTTTTAAATAGTTTTTATGGTTTTTTAATACCGGGGTGCAAATCTCATTTGTGAGTATGTTGGGCGGTGAAACGTCATTACGGTAATATTCTCTTGTGTGAACAATTTTTTGGATATGGAATTTAATATTTGTTATTTCTGCGTGCTGCCTTCTGTTTTGAGAAGAGTAGTAGTATTTACAAACTCAAAACGAGTGGAAGAGGAAAGATTAGTACCAAAACAATATTATTAAAAAGATTAATAAAAAGAATGATTGGAAAGTATAGAATGGAACTGTGGCTTATCCAAAGAGATAGTTATTAGGGTACGTTCAAGAGAATAACACCTTTTTACGACGATGGTTCGTCAAACTAGTACACATTCATGCAAACAAATGCCAACGACTGATGAGAGTATCAGAATTTTTTCTGCTGATGGCATGAAACCGTGTCCTCAAGAGGCAGATATGAGATGTAGTTTAGTCAACGGCATATACATTTCTCACATTGCCAAGTCCGAAGTCGTGCAGATGTGTTAGCGTGTAAACACGCCAGCTAGAAGCGAGCGGCGCGCGACTTGTGAGCAGCCGCGAAGATGTTTTTTGCCGGTCGTTTTCGAGACGCGACAGAAGCTAAAAGGCGGCGCTGAGAGCTCTCCGTGTAAATACAGGTCGCAGCGGCGTTTGGGCCGCCCGGCCTTTCCGCGCCATGTGCGCCTCTGGCTGCGACGGCGGCAGTTGCCAGGTTACGTCACGCTGGCCCTGCTGGCTCTGGACAGCGCGTCGCTCGGTGGGCAGTTTGCGTTTGAGGTTTCGGGACAGCAGCACCGAGGCTTTAAGCGTTCAGTATGACCGTAATACTGTCTTGAACAGAGCCAAAGCAGAACCGCCAATTCGGAAAAAATCACTGTAAGCAGTCTCTCCTGTTATTAAATGCTTCATGACGCGTTTTGGAGGATTACAGTGAGAACACGAAAGTCACGGGGCACAGATATGCACATACACAGACGGCGGTAATATCGCGTACGCAAGATATAAAAGGGCAGTGTACTGGCGGAGCTACCATTTGTTCTCAAGTGATTCATGTGAAAAGATTTCCGGCGTCACTATGGCCTAAAAAAATTGTTCAAATGGCTCTGAGCACTATGCGACTTCACTTCTGAGGTCACCAGTCGCCTAGAACTTAGAACTACTTAAACCTAACTAACCTAAGGACATCACACACATCCATGCCCGACGCAGGATTCGAACCTGCGACCGTTGCGGTCGCTCGGCATTCGGGAGGACGACGGTTCAATCCCGCGTCCGGCCATCCTGATTTAGGTTTTCTGTGATTTCCCTAAATTGCTCCAGGCAAATGCCGGGATGGTTCCTCTGAAAGGGCACGGCCGACTTCCTTCCCCGTCCTTCCCTGATCCGACGAGACCGATGACCTCGCAGTTTGGTCTCTTCCCACAAAACAACCCCAACCCAACAGTGTGGCGAAATTTGGCGTTAATGTGCTATGTCAGCAGACGACCGATTTGAGGGCCTCTGCGAACAGCACGATATCGCCTACAGCACATCTCGTGAGCTCGTGACCATATTCGATAGGCCATAGACGACTGAAAAACCGTGGCCTGGTCAGCTGAGTGCCGATTTCAGTTGATAAGAGCGGATGGTAGGATTCGAGTGCGGGGCAGACCCCACGAAGCCATGGACTCAGGTGTCAACAAGGCCAGAATCCCCTCGAACATCTACGGGACATAATCGAGTGGTCAATTCCTGCACAACATCCTGCACTGGCAACACTTCCGCAATTACGGACACTATAGAGGCAGCATGGCTCAGTATTTATGCAGGAGACTTCCAACGACTTGTTGGGCCCATGCCACGTCAAGTTGCTGCACTACGCCGAGAAAATTGAGATCCGACACGATATTAGGAGGTACCCCACGGCTTTTGTCTCCTCATTGTATACCTCCGTCATTAGGTGGATTACTATATTGTCGTATCCGTGTTTTATGGTGTACTACGCAATGTCCTTCAAATATGCGTTCATGCATGTCTGAAAGAATAGACACTGCTACAATCTACAGCTGTATGAAATAGAAGAAATGTATTCGCAATTGCCAATGCAATTAGAGTTCAGGTGTACGATATATTAGCGACATATGAAAATATGTGCCGGACCAGGACTCGAACCCGGATTTCCCGCACTACGTGAGTGCTCGCCTTAACCACTTCTGCTATTCCTTCAGACATGCATGCATGTCTGGAGGACATTGCACAGTGCACCGTAAAACACAAACATTTCAAAGTAGTATTACAAGCTTGGACAGGCCGCTACAATAACAATGAAAGTCTCTCTCTGCACGGGAATCACAGCAACTGTGTGAATGCAGCAGTGGGCACCGGCGACTTGATGGGGTCTGGGTTGGTCCGGGAGGCGTGCTCAGATGCCCGGAATGGTTAAGGCTACCGCTCGAGTAATGCGGGAAATCCGGGTTCGAGACCTGGTCCGGTACAAATGTTCATATGTCACCAATGAATTGTGCATAAAGTGTCGTCGTATTCGCAATTGCAAATACATTTCTTCTATTGGATTTGTGTTAGTAAAGCGTGGGTGTACTGCATATAGGTAACCTGTGGGATTGTTGTTCAGTGGTCGCAGGTTAGGCCTACATTTCCAGTCATATTTACATCGTCAAGTGAAGTTCATCTCATGTGACAGTGCTAAATATTACCACCTATGGAAAATATAACAAAAGTGACGCGTTATTGGCTCTGAGCACTATGGGACTTAACATCTATGGTCATCAGTCCCCTAGAACTTAGAACTACTTAAACCTAACTAACCTAAGGACATCACACACATCCATGCCCGAGGCAGGATTCGAACCTGCGACCGCAGCAGTCGCGCGGTTCCGGACTGAGCGCCTTAACCGCGAGACCACCGCGGCCGGCGACGCGTTATTGTAGCTCGTTGTTTCTACTGACATTCACAACAGTCATGGCCAAGCCAAACCTACAATGTTTGCATTTTAAGTAGCTCCGTTGTTGGACTGTGCAAGGAAAACTGCCAACGTTAAAAGTACGACGTAGTCAGTCCTACTCTCTCACTCATCGCTGGTTCCCGGCAGAAAGCGCTGCTGGTAACGCGTCTAGGTATCCCTAGACGGTCAGTGAAGTTAGTGAAGGAAAAAAAAAGACGCGCTCAGTGAGTATCGGACTGTATTTGCGACTGGATAAAGAAATTCCTTGCAGGTAAAACTCAATACATCCCTCTTAACAGAACACAACCGACAAATGTAAAGGTAATTCCTGACGTACCCCAAAGAAGTGTGATAAGATCGTTACTGTTCACAATGTATATAAATGATATAGTAGAAAGCGTGGGAAGCTCTTTAAGACAGTTGGAAAATGATGCGATTGGTAATAAGAAAGTAGCAAGTCAGAAGACAGTATCGATTTGCAAAACGATCGTCAGAAGATTGATGAAGGGTGCAGACCCTGGGAGTTCATCCTGAACGTAAATAAATTTAACATATTGTGCATACCTAGAAAAATAACTGTACTACCTTAGAACAACACTATTAATGACAAAATCCTGGAAAGAGCGTAGGCTATACAGTAAAATATCTAGTAATAACTATCCAGAGCGATGTTAAGTGGAATAGTATGAAAATCAGACGGAAAGACTGAGATTCGTCGCAAGAATCTTAAGTAAAAGTGATTCATCGACGAAGGAAGTGGCTTACATGGCGCCCTGTTCGACTGATTCTTGAGTATTGTACATCAATCTGGTAGCCTTACCACGTAAGATGACAGAAGAGACAGAAAAAATCCAACGAAGAGCGGCACGTTTCGTCACGGTTTCCTTTGGTCGGCGCGAGAGCGTTATAAGAGACGGTCAACTAAATCCAGAGGCAGACACTGTAAGAGAGGCGTTGTGTATCATGGAGCCGTTCACTAACGAAATTTCGTGCGAGTACTTTCCGGGAAGAGTCGGAGAACATACATGATGAAAAGAATTGAGAAATTACTGATGCAGAGCCTTACCGATAATCTTTCTTCACACAGAGAAAGAGGGACTAGTTAGGGGTACCAGAAATACCCTCCGCCACACACCGTTCAAAATGGTTCAAATGGCTCTAAACACAATGGGACTTAACATCTGTGGTCATCAGTCCCCTAGACTTAGAACTACTTAAACCTAACTAACCTAAGGACATCACACACGTCCATGCCCGAGGCAAGAGTCGAACCTGCGACCTTAGCAGCAGCTTGGTTCCGGACTGAAGCGCCTAGAACCGCTCAGCCACAACGGCCGGCCCACACATCGTCAGGTGGCTTGTGGAATAATGATCTAGATGTAGAAATGAGTTGGTCAGTTCCAAGGCGTGTCATGCCTAGGATTGCCATCCGTCCCGATGTATCAGGACCGTCACCTTTATGGACGTTCTTGTCCCGACATCCCGACAAGACCATTTTGTCCCGATTTTGCAAAATACTGTTACGAGCTTGGCTCTAGCACTCAAGTAACGCCATCTGTTACCGCAACATGTAAATGTAGCCTCAGTTAGTTTTATGTAAGTCAAGTTTATGTTGACAAGGTCGTCTCACAGATGGCGTTGCATGTTGCGTATCCTGTATCGACGATGCCAGCACCTTCTAGATCTAGCGCCATCATTCAAGAAAATACCAGGCTTCTCCAGTAGTACGGGGCTGGAACTGTTTAAGCAGAACCACGCGGAAGAATCGGGCAGTTCCCATTTGAATTGCGATCTGATAAGACGTTTCTTTCTAAACGTAATACGAACAACGAGTGCAAGTTAGTAATATTTGAAATGTATACTGCGGGTATATACAGCGTTAAGCGTACAGTGACGTGCACTTCGAGGACTAAAGTGTTGTTGTCGACTATTTACCGTCTAATAAACTTATCATAGCTGACGAAAATACAAGAGGATAGAAAGAGAAAGTGGCACTTTTCGGATCAATACACGAAAGGGTGGTCTTTGTTGAGAAAGGACCTACGGATCGGGAAGCGTTGTGTGGGATTTTTAGCCGTTTCATCTCAGTAACGAAGAGGTAAGGGAGATGTGTCATCACATTTCTCCGAAGAATCATACAAATACACTCCTGGAAATGGAAAAAAGAACACATTGACACCGGTGTGTCAGACCCACCATACTTGCTCCGGACACTGCGAGAGGGCTGTACAAGCAATGATCACACGCACGGCACAGCGGACACACCAGGGACCGCGGTGTTGGCCGTCGAATGGCGCTAGCTGCGCAGCATTTGTGCACCGCCGCCGTCAGTGTCAGCCAGTTTGCCGTGGCATACGGAGCTCCATCGCAGTCTTTAACACTGGTAGCATGCCGCGACAGCGTGGACGTGAACCGTATGTGCAGTTGACGGACTTTGAGCGAGGGCGTATAGTGGGCATGCGGGAGGCCGGGTGGACGTACCGCCGAATTGCTCAACACGTGGGGCGTGAGGTCTCCACAGTACATCGATGTTGTCGCCAGTGGTCGGCGGAAGGTGCACGTGCCCGTCGACCTGGGACCGGACCGCAGCGACGCACGGATGCACGCCAAGACCGTAGGATCCTACGCAGTGCCGTAGGGGACCGCACCGCCACTTCCCAGCAAATTAGGGACACTTTTGCTCCTGGGGTATCGGCGAGGACCATTCGCAACCGTCTCCATGAAGCTGGGCTACGGTCCCGCACACCGTTAGGCCGTCTTCCGCTCACGCCCCAACATCGTGCAGCCCGCCTCCAGTGGTGTCGCGATAGGCGTGAATGGAGGGACGAATGGAGACGTGTCGTCTTCAGCGATGAGAGTCGCTTCTGCCTTGGTGCCAATGATGGTCGTATGCGTGTTTGGCGCCGTGCAGGTGAGCGCCACAATCAGGACTGCATACGACCGAGGCACACAGGGCCAACACCCGGCATCATGGTGTGGGGAGCGATCTCCTACACTGGCCGTACACCACTGGTGATCGTCGAGGGGACACTGAATAGTGCACGGTACATCCAAACCGTCATCGAACCTATCGTTCTACCATTCCTAGACCGGCAAGGGAACTTGCTGTTCCAACAGGACAATGCACGTCCGCATGTATTCTGTGCCACCCAACGTGCTCTAGAAGGTGTAAGTCAACTACCCCGGCCAGCAAGATCTCCGGATCTGTCCCCCATTGAGCATGTTTGGGACTGGATGAAGCGTCGTCTCACGCGGTCTACACGTCCAGCACGAACGCTGGTCCAACTGAGGCGCCAGGTGGAAATGGCATGGCAAGCCATTCCACAGGACTACATCCAGCATCTCTACGATCGTCTCCATGGGAGAATAGCAGCCTGCATTGCTGCGAAACGTGGATATACACTGTACTAGTGCCGACATTGTGCATGCTCTGTTGCCTGTGTCTATGTGCCTGTGGTTCTGTCAGTGTGATCATGTGATGTATCTGACCCCAGGAATGTGTCAATAAAGTTTCCCCTTCCTGGGACAATGAATTCACGGTGTTCTTATTTCAATTTCCAGGAGTGTAGATTGACGGTAGCATCGATATCAAAGCCTATTTCTGAATTCATGACTAAAGAAGATACTCAGGAAGAACTGCTCCTTGCTGCTGCAGAACTAACAAGGGCTTGTAAAGTTGTCGAGCAACATCAGTCCTTCATTCTCGTGACTGTATCGTAAAATTGAATGCCGCAATGTATCCTCACTCCAAAGTCGCCGCAAAGCAGTCCACAGCCCTTACCAAAGCTACAGCGATTGTTCAAAAATATTCTAGCGCCACACTCCGTGTCCGAATGCATAAAACAATTGCAAGGAGTTTGATTTTACGGCACAGGCAAGCCGCATCGAACCACAAGGCTAAAAAGATGTTTCTTTTAGTTGTTTAATACTTTACTGAAATTGACGGAATCCAAAAGACGTTGTTGAAGCTTGATTCGCTGAATAACGAAACTTCGGAGACAATTGCAAAGTTTTGTAGACACACTAAGACAACTGAAAATTCCACTACTCGCTTCCACTAATCGCTTTGTGTCGAGATAGCACCAGCTTCGGAGTGCTTCATCGACGCGGCCAGCGGAATGTGTTTCACTAAATTAAAGAACAACTAGGGAAAAATGTAAAAAGAATTGGATGCTCTGCCCATATACTCCACAATACTAGATAAAGCGCTGCTGGACTCTTTAACTGTCGACACTGAAATGATTTGTGCTTATACGTTTATGTCAATCATCAGCCTCCTCTGTTTCACTCAAAAACGACGTGGCTGTCGTTAACGCCCACAGTTGAGAGAATTCTTAAGCTTTGGATTTCAGAATTCTTAAGCTTTGGATTCCATTAAAACAATTTTTTGACGCCGAAGACAAGCGATCTATAATAATTTCAGATTTTTTTCAGTAGTCCGATCGGTGAAATTTACTTTTATGTTTCTGAAGTCAAACTTGGCTTTATTTGAAAAAATATATAAAAAAAGCGTGAAGAAGGCTAAAGTCTCGAAAACTGAAATGAGATATATATTAATCGACACTCAAAGATGTCTGAATGAAAGGAAGACAGCCAATTTTATTGGCCTACAAACCTAGATGAATCTGATCAAATTAAAGAATAAGAACTCTAACCGAGAAATAATAACTTGATTTCGAAATTTGAGGAAGAAAGAGAAAAGGACTATTTATTTTAATAAAAATCAAGTATTTGATTGGATGACGCCTATCTGAAAGCCCAGATTGGGTGATAATTGAAAATACTAATATATACCTGACTAAAAATGGTGTGCAGATTTCAGGCGACAACTATTTTCAGGAATATATGTATGTGAAGAGCTTTTTAGAAACTAGGCGCGAAGGAATGGAAATCTAAACACATCCGTGGAAACCGGAAACCGAAAATCCTTAATACAAATGCCAATTGCTAAAATTACGCGAGTATTTTTTTTTCTATTCCAGCACACAACGCCACTGTGGAAAGAGCATTTTCGCTGATGTCGACCCAGTGGACTGATGAAAGAAATCGACTGTGTAATCAATCTTACAGTGCCAGTTCAACTAAAAAGTGGTTTGCATGGAGTTTTATGCAACAAGTTCCATATGTTTTACTTCATTCCTACAACTCCATCTCAGAGCGTCCCCGACAAGGCCCCAGCTAGATATGGCAACCAAATTTTTTTGAACAGTTTGTAGATGTCTATAAAATATGAGTTTAGAAGTTTTCCGTCGAATAGTCGAGCAACAGTAAGAGATTAATCGACATATTCGCGGAGAATGCGCGTAATAACACACCAAGATACGTGGACAAATATGTCGCCATGCTTAGTCATTAGCGTCCGTTGGCGGGCAATATTATTATTGGAATAATTATTACGGCTAATGCGAACTTTTATAGCGTAGTAGTTTTACGGCAATGACGGACATCCGTGTGAAAGTGGAAGTAAATTTAATTGCCAGTATGAGCATGGTGGGTCTAACCATTTTAAGAAAGAGTGTTACGGAGTAAATTATATACACTGTTAACATTTAAAACAACCTTTTTGCTTAAATTGAATACTTTGATATTTGTAGAGAAAAGACTTAATTTTAGTCTTAGGCAACACAGCAAGGTTTCATGTGAAGCACTTTTCGTGTTAACCATCCTTTATGCACGTCCGACTGCTGCAAAGAAAACTTTTAATCAAGAATCAGCAAAATACAACGAGACAGGAAGTTTAACAGCGGCAGCTGGCTGAGTGAATGAACTGATTACATGGTTTGTCAAATTAATTTTCAAGCCAGCAACGGCAATTGCAACATTTATTCTAACAAGAAAATGGCTCTGAGCCTATGGAACTTAACTTCCGAGGTCATCAGTCCCCTAGAACTTAGAACTACTTAAACCTAACTAACCTAAGGATATCACACACATCAATGCCCGAGGTAGGATTCGAATCTGCGACCGTAGCGGTCGCGCCATTCCAGACTGTAGCGCCTAGAACCGCTCGGCCACCCCGGCCGGCTTTGTTCTAACAATTCGAAATGCTTATTGTCTGCAATGTACATAGTCACTAATGAGCCGTCCATGAAGAGAATGCCTAGTAAATCGCCTCTCCTATTTCAGAAGTTCCACAGTGCCGATTCAAGGGGCACTACAGTACTCGTCTTCCTCTTTCTTTTTCCGCCCTTATTTTTGTAATAATTACTTCCTCTCCGAGGAACAGTTGAGTGCAATAATTTTACATGGAGCAGATATGCCATGTGCCGGACGGAACACACGCGTAGGACAGTAATACAGTGTGTTTCAAAAGCCCTGAAATACTTAAAAAATTTATTGTAGCCGAATAAGTAGCATTACGAAGTAACTATATACATAATTTGAAAGAGTAAGCTTGTAGTTTTTCTTTTTTTTCCCCCTCTTAGCAGGTGGAATGGGTTGTTCCATGTATGTTCGCTAGGTGGTATCATAATCAATATGGCGCTTTCTGGAGCTGAGAAGGCTTTCCGCTTTGCTAGAATCTGACAAAACAAACAGTGCAACGGATGATCAACGAAAACTTGGGATGAAGTACGGGAAAGCAGTATTGTTAAACACAAGGGAAATTTTCCGGAGGTCAACGTTTCTTGTGCCACGTCTCACAAGAATGTTCATGCGCCTTTCTTCTTTGAACAACAAACTGTTATGGAGGTCCTTCCTTCAGATGTTGCAGAACTGGTTAATGCCATCGTCTCAAACAGAATCAGAGAACTTCACGTAGATAGTGAACCCCTACATTTCCACCGTGATGTTAGGGGCATATCTGAACACAGTGATAACCAATCGTTGCATTGGTGGTGTAGGAGCAATAGACCACTGTTTGCTAAAATGGCCTGCTAGGTCCCACGATATTTCTATTCATATGGTTATGTAAAGGACCTTGTTTATCCCTCCTCTTTGAGGTAGTGTGGAACTGAAAAGGAGAACTGCACAAGCAACAGCCGCAGTCTCGGAAGACATGTTGGTCCATGTGTGGCAACAAGAGTTCGACTATCGCATCGACATTTGCAGCTTCACTCATGGTTCCCACATGGAGTGTATATGAAGTGAATGTCGTCGAAAAAAAAACTTAACAAGTTTACTCTTTCAAACAATTTATGTTGGTACTTGTAATGCTACTCATTCGGCTACAGTAAAGTTTTTCAAGTGTTCTCGGACTATGAAACATGCAGTAAAACTCATTCATCTCGCTGAAACAGATAAATTATTCTCTGTATAAATAGCGAACTGCCATTAATGAGTTACGGTCGAGCTGCACTATGTTCCTATTTTAGTTTTATTTGCGGCTAAATGTGACGATATACGGACACGTTGCGAACATGCATTTTCTAACGGCGTTACCGAATTTTTGACATATGGGAGACTTTTTTATTTACTAAAGTTATATGAACACATTAGGCGAATAAAATCTGTTGATTACAACACATTTTCATCCACTCTTCCAGATTTTTCTAACTCTAGATAATTTCAGTTGACGCTGCTTACAATTGTAAACAGCGGACTCCCAACTTGCAGCTGAATCCGCCTATGCTTCATTTCTGTGGTGATAATGGAAAAAAATCCGCTGACATCAGTCTTATCACCACGACAGATGCTTCGACTATACGTGTAAGTGTCAATGTTGTCATTAAATGAAATAATCATCTCCTCCATAGAATTTATCAAAAAAGCTCTGCTCTTCCATGATGCTCAATGTATGATGACTTGCTTCCAGTCGGCGGAGATTACGTTCTAACAGTGGTAATAACAATAAATATGACGATGAATCGCATCCTCAGTAACTGAATCTGATTTGATAATCCGCTCATCCGTACACGTTTTTTCCACGGAATTTCTACCTTTGATGTTTTTCCAGCTTCCTTTTCTTTCTCGAGCAGTTCGTTACTAATATTCACAACGGTGTTGTTGTGATACATAAAGCTGCAGGCGTTCTATCGATTAGCTTGTTAACATGGAGCAGCGGGCAACCATTAAGTTTTTCAGTCTCCAAGTTGGCACGTAACGCGCAAACGATTTATCGCGACTGACTTCGTACGGCGATCCGCTGGCCAAGACATCGACGCCGAACTTTTCCTATTACCAAACTTTCGGCGAACTTCCTTCTGACATTGTTTGGTAAAACACAACAAATAACTGGAACAACAAATAAAATAATAACTCCTGCAACAGTAAAACGATAACAAACAAAATTACAGAGCGCAACGATCCGACAGGACAGGAAGCTGCCTGAAACTGTAACATCGTTTAAGATGTGAATATTGTGTGAAGTACTGTCAACTTTTGCTGCTTGCTGCGGCTGCCAGTCTCATGAAATTGGCGGAATACCCCTCCCCCCCCCCCTTCATCTTCACTACTACCCGTCGTAGCTGTCAGTCCATAAGTAATTTTGAACATACCATGTAACTGCAGTGAGATTATCTTCTTTCTGCTCAGTAAGCAATGATATAACGTACAAAAAAGAGGGAGGGGCAAAGTGAATACGAAAATACAGAAGTTTTATTTCATTCATGTGCTCTCGTAAATTCCTTAATGGCGTACCGTTCTGAACTGATCACTCATTATCGAAAGCCCACAAATACTTTCTGGTCGATGGCTACGTCAGAACATGCTAGGAGTCAACATTTCCGTGAGGCTGGTACTTGAGGATGGGCAATTGCTAATGACTAGTCAGTCGAATTTGTCTGAACATTTATGACTGAAATAAAATTTACTGAATATTTGTTTTGTAAACTATTCTGCAGCCTCAACAAACTGTACGAAATATATATTGTTGTAAGAAAAAAAGGAGCACTGCTAGATTATTATTACAACAGTAGGCATCTAATGTAATGTATTGTTTAAAAGTAATGTGTTCGATGATGCTCTCTACAAATAAGAACAATGAACGCTTTATTACGGTATACTGATAATTTTTACTTTTTGGACCCTCTGACTACAACTGAATGAAACACAATTTTCGTACCATACGCGTTTCGCCTTCATTCCCTGCAAGGTATATTCAGTGGCCTGGAATATGTACATATTTCTACTATTTAGTGTACATTTTGGTCCAATGAACCTATAGGTTATAAACAGTGCTGGTGGTTAGTTTTTGCTATGATGTAGTAAGATTTTAAATTCTACTTATAGGTTGCGTGGACGTTTTCCTACATTTCACATTTCTGTTTCATTTTTGGTGCCGTTCCTCTTCTTATAATTACCTCTTGGAGTTTTTTCCACGTTTCGCAGCACTAGGAACTGAACACTTGTTTTGATGCAATGTTTTGGTTTGTGTTGCCGACTGTCGAAATGTTTTTGCCAAGGATCGAATGTTATTGCAAACTTTCGAGTGTAATTTTTGACCTGTTTGTGTATTCACGCGTGTGTATGTGTGTGTGTGTGTGTGTGTGTGTGTGTGTGTGTGTGTTTTGGTGTGAAATAATATTTATTTTGGTGATGTGTGCGTGCGTGTGTGTGTGTGTGTGTGTGTGTGTGTGTGTGTGTGTGTGTGTGTCCAGAAGGTGGAGGGAGGGGGAGATACTTTTTTTTGGTTGCTTGTGTGACAGCTATGATTTCTTTCATTGTTTTTATTAAGTGTGGTAGGGAGGCTGTAGTGATAGATCTGCCAGGTTAGATGAGAGCGCTAATGCGCTGCTTCCTGGACTCGGGTAGGCGCACCGGCCTCGCATCGAATCCGCCCGGCGGATTAACGACGAGGTCCGGTGTGCCAGCCAGCCAGGATGTGGTTTTTAGGCGGTTTTCCATGTCCCACTAGGTGAATACCGGGCTGGTCCCCATGTCCCGCCTCAGTTACGCGACTCGCAGACATTTGAAAACCTTCACACTATTTCATGGCTTACACTAGATGCAGACAGTTGGGGTACACTACTTCTGTCCCGGGGCATACGGGGTGGCGACAGGAAGGTCATCCAGCCATCGTCTGACACTAACATTGCCAAATCCATAGTAACAGGGTCGACCCCGCATTGAAGTGGCACAAACGCTGAAGCAAATGATGAGGGACCCTGTACTGATGTGTGTTTGTTTCCAGTGATGGCTTTCTGAGTGTGGAAGTTTTCTTGCATTTGTATAAGATATTTGTCATGTTTGCTTATTTTCATTTCTTGTTCCATATTTGTAGGATGGTGGTTTTGGTGTTTTAAATGTTCTGCAAATGTGGAATGGTTTGTTTCGTACTTCCTACACCTGATATTTTCTTTGTACCGTGTTTTAAAATTCCTGCGTGTCATACTTATGTATACTTTGGCAATAACAAGCGACAGTCGGCAACACAAACCAAAACATTGCATCAAAACAAGGGTTCAGTTCCTAGTGCTGTGAAATGTGGAAAAATCCCCAAGTGGCAATTATAAGAAGAGGAATCTCACCAAAAATGGAACAGCAACGTAATATGTAGAAAATCGTCCACACAACCTGCAAGAAGAATTTAAAATATTACTACATCATTGTAGAAACCAACCACCAGAACTGTTTATAAGCTATAGCTACATTCCCCCCCCCCCCCAAAAAAAAAAAAAACAAGCACTCTGTCTTCAGGCCACAAGTGACCCATCGGGACCATCGGACCGCCGTGTCATCCTCAGATGAGGATGCGGATAGGAGGGGCGTGTGGTCAGCACACCGCTCTCCTGGTCGTTATTATGGTTTTCTTTGACCAGAGCCGCTACTGCTCGGTCGAGTAGCTCCTGAAATGGCGTCACGAAGCTGAGTGACCCCGAAAAATGGCAACAGCGCATGGGGACCCGGATGGTCACCCATCCAAGTGCCGGCCACGCGCGACAGCACTCAACCTCGATGATCTGACGGGAACCGGTGTTTCCATTGCGACATTACCCCAAAACGTGAACTAAATAGTAAAAATATGTAAATCTTCCAGGCCACTGAAGATGCCTTGCAGAGAATAAAGGCGAAACGCTTATGGCACGAAAATTGTGTTTCATTCAGTTGTAGTCAGACGGTCCAAAAAGTAAAAATTATCATTACACCATAATATTACACGTAACTGTGGAAGACAGGATTAGAAAAGATGAATATGTTAATAAACGTTTTAGCATATCCTTCCAGGACGAAATTAGCATTCGTCCCATTGATCATGTAGCCGACGGTAATGAAACAGAATTGTGGATGGTCGCTCCTCTTCACGAAAATTTCTATATTTCTGCGCTGGAGTTCTCTGGCGTAAGTAAAAATGTAAGATATTACAAATGAATACTCTGTTAGTCCAAAAAGTCAAGACTGCAGTAATAAAAAAATGGAGAACAGCTAATAGTGGGTTTAATGTTTCAGATGTCATATAGTCTTCCCTCTCCCCCCACACCTCCTTGAGTAGAATGTACAGAACATTCATATAGTCCTGTGAACTGTCAGAAAAGTCATTTGGAATGTTGAACTCTCGCGGGTCACATTGGCTTTAATGTCGGTTATGTTGTAAAAACATTGACTCTTCATGTGAGTTTCTGTTCTTTGCCATTTTATGGTAGGTTCGTAAATGATGACACGAAGTCTCGTAACCCATGACGATTTTTTCAACAAAAAGGAGTGTCCTAGTTTTGCGTTTCAATCAATTGGCAGGCCGTTGTTTTTGTTCACGATTCAAACTGTGGGGTACAAACTTTGTACACACCTCTCTTCTTCAGAATATTTTGGAGGACGTCTTGAGGACATGATTTAGAGATGTTGCTCCTTTGCGATTTTGACACAACGACACTGAACACTGCGGCTGCACGTCCAGTGGCCGACCTGAGTTTCCGAGCGGTTCAAGGCGCTACAGTCTGGAACCGCGCGACCGCTACGGTCGCAGGTTCGAATCCTGCCTCGGGCATGGATGTGTGTGATGTCCTTAGGTTAGTTAGGTTTAATTAGTTCTAAGTTCTAGGGGATTGATGACCTCAGAAGTTACGTCCCATAGTGCTCAGAGCTATTTGAACCATATTTTGCACGTCCAGTACTTAACACTGTCTGCTCAAAGCTGACTGGTCGAATGCACATCAGTTCTGTTGTTTACAGTTATTAGCTCATGCTACTACCGTAGTTAATGCGCTGAAGTCGTTTATCGAAGGCAATGAAACCCTATAACTCCATATGTCTATAAAAACACGCAGTTCAAGTAACCAGTAACTGCATAATCGACGAGAGGTTGCTTCTACTATAAAGTTACACATGTATCAATTTTCTGTATCACATTTATTACTTTTTTTAAGAAGGCGATTTTGTTCCACTTGCAAACTTCAACGTAATAGTTTTACGAGGTTTTCATTGCCTACCATCGTTATACGCCAGGAATAAAATCAGCCACGTAATATTTTGAACTGAGGGTGTAGAACCATGTGGTATAATTGTTCTATATCTGGAACAGTTATAAATAAATTGCAGGATGTAGCCAGGAAACATACGAATTTGAAGTTTTACAGAACCGTAGCAGCACAAATCCATACTTACAGAAGTGAAGTATGGGCGATAGCAGGATACCAAGAAATAATGTTTCCTAAAAAAGTTGAAGAATGTACAAGAGAAGGTAGTAAAAGAAATTAAGATATAAGAAAAGGTTTGGGAATATATGACTGAAACATAAGATGTAGATCATAAGAGTGCAGACAGACACCTGGTAAAGACTCTCAGTTATAAATACAATAGAAGAAGAAATGTAAGAAGGCCATGCACGAGATGGAATACCGTAGTAGGCAATTTGCCTAGTGCACAAAGTGAGTAAGAAGAATCGTAATGGAAGACAATAGTGGTTTGTACTCAAAAGCATTCCCTGCGACGTTTCTGTTAAGAATTTTTCGTATCGTTGCATCCATTATGCTAATGCTGGAGGTGTGTTATGGAGGAGGAGGGAACGAACATAGGAAGAGGGAGGAACACATCATTCCCGGCGTTCTCGAGAGTAACAGCTCCGCCCGCATCTCGTGGTCATGCGGTAGCGTTCTCGCTTCCCACGCCCGGGTTCCCGGGTTCGATTCCCGGCGGGGTCAGGGATTTTCTCTGCCTCGTGATGGCTGGGTGTTGTGTGCTGTCCTTAGGTTAGTTAGGTTTAAGTAGTTCTAAGTGACTTATGACCACAGCAGTTGAGTCCCATAGTGCTCAGAGCCATTTGAACCAGTAACAGCTCCACCGTGTCCTGGCAGTGAACCACTGTTTCTCCCTTGGAAAGGGAGTCCCTTACAGTGCTTCTTATTTTGAGGAATACCACTTGAATTTGTTTACCTAGACTGCTATCACAGATTATGCACAGATATCTCTGTGTTAGTCGGTGAACTTGAATACGCCATCGTTGGCCTGTTCTTGTTTTGTAGCTGAATTACTCGTGGTATGAAACGCATTGTTCGCGTTATTTTTAACGAGACTAGATTTTTTGAGTGCCACTATTGGAAATAAAAGCTGCTTTCCTATGGAACGCTGTATCCGTTGGGGGGAAAAACATACTAAAAAATTCCAGAAGTTTATTGATGATTAATCACTTATCTATAAGAGCTCCGCTGGATTTGATTCCAAAAGAATGTGCGTCGTGTATGATGAGCGATTCGCATACGGATTGTTAGTCAGTGGAAGAGTAGCTTTGATATTCTTATTTTATTTTATTTACTTCGAACTGTCTGAGTTCGCATCTTATTAGCTTTACGTTATAATAAAGCTCTTGCACAAGGATTTTATTTAAGCAGTTTTACAAGTAATATGGGAGTTCCGCCGTCTTTTGCGGCTGTGTGAAATCGTTTTTGCACCAAACGCGTTTTGCTTTATCTTAAGCGTCCTCAGTGGTCAGTTTTCTCTCTCCCGCCTTACGTCCATGAGTTCTTCCGTACACAAGCGTTGCAGAGTGCTAAAATTGAATATTGTTTCTGTGACTAGTATTTTATTTCAGTAATAGAAGACTGTATAAGAGTGTGAGTAACTTCCTAAAATTCGTACTTACTCATGCAGCTAATCGGCAGCCTTGGCAAACACAGGTGCTTCATCGTGGTAGAAGAATAAGTTCTATCGTTGTTTAGGGTGAGCGTATTGTGGTCAACACATTCCACGACAAAGTAGATAAATTGACAAAGAAACAAAAAGTGAAACACGAGGAGCAGTTTGTAATAACTTAAGTTGATTTTCAAGGTCGATACTGCGCGCAAATGAGGTACTTGGCAGTCGGTCCGGATGGCAAGCTGGGACTGGTCCAGCACACAGGCGATCCGGTCGACCTTGGCGAGTGAATGTTTCAGTGGGAAGTGCACCCTCTGGCAAGGGCAAGTACTACAGGAGGCAAGGAGGGGGGAGGGTGCATTTATTGTCGCTCACAGAGGCGTAATTTATTCGGCTCGCGCCACCTGCTGTCGTAATAAACCGTCTCTGTGTATTTTAGGTGTCTGGTTCGTTTATGTGTACACAACTTGTGATACCAAGTTCGTTTACTTTCGTTCAATTAACTAAATATAATTGTTGGTTTGTAGTAGTTCCTAGGAACGGAAAGCATCGTTCGTGCTACATCAGCTTGCCCTTTTCTTGAACGATATCATGCGAACTACGGTTGAAGAGCAACAGGCACATTCCATATTCATGTTTTTCCGGAAAGCAATTTACACGACGCCACACTGCAGATTGTTAACGAACGCACAAAATAGGTTCCTAGACATGTGAGTGGCTCGAAGACTTCTTAAGTAATAGAGATACAAATACGTTGTTCTGCACGGAGAGTGTTCATCAGAGGCAGGAGGGCCCCAGGTAAGTGTGTTAGGATCGTTCGTATTCTGTACAAACATAAATGACCTGACGAACAGGTTGAGCAGCAATCTGTGGCTGTTTGCTGATGGCACTGTGATGTGCGGGAAGGTGTCTTGGTTGTGTGACTGAAGGAGGACGCAAGATGTCTTAGAAGGGGGACACACAACAGTCGGATTTTTGTAATGTTTTATATTTATGGTATGTGAAGAACAGAACTTAAATATTACTGCTTTTAAAAAAGTTCGATGCAATTGTAAGAAATTCTAGAGAAAATCGACTTTGAATTTTTCCAACAGTCTTTAATACACTAAAGCTAGGTCGATGGTTCGGCCGTGTGAGAGAATGCTTAACTGAAACGTAGGGGTTTTAGATTCGATTCCCGACTGATGCAAATTCAATGAAGTTTAAAGTGCAAAAAAATCACTATCTCTTGAGGCTGGTAATCTCTGGTTCGAGTCTCGTTTGCGTCATTAATTTTTTCTTTGCTTCACCTCCGTCATTTAAATATAAAATTCATCAAATATGTGCTTCATAACAAATAACTCAATGCTGTTCATATGAAGTATAAATTTTTTCATATTGCACAAAAATCAAGTTTTTTCATTGCAAATGTAAATTTTAATTACTGATCCTTTGTAAAAGATCGTTTAAATTAAGTAAATATCACAAACTTAATTCTATTTCAGCTTTACGCGTTTTGCGCTTCATGGAAATGTGCATGGAACATGCATCTTTGGCAGGGCTGGATATCAAACTCGTGGCACACACTTGATAGACGACCTACTACCGCACAGCCCCATGATCTGTCGAGAAAAATTGATCTTGTTCTAGCATAGTAAAGACGGTCGGAAAACTTCAAAGTCGATTACATCGAGTGTATTGAAGAGTTGCATCGAATTATTTTGGGGGATTGGTATTTGAGTTCTGAACCTCTCGTACCATAACTTAATATAAAAAATTTCTAGAAACCGGATGTAGTGTGGTTCTCCTGCTATACAAAATTTCTAGTTGGCGTGTTTAGTAACAGCTTGGTCTAAATGTAGAGAAATGTAAGCTAATGCAACCAGTCGCGTAGTGTTCAAATGCAGCATTAATAGTGGTGTGTGCAGTTTGACAAGGTCACGTCGATTAAATATCCATGCGTAATACTGCAAAGCGCTATGAAATCGAACCAGCATGTAGCAAAGTTAGTAGGGAAGGAGAAGTCGGTTTACTGGGAGAAGTTTTAGGAAAGTGTGGTTAATCTTTAAATATGACCGCATAAAGGACACTAGTACGACCTAATCTTGAGTACTGCTTGAGTGTTTGGGATACCCACCTGGTCGGATTAAAGGAAGACATCGAAGCAATTCAGAATCGAGTTGCTAGATTTATACCAGTAGGATCAGTCACCACGCGAGTGTTACGGAGATTCTTCGTAAATCGAGATGTCAGTCCCTGGGGGGACGGAACACCCTTGAGAAAATTTAGATAGCTGTCGTTGAAGTTGACTGCAGAACGATTCTGCCGCCGCCGACATGCATTTCGCGTAAGGACCACGAAGATAAGAGAAATTAGAGCTCATTCGAAGGGATTAAGACAGTCGCCTTTCCTCGCTCTATTTGCGAAGTGGAACAGGATAGTCAGTTGATGGTAGTGTTACAGGATACCCTCCGCCGTGCACCATAAGTGGCTTGCGATGTATGTATGTATGTATGTAGGTGCAGATTCAATGGTATTAGTAGTTGTTATTGTTTTCGTTGGCTTAGCACAAAAATGTGGACAAGCACGAGCGCATGTGACCTAGTCGTACAGCTTAGTACGCAGCATTTTTGCTTACCAAACTGCTGTGGATTAACGACCGTTGTCTGGTACAATGGCCAACCTGAGTGCGATTTTTAGGCGGTTTTCCATGCCCGTTTAGGCAAATGCTTGGTTCGTTCTCAATCTGCGCACCGGAAACTATGATACACAAACCGTTAAAAAACCGTAACACACAAAACCCAAGCGTATATGAGTCATAAACTGCCTGTAATATCAGTCCTGTATATGTGAGTAAAGTGTTCGCTATAATTCGAACTCTCTGCCGCACCTTCCCATTCATAACGAATCGTAATCCTGTTATTTGAATTTCTGCTGCTGGCGATGTCATCTGATTTACGTCAAACCAGAAATCCTTATCTTTTTGCCATTTCACATCACTGACGCCACTACATCTAGATTGTGCCTCTGCATTTCCCTTTTTAGCTTCTCTAGGTTCCATATTCAGACTTCTGACAGTCCACTCACTGACTCGTAGTATACTACACTTTCGTTGGTCGTTCAATATTTTTCTCGTGGTTACCTTTCCGCCGGCAGTTGCCTCCCGGAGTCCCGATTGAAGAGACTAATCCGGAATGTTTTGTCAAAGGAGAGAACAACATGACGCTTTATCAGTTACCAGCCACGTGCCCAGTGGGTACCCATTACCTGTCTTTCACGCAGCGGTTTCTGTTGCCCTCTGCATGCCTGGTAGCTCTCTTTAAATTTAGGGCAATGCAAGATTGTGTCTACACCAAACAGAAATATCCCCATAGTTTCCTGTTACAAGACAAGTGCTGAACGTCTTCAGTGTGTGACAGCGTATGAGCATTAAGGAGTAATGCTACGAAGTGATATGGAGTGAAACGGACAAGTAAAACCAGTGTTGGGGAAGCCGAATGAAAGACTTGGATTTGTTCGTTGTGGGGAAGTGCCGAGCGCTTTCAAAGGAAATCGCGTATAAGGCGCTGCTGCGTTTGAGACAAGTACGCGTGAAAACACAACGAATTCCGAGACGCACTGCTGGGTACGTAACAGTTTAATGTGGCACCTATTCTCTGGGAACGTGAAGTTCTTAAGACGAGAGAGCTTGCGACGCAGGCACAGGCATAAACTTATATTCCCTCGCTCAATACGCGAATGGAGTTCCAACGTTAGGCGCGTTATGGGGCGCCTTAGGGACATGGCTGCCAAGAAGGGAAAGAAAACCAATGTGCACTCCGTGTGCATACCGGGTGGAGTCATTACAGATGTGGAACGGGCCCACCCGGATGCCGTGAAGAGCACAGGGTGCAGCCATCTGCAGGTGGTTGCACACATCGATACCAATGATGTGTGTCACTTCGGATCAGAAGAGATTCTCTCTGGTTTCGAACGCCTAACAGAAGATAAAACCAGAGCTGACCATTTGCAGCATAGTCAACAGGACCGATTGCGGACGTCTGGTACAGAGCCGAGTGGAGAGTTTGAATCAAAGGATCAGACGGTTCTGCGACCGTGCAGGCTGCAGATTCCTCGACTTGCGCCAAAGAGTGGTTGGGTTACGGGTTCCGCTGAATAAGTCAGGTGTCCACTATACGCGGGAGGCGGTTACACGGGTAGCAGGGGCTGTGTGGCGTGGACTGAGCGGTTTTTTAGGTTACAGGGTCTCAGGAAAATACAAAAAGGGCTTCTGTCACAAAGGGTGCAGGCCGAACATAGGAAGAAGGTAGATACAGGAACCATCCCTATGAAAGTTGTGAACTGTCATAGCTGTGTTGAAAGCTGGCTAACGCCGGATATAAGCTCAGCCGAAATTTTTGCGTAGAACCTAACGGTGTTCCGAAAGGATAGGCTAAACACGGTTGACGGTGGCGTGTTTGTTGCTGTTAGAAGTAGTTTATCTTGTCGCTAAATTGAAGTACATACTTCCTGTGAGTTAGTATGGACAGAGGTCAGTTTTGGCAACCGGAATAAAAAAATTATTGAATTCTTTTACCGACCTCCAAATTCAGTTGCTGAAAGGTTCAAAGAAAACTTTAGTTCGATTTCAAACACGTACCCGACTTATACGATCATAGGTGGTGGTGACTTTAATTTACCCTCGATATGTTGGCGAAAATACATGTTTAATTCCGGAGGTACGCATAAAACGTCATCCGAAATCGTGCTAAACGCATTCTCTGAAAATTATTTCGAGCTGTTCGTTCACGAGCCCACGCGAATAGTAAACGGTTGTGAAAATACACTTGACCTCTTAAAACACACTTGACCTCCTAGCAACTAATAATCCTGAGTTAATAAAGAGCATCAAAACCGATACAGGGATTAGTGAACACAGGGTTGTCGTAGCGAGACTGAATATTGCAACCCCCAAATCACACAAAAATAAACGAAAAATATACCTATTCAAAAAAGCAGATAAAAATTCACTTGACGTCTTCCTGACAGACATTCTTCACTCCTTCCAAATCAATAATGTAAGTGTAGACCAGATGTGGCTTGAATTGAAAGAAGTAGTATCGGTAGCAATTGAGAGATTTATACCAATTAAAGTAACAAATTACGGAGCTCATCCTCACTGGTACACAAAACGGTACAGAACACAGTTGCAGAAACAACGAAATTTAAAGAGACGCAAAATCGTTGGCCGGAAGGCCCCTATTCGGGGAAGTTCGGTCGCCAAGTGCATGTCTTACGTCAGTCGACGCCACACTGGGCGACTTGCGCGCCAGTGATGTTCAAATGTGAGTCAATTCCTTCGGCACCCAACTGCTTAGGTCATCGGTCCATAGACTTACACACTACTTAAACTAACTTACGCTAAGAACAACACACACACCCATGCCCGAGGGAGGACTCGAACCTCCGGCGGGAGGGGCCGCGCAATCTATTACACGGCGCTTCAAACCAAGCGGCCACTCCGCGCGGCCGCGGATGAGGTTGAAATAATGATGAGGACAACACAACACCCGGTCTCCGGGCGGAGAAAATCTCTAACCCCGCCGGGAATCGAACTCGGGCTCGATTGCATGGGAGGCGAGCACATTGCCACCCAGCAAGGCAGATGGACCGTACGTGAAGTATGTTAGCGGCAAGAAACAGTCAATGCCTTCTCTGCGCGATGGCAATGGAGATACTATCGAAGAAAGTGATGCCAAAGCAGAGTTACTAAACACAGGCTTCAGAAATACCTTCACAAAAGCAGACGAAGTAAATAACTCCAAAATCCGAATCAAGAAGAGCTGCAAACATGAGTAACGTAGATGTAAATATCCTCGGAGTAGTGAAGCAAATTAAATAACTTAATAACATCAAGTCTTCTGGTCCAGACTGTATACCAGTTAGGTTCCTTTCAGAGTATGCTATGCATTAACTCCATACTTTACAATCATATACAACTGTTCTCTCGACGAAAGAACCGTACCCAAAGATTGTAAAGTTGCACAGGTCACACCAATATTCAAGAGTAGTAGTAGTAGTAGTAATCCACTTAATTACAGGCCCGTATCCTTAACGTCGATATGCAGCAGGATTTTGGAACATATATTGTGTTCGAACATTATGAATTACCTCAAAGAATCCGGTCAGTTGACAAACAGTCAACATGGGTTTAGAAAACATCTTTTTTGTGAAACACAACTAGCTCTTTATTCGCATGAAGTGTTGATTGTTACTGACAAGGGATTTCAGATCGATTCCGTATTTCTGGATATCCGGAAGGTTTTTGACACTGTACCACACAAGCGGCTCGTAGTGAAATTGTGTGCTTACGAAATATCGCCTCAGTTATGTGACTGGATTTGTGATTTCCTGTCAGAGAGGTCACAGTTCATAGTAACTGACGCAAAATCTTCCGTCGTCGAGTAAAACAGAAGTGATTTCTTGCGTTCCCCAAGATAGTGTTATAGGCCCTTTGCTGTTCCTTAGCCATATAAACGATTTGGGAGACAATTTGAGCAGCAGTCTTAGGTTGTTTGCAGATGACGCTGTCGTTTATCGACTAATAAAGTCGTCAGAAGATCAAAACAAATTGGGAAACGATTTAGAAAAGATATCTGAATGGTGCGAAAATTGGCAGTTGATCCTAAATAACGAAAAGTATGAAGTCATCCACAAGAGTGCTAAAAGGAATTCGCTGAACTTCGGTTACACGATAAATCAGTCAAATCTAAAGGCTGTAAATTCAACTAAATACCTTGGAATTACAATTACGGACAACATGAATTGGAAGGAACACATAGAAAATGTTGTGGGGAAGGCTAAGCAAAGACTGCGTTCTATTGGCAGGAAACTTCGGAAATGTAACAGATCTACTAAGGAGAATGTCTACACTACGCTTGTCCGTCTTCGTTTGAAAATGGCTGCGCGGTGTGGGGTCCTTACCGGATAGGACTGACGGAGTACATCGAAAAAGTTCAAAGAAGGGCAGCACGTTTTGTATTATTTTGATGACACCGACCTACATAGGGAGAAACGATCACCACGATAAAATAAGGGAAATCAGAGCTCTTACGGAAAGATATAGGTGATCGCTCTTTCCGCGCGCTGTACGAGATTGGAATAATGGTGAATTGTGAAGGTGGTTCGATGAACCCTCTGCCAGGCACTTAAATATGATTTGCAGAGTATCCATGTAGATGTAGATGTAGAAATAAAAATTCGCTAATATTGCAGTGCACTTTTAAGTGGTTTTCGGAATATCTCGGTAGCGTAGGAGATGCGGTGCGTTGCAGTTGCCATCACCATATGCCTGCTTTGCGCTAATGTCCGGGTATCGAATACCGAACGACTGCGTAATGTCTTACGACGTGAGGGGGCTGTGTCCCCATCCGTCCATCGGATGGGGGACTTTACGTTCCCTTGGTGCTATTCGACAGAAGTAGGCACCATTTCCGTGCAACAGTAGCACAACACTACACTACACACATTCCCGTTTTGATCACCTACACTGGAAAGATACACTTAAAACACAAAACTCAAGTGACATGAAGTAAGCGCGATTGTGCGCGAAATAAGAGAAACGTATCCAATTAGCCAGTCTAACCATAACACCAGACAAGCAAATAAATTGGGTGGTCTGCATAGTTGCTGTACTGGTCAGTAAATAAGCCACCAGCTGATCTGACGCGTTTCTGGTAGAACCCGTCATCAGATAGTCTGCAGACTCGTAGCACATAGCAAATAACAGAAAATATAATAATACAAAGAATATACAAGAGTAAGAAAATACAAATATCATCGAAATTAAACAGCTGAAATATACGCCATCTTGGTGAGCAGATGTATAACGACAGTTTTTGACAAGCAAAGCAGTCATGGCAGACCAACTGACCAGCTACAAAGCAATAATCAGAGAGACAATTTAAGCCACCAGAGGGTGGTGAAGAAGACAAAAGTAGTACCACGTAATGCCAAAAGCTAAAGAAAAAAAACTTTCTTTTCTTTTCACAAGAAACGCAGTATACAGAATTAAACACTTATAAACAGTTACGAACTGTATATATTAAAATGAACGGAGAATGTAAATATATTATATGTGTACAACAATCGCGCAACGCGTCTTTAATTTTGAACGAACAGCTATCTTTTAATCGGAAGCAGTTCTCTAAAATATTTAGCGAAATACTGGACCTGTGATTCTAACGCATTCCCGCATTTGTTCAAAATGGTTCAAATGGTTCTGAGCACTATGGGACTCAACTGCTGAGGTCATAAGTCCCCTAGAACTTAGAACTACTTAAACCTAACTAACCTAAGGACAACACAAACATCCATGCCCGAGGCAGGATTCGAACCTGCGACCGTAGCGGTCGCGCGGTTCCAGACTGTAGCGCCAGAACCGCTCGGCCACCAGCGGCCGGCCCCCGCATTTGTTATCCCATTCTTTATGTCTCTACCTCCATGCAGCTGTTTCCCATACTTACCGTTTTTGTTACTTGTATTTCTTGAGGATTTGAGTCCCAAGCATCCTTGATATCTGATATTGTAATAACTAATGCTCATATAAAAAATAGATTGTTGTTACCGCTTAGGCTAATGCTTTTGGAAATTTTTTCAAGTCCTCCTTTAAGGTTGTGTCCTTTTTTATTATTACATCAAGTACTTTATCTTCTAATGAGTTTCTAGGCGCGCAGTCCGGAACCGTGCGACTGCTATGGTCGCAGGTTCGAATCCTGCCTCGGGCATGGATGTGTGTGATGTCCTTAGGTTAGTTAGGTTTAAGTAGTTCTAAGTTCTAGGGGACTAATGGCCACAGCAGTTGAGTCCCATAGTGCTCAGAGCCATTTGAACCATTTTTCTAATGAGTTTTACTAGTAAGATCTCCTTCATCTACTCTTGCGAGGGTTTGAATCCTTGTCCTATCTTACGATTTTTAAATTGTTTTCCTTCATTTGTTTTATTTATATAATTTTGTATGAAAGTTGAATTTGTGTAACTGTTCTGAAATTTTTATTCTGTTTATCTGTCAGTTTACATGTACGTCTTTTTTCCGATGGTATTTTGTATGGAACAGTAAATTTCTATTCTTCGTTTATTATTCATACTTTGTCAACTTTCGTAAATGTTTAATTCTGCATGCTATATTTCTTGTGAAAGAATTTTTTTTTCTTATACTTTTGCCGCTACATGCCGCTACATTTGTACTGACCACGGTCCTCTGGCGACTTAAATTGTCTTCGTAGTTGTAGCTAGTCAGTCTGCTATGGCAGCTGTACCGTCGTTATACATCTGACCACCAACATGTTCATGGTGTGTATTTTAGCTGCCTAATTTTGACGATACTTGTATTTTTTTTTACTTTTGTATATTCTTTTATAGATATAGTTTCTGTTATTTGTCGTTTATTTCTGGTTGCTTACAATCTCATGATTGGTTCTGCCCGAAACGCGTGAAATAATGTCATTGGTTTATCAGCTAGTGACTTCTCATTTAGTGACCAACACAGCAATAGCGCAGTACTCCTATTGTTTTGCAATATGGTCGCATTCTTCCTGCATGACTTCGTCACAATTACCAGAGAAGCAGCCGCCAGATAGCGCTCACTGCCCTGCAGACCGAAATTACACACCAGGCAGCGGAAAGTACACACACAGACATTAATTACGGGACTCTGTGATAGCTTTGAACAGTTTTGCAGCTGTAATATACTGCTAATCATTAGGTTTGTTTGTGTGCGTACTTTAATTTGCGTACTGCATTCATCGCTTTAGTGAAGTTTCCCTCTGTCAATAATAATGCACACATTACGCAGAACAAATCGCGCGTGCAGGTATTATTACAAACGGCACTCGCACACTGACATATCGGAACTGCTTTTGTTTTGTGCCGTTAGCGCTGAGAATGCCACACACAAATAGTGATCCTGCACGTAATTTGTGTCCGCGCCATATCTTGTTGAGTACAGAAGCATGCAAATAAGGAGATCAAGGCGTGGCGCAGAAATCGAAATCGCCAACAGTCTTGAGTTACAACATTCCACTAGCAAACTTAATCTAGGAATTACACCTAGTATGGTCAAACAACATATGATTTTTATTTATTTGGAAGTATGTTATATTTAATTCCTTTATTTTAATTGCGAGGGATTGCTGAAAAATAATGTCCCGGCAAATATGAAAAATCTTAAAGCTTTTTAAATAAAAGGAAAGTTATTAACACTTTACATCTTTATTCTTCATATCTACATATTTGCGGCCCTCTGCCGCCAGAGGGCTCCGAATTGTAGCATGTGATATGGCGGTGTCTAAGGTAACTGCGTCGGTGCATGAGAAACAGCGTGCTGTAATCGAGTTTCGGATGAGAAGAGTTCGTCCACACATGGAGCACCCTCTACTTCAGCATGGCAATGCCAGACCACACACGAGCGCAGCCACATCTACAACAATGCGACGCCGTGGGTTCACTGTCAGCCATCATCCTCCATGCAGCCACGACTTGGCCCCACCCGATTTTCAGCTGTTTCCAAAACTTAAAGAACATCTTCGAGGACTTCACTTTCATAGTGGTGTAGCGTTGCCAGCAGAGGTGAGGTTGTGCCTCCTTTAAAAAACTAAAACATTCTAGGCGCTTCAGTCCGGAACCACGCGGCTGCTACGGTCGCAGGTTCGAATCCTGCCTCGGACATGGATGTGTGTGATGTACTTAGGTTAGTTAGGTTCAAGTAGTTCTAAGTACTAGGGGACTGATGACCTCAGATGTTAAGTACCATAGTGCTTAGAGCCATTTGAACCATTTTTTAAAACATTCTACAGTAACGGTATCAGTAAACTGTCATTTACTTGGGGTTTTGCAGAAGCCTTTGAATCATTTTGCAATTGAAACTATCGCACATAGATTTATCAATGTCTCTTGACAGTTCCTACACGACAAGATATCAGACGAAAACAACGAACGAATTGCAGTGCAGCACTTTTTTAAAAAAATGGTCAAATGTGTGTGAATTCCTATTGGACCAAACTGCTGAGGTCATCGGTACCTAGACTTACAAACTATTTAATCTGACTTATGCTAAGAACAACACACACCCTTGCCCGAGGGATGACTCGAACCTCTGGCGGGAGGGGCCGCGCAATCCGTGAATGGCGCGTCAAACCGCTCGGCCACTCCGCGCAGCGCAGTACTTTTCACTACATCTAGGCGAACACGGAATTCTGAAATAATCTTTAGAAGTGTCCCTTTTTTGTTTTAAGAGCGAAGCGACAACACGTGATATTATTTTTGTTCCTTTCTTCTTTTTGTAGCCGGCCGGCGTGACCGAGCGGTTCTAGGCGCTTCAGTCTGGAACCGCGCGACCGCTACGGTCGCAGCTTCGAATCCTGCCTCGGGCATGGATGTGTGTGATGTCCTTAGGTTAGTTAGGTTTAAGTAGTTCTAAGTCTAGGGGACTGATGACCTCAGATGTTAAGTCCCATAGTGCTCAGAGCCATTTGAACCATTTTTTTTTTTTTCTTTTTGAATTTCGTGTTTAGCGTTCCGAACTATGCTATATTTAGGTTCTGAGTAATGGTTATTGATTGGCCTTTCTCCTTAAAGATAACTGCCTTGGCGAATGTACAACTGGTAAACTGCAAATATGTTGTACCGCGTTATACAAAAGTAACAGGAAAAACCATCACCAGTAATTCGAAAAATATCACCAGTATCGCGACACGGCTTTCACGCTATACACAGAAACACATAGGTTGTATTTAAATGTTTTCTGATGACATAGTTGCACATCGTCAGATGACCCTTTATTGAAATTACACTATGTAATCTAAAGTATCCGGACATTTGATTGAAAATGACTTACAAGTTCGTGGCGCCCTCCATCGGTAATGCTGGAATTCATTATGGTGTTGGCCCACCCTTAGCCTTGATGATAACTTCCACTCTCGCAGGCATACGTTCAATCAGGTGCTGGGAGGTTTCTTGGGGAATGGCAGCCCATTTTCACGGAGTGCTGCACTGAGGAGAGGTATCGATGTCGGTCGGTGAGGCCTGGCACGAAGTCGGCGTTCCAAAAGAAAAAAAAAAAAACCAAAGGTGTTCTGTAGCATTCAGGTCAGCACTCAGTGCAGGCCAGTCCATTACAGGGATGTTATTGTAGTGTAGCCACTCCGCCATAGGCCGTGCATTATGAACAGGTGCTCGATCGTGTTGAAAGATGCTATAGCTATCACCGAATTGCTTTTCAACACTGGGAAGCAAGAAGGTGCTTAAAACATCAGTGTAGGTCTTTGCTGTGATAGTGCCACGCAAAGCAACAAGGGGTGTAAGCCCCCCCCCCCCCCCCAATGAAAAACACGACCACACCATAACACCACCGCCTCCGAATTTTACTGTTGGCACCTCACACGTTGTCAGTACCGGGCATTCGCCATACCCACACCCTGACATCGGACCGCCACATTGTGTACCGTGATTCGTCACTCCACAAAAAGCGTTTAAACTGTTCAATCGTCCAATGTTTACGCTCCTTACACCAAGCGAGACGTCGTTTGGCAGTTACCGGCGTGATGTGTGGCTTATGAACAGCCGCTCGACCATGAAATCCAAGTTTCCTCTCCGCCCGCCTAACTGCCATAGTACTTGCAATGGATCGTGATGCAGTTTGGAATTCCCGTGTGATGGTCTAGATATATGCCTGCCTATTACACATTACGACCCTCTTCAACTGGCGGTGATCTCTGTCAGTCGACAAACGAGGTCGGCCTGTACGTTTTTTTGCTGTTCTTGTCTCTTCACGTCTCCACATCACTATCACATCGGAACCAGTAGACCTAGGGTTGTTTAGGACTGTGGAAATGTAGCTTACAAACGTGTGACACAAGTGACACCCAATCACCTGACCACGTTCGAAGTCCGTGAGTTCTGCGGAGCGCCCCATTCTGCTCTCTCACGAGGTCTGACTACTGAGGTCGCTTATATGGAGTACTTGGCAGTAGGTGCTAGCACAATGCACCATGTACCATCGTAGCATGGTCCAGTTCGAAGCTGCATGCATTTACGCTTCCATTAAGTAAAAACAGCTCGTGGTGTGTCAACAGGACGTTTTAAAGAGTGCGCATTATTTTCCATTTGCACCAGCTGGAAAATATGTTTCAGTGGACGAGACACAGCAATTCCGGGTGCTTTAGCTTCGAGACCTTTGCACTGCCATCTGTCCGTGAAAAAATGTTAACAATTTTGGTAGCAAATTTAGGAAAGAAATACCTTGGTGTTTTGCACATTTCAGAGAACAGATGACTGACCTAACCGTATTTCTGTTACTTCTGAGTAAGTCAGTGTTTCATAGAAGTGGTTTTCTTCACAGCAGGATTATGTATTATTTCGAATATTTTAAGGTATGGAAAAATATTTTGTACGGAAAAATTAAATATGAAACAGGAAGACTCCGTTAGCAGCAGTACGTCCATTTTTTTTTTCTTTTAGAAACTTCGATTTATTCAGTACCATTACTTTATCAACGATGATAATGTCAACGCATTCAGATAATATATAAACACTTCACTTTCTTCTTTATTTGTAGGAATTAACTGAGTGCTGTTTCGGAGTTTCGAAAAGTACTAACTTGTGTTCGAGAGGAGAGGACAAACTTCCAGTGCAGCATGCACTACTTGGTGCATACTTCTTGGTCGGCAGGCCACGGTAAGAGCAGCTGCATCACCAAACGTCATACGCTTGAAGCCCCGGTTATCTGGTCGTTAAAATGTGTGCCTCGATAGAAGCACTTTAATAGCTGGAGGCACAGATCATATTTCTGGATCGTATTTCATAGCTCCCCCATGGCCAGATCAATATCGTTGATGCGTGCAGTGTTATTGACCTCGGCTGAAGTTTGATGCATGCTTTTCAGAAAGGCTTGTTGCATTTTAAGACAGCAGCCCTATTAGAAAAATACTGAATCACATTTTTGTAATCGTAACAAGACGGAGATTTGCATATGACAAGTGACTATATATATAGTGTAACAGCTATAAGTTCAGGTATTTTTATTGGCGACTGAGGACAGTGTACTGAACAACATTACGTCAGTATTTACATCATTTGCAGACTAACAATCATAACTGGGTATAGCAGTAGTATGTTTTAGGTTGGTTAGTACCTCCATGTAAATGTGGCAAGAGCAAATCGTTGAAGCTTTTTTCTCGCTTGGCAGCAGTGTGGACGTGTGGATCAGAACGGTTGGTATATACTGACAGGCGTAGTCCACTTAGTGTTGCAGTTACGAAGGTGCAGAAAGCATCAGGTAGTAAATTATGTTACGTGTTTACGACAAGACAGTTCGACACAAGTTCCTGTGTGTACCTACTAAGGTACCCTATATAAAAATATCTACACTTACACCTGTTACACTGTATAATGATTTGATAGTACGTAACAAGAGCTCGTAGCTTACAGAGAACGAAGTCTCGATAAGGGGCGCATCTTCCGAGCCGCCTTTTTAGCAGTTTTCCGTCACTCAGGGAATGCCACGAAACGCGCTGCCGCAGTAGCAACCAGTGGTCCCGCTGGGTCGCCACGCGGTCTTAGGCGCCTTGCCACGGTTCGCGCGGCTCTCCCCGTCGGAGGTTCGAGTCCACCCTCGGGCATGGGTGTGTGTGTGTTGTCCTTAGCGTAAGTTAGTTTAAGTTGGATTAAGTAGTATGTAAGTCTAGGAACCGATGACCTCAGCAGTTTGGTCCCGTAGGAACGTACCACAAACTTGCCACAACCAGCAGTCCCCTGGTCGGCAGCCTTTGAAAAAGATACAAGCCGGTATAAAGAGACCGATCGATGAAATGAGTGTGCAGTGCTGTGGTAGACAGTGAGCGAGTGCTTTCTCATCAGCACGTTTCAAGACTAGCTGGCCACAGTCGCCGTTATCAATTTAATAAACGAAATGTTGACGCTGCGTTTATTTTAACGACGTCCTACTGAGTTGATGGACTTGAATTATCATGGGGGCATCCCTAACATTCCCAAAAGTTTGATGTTTTCCTTCCATATTGTTCAAAAAATGACTCTGAGCACTATGGGACTTAACTTCTGGGGTCATCAGTCCCCTAGAACTTAGAAATACTTAAACCTAAACCGTAGCGGTCGCGCGGTTCCAGACTGTAGCGCCTAGAACCGCTCGGCCACTCCAGCCGGCTCCATATTGTTGAGGAATTTGCTATTAACTAAAATTTTTGTAAGCCTAATGACCGCAGTGTAGCGAGAAGTTGTATGGAGGCTAATGCAGGTCTTATGACATGTTTTGTCGGGTACTGTTGCCTTTTGCAAAATACTTATCTAGATGTAATATTTTGTTATGAATTTTTGAACAGGATGTAACGGATATAACTGCAGATATTTCTACTTGTGGTACCTTAATATGTACACAGATCGGTGTGTTCGTTGTTTTTTCTCTGTATCGAACAGTCTTCCCACAAACACGTATCAAACTTTACGATCGGATGTTTTTTTCACGGCCGTAGCTGCAGCTGTCAGTATAGACTAATCGTTTTACATCCACGCATCCACTCTTCAACACCTTACCTAATGCACAGGGGAAAATTAGCATTAATGGCTTGCTTGTGCTGTAATAGCTTGTAATAGCTACAATTATTAGTCTGCAAATGACGTAAGTACTAGTGTAATGTTATTCGGTACAGCACTCCTAGTTACCGATAGAAATTTCTGCACTTATACCCATTACGCCCTGTATAATGGTCAAAAAAAAGCTATGTGAAACCTTTTAGTCACTGTAACTATACACGTACGTTTCTTATGTTTTACATTATACACACTTTCTGTATGAAAGTACCTTCAAAATTTTTGTTTGGTAATGTTGATTTACAAGGCATAGGGAGACGTATTGAGACACAGTACCAATATTCCTCATGTCTGTGTAGCACCTTTTTCAGCTTCTGTTAAATGTTCATGTAAGTTAAATTTACGTTTGAATACCTACTCTGCATTTGCATTACCAGATTCTGTATATCATACTTACATAAGTTGCGACGAAATATGTCTGGTATTCACAACATTACATGTTGCTACTACTGCATTCTGCCCGGTTCTCTTATACCAGTACTTTCGTTTCAGAATTAGGCTAGTCAGAAAATTTACGTTTCGACCCGCGTGACTCGATACTAAGTAAACTGCTGTTTCTTCGTGCAAATGATTTCTGTTGCGCCAGCGCGACCAAATTCGTCTCCGCAGCTTCTGCTCCCGGTTCGGTGCGCGTGATGCCCGCGGGCCCGTCACTTCGCACAATTCCTTCCAGCTTTCGCCACATTTTACTCCGCCTTTGATGTGGGGCGGTCTTCGTGACGCGCATCATACATGCCCGTCTGGTTTTCACTGAACAATTTCCCACTGCCGCACTGCTGTGTGACGTTTGCTCGCTTCAACGTACAAAGAGATAAAATGTATAAATGTTCTTGAAAAATGGTTGCAGAAAGAGAAACACAATTTCAAGTAACGCAGACGCAGTTTCGTACACCACTGCGGTACTGTATCGCTGAAATGAACATGTGCGCTATTTAGCTCGAAAGAAAAACGATACCTGAAGCATTTACACAGCGCAACATAATTAAAAAATCACGTTTTTTGACCTTATAATTCCCAGCCACTGTGACTCCTAAGTTTGAGATCTGGCTCAAAGGTTCCTCCAGCCCTCCTCGGTCTCGAGTCGCTTCAAACAGCAAGGTGTGGACATTTGCGAAAGAAAGGTGACAGCTCAGAAAGAAGTACCTGTCACGAGTAAGGTGGGTCAACGATGTCACATTGACACGAAACTACACCACAATTCTGCCCACAGCCCCTCTTACCCGCATTTCACCCTTCATTTGCCTGTGCGATCGAGGTTAGAACTGCTTCGCCCGGGTTGAATCACGCGGTTTTCTTACGGGTGGCCGAGGAAAACATTTCATACACTCCGCCGCTCAGAATCGCCATGAAAAGGACTCAAAAGTTGGCATGAGGGGGCGTCAGTGAAACCGCCCCTTTCCTTGGAGTGTTGATTCCCAAACACATCTGTGTCGAAAACGACAGTTGACGGTGCGATGAGGAACAGAAAGACTTTCTTGACAAATTTTGACACTGATGTCACACTCGATCATTTCAGCCCTTCTCTAAGGACATTGTGGGGCTGTATCCCCACGAAACGTGATCTGGCCCCTAAGGAGCGCAACGCGACCACAATTTTTGCTCTCGTGTACAGGCTGGAACAAACAGGGACCGTTCAAAACCATTCGACGAAATTTGAACGTGAGCAGTGGCAGGGAAGGGTACTTCCGCATTCGCATCCCATCAATTTCGCGTCCTCCTGTGGCGTCATCACGGGAGAAGGGAAGGGGGACGGTGGGGGGTTTCGCGATGTTGACATATGCAAAGGATCCCTTCAAGAGCCCCCAGCTCGGCAAAACCCTCGGTGGCACCCGGCCACCTTTATTGACAGTTTTAAAAAGGAACACGTATAGTAGTCCGAGGCGTTTATAGGCAGGCAACTGGATTTTGAGAGGTGTCAATGAGTTGCTTTTTTTTCGCAGGTGTACCTTGTTGCTGGAGCAGCATCGAGCCCGAAGGTGAAGAGCAGGGCACCACGTTTTTGCATCATTACAGAGGAAGGCTGTGTGCACTTTTAAGCCAAATTTTAAAACTTATGCGTCGCTATTGAGGGAATTATGGGGTTTCTAAAATGTGATCCTTTAATTCTGTTGCGCAGTATCGATACCATACAGTTATATAAGTTCAACTGATCTTAACACAAACAATGTCGTTCATTAAGCACTATCAGAAAAAAAGGGACAGTCGTGTAGCATAATGCATAGCGTACTAATATACGAGACAGAAAATATTTTATTGTACAAGGGGGCCTAAAGTCTTTGTGCACTATCAGCACTTGTTTCACAAAAACTATAGAACATACAAATTTGTGGTTTGTGACAAATGAAAGAATAAATCATCAAGTTTTTGTTACGATGTTGGTGTACTTCATCACATGCGCCGTTTGTTGCTCGAACAATGTCTAATCGATATTTTATTTCACACGATACGTTTGACGACATTGATTGTGTAACACCAGGAACATAATCTGTTATCCTTCTTCTTAATGTATTCAGATCAGGTACTTCTGTAGCGTAAACCTAGTCCTTTACGTAGCTCCACAAAAAGAAATCTAAAAGCGTTATATCTGGTGATCTTGCTGGCCAGGCAGTGGGACTATCGCGCCCGATCCGCCTCTTAGAAAATACAGTATTTCATCAAGAAAATTTCTAACACGTAATCCTCGATGAGGTGGTGCATCATCTTGTTGGAAAATCACATAATGCTGCTGCCTCCCAGTTTCGAACTGATAGCATGTGCAGATAGACGTTAGCTCATACTGATTTTTCGTCAAAAAAGAAAGGACCAGTTTCTCTGCTTTGAATTAAACAGCATCACACATTCATTTTAGGGGAATCCCTAACGTGGCCTAAGGCAACGTGTAGACTTTTTTTTTGTCATCAGTCTTCTGACTAGTTTGATGCGGCCTGCCACGAATTTCTCTCCTGTGCTAACCTCTTCATCTCAGAGTAGCAGTTGCAGCCTACGTCCTCAATTATTTGTTGGATGTATTCCAATCTGTGTCTTCCTCTACAGTTTTTACCCTTTACAGCTTCCTCTAGTACCATGGAAGTCATTCCCTGATGTCTTAACAATGTCCTATCGTCCTGTCCCTTTTCCGTATCAGTGTTTTCCACATATTCCTTTCCTCTCCGATTCTGCGTAGAACTTCCTCATTCCTTACTATATCAGTCCACCTAATTTTTAACATTCGTCTCACATCTCAAAAATGTTGAAATGTGTGTGAAATCTTATGGGACTTAACTGCTAAGGTCATCAGTCCCTAAGCTTACACACTACTTAACCTAAATTATCCTAAGTACATACACACACACCCATGCCCGAGGGAGGACTCGAACCTCCGCCGGGACCAGCCGCACAGTCCAGGACTGCAGCGCCTCAGACCGCTCGGCTAATCCCGCGCGGCCACTCACATCTCAAATGCTTCTATTCTCCTTTGTTCCGGTTTTCTCACAGTCCAATAAGTCTGGAGTTACCGGACCCCAATCGTCACATTGTGCTTGTCAACATCTGAAAAACAAATTCGTTGAAGATACTCATTGCTGGTGTCGATTCGTGCCAATATCGCAGTCGCAAAAGCAGCTCGACGAGCTACATCATCTGGTTGTAACGCGTGTCTTATCTGGTCTTCATATGCATGCAGGCGCAATCTGTAGTGTTGAATTCTTCGCACTCTGATCCTAGGAACTCCTAATTCACGAGATGCGTATCGAGTAGATTTCGAAGAGCTTCGTGAGAACGCCTGTTGCGCAGCTCCGAGACTTTGGTCACTGACTGAAGGCCGCCATTTTAGCGGAAGATCTAACACATTGCCGGTCTGTTTAAACTACATGCACTACGCAACAATATTTCTATCACGGAACGATGGTTCAATCCCGCGTCCGGGCATCCTGATTTATGTTTTCCGTGATTTCCCTAAATCGCTCCAGGCAAATGCCGGGATGGTTCCTCTGAAAGGGCACGGCCGACTTCCTTTCCTGTCCTTCCCTAATCCGATGAGACCGATGACCACGCTGTTTGGTCTCTTCCCCCAAAAACCAACCAACCAACGGAACATATTTCGCCTCCTCCTCGCGTTACACCATTTTACAACAACAGCGATGGTAGTGCTCTCTAATCAGCTTCTACTTGCAACAAGGATATGTAAACAAACTTGATGATTTATTCTTTCATTTGTCACAAACTATAAATTTGTAGGTTCTATAACTTTTGTAAAATAAATATTGATAATTGTATAAAGACTTTATGCCCACCCTGCAACTAGAGGGAGCAGTAAGAATCTGACCAAAAGAAAAGTGCCCAGATTATGAACAGCGTAAGGCACGGATGGAGTCTTTCTCCCCTACTGTTTAGTCTGTACATTGAAGAAGCAGCGACAGAAATAAACGAAATGTTCTGGAGTGAGATAGCAAACCACAGTGAAACGACACCAGCCGTAAAATTTGCTGATAAAAGTGATATCCTAAATGAAAGTCAGGCAGAATTACCGGATCTGTTGAATGGAGGGAACAGTCTAATGAGCACAGAATATGGACTGAGGAAAAAACAAAAGAAAGATGTAAGTAATGTTGGGCGGCAGAAATTAACATTAACGGTAGAAGTGGAGCAGCGTGGGGTGAAGGAGTTCTGCTAGCTCGAAGGCAAAATAAGCATGGCGGACATAGCAAAGAGGATATAAAAAACAGACTAGCACAGGGAAAGAGCGGATTCCTCGCTAAAAGTTGTCTACTAGTACCAAACATAGCCCTTACTGTGAGGGAGAAATTTCTGGGAATATATGGGCGGAACACGCCATTACACGGAAATGACTCACAAACTACTGGAAAACCGTAAAAGAAGAGAATCGATGTGTTTGAGATATTCTGTTATCGAAGGAGGCTGAAAATGAAGTGGACTGATAGAGAAATGAGCGGGTCCTCCACAGAATCGACCTAGAGCACACTGACTAGACGAAAGGACTGCAGGTAGGGACACGTATTGAGACACCAGAGAACAGCTTTCACAATACTAGAGGGGTTGGAAAAAAAGCAAAAACTGTTGGGGAAGTGGAGACTGGAATATACCGGTCAAGTAATCCAGAATGGTAGATGTAAAAAACAAAATTCCAACTATTTGCAGCATCAAATTGGCTGTGACTTTATCAAGTCATCGTCAGGCTTATCTGCGATTGTTATTCTAATCAGTGAAGAACCTGCTTTGTTGTATCGAACGATAAGTAGATCTGCTGGTCTTAAATCAGAGTGCTAGAACATCGTTTGTATTAGCGGATAACGTTACTGTTTACTACACCGGAGCTGTATAAAACACACTAATATAATACTTATACTGAATAAACAAACACCGTCTGGATCACCTCTTTTAGTACCGACTTCCGGTTTCAATTTGCACTGCTGATCATCTTCAGGTGCAGTTTGTGCTGAGATGACAAACTGTATTTTGCGGCAACATACTTGAAGATGATGCACGGTGCAGATTGAAACCAGATGTGAGTACTAAAAGAAGTGATCCAGACGGTGCTTCTTTATTTATTATAACTACAGAGATCACGGTTTCCTACGCCGGGCGGAGTGGCCGTGCGGTTCTAGGCGCTACGATCTGGAACTGCGAGACCGCTACGGTCGCAGGTTCGAATCCTGCCTCGGGCATGGATGTGTGTGATGTCCTTAGGTTAGTTAGGTTTAAGTAGTTCTAAGTTCTAGGGGACTAATGACCTCAGAGCCATTTGAACCATCACGGTTTCCTAAAACATTGCATCTATTGTGAAATACTCTGAGGTGACAAAAGTCATGGGATACCTCCTAATATCGTGTCGGACCTCCTTTTGCCCGGCGTAGTGCAGAAACTCGACGTGGCATGGAGTCATCAAGTCGTTGGAAGCCCCCTGCAGGTATAATGAGCCATTCTGCCTCTATAACCGCCCATAATTTCGAAAGCATTCCCGGTGCAGAATTTTGTGCACGATTTGACCTGTCAATTATGTCCCATAAATATTGGACAGGATTCATATCGGACGCTATGGGTTGCCAGATCAATCAGTGGAATTGTCCAAAATGTTCTTGAAACCAATCGCGGACAACCGTGTCATCCATAAAAAATCCATCGTTGTTTGGAAACATAAAGTCCATGAATGGCTGCAAATTGTCTCCTCGTAGCCGAACACAGCCATTGCCAGTCAATGATCGGCTCAGTTGGACCAGAGGATACAGTCTATTCCACGTAAACACAGCCCACACCATTATGGAGACACCATCAGCTTGCACAGTGCCTTGTTGACAAGCTGGATACATGGCGTCGTGGGATCTGCTTCACTCTCGAACCCTACCATCAGCTCTTACCAACTGAAATCGGGACTCATCTGACGAGGCCACGGACTTCTAGTCGTCTATGGTCCAACCGATATGGTCACGAGCCAGGACAGGAGCTGCAGGCGATGTCGTGCTGTTAGCAAAGGAACTCGCGTCGGTCGTCTGCTGCCATAGTCCATTAACGTTAAATTTCGCCGTACTGTCCTAACGCATACTTTCTTTGTACGTTCCAAATGATCTCTGGGCTTATTTCACGCAGTGTTGCTTGTATGTTAGCACTGACAACCCTATGAAAACGCCGCTGCTCTCGGTCGTTAAGTGAAGACCGTCGGTCACTGCGTTATCTGTGTTGAGAGATAATGCCTAAAATTTGGTATTCTTGGCGCATTCTTGACACTGTGTATCTCGCGATATTGAATTCCCTAACGATTTCCAATATGGAATGTTCCATGCGTCTAGCTCCAACTAACAATCCGCGCTCAAAGCCTTTAATTCCCATTATGCGGCCGTAACCACGTTGGAAACCTTTAGATGAGTCACCTAGGTACAAATGACAGCTCTGGCTGGCTGGCTGGCTAACTTGACGTGCCATCCTTGGGCACGTGCGGATGCAGTGTTAGCACTGGTTGTGCTTTGCCCTCTGGTCCTGACTGATATGAGACTGGGGGAACCTTACGGATAGGATTGTCTTGATAGACGGAATTCGCCTATGTTCAGGAGAGGTGACTGACGGAGGAATGCACGCATATCCTCGTCTATTAGGTCGGAACCAGGAGATTTGGGTGGGTCGGGCGGAGGAGTTTCGCACCGACCCGAGAGAGACGCCCCTGCCGACCACCCCCGGCTGAGACCACAAAAATGTGTTCCAACGCACTACACTTCTATACCTACTGTACGCGATGCTACCGCCATCTCTATGTATGCATATTGATATCCTACGACTTCTGTCATCTCGGTGTTAACCACCAAATTAAATCAAAGTCCCAGTACGTCGTCCGGGCATGAGCTAATGGAATCTGGAGTTCTTGCAACTTTGGGAAGCAGCTGGCACTGCGGCGGCGGTAGACGCGCGCAGCGTGGCTACCGGGAGGAGCAGGGAGCCTCCACGTGGTGCGGCCGGCGCTAACCGGATGCAGCTGTTTATATTTGGCGGCAGAGGGCGGGACCCATTGTTTGTGGCAGGAATGCGCTGGGGTGCGGCACGGGGTGCCGACTGCAGGCTACCGGGCGCACCCTTCCCTGGCACTCGCTCTGCCCTTCCCGCTCTGCTCCGTCTCGCTCCATTGCTGGCCAGCTTCCTATCTCCTGTGTGGCGAAGGTCGGGACCGTGTGAGCTTCCATTCGCTTCTACACTCGGTCCCAAGCTTACGTGTGTGTTACGGGAATGACTTCTTGGTCAAAATTGACTACCCGTGGTGCGTGCGCGACATGTGCCAGCACGTAAATCAGCTGCCAAACACATCGCGTTCCGCTCAGTGATCAACTGACTGCAAAGTGGTAGAATTCTAAGGTGAACATTGCGCATGCGCAGAAATGACGGACACCGTAACCGTCTGCTAACATGGGAAGGTGGCCAGTACGCGCCTCGCGTACTCGTGCTGTAGTGGACCAGTGATGATTTTACCGATCCAGCTGCGGAAACTGATCGCTTCCATGGAGCCAGTGCTGATATATCTTCGCGTGGTATCAGCTCTGGAAAAATATTATTTGTGTGGGGTCTTTTTTAAACTCAAAGTGATTCTAGCAAATATATGGCGATACAAATGGTTCAAATGACTCTGAGCACTATGGGACTTAACATCTGAGGTCATCAGTCCCCTAGAACTTAGAACTACTTAAATCTAACTAACCTAAGGACATCACACACATCCATGCCCGAGGCAGAATTCGAACCTAAGACCGTAGCAGTCGCGCGGTTCCGGGCTGAAGCGCCTAGAACCGCTCGGCGACCGCTGCCGGCATATGGCGATATAATGTAAAATATTTCCACAGTTATAATACTGATTTATTGGGAGACCATGCACATTGTTTAAATAACAACTCCATTGTTGCGTGCTATAATTAAGTTAATTGTCAGTGGAAACGTTCCTACCACTTCCTCTCAGGCGATCAACTAAATCGTTTCCCTTCATTTATTCCCTTTACCAGAAAAGTTACAGGACAAGTTTTTGTAAAAATAGGAAATTGCGCTTACCAAGTAATGATCGTAGCTCCTATAGAAGTAATCCCCTTGGCTATCAACAAACAGTTGCCAACCTTTCTGGAGGTGTTGGAAGTGAGCAGGGAAATTTTGAACTTCGATGCTTATACGCTCATTTGTCAGAGCCCGTTGGATGTCTCCGTTATCTTGATTTATTTATTTATTTACACGTCAAGTTCCGTAGGACCAAATTGAGGAGAAAATATCCAAGGTCATGGAACGTGTCAGTACGTGAACTTACAACGTAAAAGTAATAACAGATAAAAATAAATGTTCATGAACCTGAAAAAAGTCAATCCATAAGTTTAAGTAAACGCTATCAGCAATACAATAACAATCAGCTTAATTTTTCAATGAACTCCTCGACAGAATAGAAGGAGTGACCCATAAGGAAACTCTTGAGTTTCGATTTGAAAGCGCGTGGATTACTGCTAAGATTTTTGAATTCGAGTGGCAGTTTATTGAAAATGGATGCAGCAGTATACTGCACACCTTTTTGCACAAGAGTTAAGGAAGTCCGATCCAAATGGAGGTTTGATTTGTGCCGAGTATTAACCGAGTGAAAACTGCTTATTCTTGGGAATAAACTAACATTGGTAACAAGAAACGACAATAAGGAATATACATATTGACAGGCCAATGTCAAAATACCCAGATTCGTGAACAGAGGTCAACAAGAGGTTCGTGAACTCACACCACTTACTGCCCGAACCGCCCGTTTCTGAGCCAAAAATATCCTTCTAGAATGGGAAGAGTTACCCCAAAACATAATACCATACGACATAAGTGAATGAAAATAAGCAAAGTAGACTAATTTACGTGTCGAAGTATCACTCACTTTTGATACCGTTCGAATAGTAAAAATGACAGTATTGAGTCTTTGACAAGATCCTGAACGTGGGCTTTCCACGACAGCTTACTATCTATCTGAACACCTAGAAATTGGAACTGTTCAGTTTCACTAATCATATGCCCGTTCTGTGAGATTAAAACGTCGGGTTTTGTTGAATTGTGCGTTAGAAACTGTAAAAACTAAGTTTTACTGTGATTTAATGTTAGTTTATTTTCTACAAGCCATGACCTGAGGTCATGTACTGCACTATTTGAAACCGAATCAATGTTGCACACAACATCCTTTACTACCAAGCTAGTGTCATCAGCAAACAGAAATATTTTAGAGTTACTCATAATACTGGAGGGCATATCATTTATATAAATTAGGAACAGGAGTGGCCCCAACACTGATCCCTGGGGCACCCCCCACTTGACAGTACCCCACTCAGATCCCACATCACAGCCGTTATCAACATTGTGAGTAATGACCTTTTGCTGCCTGTTGCTAAAGTAAGAGGTGAACCAATTGTGAGTTACTCCCCTTATTCCGTAATGATCCAACTTCTAGAGCTTTGGTTTCAGCCACCTTTTCAATGCGACAGGTCGGGCGATATGGCGGATGTGGGATGGCAATAATAGAATGTCTGGTCAGATACTCGGTAACAGATAAAGCAGTATGCTGTCTTGCACTGTCAGGTAGTGAGAAAGCGTCCTGAGAATGTCACAAGTCAGGGGGGCGACGTCGAATTGTTTCTCACAAACGTTTCAAGATTTCGATGTTAAGAGTTTGGTCCACTATTTGACCAGGAGGAACATACTCATCGTGAATCAAAGAATGCGATCAACATTGTCTCTGTTCTCGAAAGTTGTCGTTTGACTTTTTTCGAGGCCGGTGATCCAAGATTCCGGCAATCAGCACTTTGATGCTTCCTGTGAGAGTCATACTGGTAGCACCAACTTCCATCCCCCGCAGTTATCTATGACAGAAATGTGGAGTCATTTCTGGCTCTATCGCCGGCCGCGGTGGTCTCGCGGTTCTAGGCGCGCAGTCCGGAACCGTGCGACTGCTACGGTCGCAGGTTCGAATCCTGCCTCGGGCATGGATGTGTCTGATGTCCTTAGGTTAGTTAGGTTTAAGTAGTTCTAAGTTCTAGGGGACTGATAACCACAGCAGTTGAGTCCCATAGTGCTCAGAGCCATTTGAACCATTTGAATCTGGCTCTATCCAGCAGTTCAGTATAAATTCTTCGTCTTTCCCCTCTTTCTGTTCATCTGTTAGTGCCTGAGGAACGAGTTCTGCATAAAGTTTCCATTTCCCTAAATGTTCTCGTAATGTCTTATGACACGCATCACGATTCAAATTAAGTTCTTCTGCCTTGTCATAATGCGAAAACGGAGCGATTTGTCTGGCATCCATTGGCTTCCGGACCAAGCGTGGAATCATTTTCGAAACGCCTAAGTTTGTAAATTGTTCACGTGCCGCCGTTGTTAAAGTACACGGTGCACGATGTGAAGTGTCTGACAGCAAACACCGTGCAACAATCTTCGGGAGGTTCTAGACCGGAGAAGAGAGCGTTATGTTTTGGGGTGTTTTCGTGGCATTCCATGGGTGATCTCGTCATTGTGGAAGGCACACTAGATCAATACAAGTATGCATGTGTCCTTGGGGCCGATGGGGAGCCCTACATGCATTTTGTTTTTCCTGGGCATGATGATATCTACCAGCTGGATAATGCAACACAGGTCGTAATGGAAGTGCGTGATTGGAAAAGCACCAGGATGAGTTTACTGTACTCCGGAGGCCACCAAACTCCTCGGATTTAAACCCAGTCGAGAATCTGTGGAACAGCCCTCGATCGGACTGTTTGCGCCATGGATCCTCAATCGATAAACTTAGCTGGCCACGACAATGGAGTAGGCATAGCTCCCCATCCCTACTGGTACCTTCCAAAACCTCACTCACACTCTTCCTGCACCTCTCGCAGTGGTCTACGCTCCAAAAGATGGATAATCAGGCTTTTGACTGGTTGTCACATTTAAGTGACTGGACAGTGTGTCATTGGTTCAGGTCAGTTCAGTGGACTGTCAGTTCACTCGCCTCAGGCCAGTTCAAAGGCGGAGGAAGGGAACGACATACGACCACTAACAGGACCATGCCTAGAAAGGATCAATGACTGTACTTACGTGTCGTCTATTTCTAAAACTGGCCTATCCTTTCGGATCCGTCCCTAATGAGCTTGCTACTGACTGCGCGTTAAACACGTAACATCCTTCTTCTTGTGTTTTGGTCCGTGTGTGTCACCTCTATGGAGAGCAGATCAGTACAGTCAGCATGACGAGAATGGATCATGAATGAATGGAGCTATATGGTCTGTAAAGGTGCATTACGCGTGAGTGTGCAGAGCTTTCGTCACGCATTTGTTTGGAGGGTACAGTATCAGGGAAAGGAAATTTGCTTTTGAACGTTTTGAAGATAAAGAAATGCGGAGAAATCTCTATCTTTAAGCAGAGGGTCTTGTTTTTAATAGCAGCTTTTTTCACAGCACTAGCCCTTTGAGGAGAATGGTTGCTATGTAGAAGTTGTTTCTTTATTGTTATTCCGTTCCCTTGTCCATCAGGGAAAGAGTGGGCTTGCAGCGCTGCTTTGCCACTCTTCAAGCGAGGACGTTAACACAATGCACAAATGGTGTTACTAAAAACATTAAAATACAAAATATGCATAGTTTGTTCACGACGTCCTTACCGAGTTCTCAACGGATTCTGCGGTCCCCATCCAAGCCCAAGACAAGCACAACCGCGGACAGAGTGGAACTGCTTAGTGGTTCGCAATGTACAGCACGATAGTCACTTCGTAATGGCTATGATGCACACTGTCACTTTGTTTTTAGATCGACAATGCTGTCAGCAGCCAGACACAGAAAACTGGTGTTTTGAAGTCGACCGTCTTCTACCGACTTCAACCGATTGAGAATTAGGCAGCCCTCGGTCAGGATATTGTGGATAAATATTACATTTTAAATGTGAACATTTTAGGTTAGGCTTTACCGTGACTGTTATTGACATTAAATGAAATAACAAGTTTACTGTTACCAGTCTCTGTTTATTTATCTCCACGACGCGTTTCAAAGGTTTAAACCGCCATCATCAGGTGGATTTATATTTGTTAGAGTGGCATTTGTGTGTGAGTTTTGTGTTACGATTTTATGGAGGAACTTGTGGCACTGTCTAGTGGAGAAACAAAACATTATTTCAGAACATGGTTTTGGGCTTCTTTTGACAAAAAACTAAATGTACAGGGTGATTCAAAAAGAATACCACAACTTTAAAAATGTGTATTTAATGAAAGAAACATAATATAACCTTCTGTTATACATCATTACAAAGAGTATTTAAAAAGGTTTTTTCACTCAAAAACAAGTTTAGAGATGCTCAATATGGCCCCCTCCAGACACTCGAGCAATATCAACCCGATACTCCAACTCGTTCCACACTCTCTGTAGCATATCAGGCGTAACAGTTTGGATAGCTGCTGTTACTTCTCGTTTCAAATCATCAATGGTGGCTGGGAGAGGTGGCCGAAACACCATATCCTTAACATACCCCCATAAGAAAAAATCGCAGGGGGTAAGATCAGGGCTTCTTGGAGGCTAGTGATGAAGTTCTCTGTCATGGGCTGCCTGGCGGCCGATCCATCGCCTCGGGTAGTTGACGTTCAGGTAGTTACGGACAGATAAGTGCCAATGTGGTGGCGCTCCATCCTGCTGAAATATGAATTGTTGTGCTTCTTGTTCGAGCTGAGGGAACAGCCAATTCTCTAACATCTCCAGATACTGTAGTCCAGTTACAGTAGCACCTTCGAAGAAAAAGGGACCAAAAACTTTATTGGCTGAAATGGCACAGAAAACGTTCACCTTAGGCGAGTCACGTTCATACTGAGTTGTTTCCCGCGGATTCTCAGTGCCCCATATACAGACATTGTGACGGTTGACTTTCCCGTTAGTGTGGAAAGTTGCTTCATCACTAAACACAATCTTTGAAACGAAAGATTCATCTGTTTCCATTTGAGCAAGGATAAAATCACAGAAATCGATTCTTTTAATCTTATCAGCTGCAGACAGTGCTTGAACCAATTTCAGACGATAAGGTTTCATAACTAACCTTTTTCGTAGGACTCTCCATACAGTTGATTGTGGAATTTGCAGCTCTCTGCTAGCTCTGCGAGTCGATTTTCCTGGGCTGCGAACAAATGCTTGCTGGATGCGTGCTACATTTTCATCACTCGTTCTCGGCCGTCCAGAACTTTTCCCTTTGCACAAACACCCATTCTCTGTAAACTGTTTATACCAACGTTTAATACACCACCTATCAGGAGGTTTAACACCATACTTCGTTCGAAATGCACGCTGAACAACTGTCGTCGATTCACTTCTGCCGTACTCAATAACACAAAAAGCTTTCTGTTGAGCGGTCGCCATCTTAGCATCAACTGACGCTGACGCCTAGTCAACAGCGCCTCAAGCGAACAAATGTACAACTAAATGAAACTTTATAGCTCCCTTAATTCGCCGACAGATAGTGCTTAGCTCTGCCTTTTGTCGTTGCAGAGTTTTAAATTCCTAAAGTTGTGGTATTCTTTTTGAATCACCCTGTATATCTAACGGTAAAAATAAAATAATTAAAATAGAATACCTCCAGTGGTCACAGGTTTTACTTATTTTATTTTTACCGTTAGATATACAATTAGTTTTTTGTGAAAGAAACCTATAACAATGTTCTGAAATAATGTTTTGTTTCACCACTAGACAGTGCCACAAGTTTCTCCAAAAAATCGTAACACAACACACACACGAATGTCATACTAACAAATGTATATCCACCTGATGATGGAGGTTTAAGCCTTTGAAACGCGTCATGGAAATAAATAAACAGTGACTGGCAGCAGTAAAGCCGGCCGCGGTGGCCGAGCGGTTCTAGGCGCTCAGTCCGGAACCGCGTGACTGCTACGGTCGCAGATTCGAATCCTGCCCCGAGCATGGATGTGTGTGATGACCTTAGGTTAGTTAGGTTTAAGTACTTCTAAGTTATAGGGGACTGATGACGTCGGATGTTAAGTCCTATAGTGCTCAGAGTTATTTGAACCATTTTTTGGTAGCAGTAAACTTGTTATTTCATTTAAATGATACATATTTTTTAAATTATTAAAACAAGCTTTGGTACACTAAAGATTTTAAGTAAAGTATGATTTTATTTTTTAAAATACAAACAACAAGACTTTACATAAACGGAGCGACTTAAATTACTGGAAACGAGGAGAAGATGAGAAGAGTTTGTGAAAGGAGAATGTTTTGGAAAGGATGTGAGATGGAACGGGGAGAGGACGTCGAAGTAAGCTTTTGTAAGGGGTGATAAGAGCCCTGGCATGGAAAGAATCAAAATAACCCATGAGTGAGGAAGTACGGAGAACATAGAAAGCAAACTGGCGTAGGCAAAGAGAACATTGCTGGCCAAAAGAAGTCGACTTGTATCAAACATCGGCCTTAATTTGGGGAAGAAAATTCTGAGATTGTACGTTTGCAGCACAGCATTGTACGAAAGCGAATCACAGACTATGGAGAAAACTGGGAAAAAAAGAGAATAGAAGAATGTGAGATTTTATGCTATTGAAGGATGTTGCAAATTAACTGGACTGATGAGAAAAGACGTGGTTCTGCGCAGAATCGGTAAAGAGAGGAACATTTGAAAGACACTGAGAAGAGGAAAAGACACGATGATAGGACATTTATAAAATGGCTCTGAGCACTATGCGACTTAATTTCTGAGATCATCAGTCGCCTAGAACTTAGAACTAATTAAACCTAACTAACCTAAGGACATCACACACATCCATGCCCGAGGCAGGATTCGAACCTGCGACCGTAACGGTAGCTCGGTTCCAGACTGTGGCGCCTAGAACCGCACGGCCACTCTGGCCGGCCGACATTTATAAAGATTTCAAGGAAAAAGTTCCGTGGTGCTTGAGGGAGCTGTAAAGGGTACAAAGTATAGGGGAAGACAGTGACTGGAATAAACCAACAAATAACTGAGGGCGTTGAGTGCAAGCGCGGCTCACGCCGAAGCGAATCAAACCAGCCAGAGGACTGATGACCCAAAATAAGTATGGAATATCGAAGAGGATTATGGTCTTATGTTCAGTCGGTTGCTAATTTTAGTCTGCTGTAGGCTTTGGTTGGATGCCTTTCCTTTGGGAAGAAATCACAGTCATCGAAAATTTCTGAAATGACAGCAATACAGTCTAAGGAGGAAGTATTGTCAGTTCAGAAAGTTTATTGTATGGTTAGGTGCGGTTTCCACGTTGCTTTACGGTCGAGGATTGGTCTGAGATATTATAGTGCCTTTTTTTTTATCTGGTAGGACAGTTGTAAATGGAGAGGCCAAAATCATGGAGGCGGAATCTGCGGGTGATTACTATGTAGAAAAGTGAAAGTATATTTATTATGTGAGGAGCCTAGTAATAGCCAGATTTTCGGTTCTCGTCTTTTGTGATATTTTTTAACATATCTTTTTACATTTTGGACTCGCCTCCTACTCTTCCTCTTGTTTCGCACAATTCCAGGTTTCAGGACACGCACGTGAAATTTTTGTCGCCCATGGTGCGTTTAGCACTGTTTTTCGTCAGCAGCCAAGCGCCGTTAACTGTCGCCACGCCTCTAGAGCCTAACAAGGCGGAGGGGGGGGGGGGGGACGATGATACGCACATCATCGTCTGTAAAATTTGTTCTGTATGTTTTCATGTTTTAAATGTTTGTGTGTCCTGCTTGTGAATCAGGTTGTAGGGATTAGCACGACATTTGGGTAGACAGGCGCAGGGAGCGTACAAAAACAAATGTGAGGCTCCCTGCGTGAGTGATTTCTTCCGGTCTGACGTAGTGCTGTTTTTTTGTTTGCTTTCTGGCGCTTTTCATCATTTACACTACACGAGAATTATGCCTATACTTTTATATGAAGAATGAAATTTCTAAATCCATTCGTTCAACATATTCGCAGAGGGCTTAAACTTTATACCAGACTAAATTCCATGTAAGATCTTTTGAGTGGAAAGAAGTTTGCGAAAAGTACTATGTGAACTGAGTACAAGGCGGAATGCTTGTCCCGAAGTATCTTTTTCTGTTGCAAATGTAATTTAACAGTTTCGGGACAAACCCGGAGAAAAGACGAGGCCTAATCACCAAAGAAACTTGGATGAAAGTGCAAATTTTTCTCTTCTCGGTAGATCTTTCCGCTGGTGTTACCTAAGTGTTCGATATTGTCTCCAGATTTACCTCATGCTTTTGTCCTTGTATTACAGTTAGCGTCTTGTTAGTCATTTATTATTAGCTGGTTCAAATGGCTCTGGGCACTATGGGACTTAACTTCTGAGGTTATCAGTCCCCTAGAACGTAGAACTAGTTAAACCTAACTGACCTAAGGACATCACACACATCCATGCCCGAAGCAGGATTCGAACCTGCGACCGTAGCGGTCGCGCGGTTCCAGACTGCAGCGCGTAGAACCGCTCGGCCACTCCGACCGGCTATTATTAGCTATTTAGGCTCTTTGTGTGAGGCTTTTGCGAATGCGGGCAACCCTTTGCATAGTATATGTGTCAGCTGCAAATACGCAAGCAAATTCATTCCGGTGGTAATAGATATACATCGAGAACACATGTTAGCTACAACCAACATTGCGAGAATAACGGCTAGCATTTGAATAAATGTCACTGTCGACTGCGATTCAAGAAGTGAGCGTTGAAAAAGAAACGTTCATGAGAAACCCGACTCGCGGACCAACAACTCAGACTTTTTTTTTTTTTAACTTTGGTGACTTCTCTATATTCCAACTACGTTCCGGTAAGAGAATGCCTGACAATCTAGATGGAGAAATCTTGTTTTGCGATACCGTTTTGCCTGTCGCTTTTTCATGTTTTGAGATGCTCCTTCAGTTAATTTTACTGTTATTTTATGCATGTTGGAGCTTGTGAACTCCTCGGCCGTTATAATAGTTGGTGAATGAGGCAAACAGACACAAATACTTTTAAAATGTTTTATTTCACTGTCATAACCGGCTTCGGGCTACAGTGCTATCTTCTGTTCGCTAATATTTTCAGCTACACAGATGTTTTGATCAGCAACGTGGCAACTGCCGCTATAGGAAGTTCCAGGAGACGGCGGTTTTTTTTTTTTTTTTGTGGTCCATATGGCTTTTCACGTTGACATACATATATGCTGTTTTATAGCAAACAGCACACATATCGTAAATAAATCACTGCGACACACTTCATAATATACGTTATTGTGTTTTGTTTGTGTCTCAGACACTTGTTTGAGATCCATTATTTACAATAATACCTAACATTTACTGATAATCGATGTTTAAGCATGCTCTTTTTAACTGCATTTTAACTAACATTTTACCGTGGAGCTATATTTAATCTCTAGCTCTTTTTAAATTGTTTTGTAACTTGTCCTATTTCGTTTCGTGCAGAATGTTGAAGATCGTATCCCTGACTTTCTAACAAGCCATTGTAAACAATGCTTACGGTGAGCGACACATAGAGGCCGAATACCCTCAACTGTTTGTGGTGGTGGTAAGTTCCTGTGGGACCAAACTGCTGAGGTCATCGGTCCCTAGGCTTACACTGCTTAATCTAACTTGAACTAACTTACGCTAAGGACAACACACACAACCATGCCCGAGGGTGGACTCGAACCTCCGATGGGGGCAGCCGCGCGAACCGTGGCAAGGCGCCCCAGACCTCGCGGGGTCACTGAATAAAAGCAATACGTGCGATCGTTGCGGTTTTCTCATATTGTCAAACTCTTGTTACCTTCAGTGTGACCCTCATCAGATCTTATTAAAATTGTCCCAACTGCTCTTGAATCGCGGTCGATATTGGTTTCGTGATACTTGGTACCGTGCCTCCTTGGAAAACACTTAAAGTCTGCGAAACAGTGCTGTTTAACAGAATAATTTTCATTCAGTAATTTCTAATTTCTTCACGTTGTACAGAAGACTCTTAACCATGCTATGAAACAGACCTCTTAACATCGCAGGGTCTCCACCACTTTGTGGAGGCTGCGTCACACAGGATTCGAACTGCAACCGAAAGAAATGCTAGGACGTGCTGTTAGGCGGAGTTGGCCGGTGCTTGCATATGGGCCAGTCATCTGCTAGCTAATGGAGACCAGACGCAGCTGGTCTTCCGCATTGCTCCGTTCAAACTCTCCTGCGTAGAACATGCGAGTAACTGAGCGGTGCGGTTAACAGTTCGCGGCGCACGTCGTGCCGACAGCTCTTTTTCTCGACGCAGAAGATGAACCACTTTAGTACTCACGGAGGAATAAGACGGCACTGCCAGTGCACCACTTCGTCCTTGTAGTTGAGACCTAGCAGGTAACATTTCCCGTACGAACTTGTATGGCGAAAGACTCTGTTTCCATCATACATGATAATACAAATGTATCCAGAATGAAAATTTCACACCGCAGCGGAGTGTGCGCTGATACCAAACTTCCTGGCACATTAAAACTGTGTGCCAGACAAGGACTCAAACTCGGAATCTTTACCTTTCGCGGGCAAGTGCACCGCCGACTGAGCTACCCAGGCACAACTTACACCCCGGCCCCACAGCTTTACTTCCGCTATTACCTCATCTCCTACCTTTAAAACTTCACAGGAGGTTATAAAACCCTGCTTCCCCTCCGGGTGGTAGACTAATTAAAGAATTATCGTGTTCCTAATGGGGTGGTATTAATTTGGAATAAGGCACCGAATCAGAAGTGAAAGTATTACCCGGAAGAGGTCAGGTGCTGTCATAACTTGATCGTTATTGTGCGATTTACTTGGCGCAGTGACGATCGGCAGAAATAGAAAATGTACAAAATAATCGGAAACTAGCTAGTGAAATTTTGGTCCGAAATGATGAATTAATTTTGACTCTGTTTGGAAATTACTGTAAATGAACGGTCGCCAGCTCACTTAGTGTGAGCGAAATCAATTAAAACTCGTGGCTTTGAAATGAAATCACTTTATCATTGTAGCGTGTTGGCAGGCGTCGACAGTTGCAAATGCACTGACTCGCGCTCATTATCAAAACACAATATCACCCAGAAAAACTTCAGTCAAGGACAAAAGCAAACTTAAAACTACTTCATGAAATTAATTACTAGTTCTGTACATTACCAGTTACGTAACAACTGAACTGCGTTTCTCACTGTATTGCTAACTGCTGTTAAACTGTTTTACTAAAGATAAATTGTTACGCAAATTACCTTTCATACAAAATTGTCTGAACATGGAATATTGTTAACTATACTGATTTGTCAATAATCAGCATTAATTAGCAAGACCAAACAAAATTAACTTTTTTGTTCACTTTAATTTAAACTATTAATCGATTCGATAAACTTCATTCTTCTTATCATTTTATATATTTTACTAAGATGGTATCTGTTCTTTCGGACATGTCCGAAAGAACAGATACCATCTTAGTAAAATATATAGTTAAGGCTCACCGGCCACTTGACCATCTTCTTCTTCTGTGCGAATGCACGAACAGTGCCCGAACTCTTACGGGAATCGGCAACGCGCCGCGAGTAATGAGTATAATGGGCGGGGGCACTCCGAATGTAGTGCGGGATAATAAGTTGAGAATGTGGGTTTTGCGGGGGGCGTGCCAGAGATAAATCCCTGCAGTCGCGCTATCGTCTGTGTCCTCCGTGGCTCAGATGGGTAGAGCTTCTGCCATGTAAGCAGGAGATCCCGGGTTCGAGTCCCGGTCGGGGGCACACATTTTCATCTGTCCCCGTTGACGTAAGCAGCTAAGGGTGTTCATTTCATTGTAATTTCATTCTAACGAACTTCTTATCATTCACTTCCAGTTCATTAATGACACACACAAGTCATATTCCAAGATTTAGTAGGACGATTATAATTTGCTTTGTGGATGATTCTGTAATGGTATAGTATTTCACGTACGCCTTTGCTCTCCTGTGAAACTTCCAAGACTAGCATTCCTGAAAGCTCCTATTAACTGTATGTGATTGTCATAAAATAAATTAGAAATAGTTTTTCGTTATTTTACGAGCACGTTATTTTTGAGCAGTTGTTGCAAAGCTCTTGTATGTGAGGTCGATGTTTCTAACGTACTTACACTTATAAGATTATCATTATTTTACAGAAATTCGTAAATTAAGCTGTATAGGTCTTTGTTCTCAATTCTGTAACGTAATTATAAGGTTCGTAGTGCAACTACGGTACAAATATCGAACTTTTATATATAAGAACTTAACAACAACTGTTCAAAAGAAACATGCTTGTTAAATAACGAAAAACTATTTTCGTTTCATTTTATGACAGTTACTTGCAGTCATAGGGGCAAAGACGTACATGGCATAATATGCCATTAAAGAGTCGTCCATAAAGTAAGTTATAACTTTTAGTATATCTTTGGATATGACTTCTTCCTACGTTAAATTCGTAAGTGATACTAATGCATCGAATGTATAATGCTTTCGTTTTCGATAGCTGAAAATCGACTAAGGCCAAAACCGTACAATCATAAATCAAATAAAGGGAACGCCCGGTGAAGGCATCACGAAGTCATTTAAAAAATTCACCGGAGCTGCAGACCCTATTACAAAGAAGTTATAATATTTATTAATATAGCAAACACGGAGTCGGTTTGTGAGCTTTCTGCGGAGAATCAGTTGAAGATGAAGTTCTGGGGAGCTAAGTGCAGGAGAGATGCCGACGTTCGCATTTGCGCTCAGGGTCAACGTTGCAGAGCATAAGCAGGCAGGCAGCCAAGGATACGATTGCTGAACTGTGACTCCCTGGTTAAGTGGTCGCTCGCAGGACTGTGGCCAGGGAGGCAGATAAGCCGCGCTATAAACGCTCTCCTCTGTGGGAATGGATTCAATTCCCTCTTTGACTTACAAAACACGTGAAGACAGCTGTAAATTACTCCCGCGTAGCAATGTCACGAACTCTACTGCGATGCATTATTCTCCGGACTTTCTGTTGCTTGGTGTGGTCCGCGGACTGTACGCTACTTGCTCCACCAGTGTCAGAAAGTTTCCTCTTTTTATTCTGAAGTGACGTAAACTCATGGGTGAGAGAGGGGGCGTTACATGGTATCTGTCGCCACCTGGGTACGGCCCTGGTTGTTGCTGTCGCTAGAAGTTCCGTCACATCACCACTGATGGCATCTCAGCTTTTTGTGATCTGCACTCTAAGCAAGCGGATCCAATCGACGTCTCCGGGGTAGATGTTCTACTGAACTAATTAAGGGGAACAGCGCATATGGAGCCGTTGAAGGGACGCCAAAAGCCTTCCACCAAACTCTGCCCCATATGATTTTATTTGTTTGGTTGGTATTTGGTTTTTCCTTGGAGTAAGTAACTACGGGAAAAAGTTGATCAGTTAACTTGTCTTCCAAGTACGATTACCAGAGGAGGGCAAATCAGAGAAGTAGCAAAAATTACTCAGTTATAAGGTGCGCTCAGTAATAATGATAATAATAATAATAATAATAATAATGTGTTAATGTTTAAAAGTCGCAGCCAAGAAATCAGGAAATTGGTTCTGAAAGTATGTCTTTGCAGTGTGGCTTCGTATTGCTGTGGGATCTAGACTCTGGGGGCTGAGGAAGATTGGTTCAAATGGCTCTGAGCACTATGGGACTCAACTGCTGAGGTCATAAGTCCCCTAGAACTTAGAACTACTTAAACCTAACTAACCTAAGGACATCACACACATCCATGCCCGAGGCAGGATTCGAACCCGCGACCGTAGCGGTCGCGCGGTTCCGGACTGTAGCGCCTAGAACCGCTTGGCCACTCCGGCCGGCGCTGAGGAAGAAAAATACCTAATAAATATATGGTAGCAAGCAGTGGGGAGATTACAGGCCATCTCTTGAAGGCATTCTTTCAAAATAAATGTCACTCGAAAAGAAAGGCATGTGAATCAAATAGTGAAAGGTCAAAAAGCAAGATGTGCGTAGAAATCTAGAAGAACGCTGAGTGCATGAAGAATTGAGGGCTGTTGTTCGCCACTTATCGTAGGCGGTGTCGACTAGGGCCTATTCGAATATTGTTTTGCTCTAACTGCGCCAGAGTGAACTTTAGTCGAAAGAACTAGTTACATTTTCCTCGTGTTGTAGGCATGAATGCTCCCGTTGTCTTCAAGTCGAGACTAGCTGTTAACGAGGATGATTAGTGGGGGTTGTTGGGCACTGAACTTCGGTCTGCGTGGGCCACGGCGCTGTTGAATGTCAACAGCATTGCGACGTGTTTGAGCCGTGGTGGGCGCTGGCAATTACGTAGATAATTGGGCGGGGAGCCAGCCGCCAATCATATTGGTTATACCGTGGCGAGTGTTCATAAATAGCAGCCCGCGGTGTAAGTTGACAGTTCATACATTTTCGTTTGCTTGTATTCCTCTGAAAACCGAAAACAAGTAGAAGAACGTTCTTGGCAACAATATGAGAAAAAAAGTCTTACAAAAAGTACATAACGTAAAGACCTAAGAACAAAATTAAAAAAATATATGGTGGTGAAAGACGCATAGGGAAAGTCTTGCAGGATTTCTCTAGATGACACTAAATGCAACGCCCTTGCAAAAACGGAGAATCGTTGCAGTAGCTAGGAAGATACAGGAAAGAAGAGGAGCACGGCAATACCTATAAAGTGGAAGCGTACTATCGATTGTGCTCCCAAGAGTCCAAAGTTGGGATGCAGACGATACATCGATGATTTGAGAACCTCGAGGTTTCGTCTACAAAGATCAAGATTAGCATAGATATTAGCGATACATCGCCGATGCATTAACGATGAAGATCAAAAACATAGTCATCGTCCAACACTGATAGATCATTCATTCCGTTTGTCGACAAGTTCAGTCTCGTGATTAGTGTAGTGCTAGTTTTATTGTTGTTCTCGTTGTTTTTGTACTTTCGAAGTGGTATGTAAGTTAAATTTAGAGTTTACAAAATTATCATTTATTTAAAATAATGTACTCGCAATTGAATTATGCTATGCTGTCACTAGGTATAATATAAGTGGTTTTCATTGTCTATTGCCACGTTTGTGGGCGTCCTTCTGCGTCATAGCATTATAACATTACAACGCAGGCTGGAGCAAAATCAGTCACTCCCTGAAGCTATTATGACTTTTATAATCACGGATAAAATGTTTTCTACTGTAGAAGAAGAAGGAGGTTTTGTTTACAACTGATGAAAGAGGTGTGTGTCCAATTTAAAACCGAAATAAAGACACAGAGAAGAAGATTCTAGAACTTAGATAATCCCCCATTCCGGCAATTTCAATAACTGATGACCCAAGATGCACTTCAAAGATGCCGTGGCTAAAGCAAAAATAATTAGTTAATAAATATGTACGGAATTAAGCATAGGTGTACGTACACTCAAGAACGAAACATTCGATAAGTTTGATAAGATTCGGAGTTTGAAATCTGGGATACCACAAGCATGTGGCACACAAAAAATACAAAAAATAAGTTAACAACAGCTGGAAACTGATGTTCACATGTATCTGTCGTCTTCTATTACACCAGCAGAAAGAGACCCTATTGAAATCCTTTAAGATGTGAAGTCAGCTTTTCAAAAAGTTGCAAGGGTGTATTTTCCATCGTCGCCGTCTGCAAGCATGAGGTTTTTCATATTTCTGTTGCACTCTCTCGCCTATCGGACACGCTTTTGACCAATCGCAGTGGCCCTCTTTGTCTACGCTCGATGTTCCCCGTTAGTCCAATTACACACCTGAGCCGTTCCTGAAATATGGGCCGCGTGAGTGGTTTGCATGAAATGACTTTCGCCAGCGAATATTTCGTCAGCAAAGGACGGCATCGTGGGTGCTGCGACTGTTGATAATATAAAGAGAACAGTTTACTACGTTATTCATTTATTTATTTTATCCACAACACGTTTCTGTGGTTCACGCCATCGTATTCAGGTGGAGAATTGTGTAGTTACATTACTCTTCCGCCAGTATCTGGCATTTGCTTTCCCTACATGTGATCCTACATCGTCGTTCCACTACTTTAGATCCCTTCTTCCAAGTATTTGTGTGACGTGGTTGATTCGAGTTGCTATTCGTTAATCTGGCAGTTGAAGGGTACAACACTTGTAGCTTAGTAAATTGCAGAACTTCGAATTTCTCTACATTAAGAGGTAGTTGCTGGTCTTTGCACCAGGCTGATTGTTCGGCGACGTCTAATTTGATGTTAAGCTGATCTGTTATGGAAAATGAAGAACACTGGGACTGTATATTAATGGAACATGGGTACACTTCAAAGTTCTCTAAGGCTATAGATACTGCAATAAGGAATAGCTCAGTATGCAGTACAGATGAAGAGGAATGGACATTTCTAAAAAGGGAAATCACAGTCTGTGGTCGAGCGGTTCTAGGCACTTCAGTCCGGAACCGCGCTGCTGCTACGGTCGCAGGTTCGAATCCTGCCTCGGGCATGGTTCAAATGGCTCTGAGTACTATGGGACTTAACATCTGAGTTCATCAGTCCCCCAGAACTTAGAACTACTTAAACCTAACTAACCTAAGGACATCACACACATCCATGCCCGATGCAGGATTCGACCCTGCGAACCGTAGCAGTCGTGCGGTTCCGGACTGAAGCGCGTAGGACCGCTCGGCCACCGCGGCCGACCCTCGGGCATAGATGTTTGTGATGTCCTAAGGTGAAGTTAGGTTTAAGTAGTTCTAAGTCTAGGGGACTGATGACCTCAGATGTTAAGTCGCATAGTGCTTAGAGCCATTTTGATTTGAACAGAAGAACTACTTCAGTTTATCGATGAAAGAAGGAAGCACAAAAATTTTCAGGGAAATTCAGCAATACAGAAACACAAGCCGCTGAGGAATGAAATAAATAGGAAGTACAGTGACGCTAAGACCAAATGGTTGCATGAAAAAGTGAAGAAATCGGAAAAGAAATGATTGTCGGAATGACTGAGTCACCATACAAGAAAGTCCTTTTAACTAGTTCTAGGGGACTATGGGACTTAACTTCTGAGGTTATCAGTCCCCTATAACTTTTTTTTGTACATAATGGAGTAACAATAACAAACATAAACTGCTGCTAGCATTTTTTTTATATAAGACGATGACCTTTATAAAATAAAATATTGCTGAGAAACGTAAATAAGTGGACTTTTTTTTTGCAGAATGGTGGAACAATAACAAACATAAACTGCGTCTAGCATTTTTTTTTAAATATATAAGACGATGACTTTTATAAAATAAAATTTTTCTGGGAACCGTAAATAAGTGGACCTTTTTTTTAAATAATAGTGAAAAAAAATATCCTGCTTCTGTCAGTACAAAACAATAACGGTCTACGTTCCTCTTTTATGCGCGTACCTCGCTAATCCCGTTATACCTCGCGTTGGTGTCGGGTACGCCTTCACGTGTGGTTGTGGATCCTCTCCACTGTCCTGGTCCTTTCTTGTTCTGATACTTATAGACAATAATTACATTCTCCTACCCGGGACACCCCAACTGGGTGGAGGATCAAGCAAGGCACTCCCTAAAAAAATTGCGTAATATGTTCGATATCTCGGATGTCTCATAAGCTGTGAGTGATGTTCCTGTAGTAAGGCCCAAAAGTCGAGCACATTCTTACTGCCGTCTCGGAAAAGGTAACGCACAGTCAAATCTCGAATCCAAGTCACTGCGTTTGTCTTTGTTCGGGGATAATATGTCCTATCTGGGAGAAGTAGTGTGCGTGGTTCTATTGTTTGCGGCCCCATCCGAAGGAGGAAGGCGATCATTTTTTTGACCAAACACCTTATGTCCGCCGAAGGTCCGCATATCAGGCGATGCTCCTCTGTGTCTATAACATTGCACTGCGGACACAGTGGCTCGTCCGCCATATGAATTGTATGCAACCTGGAACGAGTCACGTATTTCCCATTTACCACCTGATACCACAGTGCGCGCGTTCCCGTATCAACGTGTGGGTGGTGCACTGACCACGTAACTGTTGGTTGGCGGCGCTCTACGGCATTATTCGGCCGTCGTCGAGTCAAGATGTGTTATATATCACGTGCCGTTGCCGTCCTGGTAGTCGGTAGTTCCATGTGTACATAACTGTGTTCCACAAAAAAGGTTCGCATATGGGCAAGCGATGGTGGGATGGGAGACAACGCTACTGGAACCGAACGAGAAGGTGGAGCGAGTTCGTCTATCAAGGTGCCCATCAGACTTGACGACTGGTGTCGTGTCCACATCTTTATCATTGTGGTTACATAAATAGCCACTGCTCGGTCGCGTACGTGGACTAGTCCAAGACCTCCACAACTACGAGGAAGGGTGAGGGTTTCGTATCCTACCTTAAAAAGCAGACCTGTGCTCACAAAATATCCTAGTGCCGCCAGGATTCGGCGGCCCAACACCACCGGCATAGGAAGAACTTGTGCCAGGTGGGGATGCGAGAGGCTAGATAAGTGTTGGCAAAGGTGACCCGTTGTATCATATCCAGTGCCCTTAACCTGTGACTTCGGACACTCGCACGAATTGTTTGCAGATGTCTGTAACTCAGTGCCACCGTGCGTCGAACGTCTGTAGTGAAGATAATTCCTAGGCATTTCATCTTGTTGATCGGCTGTAATGGTGCTACACTTCCTGTCGGGAGTCTTCTCCCGATGTTCATCGCTCCCGACTTTGCCATGTTCAGGCGACTTCCCGTAGCCATACAATACAAATTAATCCAATGCAAGGCCGCTCGCTCTTGCCTCGTCGCCTGACCGTGCTAAAAACACTAGGGCATCTGCGTATGTTCGGCATATAAACTTGTTGTGCCTTATCGTCATTCCTTGGAGTCGATTCCGGAGCCCGCAGAGCAGCGGCTTGACAGCGATGGCATACAATATCGTTGACAGCGGGCACACTTGCCTGACCGATCGTGAGATGGTGATGGGCCCCACCAAGCGTCCATTGATGAGCACTTTGGATGCGGCTCCGTGGAGTAGTCTCATGACTACGGTGACAAAACTTTCCGGAAACTTCATTTTCGTCATCACGTCCGTGAGATAAGCATGACTCAGCCTGTCAAATGCGCGATCGAAGTCTGTCGATACCAATACACCCCGGAGACGACATGTTGATGCCAATGCTATAACATCGCGGTAGTCGCTGAGTGCCGTTTGTTTATTGCTATCTCCTCCTAGCTGGGTTTGATCGAGTGATATCACTTGGCGTATTACGCGTTTAAAGCGTGCTGCAAGTATCCTGGCGTAGATCTTGTAGTCGCAATTAAGAAGGGTCAGTGGCCGGTAGGCCTGTATCCCTGTGCCACCAGATGGTTTGTGGATGGGGATGATCATTCCTTCCACGAAGGAGGGTGGAAGAGGCACGTTGGGAGACATCAATTCGCAGTAAATGGCAGTCCATCGTGGTGGAGTCATGAGATCTTTAAATGTACGATAAAACTCTAACGGAAACCCGTCGGGCCCCGGCGATTTGTGCGACGCTCCCTTATCAATCGCTTCCATTACGTCGTACACTGTGACTTCACCTGTTAACACCAGGTTGACCGTCTCGTCGAGACACGCGGAGAGCGTTCGTCGGACCTCATGAAAGGCTGCCTGATCGTGTTCCGCTTCTTCATAGAGATGACCGTAGTGTTCCACAAAAGCGTTGGTAATGTCTTTTTGCGTTGTCATGCGGCGTCCATCTGGCAGTACTACCGTCTGTATTAAGGTTCTGCGGCTACGTTGTTATTCTCTGATAACGTGATACATCGACGGTGATTCTCCACGGACTCGTTCAAAGGCCCTTGCACGGCTTGCGACACCCTCCAGACGGTGGCGCGGTATGGAAATTATTTGGGCCTGTGCTCGTTTTATACCGGCACGACGCTCCTGTGAAGGTGTTTGTACAGAAAGTTCGCGGAGCATCGTGAAATAAAATTCCGTCGTGTGTCGCCTACACATCATCTGCTCTCTGCCACATGCAATTAACGCTCGGCGCAATGCTGGCTTAACGCATTCCAGCCACCACTGCAACGTCGTCGGATATGTCGGGAGGCGTCGTTCACACACGTTCCATGTGTCTTCGATTAAGCGTCTGCACTCAGGTTCCCTGAGGTGTGCTGTATTCAGTTTCCAAACACTGCGACTCCTCCACACTTGTTGACGACTCAGGGAGACCGTGCATATATATGCTATGTGATCTGAAAAGGCGACAGGCCACAATTCCGCATTGAGGATCACAGGTTCGAGACGACGTGTTACGTAAATACGATCGAGACGACTTGCAGAGTGACTCGTGACGTAGGTGTATCCACGTCTGTCGCCATGTATCGTCTCCCATGTATCAATGAGATTCATGTCCTGTATGAGTTGCCACAGCTCCGGGCATGAAGTATAACGTGGGTATTGATCTTTTGGTGCGAGCACGCAGTTGAAGTCGCCTCCAAATAAGACATGTTCATACCGACCTAAGAATAGTGTTGCAATCTCCTCTGCGTAAAATCGGGATCGGTCGCGCCGTCTGTCGGACCCCGACGGTGCGTAAATGTTAACGACCCGTACTCCCAGCACTGTGAGCGCCAGTCCCCGCGCTGATGGCAGGTAGACCACGTCCTCGGCTACTATGCCGCTACGTAGAAGTATCGCTGTTCCGCTGCCGCCGTCGTTAGTAGGTGTAATGTACGTATACTTCCTGCAGCAGAACGATGTCGACGCCTGACGCATGCAACATGTCTCGTAATAATTGCAATTTGACAGGCGTTCTGATCGTATTAATATTAATAGAGGCTGTTCGATATGTCTGCCGCTGTTCCTCAGTGCGTCAAGCGCACATGAACACTTATGTTGATTTGTGTACTGCTGCCCGGTGACATGCTGTCTGTGCGCCAGTCTGCATCTTCTGTGCCGGCCAGTGTGGCCGAGCGGTTCTAGGCGCTTCAGTCTGGAACCGCGCGACCGCTCCGGTCGCAGGTTCGAATCCTGCCTCGGGCATGGATGTGTGCGATGTCCTTAGGTTAGTTAGGTTTAAGTAGTTCTAAGTTCTAGGGGACTGATGACCTCGGATGTTAAGTCCCATAGTGCTCAGAGCCATTTGAACCATTTTTTTGCATCTTCTGTGTGGTTAACATCCGGTGGACGCAACACTCGCCATTGCGGGTGCGTCGTCGGTCTGTGGGTCAGTATCGGATTCGTCGGCCCAGTTCCTGTGCTGGAGGCCCAGTTCCCGTCGTGTTTCTCCGGCCTGGCTGACCGAAGGCGATGGCGTTGCTCCAGGGGGTGGAGGGACTCCTTCCGTCGGCTTTCCGTCCGGTGTGTCTGTATTCAACCCCTGTCTAGCATGATTCGCGTCGTACTGCTGTGTGGGAGGTAGAACCTCCCGTTGCGCATCCGGATGCACTGTATCGACGTTACAGCCAAGTCCATCTGACGTGGACTGCAGTAAGCAGGTATCCGACGACGCTAGCCGTCGTTTCTTGTGGCGCTTCGGCGATCGTTGTTTGCGCGTGTGCGCCTCCGTATCCGAGTGCGGAAGTGACTCCCGGTGCTCAGGGACGAAAGCAGCTGTCGGCACAACCGCAGGATCCATTTCCATACCTCCTACCGATCCTTTCCGCTCGGTTAAGGGCGTCGTCGGCGCCGGAGCGGCAGAGGTGTGCGTCGTTTCGTCACTGGAGGCGGTCTCTGCTGCAGTCGGTTGCAATAAACTGTCAGGATTCTGTAGCTGGTCATTCTTCGGGATGGGATCTGTTCGAAATGCGTCCGCATACGTTAGTGGCAGCGGCGTCAACGTGGACTGAGGCACGGGTTCGCCGGTTGGAAATTGCACTATCCTCCGCTGCATACATTCGGAATGGACGAGGCCCTCTTTCCCGCAGCCTGAGCATGTTTTGGGTTGTCCATCGTAGATGACTATAGCTCTGCATCCGCCGATGAACAAGTACGAGGGTACATGTTGTGTTCTATTCTGATTTGACGCACCCCATTGAGAACGGGGTAAGTCGTGAAGTTGGACCATTTTTCCTCAACGTGGCTAAGCACTATTCCATATGGGCGTAAGGCGTCAACGACCAAGTCAGACGGAACCTCGAAGGGAAGTTCGAAAATACGTATGTTTCGTAAGCCCAGTCCTGCGTGATCAATAGTTACTTCTCCAACATGTGGCGAAATTTGCGTCCATGTTTAGTATCTCGGATGATTCTGTCACATACTGCAACGTTAATCAGCTTGACGTAAACGACACTGCTCACTATGGAGAGGTTCGTTGTAGTCAAGTTTAACTTCGTCTCGTAGGAACCTTTCTATTTCGTGGACTTTCGGTCTCGCATATTCATTCGAAAAACTAACCTTGAGAGTCGACTTTCGGTATGCATGTGCCATTCTATATCCAGTCGTCTAAACGCGCGAGTACGCCGAAGAGGTAAACAACTGCGCGAGCGCAAACTTCTCCGGCAGGGACGTAAACAGACGTCCGTGCCGTAGCACAGCCGAAGGCAGACTATCTGGCACTCAGCTACCGGGGGCGGACATTGGGTGAAGTGACAACAAAATGACTATTCACGTTGGTGTGTAGAATGTATGAGTCTGGCATTATAGCATCTGACTTTCGGAAAAATATCATCGACGCAATCCCAAAGATTACAAGAGCTGACAAGTGCGAGATTTATCGGACAATCAGCTTAACAATTCATGCATTGAAGTTGCTAACAAGAATGATACACCAAAGAGTGGAAAAGAAAATTGAGAATTTGTTAGATGACAATTAGTTTTGCTTTAGGAAAGGTAAAGGCACCATAGAGGCAATTCTGACGTTGCAGTTGATAATGGAAGCAAGACTGAAGGAAAATCAAAACACGTTCATAGAATTTGTGAACCTGGAAAAAACGTTTGACAATGTGAAACGATGCAAGACGTTAAGGAAAATAGGGGTAAGCTATACGGAGAGACGGATGATATATAACATGTACAAGAGCCAAGAGGGAATAATAACAGTTGAAGACCAAGAATGAGGTGCACGGGTGAAAGAGTGTCAGACAGGGATGTAGTCTTTTTCTCCTACTGTTCAATCTGTACATCGAAGAAGCAATGATGGAAGTAAAAGAAAGCTGTAGGAGTGGAATTAATGTTCAAGGTGAAAGGATATTAGCGATACGATTCGCTGATGACAAAAAATTCTTCAAATGGCTCTGAGCACTAAGCGACTTAACTTCTGAGGTCACCAGTCCCTAGAACTTAGAACTACTTAAACCTTACTAACCTAAGGACATCACACACCTTCATTCCCGAGACATGATTCGAACCTGCGACCGTAGCGGTCGCGCGGCTCCAGACTGTAGCGCCTAGAACTGCTTGGCCACTCCGGCCGGCCGCTGATGACATCGCTCTCCTCAGTGAAAGTGAAGAAGAATTACATGACCTGCTGAATGGAATGAACAGTGTAATGACTAATGAGTACAGAATACGGATTGAGAGTAAATCGAAGAAGGACGAAAGTAATGACGAGTAGCAGAAATGGGAACAGCAAGGAAGTTAACATCAGAATTGGTGATCATGAAGTAACTAACGTTAAATAAATATGCTACCTAGGCAGCAATATAACCAGTGACGGACTGAGCAAGGAGGACATCAAAAGCATATTAGCAATGGCAAAAAAAGGCATTCCTGGCCAAGAGAAGTCTACTAGTCTCAAACACATTTCTGAGAATGTACACTTGTGTTCAGAAAAAAACAACACCTTGAACGACTAGGGTAGGACGTTCACAATCACAGGACATGTACATCAGTACGTTCTGCAGAAATGATTAGCATTTGAAGCATGTCGGTCAGCAGTTTCAAGGTCAACATCGATATCGCGGCGCAACACCACCTACCGGTAAAATGTGCCTGTGGCTATCGTTGTCGCTGTCAGCCGAAGGTAGTGGATCAGTGTGACTCGAGCAGACGTGCAGGATGCCTCGCAGATGTATGCGCAAAGAGTACCGTCAAATCAGTGAGATTGAGACCGCATTACTGGCATGAGAGAATGTGTGGGAACCAAGTGTTTCGGCAGTGTAGTGAAGGCCGTAGAACAAGGCGTACACTATCAGGGGTGACAGTTCGCCGCCGTTCATTACGGCATGGGTTACGTGCGCGTCGTCCACTTCTCCGCATACCTTTGACGAATGTGCAGAAACGTCAGTGGTGTGGAACGACGTCACTGGGGACAGGAATTGCATCAAGTAGTGTATTCGGATGAACCCAGGTTCTGTTTGTTTGAAAGTGATCTCGGTTCGCCACGGACAAGGGTTGCTGCATCCCAGTGACTGCATACGTACAAGGCATCCAGCACCATCTCAAGGCCTTATGATGTGAGGTGCTATTGGGTACAATCACAAATCACAATTGGTTCGTGATCAGTGTGACCAACGTGAATGCGACATCCTGCGATCCGTAGCCGTACCCGTTCCGCACAATACCGCAGACGCCATTTTTCAATAAATCAATGTACGACCACATGCTGCTGCACGAACACGTACCGTCTTCGTGTCACAGGATTTCAGCCTTTTGCCTGGCCCGCCAGATCACCAAACTTGTTGCAAATCGGAAATCTGTGGGATACGGTAAAAAGACGGGTGCAGAGCTGTAACCCAATGCCAGGCGCCACAGATGAACTTTAGAATCAGGTGAATACAGCATGGATGGCTATACCAAAGGACGCCATTCCCGCCTTATATGCGTCGATGCCATCACGCATGGAACGAGTTATCAGGGCCCATTGCGGACCCGGTGCCGACGAGGCAACAGGACACGATGCTGAACTGAGGTGACTGAAATGCTAATCTTTTCTGCAGAACGTACTAACGTACATGTCCTGTGAACATGAACGTCGTAGCTCTAGTAGTTCAAGTTGTTTTTCTGAACATGAGTGAATGTTTGGAGCACAGCACTGTATGGTATTGAAACATAGGGCGTGGGAAAACCGGAACAGAAGAGAATAGAAGCATATGAGATGTGGCGCTACAGACGAATGTTGGAAATTAGGTGGACTGATAAGGTAAGGAATGAGGAGGTTCTGTGCGGAATCGGAGAGGAAAGAAATATGTGGAAAACACCAATCAGAAGAAGGAACAGAATGATAGGCCATCTGTCAAGATATTAGGAAATAACCCCCATGATATTAGAGGAAGCTGTAGTGGGTAAAAACAGTAGAGGAAAGCAGAGATTCGAATACATCCAGGAAATAACAGAGGAGGTATGTTGCAAGTTCTACTCATAGATGAGGAGGTTTAACTGCAACAAGTCGCTTATGAATTATTTGTTAATTACCATTATCTAATTTTAGAATCTTTGAGGGCTCATTTTCAGGTGAGACATAGCTGTTTACGCTGGCCGCTGTGGCCGAGCGGTTCTAGGCGCTTCAGTCTGGAACCGCGCGACCGCTACGGTCGCAGGTTCGAATCCTGCCACGGGCATGGGTGTGTGTGATGTCCTTAGGTTAGTTAGGTTTAAGTAGTTCTAGGGGTCTGATGACCTCAGATGATGAGGCCCATAGCGCTCAGAACGATTTGAACCATAGCTGTTTACATATTCTTGTTTGTTGGTGTTGATGATTACTGGAGGTTGTCTCTCTCTGACGGGAAGATAGGTGACACTTTTAACGTATCGCTTGTGTCACTTATAGTGCAAGTTTGTTTCGGAAAACCAATGTTGTTACTTATTGCGACATTGTAGAGGTATTGATGTTAATATCCACTGGGCAGCTTCCTTTTTCAATGCCTATCGGCCACGGAATTAAGCAGTATTCAATTAAGCACTATTTTCTATAAGCATTATGTCACCATAAATATGCCGGTACCGAGCATGTGTTGTACATCCGAAACATACTACAAGCATCTTCCCTCAAAAGTACAACTTTTCGCTTGGAAACAGTTATTTAGCTCTCAGAAATTGGCAGCTATTTTATATAAAAACATTGAACTTATTGGACAAAACTGAGGAACTATTTTCTATGGTACGAAAAGTATACATAACTTGTACAGCACTTCCTGTATGCTGGTGTATTTCTGGCAACGCGATGTTCAAAGTGAATCCTGTGGCCGATAAGTAACGAAAATGGGAACTGCCAGGTGGATATTAATACGAATACAGTCCCTCATGCAGTAAGTAAAGAAATTCGTTTTTTTCCACAGCTTGCCGTAAAGCGATACGTTGAAGTGTTTCCTACCTGTTTCTCACAGAGCAACAGTCTGTAGCACCCAATCAATACGTAACTCCCGCATGCCTTCTCTAAGGACGATTTGCGATTCGATTGAAAAGTTCCGAGAAACCAGAACACAGCATGTTATTTTTAATCAGGAGAAATCGGCAGGTATTTTTATAGGGCCATAACTTTTCACAATATACAATTAAGAGTCGTCAGGCGCATTGTCTCTACTGTTTCGGCAGGTACCTATTTTGTTTTTTTGCAATGTGTAGCTGGAGTCAGCCCAAACAAGTACTGCTTTTCGCGTCTTCATGTTACGCCCTGTGAGGGCGGGAAACGTAGGTTTTTTTCCCGTTACGAACAAAATTATTTTCAAAGCGAAATTTTACGTGCCCGTACGCGTGCAGACTTCTACATCCGTGCAGGGGGGGGGGGGGGGGGGGCGCTGCTCAGTCGCTGCCTGAATAGTTGTTATTCTTTGTGTTTTACTGTCACTGTTGAAACGTACAGATAGAACATATATCGCACTAGACTAATTTGGGATTGCTGTATCGAGCACGAAACATTCCGATTTTTAAAAAAATAATTTTTTTGTAATGAGAAAAAAGCGACGCTTTCTATCAACAAGGGCGTTTCTTATTGTTGCCTCCAGCTGCACATTGCCAAAACGAAACTGGGGAAGGGGATCTATTGTTTAACGTGGAATCCGAAGTATTGTCGTTACTGGCGAACCATTACATGGTTGAGAGGTCAAGAGAAGATCGGACAAAAATACGTGGACCGACCGAGATTCGATACCGCGACCTTCCGGTTTATATGCACGTGCTTTAGCACTAGGATGTGTAAAGAGGCTCGATAATTAGTTAAAAGAAATAAACAAACATTTCGTAAGCGGCCGGTCACATTGATTTGTATTTATATTCAACTAATTGCATGTTATTGCAACACTGGGTAAGCTGCCTTGAGGCTTGCGTGTGTGAGGTGTCCGGGAGCGCGCGGTGGTGGCGGGCGTGCGTAGCGAGCGCCCATTCAGCTGCTGCGGGCTGTTGCGTAACTGCCGGCACACCCCGCCAACCCCTCTCTCCCCGCCACAGCCACTGCAGACAGCCCTTCCGGTGCGCGTATAGCGCCACACGCCGGCTGCTGCTGCGGCGCGTCCTCCAAATAGCCGCGAGGTCACAGCCGCGCCGCGCGTCCTTCCTCCGCTCAGCACAGCACCGCACACACGCTCTGACTCACTTCCCGCCGGCCTGGAACTTGACTCTGTATCCTATTCGACCTCAGGGCGGGTCAGGCAGGCCGCTAAAGCTGTCTCACGCAATAGACGTACCTTGTTTTTTCTTTCGGAAGTGCAAACCTCCATTTGGAGAAAATAAATTGTATCTGAATAGCGTTAGAGACGTAAAAAATTTCGTTACATGTGGTCCAAAGGGTAAGACCCGGGCTCATGCCCTGGAGATCCAGGCTCAATTCCGAATAAGGGTGGGAAATTTTCTTCGCTCCTTGCGGTCCAGGATGGAATCAGGTCCACCCAATCTGCTTCCGATTGAGTACGGGGGATCTTTCCTGGTCAGAAGCCCGTTCACGAGATGAGGCGCCACAGACTTGACCTCTTTTTATAGATACGTGTACAAGGTTACTCTTTATGACTGAAGCACTTCCAAAGATTTGCTACAGCTGTATTATTTGACATACTAAACGGAACACTCAAACAAATTAAACTACACTGGGCTGTTGAATTGCTGGTAAAATCGATTGAGAGTCAAATTTGCCACGTACCTGTTTTATTGTAGTTGCTCAGACACTGGTAAAACTGGTTTCGTACCATGCAGGTACATCTTAAGGTGTATTTAAGGTCTGATGTCCCATGTTACCTAAATGGCTTAATGAATGTTCCAAGGTACAATAAGGACCACTAATGACTTCAGACTCCTAAGGAAGTCAAACTTATTAAAGCCCGTTTTTCACTGATAATCTACGTTCAGAGAGCTCCAGACGTCCATATCATAAAGTGAAACCGTGTACACTGTTAAACAGCTGAATAGTGAGATGACGTCGGAGAATACACCAGTGTCTACCGCTCCCGTTTTGGCAACACCTACACATCAACAGAAATCGTAGGTGTGATCCAGAAAGTGCTCGTATACACTGAAGCGCCAAAGAAACGTATAGGCATGTGTATTCAAATACAGAGATATGTAAACAGGAAGAATTCGTTGCTGCGGTCGGCAACGCCTATGTAAGACAAGTGTCTGGCGCAGTTATTAGTTCGGTTACTGCTCCTACAGTGGCAGGTTATCAAGACTTACGTGAGTTTGAACGTGGTGTTACAGTCGGCGCACGAGCGATGGAACACAGCACCTCCGAGGTAGCTATGAAGAGGGTACTTAACTCTACGACCATTTCACGAATGTACCGTGAATATCAGGAATCCGGTAAAACATTGAATCACCGACATCGCTGCGGCCGGAAAAAGATCCTGCAAGAACGGGACCAACGACGACTGAAAACAATCGTTCAACGTTAGACAAGCGCAGACTAGCGACAAGCAACAACTAACGATAAACTACTCTCTGGTCAGAGATTCTGTCATGCCTCGCCCATCGCCGCCAAAGCATACGTCTTAACCTACCCACAAATTATTTAAATGGAAATGGAGCCAAGCTTAGCCTCGCCACAAAATATAATTAAGTAAGAATGAAAATGTGAGCCAAGTGTAGCCTGTGGTGTCACCGCCAGACACCACACTTGCTAGGTGGTAGCTTTAAATCGGCCGCGGTCCATTAGTACATGTCGGACCCGCGTGTCGCCACTGGCAGTGATCGCAGACCGAGCGCCACCACACGGCAGGTCTAGAGAGACGTACTAGCACTCGCCCCAGTTGTACGACGACGTTGCTAGCGACTACACTGACGAAGCCTTTCTCTCATTTGCCGAGAGACAGATAGAATAGCCTTCAGCTAAGTCCATGTCTACGACCTAGCAAGGCGCCATTAGCCTTAGATAGCTTGTATCTAAAGAGTCTCACTTGTATCGCCACAATATCCAGATGTCTCATCAAGAACGATGTATACAAGGATGTATTAAAAGTTAAGTATTCAAGGAGCTACGTACTTTTCTTTATAACATTCATTACGTATCCTGTTTCAGACCTCACTCCATCCTTCGTGAGTTAGCGCGTGCATCTTGGCCGCCTCTTTCAATTAGTGTACGTAGTGTTGGCAAGTCTGCCGACACTACATAGCCTACCCAAAGAATATTGTTAAATGGAAATGTGCCAAGCATAGCCTCGCCACAAAAAATAATAATTAAATGAATTTTAAATATTGTAACCTCTGAACAAAATTGGCTCCCATTTATTGTCTGTGTGCAGAAATGCATTCACATTTAATGTTACCACAAAATTCTTTTCTCATTTAATGTCAAGTTCGAAACAGAAAAATTCCTAAACACCAAAATAAAAAAAAAGTTTTGTAACCTGATGAATTTTATGAGGACAGCAGCGCTGCCCTTCGGCCCTGTATTCTGAATAAAAAAAAGCAAAAATTCTTGCCTCAATAAAACTGCAATTATATCTGCTCTTTATTAGTCATTTTTCGACACAGCTTCGTGCAATGCTGGCGTATATTTTTTTTGATTCTTGGATGCAATGATAATGCATTGGAAATTCTTTAAATTGAAATGAATGCGTTTCTTTAAAAGAGTTGCTTTATATTATAAAAATTATTATTGGGGCATTTTTTTGAACAAATTAAATTACAATTAACATACATTATTAAATATGCGCAAGGCTGCTTCTTTACCTTCTACAACAATACTCATCCTCCAGAGTCCTGACCAGAGTCGCGAGCAGAGCACACAGCGGACGCATGCCGACTCCCGCCGACTCACGCAGACTACACCAGACTACTACCGTCGACTCGCGCAGACAAGCGCAGACTAGCGACAAGCAACAACTAACGATAAACTACTCTCTGGTCAGAGATTCTGTCATGCCTCGCCCATCGCCGGCAAAGCATACGTCTTACATAATCCTCCACTGGGGGGGCAAACATTTGGCAGCGATGGTGAGTCAATTGGACTTGCCATGAGCAACAAATTTTTCTTAATTAACTAACTTTACAATCACAGAATATATACATATATATAGGTGCAGAACATGAAATAAAATATAGTGCACATGCACTGAGTACAGAACATATCAGGCAATAACAAAATGTATACACAATGAGTACAAAACATATTAACAAATGGCAAAAGTGCACACGCACTGTAAAACTCTTTAGCAGTTTTACAACAAATAAACATAATGAGTACAAATCATATTGACAAATGACAAAAGTGCACACGCACTGTAGTTCAGAACATATCAGCAAATCACAAAAATTTATATGCAATGAATACAAATCATGTTAACAAAATGACGAAAGTGCACACGCACTGTAGTACAGAACATATCTGGGAATCACAAAATGTATACGTAATGAGTACAAATGGCATAAAGTGTACACGCACTATAAAACTCTCTAGCATTTTTACAACAAATAAACATATCAAGGAGTGAAATAAAGTGCACACGCACTGTAGAAGTCTTTAGCATTTTTACATATCATTAGCATTTTTAGGACAACTGATCTTGTTAACAAATGAAATGAAGTGCACACGCACTGTATATGTCTTTATCATTTTACAAGAATTAAGAAAGGAATGGGAAGGATTGCGTCATGGTTGTAGCACTTTAGGTTGCACTCAGCTGCACTGAAAGTCCATATCTTTCTATAGAAGCACAACACCAAGTAAGACAATCTGAAGTTCTTTTCCTTGAAGGATTAATCAGTGTAGCCAAGACACTGAAATGTCGTAATAATAATCCATGCTATCATTTTGGTAGTACACTAGGTACACCAAACAGTGGGACCATAATAACATCTCCATCGCTCAAGGTGGTGGACAGCATGTCGTGTCAACACCATGTTCTTGTAAAGTACACCAACGTAGAATTAGTGCAAAAACCAAATATAGTGCTCCATGATCATGAGGATAGACAGGACAAATGGATATTGCAGTAATTTCTGGTAATTAGGTCAGAAGGTGAAGGACATTAAGTCACATAGTAGTCTTCATTGAGAATTACACTAGTCTAACAACTGATTTGAGTAATTGGTGGCACTCATCGCCCAGTTACTGAACATTTCTGTACCATGTATGTAGTATTACAGAATAATGTTCATAAATTATCTGAATATAGTAATTATTGGCACTCATTGGCCAGATACAAAGCATTGTTTTATGCATTGTTCAGAAGTCATCATTCAAAATAGGAGCTAATGAATGGCATAGTATTAACATAATTCACTTAGTTATAGTAGTCATTGGCACTCATTGGCCAGTTACAAAGCATTTTTATGCATTATTCAGAAGTGATCATTCAAAACAAGCGTAATTATTGACATAGCATTTATAGATAATTAATCTAATTATAGTAATCATTGGCATCATAGGTCATCTTATTACAGTAATCAGTGGCATTCATTGACCAGTTAAAAAGCATTTTTTATGCATTATTCAGAAGCCATCATTCAAAATGAATTAATTATTGGCATAGCATTTATACATAATTAATCGAATTATAGTAATCATTGGCATCATAGGTCATCTTATTACAGTAATCAGTGGCATTCATTGGCCAGTTACAAAGCATTTTTTTAATGCATTATTCAGAAGTGATCATTCAAAATGAGTTAATTATTGACATAGCATTTATAGAGTATAACAAAAATATTATTTACAGAAATTATGCGCATAGTATTTATGCATTATTACAAAGCATCATTCAGTATTATTCAGAAGTCATTATTGAAGTGACATGCTATTCCGAGCTGATCAGTATTACTCAGAACTCTCTTAAACTGGTAGCATTATTTGGGACCGGTAATACTTTTTTTTGTGCTAGCAATGCATTGCGTTGGGATCGATAATTAATTACTGGGGGATAACAATATTTTCTTTTGAGTTATTGCTGCAAATGAAGATGTGTAACGTCATTCGTCATGAGTCAGCTGTAGCAAGGTTATGAAACAAGTAGAGTATATGTGATCACATTCATAAACGACATAGGTTTAATGAACAACTGCTTATAGCACATTAATTTCATGAATAATTTTTCCTGCAAAATATACAAAATGGATTATTAAACTGAAAGAAGAAACGCATATTATGCTGAAAAGTAGTGAACTTCGAATTAACAGGTAGTGAAATGTGTATAAAAAATATTTATGTTCTCTAGCTGTCTTTTCCAAAACCTTCAGTCATCATACCATGCGATATAAGACATACTGTCAACACGAACTGCAGCAAATACTTAAATAACTACATAGCATCTCTTAACTAACAGTAAATATATAAACTTCATCATTATTTTCATCTGCAAAGAAAAAACTTCATTATCCATATTATCATACCTCCATTATTATCATCACCTGTAAAGAAAAACTTCATTATCCATAGTAGCATATTCTTCATCATTATTCATCACTATTCATTATCATCTGCAAAAAATTCACTTCATTATTCATTATACAACTATTCCTTATTTCTAGCATATTTCATCACTAAAACTAAGATGTGTAGTTCTGTCTGACAGCCTGCATCAATCGCCTCGTATTCTGAAAGAAAAAATTAGTTAAGACTGCTATTCTACGATGTGTATAGTATATTCTTGTTAATGCTTGTTAATTCTGATCCATTTACTCTTCGTCACTAGGTATTGCATCTTCTTTCGTTCATTCCGAAGGTGAAATTCCCATTTCTGTTTAATTTATTTCGTTTACACGTTATTTCTTTCTGAAAATGATGAACAAAGATTAATGTCTTGCATTTAATTCACATACCCATTAAATAAAAACTGGTTTATAGTAACATAATTGAGCATACACCATAGCATGACAGAAAACGTAATATGTCAAAAACATCGACAGTGTTCAGAAGCAAAAATGTACACAGTGTATCACAGTGTAGCAGCAAAAAAAAAGTAAAGTAGTCACGATGTTGAGATATCATATGGCAAAAATGTTAAAGTCAACTGGTGTTTGTTATATCTTAACTATTTCATAGTGGATACAAACAAAACAGGAAAACAATCATACATACATAAAAAATGGAAAATATGCACGGTCTGATGTGTAACGACAAGAAAAGCGACCTGCTAACCTTACCGTGCCGGGCACTTGCCAAAAAAAAAAATACGATAATCATCAGTAAGTGTTCATGTGGATATAATTGCATAAGTGGTCAGAAAAAAAATTTAGGAAATGGCATTACAGTGTGATAAATCATAAAGTATCTTCATTCAATAAAAGGTTTGATGTTGGATATGTGGTGGTTCCCTTTGGTTTTTCTGGTTCTCAAAGTTTCGACGTGTACTACATTGGGGTGAGGAATGCTGCGAATCCGATATGGACCTGCGTATAGAAGCTCAAATTTACTGCATCTACTCTTTCTTTTGTTGGATAAATAGTGCGTACGTACTAATATCTTCTGTCCAATGTGAAAGTCACGGCGTGTACAAACCTGTTTTTGCTGTCTTCTCTGGCGCTCTGCGGCACGTTTGATGTTGTTCAACGCAATGACAATTATTTCATGGTGTCGTAGTCGACGAGACGTAGGAAAGGTTACTAATTCTTTAATTTTGTTAGGTGGTTCGACATTTTTCAGTATAACAGACGGAGATAGCATAGTAGATTCATTTGGTATGTAATTAATTACGTCCTGGAATGAATGTATGTGTCCCAATCAATATGTTTTTTATGGCAGTATATTCTACACAGTTTACCAATTTCTTTCATTAATCGTTCACAAGGGTTCGAAGAAGCATGGTACCTGGATATATAGATCGGAGAAATGTTTCTAGCTCGTAACATACGTGTCCATATAGCAGATTGAAACTGTGATCCATTGTCGGAAATTACTTTCAACATATGCCCTACATGAAATAGAAAATGTTTTACAAATGCTTTCGAAACAGTTTTAGCAGTAGCTTTGCGTAACGGAGTGAAGGTAACAAATTTTGAAGTGAGTTCAACAGCGACAAAGATGTAGCAAAAACCTGTATTAGTTCTGGGAATCGGACCAAAAATGTCTACAGCGGCCATATGTCTTATTTTAACAGGTACAATGGGATGTAATGGAGGAATATGTGAAGTCGTGTCTGATTTAGCTTTCTGGCAGATTTTACATGACGCTAAAACTCGTCGAATACGTTTCTCCATGTTGGTAAAATAACAGTTCGTCTCAGTGTAAGTAAACATTTTCTGGCTCCGTAATGTGCGTAACTTAAATGAGTATACCAGATTAATTTGTTAACAAGTTCGTCACGTATGCATAAAAACCAATTGTTGCTGTCAGGATGAGAGCGGCGAAACAGAATGTCATTGCGTACAGTGTAATGGTTTCTAATGGTAACATTATTCCTATCTTGCCAAAGGTGATTGATTTCTTTCCATACGTTGTATTTACTCTGCTCTTGTGCTATGTCTTGTAATGACGACGAAATGAAATTTTCAAATGCAACTTGTTGAATGTACATGACGCTGAGATTTGCTTTGCAGAAGTTGGTTGCGATGTCTTGCTGATTGTTGTTAAGAGAACGGGATAGTGCGTCTGCTACAATATTTTGTCTACCGGGAATGTGAAGAATTGTAAAATTAAACTCCTGCAAATAAAGTTTCCATCTACTTAATCTGTCGTGTGTAAATTTATCCGAAAGTAAAAATTGTATCGCTCTATGATCTGTGTAAACGGTAGTGTGTCTTCCATAAAGAAAATGCCTAAATCTGGTAAAAGCCCATACTACACATAATGTTTCAAGTTCTGTAACAGAATAATTCCGTTCAGCAAGTGACAGAATGCGACTTGCAAAAGCGATTTCCTGAAAAATATGTACGCCTAAAGCGGTGTTAGAACTTTCGGTGGCAATGGAAAAATTTCTTGTAAGATCTGGGTGCGATAAAAGTGGTGCATTTAACAAGGCTTCTTTCAGGTTCACAAATTCAGAATGTGCTTGCCTATCCGAGGACCAAATAGTGTTTTTACCTGTCAATTGACATAATCTAGGGGTGTCTAAAGCAGAGTAATGAATAAATTTACGAAAAAAGTTAATTAAACCCAAAAAACTGCGTAGTTGTTTCTTCGTCGGAGGAACAGTAATGTCACGTAAAGCTTGAAGTTTTTCCGGGTCAGGCGTAATGCCCTCTGCTGAAATTACATGTCCAAGAAATTTTATAGAAGTTTTACCAAAGTGCGATTTACTGAGATTAACTGTGAGTCCTTGTGCACGAAAAGTTTGTAACAGTTGTTCAAGAATCAAATTGTGTTCAGACCAGTTAGCTTCTGCAATAAGAATCTCGTCTACGTACGTTGTGATTCTGTCTTTAATTTCTGTCGGAAGAATTGTATTCAAACCGCGAATAAAAGCTGCTGAAGAGATTGTTAAACCGAACGGTAATTTACAAAATTGATAACAGTCACCAAAACAGAGAAATGCTGTGTACTTTCTGCAGTTCGGATGGAGCTGAATTTGCCAAAATCCCGATTTCAAATCTAATGTGGAATAAATAGCAGTACCATGAAATTTCTGTAGAAGTTCTTCTAGTGTCTGTGGGCGATCTGTTTCATTAATAATAACGTCATTGATGTGACGCGAATCAAGTACGAGGCGAAGTGAACCATCTTTTTTCTTAACAATATGGAGCGGGTTTATGTACGGACTAACTGCCGGTTCAATAATTCCTTGGTCAAGCATAGCTTGCAATTCTTTCTTAACTTGTACTCTATGAATATATGGAATGGGATAATGCTTGGCTTTAAATGTGTCGTGCTGTTTAACTCGAAATTCATACATAAAACCGGACATAGTACCAGGAACGTTGTCAAAAACTGGAGCTTGCTGTAAAAGAATTTTGTGTAGTTGCGTGCGTTCGTCGTCTGTATTTGCACTGCTCTGTTTAACTTTATCAGAAATCGTCTGTATTACGTCATAGTCGGCTTCGTCTGGAGTATCATAGTTGTGTACGTACGTATCTGTGAACAATGTGGAATTACAGTCTATGTTACGTGATGCACAAATGACCGCTGTATGATTAATTGTTTGTTCTTCTGCAGATAATTATAATGAGTGCTGAAATTCTAAAGCCAGTTGTACATTTTCATCCTTTAACATTAAATACGAATTTTGAAAGTCAATAATTGCGTCGTGTTGTACCAGAAAATTCGTACCTAAAATAACGTCTGTTGTCAATAAGGGGACAATCCAAAACTTTGAGTGAAATGTATGACCTGCAATACAAAATGATAAATGTGTCTGTAATTTTAAATCTACTCCTTTATTAGATACTGCTCCTTTTACTTTCGTTTTGCCTAATGGTAACGTAGGATAGGTATTCTCATTGTTACACTCCTTGAAGGTTTCTTCATTTATAACTGATATATGTGATCCAGAATCGATTACTGCTGAAAATTTCGATGATCCAATTTTAACTTCGATGACAGGGTGTGAAATGGTTTTTTGAACAATTGGTCTTTCCTGCAAAAGAGTGTCTCGGATGTCGTCAAAGGTAATAACATTTTCGTGAACAAGATTCTGTGTACCTGAAGTATTGCTTACGTTGCTGGAAGATGCAACCTGTACTGTATCTAGTCAAATTCTATCTGACGTGTTATTATTCTCAGGAGGATGCTGCGGCATTTCAACTATTTGAACTGTTCTGTTATTTCTTCCTGACGTATTACGTTCTGGATGATACCTACTGTCTGGTTCATTCATGATAATATGTTGTTGCTGATGTTCTTGCTGCTGATAAGACCGACTGTTATTAAACGTACGCTGAAAATTGTGCTCATTATTTTTACGTCTGTCATGATAGTCATTTCTACGAAATGAAATAGTGTGTTTTCTGTACATACTGATTTCCTTGTTGCCGTGTGTTACGATTTGTTGGAGCTGACGCTATACGCGTACGCGGCGAAACATTAAAGCTTGGTTGACCTTGTGCATTACATTGTTGGTTAGGTATGCTAACCGGTTGGTTTTGTTGCTGTTGTTGGGAAAAACCTCTATTGTTAGTAAAATGTGGTTCCTGTTGCTGATAATTTTGACGATACTGATAATTAAAATTTTGCCTGGCTGATCGTAATTGCTGTATGTTTGTTGACCTTGGTTATTATATGGAAAATTTTTGTTTATGAAGGAATAATCCGATTGCTGCACTTCCAAAAGCTGTAACAGATCTCTGAATGCCGAAATATTTTCTTTCTGCTGACCCGTTAAAAGTGACACTCTTAATGATCGTGGTAATTTAGAAATACATAATTGAATAAGTGCAGATTCACTGTATGGTTCACTTAAGTACTGGTTTTGTTGGACCATGTACTCAAAAATTTGCGTGACACTGGGAAAATTTGAGTTCTCATAATTTGGTAAACTAATTAGTTGATCCTTAATTCCGCGCTGTGTCGCTTCGACCAATACGCTGACAGAAAAGCATTCTGAAATTCTTCTACCGAGTAGCATTGTCTCGCGATCGGTCTCATACGAGTTGCAGGTTCGCCTTCCAAAAAACTGCAAATAAATTCAAGTTTGTGCGTTACAGGCCAAGTCGGTGGAAAAGCAAAGCTAAATTGTTGTATCCAATCCAGGGGGTGAATCTGTGTTCTGTCATTTTTAAATACTTTAAATTTTCTCACTGATAGAAAATGTTTGTAATCAAAATTATCGTCTCTGTACGCCTGAACAGGTTCAGGATTGTATGAGAATCTATTTGTCTGTGACTGTTCGGAATCTAAGTCACGTACTCTCTGTAAATTACCCAAATTATACTGGCTGTGTCAGTGTGAGAAATGTTCGGAATGTGCCGTATGCTGTGACGTGTTATAAACTGAAATATTTTTTATCTCTGTCACTTCTTGCTGTAAAGTTGACAATTTTCTACGTAATGTATTATTAGACGAATCTATCTCACTGATTGTCTGTTGTAGATTCAGGTGTTTGATTAAACGAAATTGGAGAGGTATCGTCTGATTTCCTGTCATTGTTACTTTCGATAACATCAATACGACTGGCCAATTCATCATATTTTTCAGTCAGTATTTTTACCTGATCATCGTTTTTAGTGTCACTAGCATTAATTTGTTTTTGTATTTTACGTATGGTTTCGTTCAATTTTTTAACGTCAGCTTTGATGACATCGGGATCCTGAATTAGTTCTAATTGTTCAAGTCTGTTGGTCACTGTCTGAAAATCTACTGTGTATGTGTCTGTTTTTGTTTTAAGATCGGAAATTACATCACGCAATTCTGTGTTCAACTGTTTGATAGTATTAATTTCGTCTGATACTGTAGCAATATTGTTGTCTACGTATGTTTTTGCTTTCGTAAACAATTTACGTTTATCATCCTGTCTCTGTGCGGTAATTATTTCTATGACTTGTCGCTTTACTTTATTCTGTTCTTGTATAAATTTACGGAAACGCGTTTCACTGTTTTGCAGGTGATGATTAAAACGTTCGTCAATTTGACTGTTCTGTTGGTCGAATTTCGCGTCTACTTTTGCATCCAGTGTGCGCGAAAGTTCTGCTGTCATTAATTTAAACTCGTCGCGTAATTGTGTTGCTTTTTCAGAGCATTGTTTACCGACTGCACTAATTTCGTCTCTAAGTGATTCTGTTGTAGCTGTTTGCATATCCCTTAATTCTTGAGCAACAGATCTAATTTCTTCACTACTCCTCCTAGCACAAGCCTCTATTTCCTCACGTAATTGTTCTTTAGTATCATGACATTGCGCGGCAACGGCTGTAATCTGTTCACTAAGCTGTTTGGAATTGTTATCTAGTTTTTCATTAAGTTGTTTGTTCTGTTCACTAAGTTGTTTGAAATTTTCATTAAGGTTGTCTTGTTCTTCGCTAAGTTGTTTGAAATTTTCACCAAGTTGTTTCTTAAAGTTGTCTTGTCTTTCATTCTGTTGTTTGGAATTTTCATTAAGTAGTTGTTTAACATTTTCATTATTTTGTAGTAATAAAGCCATAACTTGATCCCAGCCAAAATTAGCGGCTCTATTCTCTGTACTGTATGATGGTGCACCTGCAATTGTCACGTTTTGTGTAACCATTTGGTCATTTTGTGATTGTCGAAAAGGTTTCCCAGTCGGATGTGTACTGTTAGTCACTACCTCGGAATCTAATAAATCTGCCGTATTTTGAGTACACTGTTCATTTTCGTTAGAAATAATTATCTGTTTGCTACGTAAATTTTGCAAATCGGGCGTGTCGAACTGGGCAGCGTTCATTGTAACAGAACGTCCCGCGTCATCAATTGTCGTCAAATTAACAGAGGACACAATTGAATTTATTTGTTCATCATTAGGATCAAAATCGTTACCAGAGGCCGGTACGCACTGATTGTCTGTAAATGGAGGATTGTCATCATTACACTGAGTGTCGCAAATACTATCAGTCAAATTATTAGAATCGGCTATTTCACTCACTACACATCGCGATGTACTGTTAACAGTTTTTCGCGGCATTTTTCACTAATCAAAATTATTCACAAATGAAACAAAGACAATGCAAAATGCAACAAACACAAATACAACAAAGAGCAACAAATTTCCGATGATCTGTGAAAGAAAGAGCGACAAATTAGTAAATGCGTTGCGCCAGATGCAAACTACATTTCAGTAAATAAGAGCAGATATATGACTACTTATCAGAAGATTCACAAAGAAATACGATCCTGGCAGGGTCGCCAAGTGTAACCTCCCCACAAAATATTTAAATGGAAATGGAGCCAAGCTTAGACTTGCCACAAAATATAATTAAGTAAAAATGAAAATGTGAGCCAAGTTTCGCCTACCCAAAGAATATTGTTAAATGGAAATGTGCCAAGCATAGCCTCGCCACAAAAAATAATAATTAAATGAACTTTAAATATTGTAACCTCTGAACAAAATTGGCTCCCATGTGCAGAAATGCATTCACATTTAATGTTACCACAAAATTCTTTTCTCATTTAATGTCAAGTTCGAAACAGAAATATTCCTAAACACCAAAATAAAAAAAAAAGTTTTGCAACCTGATGAATTTTATGAGGACAGCAGCGCTGCCCTTCGGCCCTGTATTCTGAATAAAAAAAAGCAAAAATTCTTACCTCAATAAAACTGCAATTATATCTGCTCTTTATTAGTCATTTTTCGACACAGCTTCGTGCAATGATGGCGTATATTTTTTTTTGATTCTTGGATGCAATGATAATGCATTGGAAATTCTTTAAATTGAAATGAATGCGTTTCTTTAAAAGAGTTGCTTTATATTATAAAAATTATTATTGGGGCATTTTTTTAACAAATTAAATTACAATTAACATACATTATTAAATATGCGCAGGGCTGCTTCTTTACCTTCTACAACAATACTCATCCTCCAGAGTCCTGACCAGAGTCGCGAGCAGAGCACACAGCGGACGCATGCCGACTCCCGCCGACTCACGCAGACTACACCAGACTACTACCGTCGACTCGCGCAGACAAGCGCAGACTAGCGACAAGCAACAACTAACGATAAACTACTCTCTGGTCAGAGATTCTGTCATGCCTCGCCCATCGCCGGCAAAGCATACGTCTTACAACGTGACAGAAGTGCAACCCTTCCGCAAATTGCTGCAGATTTGAATGTTGTGCCATCAACAAGTGCCAGCGTGCGAACCATTCAACGAAACGTCATCGATATGGGCTTTCGGAGCCGAAGGCCCACCCGTGTACTCTTTGATGATTGCACGACATAATCCTTTACGCCTTGGCTGGGCCCGTCAACATCGACATTGGACTCTTGATGACTGGAAACATGTTGCTTGGTCGGAAGAGTCTCATGTCAAATTGAATCGAGCGGATGGACGTGTACGGGTATGAAGACAACCTCATGAATCCATGTACCTTGAATGTCAGCAGGGGACTGTTCAAGCAGGTGGAGGCTCTGTAATGGTGTGGGACGGGTGCAGATGGAGTGATATGGGACCCCTGATACGTCTGAATACAACTCTGACAGGTAATACGTACGTAAGCATTCTGTCTGATCACCAGCGTCCATTCATGTCCATCGTGCATTCCGACGGACTTGGACAATTCCAGCAGGACAATACCCCCTCGTAGGGATTTATGACAGCCCTGCAGGATTCATGGTGTCAGTTCCCTCCATCACTACTTCAGACATTAGTCGAGTCCATGCGACGTCGATGTGCAGCACTTCTGCATGCTCGCGGGGGCCTTACTCGATGTCAGGTAGGTGTACCAAGTTATTTGGCTCTTCAGCGTACATGAGTGTGCAGAATTAACATTCATTCCACGTGGTAGTAAGACCGTCAGAATTGGCGTCCTGGGTTAAAGGAAGACTTAGCAGCCGTGATGAACATGCAGAGTTGAGGTAACAGCAGACCACAAAACCAACATTATTTGACATATTGTCGGAGGACTTCGCACACAGACAGAAAAAGACGAAAACGTTTCAAGTTCTTCCAACAACGGCAGCTGTTCAGAAGCACTGTTGATCCGAGCTTGTAGTTCTCGTAAGTTTGTTGGTAGCGGAAGGGTAAAAACACTGAATCTCTGCTTGCACTGTTGGTCGACTTCTGTGGGCAACGTGCGAAACTTACTCGCACACGGTCAAGCATTACATCACTCACTGCAGGCCGACCCTTTGATTTCCCCTTGCGGAGGAATCCCGAACTGCTTTAAACTGCGCATGTCATCGTCGAATGGAGTTGGCAGGAGACCAAACAGCGAGGTCATCGGTCTCATCGGATTAGGTAAGGACGGGGATAGAAGTCGGTCGTGCCCTTTTAAAGGAACTATCCCGGCATTTGCCTGGAGCGATTTAGGGAAATCACGGAAAACCTAACTCAGGATGGCCGGACGCGGGATTGAACCGTCGTCCTCACGAATGCGAGTCCAGTGTGCTAACCACTGCGCCACCTCGCTCGGTAGTTGGCAGTTGGTGGATCTTTGTGAAACTTGTTTCTGAAGTGTCTTCGCACTAAATACAAACGTAGGCTGAAACTTGTTTCTGAAGTGTCTTCGCACTAAATACAAACGTAGGCTTCTAGATCATCGTCACATTCAATAAATTTTTTCTGGGTTTGTGACCGCATTGTCAAGGACGTTTCGGTTCCTGCTGCAAGTGACGTACTTCAGGGTCTTGTTCTACCAGGCACTGCTAAAATACAAACAATTTTAAAAACAGCTATAATCAGTCGAACTAACTGAAGCTATAAAACAACCCGAAAAATGTTTTATTGTATTTTTCGCGACATACCATTTTCCTTGCTTGTAGGGCTCCAAAACTCTCTCTCTCTCTCTCTCTCTCTCACACACACACACACACACACACACACACACACACACACACGCACACGCACACACACTCCTCTCCGTCTACCTCCATTATTTTACCCCTTCTACTTTTACACATTATTACGAGAGCTGTTCACGAAAATTATACTGATATTTGCCCAATTATACGTAGCTAAACAAAGAAATACAAACTGGGGAAGCCGGCCGTAGTGGCCGAGCGGTTCTAGGCGCTACAGTCTGGAACCGCGCGACCGCTAAGGTCGCAGGTTCGAATCCTGCATCGGGCATGGATGTGTGTGATGTTCTTAGGTTAGTTAGGTTTAGGTAGTTCTAAGTTCTAGGGGACTGATGACCTCAGAAGTTAAGTCCCATAGTGCTCAGAGCCATTTGAACAAACTGGGGCAAATAAACAAAGAAATACAAACTAGGAAAAATATAGTAGTGGACGTACGAATAAACACCACACAGGATAAGAAAGAAGACGTGGGGAGAAGCAGATAAGCAGAAGTGAAGAATCCGAGTCTGGACAAACGAAATTGCTGAAATCATGTATTGGCTTACAAGTGAAGAAGAAGAATCCAGGAAAATCTAAATCAGATTGTTCGGGCGAGAATCTGAATCCTCCCGAACGCGAGTCCAGTGGCATACCTCTATCGCTTTGTTGGATCGAGTAATTGCTACAAAAGCAGATCGTAATGATTCTCCTCGATATATTTAATCTCAGGATCACAGGCATCGGCAAAGCTGTCCATCTTCTGCTTGAGGTCTTTGAATAAACCAGCTTCACAAAGAAGCAGCAACCCCGTGACTTGCAAACACGTGTAGATACGAGTATTTGGTGGAAATGAGATGTGATTCGGCATGTGGCCAAGAGTTTCCTAAAATACTACTGGAAATGCCGAGCTGAGAACAGATTAATACGTTTTAGTCGCAACTGACAAAAAAATCTCGCAAACTAGAAGTAAAATCGGAAGTTCAAACATACCGTTATGAACAGTGAGTTACATGGAAACTCGGTTTCTTATACTGACCTTAAGGGATATTTTAAATGTAAATTATAGTTCTCGAATACGCTCTTTGAAATTCTGAGAGCAGCAGAAGTAAAGTACAGGGAGCCAAATGTTGTGTACAACTTGTGCAGAAACCAGACGGCAGTTATGAGAGTCAAAGGGCACGAGAGGGAAGCAGCGATTGAGAAGAGTGTGACACAGGCTTGTAGCCTATCCCTGACGTTATTCAACACTGAGCAAGCAGCAAAGGAAACAAAATAAATAGAGAGGAGGAGTTAATAGTTCGGGGAGAAGAAATAAAAACTGTGAGGTTTGTCGATGACATTGTAACTCTGTCTGCGACAGGAAAGTACTCAGAAGAGAATTTCATCGGAATGGACAATGTCTTGAAATAAGGATACAAGACGAACATCAAAAAAAGCAAAACAATTATAATGAAATGTAGTCGAGTTAAATCAGGTGGTACTGAGGGAAGTAGAGTAGAAAACGAGACACAAAAAGTTGTAGATGAGTGTTGCTGTTTGGGAAGTGTCCGAAGAAGACAGCATATAAAATGTAGACTGGCAATGGCAAGAAAAACGTTTCTGAAGAAGTGATGTTTGTTAACTTCGAATATAAAGGTGAAGTATCAGGAAGTTTTCCCTGAACGTTTTTGTCTGGGGGTACAACCAAGTACGGAGGTGAAACGTGGACGATAAGCAGTTCAGACAAGGAGAGAACAGAGGCCTTTGAAATGTTGTGCTACAGAAGAATCCTGAAGATTACGTAGGTAGATCGAGTAACTGATGAGGAGGTACTGAATAGAATGGGGGAGAAAAGAAATTTGTGGCATAATTTGACAAAAAGAAGGGTCGGTTGATAGGACATACTCTGAGACATCAAGGAATCAGCAATTTAGTACTGATGGCAAGTGTTAGGGGTAAAAATTGTAGAGGAAGACCAAGAGTAAGCAGGTTCAAATGGATGGAGGTTGCAGTAATTATTCGGTTGCATTAGTTATTCGGAGATGAAGAGGTCTAGCACAGGATAGGGTAGCGAGCAGAACTGTTTCAAACCAATCTTCTGTCTGAAGACCACAACAACATCAACAAAAAGCACAGTTTTTTTATGTAACTTACTTGACGATGGAATGAAACAAACAAATGGTATCTAAATTAGAACAGTTATCTGTAAATGAATAGTAGCAGTTAGTTTGTTACAAATCGGATGCTTGGTATTTCTAAAATTTGGTGTCCCTGAGGGCAACTGGTAATTAATGGACAAATGCGGTATGAAATAAGGGTCTGTTCTAATATGTTATGATAGAAGTCTGTGTAAAATCCTTACCAGAAGGTAGGCCAGGATGGTGGGATAACAGCTAAATATCCCAGAACAGTTAACAGAATGGTCGCTGGAGGAAGGGGAGAGGGGGCTTGCACAAGAACTTTGATGGAGAAGAAGGAGACAGTATGTTCATGGCAGATTATAGACGACTTCGGATGTAAAGAATGTGCACATACAGCAACGTCAGTGCAGGGTTTAAATTAGTAACGGTATATTTGAAAGAACATGAGAATAGCGTTAAGCCCTCTGGAAGTCTGATTCAACAAGGTGATATGTGTAGCTGAGCAAGCAGTCGCGATGAAAATCTCATTTTTGGGAGCAGTTTTCCGTTTAAGAGTAGTACACCTCATCACTAAGTTCCCGCAGTGTTTGTGATCTTACTGAAAACCGTATTACAAATTATATTCCACATTATCGATGGAAGTTAGCATACTACTGGTCTTAAAACGCAACTCGCGTAATATTCTTTATCCCTGATTGCTCCACAGTATCAAATAATAACAGTCCTATGTCAGTGTATTATACGTATGCTTCTCGATGCTTTGGTAGTGCATCAATCCCAGCTGAAACGTGCAATTTAAAAACAGCCGCAGTGTAGAACCGTATTACGACAGCGTTGTTAAAAGGCTGACGCAGTAAATTTTTTTCCACGTTACAGTACGTGTTCTGCTAAAAAAAAAAGAAAGGTGGGATATTTTTCCCCAAAGGGATACCCAGTTACCAGTTTGATGCAGTGTAGCGTTACGAACCGGAGTGGTACTCCAGAGAAATCGAGTTTTAATCCGGGCCTAGCTGTACCGAGTCACTTCTCTCGCGCCTTTTTCCAAACAGCATTTCTGGAAAATACTGAAATGGTTCTTTCCAGAAGCTTATGGCCGATTCCTTACGTTGTCGTTTTTCAACTCCGAGTTAACACTCTACAATAATGTTGCGGCTGCGATTTAAAATTCTCACCATACATAAAAAAAACTAATGAAGGTCTTATTGTGCACTTTTACCAGTGATTTCGTCAGTGTGATAAATTTTATCCCTTCAGTTTTTTGTCGTCCACTGTTGGAGACAGCGCCAGACGTTATTTTAGCATCCTTCTCGAATATTCCGGCGTAGGCTGGCGTCACGGAAAATGCACGTGGCCACTCAGCCGAGTTTCCTTGAATGGAGCACGATCTATACAGAAATATTTCTCACGTTTATGTACTGCAGATGTAACTTTTTTGTCACTAAGCGGTTCAGTTCTTCCTTTTGACTGATTTTTTCCAGCCTACCTGCAAAGACGCTTGACATTCCACGCACATTTCACGTTTCGACTGTTGGAAATTTTCAAGGAGAGTGGGGAGTGATTATTAATAGAACGCTATGGCCCTGACAAAAAAATGTCCTGTTTCAGTCAATGTTGGCCCTAAATTTAGAAAGCTTGTATGCTGCTAAATGGCCCCAAGTCCTTAGCACACATTTACACATTTCCATACACTTGTTAGCCACTAAGGCTTTGTCCTTGTTCTAAATATTTACGGAGTGAGGAAACTATTGGACAAATTTGAAACAAGAAAGGCCGCGCTCAGGCGAATTGAAATAGTATTAATTCACTCACAGTAAAAAGTCAATGACGCTTTCGTTTCAGATAATGAATGACGCTGTCTAATACAGCTCACCCTAAACCTCGGAAATCCTCTAACGTACTTAATTGGATTTCTGTGTACACAGATTTTGTGACAAAGTGTTTTTAGCCAGGTCTGTACTATTTACGCAATATGTTACCGTTGTTCATTAAAACGTGCAGTAATATTTTTACTTATCACTTATTTCTTACAAAATGCTGAAGCAAGCGCGCCTCAAAGAATCGTTGATGCGTAGTGATTATTGCCAGTATTATTCTCAGTAGGTGCGTAATTAACAAATGACAAATCGTATAATTTTTTGCTCATGATCTTTGTCACCTGTAATTATTCTGATATGTTGCTCTGGGTAGGATCCTAACAATTTTTGGTCTACGAATGAGACCACGCCACGCGAATTTCTATAGGTCATATTGCCCCAATGCACATGCGTAGATCCGATTTCTGCCCCCTACACGGCTTACCTCTCCATAACTGGCTTTCTCGCATGCATCTGTATGCATTGCGTTCTGATGTATTTATAATATGTCACTTCCACAAAAATTTCCCCATCAGATATCGTCTTTACATTATTTTTATTACTAAGTGAGTTCCTCCTCGTACTTCCCACATTTTCCTTTTAGGCACTCTGAATGGATTGTGCCCCTATATCTAATGGTTAACGGTTATATTAGGCCTATCGTCGTCTGTTTCGGATTCATGGTAGGTGTTTTTAATTTTTGACTGTCTTCTAGTCCACTGTTGGTCTTTTATCGCATGACGTCAGAACGATATTTCTTGACGGTTCTTGTAGTTGTTTTTAAAAAAATATTTAAGGAACGCTTACCTGATCCGCTAATTTCGTCATTTATTCATAGATAAGAAATGTTGAGTCCCGTCCAAGTTCCAACTTTAATGTCACGATTCACCATGTAAGTAATTTGCTCTGTTTCTCACTGTTGATTTTAACTGTAATTCGACCACAATTGTAGCTAACGCTAGTCCTAATTTAACCTAGTGATGTGGCTTCTAGACTACGGAACCGGTCATTAAATAAATTATTTACAAGCGCAGCCAAGCGGTTGTTATTCAGGATGTTTAATTAATTTCGTGTGTGTAGGTCTTCACGTTCGTGTGTTAGGTAAAGCATGAGCAAGAAAACTTGAAACTCTTAGCCAAGTTTCATGTTTGTTTAGGAAGACAGACGCATCTGATGATGACATCATAGATCAATGCCGACCGCAAGATAAAGAAAAAAATTCACTTCAACAAATATTGAACACTGGGTCGCTGTGGACTTCAGTGTGATTATGCCAAACTTCATCGTTGCAGAGTGTTGCTACGGACGATGCTGAATGAAGGAATATCGAAACTGAAGATCAGCCCCATTGTGGTTTGGGGACGGGCGACTACAGTCGTCCAGAGATACTCACGGCAAGGAATCTGGAGGAAGACTAGATCTAATTGGCCGCTGGCAGTTGGAAGATGTGGATGCGCCGACGGTTCAAACCTGGGACCCCTTCCGACACATCTTGACGACATCTTATCCAAGTTACTGTCGCGGGGACGTTGATGGCGTTGCGACGCCGTTAAGCATCAAATCAGCTTCCGGAAGCGTGAATTACTTTTATGGGCATCCCACCACTACTCCACACGCTGGCCGCGCGGAGTAGCCGCGCGGTCTGAGGCGGCTTGTCGCGGTTCGCGCGGCTCCACCCATCGGAGGTTCGAGTCCTCCCTCGGGCATGGGTATGTGTGTTGTCCATAGCGTAAGTTAGTTTAAGTAGTAGTGTGTAAGTCTAGGGACGATGACCTCAGCAGTTTGGTCCCATAGGATCTTACCAGAAATTACCAAATTTCCACACGCTGAAGCTGGAAAAGGTACTTAAGCGCCTTTCAGTTTATTCTTACGAGAGTTAAAATAGTTGCGCAGCTTTCGGTCGCAGAGCTTACGGTGACGTTTACGATGAAAAAACGGACCCCCAAGTATTAGGTACGGGAATGGGTAGCTAGTACGAATCATTCGAGGACATCGAATATGCTAGTAATGGAACTATAAGTCGAGGACGAAGCTTCGTTCGAAAATCATATTCGAATGAGTAAAATCAATTTTGCATTTCTTTTGAGACAAATTTCAGGTTCAAATGGCTCTGAGCACAATGGGACTTAACATCTGAGGTCATCAGTCCCCTAGAAGTCAGAACTGCTTAAACCTAACTAACCTAAGGACGACACACACATCCATGCCCGAGGCAGGATTCGAACCTGCGACGGTAGCGGTCGCGCGGTTCCAGACTGAAGCGCCTAGAACCGCTCGGCCACTCCGGCCGGCCCAAATTTCAGGCTCCATACCAATGTCTAATACACGTATGCGATATGCTGTGCCAGCTCGCACTAAGTTACAAGGAACATAGCGATATCTGGCAACTGGAGACAGTTTTTGTCATCACCAGAATACACATATCGTATCCAGAAGAGCATCATTTTTATGTGAAGTATTGTATTTTGTCTCAACAGTTCTGCTTTGTTTTTATTTTTAGAGTTTTTCAAGATGCTGAAAGGTCACAGAGGTTGTAAATACCGCATGTTTAGAAATGAAAGTCGGGGTTTTAAGGCTGCGTGGCATTTATTACATTCAACTTATAATTGTAAATACTACATCAAATGAAAGAGCAACTCAAAAGAGTTTTTCTTAGAAGTGTTCAGTGTGAGCACCATTCGTCACACGGTACACATCGAGTCGAGAGGCGAGTTCTTCCTAGACCCTGATCAGTGTGTCCGGAGTAATTGTTGAAACGACTGCTTCAGTCCTGTTTCTTAAGTTGGCAGCGGAGGTACGTACACTTGATCCTTTACGAATCCTCAAACGTGAAAATCACGTCAGGTCGGGTGAACGCGGAGGCCGTGCGAACCGATATCTGTCATCCGGTCGCTTGCGGCCAAGCTAGCCGTCGGGTACTACGTCGTTCAACCAAAAAAATCTGTGGTGTAGCTTCTTGCAGTTGAGGAAAGAGCCATAGTTCTAGCGCATTAAGACAAGAAACACCAATTACAGCTGCTTCACGGAAAAAGAAAGGCCCATAAGTGTTCCACCGGAATGTGGCACAAAAAACATTTAATTTTGGCGAGTCTACCATCCGCACCATCTCGTGGGGATTTGCTACCCGCAGATACACACATTACGTGTCTTCGCATTTCCACTTAGGTGAAATGTCAGTTCATCACTGAAGACGACACGACACTGAAAACCTTCATCGTCGTGCAGCAACGTTTGGTTTACACATAGTCTGTAGGCTTTAGAGCTTGTAACAGATACAAAGGATAAGGAAGTAATTTTAAGCGTTTCCTGAGAAGTCTCCGTGCAACGGCCTTGCAGCAGTGGATACACCGGTTCCCGTGAGATCACCGAAGTTAAGCGCTGTCGGGTGTGGCCGGCACTTGGGTGGGCGACCGTCCAGGCCGCCATGCGCTGTTGCCTTTTTCGGGGTGCAATCAGCCTCGTGATGCCAATTGAGGAGCTACTCGACCGAATAGTAGCGGCTCCGGTCAAAGAAAACCGTCGTAACGACCGGGAGAGCGGTGTGCTGACCACATGCCCCTCCTATCCGCATCCTCATCTGAGGATGACACGGCGGTCGGATGGTCCCGATGGGCCACTTGTGGCCTGAAGACAGAGTGCTTTTTTCTTTTTTAGAAGTCTCCAGACAGACGTTACTGGAACTGCTGATTCACAAGTAGCCTTGCAAATCGATCTCTTGAAGCTACACGTGAAAGACTCCTCACTCGTTCAGTATGTTCTTCAGTTACTCCTGGTCGTCCTGTACTCTTCCCTTTGCAAAGACAGCGGGTGTCTTTGTAGTGATGAAATCATCTAAGGATGTTATTATCCTTTGGAGGATTACAATGAAATTTAACTACGGAACGCGCGTTGCACTGTAAGAACAGATTCACTCCTTGCAAACTATAAAACTGGTACGGAACGCACGTTGCACTGTTAAGAACAGATCATCCCAAAAAACCTTGTTGTTCACTGTTCGGCGTAACTTGATGCCTGACAGTCGGCACCGCTGCTGCTTTAATCTACGAAGCGCAGACGGTTGCAGATGAAAACAACAGCCGTGTATAGGAGCTACGGCAACACTGAGACGTTGCCGAAGAGACGTTCAAAGAATCGCGTAACGCGACTGGTTGCAGTATACTAGCGGAGGAGTTGCGCCCAGCCCACGGGATCTGTCAGGGACTCGTCCATAGTCGCCATCCTTACTGCTACTGCTTTCTGACGGAAGACACAGGAAACAGTGCACATGCGCAAAGGTATATGCTGTTTCATTTGATGTATTATTTATAATTGTTAAGTTGAATGTAATAAATGGGACAAAGCCTTAAAACCCCAATATTAATTCTGAAACGCCCGGTAACAACGTTTACTTTACCGATAAGGTACTTAATTTTGTAACGAAACTTTCTGCTACTGTGCGGTACGGTCATTACTCAGCACAAGTACAAAAACTGTGATATTTACATCTGATTTTAATTAGGGTCGAAAGTAGCTTTAAGTCCCTAAAGGCACAAATAAACTTTGTATTTCCATTACCCGTCTTTACACTTATTGACTGAAACAAAAAATTATTTCTACTATACTGAAATAAAAACAAATACTTTTAGAATACTGACTGTTCTGCAAAATGAACCGTAGCAAGACCGCACTCTGTGTTACATTATTTCTCAAGTCCATATGTCACTTCAGACGGTGCTGTTATTTTATTGCAAGTAAGTGATTGCGGAATGAGTGAGGCTCCTATCGCACGGTTTAAACAAAACTGCGCCATTTTACGAAGTATTTATTTACTTGTACACGAACGACGTTATTTTTTCACGTACATAAACAAGCGTTTCAATACGTATGCTGTCCAACGGACGAGAGCAGAATGAATGCAGATCCACCAAGTGTCAGTTGCTGAAGCTCGTAGACGGTGTTGGGGGAAGCGCTTCGTGCAAGAAAGTTAAACGCCTTTGAACTTTTGCAGCTTCCGCGGAAGCTGGACGACAGTGTGCTTGTAGGATATTTCCACACGTATGCTGTGGTACGCGAATGATGGCGGGGGCACCCACTTTTTAAGAAATGTTGCCTGTGGAAAGCCGACGTCAGACACTGCAGAGGCAGCAGCGCGACTGACCCCCTTTCCGCGGGACCCCTAGCAGAGCTGGGAGGCTGCACGTGACGGACGGGCGGGTCGCGACCCGGCGACGATATCGGCGTGGGCGGCGACCTTGACCGCGCATTGTTGACGGCGGCCGCGGGAAGGACAAAGTGTCAAACACCCCGCCTTATCGCCGCCGCCGGCGACCTTCGCCAGGACGCCGCGCGCCGCCGCCCGGAATAATGGCCGCCACGGGACTCTTTTAGCGCCGCCGCTCTCTCTGTGCGCCCGACCCGACGCGTTCCTTGCACTTCGCCTCACTTACACAGTAGGCGGTACTTTACGTTCAGATTCCGGATCAAGTTGGACGTTTTGTCTTGTTTGAAGAACGCCGCCGTCGTTTCCTTCCAGTACTGTTGTCCGACTTACACCTGGTCTACACGTTAACATTTTGTCGTCAGTCTTCTGTGACCATACAAGACTGACACAAATCGTGCAGCTACAGTCTCCCTCCGCTTTCCTGGACATCTCTCTCGTGTAGTTCTGATCTAAATGACCACTATACAAAAATGCCATTACGTAACTATTTCTTTAATTTTTGACGGCTTAGTTTAGCAATCAACGGGTGTGAGTACTTGTCGTCTTCGGAGAACCCAGCTGGTTTAATTGACTCAGTGTTATCAGCAAATGGCTGAAGTTGGCAGAGTTTGTTAACAATTATCGGAATCGGCACTCATTGGTCGTGCTTCAGACAGTATTGTTGATGTGAAAGAAGGAGACGATGGCCGGCTTTATTAGATAAGCTCAGTATTTGTTTCCAAATCTACGGTTCTTCATATACCTATGGTACTATTCATAAAAAAAACTGTCTTTCATTACGACGTACGTAAGTCAAAAATTATGAAAATTGTCTGAATCGCAAGGAAAACTATTGTCTGGTAACTTAGAATTTAAGTACGAGATTAATTTTTTGTTTAGGGTTGCTGGAAAACTTGTTCGGTCAGAAAAGGCCGACAAGATTCTTCTTCAGATGTGGAATTAGGCTGATGTCGATAGTGAACGTGTTTCTGACCTGAATTATGGTGAGCACTTGCTGTCAGATAGTGAAGAGGAGGACGGCAGTAAAGTAACGGAAGAGGAAGAGAGAGATAATGAAGACAACGTCATTCATAGTAATGATGATGTAATAGTAAGTAATGACAACAATATGAAAGATTATTTCACGGGAAAAAATTGAATGATTTGGTACAAAAACCTCCAACTAAGCCCAAACTCCATCTCAAAATATAATTCGGGATAACCCTGGTCCTAAAGCCGTAAACAAGCTCTAAAGCTCCTAATTACCCCGGAACTAATATCTGTTGTGGTAAGGAAAACTAACAGAAATGCCAGGCATGCGTACAGAAAGTGGAATGAGGATTATCATTATAGTAAGCCTAAGGTGTCGAGGGAATTAGATGGGGAAGAATCAGAGGCTCACATTGGTTTGTTTATAGCTTCTGGAGCCTCCAGATCAGGGAGGAAGGACAGTGGACCGAGAAACATGGTAGGTCTATTTTCAGGGCAATAATCCGTCTGAAAAGTTTTCAAGCTATCACATGTTTTCTCAGGTTTGACAATAAAGAAACAAGGGCAGGTCATAGAATCCATGATAAATTAGCTGCACTTGGAGGCCTTTGGTAATGATAATTTCATGGCTTTCTTCCATAGACAGTCCAGGCTTTGACATAACTATTGATGAACAGCTTGTTGCGTTGAGAGGGAAATGAACATTTCGACAATATATGAAAAGCAAGCCTGCTAAATATGGTATAAAATATGGTGGGCTTGCTACTCTAGAAATGCATTTCCACTGAATGGACGGATTGACTTGGGAAAACAACCTGACCAACAGAGAGAAGTGAAATCAGGCTTCCACAGTCGTAAAAGATCTAAATGCAAAATGGTTCAATAATGGCCGCAGTACTGTAGCTGACAATTTTTTCTGTGGAATACCCATAGCGAGGGAAATGTTGGCAGTGAAAACCTCCTATGTTGGAACTTTAAGGAAAAACAAGACTGAAATTGCTAAGGAGATTCAGCCACATAGTTCAAGAGAAGTAAATTCATCTGTTTTGGATTTTCTGATTCCATATCACCAGTATCTTATGTACCGAAGAAACCATCAGCAGTTATACTTGTCTCCTCCTTTCACTTATCAAGAACTGTAGTTGGTGATGAAAAGAAGCCAGAAGCGTAGAGCATTACAACGAACACAAAGGGGATGTTGACACCGTGGATCAACTTGTTGGCACCTATAGCGTGAAAAACGCAACACCAAGCGTTGGCCTCTTGTACTATTCTACAATATGAAAGAGCTTTCTGGAATCAAATGGCTCTGAGCACTATGGGACTTAACATCTGAGGTTATCAGTCCCCTAGAACTTAGAACTACTTAAACCTAACTAACCTAGGGACATCACACACATCCATGCCCGAGGCAGGATTCGAACATGCGACCGTAGCAGTCGCGCGGTTCCGGACTGAAGCGCCTAGAACCGCTCGGCCACCGCGGCCGGCCCTTTCTGGAATCGCTGCATTGTTTATGTGGTTGTATCATTACTCACAAAGCCAGCCCTTGCGGCACTTTTTGTTGCATTTAGGACGACAGCTTGTGCGTCCTTACATGGTTTAGCTCTCGGAACTCCGTGAACAATTCTTGAGTCCATAGTCGCAAGCCTACAATTTTCTTTCGCCACTGCACGCACTAAAATGACAGCTGGAACCTCTGACATCACCGAGAGTCGACTGGCAGCAGAGCTAAGTTTGAGCGATATGAATGTCGTGTGCTACATGCACAGAATTGCCGGCAGCCCAGCATATACACAAAGCTCGAGCCCATAAGCCTTTTGGAACTCGGTCAGACTTCATTCAGTTCATGCAACACTATCAAACTTCCATCATACGTAATGTTTTATTTGAGAAATCTGGCATAATGATGCAAGGCTAGCGACAAAATGTTACGTGTAGACCAGGCTTATTTTTTGGGACTCCATATCGACTTTCACCCTCTTAAATGCCACAAATAATTGATGTGGGAGCTCCAATAGCACAGTCCACAGGACAGGACCACTGTCAACGAAGGTAATGCTCGTAACAAAGAGGAAGAACCGGTATTTTCTGATTACAAGATGGTGGTAAACTCTGGAGCACGTAACATCGTATAAGCATTTACGGGTAAAACTAAGGAAAGATACGCAATGGATCGATTACGTAAAATCAGTACTAGGGAAGATGAACGAAAGTCTTCGATTTGGTGGGACGTCTCTAAATGTGTAACAGAAATTCTTGAGAAATTTGTATGAGAATCCTTAGAAAAAATATGACGCAGTTACCACGAAATCGGGTTGGATAAATTTAGGGGACCTCTATTCGCAGAAGGATGTGCGACCATAATTCTGCCATCAATGTACATCTCCGTATGGACCGTGAGAATGAAATTTAGGACACGTACAGAGACGGTTGACTGTTGTTCTCCCCCCCCCCCCCCCGTTCGTACACGAATGGAACAGGAAATAAAATCCCCCTCCCCATGCACTTCACAGTGGCTTACAGAGTACACAAGGGTATCCCAGGAGGAATGATGAGTATTCAGGGTTATGACAGGAACGATCATTCGAAGCAAAAAATCCCCGTAAATAGTCTCTAAAATGCGTACCTTAAGAACTGTGAGCACTTGTTCAGCAGAAGTGAGGTATTTCGGAGTATCGAAGATGAAGATGTGCTCATAGCTCGTAAGGAATCCATTTTACAGCCGATGTTTACTAGACTTGTTTGCTTCGAAAGATCGTTCGTGTCATATCCCTGTATATTGGCCATTCCTCCAGGGACATGCTGTATATGTAGCTTTAGAACGAAGAAACACGTCGCAAAGCCGCTAATTGCTACAACATTCGCATTACAAACCCAAATCATATGCATTCTTAACACCATGAAATGGTATAAAATACACTCCTGGAAATGGAAAAAAGAACACATTGACACCGGTGTGTCAGACCCACCATACTTGCTCCGGACACTGCGAGAGGGCTGTACAAGCAATGATCACACGCACGGCACAGCGGACACACCAGGAACCGCGGTGTTGGCCGTCGAATGGCGCTAGCTGCGCAGCATTTGTCCACCGCCGCCGTCAGTGTCAGCCAGTTTGCCGTGGCATACGGAGCTCCATCGCAGTCTTTAACACTGGTAGCATGCCGCGACAGCGTGGACGTGAACCGTATGTGCAGCTGACGGACTTTGAGCGAGGGCGTATAGTGGGCATGCGGGAGGCCGGGTGGACGTACCGCCGAATTGCTCAACACGTGGGGCGTGAGGTCTCCACAGTATATCGATGTTGTCGCCAGTGGTCGGCGGAAGGTGCACGTGCCCGTCGACCTGGGACCGGACCGCAGCGACGCACGGATGCACGCCAAGACCGTAGGATCCTACGCAGTGCCGTAGGGGACCGCACCGCCACTTCCCAGCAAATTAGGGACACTGTTGCTCCTGGGGTATCGGCGAGGACCATTCGCAACCGTCTCCATGAAGCTGGGCTACGGTCCCGCACACCGTTAGGCCGTCTTCCGCTCACGCCCCAACATCGTGCAGCCCGCCTCCAGTGGTGTCGCGACAGGCGTGAATGGAGGGACGAATGGAGACGTGTCGTCTTCAGCGATGAGAGTCGCTTCTGCCTTGGTGCCAATGATGGTCGTATGCGTGTTTGGCGCCGTGCAGGTGAGCGCCACAATCAGGACTGCATACGACCGAGGCACACAGGGCCAACACCCGGCATCATGGTGTGGGGAGCGATCTCCTACACTGGCCGTACACCACTGGTGATCGTCGAGGGGACACTGAATAGTGCACGGTACATCCAAACCGTCATCGAACCCATCGTTCTACCATTCCTAGACCGGCAAGGGAACTTGCTGTTCCAACAGGACAATGCACGTCCGCATGTATCCCGTGCCACCCAACGTGCTCTAGAAGGTGTAAGTCAACTACCTGGCCAGCAAGATCTCCGGATCTGTCCCCCATTGAGCATGTTTGGGACTGGATGAAGCGTCGTCTCACGCGGTCTGCACGTCCAGCACGAACGCTGGTCCAACTGAGGCGCCAGGTGGAAATGGCATGGCAAGCCGTTCCACAGGACTACATCCAGCATCTCTACGATCGTCTCCATGGGAGAATAGCAGCCTGCATTGCTGCGAAAGGTGGATATACACTGTACTAGTGCCGACATTGTGCATGCTCTGTTGCCTGTGTCTATGTGCCTGTGGTTCTGTCAGTGTGATCATGTGATGTATCTGACCCCAGGAATGTGTCAATAAAGTTTCCCCTTCCTGGGACAATGAATTCACGGTGTTCTTATTTCAATTTCCAGGAGTGTATGTTACTTGAAATGTACATCATGTCATCACAAGGTAAAAAATATTAACAATTACAAAGTCGCATGCTTTCATTAGACAATATGTCAATTCTTAAAAAAGCTTCGCACCGGCTTACGAAGACACCCCATAGACCGCAGAGTACAGGGGACATGTGTCTAGGCTAGGTGAGACACCATACTAATTGCTCACGTCTTGTAGAGTAGCAGAAATGGGGTTAGCGACAAACTTGTCAAAATTGGGGACCACATAGTAGACGAAGTGAAGAAGTTTTGTCATCTTGGAAGGAAAGCAGTACGTGACAGAGGAACCAGTAAGGAAATAAAAAACAGACTAGAACAAACGACAGAAAAAGTTAGTAGTGTCAAATATATGCTTTAATTTCGGAAGAAATTTCTGATAACGTACAATGGAGCACAACTTTTAAGAAAGTGAGTCATTGTCTCTGGGAAAAGCGGAAACGAAACGTTCGATGAAAATTTAGTGGGCTGATTAAAAAAGGAACGAGGAGACTTTCCGCAGAGTCGACGACGAACGGGTCATGTGGACGGCGCTTATTGCAGGAGGGGACAATGACACGACGTATGCTAAGATTATCAGGGAACGACGTCTACGGTACTAGAAAGAGCACTAGGGGGTAAAAACTGTAGGCGAAGGCAGATGATGATGTTGGATAGAAGTGGTAGTCTCACTTTGTGCATCACACCAGTCATAGGGCAGACGACGAAAAGGTATGCGAATATTCGATTGCGAGTAATTTGGCAAATTATTTCCACTTGGGTTCTCTGTTTTTAAATTATGCGAATATACTAGCGTTACCTGCAAGGTTTTATATGAATGGTCTCTCTCTCTCTCTCTACCTCTCTCTCGACCACCCTCCCTCCCTCCCCCAGACGCACAAAATTACATGTTTGCATATTTGACTTTCTTCAGTGTCGTAAAGTTCACAAATATTTTTTTTTTCACTTCCGAAATATTACCGCAACACTGGCCAGGTATTAATTGTACTTTGATAGCTACACTATGTGATCAAAAGTATCCGGACACCCCAAAAACATACGTTTTTCACAGTAGGTGCTTTGTGCTACCACCTACTGTCAAGTACTCCATATCAGCGAATTCAGTAGTCATTACATATCGTGAGAGAGCAGAATGGAGCGCTCCGTGGAACTCACGGACTCTGAACGTGGCCAGGTGATACGGTGTCACTTGCGCCTGTACGCGAGATTTCCACACTCCTGTTTTACCATCCCAAGGTCCACAGTTTCCGATGTGATAGTGAAGTGGAAACGTGAATGGACACGTACAGCACAAAAGCGTACAGGCCGACCTCGTCTGTTGACTGACAGAGATCGCCGACAGTTGAAGAGGGTCTTAATGGATTTCATGGACCAGCGGCTGCTCATAAGCCACACATCACGCTGGTAAATGCCAAACGACGCATCGCTTGGTGTAAGGAGCGTAAACATTGGACGATTGAATAATGGAAACATTGGACGATTGAATAGTGGAAAAACATTTGTGGAATGACGAATCACGGTACACAATGTGGCGATCCGTTGGCAGGGTGGGGACATGGCGAATGCCCGGTGAACGTCATCTGCCAGCGTGTGTAGAGCCAACAGTAAAATTCGGAGGCGATGGTGTTATGGTGTGGTCGCGTTTTTCATGGAGGGGGCTTGCACCCCTTGTTGTTTTGCGTGGTACTATCACAGCACAGACCTACATTGATGTTTAAAGCACTTTCTTGCTTCCCACTGTTGAAGAGAAGTTCGGGGATGGCGATTGCAGCTTTCAACACGATCGATCACCTGTTCATAATGCACGGCCTGTGGCGGAGTGGTTACACTACAATAACATCCCTGTAATGGACTGGACTGCACAGAATCCTGACCTGAATCCTATAGAACACCTTTGGTTTTTTTCTTTTTCTTTTGGAACGCCGACTTCGTGCCAGGCCTCAGCGACCGACATCGATACCTCTCCTCAGTGCAGCACTCCGTGAAGAACGCGCTGCCATTCCCCAGCACCTGGTTGAACATATGCCTGTGAGAGTGGAAGCTGTCATCAAGGCTAAGAGTTGGGCCAACAACATATTTAATTCCAGCATTACCGATGGAGGGCGCCACCAACTTGTAATTAATTTTCAGCCAGATGTCCGGATACTTTTGATCACATAGTGTATATCTGCGATAATTTCGAGCCTGTCATCATCCGTCAGTGTCCTGGATTACAAAATTGAAACAAGTAAAACGCTTTTGGTGATTTTTGTATCACAAGCATTAGCTCTTCCTTGGTCCATAGCATACATCTCCAACAATGGAAAAGAAAAGTTAGGCAGATAAATATGGCTTGGATCACTACCTAATGCCCATAAAAGGACCAAGCACCCAAACGCCGACCTCGAAAACCTGCAGTGTGCTATATAACAAAACTGTTATCTAATTGTGTAAATAGCTTCTCTGCTGTTGTTACTTAAACGTAGCTAATAATATTATCTGTTAAGTACGAAACGTCCCTTTCGAAAAATTTATGAATTACTGTGCTGGTAAACCCCTTACGCAACACAATCTGACTTTCAATAATCCTTACAAAAGAATGGCCCTGACTAACAATAACCTATACCTTTCATGAATCACTTACCTCACAAAAATCTTAGTTACTCAAACTACTGCAATACCGCGAGCGCCAATATTGCCAGCTAAATAAAAGATTCTAACTACTGAAGGCACTAACTACTGATAAGCATAGTTAGCAAATGAAAATTTTGATAGAGAACAAACAATGTATTTACCTTAATAATATTCTACACAGTATTACAAATTTACTTTTTCTGATGGACACACGTCCAAATCGTCCGCTCTCAAAATTCTGCCATCTCTCTCCCCACATCCACCATTGCTGGCGGCTCACCTCCAACTGCGCAACGCTACGCGCTGTTCACATCCAACTGCCCAACACTACAATAGCAAATATTCCAACAATGCCACCCAGCGACAGACTGCACACAGCACAGCCAGTGATTTTCATACAGAGCGCTGCGTGGCGTTACTAACACAAAAATCTAAACAGCCTACTTACAAGTAGCATAAGAGGTTGCCTGTAGACCAGTACTTTGAAATACATTACAAATAAACATATATCCTCGATAACATCTCAGCTTTGTTAGCGGATGCATGACGCACACCTAGTTTTCATTATAACGGTATCAAAATTGCGCTGTATCTTCCCTTTAGGATACAAAATTTGCGCAGCATACTGTTTACACATTAGAAATGCCGCTTGGGCAGTCGCAAAGAAATGGTGGAAGCTGCAGTTCTACATCCAGCGTATAGAAGTGTGGGGCGCGGTGTTGTTTGCTGTGGACACAGATAAAATGAGTGGAGCTTTGGAAGCCAGTGACGGTTGCTCCCCCCTCCGCCAGCGATAAGCAGAGTGGCAAACAAGACGGGTGTCCATCTCTCTGTCCACCTGAGTGCCTTGAGCGTTTTACTGTAGAGACAGGGAAAATGAATTGCCGTGCTTTTTTATACACCATCAGAACCTGTGACAGCGTGATGTATTGATACTGCTGGTGCTCTATAAATTTATGTTCCCATATTGATGAACCTTACAGAAGCAGTTGCGTTAGAGTGCCCCGTGTCAGTTACTGCTTTGCATTGCAGTTGTTTCCAACCAAATGTATCCGCTAGAGTTACGGTAACTGTAATTTTTACCATGAATTGGGCGTTACAATAAGAGCGCAAGATTTGAATTTTAAGCGAAACTTGGTTCTCTGTAGCAGAGCAAGGTATTATTTACAATGGAGGCATTAAAGAATTATGAACGGAACAATACATCCAGCAAATGGCCGCCAGGGCTTCCACGGAACACGCGTACGCCTCGGGCGAAATTTTCAGTAATGGTTTAGCGCAAATGTCGTGGTATTTCGTTCATACAGCATCGAATTTCGGCCGTTACTGCTAGGGTGGCCACCAGACCGGATAGCTGAGCGTGTTACTGCGCCGATTCCAGGATACGAGCCTGCTCCGCACCGAATCTGCCTCGCTGATGTGCTCCCAGCCTGGATATGGCTTTTAGGCGGTTTCCCACACCTACCTAGGTAAATAGCGGGGTGACACCCACGACCCGCTTCGGATAAATGCTGCGCAAACATTTAGAAAACGTTATCACACTTATTCAAGGATTCACGCTAGACGAGGGCAGATGGGGTGCACAGGCTGGCGTGAGTAATGGTATCCGGCCACAAACTATTACCATCACTGCCTCAACCCATATAACATTGGTAACCCCGTAGAAGAAATGAAAAGAAGGCAAAGAACGCTTAGATGTTTGTGGACTTTTTGGCATGAACTTGACACTTCAGAACACCACACAGAAAAGGTGTCAAGGTGGGATAGCGTCCTTGCTTAGTAATCAAAACGTCTTCAGTCCCGTGTTCGATCCCGTCACTGCTTAAATTTTGTGTAAAAACTGTCAGTAATGGCGGCTGAAGACTTCCGGCTCAAGAAGACACTCTGCCCGCTGCCTTGTCACTGAGAAGTGAGCTGGGACAGAGGCTCAGGGCACTCTCTTGCCATTCCGGTGGGAACCTGCCCTTAAAAGGCGGAGGAATCAGCTATGGCAAACGGCATGAGGATGCAGAAGACAATGGAAACCACTGCTTTAAAGACATAACGTGTATCCACGGGACCTGTAGCCTGTAACTGAAAAAGTGTCATGATGATCTTTCCGTTGGCAGAAGATTCGGAACTAGTCCCCCTGTAAGTAGGCTGTTTAGGTTTTTATGTTGGTAACGCCACGTAGCGCTCTGTATGGAAATCACTGACTGTGCTGTGTGCAGTCTGTGGCTGGCTGGACTCATTGTTGGAATATTCGCTTGTGTAGTGTTGGGCAGTTGGATGTGAACAGCACGTAGCGTTGTTCAGTTGGAGGTGAGCCGCCAGCAGTGGTGGATGTGCAGAGAGAGATGCCAGAGTTTTGAGCGGACGATCTGGACGTGTGTCCGTCAGAAAAAGGAAATTTGTTTAATTGGATGTCACAAAATTATTATTATTTTTTTTATTATTAATTTGGCCAGCTATGGACCGCATACAACTTAAGACTTATGGTGTTTCTTTTTCTTCCGTTATTCCCAGTACTTCTTCATTTTCTCACCAACTGCTCGTCTCTGCTCATCTGTCCACACTCTCTTGGGTCGAGTTTTTGGCGCATCTTCTTCAAAGTTTGCGTTTTCTATAAGTAGCCTAAAGTTATTCCTGTCACGTATTATTTCTTCTGTAACACCTATTTTGTTGGCGTCTTTCTTTACTGCTTCTATCCATCCTACAGTTTTTTTCAGCTTACTAACGTAATTAAAAATTTTCTTTGTAATCCGTGTTTCTTCCATTCTTTTTAAATGTCCGTAAAATTTTAGCCGTCTCTTCCTCATTGTATCTGTGATCTTTTCTGTATTTTTGTATAGGTCTTCATTTCTCCTTTTAATCCACCTATTTTCCTTGTTTTTCTCAGGACCTAGAATTTTTCTTAATATTTTTCTCTCTCTTTTTTCTAGTTCTCTTAATTTGCCTTTCTTATTCAATGTTAGGCACTCTGATCCATATGTTGCTTGTGTTCTAATAACTGAATTATAATGTTTAATCTTTCCTTGTATGGATATTGATTTCTTATTGTAGTAGTTTTGTGTTAATTTATATGCAAATTCCAACTTATATATATATATATATATATATATATATATATATATATATATATGTGTGTGTGTGTGTTTGTGTGTGTGTGTGTGTGTGTGTGTGTGTGTGTGTGTGTGTGTGTGTGTGGGACCCTTACTAGGTACGATTAAAAGAAGAAAGAGAGAAGATCCAACGAACAGCGGCGCGTTGGGCATGGGATCGTTTTGTCGGTGCGAGAGTATCACAGAGATGATCAAGAAGCTCCTGTGATATGCCCTACAATAGAGACGTAAGATGTCTTGCAGACTGTGGATGTATCAAGGGATAAAAAGTACCCTGGCCGCAGTGTGACATTTCGTGAATCGCAATGGGCTCGTGAGCACTTAGGACGCGGAACAGGAGCGCCACATTGATTTCAGCGCAGCGGAAGGGGGTGCGACGTAGGATGCGGGAACACCTCAGTGTATCCCTCCGTGGTCCGTCAGAGGGAATACGCTGTCGTCGGTAGACCTTAGTTATGTTCGGTAGGCTCCACGGCCAGTTCGGGTTCCGTACGTATTGTAAAACGAACTAACATGTTCGCATATATTCCAAAATCGATCGTGTGTGTTGTTTGAATAAAAAGCATCACGTAATTGCAGCGTGAGGCAGTCTGTAATCTTTCACATCATAAAATTTTCGTGGTCTTATGGAGCTCGTAACTTGTGACGAATTTTGGTAGGTACGGACGCACACGAACGGTATCGAACTGAGGAGAATGTGATGTAAGCTGGACGCGAGCCGTGCATTACTTAGCGAGTTGGCTGAGGTCAAGCACCCCGCGCACGTCCACACTGCGCCATGGCCGCGGCCGCTTCCTGAGAATAACCAGCTGCCCGCCACCAACCGCCCCCTCCCCCAATACCTGTTTACGCAATACTGCCGCCCCTGCGGCCCCGTGACTGCGCTGTCTGCCGCCGACGTCCTCGTACATCCTGAACCAGAAAAAAAAAACCTGCTACATATTTTTTTGATTGCTACATTTTCAAAAACTTAATAATTGGAGATAATCGCTTATTTCGTGCCGTCCCAAAGCGCAAGTACGTCGTCTACATTGGTGCTCTGCAAACACCCTTGCGGTGTGTTACTAAGGGTACTTCTGATAGCAATATCTTCTTCCCCCCGCCCCATTCCCTGTTCCATTCGCGATTGTTGATTGGGAACAACGACTGCCGATAAAACTCTGTATCAGTTTTTATTCTCTGATTTTCTCGTTGTGGTCATTTCACGAAAGTATCGCGTACACAAGATGCAGTGGCGGAGCTGTCATTTGTATTCAGGTCGTTCATCTGAAAAGGTTGCCGACGTGATTGCGGCCGCTCCACGGGAATTAACAGACTTTGAACGCAGAGTGGTAGTTGGAGCTAGGAACATGGGAACTCCCATTTCGGAAAGCGTTAGATAATACAATATTCCGAGAGCCACTGCGTCAAGAGTGTGCCGAGAGTACCACAATTCATACATTACCTCTCACTAAGGGCAACGCAGTGGCCGAAACCTTCACTTAACGACCGAAAGCAGTGACGTTTGCGTAAAGTTGTCGATGCCAACAGACAAGCAACACTGCGCTAAAGGACCGCAGAAATCAACGAGGGACCTACGACGAACGTATTTGTAAGGGCAGTGCGGAGAAAATTTGGCGTTAATGGGCTATGGCAGCAGACGACCGACGCGAGTGCCTTTGCTCAATAGCACGACATCACCTGCAATGTCTCTCCTCGGCTCGTGACTATATCGTTTTGAGCCTAGACGACTGGATGGCCTAGTCAAATGAGTCCCCATTTCAATTGATAAGAGCTGATGGTAGGGTTCGAGTTTGGCTCAGACGCCACGAAGCCATGGACCCAAGTTGTTAACAAAGTAGTGTGCAAGCTTGTGGTGGCTCCATAATGGTTTGCGCTGTGTGTACGTGGAATAGACTAGGTCGTCTGGTCCACGTGAACTACTTGGAGACAAATTTGCAACCACGCATGGACTTCATGTTCCCAAAAAGTGATGGAATTTCTATGGGTAACAATGCGCTATGTTCCCGGGCCAAAATTGTTCGCCATTGGTTTGAGTAACTTTCTGGACAATTCGAGCGAATTATGTGGCCACTCACATAGCTTGAGAATAATCCCATCGACCATTTATGGAGCATAGTGGAGAGGTCAGTTCGTTCACAAAATTCAATACCTCCTCATTAGTTACGTGATCTACCCATCTAATCTTCAGCATTCTTCTGTAGCACCACATTTCGAAAGCTTCTATTCTCTTCTTTTCCAAACTATTTATCGTCCATGTTTCACTTCCATACATAGCTACACCCCATACAAATACTTTCAGAAACGACTTCCTGACACTTAAATCTATACTCGAGGTTAACAAATTTCTCTTCTTCAGAAACGATTTCCTTCCCATAACCAGTCTACATTTTATATCCTCTCTGCTTCGACCATCATCTGTTATTTTGCTTCCCAAATAGCAAAACTCCTTTACTACTGTAAGTGTCTCATTTCCTAATCTAATTCCCTCAGCATCACCCGACTTAATTCGACTACATTCCATTATCTTTGTTTTGCTTTTGTTGATGTTCATCTTGTATCCTCCCTTCAAGACACTATCCATTCCATTCAACTGCTCTTCCAAGTCCTTTGCTGTCTCTGACAGAATTACAATGTCATCGGTGAGCCTCAAAGTTTTTATTTCTTCTCCATGGATTTTAATACCTACTCCGAATTTTTCTTTTGTTTCCTTCACTGCTTGTTCAATATACAGATTGAATAACATCGGGGAGAGGCTACAACCCTGTCTCACTCCCTTCCCAACCACTGCTTCCCTTTCATGCCCCACAAATTCTTATAACTGCCACTTGGTTTCTATACAAATTGTAAATAGCCTTTCGCTCCCTATATTTTACCCCTGCCACCTTCATAATTTGAAAGAGAGTATTCCAGTCAACATTGTCAAAAGCTTTCTCTAAGTCTACAAATGCTAGAAACGTAGGGTTTGCCTTTCCTTAATCTAGCTTCTAAGATAAGCCGTAGGGTCAGTATTGCCTCACGTGTTCCAATATTTCTACGGAATCCATACTGATCTTTCCCAAGGTCGGCTTCTACTAGTTTTTCCATTCGTCTTTAAGGAATTCGCGTTAGTATTTTACAGCTGTGACTAATTAAACTGATAGTTCGGTAATTTTCACATCTGTCAACACCTGCTTTCTTTGGGATTGGAATTATTATATTCTTCTTGAAGTCTGATAGGATTTCGCCTGTCTCATACATCTTGTTCACCAGATGGTAGAGTTTTGTCAGGACTGGCTCTCCCAAGGCTGTCAGTTGTTCTAATGGAATGTTGCCTACTCCCGGGGCCTTAGTTTCGACTTACCTCTTTCAGTGCTCTGTCAAACTCTTCACGCAGTATCATATCTCCCATTTCATCTTCATCTACCTCCTCTTCCATTTCCATAATATTGTCCTCAAGTACATCGCCCTTGTATGGACCCTCTATATACTCCTTCCACCTTTCTGCTTTCCCTTCTTTGCTTAGAACTGGGTTTCCATCTGAGCTCTTGATATTCATACAAGTGGTTCTCTTTTCTCCAAAGGTCTCTATAATTTTCCTGTAGGCAGTATCTATCTTACCCCTAGTGAGATAAGCCTCTACATCTATACATTTATCCTCTAGCCATCCCTGCACTTCCTGTCGATTTCATTTTTGAGACGTTTGTATTCCTTTTTGCCTGCTTCATTTACTGCATTTTTATATTTTCTCCTTTCATCAGTTAAATACAATATTTCTTCTGTTACCCAAGGATTTCTACTAGCCCTCGTCTTTTTACCTACTTGATCCTCTGCTGCCTTCACTACTTCATCCCTCAAAGCTACCCATTCTTCTTCTACTGTATTTCTTTCCCCCATTCCTGCCATTTGTTCCCTTACGCTGTCCCTGAAGCTCTGTACAACCTCTGGTTTAGTCAGTTTATCCAGGTCCCATCTCCTTAAATTCCCACCTTTTTGCAGTTTCTTCAGTTTTAATCTACAGTTCATAACCAATAGATTGTGGTCAGAGTCCACATCTGCCCCTGTAAATGTCTTACAATTTAAAACCTGGTTCCTAAATCTCTGTCTTACCATTATATAATCTATCTGAAATCTGTCAGTATCTCCAGGATTCTTCCATGTATACAGACTTCTTTTATGATTCTTGAACCAAATGTTAGCTATGATTAAGTTGTGCTCTGTGCAAAATTCTACCAGGCGGCTTCCTCTTTCATTTCTTAGCCCCAATCCATATTCACCTACTACGTTTCCTTCTCTCCCTTTTCCTACTACCGAATTCCAGTCACCCATGACTATTAAATTTTCGTCTCCCTTCACTATCTGAATAATTTCTTTTATTTCAGCATACATTTCTTCAATTTCTTCGTCATCTGCAGAGGTAGTTGGCATATAAACTTGTACTACTGTAGTAGGCGTGGGCTTCGTGTCTATCTTGGCGACAACAATGCGTTCACTATGCTGTTTGTAGTAGCTTACCCGCATTCCTATTTTTTTATTTATTATTAATCAAAATGTTATCCGTTTTAATAATGTATATTCTCTGAATCAAAAAGTTGACCTGGGATTTTCGTTGCCCCCACCTACCGTTAAGTGAGAGTTGATGAGATTTTGCCGGACCCTCATGTAATTTTTAGCTCACGTAATTAATGGACGTTCCCCATCACCAACAAGTTAAGTAAGAAACGGTTGCATGACATTTCACAACCAGCTGAGAAACTGAGCAACTCAGGAATTTACAAAGTGACATACAGTTATAGCAAAAAATACAGTACTAGAAATTTTAAAATCCGTTTTAAAGAACATATCAATTCTTTCAGGTCTGATAAAACGAACAAAATTATCGAAGCGTATAGACCACAGTGTTGCAGTTGAAAACGATATTAAAGTGCTGCGTGCTTTATGGAAGAGCTGCAATATGAACGTCTTGGAAAAAACGGAAAGTTTCATCCTTGGCCAAAAGTGGAGAAGCGGGATCCTAACCGGAACTAAAATTTTCAAGAACTCCCATTTCTTCACCCGCTTCCGTTCAATGCCGTTAATATAGAAAATACGTAGTGATTAAGAATATCAACGAACCTTTGTTCCAATAGCAATAACTCAGAAATTCTTTAAAATAATTGTATACTGTCGTTCTTAACATCAAACTGTCACAGTCTATTTTATTGTATTATATTTAATCGACCAGAATCAGTGACGCGACAGCAAAATGGGCATAAGACACTGCAAGTGACTGATAATACCAGAATCGACATATCGATAGTTAAATCGAAACAAGCGTTTTTTCTGACCGCCATGTTGTTTTTAATACGCCGTAAAGTGGATTGTGAGTGTTTCAAGTGTCCATTGCAAGTTTATAACAGTGGTTAATAAGTCCCATGACTCATAACAATGGAGGTAACTCAGTACTCCGCTAGAAGATAGTTATTTCATATGAATAACGACTGATTACTGAACTTTTTGTGTGTGAATAGCACACCAACAAACGAAAGGAATGTTCCCTCATATTAAGTTATCCTTCTCTTTCTCTGCGGCACATGCCAAGTCTATGAAAAACAATTTTTCAGTTCTATGTTCACTTTTGCTAAATGGTTTTGTATTTCCATTGTTGCCTGACTGTGAGGATTGTACCTCTAAACACGTTGCTTCATTAAATAATTGAAGAAAGTGAACAAAAATTTGTGGTTATTAACTGTCTCGAAAAAACCTTTTTCATATTTTTGTAGTAGCTATGGTCGATTAACAGTCAATATGACTTAAAAAATAAACATGTGATTGAGATGCCTCAAAAGAGTACAAACTCTGTAGGCCAAATAAAAAAGTAGATCTTAGTAGCATAGCGTATAATGATGTGACGTACATGGCTGTAAACAGGGTGGATAAGAATATTTAGTCATAATTTAACAATATTTCCCATAATTCTGTGTTTTATGTTCTGTGTGGTAACTAGTGGACCAAAAAAATTAACGGCTGTTTTTCAACTTTTCAGGTATGTGGAGCGCCCGAATGTGCGCCAACATTCTTAGCAGCAAGTCAAACGCACTTACCTCAAGACGAGCACGTGGTATGTTGCAATATTTTATAGCTATGTGCTTTGTGGGAAGTATACCTTTGCACGCGGACTGCCCAATTCTGACCGTTAGCGGTCGGCAGCACTCGGGAGACTTCGTGCCATAGCGATATGCAGATGTTCGTTGCCAACTGTGCGGCGTACTGTTAACCGGTGTTGATTGCATTGCCGTCTGCTTTGTCGCCTAGCTGCGCTGTCGCTGTCTGTGTTCTGTCGCGCCATTTTCATTTTGATTTTTCGAAAATGAGTGATGATGCGGTTGCTGGCTAATCGTGGGTGTCATCATCTACTCCAGATTGGAAAAGGAAGCCGGTTATCAGGAGCTCATGAAGTTGGTAACATAGGTCTGTGTTACGTGCGCTGCGTTCTCAAACAGTACACGGAGGCGGAGTGTGTGTCCACCGCCCCCTCCCCCTCCCTCACGTTCTCTCCACCTTTTCAAGGAGCAGATCCTAGAGGCACACCACGCTAACGTGGTACCAAGTTATGGTATGCGAGTGGTAATTTTCATTGTTTTCTTTTTTTTTCCTCCTGACAAGTCAGCGGATTGTTAGGGCCCATTTGCTTCAGCCTTAGTTCAGGTAATGCAGTTGAACTTAAAATGTGTGTGTGGGGAGGGGGAGGGGGCTGCAGAAGGAGCATTTCGTTTTTATTTATATTCACAGTGCCTGACTTTCAGTGATCCAAGCTAGGAATATAAACCTTAAACCAAACTGAGTTAGTGTTTACGTTAATTGATGAGTATAGGACGTTAACGAAAGTGCTAAAGTTCTCTATAAATTTATTCTGTATTCATTTCTTTCTTTTCCAACAAAGCTCGTAAATTACATTGAGCAGCTGGTGTATGTTGGCGAGACTATGAAAAACGCGTGAATATGATACTTCTATATTTCTAGGTATGTGAAACATTTTATTGTTTTGCCTATGACATACTGCGCCCTCGAAAATATAAATATTACTACGTATATATCTTTTTGTTGGCACTAACTTGGAGACCAAGAATAAAAAAGGACGAGCAAAAATGAGTTCGCAGCCGTTCTCTTTGAAGTCGTGCTCAAGCCGTTTCAGCGTGTTTAACAGACGCCTGAAATGAAGCGCGCTGGCCAGCATCTGCCAGTTGGCCCGCATCTGGTACCAAACTGTGTTGCCCCACATAAAATAACCACTTTCCCTGTCCCAGTAATAAAACAACCTTTACAATTCTTCCTAAGATATCTCATTCAGGGCTCATTAATTTACGTTGACACAAATTGCTACAAAAAATTCTTTCCACCCTGGGAGAGCGCTGCGCAAGGAAATTGAAAGCTAAGCCGATCAAGAACCGTAATACCGCATACGCAAAAAGACAACACAAGACACACACACACACACACACACACACACACACACACAAGATGTAAGCAGCTAGTCCACCGGACAACCATTAACATCAGAGGTTGTCGATATGGAATAATAATTACTAATAGGTGAGCAAGTACCATTAACCGTGTCCCTGGTCCCTCTATGGTTTAACTAGTGAGAGAGCAGCATTCCAAGCATAACTTAAACAAAAACCTCCGTCTTTACTTATAAGGTCTCTTGATAATTTAATCTCAGCTGCTTCCTTAATAACACTGCCCCTAGCTGGAAGTGCACGCCAGAATTTCTGTTGTTTTTTAATACTCCATAGGATGAGCGGTAGCGAGGCACTATTAGCAGATTTGATCGTCTGGTGAAAGTGTGTGTGACGCCTATTGCTCTAGACAACCGTCCACATGATCTGATCAACACACGAGGGCGTGCTGCAAAGTGTTTTTAATGTGAAAAATGTTAACGCTTTCTAAATAAAACAAACGTTATTATTCCTCGTGCATATTTGCAGCCCTCTGCCTTTGGAGGTCTTCGAAGTGTAGCGTGTAACATGGCGTTGTGTAGCGTCACTATGTTTGTGCATGAGAAACAGCGTACTGTAATCGAGTTTCGAATGCGAAGAGTTCATCCACACGCGGAGCATGGCAATATGACAATGCGCTGCATCTGCAACAGCCCGATGTCTTGGGTGCACTGTCGTCGATCATCCTCCATATAGTTCCGGCTTGGCGCCATCCGATTTTAATTGTTTCCAGAACTGTAAGAACACCTTCGAGGACTTCATTTCCCTAGTTATGAAGTCGGAGTGGCCGCGCAGTTAGAGGCGCGATGTCACTAATTGCGTGGCCTCTTCCGCCGGAGGTTCGAGTCGTCCCTCGGGCATGGATGTGTGTGTTGTTGTTAGCATGAGTTAGTTTAAGTAGTGTGTAAGTCTAGGGACCGATGACCTCACCAGTTTGGTCCCTTAGGAATTCACACACATTTAAACATTTGAGTTATGAAGCGCTGCAGCCAGAAGTGAGGTTGTGGCATTGTCATTTTACAGTGAAGGTATCAACGAACCAGTATCACGCTGGGAGAAAACTGCGTCGCCAGGGTGACTATGTTGAGCTACAAATATGCAGCCATGAAGATGTAGAATGTTAATAATATTTGTTTTATTGAATAAAGCTTTACGAGTTTTCGTATAAAAAGTTCGGAGGCGCTACTTTTCAGCACGCCCTCGCATGACTACCACAAATGCGTTGGACACTAAGGTAAGGCAACTGCCGCATTTCGCAAAGCAAAGTCATCGTTTAGAGATGTTATAAGAGTCCCAAATAGTGATATAAAAACACACACACACGCACCGAAGCGCACGCGTTTCCTCTGGTCCAATTTCGTTTTTGCATTGTCTAACTGGTGTCATCTGAAACAGTGCTCATCAAGTTTTTCATGCGACGCCCACAATCGGCGGAAAGTGTTGCTTTACTTCCCGTTGCAAACAAAATGTTTTTTAAAACTGAGTTTTACGTGGTCATTCGATAGAACGGTCTCAGATTAGTCTAGTGCGATATTTGTCTTATCGATATGTGTTACCAGGAGCATTAAAACACTTCTTTGTACTCCAGCAGTGACTGAGTAGTGCCATAGCCTGCGATATGTCTACTGCCATTCATCTGCGCTAGTCAACTGTTGCTGGAGTGTTGGTTATTTTTCGTGTTTTAATGTGCATATTAACGTATACCGATAAAACAATTATCACAGCCAATTAATGTGGAACCGATCTATAGAAGGCGCATGTAGAATTCCATTAAAAAACGGGAAACGAACCGAAGCTTTCCGTCGACACTAGGTTCCGCATGAACGACGAGGTTAGCACATTTTTCAGGCCGACTCCAGCTACACATTGCAAAAAACAAAATTGCAAATATCTACCAAACAGCCATAGAAAATGCGCTTGACTACACTTAGGAGGTGTATCCATATATATGGGGTGAACATTAATAAAACCGACAAACTGCAGGGACGGATTCGTGATTGGAAATGGAGGAAAAGAGATCCTGCGAAAATGTGTCCGGAAATGGATGATGTGCGTGCAACGACAGCAGATCGTTCCGGAACACAGTACAGAGTCGCATCGCATCTACGTCACAAGAGATGTTCGAAGTGGTCTCCGTGGGATGGTAGGTGATAGGGATAGTAGCGGTTATCTTGCAGGATACACATGACCTTACTTTGGCTTGCACCATGTTGGCGGATCACTTGCCTGGAGCTTGTACTAGGGTTCGTCTCCGTATTCTGTAGAAGCCGGTCCTCCATATCTGTTGTACGTGCAGTCCGTCGCCTCGCTGCTTGTTCGTCTGTACGAAAGGAGCCATATCACACAAACGCTCGAAAAGGCCTTGAAATGTTGTATGATATAGCTGGTGTCTGTCGAGGTACTTGTTTTGGGGCCGTGCTGCCGTTTCCATCTTTTTTGCCGAACACAAAGACCATCTCGGCTTGTTCCCGACATGAATACCGGACCATTCTTCTGCTTCCAGCACGCTGCTTCAATTACACAGCCTGCAACACGCAAGAAATACTCGTGGTCAGAGGAACTTCCATTCGCTAGCGCAATCTACCGTGGCAACGATGCATTTCCGGACACATGTTCATAAGACCTTTTTTCCTCAATTTCCGTCCCTGCAGATTGTCGGTTTTATTAATGTTCATCACATACATACAAAGTGCAGAATATCCGCAAATCCACGCTTAACCATTTGTTAAGACACGTTTCAGTAGTTCGGCATCGTTGTTGACGTCATATACCGACTGCCTGAACAAATTATAATCGCCGCTGCTTTTGTTCAAAATTAAAAACCTTTGGAACAAATTTTTCTGTCAGACAATTTGTAACCAATACAAACAAAAAAAATTCAAGGCATATGCAAAATGATGTTATGCGTTTTTCACAACCTGCTTCGAAACGCTTAAACCACTCATAAACCCTCGTCTTTTACTCAATGCAGGCTTACTAAAAGCAGTGTTTAACATTTCTAAAACTTTGCTGCACTTTACACCCTTCTTTACACCCTTCTTGCAGGAATTTTTATACAGTTTTTCTGATCCATTTTCAACACTGTAGATAATACCGCTACTACCTGCTCGACAGCTGACAACAGACTAAACATCCGCTATGGCTACACAGATACTTTTCAGATATGTTTGCCAACATAATAACAAAAAAATCGTGTGAATCAGACTAATAAAACACTTTCCGTTACTTTGTGAGCATACCTCGTATTTTGTTTTGTAGCTTTATTAACTTGTAAACGTTCTTTAGATCTATAATGATTTTTTTGTAAATATGTGTTTGCTGACACTGCACTAACTTTTCGAGTAATCATAAAGAGCAACAGAACTTATCTCGAACTACTACACTGGAACAAAAAAAAGTTTGATTTGAAAATTTAAATACATGAACCTGTTCGTTAGTTTATGAACCCTTAATAACTAATCTTCAGAGGCAAAAAATTAGCTATGTTTGTAGTGTGTCTAAAACAATGTTAAGTGATATAATTCTTGCTTAACTATTACAGATGTAAACAAAACGGGCGAGTAGAGGGTAATGAAACACGGAAATAATCCTAATAAGCATCCCCTCAAACTTGAACCCGTTGGATATTGTTGTGTGGGGATATTTGAGAGCTTTGGCGTATTCTAGTCCTGTTCATAGCGTCGGTGAACCCCGAGCACGCTTTTGGAGCACGCTTGGGATTTTTGAACGTGTACGGACTTTGATGAGGAGGTATGCTAGGTCCTGCATTCATGTGAACATTGGGCATGTTTAATATGTTTGTCCTCAAATGCATATCTGCTGTTTGGATCCTCGGAGACACTATTACAAGATGAAACTTCCTGGCAGATTAAAAATGTGTGTCGAGCCGAGACTCGAGCTCGGGATCTTTGTCTTTCGCGGGCAAGTGCTCTACCGACTGAGCTACCTAAGCACGACACACACTTACTGGCTGGTCGTGAGCTTGGATTGCTCAGTCGGTAGAGCACTTGCCCGCGAAAGGCATATATCCCGAGCTCGAGTCTCGATACGGCACACAGTTTTAATCTTCCAAGGGCCGGCGGTTGTGGCCGAGCGGTTCTAGGCGCTTCAGTCAGGTTCGAATCCTGCCTCGGGCATGGATGTGTGTGATGTCCTTGGGTTAGTTAGGTTTAATTAGTTCTAAGTTCTAGGGACTGATGACCTCAGATGTTAAGTCCCATAGTGCTCAGAGCCATTTGAACCATTTGTAATCTTCCAGGAAGTTCTATATCAGCGCACACTCCGCTGCAGAGTGAAAATTTCATCCTGGCTGTTTCACAAAAGGATCATGTACTCCGTCGTAATACGTCCGTCGTATTGGGAAACTATTTGTTTCCAGGTTTATGTTTATTAGGCTTATTTCCGTGTTTTATTATTCTTTTCTCGCCCCCTCGTTTGTACCTTGTAGATACCATATTCTGTAGGTGGGATGTGAGGAAGCAATGCTACTCCGAAATTACGTAGGCTGTTTGAAATTTTCTCTTCGTATCCAACCGTAGCTATTCCAAGGCTCCGATGTTATGATGCGAAAACCTCCTCCTCTGGTAAAACCGCTGCGCGGTCAGCTCAAGTATCCACCGCGTTTTGGCGGAAATACCTTGAATAATCGGTGTCGCACGTGGCATAACAGCTATAACTCAGATAAACAGTGATCCATAATGTAGAACAATTACATATCGGGAAAATCTGTACTTCCGCTCGCTTTGTCACTGATAAGTTTTTCGGAAGCTCAATAATTCTCTGTCAGATTTTGGCTGCAGCAGGTTGCACGTTGATCGTGAAACGCACGGCGCGGAAGACAAGGTTGCGTAAGGCGTGGGAGCGATGACCACGATGTTTATTGACGGCGACTTGGCAAACAGCAAGCAGCTGGCGTAGCGAGCCGTGACTCACCTCCGCGCATCGCTATCTGGCCCGTAATACTGCCATGATTACGTCGCTGCTCCTGCCGCTACCTGCTTCAGGTTCATACACCTTCGAGCCATCGTGCTGTTGCATGTCGTAATCGGAATGATGTCCACAGCTATCCAGTTGCCGATTTGTTGGCCTGTCCACCTAAATTCAGCACTTACTAGCAAAGTTCCGTGTTCTGATCCGTCGACCCATCCGCCGTGTCGCCCGTGTATGGAGGGACTTGGGTTTAACACACCACTCTTCCAGCCATTGTCGGATTTCTAGACCTTGGAACAGCTACTTTTCACTCATGCAGCCCCTTAGTTGGCATCAAGAGGCTGAGTGCATCCCATTCCAGTCCTCCCTCCAAGGAAAAATCTTTCGTAGTATCGAGAATCGAACCCTGGTCCTCCCCACGTAGGAGCCGGACCCTCTTCTCACTGAGCTACGTAGGCGCATGGCGCACTTACTAGACCTATTGAAATTGTGGAAATCAGGTATGTAGATAACGAATCTTTATAAATAAGGGTCTGTGGGAAAAACTACGGTATGATTATAGATACTAAAGAATTTTAATATTGGGAGCAAAGATCGATGATTCAACATCGATTCTGACCTTTGAAACATTGTAAAATCGAAGTCAGAGACCAAAGATCTAACGTCGATGTTGGCGAAAAAAGCGGACTACCTGTTACAACGATCAATAAATTATTCGCCTCTGAAAAGAATATTTTTCTGAACACTTTTCATAACTGTACCAGTGGAGAACATTATAACGTGGCAAACATAGCTGTTGGGATAGGGGGGAGGCATGGCATATTTTTTAACGAAGTAAGGTAGGGACATGCGTTGTTGCAGCTAATCGTGAACTAATGCCTTTCACTGTTCATTCATTTCGTGCTTTGGTGGTGTCAAGTACTGTGAACGAGTATTGTTTGGAGTAAAAGCCAAAAATACTTCGAATCATGTAAAGTACACTGTAAACAAAGTGCAGTAGCAAGTGATGACCTGAAAAAAGAATCAGACTCAGGCTAACTCAAGAAATATCCACTAGACGGAATTCAGTATTCCAAGTAATTGAAAGATTTTTGCAGTGATAATAATATCACTAATTGCAACGTACTGCACCGTTCATGCTAACAGCCGCAGATATTGTAAATCCGGCAGCTGGTTGTTCTGCGGTCTACAGAAGTAGCTGATCGTGAAATTTGTGTAGGAAAGTACCTCACAAGCAGTAATATAATCCTAGTAACTAGTGTGTTGTATATCAAAACATCTTGCATGCAACCAATACAGATTAAAAAAAATTCGATAGCATTGAGCAACAGTCATGTAATACTTTTTAAAAGAGTAAACCGCTATATGACTGTGTGTTATAGTATTTGTCTTTTGTACTACCTACATTTCGGCTTTTATGCCGTTATAAAATACAGCGCGAAATGTTGTTAGACAATTGTTAAGTCATATTTCTTAAGGCAATCCGAAGCAGGCAAACAAGGCTAATACATGTATTTAAGACGTAACATCCGAAAGACATTTGTTAACCTTGTTTACCAGCTTTGGACTGCCTTAACAAATATGACTTAATAATAGTCTAACAAACTTTAGTACTGTGCTTGATAATGGCATAGAAGTCAAAATCTGGATATTACAAAAGATAAATGTAACAATACACAGTTAAATGGCTGTTTACTCTTTCGATACAGATTATTCGAAAGCATCTGAAGAGTAACAGCAAAACGGAAATATAAAAGCGCTTGATAAAAGCTGAACATGTTAACAAGTTAGCTACATCAACGTTGCTTGATCCTGGAATTAAGAATATACAGCGTGGTTATGATTAAACTTGTGAGGACCTCTATGAAAAACGAATGATCGCAGGACAATGAAACGTTGTGGAAACATTTGTAAGGACATGCGAAAGAGAAAGAAAACACATTTTAATTTCCGTATGCGAGGGTAACATATGTTAATTGCGTGCCAAGGTTACAAACATTACGCAATGTGACGATCCACGACAGCCCGGAACCGCACTGGAGATTGCGTCTACTGCTGCCCGAAACAAAGGACCAGGGAATGTTTAGCTGTCGTGACACAGCTCGTGCGCTGCTTCAAGTTCGCACATTGCGTCCAGCATTTTCAGCCATGGCAACCGTAACTTCATCAATTTGTGGCTCAACAGGCCGTCGGTCTCTCCTAAGAGCAATTCCCAAATTGCCAGTTGATTCGAACTTTCGAATCATGCTCCTCAACCCCTTACGGAAAGAAGACGACGCCGTATTCTTTTACGTGTCGATATTCGCGTAGAGCAGCAGCACTATGGCACTTGTTTTGCTAAAACAGCTTTAATATGAACGCATTGCCCACCATGTTGACTGTCTGCAACTGTAATGCACGTTAATGCTAGTGTTTGAACCCTACGGTGCCTACGAGTACATGTGCCCAATGGCACGTCATTACGCAAACACTATTAGAAACGTAAAACCTGCTGTGCACGGTGTGAACATCATTCCTACAAAGTTGGGTAGCCATATGGTAAGTACGGTAGTTTTCCGTCTACACTGGCTCAAGTAGCGAAAATTTGATTTTAACAACCTTGTACTTTCAAGACGCTTTAGCATGTTCGAAGCTAATGAAAATCATCGAAGATCTGCTTTCAGCTGTTGAACCGACTCTCGATGAAGATGGACCGCACGTTGATATATTCAAAGAAAACAGAGAAACGAAATAAACTGTATAAACGATTTAGGAGACAATATGAGCAGCTCTCTTTGGCTATTTCCAGATGATGCTGTCATTTACCGTCTAGTAAAGTGATTAAAAGATCAAAACCAATTGCAAAAATGACGTACAACTAGACACGATATCAGTATAGTGCCAAAATTGGCAAATGTTTGTGAATAAGGAAAAGTGTGAGATCGTCCACATGAGTACGAAAAGAAGTCTGTTAAATTTCGGTTACGCTATACCTTACACAAATTTAAAGGCTGTGAATTCAATGAAATACCTAGGAATTACAGTTATAAACAACTTAAAATGGAGCGATGGCATAGATAATGTTGTGGGGGAGGCAAACCAAAGACTTCGTTTTCTTGATAAAACAGAAGATGTAACAGGTCTGTTAACCAGACTGCCTAATTACGCTCGTCCGTCCTCTGTTAGAGTACTACTGTGTGCGATGGAATACTTGCGAGATACGATTGAGGGAGAACATCGAAAAAGTTCATAGAAGGACAGCTCGTTTCGTATTATCGCGGAATGGGGAAAGAGCGTCAGGGATATGATGAACGATTTGGGGCGTCAGTCTTTAAAATAAAGGCGTTGTTCGTTGCGGTATGATCTCTTAACGAATTTCAGTCACAAACTTTCTCCTCTGAACGTGAAAATATTGTATTGTTGCCATCCTACATAGGGAAAAATGATCACCGTAATAAAATAAGAGAAATCAGACCTCGTACAGAAAGTTTAAGTGGACCGGTAGAGTAGTCTGCAAGTGGTTCGAAGAACGCTCTGGCAGGCACTGGAGTGTGAACTGCAGAGTAGTGATGTAGATATAGATGTACATTTATATAGTTAGCATTATACAACAGTACAAGAACAGAATAGTTTTGAAAACTGCAACAGAAACAAAGCAACGTGTTCAGTTATTACGCCAGAGACATCCTTTGAAGAGTTAAACTCTGTTCATTAGTATTTTGGTATCCCCGCCAGCAGACATCGAGATGGACACAGATGAACTGGCGAAGCGTTGTGTGACCCGGGTGTTTCCAGTACTCGCCGGCAATAGGCCTGGCGCGGCACTACTTAACGCCGACATCAACAATCTGGAACCTGACAGTCGATTCGTCTCGCGGCGTGCTCTGGGTTCTGCGTGACAAGTTGATCAGTTGCACTGTGTTTTCCTCCGCGCTCATCTCTACGCGGTGTTCACTCACTTTGCTCCTCCGTAGATAGACTCGCAGGCCGAGTTTGTTCCCTCTTCCAGGGTCCTGCTCCCAGTAGCCGTAGTCGAGACACCGTCGACAAGTGACGATTTCGCGGCGTTGTCACGCCTGTGCAGATACAGAAATGCGGAATCATATTAGTGGTACCACCTATTAAAAACTACGGTGCACTTCAATATTTGAGCTGTATAGTCGCGTCATCAGTTTCTGAAATACTGGTCATAAAAGCACCTCTGTTAACAGAATAGGCAACTTCTCGAAAAATGTTATTTTCAAAGTCTGTAAACAAAACGTTGTGGGGTATAGGTGCATTTACTGGTTAATAAATATGATATTAAATATACGAGTATTGGTTGTATGGTGCTTTTTACGCCTTTCTACAAATTTTGTCAGTTAACAAGGGTGTTTTATGGTCTATTAAAATCGGCTATCGATGTTTAGACGTCGACGACGAAATCGAAATTAGCATCGATGATTTACCTCCATCGCACATCGCTAGCTCAAAGATGACTCTTCACTCCATGGAACTTGTGTTCCTCCTACAGTCGTCCGCGAACTGCCCGCTCTTGCCAATGGAGACTACTGCAACCAGAAGCGATCCACCCATACAGTACACGTAGAACTATTATACAACATTTAATGTAGTCAAATCGCTAATATGGACAACTATCAGCTGTAGAATGGAATGCCAACAGTGAAAATCTGTGCCGCACCGGAAAACTCGGTGGCCGTGCGGTTCTAGGCGCTACAGTGAGGAACCGAGCGACCGCTACGGGCATGGATGTGTGTAATGTCCTTAGGTTAGTTAGGTTTAATTAGTTCTAAGTTCTAGTCGACTGATGACTTCAGAAGTTAAGTCGCATAGTGCTCAGAGCCATTTGAACCAGCCGGAACTCGAACCCGGATTTCCCGTTTATCGCGAGCGGTTGCCTTACCATTTGGCTATTCGTGCACGACTCACAGCCAGACCCAAATTTCCATACTCGTACATCCATTATGTCTCTTGCCCAGTGTCGGCGGACAAACACGATATTGCGGTGCCTGTGTTATTCTGAATTACGATGCAAAGTTCCTTTCGACATGTAAGAGGAACAGGCACTGCGGCGACTACAGCCGTTATGAAATATATTAAATGTATCCGCAATTGCGAATATGGACAACCATCAGCTGTAGAACTGAATGACGACAGTGAAAATCTGTACCGGGCCGTGACTCGGACCCGGATTCCCACTTACGCCAAGCGATCACCTTACCATTTGGCTATCCGTGCATGACGCGTGGCTGGGTGTGGACGTGCGTCGAGGTCGGATAGCCAAATTGTGGGATGAACGCTCGCGATAAGTCGGAAATCAAAGCTCAGTCCCGATCCGGCAGAGATTTTCATTGTCGTCAATCCATTTACAGCTGATGATTGTCCGTATTCGCAACTGCGAATACATTTCATGTATTTCACAACGGCTGTAGTCGCCGCAGTGCCTGTTCCTCTTAATATAAATACATGTCGAAAGGAACTTTGCATCGTAATTCAAAATAACACAGGAACCCAGTATCGTAATTAGTATACTGTATTATGCTACGGGCAAGGGGTCCCGCAGCCATACTGTCAACTTTTACGAGAGGACGTTTTGTCGGCCGCGGTGGCAGAGGGGCTCTAGTCGCTTCAGTCTGGAACCGCATGACTGCTACGGTCGCAGGTTCGAATCCTGCCTCGGGCATGGATGTGTGTGATGTCCTTAGGTTAGTTAGGTTTAAGTAGTTCTCAGTTCTAGGGGACTGATGATCTCAGATGTTAAATTCCATAGTACTCAGATCCACTTTGTTTTGAAGAACGTTTGAAGAACGTTTTGAACGGAAAACAATATTTTATAACGTTTGAAGTAAACACTTGTCGCAATTCTACTTCATTAAACCGTATTTTACGTATCACAAATTGACATTAGAGTCCCATTTGGATATCAGAACTTGTGCCACAATATTATTGATACAGTTTTTTTTCTTCTTCTCGGATGGCCAACTAGGAACGACGTGCCAGTTTTAATTAGTTGTTCGTAGTTTTCTTCTTTTTTCTCCCAGCACTCTTTCGTCCGGTTGCTGTGTTTTTTCATCCTGTCTTGTGACCACTTCATACCAGTTTTTTTTCACTCTTTTACTCTGTAAAGCTTCCATATGCAATAAGTTTCGCTAAACACTTCTCTGTCGGTTGTTTCTTCAGTTTTGATAATTTTTTTTCTAAATCGTTTTTTACTTCATGGATCCAGCTTCTTGTTGACTCCACAAATATTTGATGATCCTACGGTCGCAGGTTCGAATCCTGCCTCGGGCATGGATGTTTGTGATGTCCTTAGGTTAGTTAGGTTTAACTAGTTCTAAGTTCTAGGGGACTAATGACCTCAGCAGTTGAGTCCCATAGTGCTCAGAGCCATTTGATGATCATTTTAGTTAATCCACTGTCTCGCGTACGATATAAATGCCCAAAAAGTATCAGCCTTCTTTTTCTCATTACTTCTGATAAATTCCATAATTACAGCGTAATTTCCAATCTTTCATGTTTTCTCGTGAGCCTAATATTTTCCTAATGATTCACCTTTCTGGTAATTCTAATTTATCTGCATTATATAAGCGGCAATCAAAAGAAAATGAGACAGATAGAAGAAAATAAGTAAACTGTTTATTATTTCAGAAGTAATCACCGTAACTGTTGAGGCACTTATCCGACTGTGAGACAACGCAGCCAGTGCCTTCACAGAAAAAGTTTGCGGCTGCCTACGGAAACATGATTGTATCCATTAGTGCACCTTTTCACCCGAAGCAGATCAACATCACGAATGTTTATCTTTAGGGCTCCAAAACTGTGGAAATCGCATGGGGAGATACTGGGACTATAAATATGGAGGATGTATAAGGGCTTCCCAGTGAAACGTCTGCAGCGTAGAAACAACCTTGGCAACATATGGGCAGCCATTAACCAGCAACAAAATTATGCCATCCGTCAACCCGCTGCTCACTGAATTTCTTTGACACGGCGCCACAATTAACACACAGCGGTGCATGGACACTTTGGAAAAATTGAAGCGCGCCATCAAGTCCAAACGCCCAGGAACGCTGACGGACGGCATCAGTCTGTTGCAGGATAACGCCCCTCCACATGTTGCCAAAGTTGTTTCAACTATGCTGCTGTTTCGTTGGAAAGCCCTTACACACCCTCCATGCAGTCCCGATCTCTCTACATACGATTTCCATATTTTTGGAACCCTGAAGAAAGACATTCGTGGTCGTGATTTTCTTCGGACGAAGAGGTGGACGCCTGGGTAAATCGTGATTCCGTAGGCAACCGCAAACATGTATTCTGATGACACTGACTGTCTCGTATAAAAAAAAAAAAAGGCTCTGAGCACTATGGGACGTAGCTTCTAAGGCCATCAGTCCCCTAGAACTTAGAACTAATTAAACCTAACTAACCTAAGGACATCACACACATCCATGCCCGAGGCAGGATTCGAACCTGCGACTGAAGCGGTCGCGCGGTTCCAGACTGTAGCGCCTAGAACCGCTCGGCCACCTCGGCCGGCTTTCGTCCCACATTGGGGTAAATGTGTTAAGAGTTATGGCGTTTAATTTTGAAATAATAAAGTTTTCTTTCTTTTTATCTGACTCGTTTTCATTGACTGCCAGTTGTAGTTTAATGCTAGACATTCACTTGTTTATAGATATTTTGGCTTCACTACTGTACTGGACCTTTTGTAATGTTTGTAAAAAAATTGGTTTTCTTTGCTGAAATGCGTAAGCCTGACGTACTGGTAATTTCTGCTAAAGGATTTGTGTTATAGCATGTGCCACATTTTGAGAAAGTATAGCGAAGTCTTCTACGTATGCGAAACAGTTTACTTCAATATTTTTGTTTAATTTTCCCAGGGTTATTGGTGAAATCTTATGTTCATTCGGTTTTTCATTCCGAATTCTCACTAGTTTTTCTAGAACACAATTGCACTACACCAGCCGGTCGAGGTGGCCGAGCGGTTCTAGGCGCTTCAGTCCGGAACCGCGCGACTGCTACGGTCGCAGGTTCGAATCCTGCCTCGGGCATGGATGTGTGTGATGTCCTTAGGATAGTTAGGTTTAAATAGTTCCAAGTTGTAGGGGACTGATGACCTCAGATGTTAAGTCCCATAGTGCTCAGAGCCTTTTGTACCATTTGCACTACACCGGTGTTTATTTCGAAGGGCTGTGGTAGTTCCCCCCACAAACATCACTTAAGATACTGTCTCTGTAAATGTTTCACGAATTAGATTTGCTAAGTTAGATTTTACACCAAATTCCCGGAATATTTTATCTGCAGGTTGTTTGTCAATGGAATCAAAATCCTTTTTGAAATTAACAAAAACTACTACAATATCTTTTGAATACAGTAACCTGTGGCAAATGATTGACTGTAGACGTGCCGCCTAGTTACTAACACAGGTCGTGTTTTCACAACTCTTGAGCAGCCACCGACCCATGTACTTCTACTCGCTATTCGAGACTGAGGACTTCAGGAGCAGTTTTTGAGCCTCTCGCCCTCAGATGGCGTGATCCGACATCTCGATTAGGTTACTTTAGGCAGTACCGTGTGCTGTGCTCTGCTTCTACATTTCTCTTACAATCCAATATTACTGTCTAATGAATACTTGTTTTCGTGACACTTCTGTGACTATAATTTTATTCCTTATTCTATGTTTGCCTGTCTCCGCCTTTGCCGCTGTCTTCTGATCTGGTCCCGTTATTACTGTCGTCTGTCTCGCTAGTATTGTTTGTGGAAATTATTTATTGTCTATGCTCGTAGCTGCCTGTACTCTGGTCGCTGAAAGTACAATTTTTGCAGCGCTCTAGATATTCTGTCAGCACTGTCGTCGAGATCTGTCCAGAAGGTCTGGTGTCTAAGTGGTTGTGACATGTCGCCGCGTGAGTGCGTTATTAGTCTGCCTGCGACCAACGCTCATAGTACGGAACTATTTGCTCTAGAGTCCTCCTCTCTCCATAGGCACAGCCTTCTGACCGACGTTTACACGCAGGAAATGCGTGGGATATGACCGATGGTCTTTTAAGAAATGAACCTTGCAGCGGCTGAGATTGACATGTTTCATCCTCAGTTGCTCCCTGATGTTACGGAACAATGCGTATACGCAACCGGCCTTTTCGCAGCGTTTGCTTTAGTTCGTTTACAAAGTTCGCTTAAAAACTATCTGTTGATATGCCCTTGCACCAAACGACATAAGTCGCTAATGCTGCATCCGGAAGTGTGACTTAATGCTGATGATAATCTAGCTCAGTTAGCACTGACCTTGCGATCGTTTCACTGAACTTTTAAGTTCGTCCATCATGCATTTACAGTTCGTTTGCTACGATATTTCAACGCATTTCTGCAAAGTTTTCTTGTCCATTTTAATATTTATAACTAATTGTGCTTATGTTCTTCAGCTGAATGTCGCAGTGTTTGGTTGGCAGCTTCCATCGCTAAGCACAACGTAGATCATGCGTCCCGTATTAGTTTTAGCTACATTTTACTGCGTTGCATTGTACTATGAAGTGTGTCGTGAAGTTTTATCCTATCCAATTTTTTAAACGTGTGCTATAATAATTACTAACTCGTTACGGGGAAGTCTGTACAAGTTAACTTTCGCAATGAATGTTGTACCAGACGGGGTAGATCTTCTTCATTTTATACTGAATTTCTTTTATTTGTAACGTTCTTCTGTAGCACTACGTTTCAAATCCCTCCAGTCTGTTCTTCGGATTTCCTATGGTCCCCGTTCTAATTCCGTACACTCCTATGCTCTAAACATAAACTTTCATGAATTTGTTCTTCAGTTCCATATCAATATATCAGCTGAGCTCCTTTACTGCAGAAAGCTTTATTTGCCTGTGCGAGTCTGCTTCTTGTATCTTCTTCCATTCAACTTTTATGTGGATTTTGTTTAATGGGTTAAAAAGCTTGTGGTATATACCGAAGCCTTATTCATCCGTTATTTATGTAAGAACTTATGTTTCCATATTAATTGATTCTGTCTTCTTCACTTTTTCGTGGAATAATTTCATCTTTATAAGTGAAAAGAATAAAAATTACGCTGCTGTATTTAGTTAACCAGTCGGTTTCGGTGTATAAGACCATCATCAGACTGACTACCATCATCAAGGAAGATACCATGATACTGAAAAAGTTGGGAAACGGTATAACACTTGGAGAGTGGGGGTGCAAAAACAGAATAACTGTCCAATTTGGTTGTGCAATTGCAATATACCTGAAAATATTTTAGCTAAACAGTATATAAATACGAAGGGAACTTTCCCCGAAACATTAAGATTAAACATTGAGAAATGTGTGTATGTGAATGAAGCAGAAGAGGAAGAGGACATACGAACAAAAATAACTCGTGCTGCTCATGAATATAAATTTGTGACGATTATATGTACTGCGTACACGTTTATATCTTACTTAAATATAAACATTACGTTTACTAAAAGAGATATATATACGTGGTAGATCAACAGAATAGCGTATATGACAACTGAAGTTAAATTGACAGTCACCATAAAACAAAATAATTACAAGACGAGATTATTTGAGAATGGCTTGAAAAATCTGAAGGTGATGTAGAAGCAAAGTAAAACACAACATTGACGATGGTTACATAGCTGGAAATACATAACATAAACTTTGTATCAGCAGCTATGAAGAATTACACATTACTACGACCGCTTCGAGAACTATTATAGGGTTCCGTGCCTTAATCGCTAAAAACGGAACGAATCCTTATAGGAACGGGTAGACGTATCAAATTGAAACTTATGTCACATTCTAAGGCTTAATGTCCCTTGGCGGTGTAAAAAGTTGAAGCTTCTAAATTAGCACATTCAGAAGATATGGGCATTTGTGTCACATATTTTGATACTCGCAAACTCACTCATCAGAACCCCAGAACCTATAGGCTACTTCCCGTTGACGTAGAATGATGAAATTTGGCAAGAAGTAAGGTTTCACAGTACAAGTAAAGGACAAAATCCGAAAAATGTTGATTTGTAATTTTACCACGTGAAAAAAATATTTCTTGAGTCATTTGTTATCCGACGTCAAACTTGGAAATTAAAAGAGTCAGCAGTTCTGCATTCAGGCTGACCGGATCGTAATGGCGAAGGTCAAACATCAGGTAAGGAATGACTTTGTTGCTCGTATGTCGCGTTTTTTAACTTATCCGTCATCAGATATCCAGGAGCTATTACTGCACTTAGATATGGCGTTTTAAGTTGTATGTAAAACGCCATATCTACATGCAGTAATCACTCCAGGATATCTGATGATGGATAAATTCCGAAACGCGTCATATAAGCAATCAAGTCGTAGCTTGCCTGATGTTTGACCTTTGCCATTGCGACCTAGTCAGACTTAATGGAGAACTACTGATTGTTACAATATTTGTCGCCTGCCTCGTGCATGACCTTACGACACATTTATGTCATTGAAATTAATACATTCTCGAAAATCTTGAAGTCCCCGGGATCGATATCTTGTTAGTATCAGTGTCGATAATATGCAAAACTTGTCGAGACTATCGATTCCCGGAGAGGATGAACTGTCTATATACATAATTAAGTATGTACGGAACCAACAGTGCGCGAGTTCTAGTCGCACGTGGTTGATTTTTTCGACATCATTTTGCGCTCCACTCCCCCGTCCCTCACCGACTTGGGCCGCTTGCGCCTGTAACCGGCTCTGTACGTTATTAAGGGGAAGGTATGTTCATGTTAAAACAACAGAATATATAAGAAGATGGAATACATTTCCAATCACATAGAATAAATAAATACAAGACAAAATGGGTCAGTAGGATGGTACAGACAATGTGGAAAGAAATGAAGCAGTGTGGGGCTTAAGTAGTCTAGAAGAGAGGAAGTACTGAGATGAGTTTGAGGATTTCATATTATAAGGGGACTCTGTGCCAAACGTTTATTGATCTGCAGAGCGTCCCGAAGATCTCCCTTTGTTTACTAAGCGGAGGACGTGACCCTGTGGCGGGCAGTAATTATCTTCCTCAGTGCATGCTCTGCCAGTGTGAGGCCAGAATTCCGTCCCTTGCACCTAATTTCGTGTTCAGCCAGTCTACTCGCTGTTCACTTGAACCCTCATTTCTTCCCACTGTGTCTATTCGATTCTATTAAGTATTTTTACCAAGTCTCTTACACTTTTATGTACAAAATAGTTATTTTTACATCCGAACCCCTTGAACAACGAATTGTGTGACGAATCAAGTGAAATTACTCTTTTCTGTCATTGTTTTTCTGTCATTGTTTTTTTTATATCCTCTGTATGCGCAAATATACTACGAGGACTGCAGCTCGGCCTCCTAATGATGTTCACTCATCCACAAAGTATTGTTTCGCTGCGCTGTCCTGGATGGGGAAACGACACAAGCTTTGCGGGAAAGTCGATTCTGCGTTGCCGCCTCGAAATGTAATAACGTCGTAATACGGGCAAAGCAGTAGCCGGCTCCCTGCGGACCCGTTGTTTAAGCGCGGACATCAGAGCCGTGTGCGAAAATTAATTTGCTTACTTTGCTGCAGTGTGTTGCTTCCTTCACTCCATAGAGCGTTTCCCGCCGTTACGTGTGACATTAGGGACTTAGTGTCGTTCTGTGCACTCTCTTTAATCCCTTGATGAGCATGCGACAAACAATTCCCGAAATATTTCGCTGTTAGATGTTGCCTTGGTACTGTCCACGTAAGCTGGTTTTAAAGCGTAAGTATCTTCATATTTTAAAATTCGCCGAAACCTCCGTCAGACGACGACTTCACGACGGTTAATCTCATGTTAACTGTACTATGGAAAGGCAGCAGAGACCAACAAAAATATTTTATTTACGTCTGTTATGCACGAATATCAAAAAGAACATTCGTCCAGCAGCCGAACTCAGCAACACTTGGTCGTGTCAGATACATTGTGACTGCTTACATCGGGACACACTTTCTTTTATTTTTAAAAAAGATTAATTGTTGAACGTTGCTAAGGGCGATGAAAATTGTTTCTCTCATTGCTACGGAATGAGCATACCAAAACGCGATCAGGCAGTGGCGTACAAAACAACACTAGTTTTCTAAAAAGGTTAGAGCAGCACCTTGTCGGATGCAGAGCGTAGAGCAATAGCAAATGCTACAAGTTATAATCAGCCTTTCAGTATTGTATTTCTTACTTTTTTATTTTAACAAAGTAAATTTCATTTTCGATATTTCGAATTCTGTAAGACCAGGAATTGCATGCTTTCACGTAAACATTTTTCAGTATATCCTGATAATTGTCAGTGAATTCCTGATATATATATATATATATATATATATATATATATATATATATATATATATATATATATATATATATATATGCAGTACCATATCGGATTCGTTCAGGCATCTTGCCTGTGCCTTTACATAACACTAAATTTTCTTCCATGTCCTTCTGCATTTAGATCATGAGACTGTGGAACAAATTATCCTGCAACCTATATCTTATCGAAAACCACTGTGCATTCAAGAGGATATTAAAACTTATCTGTTATCATAGGCTTAGCTTCCCTCTCGGCATATCCCTGATGTTTTATTTCTGTCCAACAAGGAACCAGTGCGTCTGTCACATTGTAAACTATCTATACTTTTCACCTTTCTGTTGTCTGCCTTCCATCTCGTCTGCTAATTTTGCCCAGTTGTTTCTCTCTCTTTCTCAGACGTAAAATTCTTCTCCGCGTTGATTTCCTCTGTACTGTTGAGACAAGTTTCTGTTACATATCTCAACTTACATTCGACTAGAAAGAAGTGAGAAAATTGCTTAATGTTAATAAGAAAAACATTTCTTAAATTTTACGTATTTGTAACTGCACGTATTATTATTATTATCACTATTATTATAGAAGGTATGCACAGTTGAAAAAGAGACCTTCGCTGTAGAAGCGTTAAATGTAATCCGAGTAATCCCAATGCGTTTACCGGGAGAAGGTGTGTTGATATTCCCAGTTGCACAAGCGGAGGTAACGGCTTCGCAACAGTTCCTCATATGGCTCTGAGCACTATGGGACTTAATATCTGAGGTCATCAGTCCCCTAGAGCTTAGAACTACTTAAAACTAACTAACCTAAGGACATCACACACATCCATGCCCGAGGCAGGAATCGAACCTGCGACCGTAGCGGTCGCGCGGTTACGGACTGAATTCCTCACTTGCGGAGAGTTGTTTCCGCACATTGTTGCACGATAGTCTCCTTCCGAGCAGCAAAAAGAGCAGTTACTCAGTCTCTTGCCGTGGAAAGTGAGCATGCTTCACGAACTTATCGCCAAGATGAACGAGCTGTACGGAGTAGTCTCTCCCACGATGCTCAGTATTCCGGTGGTGCCAGCGTCATGAGGTAGTGTGTGTGGTCAAGAAGACTAGTCGAGCTCCTTCAAAAATCATGAAGGGAGTTCTTGGAACATCTTTCTTACAGCCCCGATACGCCTCCGTATCTGCGGCCCCTTAAAATAATTTCTGAAACATCAGAGGTTCACCCTGTTACAAAGAAGTGCAGGACACAGTGGAAAACTGGATCGGTCAGCAACCCAGGCGTTTCTACACTGAAGCCATCCACTCCGTTTCTACACCCTGGGATCGGTGTATCGATGTCAGTGGAATTATGTATAGTTGTACTGTTCCGCATGAAATGTAATTATAATATTAAAATTTCTTTACTTATAACTATAGTCTCCTTTTCACTTGGACACACTTTATATATTTCTGATGTGCTATATAAATCGTAATGTTGACTTCTGTTAGTGTTTAGAGAGAGCCTGACAGCCCTAATCTTAATAGGTGAAATATGTATAATATATTTAAATATCTTAAACTACGAAATGTACTATCATGATTGTTTATAATGAGCCAGGCTGTAGGTTAAAAGTTTTAAATGGTTTAATTTCAAGCCCGCTGACGATGACTTGACAGATGCTGAAGCATGTCAGAGCATACGTAAACATATTGTTGTCCCAAAACCTAGGTTGCAGATTGCAGAATCCAGGAGTATCGTCATTCGGTCTAAAAAATCGTCGTGATGGGAAAATAATATACGAAAGCAGTAATACCTGCCTCAAAAATGGAAAAATCGAAGGAAAATGAAAAAAATGAGTCGTAGTTTTGGCGCTATGGATTAATATATCTGACCTCAGCTCTGCGGTGCGATAAAAATACACGAAAAGCAAGAAGTTAAAGCAATTCGATCGTATCCACGTCGCAAGAACATGAATAGCAGTAAAAATTGTTTGCAGAGTCTCGTGATAATTTTCAGTTCAGTTTTCAAGTATTATGCAGATGAATGGAAGAAAGGTTAGCATACAGTGTTATTAGGAGCAGGAGAGTGAAAGATCGCCTGACTCCCAGAACGGGCGCGATATTCAATCGCTATCTCGAGCAGAATATTGCTCTAGATAAGCATCGGGATGATTTCTTTAGGCAAAAGGCCCTAGCTAGTGGTCTGGGGGAAGCTGAAGCCCGAAATGTATGACAAATAATCAAGTGATCGGATTCGTAATTTAGTGCTGCGGGACATCGAAAAAGTACTTCTACAAACTTTGAAGGATGACAAAGGACACGAAAAAGTGACAGGTTTTTCAACAACTGTAGTACTGTCGAGTTAGAATTATGTGAAATGAGAAAGCTAGGCGTTACACTGTAATTACTAACCGGATGTTGCAATTGTAATGGCTGAAAATTTCCGTCTCCAGCACTCAAACAGAAAATACTTCTTTTTAGGAGAGACTGTCAACCATAATCAAAGATAACTGGTGTTTGGCTGCCAGTTTTAATAGCCGCAGAGACGCAATATTTTTCTCCGCGCTCGAGCTTTGTAATACACTAAAATTCATCACGTGATGCAGCAGAAAGAATCCACTAGTGTCAGATCTGGTGATCGTGGAGGCCAGCCAGTAGGACCACTATTTGCGAGTCACTTGCTACCAAATGTTGCAAGCGAACGCTCTCAATGTTTGTGGGCTAGAATAGTATCATGCTGGAATCAAGTCTCTTCACGGGTTTGAAGTGACACGCCTTTCAAACACTATTACGGGCAGGTAGAGAAACATTCTCATATAATCGTTTCTCAGCATTTTTATCAGTTTTTTTTCCTTCCACATTGGTCAAAATGACTACGTCGTTGACCGAGTGTTAAATCTTATCCTCCTCCTTTCGCAGTACCTAAAAGTAGTTTTCTCGCACCGTGTATGTCGTGGCTTTTGAACTGGTAAATAAACTTGTGCCGCTGTTGTGGGCCAGTCTACGGTCAAAGCTCAAAGGGTGCTCGGTTATGAGGCCCGTACACAGTGGTCGTTTTTTTCAGCATTGGTGCCCTATGAATAGTCTTATTCGGAACTGAGACGTGACGATGAACAATACAGCTAAAAGGAGAACTGAAGCTTTCGAAAAATGGCGCTACAGAAGGATGCAGAAGAATAGTCAGGCAGGTCGATAACTAACGAAGAGGACTGAAAAGAACCTACTTGCACAACTTCAATTAAGGAAGGGGTAGTTTGTTGGAATAGTTTCGTAGGCATCAAGGTGTAGTTAAATTGATAATGGATCTAGGGAAGAGCAGGAGGCGAATTGTACAAGGAAACCATGGTTGGAATTTAGTAAGTAGATTCAGATGAATGTAGGGTGCAGTAGTTATGCATATATGGAAGGACTTGCACCAGATACAGTGTAAACGTTGCGTCAGACCAGTATTTGGATCGATGACAATAAGTAGGATTTAATGTTAAAGCACTGTTTAAAGTAACTGAAATTTTTGTAATCAACGAAGAAACACGTAGGCTTATTTCAGGGATTTTTTGTTGCAATAGCGCGCACAGCCATGATTCTTATATTTTACTGTACTACTTCAGGCCAACTACGCTCGGCTTCTAAAATTATGTGCCATAGACAAGAATTCTGACTATATCCCAAGTATATGTACTTATCGAATTATGTTCTGTAAGATGTCTTTTTATTCGACCAGACAACCCAGGGCTGCTTTATACTTTGTAACAGCCGTAGCAAAACAGTATATAACGATGGTTCAGTCCTAACAGTGACGGCCAGTTCAGCAAAACGATATAATTCAAGCGTTTCAGAGAGTTCAATAGTTCAGTAGTTTTCGAGCTCTTACATGATAAGTTTGAAGCTCTTGCGGGACGAAAAAAAAAAAAAAACTTCGACTCTAATCAAAATTAAGAACAATCGTTTACTTGCTTGGAGACACTACAGAGATCTAGACCGCCACACACCAACAGACAACCGGTGTAAAAAGTGATTTCGCATTAGTGTGGTACGGGGCAGCTGGGAAAAATAGCGCAGGCGTCCGACTGGTCATTGGCATACAAGCACTCCCGAACGTCGTGTTCTCCGACCCTCAGTAGCCAAATGGTTGCGACAGCGCATGGTGGTCTGCGGCTGTGCCATTAGTTGGCGCTCACACCTCTAATTCCCTCCTCCCCTTTCCTCTCTCACTGCATCACCTCCTCCAGCCCGCCTCCCCCCCCCCCACCCCCACCACCCCCACCGCCCCGCGTCGCGTCCCACACACAGCTTCCGATCCAACAGCTACCTCCGGTCACCGCCGAAGCTGCCCGTGTCCCCACGGCTATTTCCGATGCTAAATGCGAAGTGCAGTGTTAGCGCCCGTGCTGTTCACTCGATTTAGCCTAATGTGGAAGCCACCAATGGATGCGCGGTTTCCGCCCATGCACGCACCGCACATCCTCGCAAATATACGAGGAGTCCGCACAGGGCACAGCCAGTACGGGCGAAGCGACGGCGATGTTCCTAGTCATTTTACTTCAGCGACTGTGCAGACCAAGCGGTTTGGAGCGCGTACGCTGCTCTTACCGCGTATGTAAACGAAAGAAAATTGTGCAGGGCAGTGAGATGTAATACGCAGGAGCTATTTCGAGAAAGCAATTATGATGTTTCACTTAAAAGTGCTATACTGACAACTTTCCAAGGAAACTGCTGACTTTTGTATTGGGTACTAGCTCTTTGCACACTGCTTCCCCTACGCACACATATGTAACATTCACACATACAGGATGGTTACAGTTAAAGTGCAACTACTCAGAGAGGTCCATTGTGGGGGGTGTAATTATCGTATGACAACGAAACTTGGTAGGTATTCTGATATGTTAATGCGGAACCTATTTCCGGCGAAAAAAAATTAGATCCAATTTTGAACACCAGGTGTAATCTGGCGCTGTGGATGCAAGAAAAATGTGTAGAAATGTTTCCATATGTAATGGATTAGGAATAGGACGGGGGGAGAAGAGGTCACACAAGTGAGAAAGACATAATGTTGATATTATTAGTAACCGCCGCTTACACCATTTGTTCAATATGAGCACCGGAGATGTCGATGACATGCTGTACAGCGCCAGATTTGCACCTGGTGGCACAAATTGGAACTAATTTTTCAGCGTGAAACGTTTCCGCGTTAGCATAACTAACAAGTTTCGCTGCCATTATGTAATTACAGCCCACACTGGACCTCCGTGATTAGCTGAACCTTAGTTATAACCACCCAGTATAATCTTTGACCCAAAACACTGACAAAACTACAGGAGCTGCAGTGCTCTCCTAATGACCTATTTTGAAGTAAATCATGGAGGGGAGAGTGTTGTATATTGGAGCACTTTTGAGAGTTTCGCTAATATATTTTATCATTCAATTTTGAAATGGTAGCATTCATTTCATACTTGTTGCAACCTTTTTCTAAAATTATAAAAACTACTCGGGAAAGGTAAGGTTTTTCCAAATGTGAAAAATTGTTCCAAGGTACATCATAGCAATAAATATTCTGTTCATATTTAAAAGAGTTACAATTTAGAAAATGTCAGTCCTGTATTTAATACTCTACGTGCTACACTATCGCTCTACTACACACCAATAAGGAGTAATAAATTGAGACGAAATATTATCAAAAACCATTTGTGAGTTAATTTTTTTTGAAATAGCAGTTATTGGCAACTAACATAAATTTCCATTTTCAAGGCAGGAAAAATAATTACGACACCAAAGAAACTAGTTTCATTAATAAATGTCATGTGTTCCATGGTAGAAGACAAGGTACAAGGTGGTGCAAGACTGACGAAGCATGGCTAACATTGTATTACTAGTTAAAAAAATATACAGAATTTTATTCACGATAATACTCTGTAATCCAGAAGTAACAGTATCCTCCAAATAGCTTTAATATATTATACAGCACTTACATGTGTAGAACAAGTAATATTTAAAAACGCTGGAAAAATACCACCTTATGTCCCGTAACAACAGTAACAGCAGAAACTGCCGGAAACTGCGTATTGAAATCTCTTGCTTGTTCTTTCATATGATTCTAAATCAGTAACTAGATTGAAACACCGACCAAGAAACATCATGTGTACCTTCGTACGGTGTCTTCCAGGAACAACACTCTCCGCCGTATATCAGTCCAAATGACGCATATAACTGATCCATTACTGCCCACTATAACAGATATGTTCAACCACACGTTAATCACAAGTGTCTTCCCCAAGGCCTGGAAACAGGAAGTGATAAGCCACTCCCTAAAAAGTATGTTGGCTCAGCACCCGTTTATTACCGACCTATTTGCATTCTTCTTGCACTGTCCCAGGTCTTAGAATGTATAATCCACGACCATCTAACAAGCTACCAAAGCACAAAAAACCTACTAGAGGAATACCAGTCCACGACCATCTAACAAGCTATCAAAGTACAAAAAAAACCTACTGGACGAATACCAGTCAATTACCGTAAACATGGCAGCACAACACCTGGCTTAATAAAGGCAACAGATGACCTGAAGCTTCTCATGGATGCACAAGAGGCAACTATCGTGTGCTTCTTAGACTTCAGCAAAGCTTTTGATTCTGTCAGCTTCGACGTTTTACATGCCAAACTTAGCAGTATAAATTTCTCGTTAAGTGAAGTGCAGTGGTTTCGCTCATACCTGACGTCTCGCCAGCACTGCTTCATGTCCGGCACCATAAATTCGTAGTGGAAGTAGGTAGTTTGAGGCGTCCTCCAGTGTTCAGTATTAGGTGTTATACTCTTGTATTTCAGTGATGTGACATCAGTTTTGTCGTACTGCAAATACCACGTGTACGGTGATGACCTCCAGTTGTATCTTAGTGCAAAACCAATAAACCTGAAGACAGCTATCGACAATCCCAATAACGGCCTGTCTGTACTACCAAAATGGACACAGAGTGTAGGATTAAAGCTCAACCCATTGAAAACCGAAGCGGAAACGGTTGATCATTCTAGGCTCATTATTCGGAAATATCGGGAGTCCGTACTATGTTTAATCCTGAATGAAATAAATATCAGTTTCTCTCCCTCAGCAAAGTATCTAGGAGTAGTAATAGAAGAAAATCTCTGTTGGACTGAGCACGTGACTGCAATGTGCATGAAGGAATCAGCATCTCTGCATGCCCTACAAAATTATAAATAGCTCCTTTCCGTTGACCTGAAGAAGAAATTTGTGCAAACATGGTATGCTTCCGTTTATTGATTGTAGCGGTGTTATGCTAGAGGATCTCTCAGGAGAGCTCACGGCTCCTGAACTGATCATGAATCCCTGGATTATGAATCCCTGTTTTCGTTATGTCTGTGATGTTCAACTTTTTGATCATATTTCGCCATAATATGCACAGCTATACTAGCTGCGTGCAGACAAGCGCAGATATTTCCGTACTCTATGACTTCTCTGCTTTTATCAGCGAGCACAGGCCTTCACATCTCTCGTCGATCTTAACGCTCTTGTCTGAACAACATGGCAGAAACACCACTCGTGTCACAGCAAAATCCTTTACGTCTCATTCCATCGTTCAGCTACTTTCTCGAAGTCCTTCTTAGTAGCAGGAACCCAGCTCTGGAATAACCCCCCGCATTATGTTAGAGAATTAAATAACATGTTCAGCTACAGTTAATGACATACCTATCTTAGCAACAGTAATGACTCTTCATCGTCCCTGCACGCGCTAGTTACTCTTGTACATTCTTTTTTCTCGTTTCCCAGTATTCTTAGCTGGCGAAGTCTCCTTAAATTTCCTTTACCCAGAACTCGCTATATCAGAGAACATCTATGTTGTACACCTACAATTTTTTTATATGTGCACTTTAATGGTTGATATTATGCCCATTATTGCTGTCGATATTATTATTATTAGTATCGTCAACATCTTTGTTAGTGACTGCAGCAGGTGTAGTAGTAGAAATACTGCTAGTATTACCCTTATTGGTTCATAATTAGTATAATTTACTCACATTGTCTCTATAGACACTCAAATATTTTTAATTCTATTTGTCATACTAAAATGATTATTTCTTAGGTAACTGTGATGTAAAAAGGTACTGGATGTTTGAGACCCTGGTCCGATGTAAGAGAGAGCCTGGTGGTCCTAATCAAATCAAGTAAAATAAATAAATAAAATAAAAGTACCAAATTTTCTTGAAAATTTACCAGGCGTTCCAAAGTTACCCTTTTGTATCACCCCTTTTCATCTCCACCCTCAACTGTAGGAGTGCCAGGGATGTCTTACGGTCACGGTAGCTTTTTTCCAGGTATTGAATGACACGGTGCCAAGTTTGGTAGAAAGTGCTTCAGGCGTCAGAATGATATGCTGACATGTCACTGTTTTTGCACACACTACCCCTCGGAGTGGAACGTCATCGGGACCGTCACCAGTGAGTCTATAATCCGATTAAAATTACTTTGTGATTCACATTTCAGCGAGTCGAAGTGGTAGGAACCAGCTGCCGCCCAGTCTTGGTTCCTCCTTGAGCGCCACGTGCTTCCTGTGTTTCCTGTTTTGTAGGTGGGAGCAGAGCCTTATGAAGCGTGGCTGGGTGCAAGCCGGCAATACTGCCACCCCCCGCCCCCCCCCCCCCTCCCACCCGCGCCATAGCACTCTGTCAATCACAAAGTAATTTTATTTGGAGTATAGCGACCACGAAGATTTTGATACCATTCTAATATCGGTTGTTATCGAATATTTTTACATCTCACGACTTCTCATCTAAATCAGATCCCCAGGGGGGCCAGCTGGCAGATTGTTGTTGAAGTCTTCAGGCCGAAGACGGACATGATGCAGCTCTCCACGCTAATGTATCCTGCGCATCTCTGAAATACTGTAATGTGCGTTCATTTGAACCTCCTTTACACAAATCATACAATATACCCTCTACAATATTTACCCCGCTGACGCACCCACCCTCACACACACACACACACACACACACACACACACACACACACATACACACACATTCCTCCATTACCAAATTCGCTTTTCCTCGATGCCTCAGGACGTGTCGTCTCTTTCTGTAAAATTAGCTGTGCAGTAAAGATGTTTTCTCCCCGATTCGATTCAGTGTTCGTCCATTAGTTATTCAATCCGCCAGATTAAGCCATTGATTAAAATAATTCAGTTAATAATTTGATGCGATGGTGATGGGCGTGTCTTGAAATTGTGAGGATAAAGGTGCTTTGCGCTTCTTCTGACTGAACATAATTGACAGACTTGGGTACGAAGTGACTGAAAGGATATGAGATTAGTATTAGGAAGGGGCAACAGGAGGAGTCGCAGTAGTTGGTAGGAGGCGAATTGTATTGCAGTTACGCAGGGAAAGGATTGGTTCGAACTGTTAGCTGAGGAAGGAAGAAGTAGGATAGGTTATAATTGATAGGAGGGGTAGGTGTCGGGAGTGATTTCTCGGCCTGGGAGGGAAAGACGGGTAATGGATTGTCGGCTCATATGGACAAAAAAAAAAAAAAAAAAATTGTGCGCTGCACTGCGACCGTGAACATGTTGCAGGTATCGGGCTTACAGTTGTTACGTGTTAATGAGTCCGCTGGATGTATCGGGTGCAGGAGGCTAGCTGGCTGACATTTCATAATTTCCCTGCGGTCGCACTAAGCATTGCAGTTGCCGCGCGATGTCACAAAGCACAGACCTGCAGCGGATCGCCGCTGCGAGGCGGACGACCACGGGTTTCCATTTCAGCGCCTCTGTCACAATTTGCATTTGTCTGGCCCCGGCACCATGACAGTGACGTTTAGCAGTTTTGCAGGCCTCTAAAATACGCATTTTCCACTATTAGCAACATTTGCGTGCGCAACAGCAAACCTTTAACGTCATGAACACACGTCTGTCATTTCTCCCGAAATGCCTTAAATATCATCTAATCGATTAGAGATATCCATCACTAACAACCGTACATCGGAGGGATTCTCTCCTACGTCTAGATCCCGTGGAGTAATATCCCAGTGGAATCAAGCATTTGTACTATATCTCCCATATAACTTTATCTTGAATTTTTACATTTTTATTTCCTTACTGTTTGTCTTTACTTCTGTAGGAAATTTGCATTCATAACACACATATAAACACGCAACTACACAACTTCAACACCTGTGAGATTTTGTTGTTGTTGTGGTCTTCAGTCCTGAGACTGGTTTAATGTAGCTCTTCATGCTACTCTATCCTGTGCAAGCTTCTTCATCTCCCAGTACCTACTGCAGCTTACATCCTTCTGAATCTGCTTACCGTATTCATCTCTTGGTCTCCCTCTACGATTTTTACCCTCCACGCTGCCCTCCACTACTAATTGGTGATCCCTTGATGCCTCAGAACATGTCCTACCAACCGATCCCTTCTTCTAGTCAAGTTGTGCCACAAACTCCTCTTCTCCCCAATTCTATTCAATACCTCCTCATTAGTTATGTGATCTACCCATCTAATCTTCAGCATTCTTCTGTAGCACCACATTTCGAAAGCTTCTATTCTCTTCTTGTCTAAACTATTTATCGTCCACGTTTCACTTCCATGGCTACACTCCATACAAATACACTCCTGGAAATGGAAAAAAGAACACATTGACACCGGTGTGTCAGACCCACCATACTTGCTCCGGACACTGCGAGAGGGCTGTACAAGCAATGATCACACGCACGGCACAGCGGACACACCAGGAACCGCGGTGTTGGCCGTCGAATGGCGCTAGCTGCGCAGCATTTGTGCACCGCCGCCGTCAGTGTCAGCCAGTTTGCCGTGGCATACGCAGCTCCATCGCAGTCTTTAACACTGGTAGCATGCCGCGACAGCGTGGACGTGAACCGTATGTGCAGTTGACGGACTTTGAGCGAGGGCGTATAGTGGGCATGCGGGAGGGCGGGTGGACGTACCGCCGAATTGCTCAACACGTGGGGCGTGAGGTCTCCACAGTACATCGATGTTGTCGCCAGTGGTCGGCGGAAGGTGCACGTGCCCGTCGACCTGGGACCGGACCGCAGCGACGCACGGATGCACGCCAAGACCGTAGGATCCTACGCAGTGCCGTAGGGGACCGCACCGCCACTTCCCAGCAAATTAGGGACACTGTTGCTCCTGGGGTATCGGCGAGGACCATTCGCAACCGTCTCCATGAAGCTGGGCTACGGTCCCGCACACCGTTAGGCCGTCTTCCGCTCACGCCCCAACATCGTGCAGCCCGCCTCCAGTGGTGTCGCGACAGGCGTGAATGGAGGGACGAATGGAGACGTGTCGTCTTCAGCGATGAGAGTCGCTTCTGCCTTGGTGCCAATGATGGTCGTATGCGTGTTTGGCGCCGTGCAGGTGAGCGCCACAATCAGGACTGCATACGACCGAGGCACACAGGGCCAACACCCGGCATCATGGTGTGGGGAGCGATCTCCTACACTGGCCGTACACCACTGGTGATCGTCGAGGGGACACTGAATAGTGCACGGTACATCCAAACCGTCATCGAACCCATCGTTCTACCATTCCTAGACCGGCAAGGGAACTTGCTGTTCCAACAGGACAATGCACGTCCGCATGTATCCCGTGCCACCCAACGTGCTCTAGAAGGTGTAAGTCAACTACCCTGGCCAGCAAGATCTCCGGATCTGTCCCCCATTGAGCATGTTTGGGACTGGATGAAGCGTCGTCTCCCGCGGTCTGCACGTCCAGCACGAACGCTGGTCCAACTGAGGCGCCAGGTGGAAATGGCATGGCAAGCCGTTCCACAGGACTACATCCAGCATCTCTACGATCGTCTCCATGGGAGAATAGCAGCGTGCATTGCTGCGAAAGGTGGATATACACTGTACTAGTGCCGACATTGTGCATGCTCTGTTGCCTGTGTCTATGTGCCTGTGGTTCTGTCATTGTGATCATGTGATGTATCTGACCCCAGGAATGTGTCAATAAAGTTTCCCCTTCCTGGGACAATGAATTCACGGTGTTCTTATTTCAATTTCCAGGAGTGTACTTTCAGAAACGACTTCCTGAAACTTAAATCCATACTTGATGTTAACAATTTTTTCTTCAGAAACGCTTTCCTTGCCATTGTCAGTCTACATTTTATATCCTCTCTACTTCGACCATCATCAGTTATTTTGCTCGCCAAATAGCGAAACTCCTTTACTACTTTAAGTGTCTCATTTCCTAATCTAATTCCCTCAGCATCACCCGAGATTTTACAAAATGTTATATTTTCTGTGTATATGTATCGACTGTCCAGTTAATTTCGCCTGCGATGTTGCTTATATGCTAAATAAGACAAGGCAGACTTGTATTTTGATTCTGTCTATTTTGTTACGTTTTAGTACCACTGTTTCTCAGTGCTCGAAGATACACGGAAAGAGGTCTCTCCTACCTCGCGACGGATGAAGACGGCGAGTGATGCTGCAATCTCTGCCCTCTAAGATGGCGTGGCGCCTGTATTCGCTGATGTACAACAAACTGACTCTCTTGGGGGACAAACTGGCTTGTATCAAACAACATTTCTGAAAGTCCAATGAAATACGTGCAGTTTATGAAAAATATTCAGATGCGACTAACATTTTAAATTTACTGACAATCGCTGATTTTCAGTATTTTGTCGCAACGGTCGATGTACAATAGTAGGGGTTCGAGGCTTTCTTAAACAGGAAAGGCACATAAAATAAATGTGCTGATCCCCCACAAAAGTATTATTTAGTGATCAATCATCCATTCCTCACCGTAATTCAGTAAAAGACCCTTTCTTACGTCATTTATAGCTCACACATGAGCTTCTCTATGTTCATACATCGCCCACAGATTCTCGACAGCTTTAATCACTTTGATTCAAATGTTCTGTTCTCCACCTTTTTAGCCTCATTTTCATATTTTCGATATCGAGGACATTTCAAACCAGTCTTCATTTTTCCCCCTTCTTAATCTTCCTTCAGCTGTCCGTTCCTTTGATTTTACATAATATTAATCTCTCAGGGCATACCACCCATAAAATAGAATACACTGATCAGCCAGAACATTACGACCACCTACCTAAAAGGCGGCATGTCCACCTTTGACACGGATAACAGCGGCGACGCGTCGTAGCATGGAAGAAATGAGCCCTTTGTAGGTCGCTGGAGTGAGTTGGCACTACATATGCACCCAAAAGTCAGCTTATTCCCGTAAATTTGGGGAGATGGACGATGAGCTCTGACGCCACGTTTAATCCCATTCCAAATGTGTTCAATGGGGTTCAGATCTCGCGAGTTGGGGGGTCAGCACATCAACTAGAACTCACCGCTGTGTTCCACGAACCACTCTATTTCACTCTTGGCCGTGCTACATGGCTCATTAACTTGAAAAATGCTACTGCCGTCGGGAAGCAAGGTCGTCATGAAGGTCTGCAACCAGTGTACCAGTGTACCATACTCTTTGGCTGTCGTGGTGCCGTGCACGAGCTCCACTCGATCCATGGGTGCCCACATGTCTGTTCCCTAGAGCAAAATGGAGCCGCCACCAACTTGTCTCCGTCCCGCAGTACATGTGTCAAGGAGCTGTTGCCCTGGAAGACGACGGACTCGCGCTTTTCCATTGGCATGATGAAGAAGGTATCGCTATTCATCAAACCGTGTAGCGCTCTGTCACTGCGCCAACGTCGAGTGCCGACGGTCTCGCTCCCATTCCAGTCTTAGTTGCCGACGTCACGGTGTTAACATTGGCACATGCATGGTTCGTCGGTTGCGGAGGCCCATCGTTAGGAGTGTTCGGTGCACTAAATACTCAGACACACTCTTAGTCTGTTTAGCATTAAAGTCTGATGCTAGTTCCGCCACATTTCGCCGCCTGCCCTGGTTTACCAATCTGCACAACTTACGACGTCCTCCGTCTGTAATGAGGGGTGGCAGCCCAAGCCCATGACGTCAGGACATGGTTTCAGCTTGGGTTCCCCACGTGTTGAATACACGCGCCATAGCACTCCCTGAACGCCCAAAAAGCCGAGTAGATTCCGAAATGCTCGTGCCGAACCTCCGAGCCATCACAGTCCGCTCTCGGTCAAACTCAGATCGCGCACCTTCCCCTTTCTACGGACGGACAGCACGTTCATTGATACTATATGCATCGTGCATGTTTCTGACTAGCAGTTATTCCTTGCCTGGTGACGCCGCTATCGCCTGGACGTGTTTATATCGATAGTAGGTCGGTGGTCATTATGTTGTGGCTGATCGGTGTATACACAAGTATAAAACTTACATACAATTTTAGTCATTTTAAATAAGAAAACGAAAATAAATTCCACACACACCTGGCTCCGACTTAGTACTTGGTTTAAAACATACACTGTACTCAAAAGGTTCAGAGGAAATTATTTAAGTACAAACGAAGAATGCAGTTCACAAAAATAGATGTAAATCACAACTCATCTTTTGTGTACAGCGCTGTTTTATTGCTGTTGTACGAACGAAAATAGCTGGAATCACTAGACGAATCCTACAGCGAATCACAAGACAACTCCTACAACTGGAAGCTGCTGCTAATATCCCATCCCTTGATTCTGAGTTTCCATTCCACGCGTACAGCGTCTGTTCGACACTTTGCCGTCCAGCCGACGTCGTCATCCATTGAGCCACCATAACAGAGCTTTCACTCTTCTTGGAAGTACAGAGAACTTCCACTTTTTTCATAACCTATTCTGTTGGTAGCATTAGTTGTTAACTATAATATAATGGAGGCAGAAATAGCGGATTAAAATACGTAGCTCATATCCTCGTGATGTTACCAACTTATTTCATCCTTCTGTCGGATATTAGATAAAATAAAAGAAAATACTGCAGGGGCGGTCCACATTTTTCCACGTGTATATAGGGTGAGATAGCTAAGAAAGGATACCCCAAATATATCCAGAATGAATAAATAGATCGAGCTGAGGTTTTCACCAAGTTACAGGAGACAGCATGGCGAATTTCCTGACGTTCACAAGTAATTTTTGTTGTTCATAGTCCGAATTACGACACCGACTTTCTATAATGGAGCTATATTCTTTTTTCTGTCGTCTTTGAAAAATAGCTTCTAAGAGAACTTCAGCGACATAGCACGTATGGGACATGATCAAATATTGTCAACGTAACAGCGTCGTCACAAACCACTCTCTCACCGTCAGGAGAGGTAGTTCCACGAACGTCTGCCGTATTATACCAAATGTAAGCAAACATGTAACTCAGGTATGGTTCTTGTGTTTCCTTGTGCACATGAAGCCCGTCAGTCTATGTTCTGCTGTTGTAGCAATCAGGTAACTTGCTCGTACAGCTATTGAGCCATTTACAGTGTATACGACAATCGAAAAAGTGATATCGTTTGCGGCGGATGTCGCCAAGCTATTAGAGCAGCGGCGCGGTTGTCTGCTGAAGAGTATCCAGATCGTGCCAAGAAAAATGGCTCTGAGCACTATGGGACTTAACATCTATGGTCATCAGTCCCCTAGAACTTAGAACTACTTAAACCTAACTATCCTAAAGACAGCACACAACACTAAGTCATCACGAGGCAGAGAAAATCCCTGACCCCGCCGGGAATCGAACCCGGGAACTCGGGCGTGGGAAGCGAGAACGCTACCGCACGACCACGAGCTGCGGACTCGTGCCAAGAACTCACGATTTGTCGTTGCAAACATTACAAAAAAGATCTAGAAACAGAAAGTGTGGAGAATAAAACACGCCAAGGCAAAGAAAGAGCAACTGATCAAAGAAGTGAAACTGACATTTTAGCGGCAGTAACACACAATACAAATGTCATTAAGAGGCGTCTCGTTTGTACGAGAGCGATGAACCAAATGTGTGGTCTGCGAACACTACAGTCCGTCGTTTTTAATCCTGTTCACATTTCGTTGCGTCTACAGCTTCTTGGCAATAACTTCCAAAATTTGTTACAGTTCTCCGAATGTTATCTACGAAAAGTGCAAAGTGATGTGGAATATCTGTACAAAATTTTGTTTGAGAAAGAAGCATTGTTTACAAACCAGGAGCAAGTGAATCTTCGCAATATACCCTAATCGTCAGTTGAAAATCTACAGTGACTCAAAGAAGTGGATGACATCAACGCTCTTGGTCAATCAACGTTTGGTGCTTGTTTTTCAAGACCCGCATCATTGGTCTCTGTTTTATTAATAGGGATCAAATGCACTTAAGTGTCTCGAGTGTCTGCTACAGTCATTGGACAAAAGGCGATCAGAGAGTTATCAACATGACCGTTGTCCCTCCCATTTCGCACATGTAATGACTCACCCTTTTAAGAGAAAATCCGGAGAGCATTAGAACCGTCGGTCACGAAACGCAAAATGATGTGCACACTTACCAAACTTAACACTTCTATGATTTTATCTGTGACCAAAATTAAAACAAGAAGTCCATTAGGAAACACCGGCGACTCCCGAAGGCATGAAATTCCTTATAATACGGGCCTGTGCTGCGGTTGACTCCAGGTGAAATTCAGGTGCAGTGTTGTTTCTCTTCAATCACTTTCTAGCGGGTAGCAATGCTCGATGTTAACATTTTGAGCACTTTGTATGACAGCCGTGATAACAAACACAAGAACCATACCTGAGTTACGTGTTTGGTTCCACGTAGTGTAATAGGGCAGACGTATGTGAAACCTCTTTCCTGATGGCAGGACAATGTTTTGCGGCGCTGCTATGTAATCAAATCCCCTCTATGTTATGTCGTTGACGTTTTCTTAGAAGTTTCTTTCAAATGCCACAGAAGAAACTTTTTAGTTCCACTCAAAAGAAACAAAGTTGGTGTCGCAATTCGGTGGCTGTAAACGGTAAAAAATACTGCGAACGTCAGGTAGTTCGCCATATTGTCCGCTGTAACTTGGCGGAAACCACACCTCGATATATTTATTTATTCTCGGTATATTTGGGGTAACTATCAAAGATAGCGGAAAAAATTAGTACCCCCTGAGAAGTCGCCGTCGATTTTGATCCAGTGTCGGCATATGCCACCTGGTGGATAGTTGATGTACTAATAATGGTTTCAGCTTCGTCCGCCAACGGAAAGCATAGTGGCATAGCTACCAGAGCGCCATCTGCGTCTACCCTTTGTTGTTGTTGTTGTGGTCTTCAGTCCTGAGACTGGTTTGATGCAGCTCTCTGTGCTACTCTATCCTGTGCAAGCTTCTTCATGTCCCAGTACTTACTGCAACCTACATCCCTCTGAATCTGCTTAGTGTATTCATCTCTCGGTCTCCCTCTACGATTTTTACCCTCCACGCTGCCCTCCAATGCTAAATTTGTGATTCCTTGATGCCTCAAAACATGTCCTACCAACCGGTCCCTTCTTCTAGTCAAGTTGCGCCACAAACTCCTCTTCTCCCCAATTCTATTCAATACCTCCTCATTAGTTATGTGATCTACCCATCTAATCTTCAGCATTCTTCTGTAGCACCACATTTCGAAAGCTTCTATTCTCTTCTTGTCTAAACTATTTATCGTCCATGTTTCACTTCTATACATGGCTACACTCCATACAAATACTTTCAGAAACGACTTCCTGACACTTAAATCTATACTCGATGTTAACAAATTTCTCTTGTTCAGAAACGCTTTCCTTGCCATTGCCAGTCTACATTTTATATCCTCTCTACTTCGAGCATCATCAGTTATTTTGCTCCCCAAATAGCAAAACTCCTTTACTACTTTAAGTGTCTCATTTCCTAATCTAATTCCCTCAGCATCACCCGACTTAATTCGACTACATTCCATTATCCTCGTTTTGCTTTTGTTCATGTTGATCTTATACCCTCCTTTCAAGACACTGTCCATTCCGTTCAACTGCTCTTCCAAGTCCTTTGCTGTCTCTGACAGAATTACAATGTCATCGGCGAACCTCAAAGTTTTTATTTCTTCTCCATGGATTTTAATACCTACTCCGAACTTTTCTTTCTTTTCCTTTACTGCTTGCTCAATATACAGATTGAATAACATCGGGGAGAGGCTACAACCCTGTCTCACTCCCTTCCCAACCACTGCTTCCCTTTCATGTCCCTCGACTCTTATAACTGCCATCTGCTTTCTGTACAAACTGTAAATAGCCTTTCGCTCCCTGTATTTTACCCCTGCCACCTTAAGAATTTGAAAGAGAGTATTCCAGTCAACATTGTCAAAAGCTTTCTCTAAGTCTACAAATACTAGAAACGTAGGTTTGCCTTTCCTTAATCTTCCTTCTAAGATAAGTTGTAGGGTCAGTATTGCCTCACGTGTTCCAACATTTCTGCGGAATCCAAACTCATCTTCCCCGAGGTCGGCTTCTACCAGTTTTTACATTCGTCTGTAAAGAATTCGCGTTAGTATTTTGCAACTGTGACTTATTAAACTGATAGTTCGGTAATTTTCACATCTGTCAACACCTGCTTTTTTTTGGGATTGAAATTATTATATTCTTCTTGATGTCTGAGGGAATTTCGCCTGTCTACCCTTTACTAGGGAATTTTCGCATGCAGAAGACTCAGTGTAGTGCAAAAGTGTAAAAGAATCAGGCAACCCTACAGCCAACTGAGCGAGTCTGAAAGGGATCAAATTGTGGCCTCCAGAGTGGCGTGACATCCCTTTCGGAGAACTGCCACACCAGTTGGATGGCCGGCCGGAGTGGCCGTGCGGTTCTAGGCGCTACAGTCTGGAACCGAGCGACCGCTACGGTCGCAGGTTCGAATCCTGCCTCGGGCATGGATGTGTGTGATGTCCCTAGGTTAGTTAGGTTTAATTAGTTCTAAGTTCTAGGCGACTGATGACCTCAGAAGTTAAGTCGCTTAGTGCTCAGAGCCATTTTTTTGAACCAGTTGGATGTGCTGCGTCCATTGTGCAATGATGCTGGTATCAGTAGTCACGTGAACATTCACACAGCCGTAGACGGGGTTCTGTACATCCAGGCAGCACAGACACCTGCCAGGATCCTCGTATTGTAGGGGCAACAGTGGTAGATCGTACAGCTACCAGAGCACAGATAGAGGGCTTGTGAGCCCAGACGTGTCAACACGAATTGTTGTGAACTGGTTATTAGCAATGGGACTACGGGCACGCACACCTCTAGCCCATCTTTCACTCGCGCCACAGCATCGAAGTGCACCGCTCGCCTGGTGCCATCACAGGATCACATGGAATATGGAATCACTCACTGTGGTCTTCAGTGATGAAAGCATATTCTACCCACTTGCAAATGATAGTCGTTTTCACATACGACTGAAACCAGGTGACTGCTGTGTCATAGAGTGCATTCATCGAAGACACAGTGGCACCACCCCAGCCCTTATGGTCTGGCGTTCAACAAGCTACAACTGTCGTTCGCCTTTGTGTTTCTGGAGGGGCCGCTAACCAGTGCTAGGAATGTGCAAAATGTTGTTAGATCTGCTCTGTAGCCGTTCTTTCAATAAGAAGGAGACTTGTTATTCCAACAGGATAATGCTCGCCCACACATTGCCCATGAAACTCAACAAGCTTTGCAAGACGTGCAGCAACTTCTCTGATCAGCACGATCTCCAGACTTGCCTCCAATCGAGCATGTGAGGGATATGATGCAGCGAGAAGTGACTCGTGTGACTCGTCAGCCAACAACTCTAACAAAACTACGTGAACAGGTCGAGCAGGCGTGGCATAACGTATCCCAGGACAGTATTCGCCATGTGTACAATCGACTGGATGCCTGAATCAGCGTCTGCATTGCCGCCCGTGGAGTCTACACCACGTAGTTATACAGGTGTTTCAGCGTGGGTCAATAACTGGTACCTCAAAACCACTTGGACTTCATATGCACCGTTGCAACAGTAAAACTTGGGTAAACTGGAAGCCTCTAAGAGGATATACTAACATTTTTTGCCCGGCAATGTATATACACTGAGGTAACAAAGGTGAAGGGATACCTCCTAATATCGTGTTGGACCTTCTTTTGCCCGGCGTAGTGCAGAACTCCACGTGGCATTGACTCAACAATTCGTTAGAAGCCCGCTGCAGGAAGTTTGAGCCATGCAGCCTCTGCAGTCGTCCATTAATTGCGAAGGTGTTGTCGGTGCATAATTTTATGCACGAACTGACCTGTCGATTATATCCCATAAACGTTAGATGGGATTCATGTCGGGCGATATGGGTGGCCAAATCATTCTTTCGAACTGTCCAGAATGTTCTTCAACCAATTCCGAACAACTGTGACCCGGTGACGTAGCACATTGCCATCCGTAAAAATTCCACCGTTGCTTGGGAACATGAAGTCAATGAATGGTCTCCAAATAGCCGAACGTAACGGAGGACCCAGTCTATTCCATGTAAGCACAGCCCACACCACCACCAGCTCTCACAGTGCCTTGTTGACAACTTGGGTCTATGGCTTCGTTCGGACTTCGCCACCCTCAAACCCTATCAGCTCGTACCAACTGAAATCGGGACCATTTGACCAGGTCACGGTTCTCCAGTCATCCAAGATTCAAGTGATGTGGTTACGAGCCCAGGAGAGGCGCTGCAGACGATGTCGTGGTGTTAGCAAAGGCACTAGCGTCGGTCGTCTGCTGCCATAGCCAATTAACGCCAGATTTCGCGGCACTGTCCTGACGGATACGTTCGAAGTACGTCCTATATTGATTTCTGCGGTTACTTCAAGCAGTGTTGCATGTCTGTTAGCACTGACAACGCTACGCAAACGCCGCTGCTCTCGGTGGTTAAATGAATGGTCGTCGGCCATTACGTTGTCCGTGGTAAGAGGTAATGCCCGAAATTTTCCGAGACGCTTCAAAGAGGATCGGCCTGTATCTTCAGCCTCCAAGACGCTGTAATATTAGCTCGTCCTTCAACGCTCACCAAGGAAGATAGTTATACTGTGGGGAATTAATGCGACGTGACCAGTGAATTTTTTGGTAATATTGATAGGAATTCTTGGTCCTGTATGCTTTTGCAGTTTTCCCCTTATTGCAAGACTGTGTTAAAGACAAGGTGAAGGGATGTAGTGGTTTTATCTTAATTGATAATAACAACAGTTGTCGGTTAAATCTTACAGCTCTCCACAAACTCGTTCCTAAAGTTGTCTTCGCCAGGAGAGGATATTAAAAACTTTCGACTTCATAGTTGAAAGAAATATGCCAAGGGGTGTTAGTTTAACGTAGTGTAATATTGTTGTCGTTTAGTCCCACTACTATCTCGTCCTGGATTCAGACAGAATTCGACTGTGGCTTTGTAGGTGGAACCATCTTTGGTTGGAGCGATTTAAAGCAACCATGGAGCTCAGTTCGGTTCTCTGAACACAAGACCAGTTACTTAATCGCTGCGTGATCTTGCTTGGCGCACGCCTGAACGAACCGAGTCAAGATGCGAAAAAGTCACATTTCAGGCAAACATACGGAGTGAAACCACTTGTTTGTAAAATGTTGTGCACTTCCACTCTGACAGGTAATTTGTGCAGCTGCTGAACACAAAAGTAGAACATATAACATTCGAGGCCTACTCCTTCGGTAGACGTACCTTTTCTTTGAAACTTAAGGGATAAAACTTACAGGCAGATGTACTCCTCACCCTCATTGTGTTAATGCAGTTTGAGTACGACAAAATTCGTTCTTCCAGCTGATCAGAAGTTGCGACAGTAACATTGCTGTTTTGCAAATATATTCGAGCACAGTACACAAGAACCGACAAGGCACGTGTTACCAAATAATCGTAGCTCAGAATGAGATTTTCACTGTGCAGCGGAGTGTGCGCTGATATGAAACTTCCTGGCAGATTAAAACTGTGTGCCCGACCGAGACTCGAACTCGGGACCTTTGCCTTTCGCGGGCAAGTGCTCTACCATCTGAGCTACCGAAGCACGACTCACGCCCGGTCTCACAGCTGGAAGGAAGTTTCAAATCGTAGCTCATTCTGATGTGAAGAATAGTCTTCAGGAGGAAGAGGAGTGGAGGGCTCAGAGTTTAACGCCCTGCCAACAATGCGGTCATTAGAGACAGAGGCAGCTAATATAGCCGACTTAATGAACACAGGCTATTACGGTCCTGAAATCGATGGGCAAGTCACATAGTTTTCGTCCACACGACAATTTAAGAATCATCGCGAATAAAACACAGAGTGAGTATAATCCATCCTTGGATGTAGCTGACTACCATGTCACGTCTTCTGCAGCGCCCTCTCATTGTCGGCGAATAATGTAAGCTCATTTGAAAAACTGCTATAATGCTGGTTCCATGAATTCTTTCTCATTTGGACATTCATTTGTCAACAACAGAATCAAGAACTAAGAATTTTTAGTTTTCATTTCTTCAGACTTGTTGAGCATTGTACTTCCTTCGCACGCACCGTCTAGACTTCCTTGTAAACCTGCAAATTTCACCCGTAGCTTCACGTGCCGAACCAAGGATACTGTTTTAAGGACGGTAACAGCTAACTAAAAGCTATCTCTCCTCTTTTATTACATACCACTTTGGTTTACTATTTCACAGTACATCAGCGACATAATTATGGCAATGGTGGTTTGGCTTGTTAGAGTTTTTTAAAGCTTTAACGAGTCTTTTTTCTTTATTTTCTTCATTCACAGTCTCGAGTGAAAAGCACGGGTAGTGCTCTTGATTGGACGAAAAATAGACACTTTGGTTCCACAGACAATAGTTCGTATTGATCTTGATACTATTCTTTTGCAGCCACCAACTCGTTTCTTGACACTTGCTTTGACTTTATTCTCCTCCAAATCGCTTCACCACTTTAATCTTCCATTCGAATTCCACCGCATTTTGGACAAAGCCACACTCCAGAAGTCATCTGTACCAATTTTCTACATTCCATTTCAGATCTCTCTTCTACAACTTGAGCTACCAAAATCCGCCAACTCTTCTCAGGATGCAACTTCCGTAAACTCTTCATGGTACCTGAACAAACTCACGCCACTCTTACAATGCGCCCCACTGCTGAATTTTAACCGGCTCACGATCGTACATCACTTACCTAATACTAACAACCTCAATTTCAGCTTCAGTTACGAAGTGCTGCCATCCGTTTACTCACTCCTGTACTCTGTCTAGTAAATCACCTAAAAGAAAAACCTGGTACGTTTCCTTTAGATCTGAGATATGCATCTGTGGTTAGGCCTTAACAGCTCCTCTATCAAGTCAACAAACCCAATTTAAAGCAACGAAATCCTTCTCTTCACGATGCGATTCATTGCCATTTGGATTATTTATCATGTTATCTAACGCCGTGAACGACTTACCAATGCCTCACTCATAAATAGAAGAAAATCATCAATGAAAACATCTTCAAAGCGCCAACTCCTCTGATAGCTCTTAACCGACTGATATCACTTCCAAAAATATTTTAACATCTAATGTAATTTAGAGTGTTAGGAAGGTTTTGCTGAAAGAATTTGTCTGGAGTGTAGTAGCTGTGTACGGGAATGAAACGTGGTTGGTAAACAGTACAGGTGAGAGAAGAATAGAAGCTTTTTAAAATTTGGTGCCATCTAAGTACGCTGAAGACTCGCAGATCGGATAACTGTGAAGAGGTACTGAACGGAATAGGGGAGAAAAGAGATTTGTGACGCAACTTTACTCAAAAATGTGATCTATTGATAGGACACACACTTAGGAATCAACGAATAATCAAATGATTAATTTAGGGAGGGAAGGGAGTGTGAAGAGGGGGAGGGTGAGGAACAGTAAGCAGGATTAAGTAAGTGTATGCAGAGATGAAGAGGCTTGCACTGTACAGATTAGCGTAGATAGCTGCATCAAAGCAGTCTTCGGACTGCAGACAACAACAACAACAACAATCCTAATTTTCCACGCCTCTCCTCAGTGATCTTAGAATATGAACGCCTTTCGTCAGACACACAGTCCTGAAATTTCACCGCTTCGCTGCCACGAGTTAGTTGAAAGTTGTCGGCAAGTGGTGAACGGTGTAAAGGACAAAAGTAGCTCACCTCGATTTTTGACAACAAAAAAAGAACAGAAAGCATGTAAGGCATACAAAACCTAAAGTCACCACATTTGTCGCTCAGTTGCTCTGCGCAAACACAATGCAGGACGTGCGTGAAAAGTTCGCAAGTATACTTTTGAAAAGAATGACTGCTTTTAGTTCAAGCATTAAAAATGTTTTGTACATCGCTGCAAAGAATAGAGGAGAAGCTTTAGTGTGAAAAAGAGGACATTATGTAATGTGTAACTGTCCTTCAATCAGCCGGAAGCCTTTGTAGAAACCTGCAAGAAGTGTTTGCAACTACCAGTTTTTACTCCCCTCCAGCGCCGTCATATTGGTGAAAGTTTAACAAGGAAATGTTTCTACTGGAGCTAAAGTTAGAGTTATAAAGTAAAAAATGTTGGTCCGCATTTCTGTCGTTGTTGGCGTTTTTGCTTAGATTTAAAGTGTCTGGGTACAAAGGTGCTTCTGATTCACGATGTGAAAAATTTCCGACGCAATTAACATCTGACTGCGAAAAAACAGTTTTTTTAACAGTTCCGTTATGCAAACAACTTTATGAAGTATATTGTTTTTCTCTGCTTTTCATTGAGATTGGTTTCTTTTACGAGTTATTGCTGTAGACATCTTGAGAAAAGGACCATTCAGTCTGCTGGCGTCAGACGACAGCAACTGTAAACAATTAAAATTAAAAATACACTATTCAGAAGTGTAGCTCGCTAATCTAACATCTCCCTCCAGGCGTGGCTTCAGAAGTCTTCTGACACAGAAGTCTCCTAAGAGTTGTCAGGCGCATTTTCTCTGGTGTATCGGCACATAAATTCAATTTGGTTTTTGCAGTATGTAGGCACAGTCAGCCGAGACAAATACTGCTCGTCATATGTTTCATGCGACTCCTAGTGACAATGGGAAACTTCGATTTGTTGCCCAAATTAGCACAGTGCGATATATATTAACACGAACAGTAAAACACAAATTTAACCAATACTCCAGCAGCGACTGATTAGCGCTTTCCGTTGACTCTGGGCGCCGCTGAAAACACGTAGGCTGACAATCTGATCTCTCGTAGACCCAGAATAATTCTCGGATCAACAGAACTTAATCGTTGTGGTGGTGGTGACTGGGGGGGGGGGGGGGGGGAAGGGTCTGGTTTTTGGGGAGCAGTTTCCATATTCATCAGTCATTGGCTTTGGAAAATTCACAAGATGGTGAAAATCTGTAGAAGTTCAGAACCAGTACCTTCAAATTCAAGCTGGAACGACTTTGGCGCCTAAGGACACTAGTTACGTCCACATTCGAAGAACTGGCGCCACCGCAGGGTCACGAACCTGAACGCCAGGAAGCCGATATGCCTCTGCGACAGAAGGCAGCAGTAGCCGTTTGAAATGCTACCCCCAGTCAAGTTGGACGTAGGGACCTTCATCTGTGAGAGGAGGCGCACTGTCCGCCCAAACTTCTGAGAGACTCTTCCAGTCCAGTTTCGTTGCAGTTGGCAAGTTCGTCCATGATTAAGATGTAAATACTTATTTGAACCGCGAGCAAACGGCATTACTGTTCCATTGATGCTAAGACGGGAAGTTTTGTCGCGTTGACCCATTCTACGAGCTCGTATTACGTGCTCCACACGGTTAACCACTCTCTTTCATTATTCTCAGTGCCCACAATTCGTTTCAGTTTTTTCAGATTATCATTCTCTCTGGGGACGAGCTATTGCCGTTTTTCGTTTTAGTGTCGTTCTTTTTCATGTGTTTTTATGTTGCCCTACAGCAAGTCACCAGCTCACCATATAGCCGAGACATGTGGGTTGGCTAAATTACATTCTTTGTGACAAGACTACCTCGTTAATTGTAGCCATGCTGGCTAAGTTCAGGAACCGTGACCCCGTGGAATAATCGCTAGCATTTTTATACTACCAGTCACTTTTGTTTATTTAATGTTCAGTTTAATACGTTGCAACGTGTTTCGAACATATTTCGCTCGTCATCAGAGATTAATGCATACAGATGTTGTCTTAGCCTTAAGTTAACCTAGAACTGTTTTGATCATACGTTTTGTTACTGGAGTGGCTATTGGTGTATTTGGGAGGCAGTGGGTGCTCAGAAATCTACGTCCAGTGTTGTCTTCTACTGGTGTGGAGCTGTACCTCTGTATTGTCATTTATATCACAGCCTGTGCAGGATGCAGATGGCTCAAATGGTTCAAATGGCTCTGAGCACTATGCGACTCAACTGCTTAGGTCATCAGTCGCCTAGAACTTAGAACTAATTAAACCTAACTAACCTAAGGACATCACACGCATCCATGCCCGAGGCAGGATTCGAACCTGCGACCGTAGCGGTCGCTCGGTTCCAGACTGTAGCGCCTTTAACCGCACGGCCACTCCGGCCGGCTAGGATGCAGATGGTTTTGCATCAGTTGTTATGGCGTGATAATCATGTGATATACTTTTTATATGTCGATTGTTCACTTACAATTCCGTCGTCCCAAATCGTTATCTGCGTCGTCACTGTCGGAGCTATTGTTCAGAATTCACCTATTGCACAGCTTATTTTAACCCTGTCTTTTGACTCACTTTCACTCCACAAACGTTTCACCACAATCAAATACAATATGGTGGCCATATGTGCACGCGGGGTTGTCTTAACATGGCATTGGTTTAAGGCTATTGAATAATTTTGAGTTTTTGAATTCAGTTGCCTCATTACGGACATTATCACAATTTTCTGTGATATGAATGAAAATTTTCATGATGTCCATTCTTTTTTCGATTTTGTTCAAAATTTCCATGTTGTCTTTTATTTTCGAAGCAGGTCCGTGTTGCTACTGCTGGTTTGTTGCATTTTTGTAATATGAAGCAGACTATCTTCTTTAAATCGACTTCGGAAATTTCTGTACCTCGTAGTTTTATATTGTGAATTAGCCTCCTATTTAGGTTATCGGTGGTACTGAATTTGATCTCCACGTCTTTGTTTTTGAATGACCTAGCTAATTTATCACATTTTTCACTGCTGTTGTGCTGTCAGTAGTGAGAGTAGTTAGTTTCTGTTGATTCATGTTGTCTTTTTCTTTTTTATTGGAGGTCTGTATGTTGAAAAAAAAATGGTTCAAATGGCTATGAGCACTATGGGACTTAACATCTATGGTCATCAGTCCCCTAGAACTTAGAACTACTTAAACCTAACTAACCTAAGGACATCACACAACACCCAGTCATCACGAGGCAGGGAAAATCCCTGACCCCGCCGGGAATCGAACCCGGGAACCCGGGCGTGGGAAGCAAGAACGCTACCGCACGACCACGAGCTGCGGACCTGTATGTTGAAGTGGAAGTTTGTGGGCTTTGTATAGCATTGATATATAAGCAGTTGTTTTTTGTGGGAGATGGGATGTATACAGGAGTTTGGACTAGTGATATCTGTACCAGTAAGTTTTCTGTGAACATCCGGTGGTTGTGTTTTGATATTTTCATGTCAAGAAAAAGTATGGTGTTGCGCACTTCTTATGCAAAGGCGTGAGTGGTAAAGGAATGACTATCACGGAAGAAACTGAAACTTTCATGTGTGTTACAAAATTGGTGATATTATTTAATGAGTTAAGCGAATTCAGGCCTTGAAACATTGCTAAGTTAAGATGAGCCTGTGTGAAAGAAACGACTGTCAGTACCGCGAATGTCGCTGAAAGAAACGATAATCGATACTCACCCGCACGCTGCAAGGCCATCGTGTGATATGTACTGTTTACATTTGTGGTGAAACGTTTGTGGAATGAAAGTGCGTCAGAAACTAGGATTAAAATAAGCTGTGCAGTAGTGGAACTCTGAACAACAGCTCGACCAGTGCACCAGCGAAGCAGATGACGATTTGCGACGTCAGAATCGTAAGTGAACAACCGACATATAACAGTGTTTCACACGATTATCACGCAACAACAACTAATGCAAAACCATCTGCATCCTGCACAGGCCGTGATATGAATGACTACAGCGAGGCACAGCTCCACACTAGCATAAGACAACACTGGACATCGATTTCCGGCTAGCCACTGCCCTCCCCCTCCCACAGAGACTCCGATAGCTACTCCATGAGCAGAACAAGCGGTCCGCCCCGGTAGCTGAGTGGCCAGCGCGACAGAATGTCAATCCTAAGGGCCCGGGTTCGATTCCCGCCTGGGTCTGAGATTTTCTCCGCTCAAGGACTGAGTATCCTGTTGTCCTAATCATCATCATTTCATCTCCATCGACGCGCAAGTCGCCGCAGTGGCGTCACACCGAAAGACTTGCACCCGACGAACGGTCTACCCGACGGGAGGCCCTAGTCACACGACAGAACACGCAGAAAAAGCGATCAAAACAGCTCTTGGTTAATTTAGACTAAAACGTCTTATCCTTAAGTAACGTCTGTATGCATAAACGCCTGATAATGAGCGAAATATGATCGAAACGCGGTGCAATATGTTAAACTAAACAAAATGTAAATATTGATATTGATCGTTATTAGAGACTGCAAGGAGCTATCTGTATTTGCTTTGAAGAAACTTTTAATAGCGAAGATCGCTTTCAGTACTGTTGATTCCTGATGATCAGTTTCAACAGTTAAGAGTGTCGTTGTCTGATCTTCAAAAAACTTGTGTTACACACCCTGTTTCATTATGACTGTATCACACACGGCATGTTGACATTGTAGTGGATTCCACACAGATTTGTTAAAAATAAAAACATGTATATCATACATAAAAACAATACAATTAAAAAGCACCTTGTGTAACTGGGTATGTCCACATACATAACATTCCACTCCTGCTCGATAGATGTTGAACTACGTAACAGTCCACATTTGTGCACATGTTTACGTTTAAATGACGAGTTAAGTACACCATGGATACACACGCTTCGAAATACAGTGTTGAAGTGCCCCTGTTCATAGTATTGAATCTTAGCTATTAAAAGTTTTTTCGAGTAAAATAAATAAATGTGACTGGTAACAGAAAAATACTAATAACTGTAGGACACGTCGCATTTATATGTCTTTATCGTGAATGCCTTTAATTCAATTTGAACCCACTGACTGTTACAACAGTTCTACCCCTGTACCCTTCATTGATTAAGTCGTTTATCCAGGCAATAGCTGCTGCATGTGATTAAGGCTGATCTCTCCGCGGTCCAGGGAATACAAGATTAGCAGATGAGATTATTTATATGCTGATAGGGAAACAGTGACAGGCATTACGTCTCATTTCCATCCGAGGAACCTACAGCACCAAACAAAATTTCACGACGTGTTTCAGGATATGTTGCTGTTGGTGTAAGACAACTTCTCACGCGTCTGTAGGATCCAACATGAATAGCTCAAGTAAGACCCACACCTCAATCCTCTGGATTTTTCTGCTAGGAGTCATGTCGGATGTGAAGTGTGAGGCGCTGCCGTTGATACGGATGAAGAACTAGAGTAGTGAATTGTACCCTGTCATCAAGATTTACAAAATGATCCGGGGTGATTGAAAGATTTCGTAACTCACTTCAAGACGAGTGCAGTATTGCATCCAGATGCGAGTATTAGACGTGGAACACTCCCTTTAAAGGGTATACAGTAAATAGTAACACGTAATCTACTGAGTAGTACTGTATTTCTTGTTACGAACCATGGGTAAAATTTGAACTCCATCTAATGGGGACTTAAATAAAATATGTACATTTTAAGTATACTGCTTGACAACTGCTAAGGAACAGAGACATTGTTGCACAGGAGTAATCACAGACAGTGACGGCCGACATGAAAGAAAGTACATAGTGGTAGAGTTGGAGGGTATATGTATAACGAAAAAGGTACATATTTCACTACGTGGGAAAGATAATAACAGACATAAATAACGCCCATGTTTTACACAGGTCAGACTGTCAACTTGAAGGTCGATATCAGACTCTCAGTAACCCATATGCCCTCCTCGGTCACTGATGCATATTTTGTACCTGTTATTCATACTGGCTACCAAACTGTTGAGGAGTCGTTGGGGTATTGTTCCACTCCTCTCTCATTACGGTTTTCGGTTCTGGCACGGTTTAGGTAGGGGGTGTTCGTTGAGAAACACGTCTGCCAAGAACATTCCGGGCCTGCTCTGTAGGGTTTACGTACACAGGCCATTCCATACGTTCAGTACCTTCAGTTTCCAGTTTATCCGATACCTCGTTGGTGCTGTGTGGGCGGGCAATGTCGTCCATAAAGTCGGGACCTAATGCACCGCTAAACAGATTGACAAGACCAGAATAATCTCCCTGCAATACCGCTGTGGTGTTACTCGAAAATATGCAGAGATGTTCAGCTATTGTGCATAATGCCAGCATGAATCCTAGGCTATACCGATGACGTTCGTGGATATTCTGTAGTGTGTAACGTATTCCCCTCTCTTTCTGACTGGTGGCCAGAATCACTTGCCACAGTGAAACTGGATTCGTCGGAGAACATCACTCTGGTCCACTGTTGCTGACCCAAACCAACAGCCGGCCGTTGTGACCGTGCGGTTCTAGGCGCTTCAGTCTGGAACCGCGTGACCGCTACGGTCGCAGGTTCGAATCCTGCCTCGGGCATGGATGTGTGTGATGTCCTTAGGTTTGTTAGGTTTAAGTAGTTCTAAGTTCTAGGGGACTGATGACCACAGATGTTAAGTCCCATAGTGCTCAGAGCCGTTTGAACCCAACCAACACGCTCCCTACACCAACGAACTCTTTCTCGAGAATGGCGTCGTCGAAGTGGAATGCATTTAACAGACCTCCGAGCATACAGAACAACCTAATTTAATAAGCCGCGAAATGGTTCTTGCAGAGCTACGTATACTGGTAGCCGTTGCAAGTTGTGGGTGGGATCTGCCTAGGATGTCTGTCAAAAACGGCTCTGAGCACAATGGGACTTAACTTCTGAGGTCATCAGTCCCCTAGAACTTAGAACTACTTAAACCTAACTAACCTAAGGACATCACACACATGCATGCCCGAGGCAGGATTCGAACCTGCGACCGTAGCGGTCGCGCGGTTCCAGACTGTAGCGTCTAGAACCGCTCGGCCACTCCGGCCGGCGGATGTCTGTCCCTTTTCGCCACTAAGGCTACGTATCGATACTCATGTTGTGTAGGGGCTCATTTACGACGTCCGGTATGGTTTCGCATAGCATTTCCACCTTGAGCGGCCCTTTTCACTCTTGAGGCGGCGCTTTTGGACACTCCCATTACTGAGACCACTTTGACCGGGTTCGAGCCGTCCAACTGCTCTTCCACGATCGTTAAGCACTCAATTGACGTTTTGCAAACATATTGCCGTATGACACGGAATGTCGCAGTGATCGGTTCGACAACGACCTTTGTGAAAGACCATACTGCATGAAATGTCGAATGCACACAGGGCGTTTGTGCACAGGCTTCGGTGCAGTTCACAGGTCCCGCCCTCAACGTTTCCTTTCATTATCTTTCGTCGGTTGTTTCGTAGCAATTGTTGGTTGTTCCGTAGCAATTGACAGTTGTTCCTTAGCAACTGTCAAGCAGTTGTGAGGTCTTCTAATATCCTGTAACAGTCACGTTTTTAATTACGGTACACCGTGCCTCTCTATTTACTGTCCTCAGTTGGAATCGTAGGCAAATGCTGTGTCATTGCAACGTTACAAGCGTCCATTTTTCGTTGTGCTTGAGTACGTGTTGGTGAGTTCTGGGGTGTCACTAGCGGAGGTGACGACAGCCTGGGGGGGGCGTTGGCCCCTGAAGGTCGCGGTGTCGGGTTTACTGCACTCCTCCGCAGCGCCTTGTCTGGCGTCTAACGAGACTCTCCTTCCCTTCCTTTCGCGCGGTGACGTCAGCGCCATGGGCGGCGGCCCACGTGCCGTGTCCGCCGCTTGTCACCTGCCACGCTGACGCAGTGTCCGCGGCCAGCTATCAGCCCGCCAAGGACGCCACAACCTCGGCCGCTGCCGTTCAGTTGTACTGCGTACTCCAAGGCACGTCGCTAGCTGCAGGTGTAAATGGCTATGAGCGCTATGGGACTCAAGCTGCAGGTGTACCGGCTGGGTTTACGGCGTGAGTGAAATAGGGCGGGCCTTTCAAACTATAAACAACCGCTGCTAGAATTACTCTACATGATTCTGCATGGATTATGACCAAGAATTTGCTCCTCTTCTAAGAGAAGGGGCATAGGACACTAAACAAGGGAATGTGCGTAGTGATTGGAAATAGCCGGCCGGGGTGGCCGGGCGGTTCTAGGCGCATCAGTTTAGAACCGCGCGACCGCTGCGGTCGCAGGTTCGAATCCTGCCTCGGGCATGGATGTGTGTGATGTCCTTAGGTTAGTTAGGTTTAAGTAGTTCTAAGTTCTAGGGGACTGATGACCTCAGATGTTAAGTCCCGTAGTGCTCAGAGCCATTTGAACCATTTTTTTTGATTGGAAAAAAGAGCGCGGATAACTTCTGTTTTCAGGAAAGGTCGCAGCACAGTCGCCAAAATTATAGACCTGTATCGCTAATTTCAATATCTAAGAAAAATTTTGAACATGGTTTACGCTCATGTATTTTTGGAAACCAAAAATCTCCTCTGTAGTAACGAAACAGATTGCTCGAACAACGATCTTGCGAAACACAGTTCACTCTGTTCGTTCTCAAGACCAAGAACGCAGTAGATACCAGCGTCCTGGTTCATGCCGTGTTCCTTGACTTCCGGAAGGTGTTAGACGCATTTCCGCACTGCCGATTAATGAACAGAATGCGAGCGTACGAAAATACTACACCAGCTGTGGAATTGGACTGAAAGTTTGCTAGCAAACAGAACATAGCATGTCATTCTTAACGGATCGAAATCTTTAAGCGAATCGAAATCTTCAGACGTAAAAATAACTTCCGGCGTACCCCAAGCGAGTGTTCTGGGACCACAACTTTTCCAATTTATGTAAATTACACAGCAGATAATGTAGGATGTTCGATGAGGCTTTTCCGCGGATGATGTATGCAGAGCAGTCAAAGCTCCACAGAATCGTACCAAAATGCGGGAACAGCTGCAAAGAATTGACGCTTAGTGCAGGGATTGGCAACTGATCCTCACATAAAGACATGTAACATATTGCGCATAAATACCCAGAAAGACCCATTATATTACAAGATTGCAGAACGATCGCTGGAAAGGAGTCACATTCGTTAAATATCTAGAAGTATGTGTTCGGAGCGATTTAAAGTGGAACAACCACATAAAACCCATCGTAAAAGAGACAGATGCCCGTCTTGTGTCAGCAGTGAAATCCTCAGGAGGTGCAGTCCATTCACAAAAGTGGTAGCTTACAAAACCCTCTTTCGAACGATACTTGAATGTTGTTCTTCAGCCTGCGATACATATCAGGTTGGATTGCTAGAGGAAATAGAGAAAACCCAAAGAAATGCAGCGTTTTTCGTCAAAGCTTCTTTTAGTACGTGCGAAAGCTTCACGGTGCAGACACTGCAGGAGAGGCATTATGCGTCACGCTGTGTGGTTTACTTTTAGAATTCCGAGAGTGTTCCTAGTAGAACCAACAAATATGTTTCTTCCTCCAAAGTATACTTCGCGAAGAGATCATGAAGGTAAAACTGGATTCGAGCTCACACGAAGGCTTAGCAACAATAGTTATTCCCGCGGACCATTCGCGACAGGAAGAGCAGTGACAATACCCTTTGCCACAGAGGTGGCTATCGGAGTATATCTGTAGATGTAATACCTACGCACCATTGGCAAACATGTTTTTATGTCATGACGATGAGTAATGTTTTAATGGGGGAGGGGGACAGAGAGAACCAAGCTAGAAGACGTAGTGTTTGCGAGAAGCCAGCACTTAAACCGATGACATATTGGCAGAGATTCCTCTACTGCCTACCCACGCCGTACTTCTGGAAGTAGGATGGCAGACACTTTACTCGAGCAGTGCATTACCATGGCTGCTAAGATGAAGGGAGTATGTGGAAAGTAAGCTTGGGTTGCGTGTATGACTTATAAAAAAATTCAGTACTTCGAATCGAGCTTAATTTATCCACATGAATTACGCGGTTTCAGCAGGCTCCCATTATCGGATCAAAACAGAACAATACAGTACGGTGCACCATGTCAAAAATAGTACTTAAACGCACCATGTGTGGTTCGTTAAAGTACGATTTTTTAAGTGATGCGCTGTATCGATTTTTATGTCGGGACGGTATCCGTTCTTTCGGACAGGCATGCCGAAAGAACAGACACCATTGATTCGATCACCAGCCGTATTCAATAAGTGACGAAAGATAACGTCCGACATTTAGCCGCAGTGGGGCGCTGAGCGAACTTAACGGCCACATACGAAACATGTTCTAGACCGGGAGTCGAAACAAGATTTCCCTGTTTACGCGAGCAGTCGCCCTAACCGCCTCGGCTATCCTGGCAGGTCTCTCGCCCGACCCAAATCACCACAGAGTAGCGCCCCCTATCCACAAATACATGTGCTCGCAGCCTAACTATATTTCTTCGGATACTGTTGTGCTTCCGCACTGAAATGTCGTAACGCCCTTTGGCGTATATACGAGGCCTATTCGGAAAGTAAGGTCCGATCGGTCGCAAAATGGAAACCACGGTGAAAATAAAAAAAATGTTTTATTTGCAACAGTTAGCTACACTTTCCAGCTGCTTCTCCACATATTCGCCGCTCCGATTTAGACATTGGTCGTAGCGTTGTACCAATTTTCCAGTACCTTTGTCATAGAAGGAAGCCGCCAGTGCTTCCTGCCAGTTCTCTCCGCTGGTCTACAGTTCGTAGTCTGTGCCAGAAAGTTGTCTTCATAGCTAGCGGTTCATGTGAGCAGAGATGAAACTCAGGGAGAGTCAGTTACGAGCTCTATTGTTGGTGATCAAACATTTCCCAACGAGAACGCTGCAGGAACATCTTCATTGCCCCGCCAGAGTGCGGCCGAGAATTGTCATGAAGAAGGAAACGTATGACAGTTACGTTATATGGGCTGCATGACATCAGGCGAAATCTCACACCGCCCTCATACTTGGCAAGAGACACTATTGTTCTAAGCATCTTTCGTGCTCACTGTGCGCTCAGAACTGAAAAGATCGAGTGACGCGATCGACGGCGTGCTAGAGACACTGCCCAACACATATGTGCAAAACTTCATCGGATTTTCACTGTGGTTTTCATTTCACACCCTGTCGGACCTTACTTTCCGCCTTCTTCCATCCTTTCTCCCTTAGGTCCCCAGATATCTTATCCTTCCACCTCATCTTAGGTCTTCCTCTCCTCCTCGCTCCTTCAATCTTTATATCTTCAACTCTGTTTCCGTATACTCTTCCCCTTTTCTCTGTAAGTGTCAGTACCACCTTTGTCTGCTCTCTTGTATCTTTTTCCCCGTGGGTCCCACTTTTACAGCTCCTGTAACAAATTCATTTCTGATTCTGTCCTTCCTTGTTACCCCACACATCCACCTCAGCATCCTCATTTCCGCCACTTCAATCTTCCTTTCCTGAGCTACTGTGATTGGCCATGTCTCTGCCCCGTATATCATAGCTGGCCTTACCACCGACTTGCACACTTTCCCTTTCAACCCAATGCTCACCTTCTTGTCACCCAACACTCCACTCATTTTCCTCCAGTTGTTCCAACCGCAATTTATTCGGTGTTGTATCTCGCTTTCCAGTCCTCCATCTCTCTGTATGTACGATCCCAGGTATTTAAATTTGCAGACCGATTTCAGCTCATCATCCTGGATCTTGCAAGACCTCATCTGCACATCCTTCAGTGCTAAATATTCTGACTTTGTCCTGCTAATTTTCATCCCTCTTTCTTCTAGTGCCTTCCTCCAATCCTCCAGCTTTTCCTCAAGTCTGTCGATGCTCTGCTCACAAAGAACCACATCATCCGCAAAAATCATATTCCACGGTGCTTCCTTCTTCACATCTTTCACCAGCACATCCATAATCAGGTTTTTTTCCTTCGTCATGCATCGATTCTTCCTTTGTCAATTGAAGCGATGATGACAGTCAGCTTAAACGCGTCACCTATGCGGATAAATAAAAATACAGTCCAGACAGTTAATTTTGTGTGAATGCCCCACTGCAGGCTGTTAAAGAAGGTACGTTCATATCGCTCATATCGAATAGGTTCACAGGTATGTGAGTGGCTTGAAGACTTCTCAAGCAATAGAACTCAGTATGTTGTCCGCGACGGCGATTGCTAATCAGAGACAAGGTTATCGTCTGGAGTACCCCAAGGAAGTGTGATTGGATCGCTGCTGTCCTGAAGGCTGGGCAGCAATCAGCGTTGTTTGCTGATGATGCTGTGGTGTACGGTAAGGAGTCAAAGTAGAGTGACTGTAGGAGAATACAAGATGACTTAGACAAAATTTCTAGTTGGTGTGATGACTGGCAGCTAATGCTAAATGTACAAACATGTAGGAACGAGCATTTGAGGAGTGTGATAGGAAAAAAAAAATGGTTCAAATGGCTGTGAGCACTATGCGACTTAACTTCTGAGGTCATCAGTCGCCTAGAACTTAGAACTAATTAAACCTAACTAACCTAAGGACATCACACACATCCATGCCCGAGACAGGATTCGAACCTGCGACCGTAGCGGTCGCCCGGCTCCAGACTGTAGCGCCCAGAACCGCACGGCCACTCCGGCCGGCGTGATAGGAAAGGCGAATGGTCGACTTCGATTTGTTGGGAGAACTGTAGGAAAGTGTGATTCATCTGTAAAGGAGACTGGATATAGCATGCTAGTACGACCTATTCTGGAGTACTGCTCGAGTGTTAGGGATCCTTATCAGGTCAGATTAAAGGAGGATATCGAAGCAATTCAGAGGCGGGCCGCTAGATTTGTTACTGGTAGGTACGAACAGCACGCAATTGTTACGAAGATGCTTCGGGAACTCAAATGGGGCTCCCTGGAGGGAAGGCGACATTGTTTTTTAGGAACACTACTGAGAAAATTTAGAGAACCAGCATTTGAAGCTTACTGCAGAACGATTCTGTTGCATCCAACATAATTTTCGCGTAAGGACCACGAAGATAAGATACGAGAAATTAAAGCTCGTACGGAGGCGTATAGGCAGTCATTTTTCCCTCGTTTGCGATTCGAACAGGGAAGGAAATGACTAGTAGCGATACGGGGCACGCACCGCCACGCACCGTAAGGCAGACTGCAGAGTATCGATGCAGATGTAGACCTAACTGTTGTAAAAATGATTGCCTGTGCCTGTCCCATTTTGCACATTAAAAGAGGATGTGATTGAAGTCACATTCTGTAACTCTGTTAGTCACAGAGGAGGTTGGAGTAATTGCAATGCTGAGGAGGTGCACGGGAAAGCTTCTGTGGTTGAATATCATGCGGCAGACAGTAGACATTAGCCATCTGGCTAAACGAATATCGCGAAACCAGGTTCTGCGTGGAGTAACAGGTTGAACGCAGGCGTAATATCTTCCCCTCAATAGTTGAGATACGTTCCAGCCCTCTTGCCATTGTCGAAAGGCATTCTGTGTGGCCAGACGGTACTGTTCTGAGGGCGGAAGTTTGAGGTCGATAAAAGTATGTATGAATACATGTCACAGATGCGTATAAATATGAGCTCAGAAATAAAAGATACGTAATGTAGACTCTTTGAGCTGCAAGTTCCACGTCTACTGTGCGAGACAGTTATGTCAGATGTCGTCAAGAACTGACACTGCTCAAGACTTGACAGCAGTAACATACATGACAACCTGTGTACTATGTGATAGAACGGATCTAATGTCCTGTCGCATTAACTGCCACGCATATCATTGCTATAGAGATACATAATGGTAACTGACTTATGTGTCTGGTGTTATCTGTACAGTTGTCATGCTGTAGAAATTTATGTACATATTGTTGTTGTTCCTCTACATCAGATGCCGCTGTCGGTGGGCTGTAGCACCTCATAAGCCACACATTTCTGTAGTCACGGCCAAGCGATGCTTGAGGTGGTGTAAAGAGCGACACCATTGGACAGTGATGCCTGGAAGCGAGTGATCTGGAGTGGTGAATCACGCTGTAGCCTGTGGCAGTCCGATGGATTGGCTTGGTTTCAGAGAATGGCTGGAGAACGTTACCTGAGGTGGTGTGGGGAATTAGACACATTTTGCAGCATTGTGAACTGCTTACAGTAAAGAATCAATTTGTTTGTATCGACATGACGCTGCACTGTGTCATTATTCAGCTTCTGAGAGGAACTGGTTTTTGTACGTTAAGATTCCTGAAATGGACTGGCGCGTCCAGTTTCCAGACCTGAACCCAATGGAACACTTTTGGTATAAGTCAGAAGTCGACTTCACTCCAGACCCAGGTTCATCAGTACGTTCTCGTATTTCGGCTCTTGTAGAAGAATGGGCTGTCATACCGACATAGGTTTTCAGACACATTTTTAAATGTCCCCAGCAAAGGTCAAGCCGTCATAAAAGCGAAAGGCGGACAGATTCCATATTAATGCCCACTGATAGGTGCCCGGATACTGTTATCAGACACCGTACTCACCTACGTTGTTGATTTTCATTCCCTGTGAGGTAAGCTGACATAACGCGATGCCTTCGCGTCCAAAAGCGAAAAGTATGTTCATGAATAGCCTTGACATCCCGATTAAGTCTTTTTCTTCACCTCTTACCTTGAACTGTGAACCGGGGTTATAATAACTTTCTTTGTTTCTGAAAAACATGATGAGATTATAAATTACGGCCAGTAACCCTAAAAGTGTCAAGCTAAGCGAGAACGCAGCACCATTTAATATCAGCTCTCCCAAAAAATTCTGTGTGAACCGACCGAGAGCTGTTAGCTAACAGTCCTAGCCTCCGGGCGAAGTTTCGCAACAAGTTTAATGAATGTGTCAGAAGCAATGTGGAAACTTAGCGACAGGCGACGTTTTCCTCGTGCAAAAATTGCTCGGCTCGTGAGAGAGGCAGAGTCACGACAAATGACAATAGAAGCCTGTTGCACACTATTAGAACTGCCAAACATAGGCATCTCAATGACGAAGTGATGCGCTACATCACGTGCATTGGTTAACGGAGTATATTCACTTAAGTCCTACAACTTTCCTGCCGCTGTAAACATTATTATTATTATTATTATTATTATTATTACACTAAGCTGGATTTTCCATTTTGTCAATGATCGGACACTTCTCAGACGTGTAAGAAATGGTTCAAATGGCTCTGAGCACTATGGGACTTAACAGCTGAGGTCGTCAGTCCCCTAGAACTCAGAACTACTTAAACCTAACTAACCTAGGGACATCACACACATCCATGCCCGAGGCAGGATTCGAACCTGCGACCGTAGCGGTCGCGCGGTTCCAGACTGAAGCGCCTAGAACCGCTTGGTCACAGCGGCCGGCAAACGTGTAAGACTGCATGATATAGGGTGACAGTTATTGAACTATATGGAAAAAAACGTAAATTAGTTACAGACTACGGCGTGTGCACACGTTGTCCAACATGAAAACGTCACTACATACATTCGGATTTAGACAGACACCTTGTCTTTAATATAGCCCCACAAAAAGGAGTCGCATGTGTTAAGGTACGGAGAATATGGCGGCCAATCGATGCCCATGCCAGTGGCCTCTGGATACCACAGAGCCAGAATGCTGTCCCAAAAGTGCTTCTCCACGACATCAAACACTTTCCTGCATCGATGGGGTCAAACTCCGTCTTGTGTGAACATCTTGTCGAAATAAGGGCCACTTTGGACAATGGGGATGAAAATCATCTTGCAAAACCTTCACGTACCGTTCTGTAGTCACCTCGCCCTCAAGGAATATCGCACCGATTATTCCGTGACTGGACATCGCACACCACACAGTCATCCATTGAGGGTGAATAGACTTCTCGGTCGCGAAATGCGGCTTCTCAGTGCCCTAAATGCGCCAATTTTGCTTTTTGATGAACCCATTCAAATGAAAGTAGGCTTCGTCGCTAAACCAAACCATATTCACATCAAAGTCCTGTTCGTCAACTCTGTGGACAATAGTGCTGGCAAAATAAAACCGCTGTTCCATGGCCCTGTGGCTTAATGGCTGATGAGTTTGAATTTTGTGTGGGAAGAGATGCAGGTCTTCAACAACAATAAGTCGCGGTGTCTTCCACTTGATTCCCAACTGTTGTACAGCTCTTCTGATCGATTTCCTAGGGCCAGTTTGAAACACAGCGCGTATCTTCTCGATGTGTTCAGGCGTTTTCATCCTTTTTGGACGACCGACATTGCCAACACTGTCATCACGAACACAACCCGATCTCTCAAACTTGCGAATCAAATTGTAGATTGTTAGCAACTTGGAACGGTTGTTTTCAGCTTGAACCCGGTCGCAAACTTCCTTTCAGCCACAGTTGGGATGTTATTGCTCGCATAGTAGGCCTTCACAGTTTCTATACGCTCAGGCACGCTGAACCGTGACGTTTTTATTTGCAAATGGCCGACAACACCAAAAATGGTTCAAATGGCTCTGAGCACTATGGGACTCAACTGCTGAGGTCATTAGTCCCCTAGAACTTAGAACTAGTTAAACCTAACTAACCTAAGGACATCACAAACATCCATGCCCGAGGCAGGATTCGAACCTGCGACCGTAGCGGTCTTGCGGTTCCAGACTGCAGCGCCTTTAACCGCACGGCCACTTCGGCCGGCCGACAACACCAAAGGGCATGCTCATGCATATACTCTCATCATACCCCGCGGCCAACCGTGCCGTTTGAAAGTCGTAACGCAAACCGTTCAGGAGTTATGACGATTTTGTTTCATATCATTCGATAGTTGTCACCCTGTATATCGACGGATAATTCGTGCAGAACTCGTTAAAGTTGGTATATGGATATTTTATCAATGCCAGCAGTTTTCAAGTGCCCCCTAAGATCTTTCAACACTGTTCCCAGTATGCCGAGAACTACCGGGAACAGGGTCGTTGTAGTTTGATTTTCAAATCCTCATATCTGGCAAGTTATTCCAGTTGTTTCTCATCGAATCTGTTGTCGCCTGGGTTGGCAATGTTAGTGATCCACATTTCCTTTTTTTCTACAATTGTGCTCTCTGATGTATTTACTACTGTCTACGTACATGTGTAATTTGACGTTGATACCTACATCAGAATATTTTATGATCTGAAGATGGCAGTAACCGAAACCGGTAAGAGTGAAGTGTAAAAGTTTTTGAGTGTTCAAGACGGACCTGTAAAATAAAGTACCATCGTATGATCACGGACTCATTTTCATACTTTATCTCTTCACTTGATATATTCATTTTCGACAACTTTTTCTGGCTTGTAGTGCCACCAATTCTTTGACGCTGGCAGATGGTGCCGGTAATTTTAGCGTTTTTTCAGTGGTTCATTTGTGCCACAGCGTTATTATCATTATTATTATTATTATTTGCATAAGGACACTGTTGGATCACGAATTGCTTTAAGATATCTTTTTCTGATTTGTCATATAGCTCTGATTCTCTTTCCATGGGCTATTATTATAATTTCGCTAGCTGAGAAACTCGGCATTGCCGGGTATTTATTTATTTCAATCTTCTATTTGTCCATCTCCTCCTCCCTCCTCTCTCTCTCCATCTCCTCTTGTCTCTTTTGTCTCTCCATCTTCCCCTCCCCCTTCCTCAATCCACTTCCTCTTTCCCCCCTTCTCTACTTACCCTCACTCTCTTTATACAACTCTGCCCCTTCCTGTATCAATCCCACATTTACCTGGCCATCACTTCCACCCCTCCCCTCCCTCCCTCTCTCTCTCTCTCCCTCCCTCCCTCTCCCTCTTCACCACTGCCCACACCCTGTCTCTGTTCACCTCCTGCACCCTCCACTCGCTGTCCATCTCCTCCTGCCCCTCTCTCTATGAATGAATCTGCCCTTCCCCCCTCTGTCCACCTGCTCCTTCCCTCCTGCCCACCTGTTCCTTCCCTCTGTCCCATCTCCTCCTCCCCCATTCTCTGTCCATCTCCTCCTCTTCTCTTTCTCTGTCCATTTGCTTCTCCCCTCTGTCTGTTCATCTATGCCTTTCTCTTCCTTCCCCTGTCTCTGTCCGTCTAATCTCTCCTTTCTTTGTCCATGTCCTCCTTTCCTCGCCTTTCCTCTCCTCTCTTTATCTCTCTCTCTCTGTCTCTCTCTTTGTCTTTCTCTTTCTGTTTCTCGATTTCCTCCCTCCACTATCTGTGTCCATCACCTTCTCCTCTCTGTGCCTGTCTGCTCTGTCCCCTCGCTGTCTTTCCATCTCCTCGTTCTCTCTTTTCTCTCCATGTTGTAATACTCACCCCAATAGTAGGCTGGTGGTTCTTACCCCTACAGTGTTTCTTTTCAGACTGTAACTAGTATGGTTACCAAATCTGACTGAAATCGTTCCACCAGTTTAGGATGAACTTTTTACCTTTGATTTTCTCGCATACGCACATGCCAAATATATTTCACACATATTTAACGCGTATTTGTACACGTATTTCGCCTGTATGTCTAGCGAGTTTCATCCTGCAATTTCATTTTCGCGCAGCTTACTGCTTATGATGTATGTCTTGAACTATGTTCCGTACAATGTTATGATTTTGCAGGTACATCCAGTGGTATATGTGCCTACTGTTTGCGAAACGTGTTGTGAATAGAGTTAGTACAAAGGCAGTAATAAATTAGAACGTCGTGCCAGATACGGCGGTTTCTCCTGGCATCTCTGTGTTTATGATATAATATGTCCTGAACCACGTGTCGTACAGTAATATATTTTTGTGGGTACGGTTAATATGTAAACTGGCTGCGAAAAATGCTGCGAATGGAGTAGTAGCAACGAAGTAATAAATTTAAACATCTTGCATTATGCGACAGTTTTTCACGCGTTCAATGTTTATAACGTCGTATCTCCAGAACGAAATGGCGTTCGATGATGTTATTTTTCTCGTACTTTCAGTGGTGTATGTGAATAATGTCCACAGTGTGTCTCAAAATAAGTAAATAAGTAATAAATTGAAACGTCATGCTTCATGTGGCAGTTTTACTGCGTGAACAGCGAAAATGCAATAAGCGACAAACGCTTTTCGTTTCATTATATTGGTGGGAGGGGGGGCGGGATGGAGGGGGGGAGGGAGGTCGTCACCGAGAAACTGTTTCGTAAAGGTTTAAAATTATTTGTAAGGTTCGTTGCAAGTCTTTAAATACTCTCTCCTCAAGTACTGTATGGGTATTTTCGCATCGAGTGCTACACTGCTATTTCACCCTCTCTCCCTCCCCCACTGCTCTGATAGTTGTGTGGTTTCGTACCCCTACAGTGATTCTCCCAGACAGTAAATGATGGTTCAGAATTGGTTCAAATGGCTCCAAGCACTATGGGACTTAACATCTGAGGTCATCAGTCCGCTAGACTTAGAACTACTTAAACCGAACTAACCTAAGGTCGTCACACACATCCATGCCCGAGGCAGGATTCGAACCTGCGACCGTAGCGGTCGCGCTGTTCCAGACTGTAGCGACTAGAACCGCTCGGCCACTCCGGCCGGCACCCTCGGCGACTTCAAACTTATGACACTGTAGTTGTGGAAGTGTTGTTGTTGTGCATTCTGCGTGAGGGAATGATTAACTGATTAATAACAGTAACTGTATTTATTTAAATGCAATATGCAATAGAGACACCATAAGAGATGTTTACTAAATGTTTTGAATATCATTTTCCCTCTACTCATTACGTTGTATTAAAACAGCTTTGATTTAATTTCATGTATGTACCGCATTTGAAGATGACTATCTCTATAAAGCGCAGTCACGAATCCATGTAACTTCCGTTAGAAATGTACAGAGTGAACATTAGTAAAACCGACAAACTGCAGGGATGGATTCCTGACTGGAAATGAAGGAATAAAGGTCTTATGGACATGTGTTGGGAAATGCATCGTTGCCACGGTAGATGGCGCTGGCGAATGACAGTTCCTCTGAGCACATGTGTATTTCTTGGGTGCTGCAGGCTGCGTGATTTGCGCAGCGTACTGTAAGCAGCAAAATGGTCCGTTATACATGTGGGTAACAAGCCGAGATGGTGTTTGTGTACGGCCAAGCAGATGGAAACGGCCGAGAGGCAGTGCTGCTGTACCAAAACAGTACCTTCACCGACGTCTACCACATCACGCATTTCAAGCTCTTTTTACGCGTTTGTGTGATCACGGATCCTTTCAGATAGACGAACGTTCAAGGGGGCGGCAGACAATGCATACACCAGATTTGGAGGACCAGATTCTACAGGATATTGGGAAGAACCCTAGTACAAACTTCAGGCAAGTGGCTCGCCAATATGGTGTAAGCCAAAGTACGATTATGTGAATACTGCATGACAACCTGTACTATTCCTGTCACCGATAGTCCAGTGGAGGCCACTTTAAACATCTGTTGTGACGTGGATGCGCTGCAGCTCTGTACTGCGTTCTGGAGTTGCGGAACGTTTATTGTCGTTGTACACACACCGTCAGTTTTCGGACACATGATAATAGGACCATTTTTCCTCCATTTCCAGTTAAGAATCCGTCCCTGCAGTTTATCTGTTTTGTTAATATCGTAACAGCTCATCGGTATGGCAAATGCCCCTGAGTTGTCAGTACTGAAAGACAAACAATAAAACATGCCGACTCTTCCATCCTTTATCTTCGCGGTGGCAACGGTACTTACCCGTCTGCCCCTGATGTAAGTGGCTGACTTTACTTAGCCCACAGGTGAATCACTAACGCCAATTAGAATTAAGCTTTTATTTTTTTTTTTTTTTTCTGAGAAGAAAAGTTGTACTCCTAAGAAGTCCCTAACGCGACCCTGAAACATAGGCCGCACTAGTACACGTCCAGTCACAATGATGTGACCACCTGTCAGAAGCCTGAATAACAATCTTTGGCAGCGCTGACGTGCAGGAAGAGAGTCAGTGAGCTTCTGGAAGGTACGGACAGGGATGTGGAGCCATACCGACTCCGGTACCGTGGCCAGCTGCGCTAGGTTGCTCGCCGTACACGCAAATGGGCATCTGTTCAATGGAGCATAAGACGTGGTTCATCAGAAAAGGTCATCTGTCACCACTGAGGGGACGTCGAGTTGTGGTATCGGCGTACAAATTCCAGCCTTCGTCGCCGACGAACAGCAGTGAGCATGGGTGCATTAACCAGGCGCGTGGTGTTGCTTCAGGCCCATATGCAGCATCTTAAGCCGAACAGTCGTTGAGGAGACGCTTTGGTAGCCCCTTTGTTCATCTAGGCGGTCAGTTGCTCAACTGTTACACGTCTGTTTGCCCTAAAACATCCCCGCATTTGTGATTCAGCTCTCTCATCTGTGGCCAATACTACATCACAGTTGCCTCAAAAATGGTTCAAATGGCTCTGAGCACTATGGGACTTAACACCTATGGTCATCAGTCCTCTAGAACTTAGAACTACTTAAACCTAACTAGCCGAAGGACAGCACACAACACCCAGTCGTCACGAGGCAGAGAAAATCCCTGACCCCGCCGGGAATCGAACCCGGGCGCGGGAAACAGTTGCCTCGGTGCCGGTTTTGTATAGTGACATTTTGCCATGCAAAGTACACGACGGCATGCGAAAAGTTTACAAAATTAGCCATTTCGGAAATGCTTTAACGCCTGGTCCCCAAAGGCCGATGATCATACCCTTTGGGCGTCAGATAAATTTCTCCGTTTCTGCATTACGACGAGTGCCTCTTCTGCCTGTGCTGCCACCTGCCGTCTGTGATTGCATGTTGACGTCGAATCGTGTTAGTGATCATGCTAATGTGAGTGGTTCGTGTGCCGTACTTGATTCGAGTCGCCTGCGGCCCGCGCGTCACAGTTTGACGTCTACCGTTTTAAGCCATTTAATGTAACCTCTCTATCGTGTTTCCTGAAAACCGTTGTGTGAGCTGATACATGGAGTATTTACCTTTACCTAACTAGAAATAAGGCTGAACAAGGTGGCGCCATAGTTGTGTGCCAGACTGAGACTCAAATACGGAACGTTGCCTTTCACTGGTATGAACTGATCTATACAGCCACGTAGCAGAAAGTTTCAAAACAACGGACACTACGCTGCAGAGTGAAATTTCATCCTGGAAACAATCCCCTGGGCTGTGGCTAAGCCATTCCTCTGAAGTATCATTTCTTCCAGCGGTGCTAGTGTAGCAAGACATGCAGGATAACTTTCGTGAAGTTTGGAATGTAGGAGAGAGGGACCAGTGGCAGTAACTGCTGTGTGGGCGGGTCGTGAGTCGTGCACGGATAACCCACTCACTAAGAGCGTTGCTCACCAAAGGAAATGTTCTGGATTCGAATTCGAGCGCAGCAAACAACTTTAATCTTCCAGGAGGTTTCAAAACAGTGCACACTGCGCTGCAGAGGCAAAAATGAACACTGTTGTTCCGCAGCAGCTGTGTTACTTCTTTATTGCCGACGGCTATAGCTGATAGCATATCTCAGAGTTGTAGTGCTGCGTGTGCAACTGGCCGAACTAAAGTTCAACTGGTTTTCCACCTGTGCGCAGTTCAGTGCTGACAAGCGAAGCGCTAGGGGATAGCGTTGCTGCTTGGCGTTTACAGCTGTGCACCAGTACTGGCTGCTACAGCACACGGTGCGTCTGAGGCTGGGGTCGGGAGAGAGCAATCATGTTGAGTGGCGGCTGGGTCTCTCCCGGGGCGCCAACAGCCGAACTGCGACCGTAACCAACTCGTCCTGCTCGCCCTACGCCGGGATTTCTGCAGAATTATCTCCAACTCTTTATTTTCAGGATTCCGTACCTCAATCGTTAAAAACGAAACCCTTATAGCATCTCTTTGTTGTCCATCTGTCTATTTGTTTCTCCGTCCGACCGTTAACAACCCTTTTATCACATGAACGACTGGACCGATCAAGTTGAAATTTACGTCACATACCAACGTGTAGGGTCCCTTGGCGGTATACAAAATTGAAGGTTGTAAGTAAATGCACTCTAAAGATACGATCATTTACGTGCATATTTTGGTACTCTCAAACTCTCATCAAAACCTGTCGGTACCTCCCCTCGATCTAGAATCATGAAATATGGCAGGAAGGAATGTTTAACAGTAAAAGTGAGGGAAGAATAAAAAAATCTGTTAATTTGTAATTATCTCACACGAAAAAAATTTTTTGTCGTTTGTTATCTGACTGACTGACTGCCCGTCTGACTTGTAAGACCCCTTTTCCACATGAACGGGTAGACGCATCAAGTTGAAATTTATGTCACATACTAATGTCTATGGTCCCTTGTTGGTGTAAAACAGTTAAGCTTCTAACTCATTGAAATCAAAATAAGTGACACAGTCAAAACCTTCTTACACATGGCTCTAACAAAAATTTGGGTAACAGAACGATTCCCCGAACATTGGACCACAGCTGTCATCCACCCACTACACAAAAAGGGAGTTAAAAGCAACCCAGAAAACTACAGAAGAATCTCTCTCCTAGATTGCACATACAAAATTCTATCCAAGATCCTATATGAAAGAATCAAGGAGCAATTAGAACAGGAGTTAGGGGAATATCAGGGAGGTTTCAGACCATGGAGAAGCTGTGCAGAGCAGATAATTAGTTTAAAATTGATTATGGCATACTACAAGAAACGGAACAAACCTCTAGCAATAACATTTGTAGATTTTAAGAAGGCATATGACTGTCTCCACAGACCTTCAGTATTAAAAATTTTAAGAAATCTAGGACTCCATCCAAAGCTAATTAAAATAATACAACTCACTCTAACCAACACCAAATCAAAAGTGAAGTTTAGAGGAGAAATTTCGGAACCATTCCTCATAAAAACAGGCTTAAGACAAGGTGACTCCCTATCACCATTACTGTTCAACTGCGCACTGGAATACATAATGAGACAATGGTACAAGTACAATCCAAAGATGATAAGAATTGGAAGTGCAAAAGATGATATTAGCTTAAACTGCTTGGGATTCGCTGATGATCTTGCTCTCCTAGCCAACACCGTTCAAGAAGCCAGGCAACAAGTAAAATCACTACAAGTAATAGCAGAGAAAGTAGGCCTTAGAATATCATTTGAAAAAACGGAGATTATGCTAACTGATCCACCACTTGCAAACAAAATTACAATAGGAGAACAGGAAATCAAAATTGTCGATAAATTTAAATATTTAGGCGAAATAATAACATACAATCTAAATGAGAAGCCGTCATGGCAGAATAGAATAAAAAAACTGAACTACGCAAATTACATTGCCAAAACTACATACAACAAAAAAAGCCTATCTATAGATGCAAAATTAAAACACTATAAAACAGTTACACAACCAGAAATAACGTATGCAGCTGAAACTATCTTCAAAACAACTAATACAGCAGAAATTGACAGAATACTAAAAATAGAAAGAAGAATAATTAGGACATTATAAATAAACAGTACAAAATAAATGGACATTGGAGAATAGCATCAAATGAAACAGTATATAAGAAAATAGAACCAGTCATGAGCACGATCAGAAAGAAACGCATCTCATTCTTTGGACATCTGATGAGAACTCCAGAAAACAGAATTAGTAAAAAAATAATACAAAAATTGTGGAATAGCAAGAGCGACATTAAATGGATCACAGAAATTAAGGAAGATATAAAAGAACTCCAAATTACAGTAGATGACCTAAAAAACAAGACAGAGAAAACCAGACTACTGTAAGACCCGCAAACCAGACTACAAATGAAAATCAATAAAAGGAGTACAGGAAGAGTGGTCTCAAATAAAGAAAGAAAGAAAATATCTAAAAGAATGAAGAAATATTGGGCAGACAGAAGAGCAAAACACCTTTCATATAAGAATAATCGCTAATAATTATATTACTTATAGTATTAAGTTATCGTTGAGCCAAATTGTATCCCTGTGTAACAACTTGTTTATAACCTTGTATTTTTGACTACAGTGGTCCAATGAAGGCCATAAAATAAATAATAATAATTATTATTATTATAATATGGCCATCTACGTCACACATATTGATAATACCAAACTCACTCATTAGAACCTACAGAGTACTTTCTGTACGAAAACATTTGCGATGCATCACCAACCTCGAAGCCGTTTCGTTCGAAGTTCGTTCTCTTCGAACACCTTTGTGGAAAACATCTGGAGTACATTTTACATTTGTAACTCAGGACGAATGCATAGAGACAGCTTCATATCTAAACAGTCGGTTCAGCAAAGCATTAATAATTCCACGGACTCAAATGTTTCATGCATTCACTCCTGTAGTTTCAACTATAACAAAAGTCTTTGTCGAGATATTCTCATATGCTCAAAGTTCATTGCTACAGTTGATCACCAGACCAAAAGAAACACTGTAATTGACAGGTAGAAATGGATACAAAATTTCATTGTATAACAACAAGTGGTGGCTTGCAATAAATTTTGGAGAAAGATGAAGATGAACTAAAGGTAACATTTCCTCATGTATGTGGTCCATCTCCTTTTTCATACCCTGAAAAGCCAGTGTTACGTAGATTCGTGTGGTGGATGTTCTATGTAAGGTCAATCCAGTGACTCCAACGGGCCATGTACACATCTTACCTGAAAATAACACGGTCAAAACCAACAGAGCGTTTACAGTTAATTCCAGTTTACAAGAATTTGTAAATGTTGTGTAGTAAGTAAAGTTTTTAAAATTAATTTGTTGATTTCTTAAGGCAGAGCCTTTATGAAAGACGTTATTCACACAATTTTGCAACACATGATCCTGTGATGATCCCAAAATGAAAATTTCAGAGGTGTAAGAGTATAGTGCTAGGAAATTGTGCGATTTTTCAAAAAATTTTAAATATAGCTTTTTGGAAAATTAAAATAAAAAGTTAATTAATTTTTTTTAAATTGTGATTTTTATACACCATCATGTTGCATACCAAATGAAAGCCCATCTTAAGAGATTTAAAATGACAGATTTTGTCGGTCTGTATCTCATCTGGTTCCGGAGAAAATGGCAATTTACTACTGCAGCGTGTAGTACTTTCTAACAAAAATTTGAAGATTCGAGGCGTAATAAATTTTTTATTTAATCACGAAAATAATATGGTTTTATTCATAATTATGTAGGGACACTAGGTACACTTAGCCTCATCAAAATTTGAGAACATGAAACTCAATCAGTGTGCTGATTTGATACGGAACGGCCGGCCGGAGTGGCCGTGTGGTTCTAGGCGCTACAGTCTGGAACCGAGCGACCGCTGCGGTCGCAGGTTCGAATCCTGCCTCGGGTCTTTAGGTTAGTTAGGTTTAATTAGTTCTAAGTTCTAGGCGACTGATGACCTCAGAAGTTAAGTCGCATCGTGCTCAGAGCCATTTGATATGGAATGACCTTGCATTAAAATGTAACAAAGATACTTTTTAGAAGATGTAATGCAATTCATTTGAAACCAAGAAGCAATCTAGAAATGCTCCTAATATTGATGTATGAGATATCTTGTTAAATTCATAATCAGATTAAAACATTGATCTAAAACATTCAGTGCAAGACGTTTTCACCAGACGGGCTGTGAGGTGTGTTCCTCTGCTTATGTACATAGGGTTCAGTCTGCCCACGCGGCGATGCCACCCTGCCTGCAATTGCATACTTCCTTTAGACAATATCTTTGTTACATTTTAGTACCGCACGGTATTAGTACCTGTCCTCTCCCCCCCTCCCAGCTTCCTTCCTCCCGTAACCACCATCCAGGAAACAGGGGTCTGTATGATGCTAAGTCGGTTTAATAGAATACTGGATGCGATTGAATGGCGTCACAAGTGTACTATAGTGCTGTTCCTTTTTTTTTTTCTTTTTACAGCTTGTGACTATACTCTTTTTAGGGAAATTTGACTCTCAACAGCTCGTGACTAACCAATCTTAAATTTTAAATTTTTGTTAATCTGTGTTATCAGCTTACTCAGCTATAATTTTAAGAATTTTATGTTTTCAGTCTTTGTTATTTACTTAAATAATTATTTATTAATGCTTTATTTCATTCAATTTTTAGAATTAGAGCTGATCACTAAATGTGATTCAAACTGGTTGTCAGTAAATTACAACTGAGAGTGTTACAATAAATATTTTAAAGGCTGTAAAGTTGCGGCATCTCTAATGAGGAAGATTAAATTTATTTACGTTTTCGTACTATTCAGGAGCTTTTCTGATAACCCGTTCTGTAATATCATATTTCAGGTTCCAGAATTTTAAAAATTGTAATCTGCAATGAATATAAAAAATATTACTTGATTTAATGCTTATATTATTCTATTTAAAATGCTTTTCTATCTCTGTATCTCCGTCTCTCTGTCTGTCTATCTATCTATCTATTTATCTGTCTCTCTGTTATTGATAATCAAACACAGAGGAATGGATACACTGAAGGCAATAACATGTAATCTTTTTATGAAAGATAGATATCGATAACTCAGGGTATCGTACCTCTCTCCTGATACTGTTATAAATACGACACTATTCTCACGATAATAACCATGAGTAAAATATAGCTACTCTTCGTTCAGTGCTGTTAGTCGTCCACCTCCAAAGCTGACTGGTCAGCACGGCTGACTGCCACGTGAAGGACACGGGCTCGATTCCCGGTACAGACAGCGGTTTCTCCTTGGTGGGAGGGATTGAACGGCTGCACTCAGCCTCGTGATGCCGTCTGAGGACCTACTTGACCGGGTAGTAGCGGCTCCAGGTCACGAAAACTGATAACGGTTGGGAGAGCGGTGTTCTGACACTACGCCCCTCCGTACCGCATTTAATGACGCCATTGGCTACGGATGACACAGCGGTCGGTCGGTACCGATGGGCTGGCCAGCGCTTGCGTACGGCTTTTACGTTTACTTTCTTTACTGACGAGTTAAGGAGGCAGGCAGACGTTATCCAGCACGAAGCTGTGACGATATCCGCGGACCAACAAAACTTCGCTCCTGAATTACACCCGTTCATTATCATAGACCCTTCCCGTGTTCACTCAAAAATTGTCATCGACGTGGAAATAGCTGAGATGGAAAATCGTAGCCTTTCAGTCCACGGTGTAACGCTGCAGCGATATCGAGGAGTGCACTGAAAAATTAGAGAACCCACGCGTCCGGCCTTTGCAGGTTGTGGCAACCTTCGTTTTGGGTGTATACTGCGACGTTCGCTGTACCCAAGACCAAAGAATGGACTTAAGAATAGATTTGCAGGAGGTGGTGCCCCACAGCTGGTAGGTGTTTAAAATGATGAGCTGATGATGAAATCTTTATGTAAACAACCAGTTTCGGTTGACTGACCACCATCAAGTTCTTAGTAGCACTTACAGCATCACATTAGGCGATTATAAAATCATTAACGTCAGATAAAAAAAAAACATGAATTTGTCACTGTCGTCACTTCGTAATATAAATTACATCGTTAATATACTGGGAGTAACAGGTATAAGTGCAGATATTTTTATATGTGGTACCTTCATACGTACTCACATCAGTATGTTAGTTGCTGTTTGTCTGCGTCGAACAGTCTGCCCGCAAACATGTCACATAATTTATTACCTGGTGTTTCCTGTACAGTCGTAACTGCACCACTAAGTGGATTACCCGTATCAGTATAGACAAACCATTTTGCGACCGTGTGTCCACTCTTCAATACCTGACCTGCTGCTCGGGGGAAAATAAGCATTAATGGCTTGTTATTGTCACACGTACTTGGAGGTGCTGCCCAAACTAAAAACAACTTGTAATAGCTGTAATTATTAGTCTGCACATGACGTAAATACTGATTTGATGTTGTTTAGTAGACTGTCCTCAGTCACCAGTAAAAATATCTGCTCTTTACCATTACACACTACATAAACAGTGCTAGACAGTGCACTCTTTCATGCAACAGAAAGGTCATTAGAGGTGAAGCTATAGCCCAGGTGGCGCAGGTTCAAATGGTTCAAATGGCTCTGAGCATTATGGGACTCAACTGCTGAGGTCATTAGTCCCCTAGAACTTAGAACTAGTTAAACCTAACTAACCTAAGGACATCACAAACATCCGTGCCCGAGGCAGGATTCGAACCTGCGACCGTAGCAGTCTTGCGGTTCCAGACTGCAGCGCCTTTAACCGCACGGCCACTTCGGCCGGCTAGGTGGCGCAGGGAAGGGAAAGAATCAGAGGCATCGGCCGTCAGGGGCTTAAGTAATTTAGAGGTACTACAGAAAACCCAAAACTGATTGGTCAGACCGCAGTCTTTACTTCCATAGGGATTTGTAAATAGCTGTTTATAAACTGCCGTTTAGTTGGCTTCCGGTAACATTAAGAACGTGTGCCCGTTTTATTGAAGTTTTCATTACGCCTTTTCTTTATTAAAAACTAATTCCACTATTATTTCAGTACTTGCCTTAAAGTATAATTATTTTTGTATGTACAAGTACGATTCTTCAATACTAGAAGAATTATTGTTTCATACGTTTCGCTTTCTTAGAGTATGAAAAGCATTCACTTTTGAAATCTGAATTCTCCCTCCTCCCCTGCTGCCATTTCCCCCAGAATCGATTTGGAAAGAGAGGTTAGTGTTTACACGCATCTCCGTGGCAGACGAGTTCCTTGCCTCACAGGCAAGAACATGGCAAGAGTGACCGAACAGTTTACAGAACCACATTTAATACAGGAGTGCAATTCGTGGCAGGCCGCTTCAGACCACTCAGAAGACTCGTGACTCAAAAAGAATGTTTTCAAATAACCTTTTGGGTCTAAGTCCTGTTTATTTTTCATTCCTTCGGACCTAGAAACTATGCCTGTGTCTGCGTCTAGTTGTCGTTTACTAACCAACAACGGCCTTATAAAAAAGGCATAGCTGGGTGGAAATTTTTAATGAACTGTATACCACTCTTCAACTTCGCGTGGATTTTTCAGGACTTATAATTTACCTATTTGGCTTTCTGCAAATAGCCATGAAAAATAAAAGTCATATGTTCTCTGCAACTTGATAAGAAACTGTGGCTGCATTTGTTTTTTTTTTTTAATATCCAAAAGTAACAGAGAAGAGAAAAATCTAATAGTTTGAAAAACGATGCGAGTAGCGCGACAAGTTTTTTCAAAGCACTGTAGCGAAAAATACGGGATATTTAAGTAAAGAAAACATTTATTATGGCAATTTTTAAATTTTTTTCCGATATAGGGAGTGCCAATGTGGTGTCACCGCCAGACACCACACTTGCTAGGTGGTAGCATTTAAATCGGCCGCGGTCCGTTAGTATACGTCGGACCCGCGTGTCGCCACTATCAGAGATTGCAGACCGAGCGCCGCCACACGGCAGGTCTAGAGAGACTTCCTAGCACTCCCCCAGTTGTACAACCGACTTTGCTAACGATGGTTCACTGACAAAATACGCTCTCATTTGCCGAGACGATAGTTAGCATAGCCTTCAGCTACGTCATTTGCTACGACCTAGCAAGGCGCCATGTCCAATTACTATTGATATTGTAAATAATGTGCAGACAAGAGCTACGTTCAACATTAATGGATTAAAGTTAAGTATTCCACCAGTTACCTCCCTTTTTCTGAAGTCTAAATTCCTTGTCCTGTTCCAGACCTCACGCCAGCCTGCGTGAGCTTAAACGCGTGCCTTTCGGCTTCCTCTAAAATTCGTGGGTTGGCCCTCCTGCCAATCCACAACATCCAACATAGCCGATAAGTTATGTACTAGCTTAGTGCAGTTCACACCACAGTCCCGGGTCAATACATAATGATTGTGGCTGCTGTCAGCCTTAAAAACGCTGTCAGTTGATACAGACATCCTCACAAAATCACAGCAAGCCTCAGCTCCCTTCTGGGCTGCATGAGAAATAACGTCTGCTGTCCTCTTAAGTACCTGTGATTTGGAGTAGCTCATAAACACATGTCAGTAACAGTATGCTCTGCTGACCTTGGAGGAAAGGACGACTGGTAAGACGTTTATTGCTAAATGTCGATGTTGGCAGCTTCTGGACAAGATACGTAATGTGTGGTGCCCTCCAATCCTGCATGGATGTTGTACAGTTGACCGTGTGGCTTTTGCTGGAAATAGGATAATATTGTCTCTTATAAGCGTTGCATAAACGCACACCTATGATTTTAAAAAAATGGTTGAAATGTACTTGTGTGCGCTCACCTAGGGAAAAAGGTGCAAATACTAGACGAGTCAATGAGTCAGCACCACACTCACACAATAGGCTGATGCAAAGTAGCTTTCATACCTTCTTGTTGGTTCTCTGCGTATTTTATACGGCTCGATAAATCAGTTCAAGTTGTTGTAAATGCTTAATTCTGATAATGAGTGACATATTTTCATGAAAGATGCTGCAACTGCAAGCATTTTTCAAAGATTCATTGTAACAGTCTCAGTTGCAAATAGTCAAACTTGATAACCAGTATCGATTACTTAATGATCATCTTCGGATCTCAATAATCACAGTTGCGAAAAGCTGTATTTCTTTTTAATTACGGTTCCAAGTGATCGCCACAAGTGGCTGGATAAAATGCCAATTCTTGGAATTTCACGCATAATACGTTAGTCAGATGCAATTAGTTGTATGCCGGTTGCATGTTAGACTTCGTACACAACACCTCGTACACAACTGCAACACATGTTTGTGGTGAAATTTTACATTGTCAGATTGGAGCACGGGATTTTGAAAAAAAAAAAAAGTTCACTTCATCACAATGGATAGACTTTATGACAAGTCGTTTATCTTAGATTCTTTTAACATACAAAATTATGCTTGATTATATTTCAATAAACGAAAAATAATGATTAATTTTAAGCATAAAAAATTTGTAAATTGTATTTTTCACTAGATCTGAACCCACTCCCGCCCCTGCCTACCTCGACGTTTAGATCAGACATGGGCAGCCTTTCACATACTAAAGGGAGGTATTACAATATCAAATTTTCTTTGACACTCATCTTTACCGCGGCACAAAAGAGAGTATTGCATTGTTGTCAAATATTTCGTCGAAGTTCATTCAGAATGACGGACGAAGCTATGATCTGTAGTTAACGTGTACTACAGTTGCATTGTCACTATATATGGAAGAGGAGCAGGCGAAAAGGAAATTTACTGGAGTGACGCCGTGGTGAATCCAGGTGAGATGAGAAAGGCGTACAACAAAATTTGTAACGGGAGTTCCAGGTCGAGGACGTGAAGTCGTATTAAAAATTACTTGCGAATGGACGAGAGTACATTTCAGTATGTGCTCAGCAAAGTGTCTCCTCATATTACGAAGCGGAGCACTCACCTCAGAAATGCTATATCCGCCGCCGAAGACAGACTTACCGTAACACTACGATTTTGCAACAGGAGAGAGCTACTCTAGTTTATAGTACACTACTCGAATATCGCAGTACACGTTGACGAAAATAATATCAGAAACGTATGGAGCTATTTTAAAGCACTGAAGGAGAAATATCTGAAGGCAAATATTGCGTAGGACATACTACAGCCAAAAGAAAATTTTTATTTCTACAAAACTTGTAGATTTCCTCTTCATATCCTCGGAGGAAACGTCCTGGCCGTACTCTACTGCTAGTACCTCTCCAGTATTTTTATAGCTCTCATTTCTTCTTCATCTTCTTCTTCTTCTTCTGTTTCTGTATTCGAGAGGTCGCAAGTTACACAGTGCTTCATTCCTGTAAATTTTGTTGTTTATGCGACGCACAATGTAGCTTTCGAAGCCATGTTGATGGACATTAGATGTCAGCTGCAGCGATGTTAGCACTCCATGCGGTTGCATTTCTCCGTGCTGTAAACAGAAGACGAACGCTTTCTTTGATCAAATCTAAGGCGAGGCGCTAAATTTGATCAGAGAAAATTTGACCAAGGCCTAACTTTGACAAAGTTCCTTATTACACTATCAAATTTCATTGCGAAATTCTGCAACACCATTAGTAAAAAAAAAAATATTCACGACACGTAAATAAAAGAAACCATCTGAAGATGAGATGTCAGACTTCTTGAATTGTGACCAGAAAAATAAATGAAAAATAAACTGGATGCAGCTAATTCATTATAAATTCCCTTCGATTTCAATAGTAGCAATGTTCTAATACGTCGACAGAATTATTTCCTAATGTTAATGCGAGAAAGCATAGGATAACAAAAGTACGGCAATGAGATACGCAGTCCCTGCCGACAAGCAATCAGGAGTAAGTTAACGATTTTTGGCCACAAGCAGGTCATTCAGATGTTTCACATATAGTGTATACATATACATAAACATTACTGGCAAGCATTTTTTTAAATATTTGTCCAAAAATACTTTTGATGGAAGACTGCGTAGCTATGGATTGTTTGTGTAACACTAAATAAATGAAGTTCACAACCTGGGAATGTGTTTCACTTTGTTGTTCGAATCCAGCGGCGACGAAATGGCTTGCGCGAAGTAAGCAAAACTTCCACTGGTCTACGACATGAGCAGCAAACCTGATGCAAGCCGAGTGTCGGCGGAAATACGAATTTCTTCCGCGGGCCGAAATGAAACTAATTGCGGGCGCATCCGAACTGCAGGCCACCGATTGCTGGCCGCCGGCCGTTTGTTTAGGTTATTATAACTCATTACCAACTAATTTCTGTTGAATGCCATAAAAATAAGCAGGTTTTGAGTAACCATATTCTTATGACAGCTCCTAATGTAATTCCTATTATAACACACATAGTGAGGCTTGGAACAGTAAGGCTTGTGCACTACCAACATGATACACAACTAGCACAACATTATAAACTGTCCAGTCACACTAATGTAACCACCTGTCAAAACCCTGAGTAACCACCTTTCGCAACGCGGACCGCTGCGAGACGTTCGGGAAGATAGTCAGTGAGGTTCTGAAACGTCTCGACAGGGATTTGGAGCCATGGTGAATCCAGTACCGTGGCCAATGCGCTCGATTTCTCTGTTGAGGATCCATACATCGTGCAGCCCGATCGAGGTGGTCCCACAGATTCTCGATTGGGTTTAAATCCGTGAAGTTTAGGGGCCAGGGGAGTAAGGTAAGCTCATCCTGGTGCTCTTCGAACCATACACTTACAACTGCAAGTCATGTGACTCGTTGCATTGTTCTGCTGGTAGATGCCATTGTGCCGAGGAAAAACGAATGTAGGGATGGACATGGCCCCCAAGGATAGACGTATACTTGTGTTGATTCATTGTCCCCTCCAGAATTACGAAGTCATCCAGGAATGCTTCAGAACGTACCCCACACCATAACGCTCCCTCCTCCTGCCCGGACTCTTCCGATGATTGTTGCAAATGGCTCTGAGCACTATGGGACTTAACATCTGAGGTCATCAGTCCCTTAGAACTTAGAATTACTTAAACCTAACTAACCTAAGGACATCACACACAACCATGCTCGAGGCAGGATTCGAACCTGTGACCGTAGCAGCCACGTGGCTCCGGACTGACTTCTTAAGTAATAGAGCCCAGTACGTTGTCCTCGATAGTGATTGTTCATCGGAGGTGAGGGTATCATCTGGAGTGCCCCAGGGAAGTGTGGTAGGTCCGCTGTTGTTTTCTATCTACATAAATGTTCTTTTGGATAGGGTGGATAGCAATGTGCGGCTATTTGCTGATGATGCCATGGTGTATGGGAAGGTGTCGTCGTTGTGTGACTGTAGGAGGATACAAGATGACTTGGACAGGATTTGTGATTGATGTAAAGAGTGGCAGCTAACTCTAAATATAGATAAATGTAAATTAATGCAGATGAATAGGAAAAAGAATCCTGTAATATTTGAATACTCCAATAGTAGTGTAGCGCTTGACACAGTCATGTCGATTAAATATTTGGGCGTAACATTGCAGAGCGATATGAAGTGGGACAAGCATGTAATGGCAGTTGTGGGGAAGGCGGACAGTCGTCTTCGGTTCATTGATAGAATTTTGGGAAGATGTGGTTCATCTGTAAAGGAGACCGCTTATAAAACACTAATACGACCTATTCTTGAGTACTGCTCGAGCGTTTGGGATACCTATCAGGTCGGATTGAGGGAGGACATAGAAGCAGTTCAGAGGCGGGCTGCTAGATTTGTTACTGGTAGGTTTGATCATCACGCGAGTGTTACGGAAATGCTTCAGGAACTCGGGTGGGAGTCTCTAGAGGAAAGGAGGCGTTCTTTTCGTGAATCCTACTGAGGAAATTTAGAGAACCAGCATTTGAGGCTGACTGCAGTACAATTTTACTGCCGCCAACTTACATTTCGCGGAAAGACCACAAAGATAAGATAAGAGAGATTAGGGCTCGTACAGAGGCATGTAGGCAGTCATTTTTCCCTCGTTCTGTTTGGGAGTGGAACAGGGAGAGAAGATGCTAGTTATGGTACGAGGTACCCTCCGCCACGCACCGTATGGTGGATTGCGGAGTATGTATGTAGATGTTGACTGAAGCGCCTAGAACCGTTCGGCCACAGCGGCCGGCAATTGTTGCAGGGAATATATGCCTTCAGACGTTTCACTTCGTACACGCCAACGGCCATCTCTGCGATAGGGCATAAAAAGTGATTAATCTGAAAAGGCCACTTGCCGCCAATCGGTGGACGTCCATTTGCGGTATTGGAATGCAAATTGCAGCCTTTGTCGCCGATGAACAGCAATCGGCGTGGGTGCGTGAACCAGGCACTTAGTGCAGAGGCCCATACGCAGCAACGTTTGCTGAATAATCGTTGAGGGTGCACTGTTGGTAGCCCTTTGGTTCGTCTCGTCCGTCAGTTGCTCAACAATTGCACGTCTTTTCTCCTGTGCACATCTCCGCAGCCATCGTTCACCCCTATCATCTAAGGACCGAGGAGCACCACAATTTCCTCGGCGCCGAATGATATGCCATTTTGTACGTCAGAGAAATCGCTTCGTTTCCGCATTACGACTGCACTGTTTTCCGCGTCCCCCCGACACGCTTTATATACCGTCCACATTTCGTGAAGCCACCTGCCTTCTGCAAGTGGTTATTGCACGTTGACATCGAACTTAGGCGGTGGTCCCATTAAAGTGATTGTAACATGTAAGATAAGTACCTAACGAGGCCACAAGCAATATACAAGTTACATTGTACATCTTTTGTAAAGATGTGTGGTTTGCTCTCTCTCTCCAAACAAACACACACACACACACACACACACACACACACACACACACACACACACGTTAAAGACCCTTCCCCATTCGACTCCTCGCTTCTGTACATGTGTGGGAGGGTGTGGAGTTGGGTTTTCGAATGCGTATCAGATAAGTGCTTTGGGTTATTTAGTGTGTGGTATCCTTATTGACAGAGGAAAGAAATTAAAAGGTTTTGTCCTTTTTGTGGTCGTGATAACGTTGTCAGTCATAGCGGCCTCATAAACAGAAGGCTGGTGCCTGTGTCGGTGTAGTGCATTCGCTAATTAAACGTGTCTTGACAGCCGCCGTGATCATACGCACACTAGCTGGCTGATAACTGAAAGACCGTACGTTACGTGTTTTGCCGTGCCGCAGACAGCACAGAAAAGCGTGTGTGGAGCTGATTGTCGCTCCCACGTGCGTCGCGCGGCAAATGTATTCCGAGTTAATGAGTGGGCCGATAATGGGGCAGCGTCTCTGTGTGTCACTGGGCCGCTCTCTGGTTGTCAACAACTGCCAGACTCCTCTGTGCCGGCCGCGCTCGTAAAAAGCCGACAAGGCGCTCCGGCTGATAAAACTCGCCGCGATATGGCCGCGTTCCGGATCAGCACTTCCTGTGCGCTCTTAATGCGCCGGAACAGCTTCATATCGACACCATGGCGCTCATGTTTTCCTTCTCATATCAGTGCTTTAAACCTTTGCCTTCGTTTATCTTATTCAAGGATGAGCGAGATGGACGGAACTGTCTTTCAGCGCCCAAAGGAGGTCGCGAAAACACAACAGTTCTTGTTTGCTTATTTCACGTATTTACGGCTTAGAAAAGCGAAAGCCCTTCCTAAAACTGTGGTACAATTAGTACAGACTATTTCAAAACGATTCTTCTTATTTCACAAGACTTTATCTTATATGACTGAAGATAAAACTTGGGATAATGGTTCAAATGGCTCTCAGCACTATGGGACTTAATTTCTGAGGTCATCAGTCCCCTAGAACTGAGAACTAATTAAACCTAACTAACCTAAGGACATCACACACATCCATGCCCGAGGCAGGATTCGAACCTGCGACCGTAGCGGTCGCGAGGCTCCAGACTGTAGCGCCTAGAACCGCTCGGCCACTCCGGCCGGCAAACTTGGGATAAATTACGCATCGAAACAGACAGTCTACCTAGGCAGGTACCAGGTGTAAGTTAATGGTTAGTGCGATTCCAGGGAGGGGTCTCTCAGATGTACGTTCTGTAGCTGCTCGATGATTATTCAGTATGCATCGACTCGAGATGGCGAAAACACGACAGCAAATGGCGTTTTTCGTTTCAAAAGGTGCAATTCAGTTACAACACGGGCTTAATTTCGGCCGGAACGGCGTTCCCGAACCTCCCAGGGATTTTTTTTTTTTTTGACTCACTGGAACAAGTCGATACCAGAGATTTAAAATAGTATACGCGTATTAAATCGGTACGTTACTATCATTTGTACAAATGGCACACGAATTAACGTTTCGTGAAAATGTGTTACAGGGACGTTCGTTTTCAAAGGTGTTGCATATTTGTAATAATGAGTATGAACTTGAATCAGTCCAGTTGTAATACAGTTCAGTGAGTAGACCCCAAATGATATTTGATGCATCTAGCTCTGTGTCTCATGTCACATCGTGTTTTGTTTTTCGTACTCTTCGGGAAACCGGAATTTTGCGTGACCCTGACGGGCCCGGAATATCTTCATCGTCAGTCATCGCTAGAGCATTAAAGGAGGCAAAACGTTACATTGCTACAAAACAAGCGTAAATTTTTCGAGTCCAAATTTTTCTTCAAAGGAAGTCATAATTGATAGGTTATGCATTTGTTAAATACAATTATTAGACCTCCTGTGGCATGTTACACACAAAATAAATACAAAATTCTTGTTTCAAACCCTATAATTGAATTTTACTGCTCAAAGTGTTATTGGAAAAGAAGTCATGATTTATGCTACCAGTTGAAAATTATGATAGTTATTGTAATTCCAAGAAAACTTTACACACAAAATGAGTCGAGATTCTTCTGTTTTGGATATTATTATTATTACAATTCAAGCAATACGTAGCTCGATCCAAGGTCACTTCCGATACATAATTTTCCTCTCTTGCTTCTTCAAAGTCTGGATCTACATCATTGCCATCTGCACACACACGCTATCTTCTTCGAGAAAATTATCCTCTTCCCTAAATTACCGATTCATTGTGTGTGTATTAGCCAAATAAAAAATATGCCAAATATTAGAAAACAGGAACATCATTCCAGAATGAGATTTTCACTCTACAGCGGAGTGTGCGCTGATATGAAACTTCCTTGCAGATTAAAACTGTGTGTCGGACCGAGACTCGAACTCGGGACCTTTGCCTTTCGCGGGCAAGTGCTCTACCAACTGAGCTACCCAAGCACGACTCGCGCCCTGTGAGTCGTGACGGGGCGTGAGTCGTGCTTGGGTAGCTCAGTTGGTAGAGCACTTGCCCGCGAAAGGCAAAGTTCCCGAGTTCGAGTCTCGGTCCGGCACACAGTTTTAATCTGACAGGAAGTTTCATATCAGCGCACACTCCGCTGCAGAGTGAAAATCTCATTCTGGAAACATCCCCCAGGCTGTGGCTAAGCCATGTCTCCGCAGCATCCTTTCTTTCAGGAGTGCTAGTTCTGCAAGGTTCGCAGGAGAGCTTCTGTAAAGTTTGGAAGATAGGAGACGAGGTACTGGCAGAAGTAAAGCTGTGAGGACGGGGAGTGAGTCGTGCTTGGGTAGATCAGTTGGTAGAGCACTTGCCCGCGAAAGGCAAAGGTCCCGAGTTCGAGTCTCGGTCCGGGCCACAGTTTTAATCTGCCAGGAAGTTTCAGGCACATCATTACTGAGCATTCATAATATTAACGACAAGAGCACCAGCATCATCAAATCGCTAGAGTCAGACAATAAATAATTCAGCCATTGTTAACAACAAGCTTTACCATGAAGGTATTTAATAGCACGCGTCTCATATGTGCCCAGATTGACGGGAACCGCGAAGAGATACCAATTTCAGTCGCTAATTTACGAAGATTTTGCTGTCTAGAATTAATTAATATCGGTCACACGTTTACCGAGCGCCACAGTAAAAGTGTTTGAACATTTCGGGTGGCAGCAGTTAAAAAGATGACGTCGTTGTCAAGAACACGTAACCGCCTACTTGTGTCGATATATAGCGAGCAGAACTATGGAGCAAACTAGCACTGCTACGCACACGATAGTTCCTATTGTTTATATTAAATCTTTATCGTTTTATTGTTTTGATTATAATAAGGAATTTTGTTTAATAAGTTATAGCGGTGGGGGGGGGGGGGGGCTAAGGGTGGTTGGCTGGTTGAAGAGGTGAGTTCCGACACGTAAACTTGTAGAAATTAAGCGCTGATTGCAAATGCGCGACGTGATTTTCTTCGAAAGGATAGCAAAACGGCTTACGGATCCCGCATTGTACCATTAACACCCACTGCCACCTAATGTCAGCGGTATGTGATTCATTTTTCTGGGTCTTTGCGCCAGACGCCAAAAATTCACCAACAAACGACTAAGTTTGAGGAGGTGCATTATTATGGTGAAAAACCCATGAATTGTTTCGCGACAAACCCGAACGCTTTCCATCGGACGTTTTGTGTTCAAAACATCCGAAAAATTTCGTGGCATGAACCGGTTGATACGTCATCATCCTGAGCGTCTTGTCTGATTTTGATTCGGCGATCGTTCATAGTCATTTGCGTCAATTTTTCCACGACTTGACGGGGACATCCAGGGCGCTCGTCATCTTCAAGATTTTGTCGACCTTCTTCGGAACGCTTGCACCATTGATAAACCCTTGTTTTACTCATAGCAAGCTCACAAAAGGCATTATGTAACAAATCTGAATCTTTGTGTCAATTTATTCTGTTCTTATAGTAGAAATTAAAAGCCGGCCGGAGTGGCCGAGCGGTTAAAGGCGCTACAGTCTGGAACCGCACGACCGCTACGGTCGCAGGTTCGAATCCTGCCTTGGGCATGGATGTGTGTGATGTCCTTAGGTTAGTTAGGTTTAAGTAGTTCTTAGTTCTAGGGGACTTATGACCACCGCAGTTGAGTTCCATAGTGCTCAGAGCCATTTGAACCATTTTTTGAAATTAAAACAAAATTGTCTGATCCGCTTTTATACAAAACAAATTATCACCGATGCTACCAAAACACGTGTAACCTTTTTGATTGTTGACACCAGACTAAATATCCGATTCGGCTAACACTGTGCAAATACTTTTCAGACATGTTTACCATCACAATAACGAAAATAATTACAGTTTACACAAGGCTGTTTCATCAGCAACCGTATATAATTTTCAAACAGAAACTCTACAGCCAACCGGTTGCAAATAACTGTTTGGTATATTGATCTAGGTTTCGACGCCTATTCAGGGGGTCTTCATCAGAATGAAATTTTGAGAAATTTACATTGCGAGAAAGCAATGATCAGTATTTAGAGCAGTTATGCTCAAGAGAAAATTCAAATAAAACACGTTGGAGTCGTGGCACGCAAACCTATGAACAACATCAGACAACATATTTTTAAGACGGACTAAAAAGTATAAAATAATTTCTCCTAGCCCCATACAGATTTCTAACCCCATAGGGATAGTCCTGAAAATTTGTGCATGTGAATTTTTATTAGCCACCAAAATTATTAAAGCATTAGTTGTGTACTGCATGCGCCTCATTTTTTTTGTTTCAGAATCGTGCAAGTATTTTCATAGCTATTAAAAATTCAAAAACACATATTTTCAGGACTGACTGTATGGGGTTATTTTAAACTTTTGTGTCATTTTTAAAAACGTATTATCTTAAGTTTTTATTTAAATAATAATGTTTTGCTTTTCAGTCTTTGTGTGTCAAAGTTTTCAACCGTTTTCAAACGTTTTGATGAGATTACAGTAGAAACGTGCGTAAATTTCAGGATTATTTCAGTTTCTTGTCACCTGAGAGAACCAATACATTGCTTCCACCTACTGTTATCTCACGAAAAGATACTGAAGATAAAAATGAAAGAGATTCAGAGTTCACAGGAGGACTTAACAACAACCGTTCTTACCACGAAACATTCGCAAGTGGAACAAAAAAAAAGGAAGAAGTAGCAGTGGTACACAAAGTAACCTCCGCCATACACCAGACACGAGAGTCGGTTAATATTGCATTGTCATCGAATTCTGAGATATGTTAAAGTTTCCATTCTGTAACTTCTCGGGAAATGATAGTGGTAAACAAAGCACTATCCGGCACACCGCAGACAAGAAATAAATTAATGTTGCGTTGTCTCCCAGTTCTGAGCTACGTTGTAAAGTTTCAAGTCTCTAGCTTCTGGGGAAATGATACTGGTATACAAAGTACCCTCCACCACACACAAGACAAGAAAGGGACGGTAGGCAGTGCATCAGCCGTGTTTTTCTGCCTCCTGTCATTTTCTCAAATAGTGCGAGAGAAGAAAGATTGTCGTTTGCCCTCCGTATAAGCCAGAATGTCTCTTATGTAGTGAGAACGCGAGATGTGTTTAAATGACATGAGAACGTTCAATCCCTAAATTTTAAAGAGTGTGTCTTCTGTCCTTACCCTAAGCGTATTCCCATTTTGTCCTCCGTCTCTAATGAATTCGTCGTCGACGGAACGTTAAGCGCAAATGCCCCTTTTTTCCGTCCTTCCTACGAATGATTAACAACCTTGGGTGGTATGCAGTTGTGTGTCCCTCGAGAGAATGGCAGCTACGAGGAACCATTCCAGTTACCCAGGCGGCGGAAGTGCAATTCGTTCAGCGTAGCCACATGCCCAATTAGTTTTTCATCAGTGAAAGTGCGTACTTTAACAACAGTAATATAGCTGCCATTAGTTAATGTCAGACTAAAAACGACAGTATCTGATGGACGCTAAACTACAGTTGAGGCAGCAAAGAAAGCTGCAACAACGAATACTATTACAGAACCTCTTCACGAGGGTGTACAACTCATACGTATCGGCGCCATATGGGCGGTTGTTTATACAAGCTGTGGACCAGTACGGGCCTGCTGCACTAGCACCTCGTTATTGCAATGAGGTAATGCCTCCCGTCATTATCTGAAATGTCAGTAGGCGGGTAACGACCGGCCCACTGACAGTTTCCTAATCGCACGTCCGACCACTGTTGGCTCCTGATCTCACGAACCGCGGCTGCCATATACTCCGCAGGCCGGAATACTACATTCGGTCTTCAGAAATTGTGTCACCGCGCGATACAGTAGAACGCTTCCTCCTTTCATTCTTAGCACGAATGGCGAAATGTCAGATACTAAGATAAGCAATCACCGAATAGAAAATTAACTGAAACTGTTTAATAGCAGAAGGGCAGCTTGGTCGCATGAGATGTCTGTGTGGTTCTACAGAGATTATGCGGGAGAACCTGCTCTCCTTCTAGCAGCAGTTTGTCGTAGGCCACTGGAACTACAAAGAGTACCTGGCGATTCGAGAAAGTTCAGGTCATTCCTGTTTTAAAAAAAGGTAGTCGAACAGATGCGTATAATTCTATGCCCATGTGGGTGACGTCAGTCTGTTGTAGAATTACGGAACATGTTTTTATGCTCATGCTTTATGACGTTTTGGGAGAACGAAAATCTCTATAAAAATCCGATACGGATCCCGCGACAGAGATCTTGCAAAACTTAGCCTGCTCCTTTTTTCCCGTGAGTTGCAGAGTGCCGTTCGCAAAGGCGCTCGCGTTGACGCCATGTTCTTTTGCTTCCATTAGGCCTCCGATACAGTTCCTCACCGTCGTTTATTGAACAAAATAAGCGATTGCCGACTATAGGAGCAGATTTGTGATCGCATACAGCGTTTCCTCGCCGATAGAACGCAACACGACGTTCTTAGGGAAACGAAATCGACAAATGTAAAGGTAATTTCGGGAGTGCCTCAAGACAGTGCTAAATGGCCGCTACTACACACATCATAAAAGGTTTTGCATCGCCTCCGTTCCGAGAGTTCCGGAACCTGAACAGAATGTTGGAATAGAGTCCAACATAAACATCATTTCCGCCCTTTTTATTGCTCATGAAAACCACACATCGCATGTTGTACCATCATACAGCGAGACCTTTAGAGGTGGTGGTCCAGATTGCTGTACACACCGGTACCTCTAATACCCAGTAGCACGTCGTCTTGCATTGATGCATGCCTGTATTTGTCGTGGCATACTATCCACAAGTTCGTCAAGGCACTGTTGGTCCAGATTGTTCCACTCCTCAACGACTATTCGGCGTAGAGCCCTCTAGAGTGGTTGGTGGGTCACGTCGTCCATAAACAGCCCTTTTCAATCTATCCCAGGCATGTTCGATGGGGCCGGCCGCGGTGGTCTAGCGGTTCTAGGCGCGCAGTCCGGAACCGCGCGACTGCTACGGTCGCAGGTTCGAATCCTGCCTCGGGCATGGATGTGTGTGATGTCCTTAGGTTAGTTAGGTTTAAGTAGTTCTAAGTTCTAGGGGACTTATGACCTAAGATGTTGAGTCCCATAGTGCTCAGAGCCATTTTTTTGCTACGGTCGCAGGTTCGAATCCTGCCTCGGGCATGGATGTGTGTGATGTCCTTAGGTTAGTTAGGTTTAAGTAGTTCTAAGTTCTAGGGGACTGATGACCACAGATGTTAAGTCCCATAGTGCTCAGAACCAACCATGTTCGATGGGGTTCATGTCTGGAGAACATGCTGGCCACTTTAGTCGAGCGATGTCGTTATCCTGAAGGAAGTCATTCTCGAGATGTGCAGGATGGGGGCGCGAATTGTCGTTCATGAAGACGAATGCCTCGCCAATATGCTGCCGATATGGTTGCACTACCGGTCGGAGGATGGCATTCACGTATCGTACACGCATTACGGCGTCTTCCATGACCACCAGCGGCATACGTCGACCCCACATAATGCCACCCCAAAACAACAGGGAACCTCCACCTTGCTGCACTCGTAGGACAGTGTGTCTAAGGCGTTCACCTTGACTGGGTTGCCCCCAGACATGTCTCCGACGATTGTCTGGTTGAAGGTATATGCGACACTCATCGGTGAAGAGAACGTGATGCCAAACCTGAGCGATCCATTCGGCATGTTGTTGGGCCCATCTGTACCGCGCTGCATGGTGTCGTGGTTGCAAAGATGGACCTCGCCATGGACGTGAGGAGTGAAGTTGCGCATCATGCGCACAGTTTTAGTCGTAACACGACGTCCAGTGGCTGCACGAAAAGCATTATTCAACATGGTGGCGTTGCTGTCACGGTTCCTCTGAGCCACAGTCCGTAGGTAGCGGTCATCCACTGCAGCAGTAGCCCTTGGGCGACCTGAGTGAGGCATGTCATCGACAGTTCCTGTCTCTGTATCTCCTCCATGTCCGAACAACGTCGCTTTGGTTCAGTCCGAGACGCCTGGACACTTCCCTTGTTGAGAGACCTCCTGGCACGAAGTGACAATGCGGACGCGATCGAATTGCGGTAATGATCGTCTAGGCATGTTTGAACTACAGACAACACGAACCGTGCACCTCCTTCGTGGTGGAATGACTGGAACTGATCGGCTGTCGGATCCCTCCGGGTAATAGATGCTGTTCATGCATGGTCGTTTACATCTTTGGGTGGGTTTAGTGGCACCTCTGAATAGTCAAAGGGACTGTGTCTGTGGTACAATATCCACAGTTACCGTCTGTCGTGAGTAGTTCTAGGAACTGGGGTGATGCAAAACTGTTTTTGATGTGTGTATTTACAATCTCCATTATGATCTAGGGCAGTGATCGTTAACCTGGTCCCTACCGCCCACTACTGCGCGATCCAGCTTTCATGGTGGGCGGTTTTCATAAAATTTTGACATAAAGTATTTCGTATGTAATTACTGTTATGTTTTAACTTGCTATAATTCTGCTTTATAAATTTTATAAAGTAAAGTTACTTATCTATTTTATAAACAACGATAACTGTGGCACCGGTGGGCGTTAGAAAATTGTACTGCTAACAGACGTACAAAAGGGGGCTGTAGGTAAAAAAAAAAAGAAAAGAAAAGAAAGGTTGATCTAGCCCTTACCTTTGAAGCCTCCGTAAGACTGTTCGCGAACGATGGTATTGCAACGCCAGCCAAGTGCAGCTAAATGCAAGAAAACCTGCAGGAGATGGACGATAGGTGCAGGGACGAGCAGTTGACCCTGGAACGTAAATAAATATAACGTGTTGCGCGTAAATAGGCGAAGAGATACGCTATTGTTCCATTATACTAATGGCGACAAATCACTCGAAATAGGGACCACCGAAAAATACCCGAGAATAACGATCTGGTGCCACCTAAAGTGGAACGATCACATAAAATGATTAGTAGCAAAAAAGGATGTAAGACTGAAGTTCATTGGTATAATCGTAAGGAAACTTAATCCATCCACGAACTAAACGGCTTGCAAATCAACCGGTCGACGGTTTCTTGAGTACTGTTGATTAGTTCAGAATGCTTGCCAAGTAGCATTAATAGAAAAGGAGAGAGAGAGAGAGAGAGTGAGAAAACAGCAGTTACGAACAGTGCCCTCAATTATTCGTCGGATGTACAACAGGATGACAAAAATCGTGGGATACCTCCTAATACGGTGCCGGACCGCCGGACCTCCTTTTGCCCAGCGTAGTGCAGCAACGCGACGTAGCATGAACTCAACAAGTCGTTGGAAGGCCCCTGCAGAAATATTGAGCCGTGCAGCTTCTGTAACCGTCAATACTTGCTTAAGTGTTGCCGCTGCAGGATTCTGTGTACGAACTGACCTCCCGATTATGTCCCATAAATGTTCGATGGGCTTCATGTCGGACAATCTGGGTGGCCAGATCATTCACTCAAACTGTCCGGAATGTTCTTCAGACCATCCGCGAACAATCGTGACACGGTGAAATGACATCGTTATTTGGGAACATGAAGTCCATGAATGGTCTTCAAGTAGCCGAACATAACCGAGGACCCAGTCCATTCCATGCAAACACAGCCCACACAATTATGGAGCCACCACCAGATTCCACAGTGCCTTTTTGACAACTTGAGTCCATGGCTTCGTGGGGTTTGCGCCATACACGAACCCTGTCATCAGCTCTTATCAAGAGCCAAGGTTTTCCAGTCGTCCAACCGATATGGTCCCGAATTCAGGAGAGGCACTTCAGACAACGTCGTGCTGTTAGCAAAGGCACTCGCGTAGGTCGTCTGCTGCTATGGATCATTACGGGTAAATTTCACGGTACTGTCCTACGGATACGTTCGTCGTACGTCCCACACTGATTTCTGCCGTTATTTCACCCAGTGATGCTTGCTGGTAGCACTGACAACTCTACGCAGACGCCGCTGCTCTCGGCCGTTAAATGAATGGCCGTTGGCCACTGCTTTGTCCGTGGTGAGAGATATTGCCCGAAATTTGGTATTCTCGGCACACTCTAGACACTCTGGATCTCGGAATATTGAATTCTCTAACAATTTCCGAAACGGAATGTCCGATGCGTCTAGCTTCAACTAAGGTATAGCATACATCTCAAACGCTTCATTTCTTTACTTCTGGCCGCGGTGGCCGAGCGGTTCTAGGCGCTACAGTCTGGAACCGCGCGACCGCTACGGTCGCAGGTTCGAATCCTGCCTCGGGCAAGGATGTGTGTGATGTCCTTAGGTTAGTTAGGTTTAAGTAGTTTTAAGTTCTAGGGGACTAATGACCTCAGAAGTTAAGTCCCATAGTGCTCAGAGCCATTTGAACCATTTCTTTACTTCTTTGCTTCCCACAGTCCATAATGCACTTCCGTACAGTCCTGTGGTCCAGATGTACTTCCCCAGAAATTTCTTACTATGCAAATTAAGACCTATATTACCTGTGGGATAGTTGCCTAAATTGTACCTAATTTGAGATTTGATTTATCATAGGGTGAACAATAAGTTGCAAAATTGTTTAAACAGTGGCATCCTCAATTGCAGCATTTTGTTCTTGGTATGTGATTTAAAAAAAGGACATTTTGAGAAAAATAAACAAGCTACACTTCATTTTCTAAATATCTACAAGCGATACAAATTAGCCAACGACCTTGCCGCAGTGGTAACACCGGTTCCCGACAGATCACCGAAGTTAAGCGCTGTCGTGCTGGGGTAGCACTTGGATGGGTGACCATCCGGTCTGCCGAGCACTGTTGGCAAGAGGGGTGCACTAGCCCTTGTGAAGCGAACTGAGGAGCTACTTGATTGAGAAGTAGCGGCTCCAGTCTCGGAAACTGACATACGGCCGGGAGAGCGGTGTGCTGACCACATGCTCCTCCATATCCGCATCCAGTGACGCCTGTGGGCTGACCGAGCGAGGTGGCGCAGTGGTTAGCACACTGGACTCGCATTCGGGAGGACGACGGTTCAATCCCGTCTCCAGCCATCCTGATTTAGGTTTTCCGTGATTTCCCTAAATCGTTTCAGGCAAATGCCGGGATGGTTCCTTTGAAAGGGCACGGCCGATTTCCTTCCTCAACCTTCCCTACCCCGAGCTTGCGCTCCGTCTCTAATGACCTCGTTGTTGACGGGACGTTAAACAACACTAACCTAACCTAACCTGTGGGCTGAGGATGACACGGTGTCCGTCGGCACCTTTGGGCCTTTCAAGGTCTGTTCGGACGGAGATACAAACTAGGAATTTGGTTTCCTAAATTCTGTCAGTGGCAGTATAAATTATACCACCGTATCGACTATGACCCTGAAGTACTAGTTTAAGGAAATGTTTCACATTTTAATTCTTATGTCACTGTTGGCAGACATAGCAATATAACTTTTTCCCCTCCTCTGCCATCCTGCACACTCTGTATGGATCCACATTTTGCATTTCATTTATCTGATCATTTCTTCTATCCGATCTTCTTCGGACAACTCGATGTACAATTTTTCTGTTTTACAAATGAGTTTCTGGGGTGGTTTCCCCTTAGAGCCTGCAAAACTCTTGTTTTGGCAGGTGGAACTGTAGTTCTAGATTTCTTCTCCTTGAGCTTTCATGTGTTGCCTCACATTGCCATGGATTTTTCTTTATTGATATTATGGGTCAGTCAGTTTGCTTCTGCTATATCGAACGCAAGTTTTCTTGCGCGTAGTTTTGATTAAACCGGACATCACCTCTTCACTTGTAAGAATATGCTCTTCCAATTGGTTGGTTGGTTTTTGGGGGAACAGACCAAACAGCGAGGTCATCGGTCTCATCGGATTAGGGAAGGAAGTCGGCCGTGCCCTTTCAGAGGAACCATCCCGGCATTTGCCTGGAGCGATTTAGGGAAATCACGGAAAACCTAAATCAGGATGGCCGGACGCGGGATTGAACCGTCGTCCTCCCGAATGCGAGTCCAGTGTGCTAACCACTGCGCCACCTCGCTCGGTCTCTTCCAATTCGTTTCGAAACACTTAACTGCGACCAAAAAATTTGTGTATGCCAGTTTGCATTTTCCGCATGACCCTTAACTATTGATTAGACGCATCTGATATGCAAGCACATTCATTTAATTCATGATCCCCATTTAGATATATTGTTACAGGTAAATGCAGATCATCTGTGCATCACTTTCCATAACGCCCTTCTGTTGCCGTGATGTAATACAAAATAATTTTTAATTACTAGCTTAGGTTAAAGAAGATTTTAGAAAATTCATCACATCATTTCTAAACATCATGTTGTACTAATAAAGCCAAACGCATTTTTAAAGCTCACTATTCCAACAAGTTTATCAAATTGTAGCGCTACAGTATCGGAAACTTACAGCGGTACATTATAGGCAACGTCGCCATTTTATGTTTGTCAGTTTATTTATTACTAACGAACCACAACTAATACAGATTATTTCAGTGTGTATTCACTTCGAAATAGAAAATGAGGTTGCCTCTTAGTAATTCTCTCCGCCAAGTACGCAAAAAGTTTGATGAAAACTACAAGAAAATCAGTGCTGACGTAGTTACGTTATTCTGGACGCAAATTGAGTCTCAACTTTATCTTCGATAAGAATAGAAGCTGAAGTAAGGAATTAAAGTCTGTGCCAAAGCCAGGACTTGAACCCAGGTCTCCTGTTTACTAGGCAGATGTGTTATCCACTTCACCATCCTGGCATTGTGATAAACACAGTTGCACTGAATACCCTAGTCGTTTGCCATCTCTAACACTTTGTTCAATTCACAATCAAGCCCATCTTGATTTTAATTCATTATATCGGCTTCTATCCATATCGAAGACAAAGTTGAGACTCATTATGTCTCCAGGAAAATGTAATTACATCAGATCAATAAATCACCTACGCCTGAGATGCAGGCAGGATTTCCCCATTTCCTACAAAGCTGGGTTTCTATTCCAGTATTGGAGAGGCTCGGCATTACTGACGATTTTAGAAGGGGAAAATCAAGATGGGCTGAGGTGTGAATTGAAGTTTGTGTTAGGGAGGGCATTGGACTAGGGTAGTCGGTGCAGCTATGTTTTCCACAGTGCCAGGGTGGTATAGTGGACAACACATCTGCCTCCTAAACACGAGACCTGAATCCAAGTCCCGGCCTTGCCACCAATTTCAATTCATTACTGCAGCTTCTATCCGTACCGAAAATCAACGCTGTCTTCAAACAATTTGTTCCTAAACACACAGAGCTCTTAGGTAACAATACGGCTCCAAGAAGCACGTATTTCACGCTGACCTCAGTAAATATCTTGTAGTACTAGACGTACGATTTTTATAGCAGTCTTACTAATTAGGAGCCATACAATATAGGCTACCATCCCCTATTAGAAGACTTATTTTGGCACGAATCTACTCTTTGCCTGTACTACTTTGCTTGCTTCGTTTGTCATACGTTATTTTGCTTCCAGTGTAGCAGAATTCCTTCAATTCGTCTACTTCGTGGTCCGCAAGTTGGATGTTAAATTTTTCGCTAATATCATTTGTGCTTTTTGTCACTGCTTTTTAATCTTTCTCCCGTTTACTGACAATCCATATTCCTTGCTCAGTACACCATTCCTTTCATTATGTCCTGTAATTTTTCTTCGCTGTCACTGAGGATAGTAATTTTAGCGAGTCTTATGACTGATACTTCCTGACAAATCTGGTATTGCCCGGATATTCATTTCGCCAATTTTCTATCAGAAACTAAAACAAAAAATGAACAGTGTTTTTAGTGTAATATCGAAAAAATTTCATTTTCATGTAGTAGTGAAAATACTTTCGAAATTATGAAAGAGTCGTGTAAAGAAATATGCCTGATGCACAAATGTGTTAGTACAGTATCCAACTTAAGTTACATGATATGCAAAATACAAATTCTCTGTAACGTTATTTAACTCAGAATTTATTTATAAACAGTATTTCTAGTTACATATCCAGAAGTTACGATGAATGAAATCTTGGATGAGCCCACCGTTGAGCAAGCGACATAAAGCTTTCCCTAAGAAGACATGGAGATGTCATTTCACAGTATTTAATTGACTGCCTCTATGACTTGTTAACTGTAATGGAAAATGCAAGTCTCACTGGAAAAGGCAGTCTGTTGAGTGAGAGGAGAGATCTGTCGGAGTAAGGCGTATTCGTGGTACTTAACACAGTTTCATTCTATCCCTTTCCTGTTAAGATGATAGCCTCAAGTACATTACCCGACATCTTCCTAACACACAGCATTATGCCATTCTAAAGTTTGGTCGGATCGAGGTTCGTAGTAAAGTAATTGGCGATGTGACATTGAATAATAGGCGATAAGGTGGTTATTGCGTTCGTCTATAGCCATTTGCGCATCGCAGCTGACAGCTATCGAAAGCGCTGCTAGATGTCAATGGTTTCCTGAAGTTGACTCAACCGTAGGGGTGTCTTAGTAGTAAAGAATAACCGTATTAAAACGTTACGCATGATGCAGAATTTTTTTCGCGCATCTCGTTGTTTATGTTGTCATATCTCCTGAACTATGGTAGGTAGGTGGTTCTAACCTCACATAGACAGATGCCCGACTGTAACGTGTATGTTTACCAAGTTTGGTTGAAATCAGTGCACTGGTTTAGGAGGTGATGTGGAACTTACGAGACGTCATCAAAAAGTAAATGGAGTTATATAATTTCGCAAGCTTTATACATCTGATTTATAGAATTTTTTTTCTTGTTCGTACACATGTTCCTGGTGTATGTTTGCATTTTCAGCTGTTTTGAGTATTTAGTTTACTGTTGACAGTAGAAAAGGTTATACGTGTTATCGAGTGCTCGGCAAATTTTTACTTAGGAAAAAGATGCATCAAAGAATTTATTTTAAATTTAGCTTGAAAACCTGGAATAAAGTACAGCACCCCTCATTCGAAATGTTGGCTGAGGCTTTTGGCGAACCTATTGCGAGTAAGACAAGAGTTTACGACTGGTGTAACCGTTTCAAAGAGGTTCGAGAAGACGTTGAAGACGAGGACCGTACTGAAAGCCCTAGCACATCAACTACTGACGGCAGTGTACAAGAAGTAAAGAAAAAGGTTATGGAAAATCGCCGAAGCGTAATCAGAGAGGTTGCTGATGATTTCGACATATCCTGTGGCTCATATCAAGCATTTTTTGGAATGTTTTGAGCTGGAAACGTCTAGCAACAAAGTTTTTTGAAATTGATGAATTTTGACCAAGAACGACGTCGCGTAGACGTCATTCAGGAACTGCTCAATGAAGTCGACAAAGATCTAGAACTTCTAAAGAAGGTCATAACAGGTAACGAAACACGGATATACGGGTATGATGTCGAAACAAAGACCCAGTCGTCCCAATGAAAACTGCCTGAAGAGCCAAGACCGAAAAAAATTCAAGTGCGCATACGTATGAAGATTCTTCGCACTGTTTTCTTCGATTACAATGGAACAGTGCATCATGAGTTCCTGCCTTATGGTCGTACGGTCAGTAAGGGATACTACCTGGAAGTCGTGCGCCGTTCGTGTGAAGCAATCCGAAGAAAACGAGCGGAACTGGGGCAAAACCAGTCGTGGACAGTGGGTCCCGATAATGTTCCCGCTTGCACATCAATGCTTGTTCGTGATTTTTTGGCAAAAGCAAAAACGTTATGTTGCCTCAGCCACCGTATTCGCCGGACGTGGCCCCCTGCCACCCATTTCTATTCCCGAGGCGGAAGAGAACCACGAAAGGACGTCGTTTTGCCACCACTGATGAGCTAAAAACAGAATTGCTGAAAGAGCTGAACACCATAACGAAAAGTGAGTTCCAGAAATGCTCCCGGGATTGGAAAAAGCTCTGGCGCAAGTGTGTTGTATGTGAGGGGGATTGCTTTGAAGAGGATGAAGTTGATTTTGATGAATAAACAAGAATACTTCAAGAAAAACAAAAATTGTCACTGTTTTTATCACACCTTGTACAAATATGCGTACATCCATTTTTATAATATGGATGGACTTTTTCACCTTGAATTTTAGCCGCACTCTTCCTACTCCTATACAGCTGTAAATTAAGTAGCCGTTGTGTAGCAAATTTGAGTTGATGAGCATGCCTTTCAAAACAGTGTTGCAAGCGCGATTTACGTTTGATCGCAGCTGATGGTTACAGTTGACCAGTAGATGCAATGAGCGCAGCGCTCCGAACGTCCCTCGCAGATCCTCTCTGGTGAGCTGACGACTGGTGTGCGTGGTCGGGGCCATTGGCCCCATTACTACCGCCAGCCGCGCCGCGCCGTGCCGTGCCTACTAGAATCCGCCAGTCATGTTTACAAAAGGAAGGGGGGGGGGGAGGGGCTGGAGGGGAGGCGGAAGCCCGCAGCGGTAGGTGGTCGCAGCTGCCACGCTGTGCCGAGTTCCAGACGGAGATAACCGCTGACGCAGTGCTCGTCTCTGGGCCTCCCGTTTTCGCCAAGGCTTGTATCGGACAGCTGAAGATGCGCCGTTTCTCGCCACAGCCGTGTAGCAATCGTTCGATTACCTCACAAATACAGTCTTCGTTTCTGTCGACCAGCTGCAAGCGGGTGGGGGCAAACTGTGCCGCAAGTACTATCCTGGCGCCAGGAAAAGTCTCAGCAGCTTATAGTTGTTGTGTACGACTTCGTACACGACGTTAAGGAGAGGTGGGCTACAGAGTGGTGAGGCAGCTGTCGTTGTAGGGAAGCAAGACAGGAACAGAAATGCTTAGTGAACAAGTTAACACAACGAACAGAAGGTTTACGTAATTTGTATTTCTCTAAGTGTCCGAAGACTCATTGCAAATAATGCAGCAAGAACTAGAATCAAACTCATAGAATAGCAACTGAGATGGGACTCGTTATAATAAGCACGAAGATGCTGTCATAGTGAAGAGGCTCCAAGTACAAGTGGATTGAATGGCTGCCGCCGGCCGCCCTATATCGTGGCGGCAGAGTGCGTTCATAGTCCAGAGCCACTAGAGGCGTGGCCCACACGCGCCATTGGGTCCCACAGATACCGGGGGACCGCTATTGGCGTCAGAGGGGAACTTGCAATTCCGTTGCCAACTGTGACGTCCGTGGGGTCGTATCGATATGTGATACCAAAGTAGTGTTGTCTGTTGGCCCTAACGACACAGTTTAGACAACCACCGTTGCTCTTTCACGACACGTAACAATGAGACATCTGGTGTGTTCGCCGCTAGGACGTCGCTATTGTTGTTGTCACCCGTTGTCCTCTTATGCGTCGGGGTTTCAGTAAAGGGAGACTAGTAGGTCGCCAACTGGTGGAGCCTATGACTGCACTGGTATGAATGAGTTTGACGCCCCAAATTGGCGGGCGGCGATCTGACTCGTGGAAGAACGTCGGTCACCCCTAGGGCTCTGCGAAGGCGACGTGACACCCTTTCCTCAGTTACTTCTGGTCATCCTGTGTGGCAGTTTATGCGTCTGGAAACATTGTCTCTGGAATATTTAGATCCACACTAGACGTTGTTGAACTTCGAAACACGAATTCTTTTGTCATCTAAGATATGTTATGGCCCCACACACCATGCACCGACTATCATCCCTCGTTCAAAATATACTGAAGCGCCAAAGAAACTGGAGTAGGCATGCGTGTTCAAATACAGAGATATGCAGGCAGGCAGAAGACAACGCTGCGGCCGCCAACGCCTATATAAGACTACAAGTGTCTGGCGGGGTTGTTAGATCAGTTACTGCTGCTACAATGGCAGGTTATCAAGATGTGAATGTTGTAGTGGGCGCACGAGCGATGGGACATAGCATCTCGGAGGTAGCGATGAAGTGGGGATTAAAACATCAAATCATCGCTGCGGCGGCAAAAAGATCCTGCAAGAACGGGACCAACGACGCCTGTAGAGAATCGTTCAACGTGACAGAATTGCAACTCTTCTGCAAATTGCTGCAGATTTCAGTGCTGGGCCATCAACAAGTGTCAGCGTGCGAATCATTCAACGAAACATCATCGATATGGGCTTTCGGAGCGGAAGGCCGGTTTTTTCACCCTTGGTGTCTGCTTTACGCCTCACCTGGGCCCGTCAGCATCGACATTGGACTGTTGATGGCTGGAAACATATTGCCTGATCGGACGAGTCTCGTTTCAAATTGTATTGATCGGATGGTCGTGTACGGACATGGAGACGTCCTCATGAATCCAAGGACCCTGTATGTCAGCAGGGGTTATTCAAGCTGGTGGGGGCTCTGTAATGGTGTGGGGCGTGTGTAGTTGGAGTGATATAGGACCCCTGATACGTCTAGATACGACTCTGACTGGTAACACGTACGTAAGCATCCTGCCTGATCACCTGCATGCATTCATGTCCATTTTGCATTCCGACGGACTTGGGCAATTCCAGCAGGAGAATGCGACACCACGCATGTCCAGAATTGGTACAGAGTGGCTCCAGGAACATTCTTATGCGTTTAAACACTTCCGCTGGCCACCAAACGCCTCAGAAATGAACATTATTGAGCAAGTCTGTGACGCCTTGCAGCGTGCTTTTCAGAAGAGATCTCCACTCCCTCGTACGCTACGGATTTATGGACAGCCCTGCAGGATTCATGGTGTGAACTCCCTCCAGCACTACTTCAGACATTAGGCGAATCCAAGCCACGTCGTGTTGCGGCACTTGTGCGTGCTCGCGGGGGCCCTACACGCAAGGCAGGGTGTACCAGTTTCTTCCGCTCTTGAATGTAGATTAATACGCACCGCGCTGCCATAATTACATATATTAGGTTGGTGCATAAATTGGTAGTGATTTTGTTTTCCATGTTGGTATTCCCTGGTTGTCACGGGTTTGTTTATCGATTGTCATTTTTTATTTTTTAGTTGACTGTTTCTGTTTGAGTTTACATATTTTCGCTTTATCATTTAGATGTAGTGAGTGTAGCTGTGGGCGCTATAAAATGGAGTGCCAAATGGATAATTCGAAACATTTCCGACATATTCAGTAGAGTGATCCAGAAACATTTGTGCCTTATACGGGAATAATGACACTGGATAAAGCACGGAAAAAATGGTTTTCTTGTTGTAAGCAGGATTGTTTTGACGTTAGCGATTATTCACGTTCTGGAAGAACTGCAGGGTTTGATGAAGGCCGTTTGAACGCATTAATCAACAATGACCCACATTAGTGCACTCGAGAACTGGCAAATGTGATGAACTGTGATCATTTCACCATCATGCGATATTTGCATGCAGTGGGGAAAGTTCAAAAATTATGTACGGCATGCTCTAAGCCAAAATCACAAAAATCAGTGGTTGTCGTTGTAGGCATCTCCGCTTGTTCGGCATCAATTGGCTCGTGAGTAAAACCGACCGCTCCTATCCTGTATCGTAATAGGTGACGAGAAATGGTGTCTTTATGCTACCATGAGATTAAGAAAGGAATGACTTGAGCCCAAACAAAGCAACAACTTCCCGTACGAAGACCTGCCAGCATCCACAAAAGATAAAATTATGCATCTGGTAGAAAAGCGACGGCATGGTGTACTACGAATTGGTTCCCTGTGGCGTAACGATCACTGCTGACATTTTTTGTCAACAACTGTGATGTCTTGCAGACGCAATCCAAAAACTTTCTGCTAGACTGACAAAAAACACTGTTTGGGGGTTGGGCTGGGAAGTCATTCCGCACCCATCTTATTCAACTGATCTTGCACCGTTAGATCTTCACCTTTTCCGCTCTCTGTCTAACAATCTTCAAGGAACTTCCTAACCAATTGAAAAGGCGTTCCGAACATGGTTTGACGAGTTCTTCGCCTTAAAACCACGTGATTTCTACAGTCACGGGATCGAAAAAATACCCCAGCGTTGGCAGAATGTCGTAAATAGTGAAGGAGAATATATTGTTGCACTCTAAAAGTCTCTGTTATGTGCTTCTGTTGTGTGTATTAAACTTACGGAAAAACGCTACGATCTTACCCACGACCCCAGTCTACATCTACATGGTTACTCCGCAGTCCACAGTTAAGTGCCTGGCAGAGGGTTCATCGAACCACCTACAGGCTATTTCTCTACCGTTCCACTGTCGAACAGCGCGGAAAAAATGAACACTATTTCTGTGCGAGGTCTGGTTTCACTTACTTTATCGATGATCGTTTCTCCCTTTGGGTGGGCGCCAACAAAATATTTTCGCAACCGGAGGAGAAAGTTGGTGATTGAAGTTTCATGAGGTGATCCTGTCGCAACGGAAAACATCTTTGTTTTAGCGTTTGCCACCCCAATTCGCGTATCATATCCGTTGAACTCTCACCTCTGTTTCGCAATAATACAAAAGGAGACTCGCCTATTTGGGCTTCTTCGATGTCATTCGTCAGCTTTATCTGGTGCGGATGCCACACTGGCCAGCAATACTCCAGAAAAGGACGCAGAAGAGTAGTTTAGGCAGTAACTTCAGTAGACTTGTTACTCGTAACTGCCCGCAAGATATTTATTGCTCTTTCGCATTATAATGGTCTTAGTCTGTGCTGGTAGGTTCCTTAATGCATTCCGGATGGGATAGCTAATGGGCTTGCATCGCTTTTCATTATTTCTCGTTTTTAAAATAAGCCATAACAGGGCGAACCGATAATGTTTGTTTTTATTATTAATTTATGATCGTGACTAGGCATTTGTGAATTCTTCACTCAGTGCGCGAAAGAAAGCTGCTAGCGTGCATTGGGTTCATACAACTTCTCTACATTGTAACGATAAACGGCAAAGAGAGAAAGTGAAATACCGTCCACGTAAAAGCCCTTACCAAGGGGTGACATGAACATCTTACTCTCGGTTTGACGAAGATCGTATAGCTGCCGTAGTATTGGACCGTCATATTATTATTTGACCACAGTGTTCCTTGTTATAATGTTATGGGAGGCCCAGTTACGCATTATCAGGTGCGAATGACCACGAACACCTCAGCACCGGAAGCAACATTTACCTATCCGCAACGAATGTTATTACCACTAGAAATTAAAATCGTTGAGGAGAGCTGTCTTTGGTGCATCGAACTGATCGACCTGTGAACAGCAGGGGAATGAATACAGAACCGTGCCGAGTTGACGTATCGTACGTAATATGACACGTTCATAATATCATGGGAATAAATGCATTGGTATCTGCCGCAGCATTTCGTCACCGTCGTATTAGGTTGCAGGAGATATACTCAGATTTCACCGAAGGAAGAGATTAACATTCCAACTGGCATGAGGCGTGAACGGGTAAGGTGTTCTGTATCTGCTCAGGAGCTGCTATATGCCAGACTTGTGAGACGAGATTAAAGGCAAGCCTGTTATCTCACAGCGCTTCATACACTCAGTCGCCTAAGGGGAGGGCTAGGCGGAAGAAGGGAGAGGAAGGAGTTTAAGGTTCCGTCGACGACCAAGTCATTACAGACCGAACACAGGTTTAGACAGGGGAAGAATGAGGGAAGGAGTCAGCCGTACTATTTCAAAGGAACCATCATAGCTTTAAAAAATCGATATATTGTCAACTGGAAGTATGCGATCTTTGCATGTGGCGATATGATGTACAGTCATTGAAATGTGTTAAACGACTTTATGAAGTTTAATTGTGGATAATCAATATGAACATAAATGGTTCAAATGGCTCTGAGCACAATGGGACTTAACATCTGAGGTCATCAGTCCCCTAGAACTTAGCACTACTTAAACCTACCTAACCTAAGCACATCACACACATCCATGCCCGAGGCAGGATTCGGACCTGCGACCGTAGCGGTCGCGCGGTTCCAGACTGTAGCGCCTAGAACCGCTCGGCCACACCGGCCGGCAATATGAACATAGCAACTATTTCCAAAAACCGGTAACTGTAGGAACCATTATGGCATTTGCCCTAAGGAACTTCGGTAAACCACAGGAAACCTAAGTCTGGATGACCAAACGGGGATTTCAAGTGCCGTCCTCCAGAGTGCGAATCCACCGTGCCCGGTGTGACGGAAGAAGGAGGCGACACGCCGTTTAGAGCGGTACTGAGAGCAAATGGACGCCAATTTCTGCTTTTATACTCGAGTGTATATTTATGAGAGCTGCATTTGTTTTTTGCGTTCTTCTTCGCATTGGTATTAGCATGGGTTCTCTTTTATGTGAAAAATCTGATCATGGCCCAAATCTGTGACGACAAGAATTATTGTGAAAGTTTATTCTTTTGTCATCATAATAAATTTCTGTCACTGAAAAGGCACTGCAATGTATACTGACTACATTTCTTTCTTATTTACAGGTGAGATGTGCAACTGTGCAGCAGCAAATTGCCAGTGTGCTTGCCGAGAACAAATATATCTAATTTGACCACGAACGAGTCTTCATACCCGTTAGTCATTTGGGTAAGTCGGCAATTTGTATCATAAAATTTTCGGAACAGTTTACGCTGTTGTGCGTCAGTACATATGGAAACATTCCTGACATGCAGTGTATTTGTGTCAGTGTTGTCCTTGGCTTCTCAACTTCCTATTGTTATTTTCGTCGTGGTGGATCGAATTGTTAACCTAAAGTTTCAGGAGACCGATGTAGCTATAATTATACTTTCGCTACTTGAGACCACTCCCAAGAGTGATAGTAAGACAGTGAAATTTTGTGAAAACATTTGTAAGGAGATACTGAAGACAATAAACCTTTGAAAGAAACGCATTGTAATTCTCACATGAGAAGGTAACATTTGTTAACTGCGTACAATGTTTACGTTGTAGGCTACAAATGTTGCTCAGTGTGACGACCATCTAGTTCCACGACAACCTGGAACCGCACTAGAGATTGCTCTACTGCTGTGCGAAATATCCCAGGTTCGATGTTGGCTCAGATTCAACCTTCATCGTGTGTTTGTGTCTCGTTGACAAATTCTGTCCCTCAGTTAACCCACAGTCAGAAATCACACGGGCCACGCAGTTTGAACCGACCGCAGCCAGTGATTTGATTTTCTCCAAATGTTTTACGGTGCAACCGAAGTGAGCGCACGAGTAATGTTAGGTGAAGCTCCATCGAGCGTCAAAACAACTGAACCCAAAGCACCTCACTCTCGTGGAGCAGGGACCACATGTTGGCGAAGCAGATCACAGTAGCATGTGCCGTTCACGCTGCATGGCCTTAGTCCTAGGGGTCTGAGTTACTCAAAGAAGAATGGACCAAGCATGAACTGTGCCGTGAAGCTACATCACACAGTGATGGGGACCTTCATGAACGTTCGTTGGCAGTAACGATCCCCAAATGTGACAATTGTGAGTGTTCACTTCCCAGTGAGCGTAAAGGGTGCTTCATCACTCCGCAGAATGTTCCGAATCAACTTGAGCCCTTGCAAGAAACGTAAGGACAAAGTCTACTCGAATGTCTGCGTCACGTGGCAAAAGTTGGTGAGTAATTTGAAGTTTGTTCGGATACCATTTCATAGTAGTTCCCAGCTCTTTTCGAAAGGTTCAGCTGTTGTGACACAGCTCGTGCACTGCTTGAAGATCGCACGTTGCTTCCATCATTCTCAACCATGGCAACAGTAACTTCAACGATTTTTGGCGCAATCGGCCGTCGGCCTCTCCCAGGAGCAATTCCTAAATCGCCCGTAGTTCGAACTTCTGAGCTCTGCTCACCTTGTCCAGATCCATATTGACCGACTACAACTGCAAAGCCCGCTGATGCTTTTGATTCAACCTTATCTCTCCGTACCAGTACCGACGCCTAGCGGCAAGTCATGACACTAACACTACTAACAGCGTAAATCCTGCAGCGCACGGTCTGAACATTATTGCTATAAAGTTGGATACCTATACGGTAAATAGTCATTGGCTCAAGCAGCGAAAGTTTAATTATAAGCACCCTTTACTTTGATCACAGCAGTGCCGCCGTTATAGTAACAGTGATAATTACTACTAGTATTACTATTACTAGTACTACTATTACTATTGTATAAGTCCCTTTAATACCGCCATTGCATGCTAATTGCATCCTTAACTACCACCCCATTTGCTGTCGTGAGCATCACAAGATCCCTCCACTAACCTACAGTAATCAGCCTTCATAATTTGTGCTCACAAGAACTGGCATATTACAGGTTTGCAGTAAAACTACTGTTTTTCCATGTGGTTACGTTTTGGATCGCTGTATGTACTTCAATTTTTCGTTTGAATTAGAACGCCTCCAATAAATAAGAAGATGAAAATTTATAATTACAAAAGCGGTCACGTTCATTAAATACCGTCAATAAAACAACGGTATGGATTATCGAATAAGAATATATTAATGATGGAGACTGCCGTATCGTGGCGCTAACAAATTATGCTCCTAAGGCGCATACTACCGACAAGCTTATATGAAGGTGTTTGCACGAAGATTCGCACTAAACTGTCTTATGGGGTGTTTTACTCCACGACAGTTCCCGAGATTTCTCTGCTCAAGGCTCAGTCACATATACTGCGGCTTCGGGCTATCAGACATCGCCTTATCGCCTCACCTCCTCCCTCCCACCATCATCCCCGTACTCTCGTGTCGTGGCACCCAGTGTCGTGCCGTCCTCCAGAGTGCGAATATTAATACTCTGTGGCAGACAGCGCCTCATAGCTGGGTTTTTATATTCTCCTGGCAACGCCGACATGTAGAGTTTGAAAGATCTGCTGGGATATGGCAAATTTTATTAGGGCTGCGACATGTGCTCTGACTGCCAGTTTGGTAAGAACGTGGCCACGGAAAGGACTGCTTGTGTTCGATACCTGATTCCATATGCAGGTTGAATCTGACAGGTATTTTTTAATGCTACAGCCTACTGAGTCATGTAAAAGAAGTTGTGTTTCCATTGTCGTCACCACATACCGTTACCGTTACACTCATGTTCATATATTGGCTTCAGAGCGTTTTATGCCGTCATGTTTTCGAAAATTTTGATTGTTACGGTGTACAGCTGTGCTTTATATTGACAGTTACACTACATAAACAGTGAGAAAAAGTACCTATTGTTAGCTTAAAATAATGTTATTAAATTTTCAGTCCCTGTCATGTTGACTATTGCCGACCGGACGCTGAACTGAGGCAAACAAATATTTATTAACATTAATCATCAATTTTTGCGAAGTACGCTTTGTCAACAGTTGTGCTGGATCGGATTTCACACCGGTTATTAAAAAAAAAAAACAGCAGAAGCCCGATGTAAAGCAGTTGACAGAAGACATGCTTTACCCCGCGTAGAGCGTAACTGTGCAGTATCGAGACGTTGCTTCACCTTCAGTGTTCATTTGGCTACGTCGTCTCTCCTTCATTGTTCATTTGGCTACGTCGTCTCTCCTTCATTGTTCATTTGGCTACTGCCATGCTGACATTTCCACACTGAAAAACCATCCGCCGGAACCAATAAAATCTTCCTTGTCATGTAAATTGTAATTTACACTACTGGCCATTAAAATTGCTACACCACGAAGATGATGTGCTACAGACGCGAAATTTAACCTGCAGGGAGAAGATGCTGTGATAAGTAAATGATTAGCTTTTCAGAGCATTCACACAAGGTTGGTGCCGGTGGCGACACCTACAACGTGCTGACATGAGGAAAGTTTCCAACAGATTTCTCATACACAAACAGCAGTTGACCGGCGTTGCCTGGTGAAACGTTGTTGTGATGCCTCGTGTAAGTAGGAGAAATGCGTACCATCACGTTTCCGACTTTGATAAAGGTCGGATTTTATCGTATCGCGACATTGCTGCTCGCGTTGGTCGAGATCCAATGACTGTTAGCAGAATATGGAATCGGTGGGTTCAGGAGGTTAATACGGAACGCCTTGCTGGATCCCAACGGCCTCGTATCACTAGCAGTCGAGATGACAGGCATCTTATCCGCATGGCTATAACGGATCGTGCAGCCACGTCTCGATCCCTGAGTCAACAGATGGGGACGTTTGCAAGACAACAACCATCTTCACGACCAGTTCGACGACGTTTGCAGCAGCATGGACTATCAGCTCCGAGTCCATGGCTGCGGTTACCCTTGACGCTGCATCACAGACAGGAGCGCCTGCGATGGTGTATTCAACAACGAACCTGGGTGCACGAATGGCAAAACGTCATTTTTTCGGATGAATCCAGGTTCTGTTTACAGCATCATGATGGTCGCATGTGTGTTTGGCGACATCGCGGTGAACGCACATTGAAAGCGTGTATTCGTCATCGCCATACTGGCGTATCACCCGGCGTGATGGTATGGGGTGCCTCTGGTTACACGTGTCGGTCATCTCTTGTTCGCATTGACGGCACTTTGAACAGTGGACGTTACATTTCAGATGTGTTACGACCCGTGGCTCTACCCTTCATTCGATCCCTGTGAAACCCTACATTTCAGCAGGATAATGCACGACCGCATGTTGCAGGTCATGTACGGGCTTTTCTGGATACAGAAAATGTTCGACTGCTGCCCTGGCCAGCACATTTTCCAGATCTCTCACCAATTGAAGATGTCTGGTCAATGGTGGCCAAGCAACTGGCTCGTCACAATACGCCAGTCACTACTCTTGATGAACTGTGGTATCGTGTTGAAGCTGTATGGGCAGCTGTACCTGTACACGCCATCCAAGCTCTGTTTGACTCAACGCCCAGGCGTATCGAGGCCGTTATTACGTCCAGAGGTGGTTGGTTCAAATGGCTCTGAGCACTATGGGACTCCACTGCTGTGGTCATAAGTCCCCTAGAACTTAGAACTACTTAAACCTAACTAACCTAAGGACATCACACACATCCATGCCCGAGGCAGGATTCGAACCTGCGACCGTAGCGGTCGTGCGGTTCCGGACTGTAGCGCCTTTAACCGCTCGGCCACTCCGGCCGGCTAGAGGTGGTTGTTCTGGGTACTGATTTCTCAGGATCAGCACCCAAATCGCGTGAAAATGTAATCACATGTCAGTTCTAGTATAATATATTTGTCCAATGAATACCCGTTTATCATCTGCATTTCTTCTTGGTTTAGCAATTTTAATGGCCAGTAGTGTATCATATTATTATTACTTTCTTTTCTGTTCTCCTTCGTTCTTTTCTTTTTATTCATATAGGATATATATGTAAAATAATAATAATTTTATACCATAGATAATATTGGCATTGAAACAAAACAGATAGAGATACGCTCTTCAACTGAAGAATTTTTATATGTTCGTCTTTTTGTCTCAATAAGTGATAGCAGGCGCACGTATTACAAGTTCCGCCCAGTTAATATTGTTAAAAAAATGTATTCCAATCGTACATGAAAAAGTGTTATAGAAAGTTATCAGGATAGCAAAGTTTATTCGCACAGTCATATTCTGTTCATTATTCCGCGACGCGCCGAGAATCCTGCATCAAGAGGATCGAAGCTAACAAGAAGAATTTGCGTGAGCAGAGGAGGGGCGATCCGGAATCAGTATTTTCATACCAATCTCCATGCACAATAGTGGTTACATGGAAAGGATGTACGTAAAGCTAAGGTTCACCCAGGATATCAGTACTTTCCTATTTCTTTCAGTTATTCTTTCAAAATTTCTTTTTTAATTATTTAAGTAGTAGTTTTCAATCAGTTTCCATTACATATTATATTTTATGCACGCCCCCCCCCCATTTTCCTATTCCCCTCACGCAACTATTCAAAACCAAACTAAAATTTTTCAGCTTGGGTTTCATTAATTGGTCCGGAAAATTGACATCTTCACTTTATTAAAAACCGCTTATGAAGCCGGCCGAAGTGGCCGTGCGGTTAAAGGCGCTGCAGTCTGGAACCGCAAGACCGCTACGGTCGCAGGTTCGAGTCCTGCCTTGGGCATGGATGTTTGTGATGTCCTTAGGTTAGTTAGGTTTAACTAGTTCTAAGTTCTAGGGGACTAATGACCTCAGCAGTTGAGTCCCATAGTGCTCAGAGCCATTTGAACCGCTTATGAAAATATTCATCGGGTTCAGCGTTTTTTTATAGTTTCGTGCTTTAAGTGTACACTCTCTTCTCTCATCCGTCCCTTGATAAACTCAAGTGCTAAACTTATTTTTCTCGCATCATTCTTCGCATGATCAACAGTTCTTATTTCATTACTCACAGATTATTCGTTTCTGGGATGTCGTAACAAATGCAGAGAAATCTAGACAATATGAAGAATGAAACTTCCTGGCAGATTAAAACTGTGTGCCCAACCGAGACTCGAACTCGGGACCTTTGCCTTTCGCGGGCAAGTGCTCTACCGGAAGGCACAGGTCCCGAGTTCGAGTCTCGGTCGGGCACACAGTTTTACTCTGCCAGGAAGTTTCATATCAGCGCACACTCCGCTGCAGAGTGAAAATCTCATTCTGGAAATATGAAGAATGTTTCGCATTATGGTTGTGCTCATTTTGATTATTTTCATGCAACGTTACTTAATCAATTTTAAACGTGAGACGTATATTTAGGTTTCTGTCCAGCGACATTCCTGATGTAATGATAATAAGACAACCCAAGGTTGTGTTTAATTACTTTTATCCCTTTCGGTTATTGTTTTCAGACCTTCAAGGCTCCAAGGGTAAATAATACTACCGAAACGCAATATGACACTGTTATGAGATTTTTACACGACATTGCATCCGAAAAATACGGTCCATGGGTTTTTTACAGTAATTCTGAAGTGAGTTAAAGTTGCATCATCAGTTCTTTATTTTAATTACATTTAAGTTTACGATTTCAGCGGCAGTAAAATTTTGTCTTCCAGTGCTGATTAGTCTTTTTGACATAAGTACCTCAAGCATTTTTTTGTTTTTCCTGCTGTTCAGAATTGATTGATTCATGCGTCCTGTTTAGTTTTACACACGGTGTTTCATTTTACTCGTGCTCCAGAGCAAACGTTCAAAGCACAATCGCTCGATCAACATAGGCATTAGATGGAGTGTGGTGTTTGTGTATTCGCCTCGCGCGTTTCTGTTTATTGTGTTACGCAATAGACACATGTACTGCTTACGCCTGTGAATAATTTTACGCCCAACAAAACTATGTCTGAATGTTTTCATTTTGTGGAAGCTCAGTGCCTTCGCATTCCATATATTAAACTAATAGTAATCCTTTGAGTAATTTACAATTTTGTAACCGAAACTGTTCTTCTGTTTTCCTGAATCTATTTTATAGAAAGCGTCGTGTGCACATTATTTTGAATAATATCGTTTACCTGAAAAAAAAGTATATCATGAGCCATCTCCAACAAGGGAATTCTTTACCATACTGTTCCAGTCAACTCTTGACTAGACAGATATGTATTATTTGATGTCCTCCCTGAGGATTTCTAGCCATGTGTGGTATTTGCATGCAAAGTTGATCTGAAAGAAGTAACGCAAAAGCAAGTGCTTGCGGAAGATGATTTTCGTATGTTTCTTTTCTGCTAACCGAAATTAGTCGACTTACCAAAATACCGACCCGTGAATGACATGAAGAATATATTTTTTCATACCATTGTAGTTTAATGAAACACTGTCGAATCAATTTTTATTTTTTTGTTTCTTTCAGCGCATCTCCGACCAGTTGACAGCATTGTCAGGCAGGTCTTGTGTAATATGTGCGTGCAGTTGTTGTTTGGTTTGCACTATTTCTATGTCTCATTTCGTTAACAAAAGGGAAAGAAGATTAGGGTTTAACGTCCTATCGAAGACAAAGTCATTAAAAACTGCGCTATATCGCTTAGTCATGTCGTTAACATATCAAAACTATTTCGGTACATAATCGTTGTATCTTAACACCTTCCATCTTGATTGAAGACGCTAGGAAGAAGCATTCAGGCACCTACGGTAGTTGGCGACCTCAGCTTGCCAGATTTAAATTGGGAGAGTCGTGGTATCAAAACTGGTGCCAGAGATAGGAATTCCTGTAACAGTATTCTGAATGTCTTGCCCAAAAACTCACTTCCAGCTGATAATTAGGGAGCGAACTCGTGAAGGTAACGTCTTAGACCTCCTAGCAACAAACAAACCTGAGCTTCTCAGATCAGTTAACGTAGAGGAAGGTATCACTGGTCATAAGGCTTTGATAGCATCTATGAAATAGGTATCTCAAGCAATGTCAAGAAAAGTAGGAAACTATATTTGCTTGCAAAACTGGCAGGACGCAAATTTCAGAGTATTTGAGTATGTAAGTCTGCAGGCTTTCGTGACCGTTGTCACTAAAGATAAAATCTTCTGGGTTTTTAGGCTGCGTCATATTTCCTTCTAAAATAATCGACGTTTCGACCCCTCTGCTGGGTTCTTGTTCAGCATGTTTCGATGTCCACTATTGCTAGAACACTGTCAGAGATCAGTGTCGCGTTCTCTTATAAAGGGGAGTTGTCCCGCGTTTGTGCTGGAGAAGTGGGAGTATCGATTAAAATTCTTGTGGCTACCATTGGTGGGCCACCGTCATAGGCTAATATTCCAGCGCTGATGCAGAAGAAGGGGCGTTATTGGCTAAACTTTTATGGATAGTATTGGTGGGTCTCGTCATTGGAAAGAAAGGCACTATTCCACACTTAAGCTGGAGAAGGGTTAGTTTTTGAAATTCCTCCTACTGCTATAGGTTGGCCATCATCATTGGCCAGATGCGAAACGGACAGAGCAAGAGGGGGGGAATGTTTACCCAAAATATTATTGTTCGCCGAGGTGACTTGCAGGGCATTGTTTATATTTCTCGCACAACGTGGCCGCGTATTTACTTCCTTGATGGCGGGGAACCACGATGCTGGACGCCTATAGCCGTCCTCTTTATTGAAATTACATGCATTCTTGGAAATTTCAACCGCTTCTCGAACCTTTCTTCTGTATGAGTATGCTCCAGCTGTGGTTTCATAGCCGTATTAGAAAACTGCTAAATAAACAAAGAGCACTTTATCACAGATTCAAGAGAAGGCAAAACCTAGCTGACCAGCGAAAGCTGAACGAAGCAAACATGAGCGTAATGAGAGCAATGAGAGAAGCGTTCATTGTCTTTGAAAGTCAAATTTTGTCAACCGACCTTACGAAAAAAAAGGGTTAAGAGGCTTTGGTAAGTAAGCGGTTCGAAAAAATTGTCTATAAGCAATAGTCCACAATGAATGCCTCCCTGCATATCATTGCATCTCTTAGTGGAAACTACTCAAAGTTAATGTAGTGAGCTGTAGCCAAAATGAAAGCCTTTTCAAATATTGAACTCACGAATAATGGTCACTGGTATCGGCTTGCCACAATAATCAGTCTTCGCATTGACAACGCCCCTAATCATTGTACGACGTGTTGTAACAGGGCACCACCTCATTTCAAGTGTCGCAACAGTAGCACAAGCAATCGCTGAATGACATCAGTGCAGAATTCCAAAGGCTGGCTCGGGTGCAGTTCTTCTTGTAATGGAAACAAAAAAAAGTAATAGTTGTTGTTCAGATATGTACATCTCTGTTTATTCCATCTTGCACACGCAACGCTTGATAATAATGAAAATGAGGCTTCTCTAATTAAGGTGTTACACTACCCGTGATGCTCTAATTTAAAATTCAGATGTAAATATTTTGCAGTATGATTAAACATTTGTCCAAAGCTCCTTATGTAGATAAAAAATGAAGATATTTAGTAGTACGATTAAACAAACTGGAACTATTACTGCAACAGCAAGAGAGAGAACGATATGGTGTAAATCAATACAGAAGTATTCTTGTTGGGTGAAAGTATTATAGCTTCACATTCAGTGGCTGTCCTCAGACAAAGCTTAATAAAATGGAAAAAATAACGGTCCACGGTGGGTGCCACTGTCGTTTCTGATACTGCAGCATGACGTTCCACAATTCCCCCAAACTGTAAATTATGGAACGTTGACTTCTTATTGCAAAATTTGACATGAGTAATCCGCGTGGTCCTATTCAGGAAACGATCCCAACAGCGAGTTTGAATCATTCGAAGGAACGATTAAAATCTAGAACTGTTTTATCACATCGAATTTGAAGCTAGCTTGTCTTTAATACTCAGTTGTGTCATCCCGGGGAGGGGGCGGAAGTTATATCATGCAAATACTCTACGCATAACGTTTCCCATTTAGCGCGTGCTGTAACAGCGTATCTTCGAATCTGAAGCGTGTTGCTGTTGATCACTAACCAAGTCTCGTTTCGAGATCCCTGAACGGAGAATCTACCAGGAGAAAGTAACCACAAGTTGAACTAAAATTACCGATCACATCTAGATCAGCAGGGCACACGGAACACTTTGATGATGTGTGGCTTGTGGGGCGCTCAACTGCGTGGTCATCACCCTTACAAAATCCCAGTTTTTACAGAACCCAATTTGTACCCAGTCCAATCTAGCCACTGTCACGAATGATGGTGATGATGATGATGAAATGAGGAGGATAACACAAACACCCAGTCCCCGGGAAGAGAAAATTCCCAAGCCGGCTGGGAATCGAACCCAGAATCCCGTGATCCAGAGGCTGCAACGCTAGCGACTAAACCACGAACTGCGGACACCGAACACTTTGCAGAACTCTTAAACTGAGCAAAGAATCGAGCGAGATCGTTAAGTCTCTGGACTGTCGTTCAAGGAATTCGGGTTTTAAATTTTCGATCAGCCCTCCCTTGTTTAGGTTACCTGCAATTTTTCAAAGTTCTCTTTTTTGAATGTGATATGGTTTCGTAACTAAGGGCACAGGTTGTTGGCCATCCTTCTCACATCCGACCTTGTGCTCCGTCTTTATGACCTCGCCGGTGGGACTACGAACTTACAAGCTTCTATCCCTTAACTATTTAATTAAAAATGTCGATCTCAAGCAAAACCGACTTGTATGAGCGCTACGACTTCCAATGCATTTGAAATGGCAGTTTCCTCACTGCCCTGCAATTCACATTCAAGTACTTGACAGAGGGTTCTTCGAACTATCTTCAAGTTATTTCTCTACCGTTCCACTCTCGAATGGTTCAAATGGCTGTGAGCACTATGGGACTTAACATCTATGGTCATCAGTCCCCTAGAACTTAGAACTACTTAAACCTAACTAACTTAAGGACATCACACAACACCCAGTCATCACGAGGCAGAGAAAATCCCTGACACCGGCGGGAATCGAACCCGGGAAGTTCCACTCTCGAACAGCGCGCGGGAAAAATGAACATTTACACTTTTGCGCGTGAACTCTGGTTTCTGATTTTATTATGATGACCATTTCTCCCTATGTAGGCGGGCGTCAACCAAATATTTCCGCATTCGGAGGAGAAAGCTGGGTGACTGAAATTTCGTCAAAGATCTTGCCGCAACGAAAAATGTCTTTATTTTAATGATTGCCACCCCAGCTCCCGTATCAGTCCGTCACACTCTATCCCCTATTTCACGACATTACAGAGCAAGCTGCCCCTCTTTGAAATTGTTTGATGTCCTCCGTCAATCCTGTTTGAGGAGAATAGCATACCACGCAGCAATACTCTAGCAGAGAAAGGACAGGCGTAGTGTAGGCACTCTCTGCAGTGAATCTGTTACATCTTGTAACTATTCTGCTAGTAAAACGCAGTTTTTGGTTCATATTTCCTCCAACATAATGCATGTGATCGTTCCGACCTAAGTTATCCATAATTGTTATCCGTAGGTAGTTAGTTAATTGATAGCGTTTGCATTTGTGTGATTTACCGTGTAAAATTTATCGGACTCCTTTTAGTATTCATGTGGATGACCTCACACTATTTAGGGTCAACTGCCACTTTTCACATCGTACAGATATCTTGTCTAAATGATTTGCAATTGGTTTTGATGTTCTGATGACTTTACTAGACGGTACGTGCAAGCCTCATCTGCAAACAATCTAAGAGGGCCACTCATCAGATTGTCTCCTAAATCCTTTATATAGACTGACAACAGCAGAGGTCTGTAACACTTCCTTGGGGAACTCCAAATATTACGTCTGTGCTGTTCAGTGACTTTCCCTCGGTTACTATGGACTGTGACTTTTTTGATAGGATATACGAATCGAGCAGCACAACTGAGACGTTACTTCAAAGGAAAGCAATTTGATTAGAGGCCACTTCTGAGGGACATGGTCAGAAGAGTCTAGAAATATAGACTCAATTTGAGATCCCCTGTCGATGGACTCGTTACTATACGAGAATAAAGAGCTAGTCGCGTTACACAAGAACGTCATTTTCTAAATCCTTGCTAAGTGTATGTCAGAAGATCGTTTTCTTACAGGTAATTCATAATGTTTAAAAAATGGTTCAAATGGGTCTGAGCACTATGGGACTCAACTGCTGTGGTCATTAGTCCCCTAGAACTTAGAACTACTTAAACCTAACTAACCTAAGGACATCACACACATCCATGCCCGAGGCAGGATTCGAACCTGCGACCGTAGCAGCCGCACGGTTCCGGACTGCGCGCCTAGAACCGCGAGACCACCGCGGCCGGCTCATAATGTTCGAGCACAGTATATGTTCCAGTAGCCTACTGCAGATCGATGTCAGTCGTGTGGGTCTGTAATTCAGCGGATTACCCCTATTTCCTTTCTTGCGTGTTGGTGTGACCTGTGCAATTTTGCGGGTTTTAGATATGGATCTTTCGTCGAGCGAACAGTTTTATATGATTGCTAAGTACGGAGATATTATATCAGCGTACTCTGAAAGGAACATAATTAGTATGTGTTTTCGAACGGAAGGTTTGCTTTTAAGTGGTCGAAGATCCTTCACTATACCGTGGATGTATACTGATACGTCACCACCACTCATTCTGGCAGCAGTTTTTGATTCGAACTCTGTTAATGTTTACTTCGTCTACTTTAGTGAAGTGATTTCGGAAACCTGTATTTTAGTAACTTTACTTTAGTGGGGGTGTCATAGATAGTATTACTATCGCCATCGCGAAGTGAAGGTTAATGATCAACAGCAAAACGCTTCAGATACGAAGATGCGCTGATACAGCACGCGCTGAATGGAAGCACTAAAATTCTCCAACGAGAACTAATGTACAGAACACTGTGCTACAAGCCTCATTAACCGAACATTGCTACATAGAACGAACGAAAGGAAACAGTGTTCATCATTCGTGGGCTTTTTGCGGTGTATATTCGTTCATCGTTAATTAATGCCCTTTTTGAGAACAAAAACGTAATGTAACGCTTGCACATTTCAGATGACTCTCTCAAGATAAACGCTGGCTGGTCGAAATGGGCTACGGCTTTGTGAAATGGTCACGTGATTGTTTCGTGCAAAATAAAAAATAATAATAATACAGTAATTTTACAAATAAACCAATATTTCTTCCTTTATTTCCTGACGTAGAAGAAACTTTTCGATGAATAGGTCCGCGAAGATGCACAACTTATAGCGGTATTTTTGACGTTAAATACGCTTACGTGGAACTTGATGCCGATGGGTTAAAGAGAGAGAGAGAGAGAGAGAAATACGAGAACAGTTTAGGCGGCACGTGAAATTCACAAAAGCAATTAAAGAGCGGATTTCAAAAGATGTAAGCACATCTCTTACGACTTATCTCGCAGAGATGTTACGAAATCTTCACCATTAAAACCACCATGCGCTTGATGGCGCAAAGCAGCCAGAACTTAAAATATATGTCTGCTGGAGAAAACTATGATAAAAGTCCAAATTCAGGGTATAGAAATCATTAAAATGGTTCAAATGGCTCTGAGCACTATGCTACTTAACTTCTGAGGTCATCAGTCGCCTAGAACTTAGAACTAATTAAACGTAACTAACCTAGGGGCATCACACACATCCATGCCCGAGGCAGGATTCGAACCTGCGACCGTAGCGGTCGCTCGGTTCCAGACTGCAGCGTCTATAACCGCACGGCCACACCGGCCGGCGAAATCATTAAAAATGGAACAAGAGTGACAGGGAGAACCATCGTAAACATCTGAAAATCAATATTGAATCAAAATTGACATTTAGAATCCACCGAACACATTCTAAAGAAAGGAAATTGCATTACTGTATCAAATATATCTGCTATTTAAGTCAGATACATCAACACCAAATTAAATATTTTTACAGTAATTATTCTTCCAACGATCACGTGTCGCTCCCAAGAAGATCGTCAGCCGCGAACGCAAACTTCAAGGTGATGCAAGTCATGCGGCATAATGTCTCATGCTTTGTTACTGATGCTGCCCATTAGCTACAAAATCCCGTGATGCGCAAGGTTAACCCGAGCTCTGGGAAGTCGTTCACGGATGGTTTCTGACTATTTTGCTATAAGGGTCACATGTGGACTATCTGTGGAACAAGTTACGGAATGGAAAACTGTAAAATGGCCGTTGAGAGACAAATATGTTCATACGTATTCTGTAACTCTGCTCCCAATGTATCTGCCGTATAACGTAGGAAAGGATTACGATAATCCACGGACTGAAAACAAACGATGTAAATGTACTCGTATGAAATAATGGCACAATACGGAAAATTTTGCGAAAGATGAAACGCGACATAAAGCAGTGATTTTTAAAATAAATTCAAATTATTTGATTTAAATTCCTTACAGTGAAACCGAACGTACTGTGTTAGTACTGCTGCAGAATGAACGTAGCTTAAGTATAAATGTGTACTTATTCATAGTAAACATATTGTACTTGCTTAGTTGATTGGCTCGTTGATTTGGGGGAGGGGACCAAACAGAGAGGTCATCGGTCACATCGGACGAGGGAAGGATGGGAAAGGAAATCGGCCGCGCCCTTTCAAAGGAACCATAGCGGCATTTGCCTGAAGCGATTTAGGGAAATCACGGAAAACGTAAATCAGGATGGTCGGACGCGGGTTTGAACCGTCGTCCTCCCGAATGCGAGTCCAGTGTACGAAACACTACGCCACCTCGCTCGGTATCTGCTTGTAATCATCGCCATTTACATAACTGAGACTGTGCTGCTGTTAATATATGAGCAGTCTGAAACCTGAATTAAGTATTTCTATTACACACGGCATAAGTAATTAGAGACACTCACGATAAATAAGTAAATGACTGTCAGTTTATATACAGCCCACTACTATAAGTACTGATTCGTACGTACCAACTTCCACACAATTTCACTACGATACCTACCCTCAATAACACAGCAGCAAAAACGTTGATTACGAAACACACTGAGGTGACAAAGGTCATGGGATAGCGATGTCCACATACACAAATGGCTGTAATTTCGCGTACACAAGGTATAAAAGAGCAGATCATTGGCGGAGCTGTCATTTGTACTCATGTGAAAAGATTTCCGACGTGATTATGGCCGCAAGACGGGAATTAAAGGCTTTGAACGCGAAATGGTAGTTGGAGCTAGATGCATGGAACATTCCATTTCGAAATCGTCATAAGATTCAGTGTTGCGAGAACCACAGTGTCAAGAGTGTGCCGAGAATACCAAATTTCCGGCATTACCTCTCGTCCTAGACATCGCAGTGGCTGACGGCGTTCATTTAACGCCCGAGAGCAGCGGCGTTGCCAGTGCTAACAGACAAGCAACACTGAGTGAAATAATCGCAGAAATCAATATGGTATGTACGACGAACGTATCCGTTAGGACATTCCGGCGAGATTTGGCGTTTATGTGTTGTGGCAGCAGACGACCGACGCGAGTGCCTTCTCTATCAGCACGGCATCGCCTGCAGCGCCTCTCCTGGGCTCGTAACCACATCGGTTAGACCGTAGGCGGTTGGTAAACCGTGGCCTGGTCAGATGAGTCCCGATTTCAGCTGGTAAGAGCTGGTACGGTTCGAGTGTCACACAGACCCCACGAAACCATGGGCTCAAGTTGTCAAAAAGACACTGTGAAAGATGGGGGTGGCTCCATAATGATGTGTGCTGTGTTTACATCGAATGGACTCGTCAAACTGAACCGATCTTTGACTGGAAATGGTTATGTTCGGCTACTAGGAAACCATTTGCTGCAGTTCACGGACTTCATGCCCCCAAACAACGATGGAATTTTTATGGATGACAATGTGCCGTGTTACCGGGACACAGTTGTAGACTGGCTTGAAGAACGTTCTGGACAACCCGAGCGTATGATTTGGCCACTCAGATCGCTCAACATCAATCCCGTCGAACATTTATGGGACATAATCGAGCGGTCAGTTCCTACTCAAAATCTTGCACCGGCAACGCTTTCGCAAATTATGGACGCTTATAGCGGCAGCAGGGCCTAGTATTTCCGCAGGGGACTTACAACGACTTGTTGAGTCCATGCCACGTCGAGTTGCTGCACTACGACGGGCAAAATCAGGCCCGACGTAATATTAGGAGGTATCCCATGACTTTTGTCACCTCAGTGTGCAGTGAAGACACCTCGGATTTGGCGAATAAAAGATTGTTGAAAGGCTAAGATGCAATTTTTTAAAAATATTACTTTTTTCTCTTATGAAGTGATGTAAAAGGTTGCTGCTATACACAGTCTAGTGCTATGTATTTGAATTCCAAATATTTGGCTGATAATCTGTTTTCAGTTGTTCATTATCTCACGGGACGTTTAGTGGTGCTGTCTCCATATTATGAGCTGTAGACATAATGAATAATACGATTTTTAGGAACCGAGTTTATTTAGTAAAGACATTACGGATGCATGTGTGTGAATTTCACAGTTATCTGATTCCTCTTACACTTTGTACTACTTTATTATATTTTTCAGGAGTCGTTGTGAACAAGCGCTGCTTGCGTATCCGGTGTACAATTCATACATGTTTTAAAATTTAGAGTAGAAGCATAATGTAGTTAGGCATTGTGTCCTAAATGTTTGCCTAATGAGAAGCTGATGGTCGAAATGCATAGTGACGTCTTTATCAGCATCCTCATGAATCGGGATCAGTTGTATGTTTGCGCAGAATGGGTGACCTGTGTGTTATAAATCTTCACTTGTAGCATGATATCGATTTAATCCTCTTCCCCAGCTATAAGATCCGTCCCTTCCGCGACCTGTTACGTGTTCTCATACCATCCATTTCTTTCTCATTCCATATCCTGGATGCACTCTTTAAATGGATTATTTTAAGAATTCCTAACTGGGTTGAACTGCCTTCAGTGAGTGTACTTGTTGGCGTATCACGTCTGTCGTTATCTAGGCTCATCTCGTTTCATCTACCATAACTGCCAAGACTGGCACTCCCCCCCCCCCCCCCCATTTTGGTTTACTAACATGTTTGCTGTTCTTAGTGCTGGTTTGTGATCTGCACGTGGTATATGGAAAAAACAAACTTAGGTAGGGTGTTCGTCCGGACTCCAAAGGAAACTTTTTTCACATTACTGCTGAAGTAAGATACATTTTGCATTTTTAAAGAAGCCGCCTAGAGCTGAATACAGTTTATTGTTTTACTCTTTGAACCGTATGTGTTTCAGTGTATTTGCGTATCTTCAGAGGTTTGTTTAGTTGCTGTCTTTGCTCAGATTCGCATCTGTGTCTTAGTACTGGCTAGAGTGTTGCTGTTGCTGCTTGTTACCACCGGACGACTATTTCTTGTATACAAAGACACCTAACTGATGATTGTGCAACTGCACTAATACTTATCTCTGTGAAAGTTGAGCCGAACGGTACCATCAACTTATTTATTGATCAGCAAAACTTTAATGGTGAACTTCAAACCTCAGATTTTGTACCGAACTTCGTCGATTGATGAGTGATGACACTAGTTTTCTCGCTTAGTTTATAGTAAGATTAGGATATTTTTCGGATATTTTTCGATCCCACTCTTACTCGGCCTGTTCCATGTTCTGGTAATATTCATTTTTTTCTCCAACAATATCCTGTATGCTCTCTTTATCGTTCATATCGTCCATTATTACTATGTCCACAGAAAGTCAAAACCTTTAGACTCACTGTTGTAATGTATCTGATGACCATAGGGGAAAATGAAGGTTATTTCATGTGAATGTATTTACATGAGAGCAGTTCTAAAAGAGAACACAATGATCCTACACCAAGATCTTGATCTTGAAAATTTTCCTAATTTTTGTTAGTATACAGTGTAGGAGTAACTGAACATATTCATTTTGTCGCTTTGTGGTTGGTTCGCACTTATAACATCACAAGTCTTGTCACCCATGATGATTTTTTCCGGAAAAGAAGTGTCCGCATTTTTCATTTGAGTCAAGCTGAGGCAGGCATCCTCGCGTCGTTCGTTTTGTTCGGTAGTCAAGGTAAGCGGGACAAACTTTCTCTTGTTCAAAACATTCTGGAGAATGCCCTGAGCACTCGAATTAGCGACGTTCCGTTCGTTACTTCGTTGCGATTTGTGACACAACGACGATGATCCACCACAGCGGCACAACCACTGCTTTACACTGCCTGCTCACAACCGACTGTTCGAACGCACATTTGTTGTTTACAGTTGTTAGCTCAAGCTACAACTGTAGTTACTGCGCTGACGTCGCTTGTACACAAGGAATAAATTGAGTCGGAACTTCTTGGACGCACAGTGTATACTGTGACATGAAATTGCTCAGGAGCAAAAAATATAATACATAACTATAATTATGTATTATAGGTACAAAAGCATATTTTGTTAATTCTGAGGTTTTAAACGTTTACAAGAGCATGGAAAAAATTCATTTTCTTGCCTATTGTAAACCGCCGCTAGAATAATGAAGGGTGAAAATGTTACATTGTTACTAAACTATCGCAAATTTTACTACACCATATTTTATTCAAAGGAAGTCACAATTTACAGGTTATGCACTAGTTAATTACAATTGCAAAGTCACCAGTGGTATGCCACGTACAAAATAAGTACAGAATGTTTTACGCCCAATATTAACAGTACCAGATTGGCGGGAACCACGAATTGTTAACAAGTGCAATCATAAATTTTACTAAGGTTTATTAATGTTGTATTAATATATGTGAGTCTTGTGTTTTTGAATAGTAGTAACCTTTGGCTTCGGTAGAGCAAAAATATTGAAATCTTTAGTTTTCCTTGATGTTTCGGATCTTGGAAAAGCAAAAAAAAAAAAAAAGTGTATAGTAGCAAGACATGTCATGTTCGTATGACTGCGACCTGAGGCAATTGTTAGCACATTTTGACCCTTGATGTGAATTACGTTCCTTTGTAGGGTTTGAAGAAGTAGGTATGTGATAATTTTCATCGAGTAGAAATAAACCGTCGCCTTTGAGTATCTTGGAGGAAACAAGAAGTAGGAGGAAAAAAATCCATCGCAAGCCATCAAGACTCGCTAACAAGCACATTACTCGAAAATAATAACAAACACTATGGAACTGAGCATATAGTTTTAGGTTATAACAGAAGTGGGCAGTAAAACAACTGTATGTTTAACTAACAATAAGTCCAGTTTGACTAATTCAAAAATGGCTGGTTTAAATGGCTCTGAGCACTATGGAACTTAACAAAAAAAAAAAAAAATGGTTCTGGCTCTGAGCACTATGGGACTTAACATCTGTGGTCATCAGTCCCCTAGAACTTAGAACTACTTAAACCTAACTAACCTAAGGACATTACACACATCCATGCCCGAGGCAGGATTCGAACCTGCGACTGTAGCAGTCGCGCGGTTCCAGACTGTAGCGCCTAGAACCGCTCGGCCACCCCGGCCGGCGACTAATTCAAAATGAAGAAGCAATAATCTCCCAATAGCCTATGAACGTGTGTCCTTTTGACCCTGTACGTGGATTTTTAAACAGTATTTCTGTGACCAGACTCTTGCTTCCCTAAAGCATTTTTGCACTGTAAAACACAGACCTTAAGCTACACGAATAAATCATAAAATGACTTTTAAAACAACAAAAATCAAACATTGACTTACGGTACTTCCTTTCTCCCCTTTGTCTTCACCTTTACTTCCCACTAACGCACGTATTCCAACAGCTTCACTCCATTGGTGTTACCCTGTCGGGAACTAGCCACTGGTAGTCTAGTACCGCTGAGAGGGAGGAGGACGCAACAGCTGAGGTCACACGCCGTCCTCGAGCAGCGAGAGTAGTTACCAATGCTGTGTCCCTGCTTCGTGCAATAACCTTTCGATCGCGGGTGAATGTCGTCAGGACAGGTAGTAGCGCGGCTGATGTCGGCGGCTCCGGCTGTATTTACGTATGTAGGTCAGCCGCTAGTAGTATTGGGGTCGTGCGCCGCGCAGCGCCGCGGACGGGCCCGTCGGGCGGGCGCGTGGTGGGAGCAGCGGTAGGGGAAGTCTCGGCTCGGCTCAGTCGGCTGCTGCCGTGCTGTGCGTCAGTGTGTGCGGTGTGGTGCGTAGCTGAGGCGTGTGCGTGCTCAGGCGACGCCACGGACTGCAGTCGACACGTCCGCGTGGTGCCTCCGGACGTCGCAGTGGCCGTGTGATCGCCCAGGCTTTTGCCGGTCGTCGATAAAGGTTGCTTCCTGCAAGAATCCAGGCGAGGGCAACGAACAGTTCCAAGGTCCATCGGCGATTGTTGCGTGTGTATGTGTGTGTGTCAGTTTGTGTGGACATAACAGTCTTGGCATCGCCGTCTGCTTGGATCCTGCCGCTGCTGGAGACTTCTTGCTGGAGGAAAAGCGTTGATTTCTCCGGATTACGTAAGCCGCATTTTAGCACATGTGTTCCTTCGCCGTTCAATAACAGTCTACGGCTGGAGTAGAGATAGAGGTGTTATTTTTACAGCTGCAGATCGCGGAGCTGGTCAGCTCAGTATCTTTGTATTCTTGTGCCTACTTATAGAATTTCCATATGCATTTTACACCGGAAGATGTCAGCAGTTAAAGACGTCGGCATCAAACTTATGTTCTGCCAGTATTTTACAAGTGCTCAAGGTGGTACGAACATCATTTTAAAGTACATGAATTAACTCCAGAGATTCCTAAGCTGTTTGTTAAATGTTGAATATAATCTCGGCAATGCTAATTTGCCGAAAAATAAGTTCTTTGCGAGGGAGCAGACATCGGGGTGTTATAGGCGTAGCGGGTTCACTGTTGCAAAGTTACCGCCAATTATAGTTACAAAGACGTTTATTTTTCTATGTTCCGAGACTTTGGCTAATATGAAGTGAGAGATTACTGCCGTTGAGCGTCAGTGTCAACTTGTTACACGCCTTCAGCGCTGGATCGTTCTCAAAACAAGGAAGGGTAGAGGTTGCCTGTGACAAAACGTACCGTAAGTTACCCTTGGCAGTATTAACAGTAGTGGTGTTATAAAGGAGACGCGTGTTTTTGAAGCATAACCAACTGGTATAACAGTTTTAAAGTAGATACAGATACAGCCATTGTCGTGTACTGCATTTTAAGTTTCATACATTTTGCTTGCCTCGAGAGTAACAAAGACTCGAGTGCCGCATTCGAAGATCGCGCGACAGCTAGTGTGTAGGTCGTTGACGCACGCGCCGGGCTGTTTCCGTGTTTTCCGTTGTGCAGACGCCGAAGCTATTAGTGACGCAACCCGGCGCTGACATCTGATGTGGAAGGAACCGGGTAAGGATTAGACAGGTTATCACAGATTTGGTGGTGAAGAGACTAATAAATGGCGGTCAGTGATGGTATTCAGAGTATGCGAACCATTGCTTCGACAATGTCTTTCGGTTATCAGTCGTTCGCTTCTCAACAGTGCCCACCATTTGATTTCCGATCCAGCACCTTACTACTTCGATCTGTTTAGTTCAGTAAACAACGGTAATAGTGTTTTGTGTTCTTGGCTCGGCAGCTCCTGTTAAGTCTTGTCTTAGCTTTTTTTAAAATTTTCCTTACTTGAACAGTTTGACCTCTATTTCAGTGGCATGAGATCATTAAATCATCGAAAGTATCAAACGTTTATCAAAGGAAAATAAACTGAACTACACTCCGTCCGAACAGGCCTTGGAAGGCCCAACAGTACCGACCGGCCGCCGTGTCATCCTCACCGATAAGCGTCACAGGATGCATATATGGAGGGGCATGTGGTCAGCACACCGCTCTCCCGGCCGTATGTCAGTTTCCGAGACCGGAGCCGCAACTTCTCAGTCAAGTAGATCCTCAGTTTGACTCTGCTGAGTGCACCCCGCTTGCCAACAGCGCTCGGCAGACCGGATGGTCAGCGCTTTACTTCGGAGATCTGACGGGAACCTACTTCGGTTATCTGACGGGAACCGATGTTGCTACTGCGCCAAGGCCGTTGGCCATCGAAGGACAATAGCTCAGTAATATAACGTGGAATTTCAAAATAAAAGTAATAAAACAGCTCAAGGCCTTATTTAATTTTGAAAATAGCCATTCTGTGATACACCTGCCAGTGTAATAAAACAAACCTGCTTCCTATTTACATCAGTTTCTTGTGTTCAGCGTGTTTTGTGACTTTAACTACTCTGACAGCCAACCAGACCTAAAATATTACTATAGTAAAAAAATATTTTCTAGTTTTCCGTTTCCGTTAATTACATCCCCCACACCAAAAATTGTGTGGTTTTGAAATTCTGAAGAGACTATTTAGTTATTATTTTCCCGGGGAATGAATTGGGATCGAAAAGTTGTCTGTTGCCACTAACACACCGAAACGGTTTTAAAATGGTTCAAATAGCTCTGAGCACTATGGGACTTAACATCTATGGTCATCAGTCCCCTAGAACTTAGAACTACTTAAACCTAACTAACCTAACGACATCACACAACACCCAGTCATCACGAGGCAGAGAAAATCCCTGACCCCGCCGGGAATCGAACCCGGGCGCGGGAAGCGAGAACGCTACCGCACGACCACGAGCTGCGGACTTTAAAATGATTCAAATGGCTCTGAGCACTATGCGACTTAACTTCTGAGGTCATCAGTCGCCTAGAACTTAGAACCAATTAAACCTAACTAACCTAAGGACATCACACACATCCATGCCCGAGGCAGGATTCGAACCTGCGACCGTAGCGGTCGCTCGGTTCCAGACTGTAGCGCCCAGAACCGCATGGCCACTCCGGGAGGCTAAACGGTTTTAAAAGCCTTTCGCAAAAACATATTGCTTGCTTCTGTGTCTTGACAGCGCACACATAACTTCGTTTTAGCTTTGCCTAATGTAAGCTTCTGTTATTATACGCACAGTCATAAGATCAGGTACATATTTTATAAATTAGCAGTAAGGCGACGCCTGTGTGAGGATACTAATTTCGTAAAATAAAGATCTAAACGATCTTCGTTAGTTAACACTACATGTAGCCCAAGCGGCATGCGTTTGCGTAAAAAATAATGTTTCAGCATGAACTGAGCTGCCCTAGGAGTTACACATGATACCAAGTAATGAAAACGTGTGAAGTGAAAATTTTTTATTGTTTCTGTGTGTCTGACAGTGGGCAATATCCTAATCGCAGTCTATGACTTCCACGAGTCCTCACAACCTACTCTGTCTTAGAAAGCAGGTGACTCCTTTTACGTTAATGATGTTGTTGTTGTTGTGGTCTTCAGTCCTGAGACTGGTTTGATGCAGCTCTCCATGCTACTCTATCCTGTGCAAGCCTCTTCATTTCCCAATACCTACTGCAGCTTACATCCTTCTGAATCTGCTTAGTGTATTCATCTCTTGGTCTCCCTCTACGATTTTTACCCTCCACGCTGCCCTCCACTACTAAATTGGTGATCCCTTGATGCCTCAGAACATGTCCTACCAACCAATCCCTTCTTCTAGTCAAGTTGTGCCACAAACTCCTCTTCTCCCCAATTCTATTCAATACCTCCTCATTAGTTATGTGATCTATCCATCTAATCTTCAGCATTCTTCTGTAGTACCACATTTCGAAAGCTTCTATCCTCTTCTTGTCTAAACTACTTATTGTCCATGTTTCACTTCCATACATGGCTACACTCCATACAAATACTTTCAGAAACGACTTCCTGACACTTAAATCAATACTCAATGTTAACAAATTTCTCTTCTTCAGAAACGCTTTCCTTGCCATTGCCAGTCTACGTTTTATATCCTCTCTACTTCGACCATCATCAGTTATTTTGCTCCCCAAATAGCAAAACTCCTTTACTACTTTAAGTGTCTCATTTCCTAATCTAATTCCCTCAGCATCACCCGACTTAATTCGACTAAATTCAATTATCCTCGTTTTGCTTTTGTTGATGTTCATCTTATATCCTCCTTTCAAGACACTATCCATTCCGTTCACCTGCTCTTCCAAGTCCTTTGCTGTCTCTGACAGAATTATAATGTCATCAGCAAACCTCAAAGTTTTTATTTCTTCTCCGTGGATTTTAATACCTACTCCGAATTTTTCTTTTGTTTCCTTCACTCGTTGCTCAATATACAGATTGAACAACATCGGGGAGAGGCTACAACCCTGTCTCACTCCCTTCCCAACCACTACTTCCCTTCGTGTCCCTCGACTCTTATAACTGCCATCTGGTTTCTGTACAAATTGTAAATAGCCATTCGCTCCCTGTATTTTACCCCTGCCACCTTCAGAATTTGAAAGAGAGTATTCCAGTCAACATTGTCAAAAGCTTTCTCTAAGTCTACAAATACTAGAAACGTAGGTTTGTCTTTCCTTAATCTAGCTTCTAAGATAAGTCGTCGGGTCAGTATTGCCTCACGTGTTCCAATATTTCTACGGAATCCAAACTGATCTTCCCCGAGGTCGGCTTCTACTAGTTTTTCCATTCGTCTGTAAAGAATTCGCGTTAGTATTTTGCAGCCGTGACTAATTAAACTGATAGTTCGGTAATTTTCACATATGTCAACACCTGCTTTCTTTGGGATTGGAATTATTATATTCTTCTTGAAGTCTGAGGGTATTTCGCCTGTCTCATATATCTTGCTCACCAGATGGTAGAGTTTTGTCAGGACTGGCTCTCCCAAGGCCGTCAGTAGTTCCAATGGAATGTTGTCTACTCCCGGGGCCTTGTTTCGACTCAGGTCTCCCGTTTCATCTTCATCTACATCCTCTTCCATTTCCATAATATTGTCCTCAATTACATCGCCCTTGTATAGACCTTCTATATACTCCTTCCACCTTTCTGCTTTCCCTTCTTTGGTTAGAACTGGGTTTCCATCTGAGCTCCTGATATTCATGCAAGTGGTTCTCTTTTCTCCAAAGGTCTGCCACCATTATAAAATTGAAAAATAACTAGCATCCCTGCGAACGGATAAAAAACTGGTCGCATGTATGACTACTTTTCTCACCCCGCACGTAACGGCACAGCTTCCCGTGTCATAAAAAGCGACTAATCTGTGCGTTACCAGTGTACGAATTGGTGTTCTTATATCAAAGAAAGTGCCGAAGCTGTGTTGGCAGGTCTGAAGGGATCACGTTGTGTGTCAGCGGCTGGTTACAAATAAACAACACCGTCCGAATAGGCCTTGAAAGCCTAACAGTACCGACGGGGCCGCCGTGTCGTCCTCAGCCCGTAGGCGTTAACGGATGCGGATGCTATGGGGGCTGTGGCCAGCACGCCGCTCTCCCGGTCGTTGTCAGTTTTCATAACCGGTGCTGCTACTTCTCAGTCAAGTAGCTCCTCAATTGGCCTCACAAGGGGTGAGTGCATCCCACTTGCCAACAGCACTCGGCAGCCTGGACGGTGTGCCATCCAAGTGCAAGCCTAGCCCGACAGCTCTTAACTTCGGTGATCCGACGGCGACCGGTGTTACTACTACGGCAAGGCCGTTGGCGCTGATTACGAGTTGTCATTGAGAAAGCGTTGGGCAGACGTGTTGAAGAAACTGTCAGATCCTGAAAATTGACAAAGAAAAATAAATTTGTGGCACATTATATGTATACAGCCGAAACGACAACCATAATCATGTGAAATATACGTAAACTATAGACGAGGACTGTCCATTCGGTAAGTATAGCCGAGCTTCTTATAATTTCACATTTAGATTCACAACCAAGCTATCAACTTGCCACTTACCGTAGACCTCGCGCGATGTTTCATATCAGTCTGTTTAATGCGGATTTGACCGATAGGTGTCAAGAGAGGTGGACCCATCAATGTAAAAGGGGGCGGGGAGTATTTAGTTGTCATTATAGAAGCCGTAACAGTAAACTGGATGTCAGGAGGGCGCAGTGACTACAAATGTGGACTACTCGTTGGACGTCACCTGAGTAACAGATGCATCAGGAACATTTCAACCCTTCTAAAGGTGCCTAAACCGACTGTTGGTGATGTGCTTGTGAAGGAACGACCACAGCTATACCAAGACCAGGCTGACTTAATGTACTGAAGCACAGGGACCGTCGAGCGTTGCGGAGCGTGGTTGTAAAACTTTGCGTGCGGATGGAATCACGCAGCCGTCGAGATAAACTCAATGCCTTTGTGCACACAGTTGAAAGGAATGAGGTACAGTGGTCGAGCAACTCCTCGCATGTCACACACATTTCTGTAGCCAAAGCTGAGCAGCGTTTGGGGTAGTGCAAAGACTGATGCCACTGGCCATTGAATGCTGGAGACGTGTGGTTTGCAGTAATGAATCACATTCTATCCTAAGTTTGGCGAATGCCTGGAGAACGTTACCTGCCATCATGTGTATTGGCAGCCGCGAAGTGCCGAGGAGGTAATTCTAAAGCGTGGGAGCGTTTTTCGTGGTTGGAGTGTGGTTTCCTTTCTGTGCTTAAGAACACGCTAAATGCACAATGATGTGAACAAATTTTACAGCATTGGGTACTACGTGCACAACATAACACGTTCGGACACGATGTCTAGTATTCCTGAAGTGGACTGGCTTGCCAAGAGTCCCTTATGAACCCGATGGGACAACTTTGAGATGGGTTAGGACTTCGCTTCAGGCCCCAGAGTCCAACATCGCTACATTCTCTGGTTTAGGCTATTGAGGAAGAATGGGTTGCCATTCCTTCACAGACATTCAGACTCCTCATTGAAAGTATCCCCAGCAGAGTTCAAGACGTTTTAAAAGCGAAGTGTTGGACACACCCCATATCAGTGTCCACTAATAGGTGTCTGGATGCTTACGAAAAAGTAGTGTAGCTTCTCTTCTTTATTACATTCGATAAATTCACCAACTTTAACCAAACTATCACCTTTCAGCCTAACCTATAATATGGTTGCAATAGCTTTGGAATTTTTTCATCTTGGAGCAAGTGGACGGACGGTATCTTGGTTGAGAGCATGTGCCGAACGCGCCACACACAATCCACGGATGCTCAACATCGCACGCTATGTGTAATGTTTGATTGGCTGTGACGGAGTAGAAGGTGGCTCTCCATTGGCGTCATCGTAACGACGGCGTTGTCTCAGCTCCTGCGAGCTGAAGTAGCAAGTTATTTTAACACGCTTTCGACGCCACGCTATGCTACTAAACAAGCAGTAAAAGTGGAAGTCTTAGCTGTGGCCACGGAGATTAAAGGAAACTACAAATAACCTGCGGACAGTATCGAATTGTTTCACGTTCGGCTGTAGGAGTCCATACTGTTTTTAATCGCTTTTAATTGTTTACGCTCGTTAAACCTATCCTCCCATTCGCTAAGCGTAAAGAATATATTGGCAGCCGTAGAAAAAAAGTGCCAATGTTGGCGATGCTCGTCTTCTAGACTGTAGCCGTACGAATTCAACGCGAAACGACGGTTTAAAAAAAATGGATGTGAAATCTTATGGGACTTAACTGCTAAGGTCATTAGTCCCTAAGCTTACACACTACGTAACCTAAATTATCCTAAGGACAAACACAAACACCCACGCTCGAGGGAGGACACGAACCTCCGCCGGAACCAGCCGCATGGTCCATGACTTCAGCGCTTTAGACAGCTCGGCTAATCCCGCACGGCGACGGTTTAAATTAGGTAGGGGATTTTGCTTCATCGCTAGAGAAAGCAAACTGCACATCACTTCCAGGCACGCCTAGGGAGGCTATCTTACGAAGAGTATCGATCCTATACTCAAGTGTGGTATCGAAAGAAAAGTATCGATATATCGAGACATTGTTACTTATATTTGATTAAAAGATTACAACAGATAATCTCTATCTATTCCAACCATTCCATTTCTGTCTGAAAATGATAATATTGAGTATGAGGCCGCGGCGTTATAAAACACAAAAAAAATCTAAAATGCCGACGTTTCGATCGACTTTGCAGCGGTGGTGTGTTAGCCAGCTTGAAGAGAACCGCTGGGAAGTCGGACGATACGTCGGTACTTTACCTGATTCAGTGTTTCATAATGGCACTGCCTAATATCAAAAATGATTTTATTCAAATTGACACTGGCCATGGAAGACAACGAATTTATAGTGCATATCTGTTCTTAAAATCTATCTATTTGTAGAGAGAGAGAGAGAGAGAGAGAGTCGATTTTCACAAATTTTAAATAGAGTAATACAGGCGTTAAATCAGTCAATGTTTATGTTTTGTTTACATACTACAGTTTTTAAAAATTTGGAACTTGAAATATGAAATTAACTTCCTCCACACACACTCAAAAACAATATTGTATCTAGTCGTTTCGCTCATAGTCTGTTACGTGTCTGCTGCCTACATTTCAAAATAAACTCTCGGAGGACACTGTTGTTGCAATTGCGGTTACTCGTTGGCTAGCTTGTACAGTTTTGATTTAAAAAAAAATCATCACTGTGGTCACTTGATATGATACCCGCTATGTGAGTGAAAGTATCGAACCACAAAAAAAAAGAAAAATCTACAGCCGTCCTTACTATGTTATTTATTATATGGTAAGCACCGAAACTGGTAACCATAAAATGAATAACATCATAATAAAGGCCGTAGGCTTTCCGTTTTATTACATGAGAGTGGTAAGTGATTTCATTGACCTCATATGTGCCTCGTTAGCTAAGTGGTAACGTGCTTGCCTACCACGCAGCGAACCCGGGTTCGATTCCTGGCCGGGTTGGAGGTTTTCTCCGCCTGTGGACTAGGTATTGTGTTGTCCTCACCATCATCTCATCATCATCGACGCGCAAGTCGCACAATGTGGTATCCAATGAAATAAGACTTGCAACACGGTGGCCGAACTTCCCCGCACGGGGCCCCCGGCCAACAAAGCCATACTATCATTTCATTATTTATAGTCTAGTTTGACTTTTTTCGTGAATTTTTGTACGTGTCTTGCGTCAATTTTGCAACGCCTTAACCTTACTTACCATACTCTATAATAGTTTTATTCGCATTGTATAGGTAATTTAACGTCTTATTTGTTGCTAACGTGTCATGTTTTATTATGATTTCCTAACCATTTTTATGTTCTTTTTCTAAATTAAATCTTACAGACCTGCAAATCACGCAATTACCGCGGTAGTTCATGACAGTGTTGTTGTGAGAGGTGACATAGGAATTATTATACTCTTAAAGGCAAATAAGTATTTGTTCACATATGGTAGTTCATCAGTGAAAAAGAAGCTTCCCTTTGCAGGTTAATGAATTTAAAAACACCGCCTGTATGTGCACTGTCACACTTATTGTGATTAACGTCCTGATGTTTTAATCTTTTTCGAAGCTTACAGGGAAGCAAATGATATGAATCGATTCTCGATATAGTTGCTTTTGTTTTCTGTGTGTATATCAAAAGTTGACACATTTAGAAATATTTATGGCTTGTGTAATGTGGGACCGGAAACGAAACTTATGTAAGAATCGTTTTAACACGCTGTGGCTGAAAGTGCCAGAACGAGGCGAAGAATAATTTTTTTGCTGACACAGTTACGCGTGTGGCGTGATGTGAGCTAAGTTTGCGTCAGCTTTTCTACTTTAAGACAGAAAGCTGCTCGCGGTTTCCTTCGAATGCGAAACTGTACGAGGAATGCTCGCCCTGTAGAAAACAGCTATTGACAACATTGGTTATGGTATAAACCCATCTGTATATATTGGAAGAGAGTACTAATAGGATTAGTAAATTTCATAAAAGGAGCACATTTAGGTTTTAACACTTGCGGTCCAGTTCATTGCCTTATCCGTAACTCCGCAATGGCGACCCTCATGCCTTTCAGTATTTAACATCGGAGTTCAACATGAAGCGCCTAGTACCCCGCTACCTTCGAAGCAGCGTCGTGCAGTGGTTCTTCAGTCTGCTGCGTGACAGAGGCGAGACACTGAAATAACTGTCATCCGCGGTAAGAGAGACGTTACATTAGTGGCAGATCACTGCAGTCGCAAATTTTGGAGGTTTAGATATGAAAGGAATTTTAATTACTTCAATATTTCGTTGGAAATAGAAATGAGCGTTTGGCGTCATTGGCCGGGAGGCCCCTTGCGGGGCAGGTCCGGCCGCCATGGTGCAGGTCTTATTACATTCGACGCCACATTGGGCGACCTGCGCGCCGGATGGGGATGAGATGATGATGAAGACAACACAATACCCAGTCCCTGAGCGGAGAAAATCTCCGACCCAGCCGGGAATGGAACCCGGGCCCGTAGGACGGCAATCCGTCACGCTGACCACGCAGCTATCGGGGCGGACAATATTTTGTTTATTTCTGGATAACAAAATGCCGGTCTGTAATTAATTGAAACTGTGTTGCTAAAGAAATTTCTGTTTAGGAGTACACGTCTTCACTTTCTAGCTCTCCTGTAAAGAATAGGCATACACACGTCCTGATAACGCGGGGACATTATCAGCAAGAAATAGTCTATTTTGACGTGTAAATTAGTTAAAATTCGAAGTAATTCTCTCGTTTAATCGTAAATGAGTTGAACCTATTTCCCTTGAGATTTAGGAGCTATTGCTTTGTTCCTCAGTATAACTGAGAACCACGACTTCCGTTGTTTACGTGTAAGATGAAAAGGAAAGATGTGAACATCTGTACTTGTTGTCTTACTCCAGAACAAAATTAGCCATTGAATTCGATGGAAGTACACTGAACCAGACAGTACAGCAGCTCAAAAATCTGTTAGTTTCATTATTGCTTGACCGTAGCGTTTCACGTGTAAACTGCTTTCTATGAACAACGACAGAGCTGACATTCAATTCCAGAGGACGGCGGTTCAAATCCCATTCCCGCCATTCAGGATTAGGTTTTCAGCGATTGCCATAAATCGCTTAATGCAAATTGCGGGCTGCTTTCTTCGCTTTGAGGAGACCTTCCCCAATCTTTGTGATCCACAACTAATGACGTCGTCGCCGACGGGACGTTAACGTCTTAGTCTTCTTCCTTCCTTTCGTATGAAAGTAAAACACTAAAAAAAGTGAAGGCTACAGTCTCAATGAGTCCGAGTTAGTCAAGTCTGAAAAAAGGGTGCAAATGGTTCTGAGCACTATGGGTCTTAAAATCTGAAGTCATCAGTCCCCTAGGACTTAGAACTACTTAAACCTAACTAACCTAAGGACATCACACACATCCATGCCCGAGGCATGAGGCTGAGACGGTAGTAGTCGCGCGGTTCCAGACTGAGGCGCCTAGAACCGCTCGGTCACAACGGCCGGCTAGTCAAGTCTCACAAAAATATATCCATCAGGGTTCATAAATAATGTGTAATGACATGACCTCGAGGAGTACAATCAACAGGCAGAGGTACATTCTGCCATCTGTTGCGGCTTACCGAAGGTCTGGCCTGTGGCGCTCAGTGATAACTTCGCATTCTACATCTGAAAACTGTGTTTCAATTTGACTGAAAGTGTGTTTCATTTCGTAGTAGCTTCTGCGCGACTGTGATTGCATTTCCTCGTTGTTTTTAATAAAACTATCAGATGGCTTTGACGTGTCAGGTATTTCGTAAAAACCTAGAAGACTGTATGATGAGCGATGGCTCTACCCTCACATTCCTCCGCCACTCAGTTGCCCGGATGGTTAGAACTTAAACGTCTAATAAAAGTAACACTGTAATGAGGTGACTTGATACAGCTGTCAGGTGTTTGAAGAATGGTACGTTTCCCTTTAGCTGTACAATTTATTCGTTGTTTTCTACCTGTTTCAGTTGCAGTGACAATCTTCACAGAAAGGCTACATCAACAAAACCAAACGAACATTGTACATACAGCATAAAAAAAATAAGTTGTCAAGTTAATCAAGATGGACATGTGGAAGTACTTACAAGAAAGCTGGACCTTAGATGAGCATGCAATTCAACTTTCCATTGTACAGACATCAAAAAAAGTTTTGCATCACCCCAGTTCCAAGAACTCCTGAAAATAGACGTTGACTGTGGATATTGTATCACAGACACAGGCCCGTGGACTGTTCGGAGATGTCACTAAACGTGCCCAAAGATGTGAACAACCATGCATGAGCAGCGCCTATTAGACGGAGGGGGTCCGACAGCCTATCAGTTCCAGTCATTCCATCAGGAAGGAGGTACAAGGCTCGTTTTGTCTGTAGTTCACATGCCTAGACGGTCAGTACCGCGGTTCGATCGCGTCCGTATTGTTACTTTGTGCCAGGAAGAGCTCTCAAAAAGGGAAGTGTCCAGGCGTCTCATAGTGAACCAAAGCGATTTTGTTCGGGCGTGGGGGAGATACTGAGAGACAGGAACTGTCGATGACATGCCTCTCTCACGTCGCCCAAGTGGATGACCGCTACCTACGGACTGTGGCTCGGAGGAACCCTGACAGGAACGCCACCATGTTGAATAATGGTTTTCGTATCGCCACAGGACGTCGTGTTACGACTCAAACTGTGCGCCATAGGCTGCATGATGCGCAACTTCACTCCCGACGTCAATGGCGAGGTCCATCTTTGCAACTACGACACCATGCAGCGCGGTACAGATGGACCCAACAACATGCCAAATGGACCGCTCAGGATTGGCATCACGTTCTCTTCACCGATGAGTGTCGCAGATACCTTCAACCAGACAAACGTCGGAGACGTGTTTGGAGGCAACCCGGTCAGGGTGAACGCCTTAGATCACTGTCCAGCGATTGCAGCAAGGTGGAGGTTCCCTGATGTTTTGGGGTGGCATTATGTGGGGCCGACGTACGCCGCTGGTGATCATGGAAGGCGCCGTAACGGCTGTAAGATACATTAATGCCATCCTCCAACCGATAGTGCAACAATATCGGCAGCATATTGGCGAAACATTCGTCTGCATGGACGACAATTCGTGCCCCCATCGTGCACATCTTGTAAATGATTTCCTTCAGGATAACGACATCGCTCGACTAGAGTGGCCAGCATGTTCTCCAGACATGAACCCTGTCGAACTTGCCTGGGATAGATTGAAAAGCGCTGTTTATGGACGACGTGACCCACCAACCACTCTCAGGGATCTACGCCGAATCGCCGTTGAGGAGTGAGGCAATCTGGACCAACAGGGCGGAAATGATGTTTATGTTTATCTGTATTCCAATTTTCTGTACGAGTTCCAGAACTCTCGGAACTGAGGTGATGCCAAACTTTTTTTGATGTGTGTACAAGTTGAAAACTATCAGTGATAAAATATTCACAGAACCGCATTTAACAAATAATGATTTCGATACCAGGACAAAATTGACTTCACTCACATTAAACAAAACAATCATTAACGTAGTAACAGAGGACTGATCTATGTTGATACTAGTACATATACTATTATGAGACATCTAGATACCTTGCTGTACAAAGATCATTTTCTAGTAATTGATTTGTGTTCTATAGAAATATATATATATATATATATATACATACTATCAACCACCAATAAAATGTATGTCTCTGAAAGAAAATAATATTTACATCAGTAAATGTTTACTGAGGTGCTTTTATGATCTGTGTCATTATCCTTGCGTTAAGATAATTATATACCGGGTGTCCCAGGAGGAATAGTCAATATTCAGGGATCTGACAGTAACGTCTGTTCGAAACAAAAAATTCTAGTGAATATGGACTCGAAAATGCATACACTAAGAGCTATTAGCACGTCATCTACGACGCCGTGAAACAAATCTCTTCTACTGCAAACTCTTTCCTTCACATATTTTGGTAGGAGATAGTATGGATCACAACGAGAATGAATTATCTGGTAAATACCTTGAGTCCCAACAATATTAAAACCGCTATCCTCAGAGTAAGCAACTGATTTATAAAGAAGTTGGCAAAAAGTAAACAATCAGTTGTTTCAAGGAGGTAATTTTTTTAAATATAATTTTAAAATTTGTCACAAAAAATGCCTTCATTAGCAGTGTAAGCAACTAATACAGTAAGAAATTGGCAAAAAGTTAACAAATTGTATAAGGAGGTGGTTTTGACTTTGGAACCACAGGAACGGTTTTCAACCGCCCATCATTTCATGTCACATACTTGAAAGCAATTTCGTATTTTTCCTCGACACATCCCACATCTCGAAACTTACATTAAGTCCTAATGCCTAAAACAAATTACGGTCCTAAATAAGAAGCAAAAATGGACCTAAAATTATTTATATCCAAAGTACATACTGCCCCAGTGGTTTCACTTCGAAACCACTCATAGAAGTAGCAGTACAAACTCAGATTTACCCTACTTTAGATATACCTACTTTCACCGTCAATTATCGCCTCAGTATGATCACAATAAAGTCACGATCTCCGCGTCGACTATTGGTTTGAACGCTGTAAATGACTGCTACAATGCACTACGTTCGTAGAATTACCTTAGTGTCTGTCTTGCAGCAGCATGAATAATTTCATGCGAAAAGCACTGGTACTTAAAAACAAAATTAATAAAATGGCAGAAACCGCTGGTACTCAAAGGGTTAAGAGATATGAGCACTTGTTCAGCACAAGAGATGTGTTCCACAATAACGAGGATGAACAAGTGCCAATAGCTCTTAAGGTATGCTCTTTAAAGCCCTTGTTCATTAGACTTTTTTTCATTTTTTCTTGTTTTGGCTCATACTATGTCCTCTAAAAATATGGAAGACAAAGAGCGTGTAGTAGACGAGATTTCTTTCATCGTATCGAGAATGGAAGAAGTGCTCATAGCTCTTAAGGTAGGCGCTTCAGTGCCCATTTTTACTAGACATTTTTGCTTCGAATGATCGTTTATGCCATGTACATTAATATTGACCATTCCTCCTGGGACAACCAGTGTAAGAGATTATCTTTAGTAGACATTTCTCATTGCACATTTTCTTATGGCTTATTTTGTCAACCTGCTGTTAGCAACATAGATCCTGTTTCTGCTAACACTATTCACATAGTGCGTCTTGGCTTCTAGTGAATATACAGTATTCCGACAAAAAGCGTACCCTGAGCTCATAAGATCAAACCAAAGTTCGTAACGGATTAGGAGTGAAGTGTTTCACACCATTGAGCTAGCGAAAATGAAGCATGAAAACAAGAAAAACACAGAAACACTCAAATATATGTGGTGATTTTTTATGAGCGAAGTAAAAGCGCATTCTCTAACCTACGAACAGATGAGAAAAAATGTAATTTTGGCGAGAGAGGGGAAAATAACAAAAAATCTACTGAATATTCTTTTAATGTTAAAGGAAAAACTCGTCTGGCACGTAAATATTATATTTCAGCCTTAAAATGGCATTCGAGCTTATGAAACAAACACCGAGTGTCGTTTGTTGTGCATGTGAACTGCCCATTACTTAGGAAGAGGCATCGTATCTGCCCTCAACATTATTACTATAGTTGTTTTGTATATAGCCGGCTGATCCGCCCGCCAGCGTCAGGTGCGCAGGAATGCCGTCGGCAGCTTGCGGTACCTTCTGCTGACTTCGCACTCGCCACTGCGCGTATCTCGGGGTGTGGGCTGTAGCGAGCAGAGGTACCGCTAGACGGGCGGTCGATGTTTTCTGAACGGCGTGTGCAGCTGCCGGCAGATCCAGGCCGCACGCAGCATCGCCAGCCCGCCAGTGTAACTTTCTCCCTCTCTCCGCCGCGGCCGCTCTGCGTGCTAGCCGAGGCCTTGGCTACTTACACAGATATTTGAGTCTTATGGATCCGTAATGCTGTCGTGGGTAGCTACAGAGACCCACCCGTATTAAAACAGTGTGTTCCATCTCAGTAACAGATAGGCCGCCGCCAACTGCAAGTCTAGTTCAATGGAAATCCTGTAAATGACAACCCTACCACAAAGTATTTGGTTGTAACACTTGACAGATCCTTGATTATCGATCACAGTTACCTAATACTACGGCCGAAATTCGTACCGTGGACAATACCCTCCAAAAGCTGCGTGGAGCCCTGGAGACCAACAGCTTCAACGCACCGCTTCTCCGTATTGGGATTAGTGTATAATACAGCAGAATGACGTGCTGCTGTTTGGATAAACAGCAACCATACCAGCAGGCTCGACACGCGACTCAATACAACAAGCGTACAATCAAAAATATCTCCACCTGTACTCAGAAGATAGAAAGCTGTGTTATGTGAGTATAGCAAGGTTCTGGACAACCCCTGGCTTCCCGTTTATGGCTGTATCTCGAGTGCAACATCTGACAGGCTAAAATCCAGACGATCAGCAATAAAAATTGCTGATGAACTTCTTCATGAAGTTTTTGATATGCGCCTTAACTGAGGCTTAACATCGATCCAGCAAGCACGCCCAGGGATACAAATCAACATCAACAGCCACAATAAACCAGCAAGTTTCAAGCTTCAGTTTGCCACTGCGTACGCGAAAAGCAACAAATAGAATTTGCACGAACCGTGCAATATGCAGGGACTTTTTTTCAGGTGGAAAATATTGCTCGACCAATTTTACAGGAGCGCCGAGATCATGTGACCGTTACCAGATGACGCACCTCTCCGCACGTGCCTATCGGTCTGTCGCAACGGATCATCCCAATCCAAGGTCTGTATGCGCGACTTCAGCGCATGAGGCTCGGGATTCGAGTCTTGCGTCCGGCAGACAGTATTTTTTTGTATTCCATCAGATAATTTTGTGTTTACATTGAGTCAAGATTTATTATTTTATTTGCTTGTCTCCGCTGATTAATTCATAAGTACAGTACAACAAAAACCTACCGCATTACGTCACAAGTAAATAAGCTTCCGAATTGCATCCCTACCAGAAACTGATCTCCGTGTACTTTACTAAATAAAGTTTGTAAGCAAAAAATGAGGGACAAAGCGAAAGAAATACAAAGTAAGAACAGTTTTTGCTTTATAACAACGAGGACGACAATTTTGTAACTTCTACTTTTAAAATAGATCATATTAACATAAGCTGTTCGAAAATACAGTAGCCTAGAGGAGCGATGTGTAGCACTTCCCCATACCGGCAAGAGCAGGCTCGACAAGCCCAATTGCTGCACGTACGGCGAGGCACGTCATCTGGTGACGTCACATATTCAATATTTGCCATCCACTTTTGGGGTGCTTCCCGGCATTTGTGGTTCCCTGTGTCTTATATTTAACTAGCTGGCGTCATCTGCGTCGCTTCGGAGGCTTTTAAACGTTATTAAGAATCCCTCTGTGGACGAATTTCATCTTGCTCCATCCAGCGACGGAGCCTGCTTGGCAGTGGTTTTTTTTTCTGTCAATCCAGATACAGCAGTTAAGAGAGATAAAAATACAACAGGATTACGTGCCCTCTGCGTACTACAATCTGCCGGAAACCTCGTTTCGATATCTTCATCTGTTGACGAAATGTTCAAATGTGTGTGAAATCTTATGGGACTTAACTGCTAAGGTCATCAGTCCCTAAGCTTACACACTACTTACCCTAAACTATCCGAAGGACAAACACACACACCCATGCCCGAGGGAGGACTCGAACCTCCGCCGGGACCAGCCGTACAATCCATGACTGCAGCGCCCCTGGCCGCTCGGCTAATCCCGCGCGGCCGTTGACGAAATAAAAATGTTGTTATTCAGTCAGCAAATGTCTGAAGGTGTCCTTGTGAGCCGGTGAACGCAAAGTAAAGCAAGCAAGCGCTTTTCATTTATTATATTGTCAAGGCTTTTAGCGACTCATCATGCATAATAATAAAAATAATACAATAATAATAGTACCAGCCGGCCCTTGTAGCCGAGCGGTTCTAGGCGCTTCAGTCTGGTACCGCGCGACCACTACGGTCGCAGGTTCGAATCCTGCCTCGGGCATGGCTGTGTGTGCTGTCCTTAGGTTAGTTAGGTTTAAGTAGTTCTAAGTTCTAGGGGACTGATGACCTCAGATGTTAAGTCTCATAGTGCTCAGAACCATTTGAATAATAGTACCTTTTCCCACTAGTCAACAGCACCAAACGTTGAAAAAAGGTAATCGTTCCATTTGTCGACAACGTAGTATCAACAGCTCGATGACGGTAAGGAAATCCAGAGCCACGCAGACAAACCTGCACGTCGCTTACGGAATTTCAACTCGCTTCGAACAGGAATATGCGGAAGGAAAATTCCATAAAGAAAGAAAAAAAAAAGTTGCTATTCCATTAAATCACGTATGAGAACAATATACGCAGTGTCTGAATACAGCGTAGATGTGAGGTGGAGCGAGTAAGATAGTCTCTCAATTTCTTTTTCTGTGTGAGCGTTGCAACGCTACGATGACGATGTAAATAGAAGGTTATTCCAGCAGAAACAACAGCCAGTCGCCACACTCTCTCCAAATATTTGCTTTTTCGCTAGTCTAAGTCGAAAACCTAATCGAGTGCATCCTTTAGATGGTGGAATTTGCAGTATAGTACATCTTAAACGAGCTCAGACCCTAGGGAAATCTGTAGCACTTTCGTTGTTGTGGGACGAATCTTCAAAAGTGTTTGTGATATATTGAAATATTACTAGATTTATATCAAATAAAAAGGCTCTAAGGAAACAATCATTATTCACTAGCGTGTGAAGACAGCAGGTGGCTTACCTCCCAATGTAGTTTGAACACCACGCACACGCTTTATTTTTGTGCTTGAGGGTTACATTCTGCGAGTATATTCAAATGTTAAAGGGTACACTGCTTGATATTAAACTGCTGTTGACTGGTCGACGGCTCACCTCTGGAGATTACTCCCCCTCTTTTACAAGGACGTTGGAGAACTGACCGCAAGCGCTACAGTTTCACAGTAAATTCCTTGATTGCAGTTCGAATACTGCGACGTGGTTATCTATAGACCGAAGTTATTTTGTATGGTAATTTTTTTCTGTTACGAGCAGTCATGATTCCAAGTTCCAGACTGACAGCTAGGCTGATCACTAGTATGACAATGGGGCTGCTATGCTGAAACAAGTCGCAGAGAATTGACTATAAGTAAACAAAATAAAAACAATAAAATGCAGCTGTGGAACAGTTGTTGCAAGAAAAACGCTTTCAATTAAGGACCCAAAATAAAATCCTCCTTCGAAAATAATGGATAAGAGCGTGTCGTATGGCAGTGCTTGAAGCGTATACGCCGGCCGTGGTGGCCAAGCGGTTAAAGGCGCTACAGTCTGGAACCGCGCGGCCGCTACGGTCGCAGGTTCGAATCCTGCCTTGGGCATGGATGTGTGTGATGTCCTTAAGTTAGTTAGGTTTAAGTAGTTCTAAGTTTTAGGGAACTGATGACCTTAGAAGTTAAGTCCCATAGTGCTCAGAGCCATTTGAACCATTTTGAAGCGTATACTATGATCAACATTTTGCTTAATTTGGTTGTTGTAATGTGTGTACCTAGAACGAAAACATTTAATAATTTCCTGCAGGGACAATAAGACTTACTGAAAGTGCTGTAATTAGTGGTATGGTCAGTATCGCGCTTATATCCAACTGTTTATCCATATAACGTACATCTGATAAGGCTGATTTACATGTCACAATAAAATGAAGTGCATGATATAAAAAATGGAACCCTGTGTTTGGAGCCTTCACTCCAATGCCTGATGAAAGATATCCGGGCACTTGTTCTGGACACACCGATCGCCTCTGTGACGGCTTGAACTCTGCTGGGGACACTTTCAGCGAGTTTTCCTGACCTTCTGTGGTGGAACGGCAGCTCATTCTTCCGCAAGAGCCTAAACCAGAGGAGGTGGTGGTGCTGTACGCTGGGGTCTGGAGCGAGGCCGACCTTATAACTCATCCAGAGGTGTCCATTGAGTTCAGACCGGAACTATAGGTAGGCCAATCCATTTTAGGAATGTTTTTGCCCACAGACTATTGCTTCTCAGATAAACATTATGCACTGTCATGCTGATATAGTCATTGTCTCTGAACTGTTCCTATACTGTACATAAAACACAGTGCTGTAAAGTGTGCTCACATTCTTACGCATTTAGCGTTTCCCCTAAGTGCAGTAAGAGTACCACACCCTGACCACGAAAGACACCCCCATACCTTAACAAGGCACCTCCTCCGTTCTTCACTGCTGGCACTGCACTTGAAGAAAGGTAACGTCCTCCAGGCACTAGCCAAAACCAAACTCTTTCATCGGACTGCTGCAGGGTAAAGCGTGATTCATCGCTCCAAATCTCTCGTACCATCCGTTGTCCATTGGTGTCGCGTTTTACGCCTCCTCAAGCGGCTTAGCACTAAGTACAGAAATATGTGGCTTATGTAGAGCGGCGGCCGGGGTGGTCAAGCGGTTCTAGACGCTACAGTCTGGAACCGCGCGACCTCTACGGTCGCAGGTTCGAATCCTGCCTCGGGCATGGATGTGTGTGATGTCCTTAGGTTAGGTTTACGTAGTTCTACGTTCTAGGGGACTGATGACCTCAGATTTTAAGTCCCATAGTGCTCAGAGCCATTTGAACCATTTTTTATGTAGAGCTGCTTGACCAGTGTACCCCTTTCTTTTTAACTCGCCACGTACAGCCATTGTCTTAACTGCTGATACCATTTTGGAATTCACAAGTGATTCTTTCCGCTGATTTCATGCGATTTTCTAGTCACCACCCTCAGTACACGACGGTTACTGTCCGTTAGTATATGACATTTGTCTGGTCTTTGGTTTAGCTGTGGTCGTTCCTTCGCGTTTCCACTTCACAGTCCGCCTGGTAGCTGAGTGGTCAGCGTGACAGACTGTCAATCCTAAGGGCCCGAGTTCGATTCCCGGCTGGGTCGGAGATTTTCTCCGCTCAGGGACTGGGTGTTGTGTTGTCCTAATGATCATCATTTCATCCCCATCGATGCGCAGGTCGCCGAAGTGGCGTCAAATCGAAAGACCTGCACCAGGCGAACGGTCTACCCGACGGGAGGCCCTAGCCACACGACATTTCCATTTTTCCACTTCACAATCACATCACGACTTGGGCAGCTTTGGAACGGTTGAATGTCTGAAAGATTTATTATTCCGGCGACATCAGATGACTATCGAAGCCACTGAACTCTCCTGACCGAACGATTCTGCTGATAACGCTTCTTTACTGACAAGACAATACTCCCCACTTCCTCTTCTACTGGTGAGTTCGCCTGTAGTGACATCTAGTGGTCTATTTCTCACTGCATAGCGGTGTTCGGATACTTATGATCAGATTGTGTAAGTAAATTTTCGAGATGAACCGTATGCTTTGTCTAAGGAGGATCGACGAGATATGTCACGCTAATATAAACATACGGTCTTGCACAAATATGCACTTTACTGTAAACGTTCGTTTTTAGAATTAACAAGCCTCTATGAGTGCTACATATGCGAACACGCCCATGTGCACAAGGTGCTTTTCAATTGTAAATGGTTTTATTGTCGACAAGCCTTTTTACAAGCTGGCCGGTTGTGGCCTAACGGTTCTAGGCGCTTCAGTCTGGAACCGCGCGACCGCTACGGTCGCAGGTTCGAATCCTGCTTCGGGGATGGATGTGTGTGATGTCCTTAGGTTAGTTAGATTTAAGTAGTTCTAAGTTCTAGGGGACTGATGACCTCAGATGTTAAGTCCCATAGTACTCAGAGCCATTTGAACCTTGTTACAATCTGCTGCATTTTGTCCACCATAATGACATAGCATGAGGTACTAACACACAAGGTAACACGTGTTACAACAAAAAAATTTTTGAAGACCAGGAGGTAACAGTTACAATTTTCTAAAACGGTCGTCGACAATAAAGACTGATTTATGCGATTTTGGCTATTTAAAGTTTTTCCCAAGAATAACTTAGATCGCTTCTTCTAGGTTGAGTGACAAAATTCAGTCATTTTCTGCTAAGTTGGTGCCGCAGTTGCCAAAACTTTTTTATTAATATCATCGGCTTGCATTGCTGTATATTTTTTGATGCCAAAGGAAGTATTTAGCCAAGAAACCGTGTGTAATGTGGCAGATGTGTCGCTCAGCGTTGTCAGCTCGCCCCATGTGTGCCAGGAAGACTGCGGGCTGTGGCATGCAGGCACGGCTGTGACGAGGGGGAGCCTATCATGCGTGCTCACCCTCGATGCTTGAGACGGCGCCGCCACAAAAAATGGAACCGGTTGCGCCCGCCGGACAAGTGATTACGTGTTCCTGCCCCACTCAGCCCAGTGTTGACCACTTGTTGGTATTCCAGCTTCTTTGTTCTCTGGAGTGTAGAAGACAGCGAAGGGCTTCCGATTCGTGCATAGTGTTTACAGGTTCTTCATGTGTCTGGAAGGCATTGTGGGCTCGTAAATTTTATGAGATGTTCCGAAATTCCGGTTACAAACTTAGAGGACTTGTAGAGAGGGATGAGTACATGATATTTTGAATAGGAAGCCATGTCCGGAAACGTCATCCGACGACGCTACAAAGCGCCGAAGTTATAGGCGCCGGAGCCTGTAAACGTATGTATACGAAGAGTGATTCCGTGACGATGTTACAGACTTTTGGTTATGATGGAGAAGGTTAAATGTATCAATTTGAGGTAAGGGTCCCTGTACGAGAAACAAACGAGTCGAAAGTTATACGCGAAAGACGTTCTGATACCTCTGAAAGTGGAATACGCGTACTGGTACTGTTGTTGCTGAGGTGTAGGGTAGGCACCTTTTAGAGGTGTTAGCAGGGACCAGAACAAGGACTAAAGGCGAGTAAACATAGACTCTAAAATGCATACCTGGGGAGCTAGGAGCACTTGTTCATCTTCGCTACTGTGAAACACATCTTCTCCATTGAACAAGGGCGCATAGCTCCTAAGGTATCCGTTTTAGAGCTCATGTTTATTGGACATTTTTTCTTGTTTTGATCCATACTACCACCTCTGAAAGTTGTCTGCCCTACACTCTTAGCAACAACAGCACGAGTATATGTGTGGCATTGTCAGAGGTAACAGAACGGTTTTCGCTTATAAGTGTCGACTCGTTCGTTTCCGGCACAGGTACACTTATCTCAAATTGATACATTTATTCTTCTCCATCATTCTTGAAAGTTCGTAACACAATCACGGGATCAGTCCGTGTGTACACCCGTTAACAGGCGGCAGTGCCTATAACTTTGACGCTCTGTAGCGTCTTTGGATGAAATTTCCGGACATGGGTTCTGTTCAGAATATTATATTCTCACTCCCCTGTACAAGTCCTGGAAGTTTGTAACTGGAATTTCCGAACACCCTGCATATCTCTTTCCCTTGCCATCATTTACTGTGTTGTTGTTGTGGTCTTCAGTCCTGAGACTGGTTTGATGCAGCTCTCCATGCTACTCTATCCTGTGCAAGCTTCTTCATCTCCCAGTACCTACTGCAACCTACATCCTTCTGAATTTGCTTAGTGTATGCATCTCTTGGTCTCCCCCTACGATTTTTACCCTCCACGCTGCCCTCCAATACTAAATTGGTGATCCCTTGATGCCTCAGAACATGTCCTACCAACCGATCCCTTCTTCTGGTCAAGTTGTGCCACAAACTTCTCTTCTCCCCAATCCTGTTCAGTACCTCCTCATTAGTTATGTGATCTACCCATCTAATCTTCAGCATTCTTCTGTAGCACCACATTTCGAAGGCTTCTATTCTCTTCTTGTCCAAACTATTTATCGTCCATGTTTCACTTGCATACATGGCTACACTCCATACAAATACTTTCAGAAAAGACTTCCTGACACTTAAATCTATACTCGATGTTAACAAATTTCTCTTCTTCAGAAACGCTTTCCTTGCCATTGCCAGTCTACATTTTATATCTTCTCTACTTCGACCATCATCAGTTATTTTGCTCCCCAAATAGCAAAACTCCTTTACTACTTTAAGTGTCTCATTTCCTAATCTAATACCCTCAACATCACCCGACTTAATTCGACTACATTCCATTATCCTCGTTTTGCTTTTGTTGATGTTCATCTTATATCTTCCCTTCAAGACACCATCCATTCCATTCAACTGCTCTTCCAAGTCCTTTGCTGTCTCTGACAGAATTACAATGTCATCGGCGAACCTCAAAGTTTTTATTTCTTCTCCATGGATTTTAATACCTACTCCGAATTTTTCTTTTGTTTCCTTTACTGCTTGCTCAATATACAGATTGAATAACATCGGGGAGAGGCTACAACCCTGTCTTACTCCCTTCCCAACCACTGCTTCCCTTTCATGTCCCTCAACTCTTATAACTGCCATCTGGTTTCTGTACAAATTGTAAATAGCCTTTCGCTCCCTGTATTTTACCCCTGCCACCTTTAGAATTTGAAAGAGAGTATTCCAGTCAACATTGTCAAAAGCTTTCTCTAAGTCTACAAATGCTAGAAACGTAGGTTTGCCTTTCCTTAATCTTTCTTCTAAGATAAGTCGTAAGGTCAGTATTGCCTCACGTGTCCCAGTATTACTACGGAATCCAAACTGATCTTCCCCGAGGTCGGCTTCTACTAGTTTTTCCATTCGTCTGTAAAGAATTCGTGTTAGTATTTTGCAGCTGTGGCTTATTAAACTGATTGTTCGGTAATTCTCACATCTGTCAACACCTGCTTTCTTTGGGATTGGAATTATTATATTCTTCTTGAAGTCTGAGGGTATTTCGCCTGTTTCATACATATTGCTCACCAGATGGTAGAGTTTTGTCAGGACTGGCTCTCCCAAGGCCGTCAGTAGTTCCAATGGAATGTTGTCTACTCCGGGGGCCTTGTTTCTACTCAGGTCTTTCAGTGCTCTGTCAAACTCTTCACGCAGTATCGTATCTCCCATTTCATCTTCATCTACATCCTCTTCCATTTCCATAATATTGTCCTCAAGTACATCGCCCTTGTATAGACCCTCTATATACTCCTTCCACCTTTCTGCTTTCCCTTCTTTGCTTAGAACTGGGTTTCCATCTGAGCTCTTGATGTTCATACAAGTGGTTCTCTTATCTCCAAAGGTCTCTTTAATTTTCCTGTAGGCAGTATCTATCTTACCCCTAGTAAGATAAGCCTCTACATCCTTACATTTGTCCTCTAACCATCCCTGCTTAGCCATTTTGCACTTCCTGTCGATCTCATTTTTGAGACGTTTGTATTCCTTTTTGCCTGCTTCATTTACTGCATTTCTATATTTTCTCCTTTCATCAATTAAATTCAATATTTCTTCTGTTACCCAAGGATTTCTACTAGCCCTCGTCTTTTTACCTACTTGATCCTCTGCTGCCTTCACTACTTCATTCCTCAAAGCTACCCATTCTTCTTCTACTGTATTTCTTTCCCCCATTCCTGTCAATTGTTCCCTTATGCTCTCCCTGAAACTCTGTACAACCTCTGGTTCTTTCAGTTTATCCAGGTCCCACCTCCTTAAATTCCCACCTTTTTGCAGTTTCTTCAGTTTTAATCTACAGGTCATAACCAATAGATTGTGGTCAGAGTCCACATCTGCCCCTGGAAATGTCTTACAATTTAAAACCTGGTTCCTAAATCTCTGTCTTACCATTATATAATCAATCTGATACCTTTTAGTATCTCCAGGGTTCTTCCATGTATACAACCTTCTATCATGATTCTTAAACCAAGTGTTAGCTATGATTAAATTGTGCTCTGTGCAAAATTCTACCAGGCGGCTTCCTCTTTCATTTCTTAGCCCCAATCCATATTCACCTACTACGTTTCCTTCTCTCCCTTTTCCTACCCTCGAATTCCAGTCACCCATAACTATTAAATTTTCGTCTCCCTTCACAATCTGAATAATTTCTTTTATTTCATCATACATTTCTTCAATTTCTTCGTCATCTGCAGAGCTAGTTGGCATATAAACTTGTACTACTGTAGTAGGTGTGGGCTTCGTATCTATCTTGGTCACAATAATGCGTTCACTAAGCTGTTTGTAGTAGCTTACCCGCGTTCCTATTTTCCTATTCATTATTAAACCTACTCCTGCATTACCCCTATTTGACTTTGTGTTTATAACCCTGTAGTCACCTGACCAGAAGTCTTGTTCCTCCTGCCACCGAACTTCACTAATTCCCACTATATCTAACTTTAACCTATCCATTTCCCTTTTCAAATTTTCTAACCTACCTGCCCGATTAAGGGACCTGACATTCCACGCTCCGATCCGTAGAACGCCAGTTTTCTTTCTCCTGATAACGACATCCTCTTGAGTAGTCCCCGCCCGGAGATCCGAATGGGGGACTATTTTACCTCCGGAATATTTTACCCAAGAGGACGCCATCATCATTTAATCATACAGTAAAGCTGCATGCCCTCGGGAAGAATTACGGCCGTAGTTTCCCCTTGCTTTCAGCCGTTCGCAGTACCAGCACAGCAAGGCCGTTTTGGTTATTGTTACAAGGCCAGATCAGTCAATCATCCAGACTGTTGCCCTTGCAACTACTGAAAAGGCTGCTGCCCCTCTTCAGGAACCACACGTTTGTCTGGCCTCTCAACAGATACCCCTCCGTTGTGGTTGTACCTACGGTACGGCTATCTGTATCGCTGAGGCACGCAAGCCTCCCCACCAACGGCAAGGTCCATGGTTCATGGGGGGGGTTTACTGTAGTGACACATATACAGAGTGTTTGTAAATTAGTTATATAGAAGTAACGTTTAATTATAAAAAAGTAAATAACATATAGAAATGTTTTATGCAGCACTGCATGCAGTATATCTTCAAGTTTTATTTACAAATATTCATTGTGGCTACCTTTTGTAACACGTCAAATGTACCATCTGTAATTAGTTTCCTGCCAAATCCTATAAAGCAAGTCTCATGGTGGCAACTCCTGCGTTATCCGTTATCATAGCTCGTCGACGTTTCCCAGAAGCGGAAAAATAAACACTCTGCATTTAATGTAACCCAATACACAGAAGTCCATTGGCGTTAAATCACGTAACTGTGGTAGCCAGGATATTGTTCAACGGCGCCCAGTCCAAGTCGGCACATTCCTACGGAGATAGGCGACAGTCTCCCGATGACAATGTGGTGGCCCGCGATCTTGCCGGAAAATAAATTGTTTGCCCATACCCTGTTGTAAATGAGGCATTAGATAATGATCAAGTATGTTCAGGTACGATATGTAAGTTATAGTCGATTCAGAGACAGCTGGCCGATCTTGACACAGCCAGTTTCGGTAAAACAATGACTCAGTTAAGAAGAGTTTGTCTTTGAGGTCGTGGCTTGGCTTGCGATATTTATTCATGAATTACGTTATGAATGTCGCGAATTTAGATCCATGAAATCATAAACAACACTGCGTTCGCTCTGCACAGTTTAACGACGCCATAATTCGAACATACCACCTAGTGGGAACGTTGGGAATTGAGTGTTAAATGGGGTTCGAACTTGAAGAAATACTGCATTCAGTGCTGTATCAAACATTTCTGTAAGTTATTTACCCTTTCTACAATTAAAGGTTTCTTTTGTATAATTAATTTATAAACACCCTGTATATACCATATGTACAGAATAAGACGTAACACCCATTTTATTTCGTGAAAGGTTTAAGATTTAGAAACAATGTTTTCAGAAAATTTTTAATACATGTAAATGTTGCATCAACAGAGATAGTGAAACAGGTACGTTTTGTAAATTGAGCAATATCCGTTTCACCAGATTCGATACGACTTGAGAAGACCTACACAGTGGTATAATGTTCGTTAACGTTGGCGTTGAAACTTTTCGCAAAAGTATATGCTATTGCGGTAGAAACACAAGTAAGTGGGGCTCTCATATCAGGTTTCGCGTTATATAGGGTGTTTCGCAATTCTTGTTACTGGCTTCTAAGGAGCTGCAGGCGCGACTTGTGAGTAGGTGAAGTTTTGATAAGGAGTCCATGACCGGAAATGAACTGTTTGGGTATATAATAAGTTCGAAGATTGGATCACTTTCAAACCTCCCGAATCACTGTACCCTACCTAATGGTAGAACTACACAAAGCAAGCATCGAGAAGCGTTTCCAGATTGCCTCGTACCGTAACATACCATTTTCGTACAACAACAAGAATAGTTGCAAGAATGGTTGAGGATTAACTGTGGTGCATCACGGACGCGGCGCATTCTCTACTTCGCAGAGAACATGACGACGATTACTCCAAATATTGCCCTACTGTGGGCACCTGTGGAGCGCACGGGTTAGAGCTAGTTGTCTCCGCTGAGTGCCTTCTGTGAAGCGAGAGATTTGAAAGTGAACAGATACACATACTTATTTTACATTTTACAAACGGTGCATTTCCGAACAAGGGCTCTGCGAACCCAACAAACATCTAGTGAGAATTGTGATCACCCTCTATGCAGCAAGGTTTTTAAAATAAAAAATATTTCCTTTTGGCCTTGCATCATACCTCATAGATACAAGGTCAGCTACCATTGTTGTAAATGGAACTTCGTGCTAACTTCTAGTACAAGAAGGGATTAGACAAGTTATTTCAGTGTGTATATAATCAAGATTAAGTGAAGACGTCTTGCGAAAGCAAGTAAAATAGTAAAAAAAAAAAAAAGTGAATAACCGACGGAGCGTGGAGTGAGAGTCAAAGTTAGACCGTAATAGCCGATGTTAACCGCTTTGCCTTTCAGTTTTAGTATGATTCTCAGATATTTTTTGCAAAAAGCTTCAACGCCAACATCCGCGGATGTTACTTGACTGTACTCGTCTTTTTAAGATCTTTCGAATGCCGTTAAAAAGCATATTGTTCCATTTAAAAAATACTTGCTTCTATATTCCGGTGGATGAAACGTATAACAACATTTCGTGGCTCGATGCTTACTATCATTTGCTCAAAACCCCTTTTCGGTATCTTGAACCGTACACAAAATCAGTTGGGAGGAGGAGGAGACTAATGTTTAACGGCCCGTCGTCAACGAGGTCATTAGAGACGGGAAGGATGGGAAGGGAAATCGGCCGTGCCATTTCAAAGGAATCATCCTGGCATTTGCCTGAAGCGATTTAGGAAAATCACGAAAAACCGAAGCTAGGATGGCCGGACGCGCGTTTGAACCGTCGTCCTCCCGAGTACGAGTCCAGTGTGCTAACCACTGCACCACCAGAAAAGCAATTGGGTGTTATGTCGTATATGCCGGGTGATTAAAAAAGAACGAACAGATTTCAGTGGTTTATTAAAGGAAAATTACAAACGATAGAAACACATTGCGCATGTCACTGGACAGAGGAAGGTTCTGCGGGAAGTCAGTCCATTATTTAAATATAACGTGCATTCTTCCGTCAATTCAGCAAGAAGCCGCTTTTGCACAAGCAGCTTTATGAGTTGCATACAAAATTCATGGGAATTGTTTGCATATGCAAAGCGAAGAGCACTAGTCGGGCATGCACGTATGATGAAAATGTCGAGCGTGTACCAGATATGGAGCCCTCGGAAGTCCACAAGAAGACAGGCGAGCAACTTCAGCTTCCTCAAACAACGCTGTGCCGTGTTCTGAAGCGACGCCTTCATTTGAAGCCTTAGAAGTTGCATTTACTGCAGCAATTGCATCCCGGCGACCATAAGAGAGGGTAAGACTTTTGCATTTCGGTTCTCCAAGGTATAGCAAAGTACACTTTTTCTCAACGATTCATCTTTTCGGACGACTCGACGTTCCATCACTCGTCTAAAGCAAGCCGCCATAGCCTAAGAATTTGTGCATCAAAAAATCCTGGCGCCATCATCGAACACGAAAAAGAATCTGAATGTGTTTTGTGCCGTTACTGTCCACAAAGATTATGGACCTTTCTTTTTGCGGAGGAAACTGTGACAGAAATGTCATATCTGGACTTGGTGCAAAATTAGTTGTGTCGTCAACTTCACGGAGATTCCAATGATTTCATTTTTACGCATGACGACACCCCACCTCACTTTCGCCTTGAGGTGCGGCGTTATCGTAACAACACTATCCCACAACGTTGGATTGGAAGAGGTGGGCAACTAGATCTTGTTCATTGCTTTTTGCCTCGCAGGTCACCAGTCGTCATACCTTGCGATTTTTTTCTGTGGGTGTTCATAAAAGAGAGTCTTTATTCCACCTGTGGCAGCTAATCCTCAAGAGCTGAGAAATCGATTTGTTGAAGGTGTCGGTTCAATAAACAGAGACGTGTTGATTCGTGTGTAGATAAATGCACTACCGTTTCGATTTTTCTCATGCAATGCACGGGGCTCATGTTGAGTTCACGACATAGTGCGTGCGCCAATCTTCCTATGTGCAGCAACAAGCGCAAATAAATTTTTACTTCAGACCTTTAGATTACTGTCTTGACATTTTTACTCGGATTTGTTGGCCCACACAGCTTGCAATGAATAAGGAGAGAAACAAAATGCTATTCACGTGTGTGATATCGCTGCATTATTAATTACGCTTTTCAGAGCTAATATCCCACTCGCAAGTTGCACAAAAAGTGCACCTGGATGGCCGAAATGTGGAGCGCAGGCGCGACACGTGCGCCGGCTGGGCCGGGCCGGGCTGCGAGGTTGCCGAAATGTCGGCCGGGGCGAGCCTTGGCATTTGCGTGCGCGGAAACGGCGCGCGGCGTTGCGCTCCCAGCTGGCGAAGGCTGCGGCCGGAACTTGGCCCACTGGCACTCTGGCAGTAGCTGCGGCGGCAGCGGGCGCCCGCGCCGCCTCCGCGAGGAGACGTGCTGCCGGCACTGCCTCCGCGCTCAGAATCGACGGCCGCGCGCGTTGTTTTTGTTCTTGTTGAGTGATCTCCACGCTAGTCCTCCTTGTGCAGGCAACTCCATCTGTACATAACTAACGCAACCTAACACTCATTTGAACCTGCTGACTCAATTTCGAGCCTTGCTCTCCCTCTTACAAGTTTTGTCCCCCACACTTTCTGCCATTACCAAAGTGACGATTCCACGATGCCTCACAATGTTTCAAATTATGCCATAAATTTCTTTTTTAAACGTTCCTAATTAGTTATCCAATCTACCAATCTGATCTTCAGCATTCTATTGTAGCACAATATTTCAAAATATTCCTCACTTCTTCTGTGAATTGTTAATCGCCCACATTTTGCTTCAGTACAAGGCTACACACCAAATACTTTCAAAAAACGGTTCGCTATATTTACAATCGATGTCAACCAATTTCTGTTTTTGTGGCTAGTGCCAGTCTGCCCTTTTATATCCTACTTGGTTCGGCTACCACCTAGGTTTTTTTTTCTGCCCAAATAGCAAACCTCGTCAACTACTTTTAGTGTCTAATTTTCTAATCTAATTCCATTAGCTCTGCCTGATTTAATTTTACTACATTACACAATCCTTGTTTACTGCTGTTGATGTTTCTCTTATAACTTATAGCTCTATTGTGTTCAGCTGATCTTCTGCCCTTTTATATCGTACTTGGTTCGCTACCACCTGGGTTTTTTTTCTGCCCAAATAGCGAACCTCGTCAACTACTTTTAGTGTCTAATTTTCTAATCTAATTCCATTAGCTCTGCCTGATTTAATTTTACTACATTACACAATCCTTGTTTACTGCTGTTGATGTTTCTCTTATAACTTATAGCTCTATTGTGTTCAGCTGATCTAAGTCCTTCGCCGTCTATGACACAATTAAACTGTCATCGGGAAACCGTGAAGTTATTACTTTTTCTCACTAAATTGTAATTTCCTTTCCGTACTTCTTCTTGGTTCGCTTTACAGCTCGTTCAGTGTGTTGATTCAGTATCATCGTGGACAGATCACATCCGCATCTACATGTATATACATAATCGGCAAGTCACCATACGTTTTATGGCGGAGAGTACCTTGTACCGCTGCTGGTCATTCCGTTTCCTGCACCACTCGCAAATGGATGAAATGGAGCGAAGGGGGAACGACGACTGTTTATATGCCTCCGTACAAGGCCCCACTCCTTCATCAATTACGGCTTCCCTTTCATGTCCTTCAGTCTTTATAAGTGCAATTTGGTTTCGATACCTTTCGCTTCCTGTATTTTACCTCCGCTTTCTTCAAGATGTAAATGTACGTTTACATTTCCTCATCCTATGTTCTAAGATGAATCTTACGGTCAGTACAGCCTTGCGTGTTATTACATTCCACCGGAACCTAATATAATCTTCCCCGAGGCATTATCTACTAGTTTATCCATTGTTCTAAGGTAATTCGTATCACTATTTTGCTTCCATTACGTATTGGACAGTTTTTTTATTATTATTTTGACGTGGGTCAAAATAAACAAGGTGATCGATGTTTAAGCATGGAAGGGGTCGATATTTTCGCGCGGTCAACAGTTGCTTATAGGGTAAGTCCGCACGTCCCTTGTTAACGCGCAGTGGTCAGTACGGTTAGCAGGATCGTGATAGTCATCACACCTTAGTCGGATTTAAGTCCCTCTCTGTCCATCCAGTTTTGGGTTTCCCCGTAGATTGCCAGATCGTTTAAGACAAAAGACGAGAAGGTTTCTTCGAAAAGTACACTTCGTATTCACTTCCCCTAGCCTTCACCAATATCAGCGTGTTCGCGTATCTACAGTGACTCGTCATTGTCGGGACGTTCGTTACTGTGTAAGTAACAACGATCATTGATTGCTTCAACAATACTTTTATCCTGTCCAGATCGTACATTCATAAAACTCCCGGAAAATCCGTTTTAGCCGACATAACGGTGCTAACATATGTGTAATTTTTTTTAAAAATTATGACAAACATCCAGTTGCATTAGGTAAGATAGTGATCGTCCGCCGCTCTTCTGTATATCGCACAGTAAATGGGTGTGTTTGATACATCTGTTGTCTTCAGACTGCTTGTCTTAAGAATTTTAATGTAGAAAAGATTCACATGGCTAAGAGTTGTCTGTCTTCAATAGATCTTAAGATGACGTATGTAAAACAGCTTATTAACAAATTATATGTTTCTGCTGATAATAAAAGTGTTAAAGGTGGGATTCATTATGGGATAAAAGTATTGTAATGTTTCCTACGGAACAATAGCCGTTCTCGAAGCACTTGCAACGAAATATTCGGCGTTGCTGTGAGAACGGTGTAACCACTCATTCCCTCTACCAGATCAGATAGTTAATCAGATTCAGTTACGTTTGTTAATATTTACTATGCCCTTGTGTTACAGGTCTTCTGAATGTACAGAAACTGTAATTAATTAAATTATATGGTGTACTAATGTGTGCTGAACGTAATTCCATTTTTTTTTTTTTTTGTATATTGCATGGATTATTATTTCGGTGCTGATAGCGTCATTTCCATATTTGCGGAGCATTTTTTCTTCTCTTTGTGATACACAAAATTAACGAATTTAGCAGTGTGATGTCATGTCATATTATGAAAACGTTAATAACACCGAAAGCCACGTTTTTTGCGGACAGTTGTCAATGAAATGTATGAGTTGTACAGATCTTGCTCGCTCTCCGTTATTGAGTAGGGTGTGATTACGTTGAAAGTTTAGGTTTTTGTCATGAAATATGATGGCTTTTTTTTCAGTCATCAGTCTTCTGACTGGTTTGATGCGGCCCGCACCAATTCCTCTCCTGCGCTAACTTCTTCATCTCAGAGTAGCACTTGCAAACTATGTCTTTAGTTATTTGCTGGATATATTCCAATCTCTGTCTTCCCAAGTTATTTTCCAATGTCTTCAATACATGTCCTACCATACTGTCGCTTCTCCTTGTCAGTGTTTGCCGTATGTTCGTCATCCACCTATTTTTCAACATACTTCTATAGCACCAAATCTCAAGCGCTTCGATAATCTTCTTTTCTGGTTTTCCGATAGACCGTGATTCTTCGCTATGTAATTCTGTACTCCAAACGTACATTTTCAGAAATTTCTTTGTCAAATTAAGGCTTTATTTGACACTAGTAGGCTTCTTTTAGTCAGGAAAGCCCGCTTCTCCTGTGTTAGTCTACGTTTTATGTCTTCCTTGCTTCGACCGCCATATGTTATTTTTATTTCAACTTCGCGGTTACTACTTTTGATGTTAAGTGTATCGGGCCGCGCGGTATTAGCCGAACGGTCTAGGGAGTTGCAGTCATGGACTGTGTGACTGGTTCCGGAGGAGGTTCGAGTCCTCCCTCGGGCATGGGTGTGTGTGTTTGTCCTTAGGATAATTGAAGTTGTGTGTAAGTGGGGACTGATGACCTTGGCAGTTAAGTCCCATAAGATTTCACACACATTTGAAGATCTGAAGTGTATCGCTAAGCTCATTCCTGTTTCTCCTCATTACTTTCGTCTTTCTTCGGATTACTCTCAGTCCGTAGTGTGAACTCTTCACATTATGCATTCCGTTCTTGTAATTGTAGCAGTGTCAAAAGCAGTTCTTATCATCATTTTACCCTGGATTTTAATCCCACTCCTCAACCTTTCTTAAATGGTTCTCCGATGTATGGATTGAACAGTAAGTGCGAAAAACTACATATCTGCCTCATACCCTTTCTAGTCCGAGCACTTCGTTGTTAGTCTCCCATGCTTGTTACTGACTCGATTCTCGTGTATATTGTGTATTATCCGTCTTTCCTCACAGTCTACTTCTGTATTTCTCAGGATTTCGAACATCTTGCATCGTTTTACGCTGTCGAACGCTTTTTCTAGATTGACAAATCCTAAGAATGTGTCTTGATTTTTCTTCAGTCTTGCTTCCATTATCAAGCGTAACGTCATGTGTGCCTCTGTAATGCCGTTACCTGTGATAAAACCAAATTGACGGTCAGCTAACAGATGCTGAGTTTTCTTTTCCATTCTTGTATGTATTATTCTTGTCAGCAATTTCGATGCCTTAGCTGTGGCGCTGATTGTGCGATAAGTCTTGAAATTATATACCCTTGCTTTCTTCTGGATTGTGTGGATGAAATTTTTGCCAAGGTCTGGTGGTATGTCTCCAGACTCGTAGATTCGACAAACCAACTTGAAAAGTGGTTTGGTTGCCACTTACCGTAATGATTTTAGAAATTCTGAAGGAATGTTATCTATGCCTTCCGCCTTAATTGATTGCAAGTCTGCCAAAGCTCTGTTAAACTCTGACAAATACTGGACCTCCTGTATCTTCCATATCGACTTGCATTTCTTCTGTTCCAGTTCCTATGCTTCATAGAGTCTTCAATCTACTTTTTCCACCTACCCTCTCTCTCCTCTGCGCTTGAACAGTGTAATTTCCACTGCATTCTTAGTGTTGCCCCTTGTTTCCAAATTCGCCGAAGGTTGTTTGGACTTTTCTGTATGGCGAGTTCAAATGGTTCAAATGGCTCTGAGCACTGTGGGACTCAACATCTGAGGTCATCAGTCCCCTAGAACTTAGAACTACTTGAACCTAACTAACGTAAGGACATCATCACATACATCCATGCCCGAGGTAGGATTCGAACCTGCGACCGTAGCGGTCGCGCGGTTCCAGACTGAAGCGCCTACAACCGGTCGGCCACCACGGCCTGCTTGTATGGCGAGTCTTTTCTACCCACGACCTTTTTTTTTCTTGCAACCATCCATTTCGCCTTGGCTGCCTCGCACTATCCATTTATTTCATTCTTATTTCGCCGATCTTTTTGCTTTGTTTTGTTTTTTGTTACTCTAGTTATCTTCCTTGTACGCGCGTTTGTCGGCCCAACTCCTATGAATACCAGTTTTAGAAATGTCCATTCCTCCTCACTGAACTGCCTAGTGTGGTGTTCATTATCGCAGTATCCATATCCTTAGCTAACTTCAAAACAGTCTCATCCTTTCTCAGTACTTCAGTATCCCAATTCCTTCCACACTGATTCTTCCGTACTATTCTGTTAAACTTTAGTCTGCTCTTCATCATTAGTGAATTGTGATCGGATATGTATCTGCTCATGGATGTGCCTTTTAATACAATATCTGATTTAGAAATATCTGTGACCATGATGTAATCCAGTCGGAATATTACAGTGTTTCCGGGCCTTTTCTACGTATACTTTGCCCTCTTGTGATTTCTGAACGGTATATTCGCAGTTGCTAGTAGAAATTTGTTGCAGAATTCAATTATTCTTTCTCCTCTATCATCCCTACTTCTAAGCCCGTATCATCTCTATTGATATTCTGCTTATGACGTCGGCATGTATACCTAACTTGTAGTTGTGAATTTAGCAAACGTTTTTGGCAGGCATGGTACACACGGGTAAATTATGTTTTCAAAAGTTTGGATGGTTGTTTTGAATTAACCTAGCAACACCAGATGTTACTGCAATAGCAATAGCGCCATCGATGGGCGGCAACGCTGAAAGTTGTAACTGAAATAATTTGATTTCGACAGTTTTTGTAAAAATGCTCCAGCTAATGTTTTATAGCGAATATTAGTGTGACCTGCGTGTAGGGTTCACGAAGGGCATTTTACCTCTTTATAATGCTATAAACATCGCGTAAGAGAGCGTTAGTAACTGTTAAGATTTTGAACGATATGTGGAAGTCAATAACATAAATTCAGGGCGAAGTTTGGATCATGATTCGTATTAACCACTATTTACAATGAACATTTTTTGCAATGGGATTAAATTATTTCATCTAGGTGGGAAAGTCGTGTCACTCTGGGCACTGAAGTAATTTAATGGTGTTCGAAGCTCAGCTCCGTAGTCAGCTCCCTCGATTGCTTTTTGCAAGACGTTAAGGTCGGTCTTCGATACTCATCATCGAGTTTTTGTTTAGGAAAAAGGCGTATTGTCTCCCGCGCGACCAAATGAAGAGGCTTTTTTATTTATTTTTTGAAATTTGATATGTTCGCTAAATTAAGATCTGCAGTCCAACTGATTTAATTTCCAGTTTTTAAGTCCTTGCTTTTTAACTAGATTAGGCGTTGCCTACAATCGTGGCAGGTTTTTCGTTATCAGAAATTACTGTCATTTTAGGCGGTAAACGGGAACATCTTGAATCACCTGATGCTATCGTCCCATTCCTTTGAGAGATAAACGCTGTAGTCGACTGTGCCCGTAATGGCAACAGAAATAGCTTTAAGCTCTTTTTCTCTGTGTGACCTCATGGATCATAAGATACGCCTTGAGTGTGTAACCTTTTTAATCATCGGGCCTTTTGTTGAGTAGGTAATACGTAATCAGAGAACGCGAAGCTTCATCGCCAAGTTTTACCGAAGGCGTCGAAGTACCACTCAGAATGCTTCCGAAAAGTCTGTTTGCTGAGAAACTCTTCGAAGCGGCACGACTTTGCCCTCGTGTCAGTCTTCATTCGTGCATATCACCTGTCATGTTGTTTCTGAAAGAAAATATCTGCTTCCGTACGTGATAAACGTACATATCAGCCACGCTAGCCTCGGGACACGACGAGAAATGCAACGTGCCGTGGTTGATTTGTTGAAAGCGCTCGCCCTGAATGCTGACCGTGACAGAATGAGTCTGGACCTTTCGCGGGCGCGGCAGCGGAAGGAGCCGTGTGTGCGAGCGCCCATTTTTATGGCGGGCTAGCCACGCTGTATTTCGTTTGGCGATGTGCACGCCGTTCGCTTGGTCGCCCGTCGTGTCTGTGCTGCCGCAGATAACCTTATGCCTCTCTTCTGACGGCAGACCTCCCTATTGAGAACGGGAGGAACTCGCCAAATAACAGGCTGTCTGCTGTACAAAGTGGCTCCACCCACGGCCGTCCGCCTCAACCCTTCTCTTTGACGCCACCAACGTGTATCCCTCCCCTCCCCTCCCTGGCACCGATACTGTTTCTTTATAACCGTTCCTCGGCGTATTCGAAGCGTCTTTGCCCATGCAGGTTCTTCCCCCGTCCGTATGATGCAAGGGGTTTTCTTAGCGCTTCCCTAGAAACACGAATTCTCGCTTTCGGCCTCCTACATTCGCTCTGGGTTAGCGTGCCCCGTGTTTTTATTTGGCGCCCAGCTGCCTCTTGTAATGGCTATCAGATTCGTTGCAGCAGTGTTTGCTGTCCATTGTGTACTTGCCTTACTGTTCCAGTGAATACTTTCTCTCCCCTACAAAACCTTTAAGCGTTACAGCACAATCCGAGGTGCCGTAGCGAAATATGTGGGGACATTTACGTATCTATTGATTTGTCTGCATTATAGTTTACGCAACATTTCGTTGTGGAGTGCAGTCGTAATGGGAGCTATAAATTTAAATTCATATCTAATGCAATTTATGCATCCGCATCGTTACTTTCGTGGAGAAGAATGTTTCACATATTTGATTGTTGAAACTCATAGTGTTTTCGAACATCGTGGTATTATGTTTGATATCTCTTCTTGATCTATATACATACTCTGCGAGCCACCGTACGGCCCATGGCTGAGGGTACCTTGTACCACCACCAGTGATTTGCTTTCCTGTTCCATTCGCAAACAGAGCGAGGGGAAAAAAGACTGTCTATATGACTCCGTACGAGCCCTAATTTCTCTCATCTTATATTCGTGATCCTTACGCGAAATGTACGTTAGCGGCAGCAGAATCGCTCCGCCGTCAGATCCAGATGCCGATTCTGTAAATTTTATTAACAGCGTTCCTTGAAAACAACGTCGTCTTCACCCACGTCGATTCCCATTTGCGTTCCCGAAGCATCTCCGTTAATACTTGTGTGTTATTCGAATCTACCGATAACAAATCTAGCAGCCCGTCTCTTAGATGTTTACTTTTAATCCGACCTGGTGCGGATTCCAAACACTCGAGCAGAATACAAAAATAGGTCGCGTTTGCGTCCTGTATTGGGTCTCTTACAGTTGAACCACACTTTCCTAAAACTCTCTCAATAAACGGAAGTCGAACATTCGTCTTCCATGCCAGAATCTTCAGATGCTCGTTCCATTTCATTTCGCTTTGCAACTTTACGCCCAGATATTTAAACGACTTGGCTGTGTCAAACGGGACACTACTGATGCTGTATTCGAACATTACGGGTTTGTTTATCCTACTGATGCGCATTAACGTACATGTTTCTACATTTAGAGCTAGCTGTCATTCATCACACCCACTAGAAATTTTGTCTAAGTGATCTTGTACCCTCCTACAGTCACTCGAAGACGCCACCTTCCCGCACGCCACAGCGTCATCAGCAAAAAACCGCAGATTGCTGCCCACATCGTGCGCCACATCATTTACGTATACAGAAAATAATAGCGGTCCTGTCACACTTCCCTAGGGCACTCCTGACGATGTCCTTTTCTCTGATGAGCACTCGGCTCGAAGACAACGTACTGTCTCTTATTACTTAAGTAGTCTTCGATCCATTCTGGGAACCTATTCCATATGCTCTTACCTTCGTTAAGTCTACAGTGAGGCACCGTGTGAAACGCTTTTCGGAAACCTAGAAACATGGAATCAAAAATGGCTCTGAGCACTATGGGACTCAACTGCTGAGGTCATTAGTCCCCTAGAACTTAGAACTAGTTAAACCTAACTAACCTAAGGACATCACAAACATCCATGCCCGAGGCAGGATTCGAACCTGCGACCGTAGCGAAACATGGAATCTGCATGTTGCAGTTCATCCATAGTTTTCAGTATATCATATGAGAAAAGGGCGAGCTGGGTTTCGCAGGAGCCGTGCATCAGTACAGTCTGGTAAGGATCCGACACTGATGAGCAGTACTCAAGAATCGGTCGAACAAAGTGTTTTGTAAGCCACTTCCTTCGTAGGTGAATTACATTTCCCTCAGATTCTTCCAGTGGATGCCAGTCTGGCATCTCCTTCTACTCTTTGTTTTACGTGATCAGGCCACTGAAGGTGGCGCCAGATGTTTACACAAAGATATTCTGCGGCAGTTACTGTTTCCAGCAATTTTTTGCCAACAGTATACGAGTACTGAAGTGGATTTCTTCCATATGTATGCACAATATTTCACAGTTATTTACGTTCAGGGTCCAGGGTCGACTGCCAGTTCCAGCACCGTTCATCAATCCTCTGCAGGCCTTGGTGCAGTTCGCTACTTTAGCGAATCCCTGAAAGGTTTTATTTTTATGTAAGTGATTAGTTCGCGTATCTTCATTCGTCATAATCTTAGTATTTTGATATGATGTTTTGTTTCTCATTATGACAAAAAATATGACACTCTTTTCTCGAAGCAGTATTTGGAACAGTTTCCGTGAAGTATCGAATCTAGGAGAGGTTCGTGTTTTGCATTTTGTGCTCTTTGTCAATGTGACGTTTTATGTTAAGTAGTGGAAAAAGCAATGTTTCAAAACACGTGGAAACAAAAAAGCACCGAGAAAATGTTATGTTTGTGAATAACCGAAAAACATCCCAATCTAGTACCGATAACCACCCTGTATAAGCTACACAGTGTCAATGTTACAGGCCCTGGCACCTGTGAGTATGTGTATAGAGGGTGATTCCGTGTTGATGTTGCAAACTTCCTAGGTTAATGGAGAAGGATAAAAGTATCAATTTGAGGAAAGGGTCGCTGTACCGGAAACGAACGAGTCGAAAGTTATAAGCGTAAACCGTTCTAATACCTCTTGACAGTGGAATACGTGTACTGGTACTGTTGTTGGTAAGACTGTGGGGTAGACAACTTTCAGAGGTGGTCGTATGGACCAAACCAAGGAAAAAAAATGTCCAATAAATATAGGCTCTGAAATGCATATCTGAGGAGCTATGAGCAGTTATTCGTCTTCGCTACAGTGAAACACATCTCTTCTGTTGAACAACAGTACCAGTACATGTATTCCACTGTCAGAGGTATCAGATCGGTTTTCGCTTACCACTTTCGAATCTTTCGTTTCCGATACAGGGACCCTCACCTCAAACTAATGCATCTGTCCTTCTCCATCATCCTAGAAAGTTCGTAACATCGTCACAGAATCATCCTGTATGTACGTACATTTACAGGCGCCGGCGCCTATAATTTTGACGCGCTGTAGCGTCGTTGGATGACGTTTCCGGACATGGGTTCCTCTGTAAAACTTGACCTGCTAAGTCCCCCCTACAAACTTTAGAAGTGTGTAACAGTAAATAGTATGGACTATTACATTTCCTTGGGGTTCATCTGAACTTCACATCTGTCGATTTTGTTCCGTTAATAGCGACGTGTCTGCTAGCAAGGAAGTCTTGAATCATGTCCAAATATGGCCCGCTACTCGACAGGTAGGCTTGTATGTTTTTCACATTAAATGGCACTGCGGGATTGTGTCCAATCCCTTCCTGATGTCAAGGAACACGGCATCACTCTGAGTGCCGACATCTACAGCGTGCGGATCTTGTGAAGAAACAGAGCGAGCACAGTTCCGCAAGATGTCTGTTTGCGAAATTGATGTTGATTTTTAGAGGAGATTTTCGGTTTCCAGAAACATCGTATTACGTTAATATAAAACAGGCTCCATAATTCTGCTAGAGGTGGACGTCAACGATACAGGCCTATAATCGCGTGCAGTCCGCAGCTGGTGGTCGTGCGGTAGCGTTCTCGCTTCCCGCGCCCGGGTTCCCGGGTTCGATTCCCGGCGGGGTCAGGGATTTTCTCTGCCTCGTGATGACTGGGTGTTGTGTGATGTCCTTAGGTTAGTTAGGTTTAAGTAGTTCTAAGTTCTAGGGGACTGATGACCATAGATGTTAAGTCCCAAAGTGCTCAGAGCCATTTGAACAATTGCGTGCATCTGCCGTACGAGTGTTGAGCCGGATCGGGCACTGAAGACGGTGTGGCAGCCGCGGCTGACACGAGAGGGCAGCGCTCGGGTGTCGGTTTCCCGCGCCATCTGCTGCCGCTCAACTCTCACGCGCGCCCTTGACCCACGAGTCGGACAGCAGTCACTGTGAATTGAGAGACGGGCGATCGGATGACTCCTCTTCCAAACACTGCCCACGTGCCTCCCAGTCCCAGAAGTAGCCGTGTCTGTTGTCAGTGACAGACAGTTGTGAAGAATAAAGGAAAGATTTTCACATGTCAGGTGGCACTAGCTCTTGCGAGACGTATATGTTCTGGGAGGCATTTTACATACCGCAGTGGACCGTACAACACGTGGGATATGTGACCTCTTGTTCATATAAACTCGCGGTGTTGGCGGTTTCCTATCCTTGCTGGTATTGTAATAAACCGCTCTTCGGCACATGAACCGTGCACCTAGTCATCGCTCACGGGCCCACATAAGTAGGAGGAGAAGAGAATGTCACTCGAAAACATATAAAGCGCTCTCTCTGCTCATCTGACAAATTCAATTTGTTTCCATTCTAAAGGTACGGCCAAACTTTCAGGAAACATTCCTCACACACAAAGAAAGAAAATATGTTAAGTGGACATGTGTCCGGAAACGCTTACTTTCCATGTTAGAGCTCATTTTATTACTTCTCTTCAAATCACATTAATCATGGAATGGAAACACACAGCAACAGAACGTACCAGCGTGTCTTCAAACACTTTGTTACAGGAAATGTTCAAAATGTCCTCCGTTAGCGAGGATACATGCACCCACCCTCCGTCGCATGGAATCCCCGACGCGCTGATGCAGCCCTGGAGAATGGCGTATTGTATCACAGCCGTCCACAATACGAGCACGAAGAGTCTCTACATTTGGTACCGGGGTTGCGTAGACAGGAGCTTTCAAATGCCCCCATAAATGAAAGTCAAGAGGGTTGAGGTCAGGAGAGCGTGGAGGCCATGGAATTGGTCCGCCTCTACCAGTCCATCGGTCACCGAATCTGTTGTCGAGAAGCGTACGAACACTTCGACTGAAATGTGCAGGAGCTCCATCGTGCATGAACCACATGTGTTGTAAAGGCACATGTTCTAGCAGCACAGGTAGAGTATCCCGTATGAAATGATGATAACGTGCTCCATTGAGCGTAGGTGGAAGAACATGGGGCCCAATCATACATCACCAACAATGCCTGCCCAAACGTTCACAGAAAATCTGTGTTGATGACGTGATTGCACAATTGCGTGCGGATTCTCGTCAGACCCACATATGTTGATTGTGAAAATTTTCGATTTGATCACGTTGGAATCAAGCCTCATCCGTAAAGAGAACATTTGCACTGAAATGAGGATTGACACATTGTTGGATGAACCATTCGCAGAAGTGTCAACACAAGCACCGAAGTCAACATTACCTTCCTTCAATTGGACCAACTGGCGGTGAATCGAAGTACAGTACATACTGACGAAACTAAAATGAGCTCTAACATGGAATTTAAGCGTTTCCGGACACATGTCCACATAACATCTTTTCTTTATTTGTGTATGAGGAATGTTTCCCGAAAGTTTAGCCGTACCTTTTTGTAACACCCTGTATAACCGGGAGTGTGCAGAGGGAAAACTCTGCAAACGGAAGGGAACAGTGCAGCAAGTTTCAATGGCTCCCTGAAGCGCCCCAAGAAGCTCAATGTGAGGATCATAATTAACATGACTTAATAGGAACTGGATAAGGCAACCTCATCTACGCTAGCCAGCTGTCTCTACTTTGCATCAGTGTCGATTCCGAGAACTCCCCGACTCTTCCAACCGAAATGGAAAACCAAAGTCTCCACGAAAGAACAGCTTGCGCAGTGACGAAGATTTCATTGTCTTGCTAGCGCACGAGTGCTACTGCATTGCTAACAGCAAAAGAATAGTGGCGGAAAATCGGGACCTTACGACATGATCCGGTGTCCAAATAAATGAGGAAAGATATCAACGCCAGTATTGTCAGGGAAGCCCAACTAACTCCTCAGTAATTCGAGCGCGACGTTATGTACCTTCAACCTGCATTCTCATGCAGTTCATGAAAGCTACTCACCTTACGTTGACTCACAGATCATCTATTTGCGGTGCTGCTTCCGTACAACACTGCACTTCGTCTACACTAAACAGATCGAAGGCAAGCTAAATAACAAACGCTCCACAAGTAACGTATATTCTGAAAGTGCTTCATCCGAATTACTCATTTTCACTACGAAAAGGCTTGCTTATATTCTAAAATACTCATATACACTTTACACAGTTCTTTATACATTGATTTACTAGTGGCGAGGGCAGACTGTTGGCAGACCATTAATTGAAGTTATAAGCTAGGTATGTTACGCAGTAGTTATCGAATTCGTACTGTGTATACTTCAGTTGCCACGTGGCTGAATACAAAACTTTTTTAACATGTTAAGAAAATATTTCATAAATCGTACTGTTTTGGTACGCAGTGGTGCGTATATATTTTGCACTGTCACGATGCTCGTGTGCTGCTCATTCACAAGACATCTCTTTGATGCAGACCGTTGTGCGTAGTCGGCGACGCTGTCCAGCATCACTCAACAGTGTGGGCGCGTAACTTGAAATATTCAAAGATACGGCTACGTCGGAATGACATTATGGTTACCCTCTATACAGCTCTTTCTCAGCAGTAGGTTCGACTGTCAGGTGACCCCTCTTCATTCATGAGAACCACAAGACAGTACCGAGCGAGGTGGCGCAGTGGTTAGCACACTGGACTCGCATGCGGGAGGACGACTGTTCAATCCCGCGTCCGGCCATCCTGATTTAGGGTTTCCGTGATTTCCCTAAATCGCTCCAGGCAAATGCCGGGATGGTTCCTTTGAAAGGGCACGGCCGGCTTCGTTCCCCGTCCTTCCCTAATCCGATGAGACCGATGACCTCGCAGTTTGGTCTCTTCCCCCAAACAACCCAACCCACAAGACAGTAGACAGCGGAGCACAGTTGGACGCCGGATTTGTTAACTTTCAGGAGACTTTTCTTAGTTACGCACCTTTGCCTACAGTTTTATTAAAATTACTTGTTGCTTGACACTTCAGCCTTTGGAGTTGGTTTCCTCCAACGAGAGCGCTCGACGGCACAACCTAACTGTTCACCGTTGCCAAACTGCCATAACAATTGGTTAGTTCACTTCCAATTCCTTGCCCGGCTTCCGTTTTTGGGGTGTTTGGAATTTGGATCGCCATTCTTGGACCTGTCCCTTTTATCTCACATTTGATCAGACGTAACACACATACAACGATGCTAACGAAATACGCACATTTCATACACAGTACTAACCAAAAACTGCCACATTCTTTCGCACAAGACGCGATTCGGCCTCTCATATACAATTGTTACCATCACAGATATCACCCTTCATTAGATAAGCTTCGTACGCGAAGCCGATCTTTTTGAAGGCAGCAAATCATCGTTCCGACTGGTTTTGGAAAGTCATAAATCCAACTCTTTATTTATTCAGTTAATTGGTTTAAATGTATGTTTTTTGTATCTAGTACTTTGCCGCGTCATTTTCATCATGGTATTGACTTTTCTGCTTGCTCTTATTTTTCTTCTAATCGCCCATTTCGTTCGGAATCTGCACGTGTCGCCTACAATCTGTGACCAGGTCTGCTCATCGGTTGGTAACCCAGCAGCTTTTGTTGCCAGTGTGAGGACAGTTTCAGGAAGTCATCGAAACGAGAAATTACGGTTCGCGTGTAGCGCCCAAAATGGCATTTTTCCGTCTTGAATTTGCTAGCAGAGGTCAGTCTAAATCGTCGTGAACAAAACGAGCTTGATTAATATTCCTGCCGCAGGTAATTGGTCACGTAAAATTAGCTGTTGACAGAGCATGTGGCTTTCCCGTTATACCCACGGCGACCGCTTCCAACATCTTTCCTTGTTACATGTTAGGTAACAGCACTGGTTTAGTTTGCTTATGAAGTGACCCGCCGTGTGTGTGTGTGTGTGTGTGTGTGTGTGTGTGTGTGTGTGTGTCGCCTATAACCGAGCGGTAGCCGGCAGTCGATGTGCCAACAATTTAGCGGCAAGTGACAGAAACCAACTAACAAGTAATTTTAATCAGACTCTAGGAGTCAAAGTACACTCGTAAGGGACATTCGAACAGGTATGCGATTGGACTCAAAATTTTCTATAAAACAGAATTTATTAACTGTTCACTCTAAGAAGATTGCCCATCCGATGGCTGACGGGAGTAGCCATATCGATATAAGTCGAATGGCCTCCGTCGACGTTGACGTCTTTCTCGGCGCAGTCGAGGCCTACGAGAAAGACAGGCCGCGGCGCGTACGTCACGAAGGTAGGCCTGCGCTCGCTCGCTCAACTCAGCAGACAAACTACGTTTCTGCACCTGTTAATCCGTAACTAGGTGTGTACGTACAAACGAGAATTGCATCTTCTACTGGAATCTTCTGTTATAGAGTCTTACTGTTATTAGTCATACGATGGTCGGAAGTCCATAGGCGTACTAATAATTTGTTACTGTTGTACTGGGGTACAATAAAATTAAAATCATGCGAAAATGATTATCAGTTGCATAAGGCACCACTTCTTGTATGAAATGAAGACTGCTAAGCAGAAGAGACAAGCCGTTTCACCATTTATATCAAGTGTTGATCTTAAATTAAATTTTGATGTAATACTTTTAATCACTAGGACTTCATAATAGCAGATTCCAGTAGAAGATGCAATTCTCGTTAGTACGTACACGCCCAGCTGAGAGTTAACAGGTCTACAAACGTCCTCTGAGCTGAGCGAGCGAGCGAGTTCAGGCCTACCTTCGTGACGTACGCGCCGCGGCCTGTCTTTCTCGTGGGTCGCGCGGCGCAACCGACGTAGCCAAACTTAGCTATTAGATGACACTACGTTCAGTACGTCTACGCACGTAGAACAACATAATATCAGTAGTGCAACGCTCATGTTGTAATAAGGAAACAGAGACCGACGGTGGTGCTCCGAATGGCATCGCAGTGAACTTAAATTCGGGAAAATATGGTGCGATAACCCGTATTCTTACTTTGCGAAATACAAATACTCGACGATAATATTCTTCGTTTATACTGTACGGGTGGGTCTGGTAGTTTGATGGTAAAGTGTATGCCAATGTCACAATTTCGCTCGCGTGACTGTTATCAAGGGCAAATTATATTCCTGATCACGACCTTCATGTGTGTATTACACTCTTCGATTTGCATTATGAATGTGTTGCTCGTATTCTGCTAATTGTTTGCTCTCATCCGCATTATTGGATCGGATAAATGATTCCATATGAAACAAGCTGTTTTTTTGTGGACTCATGTCTATTTGTTAATGGTTACGAATCCTTTTGTGAACTGGTCGATTTATATCCGTTGTAATTATATTTCTTGTATTCCACGTTATTTGTGTTCCCATCGGTTTTTCGTACTTTCATGTTTAATGGAGGCCACAGAAATTTTCATTGGGTGCTTCTGAAATGTACTTAATACCTGTTAATAACGTGTGGAAACACTTGCGTAACTATTTAGTGTCGCATTTTTAGCATGTGCTAGGAAGACTGCTCTAGTCACCAAGACTACTAAGCATACTCGTCTACGACTACATCCATACTCAGCAAGCCACTGTGAAACGCATGGCATCCAGTGCCAAGAAGCAATACCATGCAAAGCAGTATTACATACACATTCCGTGACAAGTTGTAATAAAGTTGGATACCAATACTGTCAAAATCTGCTGACAAGGAGTTTTCCATTAAATGCTAGGAAGTCCGTAAAACTGATGCAAACAAAAATTAAGCAAGAAAAAAAAACAGTATACTTAACGGGCATTAAAATCGTGCAGTTCTTACACACATTCGTAAGCAATAAAAAAACACACAAAAGTCCACAGAACACCATGTGGCGAAACTACCTTCTGTTTTATATGGAACAAAAGCAAATACGGAATCATTTACTCCACTCAGTATTACGGATACGAGCAGAATGCAATCGGAATACGAGCAACATATTTACAATGCAATTCAAAGAGTGGAATACAGACGAGAAGTCGTAATCAGAAACACAATGTGATGAACCCAACTTCTGTTAACTACAAAACGAAAATAAACATGGGTCACTAAAAATCGCCCACTAAGAAAGAAGGATGACGGATTGATAAAACTGGCAGCGAACGAAGGTCTTGTTACCGGAAATCCCTATATAAGTTTCACTCCCGTCTCTACGTACGCGTAACGAATACAGACAGAAGACGTGAAGGTAAAGATCACAGAAATGTTATGTGTAAATAAATTTGAAATAGTTAAAATTTATCTATAGTGTCAGAGAAGAAACTGTTGTTTGTATACAGTTTTGCAACGATTTGTTTTATTCGAGCAAGTGACATGACGTGCTTTAAAAGACAAGTCAGCTTTATTTTGAACGGAGACGCCGGTTCGTAGGGCAGTGTGTGATATTCAGACATGATTAATATTACTTCCTGTGAAGACTGTAAGCTGTGCGCCTCGCGCGATACACAATTAGCGGTGTGGGCGAAAACAGTAGCGTCTTCCCATCCTCCGTCCGATATGCATGCGCTGGCTGCTACCGCGGCGTTCCATTACATCCGCTTTAAACCGTTGTCTGCTGATGTGGCGACGTTGCACTTGCAGGGGACCACGTGTCCGACCCTAGTGCACTACCAAACATAGATGTCGAACTGCAGCAGAGCAAAACCTCTGACATAGACTAATTACCTCAGATTGTTCGCTGGCGGCGTGTCCCACACAGACAATTATTAACGACAGCGAAATTTTTTAAGACAGTATATCCAGCCAAATGTATGTTTAATGCGCACAAAATGGACAAAAAATCACGATAGCTTAATTTTCAGTGAAACCCTGTTGCCACAGCCAGATTAGATACTTAGACGTTATGAACTGAAGGAGCTAAACGTTATGAATTGTAAGAGCTATATTCGATTCCACGGAAAAAGCGCAACAAATTGTGACGTACCACGATGATATTACGTAAGTGTAGCTCATTTTTATAAATGCGGCAATTGACTAATCTGTCTCAGTCTTTCAGATGTGTACGAAGTCGACGTGAAACAAGAGGTCGAACTAATTAAAGCGGCGTAGTTTGCTATAGTTGGCCAGAGTAGCTAAACGAGGATGTGGAAATTCGCACTGAGATGAATAAGGGTATATAACAAGAGACGCGAAATGCCTTTCGAAAAAGACTATGAGCAGAATTCAAGAGTTGTTTCTAGAGATATATTCGAAACACATTTTTGCTTTTTTTAACTCAGTCATTAATATGTGGGCTATCAGACGGCTTAAGGCAAAAAAACTTTAGGCCGATGCTCGGACCAACGTAATATTACGATCGGGAGTTCCAGGTTAAGAGGGATTAAGTCGCGTAGGAAGGAAAGTATCATTATTTTTGGTCCCTCGCTCTAAGAAATACAAGGAGAAATTTAATATTCAAAAGATCTTCACGGAACTAGTGAACCGTTTTTATCGTGTGAAGTCGAAGCATTTGAAATGAAGTGGTAGAGAAAGGTTCTAAGAAGACAGTGGAGAGATCAAATATAGCAAAAAGAGATGAAATGGGGAAAATGTAATTGCCAGAGGAAGGATCGGATGGACAATAAATCACTAACGCGTTATGGTAGTTCAAATGGCAAAATGGCTCTGACCACTATGGGACTCAACTGCTGTGGTCATCAGTCCCCTAGAACTTAGAACTACTTAAACCTAACTAACCTAAGGACATCACACACATCCATGCCCGAGGCAGGATTCGAACCTGCGACCGTAGCGGTCGCACGGTTCCGGACTGCGCACCTAGAACCGCGAGACCACCGCGGCCAGCTATGGTAGTGTTTATTTGGTTTTGGAAGTGGCAGTAGCATTTATTTATTTATAAGTCTTCTTCAGGAATTCATTGTTTCTTTATATCTATAATTGGCACTTGATCGCTAATCCATACAGCCTCTCCATGTTGAAGTGAGTGCGTTCACTGTATGTATTAGCCACACATTAACATATATTATTTGTTATTATGCATATCATTGTGTTTTCACAAATGCATGCAGTCGTGGAGTATAATTTCTCACATAGAGCACATAATTAGCGTCCGAAAGAGGGTAAGCTTTGTGTGTGTGTGTGTGTGTGTGTGTTAACAGTATCTATTGTTTGCGAGGCGGACGAATGACATGTAAGTGGCATATTTCCTTGCAATTACGACTTACCTGCCTTGTCTTGTACGAGGAAATGTCCACCCTGCCTAAGAGAAAATGCGGTTTGAGGTCAGCTTTATCGCGTCGTATGGCGGTGTTCTCCGGTGAATATTGTTTTATTGACGCGAGGTAATTTACCCTAATATTTCCGTCTACTGCCTATCTTAAGCTCGTAGTTCCCAAAACATGTGCACTAAAATCTAACAGTTCAGAGCTTACTGGAACGAGATTTGCAGATAAGTGACATAACAATGGGCACTGTGCTTGAAGCGAAAGATCAATATAGGGTAAGAATATTGTGGGTTGCGGAGATGTGATGTAGATGGGGCTCATTGTCGATAAAAGAAGCGAAGAAGAAACGAAACTGAGGTGTAGTTTCAGTGCTATGTTCTTGACGAAAACAGTGAAGCACCAAGAATACGTTGACAATGTCAGAGAAACTTTGTACACGTACAACATTGGCGAGTATGTGAATGAATAGCGTTTCAACTCTCTGTGACAGGTAGAACGGCCATCAGAGTGGCATAATGTTGTTCGTGTTAAGCGTCATTACCAGGTGTGGTAAGATATAAGAGGTCTGTTCAGAAATTTCCGGAACATTCGTAATTTCGCGCAAATGTGTGTTGGGGCGAAATGCGGTCGCCATCCCCGCACAGGCCTGTGTTTAACGTGGAACTGCCGGAAGTTTCATTCTTATATGTCTGTTAGTCATTGTTCACTGCTGTATTGAGTAGAGCTGAGTGTCGCAAGGTTTGCGAATTTCGAGATGGCAGATTTAGAGGAGCAACGCGACTGCATTGAATTTTGCGTGAAAACTATAAAACTTTTACAGAGTCACACCAAAAGAGGCAGAAACCCAACGGTGGTGAGCGCTTAAGCCGTACTCGGTGTTACAAATGGTACATACGGTTTAAAAACGGCCAGAAGGAAGTTCAAGATGACCCTCTTTCAGGACGCCCTTCGACGTCTACCGACGACGCTCATGTCAAGAACGTCAACGAAATTGTGATTGCCAATCGAAGACTGACTGTCCGAGAGAAATTTGGAAATTTGTGGTAAGTTCCTGTGGGGCCAAACTGCTTACACAATACTTAATCTAACTTAAACTAACTTAAGCAAAGGACAACACACACATACCCATGTCCAAGGGAGGACTCGGACCTCCGATGGGGGGAGCCGCGCGAACCGTGGCAAGGCCCTCGGACAGCGCGGCAACCCTCCGAGAAATTGCAGAAGAATGTAACGTTTCAGTTGGATCATGTCAGGAAATCCTAACACAGCATCTTGGAATGCATCGTGTTGCCACCAAGTTCGTCACACAGCTCATGAGTCAAGACCAGAAAGACCTTCGTCCCGCAGTCTTTGAAGATCTTGTGAATCGCGCAAATGAGGACGAGGTGTTCCTTAAGAGAATCGTAACTGGTGATGAGACGTGGGTTTACGGTTATGAGGTTGAGATGAGGGTTCAATCTTTAGAATGTGTCGGGAAAGTGGTGATGAGACGTGGGTTTACGGTTATGAGGTTGAGATGAGGGTTCAATCTTTAGAATGTGTCGGGAAAGATTCTCCAAGACCAAAAAAGCTCGTCAGGTCAGGTCAAATATGAGAAGAAAAAGGCCTGAAATGAGGCGAGATAATTCATGGCTCTTGCATCGCGATAACGCACTCGCACATTCATCCCTGTTGGTGCGTGACTATCGCACAAAAAACGAAATCAAAATGCTGCCTCATCCTCCCTACTCTCCAGACCTGGTCCCTGCGGATTCTTTTTTTTCATTTTCGCAGTTGAAAACCCCGTTGAAAGGACGAAGATTTGCAACGATAGACGAGATAGCAAGAGGCGTACCAAGACTGCTTCCGAAAGTGGAAACGGCTTTGGGAGCGGTGTATCAATTGCAGAGGAGAGTATTTCGAAGAAAACCATGCTTAATAAGTAAAATGTAAGCGTAGAAAAATTTTGTGGACAATTTCCGGAATTTTTTGAACAGACCTCGTATAAGTGCCACGAATCAGATGTTGAGTGATCACTGCGAAGTTCATGTTGAGTGATCACTGCGAAGTTCACAGAGATACAGCGTACTCATGTGAGACAGCGTTATTAGCGCGTGACAGAGTTTGAAAGGGGCCTCACTGTGCGCTCCAGTTTGCTGGCTGGTCAAGTCGTGCAATATTTAGATATGTGGGGAATTAGGATGTGACAGTGGCACGATGTTGGATTGCGTGAGAATGTGATGGCAGGCATACTAGTCGTCAAGGTTCTGGTGGACATTTCAGATCACTAGAGACGATTGTCGTATTGTCCACCAAGCACATCGTAAGCCAATTGCATCTGAGCCTGCCACCCGAGAACTAGTAATGGGACTCCCTGCAACATGCAACATTTTCTGTCATCCCGCACATTACATGGGTGATGGCTGCAGACGGACTAGGGAGTTACCGTCCCATGCTTGGGCTGTCGTCTAACACCACAACACAAAGAGCTGTGTTTGGTGTGGTGCCTTGACCAGCAAACGTGGACTGTTGGTGAATAAAGTCGCACTGTATTCAGCGATGTATCACGGTTCTGTTCTACCCCGGATGACCATCGGCGACCTGGGCTGCCACTCTTCCAATGTTTCGGAGAGGCACGACGGTGCTACTCGTGATGCCATGGGGGGGCATCAAGTACGACTTCACGTCACGACTGGTAGTGATTGTCCTCATCAGTTATCTCTCATACGGCAGTATCGTCGTACAATTTTTCAGCACGACATGGCTCGTCCACCACGTGTCTCTACGAACTACCTGCTTGATGTCGAAGTACTACCATCGGTCCCTGACGGGACGTTTGTGGGACCAGGTCGGATGCCAACTCTATCCCGTGTCCAGTATCCCGGATATCAAGGACTGTTTACAACAGTTGTGTGGCAGCTTGTCTCAGGAGAGGATAGAAATGCTTTTATAGCACCCTTCGCAACCGAATTAGTGCATGCATCCAGGCCAGAGGGGGTGCCACATTATATTGATAAATGGGCTCAGACTGCCAAGTTCTTTGTAAATTTGACTCGGTTTTGTAATCACTGAAATAACATGTGATATCCGCTCAGCACGTGGCGTTTCATTTTGATGCGGCTCTGGGCCAGAGTCGAAAACAGTAGTGCAAAAAAATTTTGTTATTGTAACAGAGTTGACTTCCACCTCGTTCAGCGATCTGCTCGGGTGTACGTTAAGCCTAGTTCACACGACGACGCTAGGTTGCGCTACCGGCCACTGCGCATGCGCGCTGCGCGTTTGCGCAACTCGTCGGTGAAACTAAATAGTTTTGGGCTTGTTCCAACTTTGGCTACACTAGTTGCATGAGTTTCGAGGTTATGTGTGTTCGTAGAGTGTAGACAAACTGAAATATGAAGTGGGGAACGGAGAATAATGTTCGCTTTTTGGATATCTATGGTTTGCATGGGTGTTTGTGGGATTTCAGTGATGCTGGTTACAAAAATAAGCAACATATTGCTGCTCCTGAGACCGTCATGTGCGATCGTAACATAGATAGTTTGACAATATCTGAGCTGCAGGGCAAAATTTATTGAATTAGGAGCACATATACAACTGAATTAAGAAAAATACAAGCAAATGTAATTCTGGCTGTAGAAATTCTCTTTTCTACAAGACTAAAATCCCATCGTTCGAGATGGCCCACTCTTTTTCTTTTAAGGAATATTGTTGACAGGAGGGAAGGCTGCGCAAATCAAGAAGCTACATTCTTTATTCAATTTTCATCTATTTAAAACGTCGCAGCAGTGCTCCCCATTCACAAATGTTTGAATTTTGAAATATTGCCACTGTACAGGTCTATCTGCAAGAGAGTGATTTGCAAACCATTCTCTTCTTAATGCGACCTGCTTCAAATAATTACTGCTGTTAATGTTAATAATTATTACTGTTAATAATTATTGGTGTTAATGAAAAAGCGTCATCACCAACTAAAACCGCTTCTTATAGCATGCCGAGTGTTGTCGATTGTAATGCATACAGTGTGATATGTAATTTCAGTTCTGGCGACAGTGCTTCGTGCATTACAATATCTTTATTACTTATCGCATAATTAACTCTATTTAGAAGAAACGTTAACAGTTCTGGTGACATTCTAAGATAAGTAAAATAACTTCTTGGGTCTTCCATTACAAATTATTTCAGCAAGGATGCTGAGCAACCGAGCTGACGTCTTTTCTTCATCCAGTCACGAATCGAAACACGTTTCTTATTTTTTTCTTATACAGCGATTCCACGCAACAATTCTTTTACTCCATCACAACTCGTGCGACGTGCAGCCGCCAAAACTTTCATTTCAGGCACGACTCAGGAACCCACAAAACGACGAAACTGAAGTATATACTGGTTTTGCCATGTCTACTGTCAAATATGAAACCATTTGCGTGCAACTCATTCCACGCAACTAGTGACGCAATCCAATGTCGTCGTGTAAACTAGGCTTTACGGACACAGTCAAGAAAAGAGGGGCAGTAAATTTTGGTCGTGATAAACGTTGAAAATGTATTATGGACAGTTGACACATTTCGTTGTCGCACTCTCCATCACACAGAGCCGCTGCCGCCACCAACACCAACAGCGTCACCGTCCTGAGCGTTACGTCGATAGCCGCTGGTGTATGTTGCAGTGTATATTACGACGCACCGTAATTTCGCGACAGCTGCTGCAAGCAAGGCAGCCGAGTAACCTCAGCGTGGCATCTGTGTTGCGACAGCACGCGGCGGTTGTTCCCGGGGATCCGCGGCGCGAGGCACGAAGGCAACGATCGCACCGCCGTGTGCCGCCCGTCACGTTCGCGCAATACCCGCATTTGCGACGCAGCGCCCGCATGGCTGATAATGCGTAACTCAGGGGGCCGGTGGTCCAACGAACTACGTGTCGAGCGTAAAGCAACGGATCAGTGTTGCAGTATGTTTGCCGGGTGACAGGAACTAGGACGGGAAAATAACACATTTCTGTAGTTGCTAGGGGCAACATCATTCAGAAAGCTTTAAAGTTTATTGTGCTCTGTGGCCTACAACAGGTAGGAATATCTTGTTTTCCCTAACGTGTACCCCCGACTAATACAGTTTCCACTTTTTCAATATTTAGCTATTTAATTTTGTTTTTTAACTCTGTGGTCAGATGCTGTTCCTGACGCCACTGTGGTCAAGGTAATATAAGGGTGTGTCTGTGCTGCCACCTCGCTGCTCGCCGGCATGGCAAGACGATGATGAATCAAACCACTGCATCTTTCTTACCTGTCTATTTACGCTGCACTATCGGCGCTGGCTAAGATCCTCGTCTAGCGATGATATCGAGCAGGTCTGTGTTGCGCGCCGTGATCATCGACGTATGTCCTGAGACTTGAGCCGTGATTGGCTGTAAGGTCCCTCCAGCAATGTCGCCTTTGACTCTGTTCGATATGCGACCAGCTGCAGTGTTGACTCACGGCGTGCAGCGAGCATCCAGGGTGCAGCTTCAATGCAACGACGCTACCGTGAAGCAATGACGTTCGATGTGCCAGCAGCGAGGTTCGGGAGGGAAGTCATAGGCGCTATCTGTGAATCGTGTAAACTTTGTTCTGTGTGTTATCGTATTTTAATTGACTGTGTACCGTGTACTTTGAGGCAGAGTGTGGGGACCAGCCCAGCATTTGCACAAACGAGCATGGATACCGCCTAAAAACCTCAATCAGGCTGGCTGGTGTACCAGAGGAAAGGTCGTTAATCCGCCGCGTGGATTCGATCCGTCCCTGGCTCATATATACACACATACCCCACAAGACACTGTGCGGTGCGTGGCGGAAGGTACCCTGTATCACTGCTACTCATTTGATTTTTTGCTTCACTCGCAAAAAAATAAAGCGAGGGAAAAATGTCAGTATCCCTCCCCACGAGCTCTAATTTCTCCTGTCTAATCGTCGTGGTCCTTATGCGTAATGTTCGTTGGGTACAGTAGAATCATTCTGCAGTTAACTTCAAATTCCCGTTCCCAAAATTTTCTCAATAGTGTTCCTCGAAAAGAACATCGCCTTCCCTCCAGTGATTCCCATATGAGCTTCCGAAGCATCTCAACGATAGTTGCATGTTCTTCGAACCTGCTGGGTAACGAATCTAGCAGCCGCCTCCTAATTGCTTCGATGTCTTCCTTTAACCTAACCTCTTGGGGATCCCAAATACTCGAGCATTATTCAGGAATGAATCGCACTAGTGTCCTCTACGCGGTCTACTTTAAAGAGGAACCACACTATCTTAAAATTCTCCCTGCTGCTCTCCTTAAATGCTCGTTCCATTTCATGTCGCTCTGCAACGTACGCCTAGATATTTAATCGACGTGACTGTGTCATGCAGCACACAACTAATGTTTTCCTATTCGTCCACAATAACTGACTTTTTCTACATTTGGAGCTAGCCTGTCAGCACACCTACCAGAAAATTTTCCATATCATCTTGTGTGCTTCTACAGTGGCTCAACGACGGCGTCTACCCGTGCAATACAACATCATCAGCAAACAACCACAGATTGCTGTTTACTCTGTCCGCCAGATCATTTATGTATATAGAAAATAACAGGCAGTGCTATCGGACTTCGCTGGGGCGCTCTTGCCTCTGATGAACACTCGCCGTCGAGGATAACGTACGGGGTTCCGTTAAGTTTTCGAGCCACTCACATATCTGGGAGCCTATTCCGTGTGATAGTACCTTCATGAACTGTCTGCACTAGTTTCTTGTTTTAATTAACGCAAAAAAACAATTCTCTTATTCGAATTATAGTAATGTTAAGGAAATACTATGTATCTCTTGTCACTTTAAAAATAAGAGGGTAATCCTTTTCAGTCTTAAGTAGACTGTTCAACGTTGTCCTGCGTGTTTTAATGTTGAAACTTCTAATCTAAAATATAACGCCTTTTTTTTTAGGTACGAATCTTCCGGATAAAGCTGCCCAAGTAGACTGCTTGTGATATGATTTTGGAGTGGAAACGAGAGGGAACAACCGCAGTTAAGACCAGGCACACCTCACGTACTGACTCGCAGGAATTATCGAGCATTGCGGAGGCTGGTTGTACAAATTCGCATGAAATGTGCGGAAGGACTCACTCATTAGTTATAAAGTGCCACCGGCAGTCAAGGTAGTAGAATGGCTGTACCTAGGGAGTTAAAAACAATGGGGTATAGTGGTCGAGCAGCTCCTCATAGGCCACATATATATGTGTAGCCAATGATAAGTGACGTATGAGATGGTGTAAAGAGTAACGCCATTGGCTGGAGATGTCAGAAAATCAGTGATCTGGTGTCATGCATCACGCCGAACCCAGTAGCAATCCGATGGAATGGTTCGCTTTGGACGTGTGGGCTGGTGTGAGCGGCTGGTGGCCGATGCGGCCAGGAGTCGGCGCGCGGGCTGCGAAGTGTCGCTTCCGCCAGGAAGTCCGCCCCGCCTCAGATAACCGGCTGCGTGGCTGCCGCGATACGCCGCCCGCCGCTGCCGCCTCACCACGCTTCTGCACGCACCCGCCGCTGTTCGCAAGAGTCAGCGAAGCGGCCGCGGAGCCAGTTGCTCGGAGACAGGAACTCTACACATCGAAATGTTTCATGTAGCGTGCTTCCGTGACCCAGTATGTTTAAATTATAAACGAATAAACGTAACGTAAGCCGGTCACTGAGCTTCAGCTTTTCAGTCACGATGTGTTTCGGAAGCTTTGCTCCATCTTCACGTACTACTTCCGGTTTATAGCTCAGCAGCATTAGCCGCAGCACAGTTTGTAAACAGGCGGTGTGTAAACCTCAAACGCAGATGCCCAGGATTGCAGAAATTTGGACACTGTTGTTTATGTGGGAGCAGTACTACTGAGTTGAAGCCCGCCCGGCTAGCCGTGCGGTCTAACACGCTGCTTCCCGAGCGGGAAGGCGAGCCGGTCCCCGGCACGAATCCGACCGGTGAATTATTGTCGAGGTCCGGCGTGCCGGCCAGTCTATGGATGGTTTTTAAGGCGGTTTTCCATCTGCCTCGGCGAATGCGGGCTGGTTCCCCTTATTCCGCCTCAGTTACGCTATGTCGGCGATTGCTGCTCAAACACTGTTTCCACGTATGCGTACATCACGCAAACATTTGGAGTTACACTCGTCTGGTATGAGACGTTCCCGGGGGGTCCACTGGGGGCCGAACCCCACAATAATCCTCGGTTCGGTGTGGAGTGGCGGTGGGGCGGGTGGACTGCTGTGGCCTGTTGTGGGGTTGTGTACCCCTTAGGGCTACGGCGGAACGATGCCACTCCGTCGTTTCTAGGTCCCCGGTTCAATACACATACACAGAGTTGAAAACAGAGAACTCTCATTTGATGATAAGCCGTTGTAATTGAGGAACTGAAGTGTTTACTAATTTATAGTCGTAATCTGTAGTATCACTCCTCAGCTTCTCATCTACTCATTGTGGTTTATTTATTTCCGTTGCTATTGCCATCCCGCCATCGGAGTTGCTAAAAGAGCCCACAAACTATTTCTTCTTCGCCTCTCGTCAGCCATATGTAGCATATGGCTATCGACAAATCGTTCGTATACAACCGTAGAAAGAGTGATTTATACCAAATGACGTTCAAAGCGTTTCTCTCTACGATAGACCAGGAATGCAGAAACCCTACCCTGCAAAATTTTCCTTAGGAGCTGCTTGACAATATTGCCCATAGACACAATTCCTTTCTGTAATTGACTGGCGAGCATAAACTGTACTGCCTTCATCCGACCGTATTGGCGGTTTTCCAAATCGTGGTTTTCAGTGGTTTATCATGGTTTGTGGCGTAGTTGTCGATGTATCAAACTGCTTCATTCATTACACTTGACGTAATTAAGAAATTAATTCATTTGTTGGATAACGTCGTTATTTGCTACCATCGTACATAACCAGAGTACCAGAGTAAGTAGGCTTGAATTGTGTATCTGCTGAATGGTGTAAGTGAACAGTGATGTTCACGACAAGACGTGAAGATCACTACCAAAATGAATAACTTAATGTTAACCATGGACTGCGTGTCGCGGCGTATACATGATATTGTTACAGGAAGCTAGTATTCGGTGGTATAGAATGTCACAAGAGATGGCGTAGTGGGATACTCCGTTGGCTGCTCTGTTGTTTTCCCTGGCCGTACCCTCAGGAGCCATTGCCTCAAATTTTGCTGTCTTCGACGCGTCATTATACGCGATTTTGCGGGAAATGCAGCAGATATATGTATTTCGAGTGGTAAATTCTTTGTGTATTGCGATTTCCTGTATTGGTTTTATCTGACAGATAAAGTAGTCCAAATATCAAGGACGCCCTCATCCACCTACAAAAGCTGGGGAAGGTCGTGTCTTTCTGCTGGTTGCCAAGGGAACGAAAAGGCGGATGCAGCAGCCAAGAAGATGTTTTGTGATACTCAAATACTTCAGTTTGCCATCCACCTACATGCTGTCGGCTCGCTGTTGAGTCGTAGTATCATGCGTCGATGGGAACAAGAATAGACGGAAGTGATAGTAAGCTGCATCTTGTAAAGTCCACAACGCGGCCGTGGCGTACCTCCTTCCTCCTACGCAATCGGACTGATGGCCTTCATGCTCCGGCGAGAGGATCCTCCAATGTGTGGCGCTTATGGCGAAAAGATCACAGTGGGCCACATTTTACTAAACTTTGTTTTATTATCAGACGAAAGGGCGGCAGCTCATTTGCCGACAGATTTGGCCTCAATTTTAACTGACAGTCAATAAGTGATCACCCAGTTACATATTCCTGTAAATCTATTTTAGTTTTATTCTAGCCTTACTTCAATTTTCGGAACTCTTTTAGAACATCGGACCGATTTTAACGCTATATTCCTTGACATGAGTTACTGTGATATGCGGGTGATCATGGGTGAGACTGGGGAGTGAGAGCGCTTTCATCCCAGATTGTTTCTACCTCCTTTCTCGCAGTTTCTTCGTGTTAACCACCTTCGTTTCTACTAATTTCGTGTGGGTCCTGATAACCTCTTCATTGAGGGTCCCTAATCTACAAACGCACGCTCGCACACACACACACACACACACACACACACACACACACACACTCAATGAGTAAATTACCAAAATACGCCCGTGTGGGAAAATGCAAATATTGGATCAGCCGTGAAGATGAGGCATCAGGATAGCTTCATTATTAGTGAATGGATAGAAATATTGTAGATGTCGGACTCGTAGGCCCATACACTGTACCAAACACGTTAACAGATGCTGTGATGACCGATTTCTGCACGATCACTTACCAACGCTGTTGGAGAACGTTACTCTTCTAGAAAAAAATTACTGTAATGTTATGCACGACGGGATACCATACCATTTTGTATGCGTAGTGGAAAACTACATCACTACAGTGATTCATGGGCGAGGGATTGGTCGAGGAGGTCCGGTAGCATGGCCTTCCCGTTTACCTGAATCCGTTAGATCTGTGGCTAGGGGACATTTAAAAGAGCTGGTATCTGACGAACATATCGACAGTGTGCAGGCGTTAGAGGGGCTTGGCACCAATGCATGTTACGCAGACCGAATGGAGCCAGGTGTATTTGAAAGAGTGCGTGATTCACTCCGAAGAAGGGCTGAAGGGCCATGGGAATGAGAGGACAGATTGGTCAGCATGTCAACGGGTATTATTTTCAGGACATACCATTACAAGAATTTTATTCTGATTTTGAAACTTTTCCTTAAACGTGTATGCAAGGTGGTGACCCAGAAACGTAGTGACAAACTTCTAGAGGAAGTGGGGCACATCATAGGGACTGAAAAGTGCATAGCAACCCATGGCCACAGACGTCAGCGGTAAGTGGTAGCAGACATGGAAGATAGGAAAGGAAACAAGAGTGATTCATTTGAGCTGGCCGGGGTGGCCGAGCGGTTCTAGGCCCTACAGTCTGGAACCGTGCGACCGCTACGGTCGCAGGTTCGAATCCTGCCTCGGGCATGGATGTGTGTGATGTCCTTAGGTTAGTTAGGTTTAAGTAGTTCTAAGCTATAGGGGACTCGTGACCTTAGAAGTTAAGTCCCATAGTGCTCAGAGCCATTTGAACCATTTGATTCATTTGAAATATTTTGCATGCTTAACACTGACAGAGCATTGACTACCGGACGAGCTTGAACATAACGGAAGTTTCTTTGATAGTAGCTCTGGGCAGACGATCCTTGCAACGAAATCCATTTCAGAGTCCACATGGTCGCGATGTATCAGAGATTTCACGGCTCCCCACTGAAAGAAATTGAGGCTCGATAAAACCGGCGAGCATGGGTCCAGGGAACCGGTTCACCACGCCCAGTCCATCGGTGTGTAGATGGCTTGTTCAAGTGTCTACGAACAGCCAGTCCAAAATGAGCAGGCACCCCATTATATTGGAACGACATGCCACGCCGCACACTTGCTGCATCTTCAAACAATCCGGGAAGAACTTGTTCCAGAAAGGTCTGATAATTCGCGGCGGTCAAGCGGGATGAGAAGAGGTATGGCCCGTCCAAGCAGTCGCCGACGGCGACCAAACCGGGCCCACGCATTAACCGTGAAGCGATGTTGTGCCGCGCACCGTGGGGGTTTTCCGGTGGCCACAAATGATCATTGTGGTGATTGAATACGCCATCCCTAGTGAACAACCTATAACCTGTGAAATGCACATCTCGGCCACTTTGTTGCAAATGGTAATCGGAGTGCAATAACTGCACCTTTAGCGTACCATGCTCGGCGTTCGAAACATGCTGGACACAGTTACGAGACATTCTTAAGTCCGAGGCAACGGCACGTACGCTGGTGCTTGGGTTAGTCTCCACGGCATCCAGTACAAGTTCTTCCCAAACTATCTAACGCGCCGATCGTGTCCTGCCCTCAGTAGCCCTGCCACTTCTTAATGTCCCATACTCGCACAAACTTCAATGCAGACGTACAAACAATTTGGGAGCGGTTGATGTCTGTCTGTGAAGCATTTTCGGTACATGCATCCATCGGCTAATCCATTGCACTCAACTGTTCCATATATTAAGTGCAGTCTGCAAGCTCACCGGTCGTATTCCGTACCATGCTCCTCGTATGTTGGCTAGCGCTTGAATGAGGAAACCCTTACGTTCATGTCAAACACCAGCTAGCTGCGCGTTCCCCTACAGTACTCTCGTGTCCATCTAGCGGCGTACGACGACGTTTGCGGCCACAGGTTGCAATGCAATTCTCAATCCTGATAATGTGCCCCATGTTCCCTTTGTTGTTTGTCACAACATGCTGCTGGTGACACCTAGCTGGGGCAGACGAGGAGCGATTTTTTGTCGGCGCGGATAGCGCCCCCCTCCCTACCTTTGGACCTTTAACATCAGATACCGACGAATTTAAATTAGGCTGTAGCTTAATTTTCGATTATTTCATTAATAACGATTTCGTTTACCATCATTGCCTACGACGTGTGGCGTTTTGAATGTGTTGCTGGGTACGCCACAGAGCACGCTGAGCTGCGCCGCTACTGTGCCCCGCGGCCGAGTGGCAGCCGGCGCGCGGCGTGTCGGGCCTGCGGCGTGCATGGGAGCGCTGATGCTGAGTGTGAGCGCGCGCCGCGGCCAACTTTCCGTTCCGGGAGAAAGCGCGCCTCCACAATGACGCCGCGTCTGCCGCACAGCTCCGATTGGAGGCTCACCGGGAGCGAAAGAACACCAGCCGGCACTGGAGCAGCGCCGCGCTGGCGTGCCCAACTCCTGCCTGCCTGCCCTTCACTTTAGCTCTGCACCTACATCCGTTCCATTATGGATTCACTTGCAGTGTCTTCTCCTCAAGTTCCTCACAACAAACTTAGTTCCTAACTCAAAATTGCCAGCAGGGGGTAACGTCACTGTGTAGTAAGGCTAAAGGTTGATTCACACGGGACGGAATGGTACGTCAAAACATTTAAAATGGTGGTATTCACACAGGCCCTAAGTGGAACTATACGAGACGTCAAGGTTTCTTGGGAAGATGGTTTTGACGTTGACTTTGGTGGAGTACCGGTGTTGTCGCCTACTAATATTGAAAGTTAACCTATTTCCACTGCGCTCTGTCGTGTTATAATGGTATAGCTCATGCTTTTGCATCTTCTTTGCCCTTATTTTTTTATTTTACATTGTTTCCGTGACGCAATGGGGATGTTTCATGACGTAAGGGATGGCGGCGGTAAGGGCATCCTGTCACCCCTTCAACAAACGACGCCAAATCCGCTTATAACCATGCCTCCTTTGCGCCGATACGGGACAAAGAGGCAAGAAAAAGAAGAATGCTAGCTCCTTAATTCTGAAAATATATTCCTACTTTTCATATCATGGATGTTATCCCATAACGCCACTTTCAGAGTTCGCCACTGAGCTAAGCAAAGTGACTTTAATTTCACGTTCCGTCTAGTGTGACCTCATCATCGTGAATCGATCTTAAGGTGTACATTCGAGTCTTGTCTGTTATTTACGTTGACTTTAAAATGGAGTTTTTACTGTGTACGTCCTGTATAGAATATAAAACGTGAATCCGAACTCCGTCGATAAAACATCGGAAGTTACTCAGGCATACCTACTGAGCATTTTGATATAGGGGTCCACCGCTGTACCAGAGTGGTCAGCGCGGCCGACTGCCATGCGGAGGAGCCGGGTTCGATTCCCGGGCTACTGCCAGGGATTTTTACTTGGTGTGTGGGCTGGAACGGGATGCACTCAGCCTCGTGATCCCATTTGAACTACTTGAACGAGTTCTAGCGGCTCTAGGCCTTGAAAATTGACAACGCCCAATGGTACAGTGTGTTGATCCCACGCTTCTCAGCCGGCCGGTGTGGCCGAGCCGCTCTAGGCGATACAGTCTGGAACCGCGCGACCGCTACGGTCGCAGGTTCGAATCCTGCCTCGGGCACGAATGTGTGTGATGTCCTTAGGTTAGTTAGGTTTAAGTAGTTCTAAGTTCTAGGGGACTGATGACCTCAGAAGTTAAGTCCCATAGTGCTCAGAGCCATTTGAACCACGCTTCTCCGAACACCGTTGGCGTAGGTTGATACGGCGGTCGGTCGGTACCAATGAGCTCGTCAGGGCCCCTGGGCAGGGTAGAGTTGGGTATAAGGGACCTATGATCACCAGTGGTTCGTTAGCGTACGATGGAGACGCAGACAAAAATTTATTACAAGTGGCAGGCATGGTACATACCGTAGAGGATGTTATGATTTGGCAGGAGTAGCTGACTCCGTTCGAAGCTGTCGAAAGTGTAATGCATGCTATCAGAGCCGACCATACTATCACTCTGTTGGTTGTTGTAAGAGCTAGAATAATTATAAGTTTGATAATGTAACAACACAGAGGTGACACGCAAGTCTCGGAAAAAAGCGTGTAAGTGCTGGTTGGTTAATATTTGTTGATGATAACGTCTAAAGAATCCATACTCAATCGAGCGAAATGCAGTGATAACGAAAAATTAATTGCGGATCCGGCGCTGCGGCCTTAATTAGGTAATGGCGTGAGCAACGCAAGTAAGTTCCAGCTGCGGACACTTCATACGTAGGGAGGCCACTCACTGCCCGGCGTATCAAATTTAATTGCCGCACTGCCGCTAGCTCTCGCACAAATGGAATGGCAAATACCTTTTACCCGGTGCAGTGAGTATTTCTTCATCACCCAGTCGCCGGTACCAATTTTAACGCTTCGGATGCGTTCAGATATACTGATATCTAACGGTATTGGATAACGCAACGTTAACTACGTTTCAAACGGAAATACATTATCCTCGTAGCTACACAGGATCTGGAAATTAATTATCCTCGTAACTTTATATAGTCTGCACAAGATAGTGCTACAGGAAAGCTAAACGGGAGTCATAAAAGTTGTGGATTCATCTAATGCGAAAATATTGCCGATGCAGTGGAAGATTTTCGAAGCACTGGCACCTGTAGGAAGAAGCAAGAGCACATAAAAAAAAGTGGAAAGAAGGGACGGTATGGAGTTTCATAACAGAGCGTTCAATGTCCTGAAGTGATGTGGAGAAGGGAAGAAAGATAAGTGCCTACAATGCTTTCGACATCGATATCATTCTCGACGAAAACAGAAATGGCGGTTTTGTTTAGGAAATTATCCCGGCGTGAAGTAGTTTAGAGGAAACGCACAAAACATAAATCTGGTTGGCTGGATGAGGGTTGGAATCCCGCTTCTCTCGAATAGAGAATAGAGATAAGCCCCACTGAAGCTCGTATTACATCTTATCAGCTGCTCGTACTTTACTATGAGTAGTGCTTTGTGGTAATTGAACCATTGTTTGCCGTAGATGTCATCAGGAATACGCAGGTACCTCGAAAGAGCCAATGTTTAGAACGGAGGCCGCCAGACTTGACTATATTCAAGCTCTGTTACACCTAAACGAAGGAAGACAACACGGTCGAACTGGGGGCTGATGTGTTTGACCCATGGACCTGTCTACAGTTTTAAGTAACCAAGCCATTTTGCCGACGTAAGCGGGATTGTGCCCAGATATACAGTATGCATGCGAACAGCCGTAGCATAAAGCGGTGGGGTCACAGTAGTAAGGAGTTAGACCAATGCTCTTACCCCGTCATTGATCAGAAATCTTCCATAATATCCCCAAACGACTTCAGGGTGACTACATCACTATATGGAAAGGTGTACCAAACCCGCATCGGATTAATGACCGGGAACCGCCAGCTTGTGGGTTTTTGGCGGCGTCTCATGCCGATTTGGGCAAATGCTGGATGGCCCCTAAATCCTGTATCGGAGAATACGGTACACAAACGGTTAAAATACGAGAATACACAGAAGAAAGCATGTGCAGTTCACAGGCAGCTGGTGCAGCCGACTTTCATCCAAGTTACCTTGACGACCCTGACGTCAGGAAGGGCATCCAACTACAAAGCTGAATAAAAAATTAGCCAGATTAAGAAAAAGCGGACCCCTTATATAGACGGGATAAACACTAGAGTAAAGAAGAAAGAAGAGCGGGACCTGCTTAGTTACTTGAAGACAAAATAAATACCTATCGGATTTCGAGAGCAGCGTGCCGCTCATTATGTTCTTCAGTGTCCAATGACGGCTTAGCATCGAGGACGAAGTGGCAGTAGGCCAATCAGCTACGTGAACCATAGTCCCACAGTGAACATTCTTTTTTATCATTTCATTCATTTCCTATCATCACGCTTCATTCTAGTTGTGCCCATTAATAAAATGCCAGATCGTGTCCTTGCCCGTTGTTGGAAGTTTGGGTGATAGATAAGTATACCGTTACACTGTACGTCGTTTGATTCGCCGATCACATGTACCTGGAAGAAGTGCTACTCATTTCATCTTTAGTGACTCCTCAAAAACTCCAGTAAAATGTTTTTTCTATGTTGTTACCAGAAATGACATCCGCTGTGTCCATCAAGTCCGATTTTAAATGATCGTTTACTTAACAATACAGTGTAGGCTGTCACGGTCGATGTTTACCTCAGTTAAAACTTTGACCTCTGCTTCTCACTCTGAAAGTTGTAACTGAAGCAGTAAAGGTACTTAAACAGTATTGAGACAAAAAGCAGAACATATTCAAAAGGTTAGTGACGGTTATGTTCAATCAGATAATAAAAATCTTCTGTCACCTGAACCCTTGGTCCTTCCTCTAGTTTTGAATGTGACGAAAAACATACATTCTAGCTTTGTATGATTCTGAATACAGTTAGTATTATTTTTCTAAGAACTTCTACAGTTACATACACAAGAATCTGCTATTGCAATTTTTCTGTCAGTTCGCTTGACTGTTGGTGCTGTAGGCAAATCAGTGTGGCTGTGGCATTCGTTTGTGTAAGAGCTGTTATTTTGTTATGCCGAAAAAATGATAAATGTAATAACAGAGCAATGAATTGTCGTAAAGTTTCACTTGAAACTTCTTGACAAATTGCTACTAAAACATACCTTTCACCGAGGGAAGTGTATGGCGAAGACTGTTTCACTTAAGGCAGTTTTTGAACGGTTCATGTGTTTCTAAGATAGATGAGAAGACGTTGAAGGTGGCTCACACCTGCGACGCCCCTCACCATCAAGAACGGATGAAAACATCGAAAAAGTAGGTAATCTGATTCAGTGTGACCGTCGGTTAAGTATTCTGAAACTGTAGGAATTGACGAAGAATGCGTAAGGCAAATTTTATACAACCAATCTGAGAAAAGTGTATGAAAAAGTGGTGCCGAAAATGCTCACAATCGAACAAAAAGAAGCTCATGTGATTTTTTGTACTGACAATTTGAATACCACTAAAACTGATCCTAATTTCTTGGAAAGGGTGATAGCATGTGACGAATCTTGATTTTTCCCTTACGATCCAGAAACTAAGCACTATTCGATGCGCTGGAAGCGGCGAACTTCACCGAGAGCGAAAAATCTCGAATTTGCGAATCAGTATTCAAAGACATTATGACTGTTTTTATTTCGATATTCTTGGAATTGTGTAGCTTCTCAGGGTTCCTGAAGGTCGAACTATTAATCAACGTTACTACTTTGAGGTTCTTGCTGAATTCCTTGAGAAAATAGAAAGAAACGATCCGAATTGTTGAAGAACAATTCATGGGTTCTGCATTTAGACAACGCACCGGCTTATACAGCATTGTCAGTTAAGAGGTTTCTAGCGGAGTACAGCATCCCAATGTCAGACTGGCCACATTATTCGCTCAACCTAGCACTGTGTGACTTTTATCTCTTTCTCAAGGTCAGATGTGCGTTAAAAGAAACAGCAGTTCAGTCCGTTGATGCAGTGAAAGAACAAGCTGTACGCGTCATCAAGGAGGTCAGAGAGGAAGAGTTCCAACACTGTTTCCATCAATGGAAAATTCGCGTTGGACGTTATAGTGATAGAGGAGTACACGGAGGGTGACGATAACTCAGTATGTATAGTTTTGAAATAAAATGTTTTATAGCAGTAGCCCCGTTATTGTGTAGCCACAACGACTAACTGTGAGTAATTAACGTTTACTCCACAATCTGCCTGCAAGCGGCATCCATCCGTCAGCTGAGCTTCGAGGGAGTAGGCTTGAATATACTGACTACATGCGCAGTCTGTTTCATTGTGGTGTAAGTTCGAAGGGCATAATCTCAGATAGGGATGTGCATCTCTCTCTCTCTCTCTCTCTCTCTCTCTCTCTCTCTCTCTCTCGGTGCCTCCTGCTTGCACCAATAGGTGCGCTGAACTCTCCTCAGATGTGTGATATGCTCCGGCTACGGTCAGTTTAGCGTGCCGAGCACGCAGCCTTGCGAAGCGGAAAGGATGCACCTTAGCAGCAACGTAGAGACTATTCCTATCGTTATCATAACGCTGCACAATAAACGAGTGCAATATCCCAGAGCGTGTTTGAGCAGTATAAACAATCCCGCGGTTCGTTTATGTTTCCAGAGAAAAGGTCTAGAACGTAATGAAGACACTTTCCATAGAACGATTACTGATTGAGCCTCGTTGACGAGGAACTTCTTGATTAAAATTCTTCTTGGTGTCACACACATAACACTGAAGAATTTAAACAGGTTGAGAGCCTCCGCAGCGAAAGTCTCTGACGTACTAAACTTGTTCTCTATACACGGATTCGTTTGTGGTAGCCAAATATCAATTCTAACGAGGACAATAGTTGTGCGTTTTTTCCTCGCACAGTACAGTACGTTGCAGTGCGCTACTGGCCTTTCGGAGCATGTACGCGCAGATAAAAAAAAAGCAAGTTACACATCTTCTACAAAGAAAGCGTGTGATATCGCGAGGGGTAAATAATTAGTTCCCCTGTTTCTGACAAAATAAAAAGCCTTTTTCTATTCTTTTCACAGAGTCCATTGTGGTCGACACTACTCCGGCAACACGCACTGGCCGCACCGGGTCGATGGGTGACCAGGGGCCCTATTCTGTATCGTTCATACCGATCGGTGCAGTAGGTTAGTCTCGGTAGTGAAGTCATTTTCGGTTCTTTATACGAATTTCCTAGTCAATAAGCTTCTGAGACCTGTTACCGAACGGTCCTTCCGCCGATTTTTCGACAACTGTACATAGAGGTTTTGGACTTCGGTATGGCCCTGTCGTTCGTTTAGCTGTGTTTTATTCACACATATAATTTGTTATTTTAAACATATTGAGCGGTTTTAGCTTTGGATTTAGTGATTGTGTTACTAAAGAATCACCACAGGACGCGTCCAGTTGCAAAGTGAGTTGATAATAGACACTTTTCCTTTGTTAGAAATGTGGTTAGGTTAGGTTGTTACTGAAAATGATTACAACATAAAAAAAAAGTTTTCGGTCAATATTCTCTCAAAATACCTGTTATTTTTATGCAGTTAAGAGTTTAAAGATCATTAAATATCAAGACACCGGTTCTGCTTACTATATTACATGAGTGTTAGCTGAACTTACTTCGCGTACTCTTTTCCGCAAATGGTTTAGTTATTAATTATCGAAACGCGTTTAAAACATTTAAGTAGCAATGCAAAGGAATTTTGAGAAGTCTGATAGAGGAAACCTTCCAAAATTTCATCCATTTACGGCTTACGCCGCATCATTCGGCAACGAAGTCAGCCTGCGTCTCTGTCGAATGGAATTACATAACATAAAGCACAAACAGCTTGTGAATTGTAGTAGCGAAGTTGGTAAGGCGACGAACTGTCGTGGTAAATGGTGTAGGTTCGTATACTGCTTCATGCGAAATTTTTTTTTTCCTCTTCGTGTTTGCAACACATTCTGAGACTTCGTTAAGCGTGAAAGTTAAGCATTTTTCTGAAATATTCGTTGTAATTTACACGCAAGAGTGCGCTTTCTCAGTAACGAGTATCTCCGATTTCGTGACTTGCATATGTTTAAGAAATGAAAGATGAAATTACTGTGTGTGAAACAACTGACAGTGACATTTATACTACTAATTGTCACAAATAATTCACTATTTTTTCGGAATACGTAGCGATTTCCCAGGGTATGGTCAGACAGGAATCTAATAGCACAACGTAAATTACTGCGAATGGAACTAGCAGCAATCGCCTATATACTATAGCTTGTCACAAGTATTTATCTGCGATCGAATCCTTAACAACAGTAGACAAAGATGAATGGTTCCCGCCACAATATTTTCAGACTATACCGCCACGTATAAAACATTTTGATTCATCAGATGCCGGTTATAAACTGCAACGAACTTCTATAGTTGCACTAGCCACACGCTCTCGAAAAGGCGATTTTTTAAATTTTGTTTTTATGAACCAAATCGTTGATGTATTATATAGATAAGTTGGCTATTTCATCATTTGGATGCTACAACCACATTCTATGCATCTTCTTATTCTTTGACACTCTCCTAAACAATTCTTCGGGTTTGTGGAGATGTGTTCCGTCTATGCAACTAATTGAAGGCATTTATTCCCATACGCGTTTCGCTTCTTTTATTTATGAAGCATCATCACGAATAAAGGAAGCGAAACGTGTACGGCAATAAACAAACTGTCATCAGTTAGTTGCATAGACGGAACGTACCTTCATGAATTTTGATGCAACTAAGGAACGACGGAAAACAGAAAAAATGACGAATTTTTCGGTTGTTTCTATAGATTTATTTGTACAATGTGGTACCACACTCCAATCCTAACTCATATTCCGAAACGTAAAATCCAAAGTAAGGCGTCGATGTGAATGAGAATAAAATGACATAATGTGACATTTACGACAGTTTCCAGAACACAGTCAGTATTCTATCGTTATCAAGCATTCATGGAAGCCCGTGGTCAGCGAAATTTGAACAGTATTGCGTACTCTAACCACACTTTTCGGTACTGTGAAGAATGGCATGCCTGTGTCAGCTGCTAGCCGCTTCGAGTTCGTGGCGCTGCAGTGCGGATGTGAGGCACATTCTTTTCTATTGGCTGGCACGAGAACTGACAAAAGGGTTTCGGTTCGCTAGGACCGTTCGGCATCGCTTTCGAAATGTTTACTGAATAATGTTGGAGCTCTGTTTCGAAAACAAGACCGTTCGGTGCGCTCGTGTACCGAACCGATCGGCAAAACGGCGGAAAGATACAGAATAGGGCCCCAGATCGGCTCGCGGACGTGACAGAATTGATCAGGCCCATCTGTAGTGGGGTAGGGCTCACGTGAATGTTTTACATAACATTCGTGCACCCAACTTGCTCAACCACCATTCCATATCTACATCTACACATACAGGGTGTTGCAGGAGGAATGGTCAGTATTCAGGTATATGACAGGAACGATCACTCCAAGCGAAAAAAGTCTTAATAAACACAGCCTATAAAATGGCATACCCGAGATACGAGCACTTCTTCATGTTAGTACTGTAAAAACAAATCTCTTCTACTGCAGGCTCTTTGCTGTTGATATTTTGAGAGGTGGTAGTAAGGAACAAAACAAGAAAATAATGTCCACGAAATACTGCAAAACACACCTCTTCTGCTGAACAAGTGCTCATAGCTCTTAAGGTATGCACTCTAGAGCCCAGATTTATTAAACAGTTTTTTCTTCTTTTAGTCCATACGACCACCTCTCGAAATACATAAAGCAAAGAGTATGCATTAGAAGAGATTTGTTTTGCAGTACAAAAAAAGTGATCGTTGATCTTAAGTATACATTTAACAGCCCATTTTTACTGGACTTTTTGAAAGGCCATTCCTGTCATATCCACGAATAATGACCATTCCTCCTGGGACACACTCTACTCGTATACTCCGCAAGACAATATGCAGTGCATGGCGAAGGGCACATCGTATCAGTATTATCGATTTTCTCTCTTGTTTCGTTCACGTATCGAACGAGGGCTAAATTATTCTATACACATCCGTACGGTCACTAATCTCTTTTATTCTGGTCATTCCTGCGCGTCATACACAAGATACATCTGAAAAGTTCGGTGAATGGTCTTGGAAAGAAAATACGAGTTACAAACAAAATACCTTTATTGGCCTTCAAATTAATCACCATGACATTTGTTATAAAGCTGTTGGAAACTGTCAGCAAACGCTTCTTGTGGAATCGCTGGAAGCACCGTGGTCACACGTTCTTGTATATCCTCGACGTCTGCGAATTTCCGTGAACAATAGTGTTTATACTCTCTTTGCCTATCTTCGACTCTACTGCTCTTATTCTCAAAGACAGCCGCCGATCATCGCCAACCATCCGTCGCATTCGTTCGAAGTTGCCTGGGCTTGTGCTCGTTGACTCTTAACGCGGCTGGTCCTCGACACTGCCTTTCCTCCTAAGCGTTTAAATTACACAAACACACTTTTTACTCACTGCTTCAACATCGTACACTTGCACTAACGTTGCAATGGCACGAGTGCGACCGATGCTTGCGAATGATCGGCAGCTGTCTTTGAGAATGAGACCAGAGAAGTTGAAGATAACCGAGGGCAGTGCAAACATTATTGTTCGCGAACATTCGCAGATGTTGCGGATATCCACGGTGCTTCGAGCGATTCCACAAGATGACAATTTCCAACAGCTTTACAACCGATGTCAGAAGTGTATGGTGATTCCTTTGTAGGCCAGTAAAGGTATTTTTAAACCTCATTTCCTTTATTTTCTGAGAGCATTCACCGAATTTTCCAGACGCACGTTGTACAAACGTAGTTGTAGTAAAGTGGCACAGTCTTCTTCGAATACATATGTTGTAAACTTACGCAAGAAGGTATCACGAAAACTACGTTGTCTTTCTTCCGATGATTCCAGATTAAATTCCCCAGTGATCTCTGTTATACTGTGGTATGGGATATGCCGATCTGTTAATATCCTGGCAGAGCGCCTCTGACTTCGTTAGATGTTTGCTGTCATGCCTGCTTGGTAAGTACTCCAAACACCGCAGCTATTTCGATTTGCGATTTCCTTCACGGGTGTAAGACGTTTTCCTAGAACCCTCCTACAAATTTATGGCTTCCAATCACTTACCTGAATACTTATTTTAACTTATCGTCTCATTTGATATCGCTTCTTAGTATTACGTGCACCGTACGATATGTTGAGAGGTCATTACCTCCGTAGGAAGAGCACTGCCTCTTCGCAACTATTATCATTGCCTTCCGTTTACCCGTGCAGTTTCGCTATAAACATGACTTAGGTCATGTTGAATTCACTTAGTCTACATAACGAAACTGTCAGACTTACGCTCGAACCCTCTGTTGTCATATCTTTTTATTCCAATAGAAAATAAAAAATTTAAAATTACCTTTCCGTTTATTCACTTTGGCATAAATGAAAACTTAACGTTCTTGGAGAAAACATTGACGGTGATCAGAAACAGTTATGACTCTTGAAAACTAAAATAGCGTTGCAATTTAACCAAACCATTAAATTTTTTTATGGACTGTACAGCGAAATTCGTCTACGTAACTGTATACAACTGCAGATGATGAAAGTGAACTGAAACCAATCCCTTGCAATTCGATAAAATATATCCCCAAAAGTATATACTGACATCGTCAACGTCACGTTGTAATGGTCTCCCATCTCTTTTTCAATACACCCTGAATCAACCCATTAATAGATCAAGAGCGGTGTCCCTCAGAATGGCGATAAAGCTGACGCGAAACAGACAATTTTATGATCAGTTATTAGAAAAGAAGAAAGTTTTGTAATTCAAAGTCATTTCTCTTCTCAAAATAATATTTTATACATTAATTTAATTTCTTCAGCTTTCAAAACCACTCTCAAAGCTATCATCCAGCTACACTCTGGAAGCTCTGCACAACTATCATCCACCTATATTCTGGAAGCTTTGCACGTTTATCGCTACACGTCTGTAGCAGTTGGAGCTTATACTAGGATTGTCGATGTGCCCGAACCTTATCTTTGACTTAGGCGAGAGCTATTAAGCGTTTTAGGATTGATGTAGGTCCGAGCATCACCTCCTGTTTTAATAGCATTTATTGAGAGCTGAACGACATGTGTTTTGACGTACCCTTAATGACAATCAAGTATTTTCTTCTTGAGGGGCCTGGCTTATCGCATTCTGACAAGTGCACCTTATCTTGCAGATACCCGTTTCACGTTTTGCAACTTGATTCTGACATCGTTCTAATTAATCCACGTTGCATTCCCGATAAAAATGCTTTTCGCATGGGGAAAAGCTCCATTTTCGACATATTTGAACGTTTCGGCGTTCGACGGCGAGTACAGTGTCTTCTCTGATCGCGTACTTACAGAATTGTGTGAATTTTCAAATTTTTTATTGTGTCTGATTGTGTAGCATACCAGTTTTCCATCACAAGTGTCCATTGCCATGAGAATGTTCTCCGCGTGGACATTGTATGAAGTAAATGAAAGTGGAGAACGTTTTGAAACCGAAGTTATCGTGTGAAATTCTCCGAACGATACGAATGTCGTAGAATGTTGGGGGCAGTTTACTTATGTGGTGTCACCGCCAGACACCACACTTGCTAGGTGGTAGCTTTAAATCGGCCGCGGTCCATTAGTACATGTCGGACCCGCGTGTCGCCACTGTGTGATCGCAGACCAAGCGCCACCACATGGCAGGTCTAGAGAGACGTACGAGCACTCGCCCCAGTTGTACGACGACATTGCTAACGACTACACGTACGAAGCCTTTCTCTCATTTGCCGAGAGACATATAGAATAGCCTTCAGCTAAGTTAATGGCTACGACCTAGCAAGGCGCCATTTGTACCATTGCATGTACCTCAAGATAGAGTCTCACTTGTATCATCCAGAATGCTGTATACCAAAGGACAATATAAAAGTTAAGTGTTCTAGTAGCTACGTTCTTTTCTTTATCACATTCATTACGAATCCTGTTCCAGACTTAACGCCAGACGGCGTGAGTTGACGCGTGCCCTTTCGGCTACTTCACTGTGGACTGGCTGCCTTAACAGTCCACTACAACTTAAAATACTGGAGGCACATCCTCGACGCACCGAACAATTTTCACCCTCTGAATAAGAAATGTAGCGAAAAACTACTCGCCACTCAGCCGCGGCAGCCTACCGTAATATTAATCAGCAAAGAAAAGGGAAACAGGAATTTCTGGAGTTCATGGTCACGTTGCATCTATTGATTCGGAGAATCCATCTTCGTAATTGTTAATACGAAGATTGGCTGACAGCAATGGTTCTTCTACACTCCTCTCTGTTCCCTGGTATTCTCTTCATTTCTTCATACGATCCTGCTCCTCCACCATATATGATATGTGTGGAGCATTGTAATCTGGGTCTTCCACTTCCTCCTTCCTACCGAATTATTACCTCCATTATATTTAGCTAGAAAATTGTAGCGTTGGTAGGGGTTGCCAATTAATTGATATCGTCTTTTTCGTACTGTTGATAACAGAGATCTTTTGTAATCTGTTTCCAGGAATATCTTCATTTGTGAGCATTGCTGTCCGCGAGATCTTTTCCATCTTCTTCCAGCACCACATTTCCAAATACTTCCAGACCTCTTTATCGCGTGCTCCAATTGCCCCCTTTCCCAGCCACACAAGACCACGCAGGAGACAAAGTTCTTAATAAATCTTTTTTGTCTTCACGTTTACGTTTCTTGGTGTAAGCGGGACCTTTTCCTTGCAATAGGCTGCCTTTGCCTCTACAAATCTGGCAGTTATATCAGCTGAACTTTCGCCACATGAGGGGACTTTATTTCGTAAGTAGCTAAGTGCAATTATTTGTCTAAATCATCGCAGGGGCAGTTTATGACTTGCACACCTGCAGTTCCACATTGGAGTACGGCCTTACAATTAAGAGCCCTTCGTAGAACGGCTCGCAATGAAAGATTTGGTAGTTCTCTAACAGAAATAGGACGTATTTTGTGAAACTGGGTGACATGTGGCTTGTAGGACACGCTACCTCTCGGCAGGTGAAAACTGCGTCCCCTACTGGGAACGCACTGCACCTTGCAACATATGCGGGTACCAACATGACACAGTTACCCCACACATTGCCCATTCTTCTGATTGCGTCATGGGGGGCACTCGGCTCTCACCGGCGACGATGGAATCGTATAAGTGCGTTTCTGACTGATAAGACAATCCCATACCATTCCTACCGTGTACGCTACAGATTTTGCGACGAATTTGCTTTGTTCATATTTTAGAGTATGAGATACATTCTCTCGTGCTTCCTACCAACCCGAAAAGTCAGAGCATTGGCCTGCATGACTAGTGTTCGCATTGTATTGATCCTTAAGACTGCTGGCTGTGAAATTAATCTCCTTAATTTGATTTACATTGAAATTTTGAAAAATTCATTTATTTATGGTTTTATGTTTAAGAGTAATTGCAAATGGAGCTGTACCCAACAAGATGCCGCAGTTTGCAGCGCAGACAGGAAGTAAGTGAGTCAAGGAGTGCGGAACCATGCTTTCTGGATGTTGAGGACTCAATCATACAACACGATTCAATTAGCTCCGCAGTTGACTAGTTGGTTAACATCCGCAGATTTGGGGCGATTGAAGTACTGAGTTGGTGTGTAAGTTCGTAGCTTTTTTCAAATGTGTGTGAAATCTTTTGGGACTTATCTGTTAAGGTCATCAGTCCCTAAGCTTACACACTACTTAACCTAAATTGTCCTAAGGACAAACACACACACCCATGCCCGAGGGAGGACACGAACCTCCGCCGGGACCAGCCGCACAGCCCATGACTGCAGCGGCTCAGACCGCTCGGCTAATCCCGCGCGGCTAGCTTTTTTCCATAAGGTTAATAAACACAACAGGTACGCATAGCGGAGACTTAAGTTATCAATAACATCTTCTCTTTCACTATTTACAACAGTCTGCCAACGCTGGGGTAGCTTTTCGATTCTGCGTCTGTAGAACTCACATGGTTTTGAAGCGGAGAACTCATCGAGCCGTGTCCGGAGCGCATTTTTGTCCGGAAAGGAAGATCTTAGAAATTTGTTCGACAGAGAGTGGAAAAATTGACTCACTTCCCGTCTGCGCTGCAAACTGCGCCATCTTGGTGGGTACTGCTCCACTTACAGTTACACTAAAAACTATATATAACTGAATCTGATGGCGCAAGATCAGATGATTAAGGTGGGTGTGGAATGACTTCCCAAATCAAGTTCTGTAAAGTGTTTTTAAACAGTCTAGCAGAATGTGGGAAGATGGTTATCGTAGAATAGCATCACTTCTTTCTGTCTTCCTGGTCGTTGTTCTTGGATTGCGTCTGCAAATCATCTCAGTTGTTGACAGTAAATGTCAGCTGTGATCGTTGCACTTTGGGGAATCAATTTGTAGTACATCACACAGTTGCTGTTCCACCAGATCCATAACATTATCTTTTGTGGCTGCGCACAGGTCTTTGCACGGGAATAGCTGCTTTGTTTCCACTTAACCATTCCTTTCCTTTCCTAATGTTAGCGTATAGTCACCATTCCTAGTCACCAGGAACGATTCAGGTTAGAAATGGTTGGTGTTGTTCATGAGCCAATTGATGGCGAGCAAGCAGAGATGCACATGACCACCAGCTGAAAAAATGGTTCAAATGGCTCTGAGCACTATGGGACTTAACATCTGAGGTCATCAGTCCCCTAGAACTTAGAACTTCTTAAACCTAACTAACCTAAGGACATCACACACATCCATGCCCGAGGCAGAATTCGAACCTGCGACCGTAGCGGCCGCGCGGTTCTAGACTAAAGCGCCTAGAACCGCTCGGTCACCGCGGCCGGCGCAGCGTAATACAAAAAATTATTTTATTCAAAAAGATTGCGGATGTGCAGAGATACATCCACCGACCCCTGGCCTTAGGGAAAGCGGATGTACTCTGGATGGATGGATTTAAAATCGTTCGGTGCTAAACAGCGTGGTCATCAGCTCTCTTTCTCAAAATCGTGGTGCTGTTGTATGAGTAGTCACTCTTGTGAAAACGAAAAGCAAACTCCATATAATTACAGCCAGAGCCATAAAAAATTTCACATACAATCTCCGGTATATGAGTTCATACCGTTATCAGACGTAATAGTATTCATAAAATAATGGATGGCTAGTTGATAGCGGTACTAATAAGATTAGCCAGCAAAAAAAAAAAAAAAAAGCTATTAAAATCTTCGTCGAATTAAATTGAGGAGAGTCCTGGTACCGCAACAAAATATCAACAGTGTTCGTGCTATTGTTCCGACATGGGCTCAAAATTGAGGGTAAGTCCCCCAGTGGACCAGAGGGTTCCCTCCTGTCAGCATCCAAAACACACGACTTTAAAACATGATGCAAAGTGAGTGTGACTCCACAAGCACTGGATTCCGGCGTATCTTCTTGGCGCAAGAGACAAATATGGGAAAATATGGGTCACTGAGTAGTGTCTGATACGAAGGCTAGGACGGACCACATTGTCCCTTCTTTGATTTCGATAGGAAGTGTGCCATGGTCGAATATTTGGCTTCACCGACAGCAGCTTTTTGTTGGCCACGACTAGCCAGTCTTTACCACTCAGCTATCACTCTGTAACTCATCACACGATAGCAAGGGGGAGGGGGGGGGGGAGCGGTATAGTGGACTACGTTGTTTTCCTGGCAGGCTGCTTTAGCTACTCCTGTCAGCTTCGTCGTCATTCCCCTCAGTTCCTCAATGTATCCATGTACCCAGCAGAAAGCCACCTCTTTCTTCTGCCTTCGAGGAAGTGAGTGTTGTCCTATCTGGTAGCTACATTTGCTGAATATGCTGCCCGGACCCGTCGGAAACTGGAATTTTCGTGATGCAGTTATCTCGTAGTGTTCCTCGCTTCATTCGCACGCGGGTGGAGTGTCATGAGTATTGGAGACTCCCTTGGCAGGTACCCCGTTGTGTTGCCTGGGTGACTGCTCAGTGAGGCCTGCGTCGGCCACACACGTCGTGTGCTGCGAGATACCGCAGCCAGGGCGGCGCTTGCAGAATCACTTAGCAGCACGTCGCGTGGGAAGTTGCCTCCGGTCACGGTTACACACACACACTCACGTACAGTCTTCGTGTACGTGGGCTGTGGCACCAGGATAAAGGACACAACGCTTTACTTCGGATTCTCGCAGCGTACACCAGTCTACCTGCTCTCCAGTACATCACATGAGAGATCAAGTACCTGTCAGCTCATCATAACTGCAGGCCTAGATGGGATCATACATAAGGGCCATACATAAAACGAAAACATTCCCAGGCACCTTCTCTGCTGCTGTTGTCGTCTCTAGAACACGCTACTTTTCACCTGCGCACAATTCAGAGTCCTATTGCATTTAAGGAAAATCTGAAGCACTTCGCTTTATCAGCCTCTAAAAAAAAATTTCATGGATATAACTTGTTTTATCTCTCTCAAATCGGAACGGAATTGCGTCCATCTTCTCCCAGTTATGCTTCTCGTTGTTTTCGTTTCTCAGTCAGGCACATCACTTTCTTCCCCGCTCTACATGACTTGTGTTTTATCAAGTTTTTTTCCCGTCCCTTCTCTCACATAACAGAAAAACCACTTCATGAAAAGCGCAACAGCAAAGACAGATTACAAACCGACAGATTGCCAGTGTGTCAGTTTAAATCTTTATTTTTCATGAACTAACTATTTAGATTCTACTTTTTCTACATATTTCCGCATACTACCAATGGAATAGCGACCTATCCAATACTGAAGAAGTTTATGTTTTAATCTACAGTGGCAGTTTAGTTATTTTACCTCCCGGCTACCGGTTTCGGTACACGGTACCATCCTCAGGCTATCCCCCTGACACGCAGTTGTCCCCTTCGCTTACCAAGTAGGTGTATTTGAGTGGGAGTACTTGACACACCTACTTGGGATGAAAGTATGACGACTGCGCTCCCGGGGATGGGCTGCGGATGGTTCAAATGGTTCAAATGGCTCTGAGCTCTATGGGACTTAATATCTGAGTTCATCAGTCCCCTAGAACTGAACTACTGCCCGAGGCAGGATTCGAACCTGCGACCGTAGCGGTCGCGCGGTTCCAGACTAAAGCGCCTAGAACCGATCGGCCACACTGGCCGCCGCTGAGGATGGTACTGTGTACTGAAACCGGTAGCCAGTAGGCAAAATGAATAAACTGCGACTGTAGACCAAAACAATAGCTTGTTCTGCTTTTTGTATAATAACTAATACTGCTTGCCATGATTTATGTTAAAGCTACTGCTAACAATAAATGTTGTGTACAATATTAGATGTAGGTCTTTTTTATAAGATCTGAGTCATTATGCTCACATGACGTAAAATATGCAGACTGCCTGTTTAGATGTAAGAGAGGTCCTGATGCCCCTAATCTTGCGAGGGTAAATAATATATGTGCGACAGTTTTTCGTGGTCGTCCCTCAGTGGCCCATATAAATACTAACCGTCTTCTTTTTTGTGAAGTGCATCTGTTTACATTTTACAAGTAGGAAGCAAAAAGAAAGAGATTTGTTAACCAGCTACCGGCATTGTAATTTGTGTTTCTAAACGAGGTGTTTTTATTATCACGTAACTGCAGCACATGTAAGAACACCCAGTGACAAAGCGAATCGCTTCGCGCCATATGTTCAGTGCAGTGAATGCGTTTTGTCGCGGAAGTTTGAGGTCGTCTGAATCTCAACACAGTTAACATTTCGATTCAAGCAGCTTTCCTCCTCCGCTTGGAGATTTGCACAGAAGGAAAAAATGCATTGCATCGATCGATAACCTCGATGTTCTCTGTTAGTTTCTCTCTGGAAAGAGAGAGAGAATGAAAGAAACGCAGATTCCTCGAATTTAAAATATTTACATGTAAAAGTCCTCGTTTTTTTCCTTTCACATGGTATATATATGCACGTCCTCTTATCTCATTTACTGATTCATCTACTATATTCTCCCGGAGAAAGCTGTGTAGGAACGCTTAGTAGGCAGACAGCGACTTCCGGCGGTTGCGGGTTTCCTGAAGATAGTTTTGTTTAATTTTGTGGGGAGCAAGAAATCGTAGCTTAGATCTGTCGCAGTTGCATAGAGAATTCTTTGGATCTGGAACCTGTGAAGAAGGTTGTAAGCAGATAGCGAGATATGTCACTCTGGACCACTTCAGGCCTTTCTACTGCCTTCTTCCGTGAAGCGCAGGAAGGCACACCCCAATATACCAATATATATACTGCGCTACCTACTCGTGAATTCAACTTGGAACGAAAATATGCACACCATTACTTTGTTCACGCTCTGCTTTTGCTGGAGTGTCATCGAGGTGGGTGTAGGCACCTGACTCTTGGTTTGTCTGCTAGTAAAATTTTGTATGTCAAGTTTAGTCCCCAGTTCATGAATTGAACAAAGAATTTGATCTGCAACGATTTGAACTTGCTCAACGTTTGTGGGCAAAACTTAAAATGTTGGGCCTCTTTTCCTGGGTTAGGCAGTGTGGTATGCGCTGGCTGGAAACCTAGGAATTGCACAACAACCTGCTTCTTCTCTGCAATTTGAATTTGCGATAGGCAAGCCGCACCGCCGCGGACAGTGGGAGAAAGCATGCAGGGGAAAAAAAAAAGAGAGAGAGAGAACGTACGGCGAGGCTAACACTAGCCTGACAACCAGACATAATTTTTAAAAAAATAAGAGCTCAACGCCAAGCCGTGAAGATCCAAGGGAAGATACCGGCCGCCGTGTCATCCTTTGCCTTGCGGCGTCATGCGAATGCGGTATGGAGGGACATGTGGTCAGCACACCGCTCTCCCAGACGTTTTGCAGACTTCCCAGACAATGAAGTCGCTACTGTTTGGTCAAGTAGCTGCTCGCCAGCCATCCACGCTGACCTTTCATCTATGGAAGCGGACCGAAATCAGACATATTTACCGCCGCAGTGTTACCAATTTTACACACTAATACACAGACAAAGAAGTGACACTCACGCGATACCCAATTCTGTGTGTTTCATGAGGAGAGAGTAGATGCAATAGCCATGGGATGACCAGCGGTAGTGTTGCGTTATCACAGCTGTTCCCGACTGTTGTGATAGTGTGTGACGCTTAAATTTGGCACAGCGACATTCACCAGTATTATAGTTGATCTATACGGAATGTCAGGCTGCAGCTGCAAGGGATGGAATCCGACAGGCACTTGCGTTGCACAGACCCTAATCATCCTTCACAGCCCTGATCTTGGATAGAAGTCAGGAAGTGTACACTACATTTTCTCCAAATACTGAACTGCTTGATATTAATCCTCTTGAAAGAAATCTTGTGGTCTGTATTGCGGTGGTCTTGAAAGGCAGTAGTGCAACTGACGTATCGAAACTTGGGAACCATATCCACCTAGCATCAAATAAATATTCGGAGCCGCGCAGGGTAGCTGCGCTGTCTCAGGCGCATTGCCACGGTTCGCGCGGCTCCTCCCGTCGGAGGTTCGAGTCCTTCCTCGGGCATGTGTGTGTGTGTGTGTGTGTGTGTGTGTGTGTGTGTGTGTGTGTGTGTATTATCCTTAGTGTAAGTTAGTTTAACTTAGATTAGTAGTGTGTAAGCCTAGGGATCGATGATCTCAGCAGTTTGGTCGAACTTACGACAAATTTCCGAAAATTTCTAAAATATTCGGAACCGACAATGAATTATGGCAACCGCCGGACAGAATAATGTTAATTATCGGTGAAATTGTGCCTCACCGATATCCGCAGCCAGTGGTTTGACAAAAGAACCGCATACAGGTAAATGGATGCTGCAGGTATAGGAGACGCTCAACCTGAGCACTGAGTCTGTACTCTCCCGCGCTTGAGGAGAGGCGACCAGAGCGAGTTGACCCCTGCGCGTTGTGTGACTCGCGCCTAGGATGCCGTGTGAGTCAGGACTGCCGTGTTTGCCCCTGATAAGGCACGCCCGGCGGCTCTGCTCGCCTAGGAATGCGCATCTGAGCTGCAGGCCGAGCACGTCGTCTCGCTGAGGGTCCGGCGCTGCAGCCGCCAGACGCCGCCGTGTGAAAACGGGGCCTCGCGCCGTACAAAGTCTCGCGTTACAGAGGTTACGTCACGTGGCGTAGGTGCGGTGCTTGCTGCGAATGTAATTAAGCGCCACGCGGTTTGCCTAAGGCCGAAATACGGAGCAGCTGCGTATCGGGTAACTAATATGGATAGGGGACGTACTCGAGTGTTCGTGTGGGATAATGCGCGCCGCGAAATACACGTGAAAGCTCTTTAGCTGGGCCATTAGCGACTTTGATCTGATGTCACTGGCCTACAAGGACGTATCAAATGGCCGTGCCTTGCTCCCCCTCTTACCCTGAAAGCGGGCTTTGTTTACTGGTCGTAGGTGACTATTTGCTGAGTGTCAAACTGACATGGCGTCGGTCCCAGCCGAAGTGACGCACCAGCCAGTCGTGCTCCTTTCGTTAGCTAATCGTGCGGATTTTATCGAGTACAGGCCAGTTTTGTAACGCACGGTGGTCGTTGGAGTGTTAGTAATGACTTTGCACCGAAGAAAAACTGTGCGGTGACTTTGTTGCTGAGGCAGTGGAGTCGCATTAAGGCGACTGTCTGTCTGTACTGTCTGTCGTAGGTGTTCCGTGAATTTCTTAAATGATTACTAAGGAATTCTCACTCCACATTAGTGTCGAACCCAAGCTTGTCCTCCGTGTATAAAGACTTTGTCGTCGGCGGGACTTTAAAATCTAATATTCCTTACTTCTAGAAGAAACTGTGTCAACGGCGGACCTATTATTGAGCAGCCAGCGAAGACCTAGATGTGTAAAACTGCTTTAATCGATGACGTCGAGCAACCTGCCGAGATCGGGGACGAACAGTTGCTTAAACGAGCGTAGAAAACCGCCTAAAAGCTACACTCAGACTCGTCGGTGTTACATCCCAACGCTCGTTAATCCGCTGCGCGCATTCCATCCGGGTCTGCCCCAATCTGCGTGTCTCACAAGCAAGCGCGCTGTGTTAATCCATACGAGCACGTGTAAATGACAGCCAGCTATTGTGTTGCTTCAAATCATGGATGGGCAACTCGCGATTGGTTTCAATCTGGTCCGAAATTCGTGGTAGAGCGAGACACTCGCATTATACTTACGACGCATTTTCGGATGTTCGCCACTCTGTTGCTATCATTTTTCCAGTTTGACTTCTGTGTAATAAACCCGCTATATGTTAAGTTCAAGCGATGTAGACTTTAAACTTTTTAAAACGAACAAAGAAATGTTAGCTCAATTTAGGTAGTGTTACAGAAACAACCCATGCCTATGCGGTCAGTCACCAAAAATATTTTTGGACAAATATTTAAAAAATGATTGCTAATATTGTTTGTGGATATTAAGACAAGAAATTTGAAACACTCTCATGAGGACCTGCCTGTGACCAAAAAATCGCAGAATTACTTCTGTTTGTGTCATCTGGGATTACCTGCCTCATTGCCGTATTTTGTTTGTCTACTCGTTCTTGTGTTAACAATTGTAAATAGTTCTTGTCTATCGTGACCACAGCAACTGTTGAAACTGAACGTCGTTGCAGTGAATTAGCTACAACCAGTTCCTTTTATAGACGCTTATTTTTCCACGACATTTCAAGATGCTTGACACCTCATGTTTAGATCTTCACATTTATTTACTTGTCGTGGACATTGTTCTGCATTGGATGTTTTTAAGTCACTCATCGCGAAAACGCCGTAAGTAATAAAAGAAATGTTCACGACTTGTAAATAAATGTTTATATCTAAGGATAGGGTGAACATAAAATGAAAGCACCCAAAAAAGCGAGTTTTGAGGCAAAATTTGTTGGTGTGGGGTATCGGGAAATGGGCGCCAGTCATAACGGTGTGTTAGCTCATAAACATTAACGTCACTGGCACTATAGTCTTCTTGACTTTTGGCGCTAGGAGCGCCATTGTCGCGCCACGTGACGAGCTGGACCGCGAACTTAAGTAAGTATGTGTACCAGGCCCGCGGTTCACCAAAGATCGCCCATGCCTGCTTTAAATGGATTTTTTATCCGCCCATTGCTAGGAAATTCTGTTGAACGAATCGATTCTCTTTCCGTCTTCCTCATAGGCAAACGTTGGCATGAAGCAGTCTTACCTTGTGGATCTGGATTTTGCTGATGACATCGTTCTTCTGGCAGAAACACCACAAAATTTACAACTAATGACTATCAAATTGTATGGAATAGACAGCTCCGTATCGGTAAAAATGTAATGAGGTAAGAAGTATAAGAAGTGGAAATGCATGTACTGATATTATAGTGCAGCTGAAGCTGCTACAAGATGTTGACCGATTTTCGTACCTCTGCAGCATCTTCTGTAATAACGAGCACGTAGATGAAGACATCAGTAGCATTATGGGGAAAGCTTCTGCAGTCTACCAACGAATGCCATCCATATGGCAGTTACATTCTGACAAGTATGTCCTCAAACTGTCAGCTGTACTCCTCTGTGAACATACCGATAACGTTGTACGCAAATGACGCCTGAAAAAGTCAGTAAAATGAGCACAGAAGCTCATTATCTTTCACCATTGAAGCCAGAGGCGAATTTTAAAGCTCAGCTATCACAACCAATTTTTAAATATTGACATACTGAGATGAAGTGATCCAGGCAGCGTGCAAAAGATCGTTGCTGAAAGAAGACAAGCTTGTAAGGCATGTTCTAGGCACGAAAGAGAGAAGGATCCTCAAATTTTCACCGTTGCGGAAACCAACGGATGGATACGGAAATAGAGGGAGACCTTTTAACATCGGGAAATGAACGTTCGCAAAAAATCTTCAACGCATGGACATAAATTGGAAGGAAGATGAAAACCTGCTAAGTGATCGATATGGTACTTACATTGTAGGAACGAGGGCTAAGTAAGTAACTCAAAAGACCGTACAATAAGTGGGTCTTCGGACAGTGTGCTGTATCTTTCGTGTTAGAGAATGATTTTTTATATATGAAATCTGGCCGCCTAGTGCAAGTCTTTCTATCTGACTTGGGCGTCGATGGAGGTGAGATGAACTGATTATGTCAACACAAACACCAGCATCCAGTCGGGAATCGAATGCGGGGCTCGGCGATTTCAAATGGTTCAAATGGCTCTGAGCACTATGGGACTCAACATCTTAGGTCATAAGTCCCCTAGAACTTAGAACTACTTAAACCTAACTAACCTAAGGACATCACACACACCCATGCCCGAGGCAGGATTCGAACCTGCGACCGTAGCAGTCCCGCGGTTCCGGACTGCAGCGCCAGAACCGCTAGACCACCGCGGCCGGCTCGGCGATTTAGAGGCAGCGTCGCCAACCAGCAGAACACGAGTTGCGAACACTGTGCGTATATATATATATATATATATATATATATGTGTGTGTGTGTGTGTGTGTGTGTGTGTGTGTGTATGTGTGTGTGTGTGTGTGTGTTTGCGTGGTTGCATGCGTTCGCGCGCGTGCGCTTGCAGACGAAAGAATTGGAGGGCTGCTGCGATACCTTTAGTAGATCATGATCACGAAGATTACGGATTAAGCGGTGATGCGTTATACTCGTGAAATGTACGGCATTCATGCATGACGTAACCGGGTGACCCACAAACAGCGGTCGGAGTGTGTGAGCGGCGCGTGGCTGTCGGTCGAGACGCGCGACAGGTGGTGTGTACTGCGGCAGGGTGAGTGGCACACATGTTTGTTGTGCGCCGGCGGGTAGCCGCCGCTATAATTAAGGCACCGGCGCTAAATCTGGACACAGCAGTGCCGCCGCCTCTGCCGCCGCCCACCGCCGCCCGCACAAGCGCCGGCCAGTGTCTTTTCTGATCCCTGGCCGCCTGCACTGGCCGCCGCGACCACACGTAGTTCATTACTCTGCTTTGTACCTGCTGCAGTGGCGGTATACTTAGCGTACGACGCCGCATGTTCTAGAAGCTCTCTTGTTGGCATTCAGCTCACATTACTGTCATCATATTTTACTGACTTCACGTGAAATGGTAGCTTTGCCCACTACCGACTAACATTCTTATAATCCCCTGCTCGTATCTCAGGTCGGACAGAAAAACTTAGGTACAAAGAACGTAACCGCGAAGAAACCATGGGTAACAGAAGTACTTCATTTGATCGATGAAAAGAGGAGTTACAAAAATGTTCAGGAAATTCAGGAATACAGAAATACAAGTCACTGAGGATTGAAATAAACAATAAGTGGAGGGAAGCTAAGACGAAATGGCTACATGCAAAATGTGAAGAAATCGGTAAAGATATGGTATTCAGAGGGACTTACTCAACATATAGAAAGTCAAATCAACTTTGGTGAAATTAAAAATAAGGTGGTAACATTAAGAGTGCAACGGGAATTGCACTGTTAAATGCAGAGGACAAAGCGGATAGTTGGAAAGAGTACATTGAAGGCCTCTGTGAGGGGGAAGATTTGTCTGATGTGCTAAAAGAAGAAACAGGAATCGATTTAGAAGAGTCAGGGGATCCGTAATAGAATCAGAATTTAAGAGAACTTTGGTGGACGTCGGATCAAATAAGGCAGATGAGATAGATAACATTTCATCAGCTTTTCTAAAATCATTGGGAGAGGTGGCAACAAAACGACTGTTCACGTCTGTGTGTAGAATGTATGACTGGTGACATAGCATCTGACTTTCGAGAAAATATCATTCACACTGTTCCGAAGACTGAAAGAGCTGACAGGTGCGAGAATTATCTCACAGTCAGCTTAACAGCTCATGCATCCATGTTGCATATAAAGAATATAATACAGAAGAATAGAAAAGAAAATTGAGGATGTGTTAAATAACGATCAGTTCGGCTTTAAGAAAGGTAAAGGCGCCAGAGAGGCAATTCTGACGTTGCGGTTGATAATGGAAGCAAGACTAAAGAAAAATCAAGAGACGTTCATAGGATTTGTCGACCTGGAAAAAAGCGTTCGATAGTGTCAAACGGTACAATATGTTCGAAATTCTGAGAAAAATATGGTTAAATTATAGGGAGACACGGGTAATATACAATATGTACAAGAGCCAAGAGAGAATAATAAGAGTGGACGACCAAGAACGAATTGCTCGGATTAAAAAAGGGTGTAAAACAGGGATGTAGTCTTTCGCCCCTACTGTTCATTCTGTACATCGAAGAAGCAATGATGGAAACAAAAGGAAGGTTCAGGAGTGGAATTAGAATTCAAGTGGAAAGGATATCAATGATACGATTTGCTGATGACAGTGCTATCCTGAGTCGAAATGAAGAAGAATTACAGGATCTGCAGAATGGAATGAACAATCTAATGACTACAGAATATGGATTGAGAGTAAATCGAAGAAATACTAAAGTAATAAGAAGTAGCATAAACGAGAACAGCGAGAAACTTAAGATCAGGGTTGATGGTCACGAAGTAGATGAAGTTAAGGCTTTCTACTACCTAGGCAACCCATGACGGACGGAGCAAGGAGGACATCAAAAGCAAACTAACATTGGCAACAAGGGGATTCCTGGCCAAGAGAAGTCTACTAGTATCAGACATACGCCTTAATCTTAGGAAGAAATTTCTGAGAATGTACGTTTGAAGCAAAACGTCGTATGGTAGTGAAACATGGATTGTGGGAAATCCGGAACAGAAGAGAACCGAAGCATTATAGATGTGGTGCTACAGGCGAATGTTGAAAATTAGGTGGGCTGGAATGAAAAGGTTCTGCGCAGAATCTGAGTGGAAAAGAATATGAGGAAAACACTGACAAGGAGAAAGGCAAAGATGATAGAGTATCTGTTAAGACATCAGGGAATGACTTTCAAGGTACTAGAGGGACTATAGAGGGCAAAGACTGCAGAGGAAGATAGAGAATGGAATACATCCAGCAGATAATTGAGGACTTAGTGGTTGGCACAGGAGAGGAATTCGTGGTGGGCCCCATCAAACCAGTCAGAATACTGATGAGTCAAAAATATCCCAAGTAAACCTCGTATCCAGTAGACTGAACATTTGACGCTGCACCAGAGTAATGGTTATTAGCAAAAGCTCGTCCATGTGGGATGTCAAACGAGATGTGGGATATTAAACGAGATTCCTAATTTGGTTGGGGATTTATTGACAGGGATGACTCAGCATAGGAGTATTTGTCTCGGATATAACTACTAATCGTTTTTGAAAGTTGACGTGTTGCCAAACTGAAGTATGCGACCTTTTAAGTTGTTTCAAAATAGGTTATTACATCCAAGCTCGCTTAAAAATTACAGCGTCCACCTCACGAGTTTGAGCGCGTGACCGATTAATTCGCTAAACAGTTATTTTCAGGATAAATAACAATTCCAGTAAAGCATTCTGAACGTCTTGATGCCTTGTAAAATATGTCAATGAATCGTCATATCTTCACATAATAAAAAAGGCTCCAAAAGACTTAATACATTGTTATATAAACTGACTGTTACCCGCGGCTGCGCTCGTATGGCAGTAGTTTTGTTACGATGAGTGATGGTGAGCAAGCTGTTGCACTTGCAATAACGTCAGCTGCACTCAGGTGTCTTGTCTGCGTGATCGGGTAAGCCTAGTTCCAGATGTGCGCCAGAGCGGTGCGTACAGAGGGGCGTGGGCAGGAGCACGCATCTGAAGTAGCTATCCATTATACAACTTCTGTATTACGCAAATAATTTAATAATTTTTTAGCATGTGCTATGTTCAAAGGCGTAAAAAAAGATGTTCATGTCCATGATTCACCTTCTTAAGGATCCTTTATTCGCCTGTGTTCTTCCGTAGAGTTTAGTCTCCATACCAGCCAGGTGATGACAGAAGACAGAAGTAATGCCTCCGCATTTTTTATTTGAAACTTCTTAAAGGTTTTTAAACAAAACAAACGTCATTCTCCATCTTTAATGTTCGTGTCTGTATGTTTATGTCTCAACAGAGTCACCCTGGCGACGAACTCATTTCTCCCAACGAGAGACCAGTTTGTTGATACCGTCATCGTAGATTGTCAGACTTTGTTAACGGAGCCACAGCGTCACACCTGCTCGCACCGCTTCATAGCTTTCAAAGTGAAGTCCTCGAAGGTGTTCTTTAGTTTTTTGGGAACAGATGAAAATGGGTGAAGGTGCACCCAAGGCGTCGGATTGTTGAAGATGTCGCAGCGCTCATGTGTGGTTTGGCATTTTCACGTGAAGGAAAGGGTGTTCCATGTGTGGACGAACTCTTCGAGTGCGAAACTCGATTGCAGCGCGCTTTTTTGTCAAGCACCGACCTAATTACTTTGCACACTGCCGTGTTATACGCTTCAGTTCGGAGCCCTCTAGCGGCAGAGGGCTGCAAATATTTGCACATGGAAAAATAAAGATGTAGGATGTTAATAACGTTTAATTTAGAAAGATTTAACGGGACCTGGACGTGAAATTACTGAAATTTTCGAAAACATTTTTTGTCACCACCTGAAAGACAATTTTATCCCGTTTCAAAAAATGGATTTTTGATCTACTTTTCTGTTGTTGATTTGGTCTTAAATGCTCTTTGAACAGATGTCTGCAAACCAGCCACGATCATGCGGCAGGCAAGGAATATCACCATAAACATTTCTTGCCTGCCACAGTCATGGAAACAATAAAGCCAATATACAGGGACCTTGCAGATACAAAATTACTTCGCAAATTGTCTACATGGCCGTACACAAAACCCTAATGAGAGTTTCAACAGCTGCGTGTGGCAACGAGTACCAAAAACAATGTTTGTTGGATGGACAATACTCAAAATGGGTGTGATGGATGCTGTCATCTGTTTCAGTGATGGTGTAATCAGCAGGACAAAAGTAATGGACAAATTAGGTATCCAGCCAGGAAATAATGTGATAGCTGCTCTGACTGCTATAGATTGTCAACGACTAGTTCAAGCTGAAAGAGCTGTGGAAGCCACCACTAAAGAGTCCATAGTAAGGAAAAGGCTCCTGAAGAAGTCTACAGAGGATATAGAAGCAGCTGGCTAGCAAGATTAAGCTGCTGGAATGTTCTGAAAGAGGCATACGGCGAGTCAAAAACACTGTGAACATTCGTTTCTTATTTGCTCGAAACTACATTTTCAGAACATTAGGGACAACTCCTCACAAGGCAGCCACTGCACTGCATAAGAAATGTGGCACATTGATACATCATTTATAGCTGCTTGTCAATAACCTTTCCCCGCCAAAACATTTCCAGAATTGTTTTCTCCTGGAAATACTCGGTATACTTTTAGTAACAGCGATATCAAATGACGCTTCCACAGTCACTTGGTCGTGAAGCTTTCTTCTCTGATGTCTTGTCCTTCGGCACAAGTTGCCTGGTGATTTTTGTGGGTGTTATTTGCTACATTATGCTTGGTACCTCGTCACAGAAGCAGGTAGTTTCTATGCCCTCGTGTGTTTGACAGAAACCGTTCATAAAGACACGGTATAGTAATTGTAAAATAAACTCTGTAAAGACGTCATAAAGCCAAATATTGGATTGGTCGGTGGTCTAGCGGTTCTAGGCGCGCAGTCCAGAACCGCGCGACTGCTACGGTCGCAGGTTCGAATCCTGCCTCGGGCATGGATGTGTGTGATGTCCTTAGGTTAGTTAGGTTTAAGTAGTTCTAACTTCTAGGGGACTGATGACCACAGATGTTAAGTCCCATAGTGCTCAGAACCATTTGAACCATTGGATTGGTGAACTGGCGATAACATTAGAAAATATATGTGTAGGACAACATGAAACATGCAGAAGATGTTCTGCAAGTGGTGGTGATAACTGATAAGAATCCCCATGTAAATCGTGTTTTACAATTATTGAAGGTACGTGGGAAGATCAAGAATAAGGTGTTGAAACCGTAACAGTCGACAGCAATCTGAGCCTGACACCTGAGGAGAAATAGCAGATCATTCGCTCATGTTACGAAACATCCTGCCCGATTGAAAGTGTTTTCCGGAAACCGGAATCTTGCGTATCTGGGGCTATGCTCTTACCGACTCCGCTGTTCGCATTCATATCCTTATTTGGCATTCAGTTTCAACCTTCCGTGAAGTTTCAAGGCAGCACACACTCCGGTGAAACATTCTTTTTATATTCGCTCGTGGTGTGTCGTAAGGTGGTAGTCATTGACCGTGGAGCCAAAAACCATATGCGTGTCACTTAATTTCGAACTCATTAATTCCTCTGTAAGAGAATGGCGTGCTAACAACTGCTCGTTGACTTCCAATTAACTGCATTTCTCTCAGAAGTTTCCTAGCAGTCAGTCACTCTCTTTCTCAGCGGGATGTCGCCTGACAAGCCCCAGCTGCCGCCCTCTCCTGTCTTGTGGGACACAGTGTGAGTCACGGCCGAGACAGAAGACTTTTACGTCAGACGGCGGCAGCCGCAGCAGCCTCTGTGAGCCGAGTTCTGCTCGGAAGGCTTTTGTCTTCCGCACGCCGCGCCGCCTGCTGCGTTCTCGCATGTAATTTGCATGCTGGGCAATGAGATTATACTCGTCCCTCTTCCTGCACCGCGCTTTTTCTTTTCGTCTGCCGCTGAAACTCCTAGCTGGCATCGTCTTGGGCTGAGACGCCGCAGCGTCAGCAGGCTAAATCTGTCACGCTACGCTACGCTACTGTCTCCACAAGGAACCATTTCTACACTGCCGTTCTAGGTATTACGTATATTCAGAGAAGATGGTCACCGGTTAAATATGTACAAAGCAGGCTCCTTACGACGGTTCTGGAAAGAAAAAACCGTAATGAAAACAACTTCCATTGCCAGCGACCAAATGGACCTAGTCTGCCGCGGAAATCGAGGAAAAATTGCTGTGGGTCGACGAATCATACAGAAGAAACTTTTTATTCCTGTAAGACACACACACTCCCAAGAAGAACCATCCACATCAGAAATGCACAGACTGTGGGCCGCATGCGACCCGACCTTCTCCGTTCCTTCTTGTGATTTTTTTCTCCTCCCGGAAAGGAGAGAGCGTGCCCTTATAAAACTTAGTTCTTTTGAGTCCTGTCCATCTGGCATTGGAGAAGGGAATCCCAGCTGGAAATAATAACTTGGTGTCACGGCACTTTTTTTCGTCGTCACGGGAGGGGATTCGCGGCACAGGGTACTACCAATTCAGTACACCCCTGAACTACATGATTACTTCGAATGGTTAGAAATCTTATTGTATACCCAAACGAAGTCTATCATTTTATATTTAAGTAATGATTACTAGTGATGAATAATGAATATTTAGTTACATGTGCATTGGTGGGAACTGCATGATTACACTTACGTCTGTGGCCGTGCTGTGAAAATAGACGTGGTGGTCCGAAACTACTCACAGCAAAGAAATGCCGGCGGATATTGGAAGGAAATAAAAGTTTAAAACCCAAGTTGCTGGTCGTCTCCTCCATCAGTATGTTGGAACTTCACATATTTCCTTAGTGTTTTGCACTCTCGAATATCATATGGAAAAAATAAACTCCTAAATCTTTCTGTGAAAGCTCTGATTTCTCTTAGGCTGTCATGGTGATCATATCGCCCTACGTAGATGTGAGTCCACAAAATATTTTGGTATACAGAGCAGAAAGTTATCAAAACAAGCTGAGTGTAGGCAACGTCTTTCATGTATTTGTTGCACCCTTTCGTGGTATTCACCTGTTTGTGGAGTTTCTAATATCGAAAGCTGTTGTGCTTGTTCCAATAGCCGAGATCCAAATAGCAGTAGGTCTGTAGAACCAGCATGCCAAACTCATTACGGATTAAAAATTTGGCAGCAAAGACAAACATGATTACGTATCGCGATATTTTTACTGAAGGCAATACTTCAAAAATTTCTTATCAGTAGAAATCTTTCAATGAAAACGCTTTATTATAAAAATAGGAGCGAAGTTAATTTTTCTGAACTGTTTTTGAACTCAATAGTTCCATGTTACATAACTGTATGCTGGCAAAGAGCATCAGCAGTCCTGCTATGTGACAGCAAACAAATACACCCTTATGGACGGTCATCCCGTCTTCATAAATATCGATTGACTTTACGTGTTCTAATAAAATTGAAATGCTGCAGAAATTATTCTTTTAGTCACATACAGCTTGCCAGTGTGTAACGTAACACTTCTGAATCTCAGTTCTAATCTTGCTTATGTGAAACAAATGATGACTTGGATAGTAAAAGAAAATCTTAAAATAATAAGTCAAGATCGCAGTTAAACGCACAAAGACAACATCAGCAAAAGGACAAGGCTCGACTTTAACAGTGAGGTAATTAATGATATAGCGGCAAGATCGTTGGGTCATCAGATAAACCTCGAAACAGTTTGGAAAGAAACTTCGTAATAGCTGCTTAGAAGAAGAGAAAAGTTGTAAAGATTAGGATTGCCAGAAATGCTGATTGTAAATAAGAAATGCCGTAATATTTAAATATTTCTCCTATCGTCGTAGCGTATTTATTTCTTAAAACAATAAATTACTAGAATGGCGCGAGTGCGCGCTTGTGTATGTGTGTATTAGGCTCAAGATAACGGAACAAGATGAGTGCGCTGATGTACATTCGATAATTTCAGTTGATCGTTTAAAAAAATTGAGAAGTACGTAGATATAAATGTGACACCAAGAGCGTCGCAGGAATAAATCAATTATTTGGGAGATATAACGAAGCGGATGAGTGCTTATTTAATTAGTGTTCTGTATCTCAGTCAGTAAAAACGGAACCCTTATAGGGTCATTTTGCTATCCATCTGTCTGTTTGTCCGACTGTTAAAGACCTTTTCTCTCAGGAATTAGTAGACATATCAAGTTGAAATTTATGTCAAATATCCAGATCTAAGTTCTCTTGCCGATGCAAAATGTGAAGCTTATTAGTCAGTGCACTCAGAAGATACGGCTATTCATGTCACATGTTTTGATACTCGCAAACTCATTCATGAAAAGCTATAAGATATTTCCCGTTCGTCAAAAATCATGAAATTTGGCAAGAAGAAAAGTTTCATAGTACAAGTAAAAGGAAAAAAGCGTAATTGTTAATTGGTAATTATATGACACAAAAAAATTTGGTCATTTGTTATCCGACTGCTGTATGTCTGTCCCTCCGTCTGTTAAGACCCCTTTTTCACAGGAATGAAATTTTTCACGTACGAATGTCTACAATCCTTTGGCGGTGTAAAAAAGTTAAGCTCCTAAGTGAATGCATTCAGAGGGCATGTAGAATCATGGAATTCGGCAGTAAGAATGGTTTTATAGTACAAGTAAAGGAAAAAATTAGACAATTGTTAATTTGTAATTCTATCACACGAAATGAATATTTCTGTTGCCGTTTGTTTTCCGACTTCAAACTTGATATGGAAAAATTCTCGAAAGTCTAGGAATCCGTGGGACCGATACCTTACCAGTATCAATGTCGATAGCAGGCAAAAATTGTCGAGATCTTCGATTCCCGGAACTGATGAACTATCTGTATGCATAACCGAGATGGATGAACTGTCTGTATACATTATTAAGTTTGCACAGAACCTTCAGTGCGCGATATCTACTAGCACCTGGCCATTTTTTTTAAATGTGTGGAAATGCTATATTGTCCACGGACATGGCCAAACAGAACTTCGTCTGTTTTCTGAAAGGCGAGACATGTACCTTTTTGTTCTGCTAGATGTAAAGAGTTTCACAGACTTGTTGCCAACAACAGGTGTTGTCGCAGGAAGTAGTAAAGCCACTGCTGCTGGCTATTATCTCGCGACGTCGGCGTGCGGCGAAGGCCAGGGTGTGGTGAGCGAACTCCGTTCTGTAGAGAGACGAGAAGTTGTCTGTGCAGCCATCGCAGACAGGGGACTTACCACCCCAAGGGCCTACTGTTGTACGTACGATGAGTAGGTTACGCTTCACAGCAGAGCACAAAATTGAATTGCTTTGTGTCTGCTTTATTAACGATAAAATGCGCTGAAAACATTGCTAACCGCCGTGAAAATGGAGAAGAATTACAGGACCTGCTGAATGGAATCAACAGTCTTACAAAATATGGATTAAGAGTAAACTGAATAAAGACGAAAACAGTAGGGAGTAGCAGAAATGAGATTAACAATAAACTCCAATCAAAACTGGTGACCACAAAGCAGACGAAATTAAGGAATTCTGCTACATTGGATGCACGAGATAGGCGAAGCAAAGTGGATACGAACACTGGACTAGCAGAGTTAAAGAGGGCATTCCTGGCGAATAAGAAGTCTATTAGTATCCAACGTAGGCCTTAATCTGAGGAAGAAATTTCTGAGAATGCTTGTTTGGAGCACAGCGTTGTATGGCTTTGGAACATGGACTGTTGGAAAACTGGAGCAGAAGAGAAGCGAAGCGTATGAGACGTGATGTTACAGAAGAATGTTGAAAATTAGGTGCCGCGCGGGATTAACCGATCGGTCGAGGCGCTGCAGTCATGGGCTGTGCGGCTGGTCCCGGCGGAGGTACGAGTCCTCCCTCGGGCATGGGTGTGTGTGTTTGTCCGTAGGATAATATAGGTTTAGTAGTGTGTAAGCTTAGGGACTAATGACCTTAGCAGTTAAGTCCCATAAGATTTCACACACATTTGAACATTTTTGAAATTAGGTGGACTGATAAGGTAAGAGTGTCGGCGTAGAAAGGGTAAACTGGAAAACACTGACATCTGCTGGGACATACCACTAATTTGGTACTATAGGGAACGTCAGAGGGTAAAAAACTGTAGGGGAAGACAGAAATTGGAGTACATCCAACAAATAATTGAGGACGTAGGTTGCAAGTGCTATTCTAAGATGGAGAGGACGGCTCTGGAGAGAAGTTCGTGGCGGGTCGCATCAAACTAGTTAGAATGATGACTCAATAATAATAATTCGCTAGTCACTTGCATGTTGATCATATTCGTTATAGTGTTGTGCCTTAGCACTCCATTGGTAACGGTGTAATTAAGATACGAGTATACACAGCTGGAAATTGAAATAAGAACACCATGAATTCATTGTCCCAGGAAGGGGAAACTTTATTGACACATTCCTGGGGTCAGATACATCACATGATCACGCTGACAGAACCACAGGCACATAGACACAGGCAACAGAGCATGCACAATGTCGGCACTAGTACAGTGTATATCCACCTTTCGCAGCAATGCAGGCTGCTATTCTCCCATGGAGACGATCGTAGAGATGCTGGATGTAGTCCTGTGGAACGGCTTGCCATGCCATTTCCACCTGGCGCCTCAGTTGGACCAGCGTTCGTGCTGGACGTGCAGACCGCGTGAGACGACGCTTCATCCAGTCCCAAACATGCTCAATGGGGGACAGATCCGGAGATCTTGCTGGCCAGGGTAGTTGACTTACACCTTCTAGAGCACGTTGGGTGGCACGGGATACATGCGGACGTGCATTGTCCTGTTGGAACAGCAAGTTCCCTTGCCGGTCTAGGAATGGTAGAACGATGGGTTCGATGACGGTTTGGATGTACCGTGCACTATTCAGTGTCCCCTCGACGATCACCAGTGGTGTACGGCCAGTGTAGGAGATCGCTCCCCACACCATGATGCCGGGTGTTGGCCCTGTGTGCCTCGGTCGTATGCAGTCCTGATTGTGGCGCTCACCTGCACGGCGCCAAACACGCATACGACCATCATTGGCACCAAGGCAGAAGCGACTCTCATCGCTGAAGACGACACGTCTCCATTCGTCCCTCCATTCACGCCTGTCGCGACACCACTGGAAGCGGGCTGCACGATGTTGGGGCGTGAGCGGAAGACGGCCTAACGGTGTGCGGGACCGTAGCCCAGCTTCATGGAGACGGTTGCGAATGGTCCTCGCCGATACCCCAGGAGCAACAGTGTCCCTAATTTGCTGGGAAGTGGCGGTGCGGTCCCCTACGGAACTGCGTAGGATCCTACGGTCTTGGCGTGCATCCGTGCGTCGCTGCGGTCCGGTCCCAGGTCGACGGGCACGTGCACCTTCCGCCGACCACTGGCGACAACATCGATGTACTGTGGAGACCTCACGCCCCACGTGTTGAGCAATTCGGCGGTACGTCCACCCGGCCTCCCGCATGCCCACTATACGCCCTCGCTCAAAGTCCGTCAACTGCACATACGGTTCACGTCCACGCTGTCGCGGCATGCTACCAGTGTTAAAGACTGCGATGGAGCTCCGTATGCCACGGCAAACTGGCTGACACTGACGGCGGCGGTGCACAAATGCTGCGCAGCTAGCGCCATTCGACGGCCAACACCGCGGTTCCTGGTGTGTCCGCTGTGCCGTGCGTGTGATCATTGCTTGTACAGCCCTCTCGCAGTGTCCGGAGCAAGTATGGTGGGTCTGACACACCGGTGTCAATGTGTTCTTTTTTCCATTTCCAGGAGTGTACTTTGTTTTAATTGGATACAAACAAGTATTGCCCAAATAGCGAACGTTTCGCGGTTATCTTTTTCAGAAATTTTTGCAGTTTTACTCTTCGAAAGTATTCAGCGTGTCATACTGTAAGAAGTAATGTTTATAACGATAACTTAGTAAACCTCTCACTGACAGCGGGTAGTGCTACCGACATATAGCTATTTAAATACACATGATTTCCATCGAAGAATTACATTCAGAGCACTTCCTCTACATTAAATTTTCCTCCTCCTCCTCCTCCTCTTCCTTCTACTTATTCTTCTTCTTCCACTACTACTGCCATTACTACTAATACTACGGCCAGAGAATGTAAATCGAATTTCTGTTTCGTGCTTAGGGCGCGACTTGCCTAAAAAACCATTCGCAATGGCAGCATTCCTCTGCA